>NC_059377.1:15695364-16957864 GCF_019703515.2 Myxocyprinus asiaticus
TCTGTGATGTTGGGATTTAGAGGAGTTTCTGTCATGTTGAATTTTTATTGGAGGTTACTATTATGGAGAAGAGTGGAGCTAATGGTTAGGTTGAGGTTGGGTTAAACGTTTTATTACTGAAAAATCTGTGCGATTTGCTTTATTCATGAAGCAAATACTGTGGGATCATCAGTGTAATGATTTATTGTAGATTTGTAAAAAGTTTTAGCAGCACTGTACTTGTTTTACATGTTATGTAAAAAATATGTATAACATGCTTATGTGTTTACTGTAAGCTAGCAACAAGTTGCAAGGTTCAATAGAGGTATCTGAATAGATCAAATTTATGTTAGATTAACTAATTTACAGTAATTTATGTTTTCGTTACATAAAGGATTTGAATAGAGCCTACATTTTAATTTCATATCAAAGAAACATATTTTCATTGTATGGAACCAATGTCCACAACTGAATTAAGTTCAACCAACAACAACAACAAAAATGTCAGTGTATGGTGCATATAGCTGTACCTTTAACAATTTCAACTGGCAATAAAGATTCTATTCTATTCTTCTTTTTTAAAGGTTGTCAGAAACAAATAGTATTAAGATTGTGTTCTAAATTTTAGACATTGTAAGACATTTTCTTATCCAAAGTGATTTGATTTCACCTCTTTGAACTGCGCAGATGTACTGTAAAGCGCAGATCTATAATCACTAAAGTAAATCACCACATGATAACACTGTAACATTCAGTATTTACTGTGCAGACCAGTGGTAAAGTTAACGCTTGCGTGCTGAACGTCCCACTAGAAATAATTAAATAAAGCGCAAGGTTGCTAAAGTTCATGGGGCTCGTCTGGGATTTGAGTCTTGGGATACTTTTATGCTAACTTTTTGTATTTTTTGGAGTTCTGGTCACCATTCATTTGTATTGTATGGACCTACAGAGCTGAAATATTCTTCTATAAATCTTCATTTGTGTTCAGCAGAAGAAAGTCATACACATCTGGGATGGCATCAGGGTGAGTAAATGATAAGAGAATTTTCATTTTGGGGTGAACTACCCCTTTAAATGTACAAAAACAAAGTTCACTTCGTTAAAAAAAGATCCGATTTAAAATTATTAAAGGAACATCACTCTTGCACCTTGTCAACTTCGTGGTACCACCCCATTGAACTCACAAAAATAATATCAGAAGATACAGCTAATTGTTGTCCAATTGTAAAACATATTTATAGCGATAGTGATGATACAGTGATAGTTGTGATGCAAAGAGTGATTATACAAAATCTGTCCTCGCTAATTGACCTTTTTCACACTCTGGGGTTTTGGAACGCGGAAGTAAACGTTTGCAGGGTAAACTTCGACAGCGGTCAATGGGAGTGAATGTGAGATCACAGCAAATATTATTTTCACTTACCCATTTGCTCCAATACCAAAAGAAAAAAATCCACTCATACGTTTGAATGACTTTCCAGAAGAGGGGAAAAATAGAGAGCGGTGGATTAAAACAGTCAGATGGGAGAAGATGCCAAATTTACTGTCACTCTCTCAGCAGCTGTAACAGAACCCCCCTCGCAGCTGTAGTAATTGATTTTTAAAAACGAATTCCAGGGTAATATAATACAAAGCATAATGTTATAAATTTACAATATTTAAAAATGTATAATATAAAAACATTGTGAGATTTATGCTGCTAAATAAGGCAGAAACGTGTCATCACAGTCTGTGAAAAAGGTCTGTTAACCAGCTACAACGAGATTGAACAGCAAATTCCCAAACATACAGATTGGGCAGCATTGTGTCACTCATTCCGATTACAGTGGAGTGTCAGATTGTATCTCTCTACCTTATAATGCATAACTTGACGCCAGTTACCAACTATAGATGGCACAATCTCGTTCAATGCCACAGACTCAGATGTCAGTGGGTGTCCTCATCAAATCTGTATTGGTTTCTTGCTTTTATTAATTTTTTTTACATATGTGATAGTTAAGAAAACTTACATATATATTATATGAACTCAGTGATGGTAGCAAAATGATCGGAAAAAGAACTGTCATTTGAAATATGTCCGGAAGGTTGATACCATGCACATGAATGGAAAGAGAGTTGATTTTATTTACTGTATTTCAGGTTTGTCCTTGTACTCTGTAAAATCCCTTCTATGCTGGCAGGGGCGGTGCTAGGGTCAATGGACATTTGGGGCTTAGCCTAGACCTCTGTGGTTATGGGGCCATCCTTTGATGAAATACTGTATCGGAATATGATGCATTTTATTTAATACATCTGTGAGGTGCCATTTATATAGTAAACTATAAAAGTCTCACTGACTTTTGTCTCAGTCTTAGATACGCTCAAAGATCAGAAATTGCATGCTTTTAACACAAAAAAAACACTATTTTGTCCCTTTCGGCTTTCCGTAGTTTGACACACATTGTGTAAGGTTGTGTACAGTTTTAATTGATTCGGCGAGTGCTTAAGTTAATGTACAAGAAAGCAGGTTGTAAACAGGCTAAATAGGTATAAGAGATGAAAATAATAGCTAGATCTGCTAAAGTTTGCTATGTTTATTGTATCGTGTCTTAATAAAGAGTTTTGCTAAACACGCGAATGTCCTGGCTCTAACATTTAACTTTAAAGTTAGAAAATTCCTCAAGTACATCTGTATATATTACTCCTTGTTTTCAGGGTTATACATCTAAATATTTGGTACTTACTGCATCTGGATGGGCCAACTCACAGTTTCCAATACACAAAGCCGCAATCGCGTGCCGCAAGCTCTCTTCTTGAATGCGCACTCAAAGGTTACATGAGAGCTGGAAAGGAGCTGCTAACAAGACAGCTCATGGGTACTGAATTTAATCTGTATTTGGTGTTATTAATACCATAGAAAGACAGGAATCATTCATTTATATACAGTATATTACCCTAACTTTAAAATGTATTGTTAAAATAATAAAATATAATATGTTTTCATATCAACTTGATACCCAAGCACTAGTGCTTATGAAGTCACAACAAAAAGATGATCAAAACATTCGGGGCTTTTTGGAAAACATTCGTCGCTTAAGCCCCGGTAGCCCAGCCCTGGAGCCGCCCATGTGTGTTGGCTGACCCTTTTTCACCTGATCCTGGATGAAAAGGCACACAGTTGACAAGCACAAAAAGAGTCCCACTTCATACTAACAATGAAATGAACCATAATAGAGACACTCTATCTACTGGCAAAAATGATGGAATCACCACACTTGGAGGATGTTCACCCAGCTTGTTTACTTTGTAGCAAATAAACAAATCACAGATATGACACAAAACAACCTTTGTTTAATAGCTGAACATTCTGGCTTCATTAAACATCCCTCAAACAAATTACATATTTTAATGAATGGCATATTTTTTTCCAGATCAAGTAGAGGAAACAAATATGGAATCACTCAATGTTGAGGAAAAAATTATGGAATCATCAAAAAACAAAACAAAAAACAAACAAAATCACAATTAGTACTTTGTTGCTCCTCCTCTGGCTTTTATGATGACCTGAATTCTTTGAGGCATGGACTTCACTAATGAAAAACATAATAATATTATATAACATTATAATATTATATATAATATATAACATTATAATATTCTCCATCAAGCTAGTTCCAACTTTCTCGAATAACGGTTGACAGATCAGCTTTGCAGGATGGAGCCTTGTTATGGACCAGTTTTTTCAATTTCCACCATATATTTTCATTCGGATTGAGATCCGGACTGTTTGCTGGCCATTGAGTTGATATGCCTTTCCTGAAGAAAAGCTTTAACACTCTTTGCTCTGTGGCAAGATGCATTATCATCCTGAACATTACTTCATCATCACCAAACCTATTTTCTATCAATGGAATGAGAAAAGTGTCCAAAATTTCAAAGTACACCTGTGCATTGACTGTTGAGGTAATGATTGCCATCTCCTCTGGTCCTTTACCTGACATACAACCCCATATCATAAATTTGATTGTTTTCTTCAGGCAGTCATCTTTATATGTTGCAGTAGAACGGCACCAGTGATAAGATGCGCGGATTGACAGTCACAGATGCGGCGGCAACTGAGATTCGTCCTCCGCCACCAGATTAAGTGAGTCATTATGCCACCACGAGGACTTAGAGCGCACTGGGATTTGGGCATTCCAAATTGGGGAGAAAAAAAAGAAAAAAAAGAAAAAAAAGACTACTTGTTTGTTTCCACCGTTTTAACCATTTAACTGTCACTACAAGAAGTACTTAAAGGAGAACATTTTTTTTTAAACTTCTAGTGAGGAAAATAACAGATTTTTTTTTTTTTTAACTTTAAATAAATAATGGTTGAGATGTCCATAAATATATATCTTAAAAACACATTGATTAGATACCAATAATATCAATAACAATAATAATAAATGCCATTATAATGTCTGAAAAACATATATAAGGAACCTATTTTATTGTATTATTTATTTTTATATAAGAAAATACTCATAATTTAATCCAACTGTCTTCATATGACAAATGTCTATTTGCAATGGTGGTATGCAACAAAACATGGCTGCTTAAGTTCAGGCATAGAAGGATCTTACATTTATCTCCATCAGTGGGAGGTGGGTGAGCTGACTGAATCATCTAGATCAGTGTTTCCCAATCCTTGGCATCACAATCTTTGGTTGAATTTGTATTTTCTTTTTTTAAATGTCCTACATTTAATATGATGTATATTTCTAACATTCTGTATGTCAGTTTTAGCTCTTCTGGGAACTCTAAATGAGAAAAAGCACAGTTGATAACTTTACCTAACCACCATCTAACATAAACATCAATACTGAAAGGATAATTAAATCTGAAAATTAGCAAATTGGTTGAAAAAACAGTTTGTTTAATGGAGGAGCCAGAAGTACTTTGTGTGAAAATAACAACAAACAGTCAGCATTTGGTCTTTATCCCTGACACCTTTAAACACTCAGGGTCAAGATGGAAAATTAATGACAGAGGCAAAGAGCTTCTATGAAAGTCAATGGCATGTCTAATCTCTGCAGAGTTAAAATAGACCAAAGCTGTCAGTGAGACACTGAGTAATGTGCACATGGAGCATCATGAATCCAAAAAGGGCTGTGTTGTGGCTGGCCCGAAAACAGGGAGAGAAATGACAAGCTTACCACGTGCCTCCTTTTGATGTACAGTATATACAGCTGTGACATAATGTTGTTTTGGAAGAAATCACTTAAGTTCATTCTTTTACTAGTTCTTTTATATGAACTATAACTACTATCATTAATGGTCAAAATGTTTTTTTTATAGAATATCTTTTTTAACCGATTTCAAATTGTCATTATTATTGTTAACAAAAACTTAAACAAAAATCGAAATAACAACATTTTCATTATATTTTCTGATCGGTCTTCAGAAATCACTCAGAATTTTTTTTTTAACTTTAATGTCAAACGAGATAGGTAAAGTTTGTCAAGACAAACTTTGATGTTGGACAAGCCTTGTCTGAAAGTTGATGAAAAAAAAAAAAACTATGAATGTGATAGATAACAGTTGGACTTTGAATTCACAAACATTTTGTTGGCTAATTTGAAAATTCCATCAATGCAAGTCTATGGGATTTTGGGGACTGTTGATGGTCCGTTACGGGAAAACAGTAGGTCTAATCAGTAACAAACGTCAAAGCAACCCAATTAAGAACAGTCTGAAGGTTTGGTGTTGTAGTTTAAAAGTTCTAGGAGTTGCAGTCAGAAAATCTGGTCTTGGTTTAAGGATTCTGAAAAAACCCTAAACCAAGACTGTAGAATTGAAGTCAAGTCAACATACACTGTCTGGCCAATAAAAGTCACCGTTTGGATTTAAATAAGCAGATACTGAAGAGTCTATGATTGGATCATTATTGCAGTGATTAATATGTTTCAGCTGGCAACAATTCTTTTAACCCTAACTGATGCAGTGTGTGGCTTCTTTTAAACCACCATGTCGAAAGACGTATCCCGTAGTTGTGGAAAAGATGTTACTGTGTTTCAGAAGGGGCAAATGATTGGTTATATGGTTATATGTTTAATAGTGAAAGTAAGAACATTTCCACACACACAATGCGACAAGAACTTACAGGATTGGGACTAAACAGCTGTGTGGCCACAAGAAAGCCACTTGTTAGTGAGACTAATCGGAAAAAAAACTATTTAATTTGCTCGGGAGTATAAATACTGGACTGTGGAGCAATGGAAAAAGGTCATGTGGTCTGATTAGTCCACATCAGGGTAAGAAGGGAAGCGCATGAAATGATGCACCCGTCATGCATAGTGCCCACTGTACAAGCCTCTGGAGACAGTGTTATTATCTGGGGTTGCTTCAGTTGGTCAGGTCTAGGCTCAGCAACTTTATGCGGCAATAAAACGAAGTCAGCTGACTACCTGAATGTACTGAATGACCAGGTTATCCCATCAATGGATTTTTTTCTTCCCTGATGGCATGGGCATATTCAGTGGTTCATTTTCACACATGAAGTGGCCCAGTGGCAGATTTAGGCATGGGCCCCCCGGTGACAGCACCTTGTCGGTGGCGGTACGAGGCACCCACACAGAACTATTGGGCGCACCGAACCCCACCAGCCATCCCATTTACATGAATATAAAATCCAAGGTTATTAATAGTGAGTTTGTCCTCCCTTTGCTGCCTATAACAGCTATCTCTCTTAAGAGGCTTAAGATGTGCTGGGAATTATTCCCATTCAGACACAGGAACATCAGTGAGGTCAGGCATTTATGTTGGGCCATGAGGTGTTCGTGCGAATTTGGGGTTCAGGTATGGGTTGTGCAGGCCATTTATTCACTTTGTGCAAATGGACATAGCCATTCTGGAACAGAAAACTTTGCCAAAGTTGGAAGTACACAATTTTCTAGAATATTTTATACCATATCATTTAGAATTGTCTTCATTGCATGGAAGCAAGGGGCTAGCCAAACCTCTAAATTACAAGGGGTGTCCACATTCTATATGTAGTACATTTTTAGTTCTGCTGCAAACACCATTTTACTGGACATTCTTCAGTTAAATGGTAAATTACTTGCTCTTAAAGCTGTAATTTCTGCGCCACTAGTGCCACTAAATGTATTGCAAAAGTAATAAATCGAACACTCCCCCTGTCGGCTATTGGTTAAACAAGTGAATAGTCCTGCCCCAAACCCATGCCATTGGTTGTGTTGCTGGGTCGGGCTGGACGGGACACTCAAACAAACAGATCAATGTTTTGAAAGCGCCACAGATCCACAGTGTTTACAGTCTATTTTTAAAAGATACTTCTTATAAAGGAAAATTTCTGTTTTGGGGTCACAGAGACCACAACGATGTACATGTAAAAATAATAATATTAATTTTTAAATTAACCTCTTATTTTCCCTTTTCCTATTTTTCCAAATTCTTTCAATAAGTTCATCTGACCTAATCAAAACTCAGTAGGCAGATATTATTAAAGCTTTATCCCTCTGTTTTACTACAAAATAAGCATGTAGTCTTGCATGTGACTGTTATCCATTATTGTACAGCTGTTTTTGTTTGGTCAGTTTGCCCCTACAAAAATGATCATAGAAAACATGACATGTCCCTCACCCACAATACTGACGGAGATACAGACATCACAGACTGACTGAGATAACTGTATAACGTGGAGTAAACAGATCCAGCATCACCAAATATACAAGCATCCTTTGTATTTCTGACCCACAGCCACATACACAGTTTTATTGGACTTTGACACTATCATCAGAGATTCATGTAATGAGTGTACACGTGGATTGTTAAATCTCCCATGGGTGTGTCCATTTTTCTCTGTTTGAATGAATGTTTGCACTTCACATTCGAGTGAGAGTTTCAAGTGGACAAGGTAAGCCTATAGGTGACGGGCCCACACAGGTGCAGGGAGTGAACGCTACCTGCTTGCATCTGCTAGTGTTAACATGCATCAAAATATTGTAAGAAGTGTGCGTGCTTACAGTTGAACAAACTTGTAGCTTAACTCTGGAATAAAGAATGGATGGAAATTATTACAGAAAATAATACTTAAGTGCCTTTTGACCAATTTGCCTCTAGATATTAAAATGTGCACGTTTTGCATTATTACAATATATGGCTGCAGATGTTACGGATAGCTACACATTGCATCTGTCATCTAGTGAATAATGCGTTTTTTCTCAAATAAAATATGCATTGCAAGAAATATTCACCTCAGATGATCTTTTGATTTTGAGCTTTCCAAGTATCATGTAGGTTTCTGGGTGTGATCTGCTTACTAATTAGACCACATGCATTGACTTGCATATAATATTTTTTGCCAGGATCTCAAGTATTGCTATCAAATGTCTCTTATTTGTATTTCATGTCTGCTGTATCCTGAGAATCATTGTGCAGCCCTCTTTGTCTGTGAAGCTTATGTCTGTACTAGCCAGCCATTATGGTGGCAGTTTTCAATCAAAATAAATCAAAGAAAAAGCAAACGACATAATCTATTCCTTACACACACAAACACACGTTCATGCGCACACAAAAACACATCCATACACAAAGAAAGACACTTCTGGGTGTATAAAATATGCACAAAGGATGTTTCATTCAGTCAGTTCATTATAAAACATATTTGTCAAAAACCTCCCAGTAGAGGACAATAGATGTACAGGACACATCCCTTTTGCTTCTATTTCAAATTTCTGATAATTATTACATTTTAAGCAGAAGTCTTTAGATCAAAAGGTCTTTGGGATCATGAGAAACATACTGTACATTCAGTCAGGTTTGTTCAAACTTTTCATATCGTGTATTGCACCAATTAAAAGTGATTTCACACACTGTGAACCTGGCAAGGGTACAAAAGCAGACTGTACTTCAAAAATATTGCCACAGTGGAAACAATACTCACATACTCTACACTTACGCACACACTCAAAAAACCCACCTCCTTCCTTGTGATTTTCCATAACACATGTGGCTATGTATAGCACAGGGCCCTTGATGCAGGAACAGTGGTCAGTGTGCTAATGACACCCGTGTTCTCTGTGTTGGACAACAAACTCATGTGAGCTGACGAAAAGGAAGTATATGAATGACGGGCCATGATAAAATTCATTACATGGATATGAGTCATTGCTTGGCCACATTATAACCATAAGCTACAATAGTTCACCATTGCCCACTACTGTAATTTAATAATTGGAGAAGACAATGAATTCTGAATAAGAAGGATTGTGCAAAGGTCACGGGTAAAGTCAGGGCTTCTGGTTATGACAGCAACCCTGAGAATCATATTTTGTACCAAAGAAATATGGGGTCTGTGTCATGAGGTACAGGAGGTAGGAGGGCAATAAAACAGGGCTCACCATGTGAAATACAATACCTAATCTGTTCATGTTGGCATTTGTTTTGCTTTTGTAAACAAGAGCAAAGTGACTTCTTGCCCAGACTGAAACTGGTCATTTATCCCAGACAGGCAAATAAAAAAGGGGCATATTCAGGGTCAGAAATTAAGGGGAGCTCGTGACAAAAAAGCATTTAAAAATGCCTGCGAATTTCAAAATGTGGGTTCTGTTTTTCAATTGTAAAACCTTATATAGTTCTTAACATTGTATTTTAGTCCTAGTTACATATTATGTTATAAAATACGAGTTGATGTTGATTTAATTCTATAGGGTAGTGGTAATACATTCTCAATCTTAAGACTTTGCATAAATTAATTGATTAAATTTGTTGATTTGACATAAACTTCAGGGCATTTTCCAAATGGCATTTTTGCACCCTTGAAGGGCATTTCGGGAAGGGGACACCACTCGAAGGGTCGTTCCAAACAAAAGTAAGAAAGTTACTTTTTTCACAAAGGGCTCTTTTACAAGACTTTAAGAAGTGAAGGGTACTTTCAAACTGTAATGCTATGTTCCCTTCAGAGTGCCCACATCAAGAGCTTTGTCCTTCGTAGTGAGTAGGGAATAGGGTTGATCACTTTCAATCTGAATTAGCCCTAACCATGGTAATTTCAGAATCCTAATTCGAACTTGTGCGATCTTAACTTAAGACTTAAACGGACAGCTCACCTAAAAATGAAAATTCTGTCAGCATTTACCCACCTTCATGTTGTTCTAAATCAAAGAAGACTTTCTATGTTCTGTGGAGCACAAAAGATGTTAAATAGAATTACAGCCTCTGTCAACTTTCACTTTCATTGTTCTGAAAAACGGGCTAAATCTGATTTTATTGGAAAAGCACACTTATACTGTACATTGTCTTCACTCTCCATTTACAAGACACTCACTCACACTGGAGATTTGGGTCCGTATTTGGCCATTTAAGCATTTTCTAAAGTTTTTAAGTATTTTCTAATGAACATCAAATTGTTCTATTTGACAGGTGTCACCTTTTTGGTCAGATATAATGACAGAATTAGTCTGAACATAATTGGAACAGGGAAATAGAGCATGGCATTGCCCTATGCTCTCTAGATAAACCGTGAGGCCATTAACAAACATAACTGTCTGTGACACAAGACAGAATCCCTCACTCTTATCTTATCTTCTGTTCACACACATTGATTAGTGCATGAACTTAACTCTCTAAACACATTGGTGTGTATTCTTTTTTAATGTGGTGTAGGTGGACGCCCCCTTTTATCTAAGTGTGTGAGTAAACAGTGCAGTTTCCACGTGGCACTCTGAGGTTTATGTGTATTGCTGAATGGAAAGCATGTATCGTGTAAGAACAGCCTTGTAAAAATAATGCTGCAATATTACCACATAGGCCTAATATCTGCAAATATCCTTTAAAATTCTCTCATCATTTACTCACCCTCATACCATTCCAGATGTGTGTGACTTTCTTTCTTCTGCAGAACACAAATGACGATTTTTAGAAGAATATTTCAGCTCTTTAGGTTCATCCAATGCAAGCGAATGGTGACAAGACTTTTCAAGCTCCGAAAATCACAGAAAGGTAGCATAAAAGTAATCCATATGACCATGGGTTAAATTAGGATTTTGGAGATGGGGGAGCTCTAAAATCAGGATATGTCACAACACAATGGATTTATTAATAAATTGATTTATTAATAGGCCTGATTGGTATGTAATTCATAGAAGTTTTTTCTTTCAGATGAATCGATTTGACTGGGATACTGTTTTAAAGATTTGTCTATCATTATTTATGTATGTCATTATTCAACTTAATTGTGAAAATACATAATTATAGGGGTGTGCAGCGAAGCCATTATCTGTATTTGTATCTGTATCTGTTCATATGACAAAATTATGTATATCTGTCTCTGTATTCGGATAGAACCAGTTGTAGGTGGGGCTTAAACCGGAAGTGCGCCAAAACTAAATGAAATGTCAATTTTTAAGTGTTACTCTTACATTTATAGTTTCTATTAATAAAATATGCCTTGTATATGCCTTTTCATAATAATAGCATAATAATAATAATAATTATTATTATTCAATTATTATTTAAAAAATATTCTTTTGTTCTTTTTGTTTTTCTTACCAGATGAAGCTGAATTTGTAGGCTACATTAACTGTGGAATATGCTGTGGTTTCTCCTGGTATTTCAGATATTAATATCTGCATGAAACAGTATATTCATTTGTCTGTGCATGTGTCACGGATCTGCCTGACACTTCCAGCACTCTTATTCTACCATCCCTCTCCCCTGAGTACTGATCACATGCACCTGCCCCTCATCACTGCATCAATCAGCTCCACTACATAAAAGCCCGATTCTCCATTCACTCCTCGTCAGATCTTGATTTAGAAAACAGACTAACTTACCTGCTATCACTGTTATCTTCCTTGAAGACGTTCCCGTGCTATCTCTTCCTGGTTCTTGCTGCATCGCTACTCCTACGATTCCCCAAGGTCTCTGTTATTTATATCCATTCTGTGTTTGTTATATAATTCACCTCAGTTAATCTCTCACGTTGTGTGTTTGTTTCAATAAACACCACCTCCCGGACCCTCGCGCCCTCCTACACCTTTCAATACCTAAAGGATGCCATCACTACTGCACCACTTCTCATCCATCCTGATCCTAACAGACCTTTTGTTGTCGAGGTAGATGCCTCAACTATAGGCGTAGGAGCCGTCCTTTCTCAGCAGCAGGGGAAACCATCCAGACTCCATCCATGGCCTATTTTTCCAAAAAGCTCTCCCAGGTGGAGCAAAATTACGATATCAGAAATGGAGAACTCTTGGCTATCAAACTGGCATTAGAAAAGTGGCAACATTGGCTGGAGGGGGCCCATCGTCCTTTTCTGGTACTGACGGACCATAAAAATCTAGAGTATCTTCGGGAAGTTCGTTGTCTTAATCCCCGCCAGACACGATGGGCACTCTTCTTCACGCGTTTCAACTTCACCATCTCCTATCGTCAAGGTGACAAGAATATCAAGGCGGATGCTCTTTCCCGTCTTCACACCCCAGAGGAAACCCATGAAAAACCGGACACCATTCTTCCTCCACGCATAATTGTAAGCACAGTCCAATGGTCCCTGGACGATAACATTGCAGGAGCCTCTGCCACTGAACCAGCTCCGCCAGTCTGTCCTGTCAATAAGACCTACGTACCCTCTTCCCTGTGGCTGACTCTCATTGATTCTGTACACTCCTCCTTGGGTACTGACCACCCTGGGACCAATAGGACCCTCTCTCTCATCCAGGACCGGTTCTGGTGGCCACGTATGGACAGATGTCAGAAGGTTTGTCCGCGGATGTCCTGAATGTGATGTCTCCCGAGCTCCACGCCAACTTCCGGCTGGCAAGTTCCTTCCTCTGCCCGTTCCTCGTCGGACCTGGTCACACCTAGGGGCCGATTTTTATCATGGATCTGCCATCCTCTGAGGGTTTTACATGTGTTTTGGTTGCAGTGGATCTTTTTTCTAAGGCCTGCAAGCCGATTCCCCTCAAGGGACTTCCCATCGCCCTAGAAACCGCTGAAACCCTCTTTAATCACGTTTTCTGCAATTATGGAATCCCAGAGGATATCGTCTCCGACAGAGGCCCGCAGTTCATCTCCAGAGTCTGGAGGGCTTTCTTCTCACTCTTAGGTGTAACCATCAATCTCTCCTCCAGTTACCATCCACTGAGTAACGGTCAGACAGAAAGGAAGATTCAGGAGATCAGTCACTTCCTTAGAACCTTCTGCCATCGCCGCCAGAACCCTTGGAGTCGTTTCCTGGGCCGAGTATGCACATAACTCTCTACGTCAGCCCTCCACTAACCTTACACCCTTCCAGTGTGTACTCGGCTACCAACTTCCTCTCTTTCCATGGTCAGGAAAACCATCAGAGTTACCAGCTGTTGACCATTGTTTTAGAGAGAGTGAGACGGTCTGGGACTACTTCAATCCATCAATCCTACTTTCCACATTTCTCTTTTGAAACCTTATCACCCATCTCTCTCTCCTCACTCCTCAGAATCTGATCCTGCTGACAATCCCTCCCAGCCGCTACTCCTGGAAGTCGGACCGATCTGCGCAGTCCGAGACATCCTGGACTCCTGACGCCGTAGACCCCACCCTTCATTCCAACTTCCACGATACTCGCCCAGATCGTCCAGCTCCTCGTGGAGGTGGTCGTCCACGGCGTCGGGAAGCACGTCCCTCTGGAGTGGTCTGTGGAGGGGGGGGTAATGTCACGGATCTGCCTGACACTTCCAGCACTCTTATTCTACCATCCCTCTCCTCTGAATACTGATCACCTGCACCTGCCCCTCATCACTGCAACAATCAGCTCCACTACATAAAAGCCAGATTCTCCGTTCACTCCTCGACTGGTCTTGATTTAGAAAACAGACTAACTTACCTGCTATCGCTGTTATCTTCCTTGAAGATGTTCCCGTGCTATTTCTTCCTGGTTCCTGCTCCATTGCTACTCCTATGATTCCCCAAGATCTCTGTAATTTATAGCCATTCTGTGTTTGTTATATAATTCACCTCAGTTAATCTCTCATGTTGTGTGTTTGTTTCAATAAACACCACCTCAGGGTTCAACTGCATCTACGGGTCTGGGTGTCTGTTACAGCATGTATAACAACATTATTCAATTTTCCAAAAGCAAAAAACACACAAAATAAAAATAAATGCTGAATCAACAAAAATGGAGTACACATCAATATACAAATAACAGTGAAACCTTTTGCAGTGTGTTGGTCGAGTGGTCTTTTGTTCTCAAGTTGTAGGCCTATGATATTTTGATCTGATGTCACTTGACTCAGTTGATTCCTGATTCAAAACCCATTCGGGTATTCAGCTTTTTAACAAATCTAAGCAAATTGCTTCTGCATATTGGTGGATCTAAGAAATGGGTGAGCAGTTGATTCCATATTACGCTATTTCTATGAATCAGAGATATGACCACGGCGCGGTACAGAAGCGGAACGGAATACAATAAATGAGGTGGATTTATAAACGAGCATTTTTTCTTTCTTTTTGGAATTACATATTGTGACGTACATTCCGGACCGTACCGGCCCAATTTAACCCCTGCATATGACTCCAGTGGATTATATATGCCTTCTGAAGCAATGCAATCACTGTGGGTGAGAAAAAGATCAATATTTCCATCCTTTTTACTATAACTCTCCATTTTCACTTTCAATGTGAAAGTGAAAGTGGAGATTTACAGTAAAGAAGGATTGAAATATTGATCTGTTTCTCACCCATACCTATCACATTGCTTCTGAAGATATTGATTTGACCACTGGAGTCTTTTATGCTGCCTTTATGTGATTTTTGGACATTGAAAGCTCTGGTCACCATTCACTTGAATTGTATGAACCTACAGAGCTAAAATATTCTTCTTAAAATCGTCATTTGTGAAAGAAAGTCATACACATCTGTGATATGGCATGAAAGTGTGTAAATGATGAGAGAATTTTCATTTTTGAGTGAACTATCCTTTAACATGTCGGCCAATATTTCATTAAGCTATTTTATAGATAACATTTCAAAATCCTCTTTCATAGATGACTGTGTTCTTCTTTTACGACAGCGTGTTTGACGTCATGTTCCTGAGCGTCCCGTCCCATCCCCGGAAAATCATACGAGGTGAAAGAAGGAGGGGTTTATGCAGGAATGAATGACTGGTGGGTGGAGTATCGAATTCTTCAATTACTTCACCCGGCTGTTACGGGAATCGTTAGAAACGCAGGTTGATTCCAAAGAAAAAGGATGAACTCAAACGTATTCAAACAGTGATTTCATTGGGTTTTTTTTTTTCTTCTACTGAGCCGGTTATTTTTTTCATAATTTTATAATTCGACTCTGCTGTAAACGATTTATAGCGAAATGGCAAGAGGAGAGGGCGCGGAGAAATTTTCCAGTGCGAGTCTCCTGCAGAAACCCATCCCAGATGGAGTCAGATTAGCAGTAAAGGTAAGAAATTGAATATATTGTGTTTGTTTAGTTATTAGTTTATTAGCAGCCCCCTGTTTCACATTCAGACTGGGAAGAAGCGTGTAGTAGGAGCGTCGAGCGCTGATCTACGTGTCATTTTGTCAGGTTGAATTGAGCGCGCGCACTCCCCTTATCTACACGCGCTCGTTATAATCACCGAAGATTTGCGTTTCACGCGACCAAAGCGGCTTCAATGGTAATAACGGCGGAGTTGTAATTTTGTTGTGTCGGTCGTTTGCAATGTAAATGTGGTGTCAGATTTTGAATGGGAGTCGCCGGCTGGATTCACCACTGCTTTCTTATGTGGGTTTGCCATTTGTGTAAGCATAGCGGTAGCATGTTGAGTGTTTGTCATAAGGCGAAAAACGTGAACTGACGGAACAATTGTAGTGCGAATTGCAAATGTAGAACTAATGGAACGAAGTAATGAATTCGTAATAGACGGCTACCGGCTTTTATCAAATAAATAAATACATTAAAATCACATTTGTGTGGTAATATTGAAATAAAATCCCCAATACATCTAAAAACAATTTAAACTAAACAATTAGGTCTATTCTACTAGCCACATAGCAACTGCATCATATCATATAAGTTTGTATTTTTGATTGGTGTGAATATTTGGGTTTTAATGTAACGCCAGGATTAATCAAACCCACATAGATACGATATTCTACATGCATTGCCACATCATTAGTACAGGGATAGATAATGTTAGCATGCAGCCTGTGATCATTCAGTTACTTGATTTATGGGGTTGTTAGCATGTGATTAGACTTTAATGCTGTAAATCTTATGGTTCTACTGCAAATTAAGATAAGCTTAATGGGTTGCAATAAACAGGCAAGGCTATGCTGCATTTCAGTACTGTTTGGCCTTATTTGTATATTTAAAACGCCATAATTTCAATTAAGGGTGGCCTTTGTCTCAAGTTAATTTTGACCATTGCAAAGATGAAAGGAAACTTGAGGTTTGGAGGATGCTATCACAGATCTTAAATCTTGAGGAAATGCCCTAGTTTGAAAACTACCATGCAATGGCAATATTTCACTTCTGAGTGTCATTACAACACCATGAAGTGTGCTTTTACTTCCTTCAGCTCTTAACAACTCTATTAACTCAATAACTGCGTAGAGGCATTACAAGAGAAAGTGGTCTAGAATTAGCCTAATGAAACAATGTGGCAACAAATCTTCTGTAAACAGTCCTTAGTGTTGCTATATTTGGTGAATAATCTCTTTGCGTTTCAAAAACAATGGCTCTGTTGCCACTATGTTGTGTTCATGTCAGTTGGGTCATTCAAAGGACTGTAATCCAGTGTCTTATTGTAATGATATTGTGTGAGAAGCTTGTCCCATTGTCCTTTAGCAGGGTGCATTGCAGGAACACCATGTGCATATAGCCAAAGTTGCCAGGGTGTTCACTGTAGTCTTCACATTGCAACTCTAATGGTTTATTTTTGGAGTTTGCATGTGACAGACACTCAACTATTTCTCAGTTGTGTATGCAAGTCACTGCACCAAGTATAAAACCACACTCATACTATACTTGAAAAATGAGCATTGGGGTGTGAAACCAATATTTAAACTCGGCGACCCTCTTTCAGCCATCTAAACTGATCAGCATAACACTTTACATTTAATCTGATTGTGTTCAATGGGATTTCTTGTCCAAGGGTGGATAGCTTGACCCAAATATTGCTATATGGGTGTATGGGTTATGAGGTTATGTTGTTGATTAGGACCCAACAGCAAGCCAAGCAGAAATGCATTGTATTAGCATAACTGAAACCAGCACTTGTCTCACAGATTGGAGATCCCAGCCATGCAAAAGTTCAATCCAAGTTATGATTTGTTTCTGGCTGTAGTGTGACCTAATTGACACCACAATTAGGTTAATAAATAAATCCCAGCAGAGACAATGACCTTTCTGAAGTCAGAGACCATGTTTACATGCACTTAAGAAAACCATTTATTCCAGGGTTTTTGCAGAAAGCGGCGTTCTGAAACATCATGTAAACTAGAACACCGATTTCCTTATGCTGTTCAAGGGATTAAGAGAAAGCAGTTTAATTCACTTGTGTTTCTACTGGAGAACATAGTTTATGTGGTCATGTAAACACATATGAGGAGTTCTTACAGGTGTTTGAAGAGTGCGCATTTGCGTGAACAGATCGGATCACAAACGGCATAGGATGGAACCCAACAACAAGTCAACACAGTGGAAAGAATTAAACATTTCTGGGAGTACAGTGGGAAAAGCACACACTATGAACTATACCTATTTATACACACCAATGTAAAATATCAACTGTCCCTCACATTCGCCTGTATGCACTGGTACATTGGGGGAATCCCGGAATTTAAGGTAAGAGGGAAACCCCACTGTTGCAGTGCAATTCTGCTGCAGGTTGTGATAAAGTTAAGGAAACAAACAGCAACAACTCTGGAATATCTGAAAATAAAGTGAAGCAATGGAGATTGAAATAGTGAAGTCTTCCTTGGATGCCATGTTTGTTATTTACACAAGCGTCACCAGCAAATTACGCTGCTGTGGAGAAAGCTGCTTAATGACCAAGCCGCATGTATATGGGAGTAAAGAGTACATCGCTTATACGGTGCACGTAAACGGAAATGCCACATTCTTGTAATAAACCGATTTCCTGCACTAAGCCACTTTCTGGTGTCCATGTAAATGTAGTCAGTGTCAGCATCCATACTGTTTTGTAGATTTTAAGGAACTTAAGATAATCTTGTTTCATTTCTTCTTTTTTGAAATAGCGTGAGGCGAAGGGCCGGTTGTCGGTCTGCAGTAAATTGTGTTATGCTGTTGGAGGAGCACCATATCAAATAACAGGATGTGCAATTGGCTTCTTCCTTCAGATCTACCTGCTGGATGTTGCTTTGGTGAGTAGAGCTCTGTGTGATTGATTTTTACCAATGTGCACTTTAATCATATTAATCAACTGTAAATTTGAATTCTGAATTAAGCTGTCACCATCAGTTAAGATTCCTATTCCCAGAGTGCTCTTCAAATCCTAGCCTGACCATTCCTATTTCTGTAGCTCAATTTACAGCATGCCACTTTAACCCCAAGGTCATGGGCTCAATTCTCATGGAACATAAAGTGATAAAATGAATGCACTGTAAGACGCATTTGATGAAGTGTCTGCCAAATCAGTGCTGTAAATGCAACCGTTAATCTTCAAAACCATTAATCTTATTGCCGTAGTTTCTAAGCATTAAAAAACTATCCATTCAGTGTTAAAATGCCACCTGAAACTTGGAAAAACAAATGCAAAGCAAGTAATTAACCTTTTCAAAACTGGAGATCAGATTAACTATGGGAATCTGATTGTGATCATCAGGAGGCATTGAGTTTCTTTACATGCCCTGTCCACACGGTCAGAGACAAGTACAGTCACAAAGGGGGAATTGTACTGGAAAATTAATAGTTTGAAAAAAGGTCTTTCAACATTTCAGGGGCTACTGTAGTCTTGGCAGGCTTATTTGCCAGATTAAAGAGTCTGAATACCACCAGCTTAGGGTTGTTCTTATAGGTTGTTTCAACATTTATCATGTCACCAAGGACTAAAGAAGTCATGTTCACAGTGTGAGTTCTGGTAGTGTATTTATTTCCCTAATTAACAATTATTCCTGCAGTGCTCAATGGCAGCAAGTTTTAGACCAGTTTTTTTCTTTTCTTTTTTTTTATTATTGGAATACATCATTTTTTTAACTTAGCAACTCCATTTGCTTGTCATGTAATTTTATGATTACATGGGTATCAAGTTCACTGGGCAGGCCCCATGTGCTCCTCCTAATTTCTGTAAGAGGTTATTGTAGTTCACATGCTGCTTATAGCCCTCTTAAACTAGTATAAATGCATGCCAATTGACCCTTTGCTAAGCCCCACCTTCAAAGCGTATCTGACCAATCCTATCTTAGCAACTGTTGCTGTCTGCCATTCCTCTGACAAGCACTTGCTTTTTCCAACAAGAGTCTACAGGAGTAATGTGTGTTTGAGGAGTTTTATGCCAAATTTATAGAAATGATCCACACACACACACACACACAAAATGTTGTTGCTGGGTCACATGCAGAGGTGGGTAGTAACATGACACATTTACTTGAGTCACTTTTTGGGAAAAATTTATTTTAGAGTTGTAAAAGTGGGTACTTTTTACTCAAGTAAATTTCTAATGAAGAAAATGTACTTTTACTTTGTTACAATGGGCGGCATTCCTGCTGTTTCATTACTGGGTTTAATTTTAATTAAATTTGCACTCAGCGATTCCTGAGAAACACTGTTGATATTCGAACTCAATTGCCAAAACAAACACACCCCTCCCTTCAGTGCTCCTTTGGAAGCTCCTCCCTGCGCACGCTGACACAGACTGTCACTCACTGCTACAGCATCATGCTCTTCAAAGTGAAACACTTTCTTCACTCCGCACAGTGGAAAAAAAATTATAGTTTCATCATGCAAAACCATTTTACACCAAGACAAGAGGATATTTCAAGATTAAAATTGCAGCTCCAATTTAAGGCAGCGCATTGAGGTAAGTCGTGGCTCTAATGATAACGCGGGCTTTTCTGTGTCATGTTGATGGTCATTTTCAGGGTGATTCTTTAAATATAGGCTCTTGTGACATCAGTTTTTAAGTGTAAATTTTTAAATCCGCAGCAATATATCAGTGTGCTTTTGTCCCACGTCCCGCATGTCGTAAGCAGTATTTACGCATTTACCCAGTCCCCTCGCGGTTGTACTGGCAACTATCGCAGCTACTTCAGGCTGATTAACAGTATAAATCCATGTAAACATCTACGTTAAGTGTAAATGCCTTTTGCTCTGTCGAACATGTGATTGACAACTGGAGTGCGAACACAGCATTTCTGTGTTTAGGGAGCGACGGTACTGCTGTACAGAACTAATGATCTAAATTCTTTCGACACTGAAAACTGTAACTACACTGAAATAAGAACCAAAAGCTATGAAATAGAGAAAGTAGGCATTAATAAAACATGATCTTGCTTTGGTTTATATTTCAGCAATATATATAATGTCCCTGTGGGACATTGTTCACGTTTTCACTGTAATAATTACTAGAAATGTTTCCAAACCCCTCTTCTAATTGACAAATTCATCCTGATCTGACAAAAGCCCTTAAAGTGAGAGTTCACCCAAAAATGAAAATTCTCTCATCATTTACTCAACCTCATGCCAGATGTGTATGACTTTCTTTCTTCAGCAGAACACAAATGAAGATTTTTGGAAGAATTTCTCAGCTGTTTTGATCCAGATAATGCAAGTGAATGGGTGCCAACAGTTTAAAACTAAACATAAAAGTAATCCATAAAACTCCAGAGGTTAAATCAGTATCTTCAGAAGCGATGTGATAGGGGTGTGGGTGAAGAAACAGATCTTTTACATTCTTTATTTTTGGTGATTTACATTCTTTTCTGCATATCGCCCCCTGCTGGGCTGGGAGAAGAATTTCTAGCAAAAAATGACTTAAATATTGATCTGTTTCTCACTCACACCTATCATATCACTTCTGAAAATATGGATTTAACTACTGAAGTCATATGGATTACTTTTATGATTGGGATTGCTTTTGGAGCTTCACAGTTTTGGCACCCATTCACGTGCATTGTACTGACCTACAGTGCTGAAATATTCTTCTAAAAATCTTAATTGTGTTCAGCAGAAGAAAGGAAGTCATACATATCTGGGATGGTATGAGGGTGAATAAATAATGAGAGAATTTTCATTTTTGGGTGAACTATCCCTTTAAAGTGATAGCTCAGCCATAATTTTATATTCAGTCATCATTTCCCTACCCTCATGTTGTTCCAAACCTGTGTGACCCTTTGTATTCTGAGGAACACAAAATATGTTAGACAGGATGTTAGGGACTGAGTCTCGGTCACCATTCACTTTCAAAATATATATAGAAAAAAACTGAAAGTAAATGTGACCAAGGATAACATTCTGTCTAAAATCTCCTTATTGTGTTGCTTGGAAGAAAGTCATATGGTTTTGGAACAACATGATGGTGAATGATGACAGAATTTCCATTAATAATAATAAAAATAATAATTCTGTAATACATGTTAAATGTGTATTATGTAATGTAATGGAATGTAGGGGATTATGTCCATTTATGTCATTTGTGAAAGTAACGAGTTACTCGCCTCTTGAGTACTCTTTTAATTGGATACTTTCTTACTCTTACTAAAGTAATTATTTATGTTAGCACTTTTACTTCTACTTGAGTTATTTTATTTTTATTTTTTTTTAATAAGTAATTGTACTTTTACTTGAGTACAGATTTTGGCTACACTACCCACCTCTGGTCACATGTAATAGTGACATGAGGTACCCAGAGAGGATACATGCAGAGTTTTTTTCTTTCTTTTTCAAAAATCTTTAAATAAATCTTGAGAAGAGCATGTTATGGATTAAACTGTGTCAGTCCTCATTCCCAAATGAACATGTATAACCTTGGCAAGGACACGCTCCAAGGTAAATTAAAGCTAATTACTTAACATTAAGTAATTCATGTATTGATTCAGGTCTTCGTATAGGTGATTGTAAATAAAGAGTTTACAGCATCATAGTGAGTGTGATATGAGATGTTATGAGCAGGTCTGTCACATACACTAATGCTATCAGGTGTGTAATTGCCATTAAATTATGCTTTTCTCTTTTCAAGAGACAATGATACTAGTTTTCCTCTTGATTCACAGTCTCCACAATTTTCAATAAAATTACTGTGAAATGTACCTATTTCTTTTGCAAAAAACATCATTATAAATATGCTTTAAAATGTCACTCTTCATTCCAGCCCACGTAGGAATATTATCAATTCAGTTTATGAAAGTATTTTGCCAAAAATTGTGCGGTTCACTGCAATCTGCCATTCATTCCTATGGTAAATTCTGCAAAGCTTATCAGAGCGAGCAATGGTAATCAAGGGGGGCAGAGCTTAGCGAAGGGTCGATTGACAAGTCATCTCCAGTGATAAATAGCAGAGCATATCTTTCCTTTATAACCAACACAAATTAGTTAGTTATTTTATTTGAAATTATGTAAATAATTAGTATTTAGCAGAATTTTTTACCATGCAGAGGTCTTATCTTAAGGTTGGTGGTTCGAGTTATTGGCTGCCGTTTAAAAGAAATTTAAATTCTCAATGAGTGATTGGGTGAGATGATGACATGTTTGTCTTTCTCTTTTAGTTGGATCCATTTTATGCCTCCATCATCCTGTTTGTGGGTCGGGCATGGGATGCGATCACAGACCCCACGGTGGGCTTTTTGGTCAGCCGGAGCCCCTGGACAAGATTTGGACGAATGATGCCTTGGTATGTGTTATTTCTACCTTGCTCCTATTTCTTTATGCTTTTGTACCTTAATGCTTCAGAGGCGTCTTTCACATTGCACTTCGTGGTTTGAGTAAGAGTCAGGATTGTCTTGTTTGAAGATCAGGTTGCCTGTAGTAACTTTCTTGCATTGAAAGCCTTTCTCAAGAACATTAGTTTCAAAATTTCACCCTCCACTTAACTTGGTAACCACTCAGTGGTCTTTTTTTGTGTTGCATTTAAAATGTGCCAGATTAATCTCTCTGGTCCATCACTTGCTTTGTCTTCTGACCTATTTCTCTATGGTTTTCAAATGTCAGGAGGTGAAGTCTTTAAGTGAGAGTACCAAGTGTGTCTGGTGGTGACAGACCCTGTTAGTTCTTATGGGGGGTAAAGGGGCTTGCAGGGAGGGGGTCTGGCTGGACTGCAGTAGGTTTGCCATTGGCCAATTTGTATTTTAAGCCAACCAGTCTGATCTGATTTCACTTGACCAGCATGAATAATTGTACTTCATCCATGTCATCTAACCAAACACAAAATCAGCCCAACAACATCAAAAACAACCAACCGATATTTGGCTTTGAGGAGTGTTGCAGTGGCCATGCTCCTAAAAGCAGAATGCAAAGTATTCAGAAGCAAGAGGTCACTCATATGAATAATTGGAATCCTAGGAGGAACATTGAGGAAGGAAGTACTGGGAATTGGGGGTTGGGGAGTGGAATGCATATATCTATTCTAACTGAACTCAGGAATCTGGACGGAAACTGGTGAGAAAGTTCTGCCCTAATGAGTTCCTTTTAGCGTCATTGAATCCAAGGTTCTCTCAAGGTGGTTGATTAGAAGATCTCTTTTGTCGGCATTGTTGAGCTAACATATAAGGTAATTATAAAGACATATTTGAACAAACTTGAAAATACCAGATAAACCACAATTGGCTTTCATTTTAGGAAACCACAAGGCAAAAATCTAAATCTAAGATGATCAGAGTCAGATTGGCACCAAGAGTCTCTGATCTTCCTTGTAATCCTTTAATCCTATGACATTTTCTGGCTTTAAGAATCTTAAATTGTGTGGATTAAATTCTGTAGTGTTATCAGTCAAATACAAAGATATATGTATTTTGCTATGTGCTCGGAAGCAAGACATTCGCTTTTTTTCTGCGTGTGTGGCATGCTTTAGGGGGTTGGGAAGAAGGCTGTATGCAAATTATGGAACTCTGAGTGGTCTAAAGCACAACACACCACTTCTGTGAACCAATCAGAAAGAGAGAACAGCTGACCAGCTGAGCCTCAAGTTGAAGGCGGCATACAGGTTTTTTTTTTTTTTTTTTGTAGGAGTGGTGGGGTTATTTTAGTTCAAAAGGCGTTTTTGCTGGTTGAGTGAGATGCTTCTTCTTTGACCAGTTAACTGTTGCACCTAAACATGAAATGAGTTAGTCCTTTTCCTCCTCTTTTTATTAAAATAAAATATTGTACTCATTGTTGAGAAATACAATATATATGCAGTATTTCATAAATACTTTATTCCTTGGATGCAGAGTAGTATAATATAGGCCTCATTGGCTTTTACTCTGAATATATTTGCAATGTTTAGGTAGTTTTATTGCTTTTAATTCATGATAAAGCAATGCTTTTAACCACTCTTAGCTTTCGTTTGATCAAACCACATTTCATGTCATGAACCCTGTCCAGTGCTCTGTACAACCGCTGTATTTAACTGGCATGTGATGCAGAGTACCATGTGAGATATTCCTATAATTTCAAGTAATCTAAATTATTATAACCTCTGATATAACAAACTTGAACCTGCTTTTTTTGGCCATTTAGACTATTACAAATATTTACCTGTGCTGTGTTGGCATTCCGATATCCAATCTAGGCTACATGTACACTGAAAAAATGCTTAGTCAGATTTACTTAATTGTTATTTAGCAATTTTTTGCACACACCTTTTCTAAGTAAGTCTTAATGGTATAAAATGAAGTAACTACATCACTTTGACATAACATTGATTAAAGTGAGTAAATTTAACTTAAACATTTAAGTAGATTCAGTAACTAACTTTTTTATGGGTAATCTTGAGTAGAAAATGAACTTAAGACAAAACAAGTTACCAGATGTAACAACAAAATTAACAATAAAAATGATGCAAGTAAGCTTGCAAACAGTGAAACCATGCAAGCTCATTAATTATTCAAGCTTAGTGCATGCTGGGAACAACAGCTTCGAAAAGTAAAATGTACTTATTTTATTTACCAGTAAAATTTACTCAAATTAGCTAATAAATATGAAAAGGTTTTCTACTTTAGGATTAATAAATGTCAAATCAAATCACTTTTATTGTCACACAGCAATATACACAAGTGCAATAGTGGGTGAAATTCTTGGGTGCAGTTCCGAGCAACATAGCAGTCGTGACAGTGATGAGACATATACCAATTTACAATAAACAGATTTGCACATCACAATTTACATATCTAATATACACACAACCCAATATACAAATAATAATATACAGTGTACAGTATACACATACACACAATATAGAATACACAGTATACAATAAAAAAATAGTTTATATAATATTTATAAAATATACAAAATATACAGTAGGTTGTATTGTACTGTATTGACATTCAGGCTGTCGGTTGATAGTAAGTTGCCAGAATGTTGTTAAGAGAGAATAATATTTATGACAGTCCAGTGTGAGATAATAAGATTAATAAAGTGCATTTTAACATTTTAAAATGTTGACACATTGTAAAAATAACAAACAATCATAAATAATATTTACTTATATGCTAGAGTATTTGTACATGTTTGAATGTAGAAAGTACTTAATCTTTTCTGCTGTATTTATTACACCACAATTATTTATTTTTTTCAGTGTATGTGGGGTGAACTTTTTAATCACAAAATCCTTTTCTATTAATTCATTATAATTTTCTTATATAACAGTTTTCTTTTTTCTTTAAATAATTTAATTTATAGCATTTTACACTTTTTGTTGCGGAGCTTACTGAAAACACCCTTATTTGTGCTTCATTACATTATCGTGATGCTGAGCACATTTGTGCAATAACTTAATGTCTTCAATAGCATGAGTCATGTACCAAAATGAACCACTGTACTTTCCTAAACTATAAATGCAAGTGGGTTGACACGGAATCTGCAAAAATGTCATGTTTCTTTTGTGCTGAATGAGGGAGACAGGTCTGAAGAATGGAGCTAAGGAAACTAGATACAGTCTTAATTAATTTAATTAATACATTTTTTAATTAATTATATTTATTTATCACACATTATACATTTGCACATATACAGTGAAATTCTTTTTTTTCACATATCCCAGCTAATGACTGGGGTCAGAGTGCAGGGTCAGCCATGATACGGCGCCCCTGGAGCGGATAGGGTCAAGGGCCTTGCTCAAGGGCCCAACAGTGGCATCTTGGCGGTGCTGGGGCTTGAACCCCTGACCTTCTGATCAGTAACCCAGAGCCTTAACCGCTGAGCCACCACTGCCCTCTTATTGGTAGCTTTAACAAATAATATTTTGGCAAAGTAGCCAAAATATTTACTACACAAACAAGCGGAGGGGTAGAACTTTGTGAATAACAAGCATGTGAATTCTGTGTAAATCTACAGAGCTTTCCATGGAATTCTGTGGGTACAGGTTCCATGAATGCCAACTGATAACTTAAAAAAAAAAAAAAAAAAAGTGCTAAATGGGGCTCCACAGTTAATTACTGTGTACTTTTTCCATAAACTTATGCTGGGAATATAATGCTGGGCTGTTCTACGGTGCATGTTTAATCACTCTGCTAAGAAAAAACAGCATGGCGCCATTCAGTTCCAACTACACCGATCAGCCACAACATTAAAACCACCTGCCTAATATTGTGTTGGTCCCCCTCATGCCACCAAAACGGCGCCAACCCACATCTCAGAATAGCATTCTGGAGATGTTGTTCTTCTCGCCACAATTTTACAGAGCAGTTATCTGAGTTACCGTTGACTTTGTCATTTCGAACCAGTCTGGCCATTCTCTGTTGATTCTCATCAACAAGGCATTTCCGTCCACAGAACTGCTGCTCACTAGATGCTTTTTGTTTTAGGCACCATGCGGAGTAAATTCCAGAGACTGTTGTGTGTGAAAATCCCAGGAGATCAGCAGTTATAATAATACTCATACTAGCCTGTCTGGCATCAACCATCATGCCATGGTCCAAATCACTGAGATCAAATTTTTTCCCCATTCTGATGGTTGAAGTGAACATTAACTGAAGCTCCTGACCCATATCTGCTGATTTTATGCACTGCGCTGCTGCCACAGGATTGGCTGATTAGATAATCGCATGGATGATTATTGGTGCCAGATGGGCTGGTTTGAGTATTTCTGTAACTGCTGATCTCCTGGGATTTTCATGCATGACAGTCTCTAGAATCTACTCCGAATGGTGCCAAAAACAAAAAAACATCCGGTGAGCGGCAGTTCTGCGGATGGAAATGCCTTGTCGATGAGAGAGGTCAACAGAGAATGGCCAGACTGGTACGAATTGATGCTGTTTTGGCAGTATGAGAGGGACCTACACAATATTAGGCAGGTGGTTTTAATGTTGTGGCTGATCTATGTATATTGATTTGAAGACCTGACAAATTATGTTTCCCTCATAGGATCTGACAAATAGGAGTAGACACTGTATTTCCACCTCGGCATCATGTTGGCAAACTTTGTGCTGTGTGGGTCATGGAACAATAAGTGTGAGACAGAGACAGGAAATTGTCTCCCAATTGTTGTTACCCAATCAATTCTTTCCATTTCTCAATATGTACAGCAGCTCATGATGATGACATGGTTGTAGTCATAGAGAGGGAATGGAAAGGAAAAACATGTTTGGTGCTGGAAAGGTTCGATGATGTGCTACGTTGGAGGATGCGGAGGTGTACTTCCCTTGGAATTATTTCCTTGCGTGAGATGTTGGAAATGGTCTCCTTTGAGTCACCCTCTGAACTGTCATCAATTTCATCATGGGGAAAACAGAACACCAATCCTGTTTTTATCTGATTTTAAATGGTTTACTTTGGCTCTAGTAACGTTATGTATCCTTTCCATGCAGGATTGTACTGTCTACCCCATTTGCTGTGCTGTGTTATTTCCTCATCTGGTATGTTCCCGCTTTTGGCCAAAACAATGTGGTCTGGTACCTGATCTTTTACTGTGCCTTCCAGACCTTACAAACAGTGAGTAACCATCTTTATATGGGCATAAATGGCAGTCAATGTGGTTTTATGTGAGTATGCATTGACCTTATTGTCATTTCTTTTTTCCAATAACAGTGCTTCCATGTGCCATATTCTGCCCTTACCATGTTTATCAGCTCTGAACAGAAGGAGAGGGATTCAGCCACAGCTTACCGTGAGTTTTTTACAGTCCTTGTAGAAAAGTGCAAAGTTTATTTTTTGCCACATTTACTGGCCATAAATATTTCTTACCTGGCTTGAAACATTATTTGAATTTTAAAAGAATTAATCCCTGTGACAGTGGAATTATTTAGCGATTTGCTGTTTTAACTCGCATATTCACTGCAACAGTGATGAGCCGGTTTCTGTCTCTCAGTAGAATTGTACCTGTCACAATAACATGAAGACCAATAGTGATTTTGTTCTTCATATTTTCATTTTGGTTGTTTAATGCGAGGAATGTTCCACGTTCTGGAGAGATAAAAAAAAACCTTGGCATCCTAGATAAATTTATGGTTAATTTTTCTTGGAAGAAAAAGTCGTTAGAAGATGTGCGAGTGACGACAGATGTTTTCTTTAGTAGACATTTTCTTTCAGACCAGCCAACTGGTGCGAAAATCTATTTTAATTACTCGCCAAAACCAGTATTTTATCGGATTAGGCACTTGGTGAGCGCTAATTTTGGACCTTATTTAAAAGCATCTTTAACTAGCAGTGTCTTTTGACAGTACAGTTGGCAAATACTGTTCTCCATTTGCATGGCTAACTGTTAGCTCTCTCACCTCAGGAATGACTATTGAGGTTTTGGGCACTCTCATTGGCACTGCTGTTCAAGGTCAGATTGTGGGAATGGCTAATGCTCCCTGTATCCACACTGGGGTGGACCTCAACTCCACAGATCTGCAGGTGGCTCCTGAGGTCAACATCACTGAGCCTCATACTTCACTTGTGCATCTGGTAAGGTTTTTTCCAGGTCAATAATTACAATTATTCTTACATTGGTGTTAAATGCAAGATATCTTACGGGTCTCATTCTCCCACAGAGAAATGCTTATATGATTGCATCTGGTGTCATCTGCTCCATTTATGTCCTCTGTGCCTTGGTCCTTTTCCTTGGTGTGAAGGAACAAAAAGGTATATGCTGGAACCATTGCACATTACATAACACAGCCCAAATATTTTTCTCTGCTTTTGATGGCATTAAGCTCTTTCAAGGAGTTAGCTGATGCTTCACTGATTTCCAGTAGAGATAAGTGCTGATTGCTGATGTTTCCAGGGCTTTGCCACAGTCCTCGGGTTACTTTGAGACAAAAGTTGGCACACAAGCAAAGCTCAGGTTCCAAAGAAATGCCTGTAAATAAGCTTAGTGGGGTGATTGGCTTTCACAGCATTGAGAAGGCCTTCTCAAATGGGGTGCTTGGTAAAAGAAAGGTAATTGTTTATGCTTTCTAGTATATTCTGGACCAGAATGTGGAGCCATGGGTTTCTGACAAGCAGATCTTTGTAGTGTGAGAATATTGTGGGAAAAGACAAGCACAGTCTTGACTCTGGGTGAGACTGCTGATACCTAATTCCAACATGAATTATGAAGCTTGCCAAGGTAATTTATAAGTTTGCCAATGGGCAACATCTGGCATCATTCTGTAGTGGTTGCAATATATGCTTTTGTGATTGGTAAAGAAGAAAAGGATGGGCTGAAAAGTTTGGACCAGCCCACAATTGTTTGGTTGAGGACAATGGCTTGTCATTTCTTCAATGTTCTAATTCCAAATTATAGCATATCTCCTCCATTTGTACGCACCACATTCCTTTTCCAGTGGTAGCTATTCTTCTGGAGAACTTTTATATAACTTTTTTTATAATGGAGAGCTACCTGTAATACTGGGCAAACATAGCAGATACGTTTTACTTCTACACCTGTGCATTATACATCTGCCTGGAGCTCAATGTTCACTATCAAGCCCACAAAAGCATGTCTGTCCAGTCAAAGTGTCGCCATATTTGTTGTTTCCCCAAAGACTGTGCATGGTGTTAGCAGGGCCATTAATTCAGCAGGGAGCTTTCAACTTTCACCTGACAGAATGTACTTTTTTTATTTATTTTTTATTTGTTGTGTAAAGTAGGCTAATGCCTGATAACTGGTAGAAAAATTGGTTGGTGGACAGCTAGCTTAACAGCTCATGAAGTTTAGCTTTTTCCACCTTAATGATGTTGAGGTGATGAGACACCATTCTGTTTCATTCTGTTCCATTCTTTGCGCTGCTTCTAGTTTTTTTGTTTTAATGCAAGAACACATTTGTTTTGAATGGTCCCTAAGATTGTGATTGGTAATTGTCAAAGATTACTCTCTGATATTCATTATGTTGGCTTGACAAAGCCAACATACTGTTATTCTGTAGACTTGGTTTATGGGTTTCTTCAAAATCCCTAAACCAAGATCAAAATATCTGACTAATTCGTCCTAAAACTTTCAAGCTACATCCACTGAACTCTGCACAGATCTTCAGACTATTCTGACTGCAGTTACTATGACTTTTCTATCTAATTGAATTGTTTTTTGCATAGTGGATGATCAAAAATCTCAAATCCCATAGCTTTTGAACATTGATGGAATGTTCAAAACGGCCCAAGACCATTCAGATTCCAACTGTAAAAAGAAATTCAAACATTCAGATGTAAGCAAATCCACATGAGGCATTTAATTTGCTTTAACTCTCTCGCTCTCTATGGCCACAACCACACTGATACATTTTAGTTTGAAAACACATTAATTTAGCTATGTTTATAATTCTCACACTGGAATGGCAGTGAAAACGGAGACTTTCGAAAACGCTCTTCATAAACACACTTGATGGAGATGATGATAGGAAACTGAAAACATCAAACGTAAACGGATTAGTGAGGGTGTGACCTGTCTGTCTATCATTCTATCAATCATTTTATCAATCTATTGTTTGTTCTGTCATATGTTCTATCCTTCTATCTATCTTCAATATTTTTTAAACTAACATTTAGACAAGACTTCAAGCCATCTAGTTGGATTTGCTGTCGTAACATTAATTGACAATAATTTGCTCTAGTACCACTTTCCATTATATCATCCTCCCTCTCTCTTCTCTTTTACAGAGACCTGCAGGATAAGGTCTGAACCCATGTCGTTTTTCCAGGGCATTCGTATGGTAATGGGCCACGGTCCATATGCCAAGCTGGTCATGGGCTTCCTCTTCACCTCTATGGCTTTCATGGTGAGTCTGGTGGTGTGTTTTTCCATGGCATCAAAGTCATGTTTGTTTTAATGGGATTAGGTTGAGTTGTGGTCAGCCCCAGCCTTTTGGTGTTTATGAACCTCTGACCACAATGGACAACCGTAGTTGCCTTTGGCAATCATTTTATTTTTAAAGTTTTTATAATAGGTATTTAATATGCAGCTACCATGTCTATAAACTTTTCATGCAGCTCCTGGAGGGAAACTTTGCACTGTTCTGCAGCTACACTCTGGGTTTCAGGAATGACTTTCAAAACATCCTGCTCGTCATTATGGTAAGCTTACTATCCATATGTGTGCATTGTTGTATCTATTGTAATGATGAAAGGGATAGTGATTTTGGACGCAATAAAAAAAAAAAAAAAAGTTTCCTTGTTGAATGACTTCATTTCTACAGAGGCCAGTAAAGGGTGTACTTTCTGTAGGAGTGTAATGTAACAAAATATTTTGTATTCAATTCCCAGCCTAGTCTGTTATTTTGAAAGTGCATTGTCTGTATTGATGGTTGACGGATTCATTATGATACTTTCTCTTTAATCTGGAATGTGGTCCAATTAGAGGTAATAAAACCCAACACTTCTTCCTCATGTCCTTAGTTTGACATCAGGGATACACATTTGATAATTGAGTCCTATTCATTGGCTTGAAGGTCAAAGGCATGTTTATTGGCAAGTGTACAAAAGGAAACTACTTGATACGGGTCCATTACATAATACATTTCTTGTATGCTGCACAGCTCCTGATCCAAGCTCTGGTCATTTCAAGACTGGAATACTATAATGCTCTGTTAGCCAGCCTCCCAGCTAGCATGATTAAGCTACTTCAGTCAGCCAAAGTGGGCTTACGTCACCCCACTTTTGATTTCACTCCACTGGCTGCCTGTAGCTGCCTGCATCGAATTCAAGGCTTTGACTCTTGCCTTCAGGACAGCCTGTAGAACAGCACCCTCTGTAGACTAGTATTTACAGTTAGGCTATGTATTGCTTCTTGATCAACTCAAATTCAACCCATGCTTGCTTTATCCATTAAATTCTGTAGGCACCTTTGTAGAAAGGTATATAAAGTTATCGAGATGGTTCTCATCAGATTTGAGAACACATGTGGGTGTTAGTAACCAGATTATTGTTTGAAACAAAGCAGTGCTTCTAGTTTCAGAGAACAAGAATGTCTTATTCTTGTGCTTTTATCCTTGGCATCTGAACTTCCTTCAAGAACCCAGTTCAATGAGGGACAAATATTGTGGTCATATAAAACCCATTAAAACCCCATAATTTTTATGACTACAATAATTCTCTGTAAGGCATTCACAGCTGAAGTATGTATGAGAAGTTCATAAATGGAAGGTCTTGAAAATTTTGTGTGCCACCAACATTCTTGTGTTGTTTGTCATAGAGGTATGTTAGGATACGTTCTTGCTCATAGGAACGTGTGAACCACATATACAGTACTGTGCAAAAGTTTTAGGCACTTGTGAAAAATGTTGCATAGTGAGGATGTCTTCAAAAATAGTTTTAATTTATCAATTAACATCATACAAAGTCCAGTAAACATAAAAAAGCTAAATCAATATTTGGTGTGGTCATCTTTGCCTTTAAAACAGCCCCAATTCTCCTAGGTACACCTGGATACAGTTTTTCTTGATTGTTGGCAGAGAGGATGTACCAAGCTTCTTGGAGAATTTGCCACAGTTCTTCTATCTATTTAGACTGTCTCAATTGCTTCTGTCTCCATGTAATCTCAGACTGACACGATGTTCAGTAGAGGATCTCTGTGGGGCCATGCCATCTGTTGCAGAGCTACATGTTCTTCTTTTCTAATCTTTTCTATTTGCAAAAGTAATGTTTGGGAGTCTAAAATATATTTTTCGTATTGACACACTAAAGCTGAAGATATAAATAACCATCTTAAGACAAATGTTTTTGTGACACATCTTAAGTACCTAATATTTTTGCACAGTACTGTATCTTCAAGCACAAATTAAATCTTAGCTACCTCCTTGTTTATGCAAGTAATCATCTTGTGCATTTCTTTTAGTGACAAACAATAATTAGATAAGCATAGGAAAACCCTGTTGATTCTCTTTTAAATTCTTTCTAGCTCTCTGCCACACTCGCTATTCCATTCTGGCAGTGGTTCCTCACAAAGTTTGGCAAGAAGACAGCAGTTTACTTTGGAACTACAGTAAGTATTGGCCGACTTACAAACCATTAAGTTTTTCTTACAGAAGCAGGTTCATTTTAACCGACCCACAGTGGCATCTACTGGTCTGTAATTTAACTCATGCTTTTTCTTTGCAGTCTGTGGTGCCTTTCTTGGTCTCAGTAGTCTTGGTGCCAAGCAGTCTTATTGTGACCTATATTGTGTCCTTTGCTGCTGGAGTCAGTGTTGCAGCAGCATTCCTCCTGCCCTGGTGAGTGCCTGAGAATAGAAAGTGTGTGTGATTACAAATGTGTTAGTATTATAGTCAAAGACTGTATTCATGGTGTTTTCCTGTGTGCTCAGGTCCATGCTTCCTGACGTGGTGGATGACTTTAAAGTACTCAATCCTGATTCTCAAGGGCATGAAGCCATCTTTTACTCCTTCTATGTGTTCTTCACTAAGTTTGCATCTGGAGTCTCCTTGGGAGTCTCAACTCTTAGCCTTGAGTAAGTTGAACACATTCACAAATCCTATTTGAAACCACACTATAGGTACATTGACATAGTTACATGCACTTTAAAAGTTTTATTTTAGTTGGACTAAAACAATTTGTCTTTTTAAAATGTAATGTAAACATTTTAGTCTGTCTGAAAACGTTCTAGTCCGTTTTAGGTAAAGTCGAATTTACAGACCTAGATAATGCGATTGTAGCTCTGCTTCATCTAGCTTGTATACACGTTAATCAAACTACGACTAGCCTCTGCATTGTGCATAAGCTCCGAAAGACTGAGGTAAAGTGCCACATGTATTTAACCTGACGTATTTGTTGAACTTCCTTCAAATAGTCGATTATGTATTGTGTATACTTGCGCAAAAAGATGAGGACCAGCTTTAGCTCGATTATAACTATGCATATAAACGTAATGAGTTTGCGTTTTGTAGTTGTATTTAATAACAGGTGTGACCCACATTTCTGTACATACTGTACATTGGCAGACAGGAGTGGATTGGATACTTTCTGTATGAGCGAGGAACTGAAATCAATCCCCTTCTCTAACTGGCTTGTAATTAGGGGATGCACTGATACCACTTTTTCTCTTCCGATATCGGAAATCTCAGTATCGGCCGATCCCGATCTTATACCAGTGTTGTTTTTTTGCATAATCAGTTTAGAATATCTTTACAATATTGTGTAGAACTAATTGGATGTACTCTTTAATATGTAAAGAAACACAAACCTCTAACTACACATTATTTCAATATAAATGTATAGCTTATTAAGAAAAATGTTATTGTTAACTAGTTTACAGGATAATATGGCAGCAAAATTAACAGTAATTCCAGTATATGTTATCAATAGAAAAGAAGCCGTTTTTCTTTTTTCCTTTTTTTTTTTTTTTTTTTTGCAAAATTTTTTCAACTTGTATCTGGATTTTGTTCAATTTAATTGTGACATATCAGCTCACTTTTCATTCACACAGTTATTTTTTGGAACCCATTCAACTTAAATATTATAATTTGTAAACAAATGATAATAATAATAATAATATATTATAATAGTAATATATCTCATTCGTGCACCTTTTGTTATGGATCCACCGGTCTCTCTCTCTCTCTTCCTCACTGCCGTCACAGCGCTCACTTTCCCCTGAGTTCTGATTACACGCTCCTGCATATCATTAGTGGCTAATCAAGGACTGCATATATACCCCACTTTCACACACTCTTTGTTCCCATCGATATTATCTCTGAGACTCCACGCCTTTCTACTATGTCAAACACACCTGTGTCTTCATTATTGCCTGCAAGTATCATAAGACTGTTCATCGTGTCTATACCCTGTCTTGATATTTCTCACCTGCTGTTTGCCACTCTGCTCAGCTGGATTTACATTTTATATATTTACTTATTAAACACAGCATTTTGTGATTCACAGAGCTATCGCACGTCTTCATGTGGCTTTGAATAAAATGCACGAGTCATATGAACTACTTTGATTGTGTTTTAATGGTTCTTTTATGTCATTTTTTGAGCTTGACAGTAATGAACATGACTAACACAGTATCAGATTTGGATCGGCTCGTCCGACCGATACCCGATCCGTTTAAAAACATCAGTATTGGAGCCGATACTGATCCAGGTATCGGATTGGTGCATCCCTACCTGTAACCACAGTGACAAACGACAGTAAATATCAAAACTTTTTGTTGCGTCTTTAAGGGTTTAATACTCCTAAACGATTTGCGATTTTGGGACACTCCTACTGATTTATCCTCTCAGATCTGTGTCTAAAACGCAGTTGAAATTCAGTTGAAATTCAAAAATGCTAAATGGAAATCATTCTTTTATAAAAAAACAAACAAAACAAAAAAAAAAAACTGTGTATTCTGCTTTGTGAACGTTGCTTAATGTAATCCAGCATTCCTGTATGGCAGTTCCAGGCTTTTAAAGTTGGATTATGTTGGCTGCTTGATCCAAAAAGACTGCCTTTTGTTAAAGTTTCACTGTATGAGAATTGTTATGGCCCCCTGACTTTGAAATATAATGCGATTTAGTGCCTCTCCCTAAGAGTCATCTGGTTTGGAGACCTGTGCCTATGTAGGACAGAGTTTCATGTGAGACTCGCCATTGGTGATCAGTCATTAGGTTGGATTTATCTGGATGAACATTAATAAAATAACTAATCTTTACTCTCTCTCCTTTTTTTGCTCTTTTGAATAGTTTTGCTGGCTATGTGACACGAGGTTGCACGCAACCAGCAGAGGTTGATTTAACTCTGAAGATCCTGGTGTCTGCGGCTCCAGTTGTCTTGATCATTATTGGGCTGCTAATATTCATCAGCTATCCCATAAATGAGGAAAAGAGACAAGGCAACCGCAAGCTACTTAATGAACAACGGTAAAACCATCTATTGATTTTTATTTTAACTAAAATAGTCACATGTTCTGCTCCGAAAAGTTAAGCCAGATCAACATTTTCAGTGTAGAAAGTTATAAATTAACATGATTCTCGTGAACCTCAATAGCTGATTTAAATGGCATAATTTGTTTGTTCTAATTATTTTGCTTAACCGTGGTCTTTCTCTTTAGAGAAAACGAGGTTGACTCAGAAGCAGACTCAACTGAGCTCGATGTGGTTTAATAGCACCAGACGCTAGACAAAACATTGTGCCACTTGCATTGGACCAACAGAGGCAAAACAAACAACAAATGCTTTGAACCAACCATGTGTGCTGCCTTGTGGTTGAAAAATTCCACTAATCACCTGAAATGTAGCCTTGGAAAGCTCAAGTTCAAAGTGCCTTGTCATTTCCAGTCGCAAGTGCTAATGGACACTATGCATATTTCATCATGTTTGTGTTGCCAGTGTTTGTGCTGTTTGCTGGAATAGGAGCTTGCAGTCCAAAACCGGCCAACTTTTGTTAAAAGCACACATCTAAACTGCACTAAGTATATCTGGTGGGACATGTCTGCCATGAGAAGAAACTTGAAACTTTGGACATTTTGGAAAACTGTGTTTTGGTGTTGAAACCAAAAAATGATTTTTAGTCATTGCATGAAAGTTACACTTTAGGAGGAATATCTGTGAAACTGTACACCATGTATGTAAGATTTGTATCCAATTTAATATTTATACTTTTGTGCATCTAACTGAATAACTCGAGCAAACTGAAACAATGACATTAAAGTGGGGTTTGATTATTATGCCAAACATTAGTACTGCTCACAGAAAAGAGGTTATTGTATCATTTTCTATTGCTTTCCTTTGTGCACCCGTTTCAAAAGCAGATTTTTCTCTCCTTTTTTGTTTCCACTTTCAACTTTTTCTGATTACATCTTATGGGCCTAAAGAGTTTATTCAAAGGACACACTGAGGGATGAACTAACAAATTTGATTCCCCCCCATGCCTTCAAATGATATGCTTCAGATCGGTAGCTAAAGTGTAACAAATCTACTCTGTAGCAATTATCTAACGTACTGGTAGGAGGTAAAACTTGGAGGCTGTAGACAGTATGTAAACTACCAGGACGCCATCAGATCCTATTGAGTGTTCAAGGGTTAAAATGTATAAGCAATTGCTAATAGTGTGAGATGAACAAGATTATTTAAGTATTTATTTCTTAAGTTTTAAATCCTATGTTGATTTGATTATGCTTGGTTCTCCCATCTTCCTTATTTTATCTTGTTTAAGGGTCTCGGTAAAATAAAATAAGGGCAATTAGAATAGATTTGTCACTGTTGAAAAATTACATCTAGTATGCCAATAATTCAATAAAAAAAAAAATCAATGCGTTTACAAGTGACACTGCTATTAGTTTGGGTGTTAATATTTTCTGGTCTGTTTTGTTTGACGTCAGTGTCCTTTTGATTGTCCATATTAGTCTCAAAAGTGCTTATGCAAGACATTTGTTTATTGTATAGAAATTATGTAATGTCAATTCCCTGCCTGCCATACTGTATGTGTCAAAGATTTGAAAAAGTGTTTCCTTGCTATGTGTATGTGCTGTGATCAATATGTACATAGACTGAAAGTACAGATTTTGCATTTTCTCTCTGGGAAAATGGTGGTATTTGTAAATATTAATTTGTGTAAGGTGTCTCATCAGTGCATATTTGAATGCTTTGAATTGAAGTTAATACCATTTTCTTACTGGTGGAAATGTTGAATTAGTATTTAATTAACACTGGTTTAGGGTGATTTATTGAGATTTTCTTATTTTCCGATTTCACAAAATACAGTTATTGTATATAATACATGTGCCAATGTTTGTAAATATATTTGATTTTTTTTTTTTTATGGAACTGACCCAAATGTGGATGCATGTAGTTATTTAAAAAAACAATGTTGCCAAAATGTTTGTTAATAAATACTAATTAATATTTGAGAATCATTTGGTTTTGTCTTCCATTTTTACATTTTTATACTTGACATAGAGTCTAAGAAAAGGATGCACAAATGTCAGTACATTAATGTTTTTAAACGGTCCATTAAAGAATGAAAGTTTGATGAAAGATTAAAGTTTGGTTATGGGGGGCCTGGGTAGCCTAGTGAGTATTGATGCTGACTACCACCCCTGGAGTCGCGAATTTGAATCCAGGTCATGCTGAGTGACTCCAGCCAGGTCTCCTAAGCAACCGAATTGGCCCGGTAGCTAGGGAGGGTAGAGTCACATGGGGTGACCTCCTCGTGATCGCTATAATGTGTGGTTCTGCTTTCGATGGGGCACGTGGTGAGTTGTGTGTGGATGCCAGAGAATAGCTTAGGCTCCACATGCGCTATGTCTCCACGGTAACATGCTCAACAAGCCACTTGATAAGATGCGTGGATTGCGCGGGTCTCAGACACGGAGGCAACTGAGATTCGTCCTCTGCCACCCGGATTGAGGCGAGTCACTACGCCACCACAAGGACTTAGAGTGCATTTGGAATTGGGTATTCCGAAAAGGGGAGAAAATCAAAAGAAAAATGTTTGGTTATGAAACACACTGTAATATTACTAACCTTAGGCATTGTCCTGTGACCCAAATATATGATGTATTCACAACAACTGCCAAAATAATCTACTCTGGTTTTGTTCTTTCTTCGTATATATACCTTGTACAGTTAAAAAGAGCCACCTAACTTGCGGTTCCCAGCCATTTTGTTATGATTCACCATATATAATGTCTCCTCTGCTCCCTGTGACATTATGGGATACAGCGCCAGTGGATGCACACTTGAGAATCTCGGCAGATGTAGTATGTCATCTGGATATATCTCGTTTACTCTTTTATGAATACTGAGGGTTTGGACACCCTACTCCACTGGCATACTGTTTTTGGCATATTTATTAGGGAAGTATGCATATTTGGAAGCAGCTATGGTACCTGTTACGTTTTACCAAGGTGATCAATATGAACCAATCACAGTCACTTGTGAACTAGATAAAGATTACTTTAAAGCAAATATAATCATTAGAATGAACATATTATACATTTAGTGAACAAATGACTCCAATAAGACAAAAATTGTTTTTTTATATTTGAGTGTAGGTGCGTGCCAAATTGCACACTTCTGCACTATTTTACGCCATTTTGTAGTGTAAGTAGTGCGAGTTGTATGTTAACACTGAAAATGCAACAAAGTCAAGTGTACTATGAGTACCCAAATGACGCACTCCTTCAACCGTGAAAAGGGAGTATGGAATGTTTGACAATTCATGCACTCAGCGCTCAAGGCCGTAAGTAGCAGAAGAGGCAGAGTTACCTGGCTGCATTGCTGGTCTGACAAAACATTTGTAAACTATGGAGAATGTGGCAACTAGCAAAACTTAAGTGAAGACAGAACCTAACAAATATAAATTGAATGCTTAACCATCACCCTATACTGTGTGAATACAGCTGAAGTCAGAAGTTTACATACACCTTAGCCAAATACATTTAAATTCAGTTTTTCACAAGTCCTGACATTTAGTTGTAGAAAACATTGCCTGTCTTAGGTCAGTTAGGATCACTACTTTATTTTAATAATGTGAAATGTCAGGATAATAGTAGAGAAAATGACTTATTTCAGCTTTAATTTCTTTCATCACATTCACAGTGGGTAAGAAGTTTACATACACTTTGTTAGTATTTGGTAGCATTGCCTTTAAATTGTTTAACTTGGGGGAGTTGCATGACGCCATGCGAGGAGCGGACATGTGAACGGCGAGTCAAATGTTAATATGAATGGATTATCTCTCTCCACGTGGAATGTGAATGGGCTAGGGCACCCCATAAAAGGAAGGAAGGTTATTTATTTTCTTAAACGTAAGAAATATGATATAGTGTTTCATCAAGAAACGCATCTTTCCCCGTAGGAAGCTGAAAAATTTGGGAAGATATGGGGTGGGCATGTTTTCTTTAGTGCGGGCTCGAGTAAGAGCAGGGGAGTCATTACATTGATAAGTAAGCATCTACAGTTCAAATGTCTCAAACAGATTAAAGATAAATTAGGAAGAGTCATTATTGTTTTAGCAGAAATTCAGGGGCAAAGGCTGATTTTGGCTAATAACAAGCACCTAACGCTGATGAACAGGGCTTTTTTATAGATCTTGAAGGGATGTTGCAAGCCGCTGGCACCCCTCATGATATAATATTGGGAGGAGACTTTAATCTTTTGATGGACTCAGTCCTTGATCATAGTGAAGCAAAAGTGTGTAAGCCCCCTAGAGCAATATTGACGCTTCACAAGTTGTGTAAAAATCTTGGCCTTACAGATATTTGGAGACTTTTGAACCCATCTAGTAGGGACTATACATTTTTTTCATCAGTCCATAAGATTTATTCTAGAAAATATATATTTTATTTATATATCTTTAAGTCCCTCATTTCATCTGTTGTTAATTGCTCAGCTGGAAACATCTTGGTCTCAAGATCACGCCCTGGTGAGTTAAGAGGTGTTGTGGAGATAAAGAAATCATATAGTTGGCACTTTAATGTATCCCTTTTGCAAAATCCTGAATTTCAACAAATATTTAAGGCTGAAATGAATGTTTATATGGAGACCAACTGTTCCTCATTATCCTCTGTGGGCATGGCTTGGGAGGCACTTAAGGCAGTTCTTAGGGGTCGGAATCATACAGTATGCATCATTCACCAAAAAAAAATCCAAAGTACGAGAATTCTTGGAGTTGGAAGGGAATATTAAAAGTGCCGAGGCAGAGCTGAAGCGTCGAATATTGTCTGATGGACCCGATTGAAATACAGATATAATACTATTTTGTTGTGTAGTTTTGGCTATTCAGGGCAAGACAGTCATACTTTGAGTCAGGGAACAAAGCAGGGAAGCTATTGGCTAGATACAGTGCATCCGGAAAGTATTCACAGCGCTTCACTTTTTCCACATTTTGTTAGTTACAGCCTTATTCCAAAATGGATTAAATTCATTATTTTCCACAATTCTACAAAAAAATACCCTATAATGACAACATGAAAGAAGTTTGAAATCTTTGCAAATTTATTAGGAAAAAAAAAAAAAACACATGTACATAAGTATTCACAGCCTTTGCTCAATACTTTGTTGAAGCACCTTTGGCACCAATTACAGCCTCAAGTCTTTTTGAGTATGTTCCTGCCGCTGAAAAACATCCCCACAGCATGATGCTGCCACCACCATGCTTCACTGTAGGGATGGTATTGGCCAGGTGATGAGCGGTGCCTGGTTTCCTCCAGACATGACGCTTGCCATTCAGGCCAAAGAGTTCAATCTTTGTTTCTCATGGTCTGAGAGTCCTTCAGGTGCCTTTTGGCAAACTCCAGGCGGGCGGTCATGTGCCTTTTACTGAGGAGTGGCTTCCGTCTGGCCACTCTGCCATACAGGCCTGATTGGTGGAGTGCTGCAGAGATGGTTGTTCTTCTGGAAGGTTCTCCTCTCTCCACAGAGAAATGCTGGGCTCTGTCAGAGTGACCATCGGGTTCTTGGTCACCTCCCTGACTAAGGCCCTTCTCCCCGATCGCTCAGTTTGGCCAGGCGGCCAGCTCTAGGAAGAGTCCTGGTGGTTCCAAACTTCTTCCATTTACGGATGATGGAGGCCACTGTGCTCATTGGGACCTTCAGTGCTGCAGAAAGTTTTCTGTACCCTTCCCCAGATCTGTGCCTCAATACAATCCTGTCTCAGAGGTCTACAGACAATTCCTTGGACTTTATGGCTTGGTTTGTGCTCTGACATGCACTGTTAACTGTGGGACCTTATATAGACAGGTGTGTGCCTTTCCAAATCATGTCCAATCAACTGAATTTACCACAGGTGGATTCCAATCAAATTGTAGAGACATCTCAAGGATGATCAGTGGAAACAGGATGCACCTGAGCTCAATTTTGAGTGTCATGGCAAAGGCTGTGAATACTTATGTACATGTGATTTTTTCGTTTTTTATTTTTAATAAATTTGCAAAGATTTCAAGCAAACTACTTTCATGTTGTCATTATGGGCTATTGTTTGTAGAATTTTGAGGAAAATAATGAATTTAATCCATTTTGGAATAAGGCTGTAACATAACAAAATGTGGAAAAAGTGAAGCACTGTGAATACTTTCCGGATGCACAATATATAAAGTAGAGAGTGTATTTTTCTACCATTCCCTCAGTGAAATCTGCTGGTGGGGAAATATTTATTTTGGCCATTGATATTAAAGGAACAGTTCACCCAAAAATGTTCACCCAAATATTTGCTGATAATTTACTCACCCTCAGGCCATCCAGGATGTATCTGAGTTTCTTTCTTCATCAAAACAGAATTTAAGACTTCTAGGATTTCATTTCAGGCCTCCTCCTCTAAACAATGCAAGTGAATGTCTTCCATTTTTTTGACGGTCCAAAATTCATATTTAGGGTGCATCAAACTAATCCACACGACTCCAGTCGACAAATAAAGTTCTTCTGAACCCAAACGATTGATTATTTTTAGAAACAAAACAATACTTATAAAATTTTTAACTACAAATTTTCGCTTCGGTACACCTCTGTTACCTGCGCTCATGAGAGGGATGACATAAGCTCGTTGGTAAGGTCACGTGTCACGTGGAGGAGGAGTCAGGAAGCGTGTCATTGTTTACATTGTTTTTTTTATTATTATTATTTGGAAATTATTTTTTATTTTATTTTATATTGTTTTGAAATTGTTTTGGACTGTTTTGGTTTGTGAATGGCACAAGTTTGTCTTGTAAACAATGACGCGCTTCCTGACTCCTCCACGTGACACGTGACCTTACCAACGAGCTTACGTCATCCCTCTCATGAGCACACATCACAGAGATGTACGGAAGCGAACATTTGTAGTTTAAAAGTATATAAGTATTGTTTTGTTTCTAAAAATAATCAATTGTTTGCATTCAGAAGAACTTTGTTTGTTGACTGGAGTTGTGTGGATTATTTTGATGCACCCTAAATATGCATTTTGGACCATCAAAAAATGGAGGACATTCACTTGCATTGTTTAGAGAAGGAGGCCTGAAATGAAATCCTAAAAGTCTTAAATTCTGTTTTCATGAAGAAAGAAACTCAGATACATCTTGGATGGCCTGAGAGTGAGTAAATTATCAGCAAATTTTTATTTTTGGGTGAACTATTCCTTTAATAATGCTTTTAAAGAATTGTATCTTGATCTCTATAGTTCCACGTCTTCGTCTACTGATGAAGATATTAGAAACTTTGTGGAAACATTAGAACTCCCTAAACTGATGACTGAGCAAAAAAATCTTGATTCTGAGATAACCTTGGAGGAGCTTGACGAGGTAATTAAGGCCTTGCCTACAGGCAAGGCTCCAGGGCCAAATGGCTTTGCTGCTGAATTTTTTTAGATCTTATGCTACAGAATTGGCTCCATTTTTGCTAGAAGTTTATACGGAATCATTAAAGAATGGGAAGCTTCCGCCAACCATGACACAAGCCCAGATTAGTCTGATTCTTAAAAAGGACAAAGATCCAAGTGAGTATAAGAGTTACCGTCCAATTTCCCTGATCCAGCTAGACGTAAAAATATTGTCAAAAATTCTGGCTAACAAATTAGGTAAAGTTATGACATCTCTTATACATATAGATCAGGTGGAGTTTATTCGGGGCCACAGCTCTTCTGATAACATTAGGCATTTCATCAATATCATGTGGTCAGTGGCGAATGATCAGACTCCGGTCGCTGCCATCTCACTTGACGCCGAAAAGGCGTTTGATATCGTAGAATGGGATTATCTTTTTATGATTTTGGAAATATTTGGGTTCGGGAAAACTTTTATGGATGATAAAGTTACTTTATAGACAACAGGTTGCGGCGGTACAAACAAATGGATTAATTTCAGATGATTTTACTCTGGACAGGGGCACCCGGCAGTGTTGCCCTCTTTCCCCCTTATTGTTCTGTCTGGCCCTGGAACCATTAGCAGCTGCGATAAGAAAGGAGGATGATTTTCCAGGGGTGGTGGTGGCGGGAGGTGTGGCGCATAAACTTTTGCTTTACGCAGATGATATTTTATTATTTGTCTCCGAACCTACTAGATCTATGCCTTGCCTCCACAGAATTATTAATTCCTTTTCTAAGTTCTCAGGATTGTTTTTGGGAGTAGAATACACCCCCATAAAATGGCAGATACTCTGGGAGAGGTGATTACTGCTTTTGGAAAAGGTCATGAGGCATCAGTGTATTACTCCCTGCTAATTCAGAGTCTGGGGGACAGAACTTCAACTTCTCTCAAAAGATTATGGGAGAAAGATTTAAACTTGGTATTGGAGGAGGGAGTGTGGGATAGGATTCTAAAAAACATAAAGTCTGCATCTAGAGATGCAAGTGTTTGCCTTATACAATTCAAGATTTTACATAGATTCTATTGGACCCCTCTAGATTGTATAGGCTTGGTCTTAAAGACACACCCACCTGCTGGCGATGCCAATCAAAAGATAGAGACTCAACCCATGTTTTTTGGGGGTGTGTTAAGATCCAAGAGTTTTGGTTGAAGGTTCAGAGTGTCATATGGGACGTTTTGGGCACTCGAATTTAGTTTTGCCCTAGACTCTGTATTCTGGGCAATGGGGCGGTCATACATTTGGGGGACAAACACATAAAAAATTGGGTCCTGACCAGTATTATGATTGGCAGGCAGATTATTTTAAGGGAATGGAAGTCAGATGGGGCTCCCTTATTTCCGGAGTGGTGTGCGGAGATGGGGAGGGTTGTGGCTTTTGAGGAGATGTTGAGCAGAGGGCTGGGGGTTCGAGATTTGTTTGCTAGGAAGTGGGGCAGGTATTTAGTGTTTTTGGGGGACTCTCGGGGAGAGGCTTTGGAGAGAGAGGTTTAGTTTTACTTATATATGATTATTATATTTTATTTTTTTTAATTTCTTTGTGTGTGTATTCTATTTTGTGACCACAGGGGTGTTCGATGGTGGTTGGGTGGGGTTGGTGATTGGGGAGGGGTAATAGTGGGGGTTAAATGTTGACTCAATGTATATATGTTGTGTTTTTTCTTTCTTATATGAGTCCATAAAAAAATGTTAATTGAAAAAAAAATTTTTTTTTAACTTGGGTCAAACATTTTGGGTAGCCTTCCACAAGCTTCTCACAATAAGTTGCTGGAATTTTAGCCCATTCCTCCAGACAGAACTGGTGTAACTGAGTCAGGTTTGTAGGCCTCCTTGCTCGCACATGCTTTTTCAGTTCTGCCCACAAATTTTATATCGGATTGAGGTCAGGGCTTTGTGATGGCCACTCCAATACCTTGACTTTGTTGTCCTAAAGCCATTTTGCTACAACTTTGGAGGTATGCTTGGGGTCATTGTCCATTTGGAAGACCCATTTGTGACTGAGCTTTAACTTCATAACTGATGTCTTGAGATTTTGCTTCAATATATCCACATAATTTTCTTTCCTCATGATTCCATCTATTTTGTGAAGTGCACCTGTCCCTCCTGCAATAAAGCACCCCCACAACACCCCCATGCTTCACGGCTAGGATGGTGTTCTTCGGCTTCCAAGCCTCACCCTTTTTCCTCCAAACATAATAATGGTCATTATGGCCAAACAGTTCCATTTTTGTTTCATCAGACCAGAGGAAATTTCTCCAAAAAGTACGATTTTTGTCCCCATGTGCACTTGAAAACTGTAGTATGGCTTTTTTATGACAGTTTTGGAGCAGTGGTTTCTTCCTTGCTGAGCAGCCTTTCAGGTTATGTCGATATAGGAATCATATTACTGTGGATATAGATACTCGTCTACCTGTTTCCTCCAGCATCTTCACAAGGTCCTTTGCTGTTGTTGTTCTTGGATTAATTTGCATTTTTCGCACCAATCTACGTTCATCTCTAGGAGACAGAATGTGTCTCCTTCTTGAGCGGTATGATGGCTGTGTGGTCTCATGGTGTTTATACATGCGTACTATTGTTTGTACAGATGAACGTGGTACATTCAGGCTTTGGAAATTGCTCCCAAGGATGAACCGGACTTGTGGAGGTCCAAAATTTTTGTTTCTGAGGTCTTGGTTGATTTCTTTTGATTTTCCCATGATGTCAAATAAAGAGGCACTGAATTTGAAGGTAGGCCTTAAAATACATCCACAGGTACACCTCCAATTCAGTACACCTCCTATCAGAAGCTAATTGGGGAATTGTCTAAAGGCTTGACATCATTTTCTTGAATTTTCCAAGCTGCTTAAAGGCATTGTTACACTTAGTGTATGTAAACATTTTACCCACTGGAATTGTGATATAGTCAATTAAAAGTGACACATCTGTCTGTAAACAATTGTTGGAAAAATTATTTGTGTCATGCATAAAGTAGATGTCCTAAACGACTTGCCAAAACTATAGTTTGCTAATATGAAATTTGTGGAGTGGTTAAAAAATTAGTTTTAATGACTTCAACCTAAGTGTATGTAAACTTCTGACTTCAACTGTATGTACATTATTTTAGATATAAGTGGTGAACTGAGTGACATCGCATTCATTTGAAATGTCACTTCCGGTATGCTGTTAAATGTCGAATGCTTCTGTGCAGTAAAAAAAACATTAAGTGTTTAATTTGGGAGGATACTACACTTTGAAAATACACTCACTGAGCAATTTATCAGGAACACCTGTAGTTCTACTTATTCATGCAATTATCTAATCAGCCAATCGTGTGGCTGCAGTGCAATGCATGATTTTTCATGCAGACACAGGTCAGAAGCTTCAGTTAATGTTCACATCATCCATCAGAATAGGGAAAAATTGTTATCTCAGTGATTTGGACCATGGCATGATTGTTGGTGACAGATGGGCTGGTTTGAGTATTTCTATAACTGCTGATCTCCTGGGATTTTCACACACAACAGTCTCTAGAATTTACTCAGAATGGTGCCAAAAACAAAAAACATCCAGTGTGCAGCAGTTTTGCAGACGGAAACACCTTGTTGATGAGAGAGGTCAATAGAGAATGGCCAGACTGGTTAGAGCTGACAGAAAGAATACAGTAACTCAGGTAATCACTCTGTAAAATTGTAGTGAGCAGAATAGCATCTCAGAATGCAAAACATGTCGAATCTTGAGGCGGATGGGCTACAACAGCAGAAGACCACGTCGATCACTTTATTAGGAACATAGTGTTTCTAATAAAGTGCTCAGTGAGTGTATAGTATATACACTACATGGTTGAGTCCTGAGTGTATAGTGTACAGTGTGTCATTTGGGACACAGCTTGTGGCTTAGTGGAGAATTGATTCCTAAAAATTAAGCCTATTTTTAAGATTTTAGCATTTCAATTTCATAACAAAATTCCATTAAATGTAATTGTTTAACTTTTAACTAAATTAAATTACTAAAACTTAAGTATTTTATTTTATTGAACATTACTCAGTAAAATTTGATGGAATTTTGTAATGTAAGCGCCCCCTGGAGGACGACAATAGCGCATTCTGTTTGATGCTCCGTGTTCACACTCGATTACTCTTTCCTAATGGTGCAACACTGTCTTTACATGGTAAACTATTTTGAAAAGTACTTATTAATCTATATTTATTGAATAGTATCATATATATTTTACCTATATATTCAAATATAAGTTGGAAGATGATTTTTACATGTAATAACAATGTATATGCAGAAATGAATTAAAGCCAGTTAAAAATTCTATTTTGGTGACTTTTATTATGAAACAAGCGGAAGAGTCTGTCACCATACAATTAGAGGAGGTGATTTAATCTAGATTGCAGTTTGGACATACAGGACTTAATACGTCATTACATTTAATGGGTAAACATAATACAGGCAGATGTGATTTTTGTGGGGAAATGGAAACAGTTGAACACGTAATACTGAAATGTAGAAAATATTATATAGAAAGAAAGAATATGATTGAGAACTTAAAAGGTAATACAAAAGATATAAGTATGATAAATTGGATCTTAGGGAAAGGTATACAAGACCAAATAAATCAAAGAGTAATTATGACTTTCTTGATAGACACAGGTTTAGACAAACGTGTTTGATACGCAAGATAAGAGGATTTTGATATGTTGTTAACATAAAACTACATACACACTGACATAGAGGCAACTCACATGGTGAGGTTTAGGCATGGGAGCTGAACACGCAGCAGCATGAGCCAACCATCGTTGGAACCCAAAACAAGCATAAGAAAGGTAGAAAGATCACCCATGTTGGTTGCAAAAAAACAACAGTAGGTGGCGGTATGTGCCTAAGATGCGGAATACAGCAAAACCCAAAGAAGAAGAGTCTGTCACCGGTACGCACGTGTCTGTGCTGTCACAGGCTTTGGTGAGTTTTAGCTTGATTTTGTGTCTTGGCGACTTTTTTTTATTTTTATTTTTTATTATAATTACTGACAACGTAAAGACAAAATCCACCTTTGTACGGAGTTATTGCCTGAACGGTAGCATTTTATAATGCAGTTCATTCATAGTGATGTCACTGTATGTAAGATTGTCTGTTGCAATGGGTTCCTTTAATGTTATATAACTGATCTGATTCGAGAGATATCGGGCTTCTTTGACAAATGGCTGCTGTCAGTAAACACAAAGAGTTTTGTGGATTTGTATTGTATGTTCAACATAGCGTTAATTTGACATTTGATGGCGCTGCAAAAATTCACATCAGAATGTAGCATATGTTTATCTTCACTACCTGATGCATAACAGTGTTTTACTTGATTTTAGATTTAATTAGTGTTTATATATTGTTTGCTATATATAGTCAGAAGTAACCATGGGAGAACAGCTAAGCCCAGACGAGAAGTTCCAGCTCATCACCAGAAACCTTCAGGTGAGAGATAATCCAAGAAAACAGCAGTGATCGTAGATGTGAATCTAATTAGCTTCGTAGTATCACACTGAGAGTGTTTTTGAGTCCTGTTTATGATCCAGACCCATTTAATTGTACCAGAAAGTGCACCAAGTGTAGAGGACCCCATTTCTCTTCAACCGCTGTGGCCATATAAAATAAATCCAGTATGACAACACAAAGAATCTGTAAATGATGAGGCAACTGTTTTATGCTCAGGAGGTTCTTGGTGAGGAGAAGCTGAAGGAGATCTTGAAGGAGAGGGAACTGAAAGTTTACTGGGGTACAGCAACCACAGGCAAGCCTCATGTGGCTTACTTTGTTCCCATGTCAAAGATTGCAGACTTCCTGAAGGCAGGCTGTGAGGTTTGTCTTTGGCATTATGCATCATGTTACTTGTCTCCATACAGAATATTTTAAGGCTATAATAACTTACAAGAGTATTTAGATTTATAGTGGTCAGAATATTGACAGAATATTTCCCATTATCTTGAAATTCACATATCCACATATTCATCCATGTCTACATATTCATGTTCCTGTTCTGTAGGTTACCATTCTTTTTGCCGATCTTCACGCCTACCTGGACAACATGAAGGCTCCCTGGGAGCTGCTGGAGCTCAGGGTGAAGTATTATGAACAGGTAATTAAGGCCATGTTGGAGAGCATTGGAGTTCCCCTTGACAAGCTCAAATTTGTCAAAGGCACCGACTATCAGCTCAGCAGGTACACAATTGTGCATTTGAATTCACAAAGGTTTTCCCAAAGTATTTGACTAATTAATTGTAAAGCAGTTCAAGTTTTTTCATATTGCATTTCCATGCATATTACCGATATGCCTATGTCGGCAGCCGATACATCAGTGCATCCCTAGTTTTAACTTTGTTGTGTTATCAAATATAATTTTTTTTTACCAAGAATATAAAGCTGTTGTGCAGTTGTTATACTTTTTTTTTTTTTTTTTTTTTAAGCAGACAAATGCCAGTATACTGTTTATCTATGCCTTGTTGATCCATTGTAGAGAGTACACTCTGGATGTGTACCGGCTGTCATCCATGGTGACTGAACATGACGCTAAGAAAGCAGGCGCTGAGGTGGTCAAACAGGTTGAGCATCCTCTTCTCAGTGGTCTTCTGTATCCTGGACTACAGGTATGTAGATCATCTTTGGATAACCTTTTGTTTAATGGTTCAAAATTATGTTCTATATGGTCTTCTAGGAATCTATATGTGTACATGAAGCCAATTTTCTCTATCTCTGCAGTTGAATGATGCTATAAGTAATGATGCTCGTTGTTACATATTGATATATTATTAATGACATGCTTCTCGCACTGTAAACCCTAATAAGTTGATTGTACTCAATTGCTTGAGTAAATTCGTTCCCTAAATTTAATTCTGTTTTGGCGTTTCCAAAACATGTGTAATTAAGTTCACTTAACATGGTGATCATAAAGAATGAACTTAAGTATTTAATAGTGCTGTCAGTCGATTCAATTTTGTAATCGTGATTGATCGCATAATGTTTTTGTAGTTAATAGTGATTAATCGCAGATTTTGAAAGTGCTGAAATTTGACAATATATATTTATTTTCCTGTCAAAATGCATTTATTTCCATCTTAGGAAAGAAAACAAAACAATATGTAACAATATAATGCTTTAACATTTTCCAAAAATAGCCTTCCACAGTATAAAGATAGAAATGCGCTAAAATAGCACCAATTCAAATAACATTAAAAGTTTCACAAAGTCTAAGTGGGAGTTTGACTAATTGAAAGAACTAGTCCCCACATAGTTTGCATATTCATTGCAGTGGACATTAAGTCCCTTAAACTCTAAACCTCCACAATATTAATCTGCCGGTATACTGTGGCTATTCGCTTTCCTACAGCAATCTTGAAGCCGCATTCATGATTCGCGTCAGGGTGTCAACGCCGGCGGTGCTTTGAACCTCACATGAAGAGCGCTTGCAAACAAAAATGTCTCATTCTGCGTTTTGGCGATAGTTAAGACTTGATGTGCTTCTGTGCTAATTAAAATGCGCCTTACATGCTTCTGAAAAATACTTGATTTCTATCACAAGTCCCAGATGGGCTTGTTTTGTACATCAAATAGCATTAAAAGGTCCTTTCTCTATCATTTTATCATGGAAGCACTGTTGTGTGTGTGTGTGTGTGTGTTTGCAGAGATTCTTTTATTTACTGACATAACCCCAGCGGCTCTATCCTAGCAGAGAGCGTAACGGTCAAGTTGCATGACAATACCGCCCATAGAATGTCTATGGGACCGCCACATTTTGTTATCTTATGCCAAGCTTGTAGGCATGATAGAAAGCCTCTGGTGTGTTGTGATGTGTGCATCAGTGTAATGAGTCGGGCGGACACACTACAAAGGTTCCGCCATTCCCAACGTTTTTATGTTGTATTAATCTTGATTAAGAAAACTAACGCGTTAAGCTTTTTAAATTAATCTCATGCATTAGTTTGTTAATTCTGGCAGCTCTAGTATTTAAGTTAAGGTAACTAGATGCAAGTAGACTTAACTCAGATTTGCTATTTAGATGTTGTTTCTACTTAATAATTTTAATTGTATGGATTGAAATTTAGGTCATACAGTAACACAGCTTAAATAAAGAAGATTATAATTGATTCTAGGTCTTGGAATGCATACTGAATATGCCTGTACTTCAGCTGCACATGCACAAAGAGAACTGAGATAGTGTTAATGGGGTCCAACTTGACCAAAGGAGACACAGATCATCCCATTGGTGACATCACACAAAACAACTATTTGCAAAAAAAAACACATAAATAATACTACAAAAGAGCTAAAATCTCTCTGAATTTTTAATTACAACAATTTAAATTACCCCAATGTTCCCTTTGACCAAGGAAACATAATTAAATAATAAAGTGCAATGCATTATGGGTATTCCCCATAGCCTCAAATTTTTAACACTTAAGTCTATGAATTTTTAAGAAAAAAAATAAGTTCAAGGAACTTAGATATTTGAGTTATGAGCCCGAAAATTGAAATTTTTCCAGTAATGACAACATTAGGTTTTACAGACTTTTCAATACTTAATTTTATTCCCTTTGATCTATTTAATCCCAAATTTAAAATGTTTTTGTTGTTGTATTTTCTGATTTGCTGTTTAGTCCAGAACTGTAACCTTGTTTTTAATTTCCATCAGGCACTGGATGAGGAGTACTTGAAAGTTGATGCTCAGTTTGGGGGTGTGGACCAGAGGAAGATCTTCACATTAGCAGAAAAGGTACATATTTATTAGATATTTTTAAAATGTATACAAGTCTATGCATGAGATATGGAAGGGACATGTAAGGGGTGGGCAAAATAGCAAACAACATGACAAAACGGATATTAAGTTGAAATAACTAAATCACAATCAGAAATGATTACAAATGCAACACAGATTGATTTTTCAGTTAACAGTATTATGTTTTCAAAGAAAACGCATAGCTACAAGAACTGTGATTTGAGCTTCTCATATCTGAAATTCATGGCTGCTATGCGAAGTAAGTTGACAAAATCTCTGGTGCATCTTGGTGATTTGGTTACATTTGCAGTTTATACACTTTAATACTATCTCTTTCTTTACCTTTTATGATGAGAAGGGCATATTGTACCAATTTACAGATGTGACTAGCACAATCATACTAAACGATTATTTATTCAGTTTCAACTAGCATTATAAGAAAATGTCTTTGTAGTTTACATCTCAAACATACACTTCTGTAGGAACACTTTACTAGTCACACAGTAACCATAAAGGTAGATTAGACACAAAGCAGCAGATTAAAGTAGATTTCCTTATCTTTAATTTCTTAAACTGGAAGCTTATCTTCTTGGGCAATGGTGCAAGCTCACTCCGTACAGTTCTGGACATTTATCAGCATTGATTCCCTTTATAAAGTCTTTGATATGAATGTATTGTTCAGCAAATTAAAGAAGTGTGATTTCCTCCTTTGATTTTTTTTTCAGTGGAATTCGCTTTGTCTATTCATTGGCAAAATCAAATGTTAAGAACAGCCTGAATCACTAGCTTTTCCATGCCACTATACTCTTCTGATAAATTGTTATATCCTGCAGAAATATGTTTGTGGTTGTCAGGTATATTGAGGTTGCATTGTTTTTTTTTTTTTACCCCCTTGTACTTTGCAGTACCTGACTTCTCTTGGTTACACAAAACGCATCCATATGATGAACCCAATGGTGCCTGGACTTACTGGGGGCAAGATGAGCTCCTCTGAGGAGGTACAGTACATTCAAGAACTTGCAAAAATCAAAGAATGCATGAAGATAAAGCATTATAATCACATTATTTGAAGCATATAGGCAAAGCATGCTATTAATATTCTATGTTGTGTTCAGTGTGTCTGTTTGATACCTACATTCTGATTCTGAGATCTGTCATACTCAAACGTTCATCTCTGATCTCAGGAATCCAAGATTGACCTGCTGGATAAGAAGGAGGAGGTGAAGAAGAAGCTGAAGAAGGCATTCTGTGAGCCTGGCAATGTTCAGAATAATGGAGTCCTGTCCTTCGTTAAACATGTTCTTTTCCCTCTACACTCCGGTGAGCTCCTTACTGACCTGTGCAAATACGTCTGGGCATACATTTTGCAATATAAAATTATATTATACACTTAAAACGTTAAAGTCCTCGGATACATAAGTCAGGTATATGTGGTATCATTTGAAAGCTTTTCATAGTGTACCATAAAGTTTGCAGTAATGTTACATTAAATAACAAAATAAGGGCAGAAACAAATCTGTTGCAAATAAGCGCCACATAGAGGTAATGTGGTAGAAATATTAATGTAAATATAAAAGTCTTTCACATAGCACTTAAATAGCACAAGTCATATATCAAATGAAAGCTCTCATTCTCAGGAATGTTGCCCTAATACCACAGTTCGAAATACAAACGTCTCTTTTATTTGCTGATCAATGCAGCTGTAAGCCCCAAGTAGGCAAATACTTTATATCTGCTTTTACCCTAGGCAGTTTTCAAAACAATTACAGGGTTTCCACGGGTCTTAAAAAGGTCTTAAAAAGTCTTAATTCGCCCTTCTGCAAAATAAGGCCTTAATAAGGTCTTAAATCGGAGCAACAAGTCTTTAATTCATAAGGTCATGGCATTAAATGTTGTATGAGGGATTTTCTTGTTGCGGGATTGTTTTCTTGTTGCGTTTAAGTAGGGTGACCAGACATCCCATTTTGAAGAGGTATGTCCCGGTGTCGCGACAATTCTCTAAACATTGTAATTATGTCCTGGTTTCAGCTGGTAGGCTCACTGACTTTTTTCTACTTACATTTGCTGTACTCATTTTCCTTCTTGCTATTGTCTTTGGTATCATTTGCAGAGAAGAGAAGCAATTTCGAAGCGTTGCATGTTGTTTTGACGATACTTTCATTCTAGTCTTTCTGCAAATCTGCTGAAATGTATCTGGATACAATGGCAATGACGTCATACGCTTGGCGCGCACTCTTTGTCATCCTGTCAGTCAGCACAAGCAGAAATGCACCAGTAAAAAACGTGTTTTCAACAATGAGCTGAAAGAAGCTGATCCATTTCTCCGTGCAGCACGTGAATATGTAAGCGAGTATTTTTCTGTAATGTTCATTTCCCCACAAGCACGGAGATAATTCAGACAGTGTCACATTTAGACAGCTACACTGCACTTTTTACGAGGTACAAGCACTTATATGTTCAGATGTGGGGGTTGTATTTTGAATTTTTGGTTACAATGTTGTGAATAATGAAGTAATTTCATAATTACACATGCAATATGACATCATATGGATAGGCTAGGCTACATGGAACTTGTACATTAAAAAAGCTAAAATGTGGTTAAATTGTGAAAAAACTAAATCTAAAATAAAACATAAATTTTCACAAACTATATAGCCTATACAGTTAAGTGCAGAAGTTTGCATAACCCTTTTGTTTTTATAAGTTCCCACACCCCTTTCAGAATGTATACAAATAGCCTATAAGAGATTATATTTTTATGTAGTACTGCCCTTCAAAAGCTGCATAACACAATTGACTCTTATTTACACAAATCATCCTGTTCAAAAGTTTGCACCCCTTGGTTCTTATGTTGCTTTCTTGAACATCAATAATTGTTTGCAACTTTTGTAATAGTTGTGTATTAGTAATCTGGACCTCATATATAGCCACTGTTGGGAAGAACTCAAATGTGCAGAAGATGCAGAGAAACCAAATACCCCCCCCCCCCCACACACACACACACATTTCTTTAGTTGGTCTTAAATAGGTCTTAAAAAAAGTCTTAAATTTAGCTTCATAAAACCTGCAGAAACCCTGAATTAGCAGTTTTTTACTTGTCTGTGAGCTTGCTTGGGTGAATTATCCAATGTTATATCTTAGATGTCCAGTACAAAATATGCAGTCCAGCAGGAAAAGCATGCTAAACAAGTCATCGAAAAAAATTTATCGACTGTTGGTGATAAAATTATTTTATACCATCGCAAAGGGGAGAATCTCAGCTTTCTCTTGGCACCTAGATTGATCTTATAGTCCACTCAGAGGCCGAGATATGTGATGAAACAATGGGGGTGTATGAACAGAAAATTAGACTAAATGTCTATGGAAGAGCACATCTGTGAGTGCTTAATTGCGTTTGAGCGCCACCTACGTTTCAGATCTGCATTTTGTGATGGAAGGAGATAGATGAAATATTATTTTTCCTAGTACTTGCTGCCATTTAGTGGAATAAAATAAGACTTTCTAAAGGGAGATAGAGTGAACAGAACCAGAATTACATGCTTACAAATTTAGTATAACAACATAAAAAACAAATGCACCAGCATTGAAGGGGTTAAAGGAGGGACCTGAGCCATATCCAAGGACTAGAATAGTGCTAGTAAGCAACCAGCTGGCAACTGCATAGCAATGCACTAAGAAAACACCAAACCCCTTAGCTATCGCATTGCAATGTCCTAGCAACCACCAACGGAAAATGTATGAATCTAGAGTAAAGTTGTTAATGTTCTATTGTTTTGTTTTGCTCTCAGAATTTGTCATTAAAAGAGATCCAAAGTGGGGAGGTGATAAAGTCTTCACAGACTATGAGGAAGTGGAGAAAGACTTTGCTGCAGAGGTATCTGAATATTGCGCATCTTATTATTTTACGTTTATCATAACAAATCCTTATTGGATACATATGTTCACTTAAGAGTTGAGCACCACATGTTGACAACTGAACTGCTTGCATTTAGAAAATCCATCCTGGTGACCTGAAGACCTCAGTAGAGGTTGCCCTTAACAAGCTACTGGATCCTATTAGGAAGAAGTTTGAGATGCCAGAGTTGAGAAAACTGACCAATTCAGCCTATCCAGAGCCTTCCAAAAACAGTGAGTAAAAATATACATTATAATGAGCTAACTGCACTAAAAAACACTCTTTGTCATGTATGATCTCATTTAGAAACAAAATCCGAATTTCTTCTTTCTAGATTGAGTTTTAGTGGAAGGAAGAATTTACACATTCATGTACACATTGTTTGATTTTCATTGCCTCACAGAAGGAGCAAAAGGTAACCCTAAACAGACAGCAGAGGAGGAGGAGGTCATCCCATCCAAACTAGACATCAGAGTGGGCAAAATCATCAGTGTAGAGAAGGTAGAGCATTAATTTTATGATTGCAGATTTTTCCAATAAGAGCATGTTCAAATGACATAAAATATCAAAAGAAAACCAGTCTTTATATCAATTATAAAGTTTTTCTGTCTTCACCTTTTAGCATCCAGATGCTGACTCCCTGTATTTAGAGAAGATTGATGTGGGGGAGGAGCAGCCACGGACTGTAGTGAGTGGACTAGTGGCCTACGTGTCCCAGGAGCAGCTTCAGGACCGGCTTGTTGTGTTGCTATGCAACCTAAAGCCCCAGAAGATGAGGGGGATCGAATCCCAAGCCATGCTGCTCTGTGCTTCAATGTTAGTATTATTGATGCACTCTAATTAGTAGTTCTAATGAACTAGTTCATATAACAAACCTATCTTCATAGAATTTGTGCTTATAGTAAATAGTCTAGTCTTGATTTGTCTAAATGTGACTTGTTGCAGTGAGGGCGAGCCCAGGAAAGTGGAGCCTTTGGATCCACCGGAAGGTTCAGCACCAGGAGATCGTGTTTATGTTGAAGGGTATGAGTCTGGTAAACCAGATGATGAATTGAAACCAAAGAAAAAGGTGTTTGAAAAGTTGCAGGTGCGTGAATTTTATTCTTTACCCCTTAGACACTGACAACTCTGCTCATAAATACACATACCCATTATAGAATGCAAGATGGATCTATTTCGTTCTAAATAAGAGGGATCATAAAAATTGCCCTAATGAAGCTACTTGATGCAACAGATATTTATATATACAGTATATTCCATAAGACCAAATAATAATGGAATTTAAACAAATGACCCTGTTCAAAATGTATATAACCCTGGTTTCTGAGGGACTCATGCACAACTTACAAAAGGCTGCAAACTATCACTGATGCTCAAGGAAGTGACACAATAAGAACCAAGGATGTCTTGTGGGATGTACTTAAATATCTGTTATTCTTCTGGATGGCTTCTTCAGGGCAGTACTATATAAACAAAACAAAAAACTTTATAATCTCTAATTAAGATTCTGCAAGAGGAGCACAACTGTATTTAAAAAAGGAATCACAGTGTCTTACTGTTGGTTGTTTATTTTTGTGATCTCTTCAGATGGATCTGAAAATCTCAGACGAGTGCATTGCACAGTGGAAAGAGAACACTCTTGTGACTAAACTTGGACAGATCACCTGTAAAACACTGAAGGGTGGAAATATTAGCTAGACTGTCTTCATCCTTTTTCTCAATCTTCAAATGTACAGTTTCCATGACAACCCAATATCCCCATGACAACTACGCAGTGTCAGGTATTACTCCCTCATCAAAGCCTTCAAAAACTGCAAACTGGCACTGATGGAAAAGCAAATGCTTTTACTGCTTTTGTTTACCATTAATTGCTGATGTACCATTTAGCCATCTCACCCTGTGAATGATATACTAGCACACGATTACTGCAACACAGTGCATGTAGGTATCGTACATGCTTTACATTGCATGTACTGCCATCCAAGATGTTTTAAGCATAAAGTGCATCAGTGAATAATCTTGTGCAGTGCTCATTTGTTTGGATGTCTTCAAACTCAGGTTTCCCATGGTGCCATCTTCTTGGCTTGAGCATTGCTTACAGTACCATGATCAGTACCCAGCTATTGAGATTATTTACCCATCGGTAGAAATGGTTCAGGCTGGGAAAATGTACATGCAGAATAAACTCATGGGTAAATATTTTAGGATTACTTTGGCTTAGTACACTGAAAACAACCTTGGATTTCATGTAATATTACATTCAGAATTTATCTGAAGTGTGAACATCTGATGTTAACCAAACTCGCCTCAATAAATGATGATTCATGACCCCTTCCCTATATATCTTAATGAAAAATTGCCTTATGTCAGCAGAGGTAATTTCGCAGCATTCATCATTACTCTTGAGATGAGGTATTTAAAATGTATGAATCTGAAAATTATGGTTCGTTAGCCCATTGAACAAATACACCAACCTTGTGTACCTTATGGAAAAAGCATATGAACAAGAAGGTTTCTGTTGATATTGCACTGCATTGTGTTAAACTGGCAAACAATACAATGCATATTTAATAAAAATAAATAGTGGTTTTGCAAGCTGTTAACTATATTACAATATATTTGAATGGTCAACTCATTGAGTGTCAGTGTGACCTCCCAAAAAAAGATGACATTAAAAACATGAAAACAGTAATAACAGAATAAATCTATAAATATATTTAATGCATATTTATTTTAAAACAGTGTAGTCATTTTCTTCACTCCTGCCTTGACGTAAAGTAAATAGCTATATATTTACATCTGTCTTAGAGGGACCATCAGTACTCTCACTGCTTTGCTGGTTCCAACAGAAAGTAATGTAGCATTTTAGCTTACAAAGTGCTTTAATCTAAGTCAATGTGTAAATGTGTTTTGTGTATATATTGTTCATGTCTCATGTGAGTCATTTTCAGCATACTGTAGGACTTATTAGTAAAGCACAGGTCTGTACAAGTATAATTACATATTTGCTGAAAGCAAACTCTGAAAGTTGATTGCAGTAGCACTAAAACGTTTGAAATTGTTAGTATAACCAAATTCTTTCAGTAAATGCTAGATAAATGCTTCTTTCAATAAATGCTAATTAATCACTGTGCTTGAGAACAGGATATAAAAGCATAATTGGATATGTCAGAAAATTATAACAAAGGGTTCAATAATTTTTTGCACCCAGTGATTACTAACACTAGTGACCACTAGATGTCAGTTCAATCTTGCAGTCATTAGTCTTGATAAATCCATTTACGGCCACAATAAACTCTTGACTTTTCCCAGAGAAAACCACTCATTTAGAAAAATACTTGAAAGCTGTAATAAAGCTATAATATATAGTTGTTGTTTTTTGGGTGGGGGGACCTTTTTGCATACATTTGAAGGCCATTTCCAGGCTAAGGCTTTTAAGACAGCTATGGTATCCATGGATCCTTGATCAGATCTCACTTGTGTTTCCTTCACCTTCTTTGTCTTCCTGATTTTGTCAGACTGTGACTGAAGAGCCCAGTCAAAACTCAAGCATCAAGACACTTCAGCATGTAGTTTCTGTTCTTCCTGGAAAAGAAATGTAATTATAACTAGATAGGTTCAGAAGAAAATGTGAGTGGTGCTTGCTGTGGAAAAACTGTGTCCAACCCAGGGCCTCAGTACACTGCCCCAATTCAAATGAGCACCCCCCCCCCCCCCCCCCCAATGTCTCTATGACATTCAGATCTGGGGATATGATCACTGTGATCATTTTGCAGTGTTAAGTCTATGGGATTTTTGCAGATTTTTCACCTGTCATAGTACACCTCTCCTCATTAAGGTTGTTGATTTGACACCTTATTCATGGGTGTATGGCAAACAGTGCGGGATGAATTACGTGCCAAAGTTTTGACGAAAGAAGATTTGGCTTAGGGATTTTGGAAAATCTTTAAACCAAGCACAGCTAATTATCATTTGTTAATGCAGATTTATATTTATTGATGGGTCTCTAATTACGTTGCTGAAAAAAAAAAAAAACAGCCTAAAGTGAATTGCTGGTCTTAGCTGGTTTAAGATTGTCCTAGCTGGTTTAAACCAGTTTCACAGCCTGGCCAGCTGTGCCCAAAACCCCTCCAAAATCAGCCAACAGACCAGTCTGGAAGACCATCTTACCAGCTTAGGCTTTTTTATCTGGTTTTTTTTGTTTTTGTTTTTTTTCAGCAGGGCAGGACTATCTGTATTTCATGCACCAATTAAAATAACATGTGAATGCTTCCTTACTTGCTCGATCCTGGCTCCCTGATGCTTGTGCTCGCTGGCCAGCAGGATGCACTGTGTCACTTTGCCAATTAACTTCAACACTCACTCTTTGTTCAATTGTTGAGCCCACTGTCTTATCAGTTGTTGCGTTCTCTGTATTGGAAGGATTTGTTCCATGCACTGGTTTCTTAGCAACAGGTGGCGGCACCTTAATTGGCTTTTTTGTGCCATTTGTAATTATCATCTTGGATTGGTCAGAAACCTGCATCATCTCAGCTGTAAGATTCTGTTGGAGGCTTGCCTGGGCCTCGGGAGATGTAGGTGTTTCGATGACAAGTTTTTTTGTGCTCTTGGAGAAGATAAAACTGGCTGTAGATGCAGGGGACCTATGCAAGTTGCAGTCTTCTGGTGTTTTAGGAGATGGAACAGGTGAACTAGTGCTATTAGTTGAGGATAAGCGTAGATTGAGCATTGCTGGTACTCCACTGGAGGACAATGCAGCGGTTTTCATACGTATGGCCTCTTGTAGACACATGGATGGCACTGTGCCTGTGGCAGAAGATGATTTAATGGGTGGGTTAGTTTTTAAAGTTAGGGATCTGCGAATGGGCTTTTGCGGTGTTGCTTGACTGGAGATATTCTGAAACTGATCATCATTTGTTGTGGCCTCAAGGCTTGGTTTGCAATCATTGTTTACTTGATCTTCTCCAACATTTACAGATCGTAGTCGCACCATCTGAAGCAAGGAAGGTGTGACAAGGGGAATGTTGGCATCCTCCTTTTGAATAGGTGTGCTCTTGTGTCGGCAAATCAGTTCTTTGCTCCTGTTGTCCTTGTTTACAAAGTTTAGGTGCCTTTTAAAGTTAACAGTGGATTGGTCTTCCACTAATAGGGGAGGTGAAAGAGGCACATTTGTGCAGTTCACTTGGGTTTCAAGTGATGCTTGTACTGGTGAATCTTGCGCTGATATAGTTGGTGGTTTTGGTGGAACCTCTAGATATTTAGTGGAAGTGTTTTCAACAAGTGAAAGAGAGGACATTTTAGGAGGGGCTACAGTTGTGTTTTCCATGTGAACGGGGTCGATAGATAAGTGGGAGACATTGTTACAACACTGTGGGTTGTCATGTTGCCTATCCTCCATAACGGTATAATTTTTTTCAGTTCTTGTTGGGATAATACTATCTATTTCTGATCTTTGCTTTGGACTACTGGCCATATCAGAGGCAGTAGGTGACACCAATTCTATATTGGCTTCCTGTTCACATGATTCTTCATGAAAATTATTGGATATCTCTGAGTGGGGTTCATGGATGAATGAGGGAGGTGGTGGGGGGAAGTAAAGTTCATCTGGTTCCTCAAACATCAAGTCAGCTGAATCCATTGGTGGTGGTGGAGGAGGCCAAGAAGATTCTAGGGAAGTAGCCTCTTCTGTGTCTTGCCTGTGTTCCTCCTCATGAGCTGGTGGTGTGAACACTGAGGAAGCTGATGTTATTTTACTGGGTGGTGGAGGACGATAATGTTCTGGAGGTGTCGAAGGGGATGGAGAAATGCCATTGACCTTAGGTACTTCTAAATCAAGATTTTGCATTGGTTTATGATTCGAAATGTCCTTAACAATGCTGTTTCTTTGGTTCTCTGCATTAGTTTCATTGCTCTTTGGGGTGGATGTTTTACTCACTAATTCAGCACCTCGATTGACGTCACAGTATGTTTCTGACAGCATGCTATGATCAACTTCAATGGTTGGTAGCTCACTTTTAAGAACTGTTTGATTTTCTTCTTCCCTTCGGTCTTCTACCTTTCTTGAAACATTTGTCTGAATGATCTGATCAGTCTCCCTCACTTGAGTATTTACTTGTTCATTTCTTCGCAACTTTGAGCTTTCATTATGCCTCAAAGCTGGAAGTTCTGTCATAATTTTTTTCTGCTCTTGTGGTGGCACATACTCGTTTTGTTCTTCTAAAACAATTGTTTTGTGCTCCAGTTGAGACCCAGTCTTTCTTTCGGTGTCTGAAGTCTGTTTCTTTGGGATAATTTCCTCAGTGTTAGGTACTGTATTTGTGTTTTGATTTTTACAGATTAATGGCTTGTTTTGCTGTTTTTGAAGTTGATGTAGCCTATAGGGGTTTGGTCCTGGGCCACACAATAGTTCAAATGTGCGTTTTTTGTAAATCCAGGTCTCAGGGGGTGGAGGAGAGGGGGCTTTTACTTTAGGTGGAGGGGGAATGTTGAACAGCTTCCTAAGGGTGACTGTTGGTGGTGTGTGTGTCACCTTGCTTTGCACTATTGAAACAGGAGGGGAGAGCTTTTGTGCCTCTGGAGTAATGTTGGTTTGAATGTCCTGATGTGCTGTGTCTGATGTGACTGAAGACAGAGATGTCATTGATGAAGAGACTGAGAGCACTGTGGAGGTCCGTACACTTGCTCTCTCTGGTTTTGAAGGCTTAAATCTCCTCTTGTCAGGTGACGAGGGACTGACCTCTTTAGGAGAATGTGTTGGTGTACCACTTTGGCTTGAGTATCCACTCGAAGGGGACAAAGTCCTATCAAATTTATTTTCACCAGTTGCTACCTTCTGTGGAGATGAGTTATTTGATTCAGCATGACTTCCAGTTAAAGCCTGATCTGGACTAAGTGGGCTGGATTTCACAGATGACTGGAAGTCTTTTGATGATCTAGGCACTGAAGAATGAACTGAACTCTTCTCTTTACTTGTGGACTGATTAACTTCTATTGGATAATTGAGATCTTTACCTATTTGCCCATCATTTGGTACCATAACTTTGAAATCTTTTACATCTACCCATTCCCTTGATCTCCGCTTAAGTTTTTCATGGTGCAAAGAATAGGTCCTCTGTGGTGGGGCTGGTGGTAATTTTGTCTTTATCACAGAGAGACTTCGAGAAAACGAATTGCTATTCCTGCCATTTTCTCCTGCATCACTCAACTCCTGGTGCTGCAATCTCGTACATGTACTGTCAGAAGTTATCCAACTCTTTGAACTTGCAACACTCATGTCCTTTGGGTTTAAATCTGAAACTTCTTTGGTGCTGTCAACAACACATGTTGGTGGACCTCTCTCTTTTGAAGAGATTGTGGAGGAATTGGAGACAATAGTCTCAGATGATTGTGAATGACTCCTGTTGGGGCTGGTGGTAGGTGGATCTTCATTTGTGCATAATCTGGACCGTGAAGAAGCTGGGCTAGCCGATGCTATGCTACTCTTGCTAACCGTACTTGCACTATGACGGTTGTGACAATGATTAATTTCAATAACATCTATTGCAGCGGGCATAATTGCGTTTGGAATGATCTTGGATAAATAGGTTGCTTGTGGTGAGATGGACATAACAGGACCTTGAGGCTCCTGCAGAAAAGAGGATGTGGTCATCCCTGGCACAGCAAGAGACTTGGGCCTCTGCATAGGGCATGTTCCTGGCCCAAGCTTTCGGTTTAGGGACAAGTCATCTTGATAGACGGACTGAATGTGGTGTCTTAGGAGCTCCTCATCTCTTGATGTCTGAAGGTCCTTAATACTCTGCAGGTGTACATGGGCCCCTTCATGATTTGCCAAATGGAGGTCTCCATCAATTGTTGGGATAACAACTGTGCCAGATGAATCATCATCATCATGCTTTCCATTTTGAAGCTGCTGCAGTATATTTCCTCTTGCCATGTCTTCAGTAGAAAAAAGTACTGTCATCATTCTTTTATCTTTAGGATAATAACTTATGAAAGTTGCGGTTTTAAAGTATTCAGAGGTTAAAGTTCTGATTTTTAACATCTGATAATCTGATAATGCAAATGCATTTACATTAATTTATTTAGCTGATGCTTTTATCCAAAGAGCCTTAAAAAAAAAGAATTATACTACCATAGTTTCACTTACACAGTTCTCTCTGGACTTGCTGTGGTATGCCCATGATAGTTGTTCTTCTATTCCTTCTGGTCTTGTCCAGCCTTTTAACTGGGTTCAATGGCTTAAATGTAGAACCTAAAAGACGGTGAAAGAGTATATATGGAATGAAAACCAAGAGTAAATATATTAAGCCATTTCCTCCAGCTACTTAGTAATTCCATAAGTCAAAATGGGTACAGTTGCTCCACAATATGGGCTATAAGGCAGGAACAGGAATACATCGTTAGTCCTGAATACAAAAAAGTTGGTTTATTTATCCTAATAAAGAAAAATTATATCACTGATTTCTATACAGTAGTAGTTGATATTGACTCACTGTAAAGCCTAAAAAAAAAGCAAGTGTCATAAAATTAGTCAGTGGAACTCATGCATCATATTCTATGTCTTCTATTGCAAATCAAATATGGAGACACATCAATAACATCAAACTTCATTGGTTCTTGTGTCATGACGTTTAGTCATGAGACACGCAAGAACCAATGAGATTTGAGGTTATTGACGCGTAGTAATTTTTTATTTAGGCTTTGTATACAGGAGTTGATTTAATAATATATTTTGATTTGTGAGTAAATAACGGCTTATTTCGGTCGGTATATTGTGGTCTGGAATAGACTTGAAATATGATGCACAAGTCGCATGGACGACTATTATGGCACTTTGGGGGACTTTTTTTAAGCTCTAAATTGATTCACTATTGACAGCCATTGTATGAAAATCAGAGATCCCAAAATTCTTTAAAATATATCGTTTTGTGTTCAGAAGAAGAAAGGAATTGATATGGGTTTAGGATGACATAAGTGTGAGTAAATAGTGACACTGTTAATATATTTGGGTGCACTATCCCGTTAAGCCAGTGTGGTTTACCTTGGCGTGTAAGCATTGGACGAGAGGACACTGCTGAGACAGTAGACACTGAGATGACGGAGTGTCCAGCAGTGCTATCAGTCTCAAGTGAGTCATCTCTTTCTCTTGAACTGGCATCTTCCTCTGACTGTTAAGAAATTGAGAGCATCATAGTTATTTGAGGGCTCAATTTACACATGTATTTTAAAGAATAAAGTCATGTATGGTGATATACTGAACAGTATAGTTTTCATTACTGAAGCTCACCACAGTCTGAACATCCTGAAAATCCACCCCATTTTTGTGCTCTGCATGGAAGAAAGACTGAGTGAGGTGAATGAGAAAACAGTTGTATGTTAGAAGGCCAGAATATGAGCAGAGCATTAAGGTTGTTGGAGATCAGTATGTTTTGTGAGCTGAATATGATTGGGATAATGATCGGGATAACAGGATTCTCACCCTCCTGTTGGAATATCTCTAGTCCCTTCTGGGCCTCTGAATGCAGGTCCTCCAGATATTGTGGCTTGCTGCCCTCTGTGAACACATTCTCCTGGTAATGCTGGCAGGGTGTATAGTGTACAGTCAGCTTTCTTTGCTCATCCTGCTTTTGCCCTACTAAACATAGAGGATGGGGAAGATACTGTTAATCTCATGAATAAAATATATGCAGTCTTTATCAATCTTATAAACATTACCAAAAAGTTTTTGTAGAGGGGAATTCCAACATCCAAACTTAATTTGTGAATGAATTTCAGTGAAAGCTTGGAAATCTGCCTGTCAAATGATCTAACTCTGCCCATTCTTTCTCTTTCCAATAGTTGCACCTGCTAAAGCTTGCTGTTGGGCATGCACTAGTCAGATTGTCGATAGGGCTGTAGCAGCATATGTTGATAGTAGATTTTCAATTTAGTTAAAGCCTTCACACTCAAGCTGTGACCTGATCCTGATCTTTAATTCCTTGAAATACCAGATTACCCTTTTCATCGTTGCCTCAGTTGCCAACATATGGCAGCATAAGGTCTCTGTGTCCCTGTCCCAGTTCAACAGTCCAATTAAGTTACAAAGACAGAACAGATGAATTTGTAATACCATTCTCTTTCTTTCTTTTCCTTTTTTCCTTTTCCGTTTCTTTCCTTTCCATTTCCTTTCCTGTCCTTTTTATTCATTTTCTTTCCTTCATTTTCCTTTCTTTCCTTCCTTTTTCCCTTCCTTTTCTTTATTTTCCTTTCATTGGTTCCTTTTTTCCATTCATTTTCCTTCCTTCTTCCTTTTCCCTTCCTTTTACTTGATTTTCTTTTTATTTCCTTTTCTTTCTTTCCATTTCTTTTCATTCATTCCATATTGTCCTTTCCCTTCCTTCATTCAATTTTCTTTACTTTCCTTCCTTTTCTTTGCTTCCTTCTTTCCTTTCATTTTCCTTCCTTTTTTCTTTCCTTCCTTTTTTCTTTTCTTTTTCTTCCTGCCATCTCTCCTTCCTGCCTTCCTTTACTTTCCGTCCATTTCATTCTTTTCTTTTACTTTTTTCTTTCGTCTCCTTTTCCTTTCATTCCTTCATTTTCCTCTTTTCCTTATTTTCCTTTTTTCCTTTCATTTTCCTTCCGTCCATTTTCTTTTTTCCTTCGTTTTATTTCTTTTCTTTTCTTTCCTTCCTTCCTCCTTACTTTTTATTTCACTTTTCCTTCCTTTCCTTCCTTTCCTTTTCATTTCACTTTCTTTTCTTTTCCTTTTCCATCCTTTCTTCCTTCAATTTTCTTTACTTTCCTTCCTTTTCTTTATTTTCCTTTCTATCCTACCCTTTTCTTTTCCATCCTTTCTTCCTTCAATTTTCTTTACTTTCCTTCCTTTTCTTTATTTTCCTTTCTATCCTACCCTTTTCTTTTCCATCCTTCCTTCAATTTTCTTTACTTTCCTTCCTTTTCTTTATTTTCCTTCCTTCCTTTTCCTGTCCTTTCCTTCCTTAATTTCTTCCTGTAAAATACCTGTTTCCAATCTATAGATTCCAATGAAGCACCTGTTTATCACTCAGTATGACAATGCTTGGCTGTAATCTGGGGAGCTGAGGGGAATCCTCCAAACAAAGGCAATGCACTCGATTACTCAGGAGTCATAATACAGCACATGTTGCTCATCTACTGATAACAGACTGCCAGATAAACATGCTACCACATTCCCTGTTGTGGTAATGCCAGGGCTGGCTAAAGCCACTGAGCAGGTACTGCTTAAACTGGATTGACCTAATAAGAATTTAAATTCAGGGTAATCCATCACTTTGCCACATACACAGTTAGGAATTAAATGGATCATTCATCCCAAATCTGTCTTCTGTCATAATTTATTCACATGTTCTACACACGTATGATTTTCTTCTGTGGAAGGCAGAATGTTAGCGAGTGACAGTCTCAGTCACCATTCACCTTCATTGCATCTTTATTTCCATACAATGAAAGTGAATGGTAAGTAAGAAGGAATATTTTTCCTAACATACGGGTTTAAAACAACATGAAGGCAAGTAAATAATGTCACCTCATTTGCACCCGACATGGGTTAAAATGGAGCAAATACTTCTCAATTTATAAAGATCCAGCACCATTTTTAAGCCCTATTTTTAGATTTGAAAACATGCAGAGTTTAAACATCAAAGCATTACAATATTACTGGATTGATACAATAATATAGTTCAGTATCCTCAGTTATGACAATGTCTGAGTGGCACTGAGACTCACTGTTTTCTGGACAATAGGTAGAAATGGGACACTTGAGGGTGGCCTGTCTTTGGACCAGGGCACTCTCATAGTAAACAGTGAGTAGCCTCATACTGATTCCCCTATCATTTTCCTTGCATACCATCTAAGTGCCTTAAACTATCAGGCATGAGCTAACAGTTTTGATGCTCCCGAAAGGCACTGCAAAATGGAGTTAATGAGGGAGACTTCTGTCCTAAAACATTCTCTTAAAATAAATCCAGGCTTTTAGACATTTATGCAGATTTCTAACTTCTTGTCTAGTACACCCCATGGGAGTTTCAGGTGTCCTGGCATTGACTGCAGGCATTGTGATGCTACAGAGAGTAAAAACAGAAACCAGAGCACTAAAATGCAATATCTGAGTCCATTTAGTTTGAAATTAAAGGAATGTTCCACATTATAGAACTCTGTAAAAACATTGACAGATATGCACTTGCAATGGAAGTCTATGAGACAAACCTCTGTTCAAAATTGATTTCTGTCAACACACTTTTTTGTTTGTTATTACAAACTGAGGGATGAATTAAAATGATTTCCTGTGGTAATCCACAGATGCTGTCAATAGAGTTTAATTTTTCCCAGAAAATTCCTTTTAATTTAGTTAATTCTAAGAGTAATAGACTAAAATAAAAACGTGCAAACTTTGTTGCCTAATATAAAGGAATAACTGTAAAAGGAAATTATGAGTGCACACTTAGGATTCTTAAGGTAATAGACACTAGTATTAAATTAACAGAGGATAGGGATGAGGGCCAGTCATTGTTGGCAGGAAAAATTAGGCAAGTAAACAATAGAGAAAGTTCATATATCAATCAAACTGAACTGTATGTGTCAGCTGAACCTGTTACTTTATGGCTGTAGGACAGATGCAAAAGACAAACTAACAGTGAGACAAATGTAACAAACAGTAATAGAAATATAATGGACTTAACCGTGATCTCTCTTTTTTTTTTTTTTTACCCTGTTGTTCAGGACCTGAGGCACAGTGGTGTCAAGTCTTTAAACTTCATAATGAGCCTTTCATTGCACATTTTCAAAGTCCCAAAACATTGACAAACTTTAAACAGACTTTTACAGAGTTTGACAGCTGTTAAAAAATACACAGAGACCTTCCTTGCTTCTGTCTGTCTGCTAGTGCAGGTATCATTATTCTACAACAGTGCAGTAATTTCAGTATTTTTGTTTATTGTGCCATTTATACTTGGTCCAAAATGTTAGCAAAGACTTCTGATCCAGCCACTATCTGAACTTTTTGTAACAAGCACATGCATGCAAAGAAAAGTGATTACATTTTCAGTGTTTTATTTAAGTCTGCACTATCATTCCATCCTAGATAAATTAACTAGACTATTCTAGATTCAAATTGGAGAGACATAACACAAACAATTAAGTTCAAGTCTTACAATAAAAAATATTTTGCAGATATTTATGTTGAAAGTTGAATAATCGTATATGAATTCTTGGACAATTTCAGGGAAGGCCCTTTTCCACTTACCCTTCTTTTTGAAGACTGACAGCAGAGATCGAATTTTTTTACTTATGCAGACCACCATGCCTATTTCAAGATAAAGGCTCATGCAGATCCTATTGTAGTTACTTAAAAGTGTAAAGAAAGAGGTTCTAACTTCAACGAGAAGAGGTACACTTCTTCAAGCAGCATCATTAGGCTACTAACTGTCCACTTCTGTAGCCAGAGACAAAATGATGTCGACTAGTCTCTCTTGAGTCTAGGATTATCAGGTTGGACACAATGAAATCTACTGTGTGCCACCAATACCAGCTGCCCTGCTCCTTCACATCTTTCCCTCCCCTCTTCATCTCTCCTCCCCCTCTTCCAACGTCTAACTCTGTGTGGTGTTCCCCCAATGTGTTGGCTGCTTTTCCCCCATTGTTTCATACTCTAACTGAACTTGGGATTCTTCTTGACGGGAGCCTGGATAATCTACCACACCTAAAAATCTGCTTGGAAACATGCCACACCAAGATCAGAGAGTCTGCTTTACAGTTTGATGCCACAGAGCTGGAATAGTAAAAGGAATTGGGATACAAAAGGAGTTTGTGTGTGTGAAAATCTAAAATCAAACATGTCAGATAAATCATTAAATAACCTGGTGTGTTAAACTGTATGTTGAAATAATACTCGTGTGATGGTCAGTGTGATTCCACTTGCAAAAATCTTGTGCTATTTGTAAGTATAATGAATTGATCCTTGAACTTTGAAAGAAAAGTTCATGGAAGGAATTCTTTTTTTCACCGTAATCGTCATACTGTCCCAAACCTGCATGTCTTTCATTCTTCAGTGGAACAAAAGGAGATGCTTTAAACAATGTTCACACTGTTCTTTACCAAACAATAAAAACAAACAGTGAACAAAGGCTGTCAAATTCCAAAAATGACACACAAAATGCACTATAACAATACTCCATTTGACTCCATTTTACATTCCATGTCTTCTAAAGATAAATGGTAACTTTGGAGATTGTATGCTTTTGTTATATGAAAGAGAGCAGTCTAAACATTCTTCAAAATTTCATATGCTCTTGTCATATTGTTCATATACTCCAGACATTCTATTTGGAGTATCTAAATACGTTGGGGCTATGTAACTACGCACCCCAGGCACCCAATCGCGCTAATCAGCCGAAGAGAGAGATAAAGGCAGCCGGATGCGGCAGTTCGAGAGAGAGAGAGAGCCACACGCAGCTGCCTTGTGTGTGTGTTTGTGTCTTTTTGTTTCAATTAATATTACTTTGACTGTTCAGCCACTTCCCGCCACCTCCTTGCCCATTTTAAACCGTTACGTTGGTTCCGAAGCCCGGGAAGGAGGAGGGTTGCGCTGTCGTGGAGTCCTCGCCACTGCTGTCCACCCAAAGGAGCAGCTGCAGCCGTCCCCCGGGGGACAGAGGAGTCACTGCCAGCCTCCTGGACGTGGAGGAACGGCCACCATCCGCGAGGGGATGAAGGGCTCACTGCCGGCCGCCTGGAGCTGTGGAGCCACTGCCAGGGGCGGAGGGGCTCGCTACCAGCCGCCAGGCGTCGGAGGACTCGCTGCTGTCCACCCGGGGAGGTGTGGCTGTCGTCCGCCAGAGTGTGGAGGAGAGGTCGAGGACCAGGTGACGGTGTGTCTGGGAACCGGCGAGCAATTTTTCTCTCTCTCTCTCTCAATGAAGTTCCACTTTTCCCTCTCCTCTTTTTTTTTTGTACGGGGTGTACGTCATGCTGGGGGTTCCCCAGCCTGAGGCAAAGGAGGGAGGAGTGTGACGAGGAGGAGGGCGAGCCCCAATCGGGCTAGGAGAGGGATAAAGGCAGCCGGATTTGGCAATTCGAGAGAGAGAGAGCCACACGCAGCTGCCGTGTGTGTGTGTGTGTTTGTCTTTTTGTTTAAATTAAATATTACTTTGACTGTTCAGCCTGTTCCCGCCTCCTCCTCGCCCATTTTAAACCTTAGGGTAAGGTTTTGGAACAATGAAATAAGGACCCTAACAAAATCTAGGGATCAGAATATCATAGAGACTTGGGGATGTGCTCATTTGACTTCTAGTAAGCAACCACTCTAGCAACCATACAGAACACCATAGCAACTTACTAAAAACTACTCTGAATACCTTTAGCAACCACACTGTAGTACCCTGGCAACCATTTAAAAGACCGTTGCGTCATGGAGCTGACTTTTATAAGAAACTGTAAAAATCTAGTTTTATATATTTATATCTACCCATTTCTCCCTAACTTCCAGTCAGTCAGTCAGTATACACACAGTCAACGGCTTCTCTGTACTGCTCCGTCTTGCCCTTGGCATCTCTTCACCACCCATTCATCGATCTTATTTGTGTCTTCACGAATGGAAACAGGTTCTTGTAGTTTTCTCTCAAGTCAACGCCAAATGCCTTCAGAAAGTATAGGACTGCCTGTTGTCCAACTCAAGCAATCCCATTAATATTAATCAGGTCAGCCAAAAGACACCATCTGGCACTTGGTATGGGATGAGGGGTGAGGAGAATGCTTTTAAACAGCCACCAGAGCATGAGTTTCTTCACACAGAAGCTTTTGTATCTCTAAATACACAGGAAACAAATGACACACTGCAGCCTTTTTATGGTAAATTACAGAGGTATAACCCAAACACGACTGACTTGGCAATAAGCGATTGGGTTTAGACAAAAATACACACAATTTATTTGTAATGATATAACAATTTGCAGTTTTTGAAGAGTTTATGGTCATAAACTAGTTTTGAATTGTTTATTCCCTTGAAGATGACAAACATAGTATTACAATTAGTGCTTTCCATTGCATAACTCAAGAGATTGGTCAGATGTCATGAACTTGCTCAAATATTTAGCTCTATATTTATTAGAATAAAAATAAATGTATGTACTTTGGCATGATTTACTACTATGCCAATATAAAAATATGGGTGATATCAATAAGTCTAAAGGCACATTTAGATAATTATATATAATTATACAGAGGAGAGTGGGGCAAGTTATCTCACAAGGAAGTTGTTGCAAAGGCTATATCTTAAAAATAATAGATCTGGAGTCAAAAGTCCAGCTGCGCAAATGTGTTTTCTCCAGCAGATGTTTTGAATGTTGGTTTCAAACACCTTGCTCCAAACACTCTTAAATTAGAATAATTTTTGTGAATTATACCCTCTGAAGTAAATTTGAATTATTATCCTATTTTAGTTATTGCTCTTAGGTAAACAAATGCACATAAACCACACTGGCATTCATTCAGGTAAGGGTTCACAATATTATGAAGTCAGATTTTTTCAAAAAGTTTTAATGTGTTTTTAGGAAGACAAAGGTATTGTTCTTGTAAGGATTAAATGTCAAACATTTATCAATTGCAATATTTGTTGGCCAAAACAATGTTTTTATATTTTTGTATGTTACCTTTTTCTATTTTTGTTGTTTTATAAATCTTTTTGTGCTTCATGTTTTTTTTTGTATTGATTTTTTTATTTAGCTGAAATAATTATAATAGGCTGTTTAATGTAGATGTCACCCGATTGGGGTATGTTGTCATAGAAAAAAAGCCTTTTAAGCAATAATGGTGAAAATGTTGAATAGCTGCTTTGTAGCCCAAACTTCACGGTTAAAGCTTTTGAAAATAAACCTACCCTGAGAAATATTAATTGGAGTGAATAGTGGGACAACTAGCCCCTGTCTCCTCTAAACATTTTTGTTATATATTTTTAAAACTGTAGTTAAAAAAAAAAAGAAAAAAAAATATTAATAACATTTTACAAGGAGCCACTTGTGATGAACTTTGATTTTACTCAGTTGTCCATTCTTTCACAAAATAATATGCTTCAAAAATGTCCACCAGGTGGTGGCACAGGATGACTTTGTTGAATATATTGCAACGTCTTGTACATCTGGTATAGAATCCTTCATCTCCCCTCATAATAAACATCTCTCCTAAAGACCTCTAGAACTAGTCTACTAAACGTGAGAACCAAATGTGGGAAAAATGATGCCAACATACTGTATAACATCACAACAGGCCAGTTTTCAGGATTTGTCAGAAGTCATAGTAAACTTTTGACATGTTTTCCTGACTTAAGTGAGATAGAAGCACACTTTAGAGATGTTCAGCAGCCAAACAAGTTCTGAGTTGCCCAGAAGTTCTCTCTTTCTCACAACCCCTAATTTGAAAATCTAGAACTTTTATGTCTATTGTACACTGTGTTCTTTTTTTAACCCTCCTTACAATTTACCATTGTTTTGCTGTGTGAGTTTGTGTACATATAGTCAAGCATACGTGCACATTTTGTAGCCTCTAAGAGTGAGTTCAAGGAAAAGGATTAGAAATCTGAGAGAGACAATATGCTTAAATATTTATATGTACCACCTAGTGAGATTTCTTGCTTTACAGTTACTCATAAACGTGGGGTTATTTTGGCCCTGGGCTTTCAAAGCTGGGCATACTCTTTAATGTTTGACTTAATCTGGGATAAACAACCAATAGAAGGTTAATGTTTCTTGAAGCTCTTTTAGCTTCTATTTTCCCCATCATTGTTGGCTGCTTTATGTGACCGTCTCTTTGTGTCTCTGTTTAGGTAAACTATAACTGAACCATGTTTGTTAGCCAATGTGTAGCCTATTCTTCCATAAAATGTGCACAAATGCCAAAAGAGAAAAAAAACAACTTTTTTGTTACACACCTTCCAAATGTACATTACCTGTTTGGCATTTGTCAACCAGTGAGCCTTTATTCATTTATAGTTATTGAATTATATGTAACTCCTACTGGTTTCGGTTTGTAAACAAATATGTCTAACACCGCCCTGCCAATGCCATCTGAACTAAATCTTGCATTCCAACAATGGGTTGCTTTCTTAAACCTTTTTCTTATAACTGCCTCTGCAGTATTTTCAAGCTCTGATGTCTAAACAAGAAGCATGTTGTCTGTTTTATGGAGATGATACTGATATGTTAGCAGCATCTCGAGATGATGAGGCATTTTCCTCTTCCTCTCTCCCCTGCCCTCTGTCTCCTGATAGACTGCTCGTTCATCCGGTTCATTTAGAGCAGCCTGCAGTGCACCACCGCTTCAAGTCATTAGCAATGGAAAGCACAAAACAAGTTATTTTTTCCCCTGCTGTGAAGTTCTGCATCTATCAGTGTTTACAAGTCCCTTGACATGCTGCAAAACATTCTTTACTTTTTCTTTACAAAAACTACAGTGCGAAGCAATCCTTTCCCCCACACAAACACTCCTCCCGTCCAAGGCTCCATCAATACTTGCTATAAATAGCATGAGGGGTTGAGATAAGCATGTTCTATCAGACACTCAGTCTTTTGTCCTCTCTAACAGACAATGAACCCAAGCTAATGTTCTTGAGGGGTATTCTCAAAGTATGCAGACATTTAAAGCACACTTAAAAATGCTTGTATGACATGATGTTACAAAACAAAATATTAAATCTTTTAAGCAATGAAGAAGGTTTAAAGAGATAAAACAGTAGATATACTGATCAACATTAACATCAACACATCCTACCTCTTCTGCCATTACATTCCCTTGCACTGTACATAGCCAATTTGCATTTAGATTTGCACTACGTATGTGTGTGTGTGTATGTATATGTATGTATATATATTCATATATGTGTATATGTGTGTATATGTATGTATGTACAGTTGTGCACAAAAGTTTGCATATCCTGGCAGAAATTGTGAAATTTTGGCATTGATTTAGAAAATATGACAGATCATGCAAAAATATCCTTATACTTAAGGATAGTGATCATATGAAGCCATTTATTATCACATAGTTGTTTGACTCCTTTTTAAATCATAATGATAACAGAAATCACCCAAATGGCCCTGATCAAAAGTTTACATACCCTTGAATGTTTGGCCTTGTTACAGACACACAAGGTGACACACACAGGTTTAAATGACAATTAAAGGTTAATTACCCACACCTGTGGCTTTTTAAATTGCAATTAGTGTCTGTGTATAAATAGTCAATGAGTTTGTTAGCTCTCACGTGGATGCACTGAGCAGGTTAGATACTGAGCCATGGGGAGCAGAAAAGAACTGTCAAAAGACCTGCGTAACAAGGTAATGGAACTTTATAAAGATGGGAAAGGATATAAAAAGATATCAAAAGCCTTGAAAATGCCAGTCAGTACTGTCTTATTCACTTATTAAGAAGTGTGAGGTGTGGTTGTTTCAAGGAGCACAATACGACGATACTTGAACAAAAATGAGCTGCATGGTCGAGTTGCCAGAAAGAAGCCCGGTTACAATATGCCCGACAACACCTTGACACGCCTCACAGCTTATGGCACACTGTAATTTGGAGTGATGAGACCAAAATAGAGCTTTATGGTCACAACCATAAGCGCTTTGTTTGGAGAGGGGTCAACAAGTATTGTACTCCTTGAAACAACCACACCATCTTTTTCCAGAGCAGCCTGTATTTCTCCTGAGGTTACCTGTGGGTTTTTCTTTGTATCCTGAACAATTCTTCTGGCAGTTGGTATCAAGAGATCCCTGAATTTTCTACTTCTTAATAAGTGATTGAACAGTACTGACTGGCATTTTCAAGGCTTTGGATATATTTTCATATCCTTTTCCATCTTTATAAAGTTCCATTACCTTGTTACGCAGGTCTTTTGACAGTTCTTTTCTGCTTCCCATGGCTCAGTATCTAGCCTGCTCAGTGCATCCACGTAAGAGCTAACAAACTCATTGACTATTTATACACAGACACTAACTGCAATTTAAAAAGCCACAGGTGTGGGAAATTAACCTTTAATTGCCATTTAAACCTGTGTGTGTCACCTTGTGTGTCTGTAACAAGGCCAAGCATGCAAGGGTATGTAAACTTTTGATCAGATTTCTGTTATCATTATGATTTAAAAAGGAGCCAGACAACTATGTGATGATAAATGGCTTCATATGATCACTATCCTTAAATAAAAGACTTAAGGAGTTTTTTTGCATGATCAATCATATTTTCAAAATCAATGCCAAAATTTCACAATTTCTGCCAGGGTATGCAAACTTTTGAGCACAACTGTATGTATATATGTATATGTATGTATATGTGTATGTATGTGTGTGTGTGTGTGTGTATATATTGTGTCTATTGTGTATTCTATATATACTTTTTCTTTTCAATATTTATCTATTTTTTTATTCAATTTTAATTATTTTTTAAAAGTCTTGTTGCTGTTTTTGTATTGTTGTGAACTGGAAGCTCCTGTCACCAAGACAAATTCCTTGTATGTGTAAGCATACTTGGCAATAAAGCTCATTCTAATTCTAATTCTAATTAAGACAAAGTTTTGGACACATTCTGGTTGTCAGATGTTAGTGGAACATGTTTATAATTAATGCGATGAACTGCCTTCATATGATCAATTAAAATGACTTTGGGAGTAGATTGTTAAAACCAGGTATTAAAAACAAAATATTTGTAATTTTGGTTAGTTCTGAGCAGAAACTGGTTTTTCGTTCTGGCTCCAGTGTTCCGGGCCCTCCTAACTGTTTAGAAATAAATAGAAGAATGGTTAATAACATTCTTTTAAAATAATAGTTCTCTGAGCTAAGGGTGGGTGATATATCAGTTGCAGTGATGTCAGATCTCGCAAGAAAAACAAGCAACCTGGTCTGGGAAAACAAACCCAAAATAAGCAACTTGCTTATTCACTCATGCCGGAACAATTGAAAGGGGCTTGGTTTCCGTTTTCGGTTACATTCTGCAAAACAATTTGTTCCTTTTTGGTTTTTGTTCCTTGAACATTTCTAGTCCATTGTTAAAAATGGCTTAGAAAAGGGAAGTATGTCTAAAGTAAGTGACATGCCTTTTCCCTCACACCGGAACAATTGAAGGGACTTGGTTTCCGTTTTTGGTTACGTTCTGCAAATCATTTTGTTCATTTTCTTTTTTTCATTATTGTTCCTTGAACAATTCTAGTCCCTTGTTGAAAGTAATTGCAAAAATGGCTTAGAAAAGGGAAGTATGTCCAAAGTAAGCAACTTGTGTTTTCCCTCACACCAGAACAATTTAAATGGGCTTGGTTCCTGATTTCGGTTATGTTCTGCAAAACATTTAGTTTGTTTTAGTTTTTTGTTCCTTGAACATTTCTAGTCTCTTGTTAAAAGTAATTGCAAAAATGGCTTAGAAAAGAGAAGTATGTCCAAAGTAAGCGGCTTACTTATTCACTCATGTCAGAACAATTGAAAGGGGCTTAGTTTCCATTTTCGGTTACGTTCTGCAAAAATTGTTGTTTGATTTAGGTTTTTGTTCCTTGAACATTTCTAGTCCCTTGTTAAAAGTAATTGCAAAAATGGCTTGGAAAAGGGAAGTATGTCCAAACTAAGCGACTTGCCTTTTCCCTCACAGCGGAACAATTGAAAGGGGCTTGGTTTCCGTTTTTGGTTACATTCTGCAAAATATTTTGTTCGTTTTTGTTTTTTCATATTTGTTCCTTGAACATTTCTAGTCCCTTGTTAAAAGTAATTGCAAAAATGGCTTAGAAAAGAGAAGTATGTCGAAATAAGCAACTTGCTTATTCACTCACGGCAGAACAATTGAAGGGGCTTGGTTTCCATTTTCGGTTACGTTTCTGCAAAACATTTTGTTCATTTTCGTTTTTTCATTTTTGTTCCTTGAACATTTCTAGTCCCTTATTAAAAATAATTGCAAAAGTGGCTTAGAAAAGGGAAGTATGTCCAAAGCAAGCGACTTGCTTATTAACTCACACTGGAACAGTTGAAAGGGGCTTGGTTTCCGTTTTTGGTTACGTTCTGAAAAACATTTAGTTTGTTTTCGATTTTTGTTCCTTGAACATTTTTAGTCCCTTGTTAAAAGTAATTGCAAAAATGGCTTAGAAAAGGGAAGTATGTCCAAAGTAAGCAACTTGTCTATTCACTCATGCAGGAACAATTGAAAGGGGCTTGGTTTCCGTTTTCAGTTACGTTCTGCAAAAGTTGTTGTTTGATTTAGGTTTTTGTTCCTTGAACATTTCTAGTCCCTTGTTAAAAGTAATTGCAAAAATGGCTTAGAAAAGGGAAGTATGTCCAAACTAAGCGACTTGCCTTTTCCCTCACACTGGAACAATTGAAAGGGGCTTGGTTTGCGTTTTTGGTTACATTCTGCAAAATATTTTGTTCGTTTTTGTTTTTTCATATTTGTTCCTTGAACATTTCTAGTCCCTTGTTAAAAGTAATTGCAAAAATGACTTAGAAAAGGGAAGTATGTCCAAAGTAAGCAACTTGTCTATTCACTCACGCAGGAACAATTGAAAGGGGCTTGGTTTCCGTTTTCGGTTACGTTCTGCAAAACATTTTGTTCATTTTCGGGTTTTGTTTCTTGAACATTTCTAGTCCCTTGTCAAAAGTAATTGCAAAAAATGACTTAGAAAATGGAAGTATGTCCAAAGTAAACGACTTGCTTATTCGCTCACTGCAGAACAATTGATGGGGCCTGGTTTCAGTTTTCGGTTACATTCTGCAAAACATTTTGTTTGTTTTTGGTTCTTTGTTTTTGTTCCTTTAAAATTTCTAGTCCCTTGTTAAAAGTAAGAATTACAGAAATGCAGAAATGACTTAGAAAATGGAAGTATGTTCTGAGAAAATGCCACTTGGTTTGATATTTTGTTTTTTAAAACAATTAAATGTGTACATTTTTAGGTATGGCTTCAGTGTTCAAATACTTTTTGGAGCCACTGTAATGCTTTAGCTTTATCAGAGATGTTTTTGGCAAAAGAACACAGAACCTACTGATTTTTGAAACACTGGTGTTCATTTTCTTTCTCACACACACAGAAACATCATTTGTTTATGTGTGTTTGTGTGTGTGCAGTATGGTGGCATAAATTAATATGTTTATATTCATAATGAGATATGGAATATTAGATTTCAGGAAATGTATTTAGTGTATCTAACAATGTTGCTCTCATCACAAACAACATCAGTCTCATTTTCATGACATAGACATCTGCAAAAGAGATATACAGCCCCTCCCCAATGAACTGAACCTCATTTTAAAATGTCTCTGTACTGTTACATGCTACTACCAATAAAAGAGTACAATAAATCATCCACAAATTTGATACATGTAGCATCCAGTCTCTTGAGTATTCTATTGCATCATAACGGAGGTCGTATAAGGTCACCTGCTGTTAACGAATAGCTGTGTGTTGATGATATTCACACCCTCACCTACATGCATGTACAGTCTCTAAAACACATGATTTAGTGCTTAAATATGTGTAGTACAGTATAAATATTGGAATAGATGGGTTTAATTACTTGACTTTTAGGTAGAGGTTTTTTATATACATTGTGTAGTGTGATTTTCTTGCTCTCTGTTTGTATGTTTATGTGTAACTGTAGGTTTTAAATGTTTTAAAACCATGCAAATCAAAGCATCTATGCATCTATTGTTTCCTTTTATGTGAGAGCACTATGCTGCTATTTATTATATCCATTCAGCCATCATTTACAGTGCCGGGTTGTGAGTAGTGGCCGAGGTTGCGCTATAAAATTAATTACAGAAATGTGTTGGAGGGACAGAAATTTTCCCTTTATTTAGATTAACGGTCTGTTTTTTAATAGTCTTCACCAAGGGATCAAGGTTTGGATGGTTAGCATGGCCCAGTTAGCCCCTTCTAGCAGATGTCGTAACTACACAAACTTGCTTCAAAATGCATCTTTCTCCACTGACAGCTATTCAAAGTAGTCATGTATTTTGATTAAATAAAATGGACCATCAGTATAGTAGCTAAGCAACCTCCATTGAGATTAATGGGAATGCTATCGGATAGCTTACTCCAGGAATTATAGACCTCCTTGGCCTATAGCCAGACTGATCTCACAGTGAAATCGGAAACAGTAGGGTTGTCTTTTCTTTAGGTAAAATTGGTCTGGTTTTACCAAAATGCGAAACACTGCTGCAAGTGGCCAAAGTGGTAAATGTTTTTGGGCATATGGGCACATGTTAGCTCCATTTTCAGGATGTAATGTCCATGAAGGGGTGCCAATTGCGATTTGTGAAGCGAGTTGTTTTCAGCTGTACAAGCTGTAATACAGTGAAGAGGAATGCATTTTTTTTTTATAAACTGTACCACGCAACCCAAACCCCAAACCTAAACCTAACCATTAGTGGAGTTATGCAAAAGCTATTACTTCCTGGTTTCAACGTGGGATTAGAACCCGGGTCTCCCTCACTGCTGACACAACGCGCATCTAGTCGGAAGGTGAAAAGGAGCAGATGTAAAAATGTCTGATGGGAGTAGGTGCTTGTCAGTGTGTTGACATAATGTGGCTGATCCTAGGGTACTGGAATTCTTGGAAACAACATGCCGACTTCTGGTGTGATCATGTTGCTTTAGCTAAAAGAGAGCCTGACTGTGTCTTAATGGGAAATATTCATTACACTGAGTCATTACCAATACAGTACCTTGAAAACATACACATGCACATTACTCTTTTACATTTATACTCTGAACTAAAGTTTGTTGTGTTTTTTCATTGAGTTTTTTTTTTTTTTTTCCATCCCTCTCATCTTGTTTGACTTTTCTGGCATGTCTTAATGCTAATATGGAAACAAATCACCATTCACTTTAATTGCCATTCATTTTCTATACAATGAAAGTCAATGGTGACTGAGGCTGTCATTCTGCCTAACATCTCCTTTTGTATTCCACAGAATTAATAAAGTCATACAGGTTTAGAACAACATGAGGGTGGGTAAATGACAAAATTTTCATTTTTGAAGGTGTACTATCCCTTTAACCTAATCTGCTCCTTTGGCCATTTGTAAAGACTAGTTTTTCCAGAATTTCAGTAGCTGTCAGCAGAGCGTGAACCTTTTTGCACTGAGCACAGTCTTTCTCTTTATCACAGCTGATCACTCATTATTGACTAAATATCCAGGCAACAGACAGTTTAACCACAACAATGTTAATTACAGTGTCACAACAATGGTAGTTACAGCACTGCATCATACTGCACAGATTGTGGTGTGCTCCTCATTTCCTCACCCCACTTTTGAATTTGTATCCTTCACATAATTAATTTTTATTTATGGAAATTTTGAAAAACAGCCCCATTAAATGAGTCTTATGAAAATTTTCAATGTCCATGTCAGTTTGATCTAAGAACTAGGAATGCGCTTTAACGGTATCCAAAATTGTGTGGTCAAACTCTCCCATCAACAGTAAGAAATGGAATGGGAGAAAGACATAAAAAGTAACCAAAAATATGTAAATATTATAGCGAATATCCTTCCACAGTGGTTAAATGTACTTTTACACACATGTGGGGTACAACAATTCAAAGGATTTCTGCTCAGTGGTATTTTTACTCTTTAACATCACAACAGGCTATTGTGGACAGCCAAATAATATATAGCCAAAGAGAGCAGTCCAAGCCTGTTAAGACAAGGGCTCTGAACTTGAACACACATTTTAAAAGACTTTGATGTTTTTACCTTCACTTGAAATGCCTGCACTGCATTTGCTATTTTGACCAAACATTTTAACTGCTACCTTTTAAACTCAGTCAACTGAAAACAGTTGCAAAAATTGCTGTGCACAAACTTTGTTCAAAATACTTGAAAGAGTAGTGCTATTTATGGCCTTCTGTATTCATGTATGTGCTGAAAGCCACCGCCTCAGCTTACAGAAAAACAGAATACAGACTGTATGACCTGTGCATGAGAGTGTGGTTGAGCCATGGCTCTTGCCATGATGTAAATCGTTACATTAATCAAATAGATTTCTTATAATAGTGCAGTGGTGTGGCCTCCTGAATAAGGCTGGTAACCAGAAGGTTGCTGATTTGAATCCTGCAATGAGCAAGACATAAGGCCATAGTGCCCTGAACAAGACATTTAACCGCAGATTGCTCCTATAATAAGTGAGTCACTTTGGATGAAAGTGTGGGCCAAATGACTACATACTTACATAAAGACAAACAGCAGAACATTGCTATAAATGGGCATAACAAAGCAGTGTTTCTTCCAAAACAGTTTTATGTAACTGTGCCAGGTTCTAGCCTGTGGGGTAGTGTTTTGCAGTTTAAAGGAATATTCCGGGTTCAATACAAGTTAAGCTCAATCAACAGTGGCATAATGTTGATTACCACAACAATGAATTTTGACTTGCCCCTACTTTTATTTAAATTTTTTTTTAAAAAAATCTGTGTTACAGTGTGTCACTTACAATGGAAGTGAATGGGGCCAATCTGTAAACATTAAAATACTCACTGTTTCAAAAGTATAGCCATAAGATGTAAACAATATGTGTATAAACATGATTTTAGTGTTATGATAAAATCACTTACCTTTTCTGTGTAAAGTTATATAAAATTTTACAATTTCATTGCCATGAATATATAATATCAACAAACCTTTAACACTAATATTACTGAAAAAAATGAAGATTTAAACAACTTTACAGCTGAAATAATACATGAATTTTAACAGAAGAATGAATGTAAGTGCTTTAATAAAATTATAAGCTTCAAATTTCTGCCTTTAAACCCTCCAAAAATTGGCCCCATTCATTTCCATTGTAAGTGCCTCACTTTAACCTCCATTTTTAAGTCGAAATTCATTTTTGTGGTAATCAGCATTATGCCACAAATGATGTTGAGAATATTCCTAAGCTCTCCTAAACTCTCATTTTAGTGGTACTTCCTTTACTTAGCTGTCCTGTGAACAGGTGAGTTTGACATTAGAGCTGTAATTACAAGTTTTAACCTCAGGCCTCATAACCTGCTGTCATTTAACCTTTGACCCCATTCAAACGCACAGACAAAAAACAGACCAACCTCTCACATCTTGCGGAAAGTATATTTCAAACTAGGTTATTACATTTTCTAAAGAAAATGTGAGCAGTGCATGTCCCCACCACGATACTAAACAATGTGATATTTTTCAACAGTTTTGCTGTCTGCCAGGTGAAAAACCTAAGGCTGATACTCAGAAAAGTACTAGCACACCTCTCCTCATCAAGCCACACATTTTGAGGTATCATTCATATCTGTAATACAAAAGGTGTGGGATAAGTTTAACACCAAGATTTAATATTTAGGGTTAGGGTTTTTGAAAAATAATAATGATGCTTGATTTAGCAAGCACCACTAATTATGGGTTATGATTTACAAGAGAGATAAATCTAAGGAGAACATTTTAAAATGTTTGTTCCATGTGTGTTTTTGACTATGAGAATAAGATAAGGGTGTACACTCTTTTTATGTCTCAAATTATGTTAAATGACAACAGTGATAAAACTGGTGTGTTGGGGGAAAGGCCACCTCACAGTGAACTACAGCAGACCCACCACAGGCAGTGCAGCTCAGTTTGGAAATTTAGCAAGACTGATGGGTGAGTCCTGGAAATAACATGCTCTAACCAGATGTGCAACAACAACTCTGCATTACCCAGTGCCCTTCCTCTGCTTCCCTCTATTTGTCACTGTTCTCACCTGAAACAAGAGGTGATGATTTATCTTATAATACTATGCATACAATTTTGCTATTTATTATCATATAAATAGTAGGGTGTATTTATTATGATAGAAAAGTAGGAGTTACAATAAATATATGTTCCAAATAGCGTCTAGCATATCAAATTTCATTATCGTTAAGTTAATAATATGAAACTCTATCTACACAATGTTACTTGCCTTTTAGAAGTTTTTTTAGGAGTTTGAACAACAGACCCTCTGACAGTTAGAAGAAAATGGAAAAACATGCAGGAAATGGAAAATTCTGTTGCAGCTACCAGCAAGATTTGAGATTGTAATGTAGATGTTTGCTACATTAGCATAGTAAATACACTGTGAAAATGATATCAACATTCCATGTGTTTATCAGTTACTGAAACAAAGCAAACCCTGTTCAATATGACCACACAAAGACACCATCCCTATTGGTGTTGAGAGACTATGCTGAAAACAAACCAATAAAATGTTAAAAAAGGCTGCACAATATAACTGCCCCATGTAAATGAACAATCCAGCTGTCTCCTTTCTCATTCCCCTTTTCATAAAGATGTAAGAAGCTGATCAAATCTTGAGTTGTCAAATTTATTAGACAGGACATCTGGAAGAGATGCCACCTGGATTAGTGATGTGATGTCAACATGTCTGACTTGAACAATAGAAGAAGAACATCAGCAATTTAGTGAATTCAAGTTCAAATTAATTATATCAGAAGGACCCTAATGAGTAAAATTGGTTGACTTTATTAATGATATTAGATGGTACCTTGGGTCTGTCATAGAATGGTATTTGTGCTCAGAAACTCACTTTTTCACTTTTTGTTCAGACATTTGTTCACTAAGAACTGCCCTTTTTGAGACACACTCACACACACACACATATGTTGGTTTTGGTGGTTTACGAGGACTCTCCATAGACATAATAATTTTTACCCTGTACAAATTTACTATTACCCCTAAGCCTAAGCATCACTGAAACCTTGTGGCATTTTTACATTTTCAAAAAAACATTGTTTAGTATGTTTTTAAAGCCGTTTGAATTATGGGGACACTAGGTATGTCCTCATAAACCACCTTTATAGCATAATACCCTCATAACAACTAGTGTATAACCTAAAAAAATTTCCTCGTAACCACCAAAACCAACTCACACACAACCCTTTGTCGATACTGGTGATCTTCTCTAAAACCAACTCACACACAACCCTTCTTCGATACTGGTCATCTTCTCTAAAACCAACCCACACACAACCCTTCGTCGATACTGGTGATCTTCTCTAAAAACAGACACTATCTAATTTTTCCATGCTTTGATGTTTATAATGATGCAGAGTCCAATGCCAAGTCTTTGTTTGCTGTCATATTTTCCTAATTACCAAACCCACAATGAAACAATGTCTTTTTGAGATTTGAAGAAACATTTCATCCAAAAATGAAAATTCTGTCATCATTTACTAATTTTAACTTACAGAATGCACAGTCTTTTCCATAAATTGAATGCAGACAGTTAGCAGTGACCAGAGGCAGACTGGCCATAGGGAGAACCAGGACTTTTCCCAGTGGGCCGGCTGCAAAACGGGGCCTGCCCATGCCAGTGACTGTCAAACTCCTTAAATGACAAAAAAGTCTCATTAATACTTGCCCATATTCAATCCTGGCTCGCCATGATCAGTCACAAGACGCATGACAGTGATATTTGATGTCACTGATGTGACATGTCTTGAGGCACCAAGTCTGAATGTGCACAAGTATGAATGAGATAATACAGTGCCTATAGAAAATCATCATACCCCTTTGGAATAGTCACTTTTTTGTCTTACATCCTGAAATCAAAACCCATTAAAACAAATTTTGTACATGACAGCATCCATTTTCCTTTCAATCCTGAGCAATTGCCAAGTCCCTGCTGAAGTGAAACACCCCCACAACATAATGTTCAACCACCATGCTTCACAGTAGGTTATGGTATGTTCTGGGTGCTGTACTTGGTTTTCTCCAAATATAGCGCTTGGAATTCAGTCCAAAAAGTTCAATTTTTTAATTCTTCAAATTCATGTGGTCATGGGCTCAGCAATTGAAGATGGGCAGGTGGTTCACCTTTTAGCACGACAATAACTCTAAACACACTGCCAAAAAAAACAACAACAAAAAAAAAAAAACAACAACAACGCATTGGCTTAAGAATAGGAAGGTCCAAGTCAGAGTCCTGAGTTAAATCAAATAGAAAACCTGTGGATGGACTTGAAGATAGTCCATCACCGCTCACCCTGTAATTTGACTGAATTAGAACAATTCTGCAAGGAAGAATGGGCAAATATTTCCCAAATCTTGGTGCATGAAGCTTGTAGAGACATACCCAAACAGACTGATGTCATTAAAGAAAAGGTAGATCTACGAAGTATTAAATCCAGGGGTATGATCACTTTTCAAACCCTGTTATTCTAGTTTTTCATTTTATAAATTTACGGAACTGTTGCTTTTTTCATTACTTGAATGTTGTAAGGCAAAATTGGTAAATAAAGCTGGATTTAAGAAAAAAAAAAAATGTTTATGGGTTTTGATTTTAGGCTCTAAGACAAAAAAAGTGACTATTCCAAAGGGGTATGATGATTTTCTACTGGCATTGTAAAGCTACAGTGGAGAAGATTCATCAGGGTGTAATGACATAACTTTCAGTTTGTTCCTCACACAGTTAACATATGGCTTCAGACTTAATATATAGTGTGTGAGTCACATGGACTACTCTCATGTTGTTTTTAGTCCTTTATAGAGCTTGACAGTCACTGGTTACTGCCTACTTTGATTGTATGGAAAAAGCAGCATGGGCATTCTTCAAAATATCTTAGTTTGTGTTCCACAGAAGAAAGTAAGACATACTGGATTGGAACAACCAGGTGAGTAAACGATGACTGAATTTTCAGAACAATTTGACAGATTAAAAAACAATTCCCTATGTTTCATTTTTAAAAGTCTTCCTACCATGCTTGAACTCAACAACTAGTGCTCTCTACTCATGAGATGGTTTTATGCAGGAAAAGACCATCAGCTAAATGGACAATTTCAATACAGCTTCCATAGTTAATTACCATAAGTGGAGGAGATGGCCGTCCGGATAAGTATGACAATGCAAAATGTAGTAAACTTAGTCGTAAAAGTGTAATGAAGAATATTGCTTGGAGGAGAGGAGCTGATGCTCTTATATGCTGCAGAAACCTACCATACTACTGTAATGACTTTACTGAATTTACCTTCGCATTCGGATAAAGGCAAGTCACCAGTGATTTGGTCTCACTGTATCTTACACAAGCTCAACTCTCTGACAAATACAGAAATCATGCTACTGTTGTTACAAAATATTGAATGTTCTCTAATTAATACCTATGTATGGTCTTGAGCATTGGTTCTCATCTGATGGGTTGCAACCTACTGTAAACATGTTGCAGGTTGGGGGGCCTTGGTAGCTCAGCGAGTATTGACGCTGACTACCACCCCTGGAGTCGCGAATTCGAATCCAGGGCGTGCTGAGTGACTCCAGCTAGGTCTCCTAAGCAGCCAAATTGGCCCGGTTGCTAGGGAGGGTAGAGTCACATGGGGTAACCTCCTCGTGGTCGCTATAATGTGTGGTTCTCGCTCTCGATGGGGCGCGTGGTGAGTTGTGCGTGGATGCCGTGGAGAATAGCATGGGTCTCCACACGCGCTATGTCTCCGCTGTAACATGCTCAACATGTCACGTGATAAGATGCGTGGATTGACGGTCTCAGACGCGGAGGCAACTGAGATTCGTCCTCCACCACCCGGATTGAGGCGAGTCACTACGCCACCACGAGGACTTAGAGAGTGCATTGGGAATTGAGCATTCCAAATTGGGGAGAAAAAAAAATTATTCACAGGTCTGTGCTACTATGGTCGTGGATGGAAGGGAAAAACAATGCTAAATGCAAATAATAAAATGCAACTAATAAAATAGTGCATACAGGATATCAAAATCAAGTCAACTCAGTCAAATCAAACTCTACGGTATTTATTTGATCACTTGTTAATATGGCTAATACTAATACAATATCTGTTCCAGTGTTTGTTCAGTGCTGCTAAAACATACTTCTACTGTTGTTTATGCATTTACAGTATTGTCAGCGCTCTTATTCAGCCTATGTTATGTTAATCATTTTACATATTGCTGGGCCTACGCCTATGATTGTAATATTAATAAATTCCAATGTTTGACTTCCTCAGTGATCATGTTGGTGAAACTTACTTTCAGAGTCTTTCAAGCCTGGTCGTATCCCTGCTTAATAAAAGGCTGAAGTATGCAATTTCTGTTATACTAGCGCCACAAACAAAATTCCAAAAATAAACTATGTTTTCAATACAGCTTTCTGAACACGCCCCTCGCCTGCAATTGTTCAAACAGTCAGATAGTCCCTCCCCCAACTCACGCCATAGGTTGAGTAATGTTTTTGGGGTGGGTCTAAGCCACAGAGACGCAGTGTTTACAGTTTTCGAGAAGATTAGCCTATGAATGGCTTACTTATTGTTGTCTCTGTATATTAAGCTGGGATAGAAGAAAGTATTTTAACACTGAAAAAGCTACATACTTTAGATTTAAAACAATCCAATAAAAATCTAAAAGCAGTGTCAAGACAGTAAACAACTTAGAGATTATGCCTGCCCCTCTGCATTATTTGGGTCTATGATGATGAAGTGGAGCGTGATAGCACAGCAAAAGTGAGTGTGCTTTCTCAGACACATTACTAGGGCAGCCTCTCGGAGTGAATGCTAATTCAGAACTCTTAACATTGACATTCACAGGTACGCAAGCCAAGCACTGGCTAGGCTAAAGGACTCTGCAGACTTCAGTACACTGACCTACTTCATTAACAGAACATACATCAAAGGACTAGCAAGGCCGATGAGATTGTGTCTTAGCACCAGGTAAAAAGCTGTGATCCGTTCTATTTGGGGACTGAAATTATTGTTGTTTGACGAAGATTGATTTAGGTCACAATTTACATTACAGTGTTCACGTCACTGTGTATTTTATGTGAGTGAATACGGAGTAATACTAATTAATTACTTAAAGTTGATGGAAGTTTTTCAATGACAAAGACTTTTTCCTATCCCAGCTTAATATTCAAGAGACAAGCTAATTGTAGGTTAATTTTTTCGAACACTGTGGCGCTATCAAAACATTGCACTGTGTGTTTGGGAAACAGTTGTAATCCCTTGGTAATGTGAAACCAAATTACCTTTTAATATAGAATTATGTGTCATTATTTTTTAGAGCAGCTTTTAATTACACACTGTTCTGGTTAGCAAAAACAATCTGAATTAAGTAACACAACATATGTGAACTGTACACTGTAATGTGAAGTGTTTGCAAAAGTTGAGCACTACATATTACAGGAATCAAAAACAGACCAACACTTGTGAAATAGGACTACCTGTGCAGGATGGATAGTGTTTGAGAAGTGTAAAAGAAGGCCTTGGTGTTGTCTCCTTGCCTCTGAAATGCTAAATCAATTTGTCTCTAATGGAGGAAATGGCTGCACGAGGCCCATTACATTGAGACACAAAGGGCTTTATATTGCAGCCTATGCTACCTGCTTGAAATGAGCAATAAAAACAAAACCCCATTCAAAACACATTCCAAAATGTCTTGAAAAATCATTCTGAGCTCTGGAAACGGTAGACTAAAATTGGCAGGATTTGTGTACAATTCTTGAAACAATCTTTGGCAGATTTCCTCTCGCACAGCTCTCCAGATAATAAAGGGATCTCTTTCTTCCCAGAGGAACTGTGTGTCTGAAAACAAATCCAATTCTGAGGTCACCGGTTTAGGTTTAGTTTAAGGAGGTTTAGTTGGAGAGTACTCAAGAATCCTATTAAAATGAACATTAAAAAATGTTACCTATTGCTATTCTGGGTATGTGAAAATGTCCCTCCGCTGCCAAAGATTATCCTACTGTTCAGTAACATTCTCCCATTTTGGCACTGTGGTTGAATGAGTGCACTTTAAAAAGAAACTTCAAAGGAGGAAGGATACAAAAGCTCCAACAAGAGTCTCACAGAATTTGAAGGGATTAGTCTGAGTGCTGCTTGCGGGATAATGAAAAATGAGATATCTTGCCTACTGCAGCCTGTTTCTATGGAATTATTAATTATAGCATTCAATCTCTCACTCCCTTTTCTTACCATGTCTTGTCTCTGTCAGGTGGAAAATATGAACACAAAATAGCACAAAGCTGCTGGAGTTTTATCAACAGGAATGTTTTTTTTTTTTTTTTTTTTTTTCGGAATAGAACGATACTATTGTACTGAATAAGTTCATGTCAAGGACAAGCTTGTTGAACATACCAACTCATTAGCCCAAAGGCCCAAAGGAAGAGGTGGGAATCACAGCTGGAGAGAAATAGATCTCAAAAATAGTTAGGCAAATCAGACACAAAACAAAGAACCTGTTTTCTGTATTCAAGCTAAAGTAATATTTATTGTGATTTTGGTCTGAATCACATACTGCATCATCTTCCACCCTCAGACCAATAACAAAACTGTAACTATACTGTGTATAACTATAGACCCATAACCTAACTGTTTATGTCATGGGCAGACCTGCTGTGGATGACTTGCACTGCCTTCACATTCATGTCGCAGTTATCGTATTTTACAAGGTGAGTGCAATTATCAATGGGAAATTTGGGTTTTTCTTTAAGGCCTGACTTCTCAGGTTAGGGGCATGTCAACAGAGTGCAACGGTGAATGGTTCCTGCCCAATTTCTCAGCCATGCTGGTTCCATAAGTATTTTTCAAGTATTCATTTTTTTTTTTTCAATAGGAATTTTATTTAAAAAAAAGCCCATAAAAGAGTTCTAAGCCATAAACCAAACCAACCAGCTCCAAGGTGAATCACAACATAAATGTTTATTTGAAGCAAAAAAGTATTTAAAAGTTTGAGAAAAAAAGAATGTGTACTTAATGTCTTAAATGAGGGAATGAACTACAATCACAAGCATTGTGAATGACGTAATCAAATAAAAAATGATGGGAAACAAAATGGATTTAAAATTGTTGATTATAAGTATAGAATGACTATATTTAAAGTAAATAGCAAAATATTCAAATATATAAGTAGTCTGAGAGTGTGGGGAGACTCAGTTGCGTCATTTTCAGTGTGTCTTGGCAACATGATCACATGGGAAGTCGGCATGTGGTTTCTGAGAGTTCCAGTACACTAGGATCAATCACATCAGACATTTTTGCATCTGCTCAAGCGTGTCTACCTTCCCTTGTGGTGCGATCAGAAGCATGCTGCCTCAGCAGCGTGGGAGGCCCTAGTTTGGATCCCAGATTGAAACCGGGAAGTAATCGTGTTCGCATAATCAGTGACAAGCGCGATTCGGAGGTTGCATTTTTCCCTTTTACATTTTTACTCCACTGATGGTAATGTTTAGGTTTGGGGTTTGGGTCGTGGGGTACAGTTCATAAAACATGCATTTCTCTTCACTGTATTACATCCTGTACAGCTGAAAACCACTCATTTTTGGCACCCTTTGGTGGACATTTCACCAGGAAAATGGAGCTCACACATGCCTAAATCCCCAACAACACTTACCTCTTTGGCCACTGAGGGCAATGCTTCGAATTTTCGGTAAGTTTATCAAAAACACACACCAGGAAAAAAAGAGCTTGTACACTTATTACTGCTCCGAAAGATCTTGTAATAAATAACCATACGGTTAATGTTTCGACCCACACAAGAGTCTTCTTCAGAATGATATTGCAAAGTTTGTGATATCTGTTTGTTATGATGCAATTTGTTGTCAACAGCTCCACCCAAACTCATGTTCTAGAGCAGGTACTATACATAGACAATACAAACTATAGTCTTAATAAACGTAGTTAAATACATATAGACATAAATTTACACACAAAATTACAACACCCATAAAATGTATGTGGTTCGAGGCACCAGTGTACACTGGATACAGGACATCTTATCAGAGCGAATAGACAAATAAATAACGAAAGAAAGGAAAAGACAGATATCCGAAAACATGTCATCTGAGCAGATAAGTGCCATATCTTATGCTGTTGTTTTAACTTATTGGAAACATTGAGGTTTTGAAATAAATTACGTTACAAAAGTTAGGCAACATTCGTTAACATTAGACATAATGATTGCTAGTCTGATAAGGTCAAACGTTGTAAAGTTTGTATAACTGCAGGATATTCTGTCCAAATAGATCATGATAGAAACTAATTTATAGATTGTCATTGTTACCAACCAGTGGTCAACATCATTTCAAGACTCACATGTCCTTGGCAAGCCTAGGACTAAAAGATTTATTTATATAAATGATTGCTGTTATAAAGAACAATACACACATGTGCTAGCAAGTGAAAAGTTCTGCACCCATTACAAAATAATTATTGTATTTCATTAGACGTGTGTGTTTGTGTTATTACACAACTATACATAAACCAGATCAATAAAATATCTTACCTGTTGAGTAAGAAAAAAGCCATCTCTGGGCCGCTTTTAAATCCTTTCAGATCTTGGAGTTGTCGCCACCTCTGAAAAGCCAAGCCGATGTTGATTCGGGTTTTATTACGGACTCTGTTGCTTTCACTTTTTGCTTGTAGACTCTGCTCTGTTTGGGGTTTCTTTGTTTTTACAGCCGGTGATTCCCCGGAGGTTTGCCGTTTTGAATGATCCATGGTCAATTTTTCTCGTTCTTTGTGACAACAAACTTTCAGGTTCAAGCTACTCCTACACCATACACACGCTACAGTAGCCGGAGCTTATTTTCTCTGTGTACGGACATGACGTGACACGCACGGGCGAATGACGTATGTATGCAATTTCCCATGAAATCCATCCTGACTGCTCTAAAATATAAATCATTATTATAGGTTTATCAAAGTGTATTTGGGTAAAGATATAGTTTGGAAGATGGATTTTTGTTGCACTCTCTCAATAATAACATTTTGTTATTTTTTAACAATAAAAGTTACATATTGTAGCTTTAAAAAATGCATCGCAACTGGACTATTCATGTTGGCACAGACTGAATTTAGCTAAAGAAAAGTCAACCCTACTGTTCCGATTTCACTTTGAGATCAGTCTGGTCATGGAAGTGGGCAGTCGCTGCTGGGCTGGTTTGGCATGGTTTGTTTGCCACGGTTACATGATTCCCTGCTTTTAAATACATGTGTCAGTTGGCTTGTATTTACCATCGATTAACAACCTCGAGGCTCATGGTAGGTCTGTCTTTAAATGAATGTGAATTTTACTTTCGTAATAGTAAAATGATAATATACATTTATGTGTTTTGCAGACACTTTTATCCAAAGATACAGCAATATGCACAGAGAGAGGGGAGGTTGGAGCTTTAGTCTGCTGTGGCCTTTCAAAATGCTTAGAAGTGAGGACTCTGAAATTTATTTGGAATTCAAACTATGTCAAAAACGTTTATTATATGAGCCTCTGAAACCTATTTTAAGGTCCCTTAGATCATGATTTTATTTTTGTATATCTCTTGATGTGACTCAGTGGGGGATGTTGCAGTTCAAGATGAAGTTCAAGTTCAAGAAGCCAGTTAGTCCAGTTTTAACTCTTTAATGATCTTAATTTTGTGTTATTCATTTTATTTAGTTAAAATGTAACTCCAGAGGTTGTGTATATGCGGGGAAAGAGGTCATTGAATAGTTGATGTGGTTTGTATAGTTTTGCTGTGTAAAGGTATGTAAGAATTGCATTATTTCAAGGCAAAACAATCTTAATGCAAGCAGATATACTGTATCTACATGGGAACTGTCAACTGCTAATCTTAATACCTTACTCAGTGTGATAATCAGTTTTAAGCCCCATTACCCACCATGCTTTGATGTCATCCCACAGTGCACTTGGCACCCCAGGGATCATTTGTTACGGCCCCCTTTTGGGCCGTATTGGTTTTTCTTCTGTGCTTGTATTTTGTGTTGCAGGCTGGCAGTGGATGAAGTCGTTTGGCTCATCAGTACTGATGGGATACACCTGTGCCAGTGAATGCTGCATGGCATTTAAGTGGCTCTCGCCCAGTCTTCAGTCTCTCCTCTTCCCCATTCAGACATGTGTTATTTTTGGTTTCTGTTGGTTTTGTTATAATTCATTTCATGTAAAAAAAAATCTTTAATAAATTACTTTTATTGAGCATTTAACCCATGTGTGGTCTCTTTCTTTGTCACGGCTTACGAGCCGGTCGTGCCATCATTGATAGCAATGTAGTGAGTGTTTCTCTTGGCTAAGCAGCCAATAGTGCATGTGTGTTTTTTGATCCCAAAAGTGTTCAATGGGGTTCAGTTCTGGCCAGTCAAGTTCTTCCACACCACACTTGCTTTGTGCACAGGGGCATTGTCATGCTGAAACATAAACGGTTCCTCCCCGTTTGAATCACACAATTACCTAGAATGTTATTTTATGCTGTAAAATTTTACATTTTACGATTTGTCTGCTACACCTAATTAAAGCGGGGACACACACACATTTCGACCTACATGAAAAACCACTTAACCACTTTCATACAAAACTTATATCCTATAGATGAAACATCAGCCATGACAGTTTCTACTGCAAATATCCAGCTTTAACAAACATTTAACAATGTTAAATATATATATAAGGGCTGTCGATTTAACGTGTTAATTAGAGTGTGATTAATTATATAAAAATAACGCATATTCTTTCTTTATTTTTTTTTTACATTCAATTAATCGTGTCCCAGGACCATAATAGGGAATATTCCTTCCATATAAGAAATTCAAGCATGAAGTACCAGCTGTTTTCTCCAGGGGGCAGTAAACGAAACTCGCTGTATAGGCAACCTGCAGCTTATACAAACAGAGAACAAACCACACTCACAGACAGCAGACAACACAAGATTAGAACACGCTCTTGTGCACAAACACAGCTTGATGGAGTGCAAATCCGAAGGCAGGGATCTCAAGACGTGTTTTTCTAAGTTTCAAACTTCCACTTGACACAGCAACCTAAAAACAGTATGTTTATGATGCAACACAACCGAGATGCTTCAGAAGTGTCCGTCTGAATTAGGTGTACATTGCTGCATCCTTAGACAAGCCCTTATTATAAATCTCGGACTGACTGACGAATTCAATTGCAAACTGGATTGCTGTGAACTGTAGGCCAATAATAGGCTTATGTTCAGTAATATGGAAATAAACAATATATTGCATTCTAAAGCCACTTTTTATATTGTCTTTTTAGACAGATAGGCTGGTTTGAGTATTTCAGTAGCTGCCGATCTCCTGAGATTTTCACGCACAACAGTCTCTAGAATTTCTCTGAATGGTGCCAAAAACAAAAAACATCCAGTGAGTGGCAGTTCTGTGGACAGAAATGCCTTGTTGATGAGAGAGGTCAACAGAAAATAGCCAGACTGGTTTGAACTGACAGAGTCTACAGTAACTCAGATAACCACTCTGTACAATTGTGGTGAGAATAATAGCATCTCAGAATGCTATTCTGAGATGCTGGTTGGTGCCGTGTTTGCGGCACAAGGGGGAACTACACAATATTAGGCAGGTGGTTTTAATGTTGTGTCTGATCGGTGCACACACACACACACACACACACACACACACACACACACACACACACACACACACACACACTATGTCCATACTAATGTCTGTGTTTATATCATTTTAGCTTAGGGCTAAACATCATCATTCCTTTGCTGGTATAAATTCAAGGCAGCATGTTCATAAATTAGTTTGCAGAGAGAAAAAAAGAAAAAAATCACACACAGAGTCACACATCTTATGACTCTTGTCCTGCAAATATTGTGCAACCATCATAAGTTATTTTGGGAGTATAACACAAACTCTTTGCAAACATTCTTTGACCACAAAAACAAGATTCAAAATTATTTTCTGTGTGAAAACCCTGCATTAGGTGCTAAAGAATGGTTTGATTTGACCACACACAGTGTTACTACAGGATGCTTAACAACAGGCTGACATGACTGCGAGAATAAGAGGATTTCTCTCACAACAAAAGCACCACTGCTTTCCTTTTCTCTCTTTAGCTGTAATTCTATTATAGACAGGAGTGCTTGATTTTCCCTCTCTGGAGTTTTCCAAAGGTCAAAATGAAGCAGTTCTTCATGTACCATGTTCCACATTGCACAGAACTTTCAGTTTTCTTGATGTGGGAAAGACAGTATGACATATTGACAGTAAACAAGGAAACATTGTTTTAAAAAGCAGCAAAGTTTATCTCACTTTTCTCTCTCTCCTGTTTCTTGTGAGAATTTACAAGAACAGTTCATAGGTGATGAATGTTAAATGAAGTATATAACTTCTGCATCACAAGTGGCGCCAAACTGAACGGAAACATGAAAACATACTTTTTCAAACGCGTCCTAGGGTTTTCATCGGATCATGCCCAAATTTTGGTCAAATAATCTTGAGACAGTAGTCACAGATTTTTGATAAAACAAACCGTTTGCATATAATGCATCAACATATCCAGTGTAGACAATGCCAAACAGGAAGTAAGGCTATAATCTTTGCAAAGCTTTGACATATTGAACACAGTTACATGCACAATCTTACACGATTATGCTTGACAAGACGATTTTCCCTTATCAGGGTAAGGTCATAAACGGTTTTATTACACGGGTCTCTGGACTACTCGATTCTGATTGGTCAATGGTGCCATCTAGCAGTCTAATATTTTGAAATAACAATCTCACATCCAGGGATTAAGTCGTATCAGACCGGTCAACATATTGCGAGTCATCTTTCCTACTTCTCAAATCACTCTGCAATCTCTACCACTAAGCTAATAATTTAAACTCATTAAAACAAATTTTTCATGTCCATTTATTTGGCAAGTAGTCTTGTAATAAGCTGGATAATGAGCAGTCAGATGTTCATTAATGACAAAATAAACAACAATAGAACTCCGACTTAAACTGGAGGTGGAAATTCAGCTGTTTAGCTATTTCTTTCATACAAATATAATTCAGCGCTGTGTCGACGGGGGAGTGGTCGAGCATTCGTCCGGAGAGAGAGAAAGCGGTAAGGGTGCACACACCTGAGCACTATAATGTCTAACACCTGTTTCTGATTGCAGTAAGCACTGGGGAGAGCGATAAAAAGGGAGTACGCCAGAGACGAGGGATAGAGTGCTACCCGTCTGAAAGAGACTGTGTTGTGTTTAGCTAAAGAGTGTTATGCTGAAAAGCCCCTTTAAGTTTGTTTATTAAAGTTATACCTATGAGTTGAAGCCCAAGTTTCCTGTGTCCTCGTTTCCCTCACTTCCTTGAATGTTTACAAGCGCAAATAAATATTTTTTGTCCATTTATTTATTTGGTTAGAAGCTTTGTAATAAGCAGGATAATGTACAGTCAGCTGGTTGTTATCGCAAAATAAAACCCCATCAGGGTGATACAAGACACCCTGTCAGGTTTTATATTGCAATTACAACCGGCTGACTGTACATTATCCCTTACTTAGCATAAACCATTCGGCATGAAATTTGTTTTGCCCATTACACCAATTTAGCGTTGCATGTAAACACTTTTACCGCCATTTTTTCTGGCTTATACAATGTGCACAAGTGTTGTGTGCATGACTGTTTATGTACTGCCATGAACTGATGTACCTAAGCAGTTTGGTGACAGCGCTATATACTGGTCATGCTAAAATAATGCAATTTTTGCTTGTAACTTTTCACTTATAACTTTAATACTTTGCCCCAAGCAAGCGACTGATCTCTTTAGATTACTTAAATCACATTTTCTTTGGTCAGTCATATTGCTCATTGACCATTTTTTTAAATTTTGTCATAAAATTATGTATTTTAGCAATGCTTTGGCAAATCACAATGAAATGTGGTATGTGTCACTTACTAGCTATATTTCTTGTATTCTTTTCTCAATGATAATATCCACAAATACAAGCAAGAACAGCAGAAAGTCTCTCTATAAAAAAGCTTGTAATCAGGAGAATCTTTTTGCTGACAGTAACAAATTGCTAATTTTCTCAATTGTTGGGCCTCATGTATTCAGATAGAAGACAAAGGCAGGCCTAACACAGTCGTAAAACCTAACTCAGGCCCCCACATACCAGGTCATAAATTATACTGATAAAAATCGTGCTAAAATCAAACAAAGGGAGTCCAAAACAGACTACAAATCCCATGAAGCCTTGCTCACTAAAGGATCGAACTCTCAACTCTTATTGAATGAGGCACACGACAGAACGCACCTCAACAATGACATCATCAGGAGTAGAAATACCTCTGAAATGAGGCACACGACAGAATGCACCTCAACCATGACATCATCAGGAGTAGAAATACCTCTGAAATACTTCCGGGATTTGCTTCCAGCAACTTTGCTCACCGTGTGTAGACGCAGCTCATCGCTGCTCTCAGGTGCAGCCTTGTGGCACAAGGAAGTAACGTCCGACTTGAAACTGTGGCCATACAATCTCCATCTCGCTGGACAAGTTGAGATTACTCTGTGTTCCACCGAACACTCTAACGGATCCGAAGGAGACCGCCGAGCAATCCGCATCTTCATCCGTTTGCCTGCAGAAGTGAAGAGAAAAGATTTCTCTTCCCTCTTCAATCAAGTCAACGTCACTGATTTCTCCGCCAGCTCGCCGAGAATCAGCAGACGTACCGCCCGCCGACAGAGCGAGGAAATGGCCTCCCGTCATCACCCGAGCCTCGAGGAACCGAGTCTGAGTTAAAGGACGGATGAACACACATTCTGCATCCTCATGCGATTCAAGTAAGAGGTTTACATCTGGGCAGAGATAGAATATTATAGTGTGTTATTCTTGTGTACCAAGGTTATTGCTTGTACAGTTTACGGACCGCCATGTCCGCTCAATATTAATACTCAGGGTATTAATTATCACAAATTTGATTTGCTGTATTGTGGTCCAACCACATTGGACTGTTGTCCATTTCCGCCATCGCGGGTGAGACCGAGTTTATCCACTAAAGAATCAAAGACCGGGACGGTTTACAAGCCATCCACCACATCTCTGAGTGATAAACTAACAGCTGCTTCCTCTCCCACGATCGCGAAACCGGCTTTGGGGCCATCGCTTTATTCTCTCTCTCTCTCGTACTAACCACACACACACACACACACACACACACACACACGCGCGTGCTCACAAACATTCTCGCACACATTTTTGGCTAGTAGATAGCTTCGTGATAAAGCTCAGCTTTGTCCCTAAGCTATCGTACAAGAGGATACATGCGGTAACTGGTAGACGCCATTGACTGGTTTCTCTCCGCCCACATTCACGGCCATATTCTCTGGCCGGAAGTCTCGCGTGACATACTCTCCACGAGAGTCAAGTCCACCATTTTGTGCGCGTCCCTCCTTACACACACAAACACACTCACTCTCACACACACACACACACACACACACACACCCTCATGTGTTATAGGATTAATTGGATTTCCATATCTAATCATATCACTGTCTAGTTTGTAGTTGTAAGTCGGAAGTTTATGGACTGCATTGTATTAATTATTAATTGATATTACTGCATAAATAAACTTTGTTATATTACAAAGAGAAGTGTTTTGGTTTGTTTTGCATACACCTGTGTCATGCTGACGGGATGTTAGTGCTCGGATTCAAGCCTTCATTCATTATTTTTTTCCCCGAAAATCGATATTCTTCAGATGTCGATTTTCCTAAGAAAACAATCTAATGTTGAATCTGTTATACTATCTGGTTATTAGTCCCTGATTCCAGGGTGGTGCCCCGTCAATGTTAATCCTTATTAATATTCTATTGATTTTTGATAATTGATAATTATCTTTGATGATTGTTGAATTTGAATGATCAATAAGCTAGTGTTAATTTTAATTAATGTTTCATCGATGTTAACAATTAACGCTTATCTTTGATAATTGTTGATTTAAAGGATTAGGAAAGCTAACATTGATTCTCATCAATGTTCTATTGATTTTAATAATTAATAATTATCTTTGATAATTATTAATTATTGCTGATAAACAAACCCACTCCTAAACGTAGTGCACTACATTTACTGGAGCCCCATATGAGGTTTTAATGAGTTAGATTCAATTAATTAATTTAAATATTAATTAATAACTAAAGAAATAATTATTAATTATTTCTGATAGTAACACTGATCTAAACAGTGTTACTATCCTAAAGCCCTACACAATTAAACATATAATTCCATACTGTTCCATGCATCTGCAAATGAGTAGCAGTTGAGTGGCTATAGATATGCCAAACTGTTCTACATTGTTTACTTTGTACAATGAAAGGTGTTTTACTGTGATGTTTAAGAACAATCTCAGTTGGGAAGCATGATCCAGTGTGTTACCACTAGAAATCCCATATACCTAAATCTTTCCTATTCAATTCCTGGTTCCTGGTAGCATTTTATTTAACCCTCCCCCATTCCCAGCTGAACTGAGTACCACATTCTGATTTATTGGGAAGACCGATATGTTAGAGTGTTATGTCCAAGTGTTAATCATCATTCATGTGACCACAGCCCTGGAAAGAGACCTAACATATTGCTTCCAAGTGCATTACTTGATTCCAGGGAGTTGTGGTACAGGCATTAAAAGGACGAGGGGGACTAGTCTAAGGAACAGTGGATTCATTGGTTGAACAGTTTTGTATTTCAAGATCATCAAGGTGGAGCTTAGTTACAAGCACATTTTTATTTTCTCATAAATGTTTAAGCCGGTATAGACCATTGGCTACATGTGCAGAGCACTGCTGCCACATGGGCTGACCCTTCTGTTGTGTAGTCTGCTCAGTCATGCATGAGGATAGAGGCTGGTATTTTGGAATGCATTTAAATGCAGCTTGTTTGAATAAACTCCACTCTATGAATGAGTGAATCTATGCATGGAAGACAATCCAAGGTAAATGGGGTGCAGGTCTATGCACTACAGCACCTCAATACACCATAGCATTCAGACATTTTCTCCACAGCAACCTCTGCCCATCCTTCTAAAGTCCAAATTAACTGCACATTGTTAGGTTCCTCTGTCTCATAAGCAAAAATAAATAAATCAATAAAATAAAATAGAAATAATGGTGGTATCACTTTACATTAAGGTTACCTTTGTTAAGGGTTTATAAAGGAGTTAATTAATGATTAATGACATTTACAAATGTATTATTAAAATGTATATACAGTTAACAACATGAATAAAAAGGGTGAGTTTCATGCAATACTTGCTAATAGATGCTTAATAAATGCACTCAGTAAATGATTAATAAAGGCACTTATTCATACTTGTGTTAATCAAACATAAAAAACGGCTTATTTCATGATTTACATCACAGCGCAGCAAAAAAGATTATTATAGTGAGATTACAAGGAGGGATTGTGTAATTTATGTATATAAATTTTCCAATATTGGTAACTCCTTAATAAATTATTCATATGTGCCCACTTTACTTTAAGGTATATTTTCATAGATAATTAATATTGAATAAGTGTTATTAAGCATTTATAACATGTGATATAAAATGGCCCACTATTTTGCAGGTATTGCATGAAATTCACCATTTTTATGTATATTGTGATAACTGCATATCAATGATTTATAATACATTTTAAATTATTTATTTATTTATTTATTACTTACCAAAATGGCTTATGAAGCATTTTGAAAGTACAAAAAACAAAACAAAAACAAACATGGATCTAGAGTTGAGGTACTCGAGGTTGGACTCGGACTCAAGTCCGAGTCATGAGTCCAATTTTAATGGACTTGGACTTGTCACATACTCGGATGCATTTTTACTTGGACTTGACTCGGACTCGAGCCTTTGGGATTTTTTTTCGAGTCCAGATGAGTCCATGACATTTGTGATGCAATGGAAAAAATAAAAATAAATAAATAACAAAACAGAAATTAATGAACACATCTCTGTTTGCATGCAGCTGTATTAGCCCCTGAAGTCGTACGCATAGCCAGAGTTGTTTTACTGTGTTTAAGCAAACACGCACACACACACATACGCACATGCACAGGCACACTAATCAGTCAACAAATACGCTTGCATGTTTCTACAGAGACTACTGTATAGCATCGACTACCGAGGCAGCTGGCACGACGAAAACATAAAGACGGGTATGTATCCAGTGTAATATAAACTAAACAAGACAGTTTCACATGACACGGGACCTGACAACTGGTAAAACTGCATGTGGCGTTTGTGCAGCCAAGATGGTGCACGCATTGCGGTTTCATCATGGTTAAAAACTATAAATCAAGAACTTCATTGAGTCAAGTCACCCACATCATGTCTCTCCAACATATTCTCACGGTGAAATCGTCAGTATTCGTACGACTTTTCTAAATTTGGCTAATTTGTATGATATCGTGTGACCGCGCTCATTTGAATTCCTACGACTTTCACTACAGCCAATGACATCGCTGGACATCTTTTCCATCTAATACGTGACAATTACTTGCTTCTGTCACACACAACAGCTTCCTATCATGTTTACACACTCTACTGACTGATAAAGTTTAGATAAGGGGTTTGGGTAAGGGCATAATATTAATAAGTATGTCCTTAACGAATCATGCGCGGAACTCGCTCTTACTTCCACAATAGACATCCAGGAATTTGCACGTGATGAAGTTGTACGAGTTTATGTGAACAACATTGTGATAGACCATACAAAATAACTCGTAAATTGAGTATGAATTTTCATGAGATTGGGTTGGGTCCATAATAGCTTGATAAATAAACTGTGTAACTTTTTAAATAGTCATGGAAAAAAAGCGTTATTGCTAAAGCAGACAGCAACTCTAAACATATAAACAGCACCGATTTATTATTGATTGACTATTTTCAAAGCACTGACGAGCTGCTTAAAATACATTCTTTTACAGCATTTGTCCACCATTCACAACATTCAACCATGCACAATAAAATATTAGGATATTTTGGGCAGTGAAATCCTTATCCTAATATAATTTAATTATAGACTATAAAATAAATGTATTATTCGATGACAGAGTTTGTGTATGAAGCTAAACTTTATGTTACAAGATGAATTTAGTTGGTTTTTATTTTAAATTTTTATTTTATTTTTATTGTAAACCACCGGGTAACTTATGTACGTATTTTTTTAGCCTACATCTGTGACACTTTTTTGAAGGACAATTCTGTTAAATTTATGACTTAAAATTATTATTCTCCATGTTTCTGCAGTTAAAGAAAAGCTCAACGAAATATCAATTATTATTATTATTTTTATCTTCTGCAGCAGCAGCTGCGAGACGCACACGGACGCATCAGGGATTTGGGTACACGAGCAGCACGCAGAACTGTCCTGCATTGTGCAGTTTCCCACAAATTAACTAGAAAATCATGTCCGTGACGACATGGCCCTAATATTATCAGTGGGCTTTTCCAGTGTTTTTGGATGAAGCATTTGCAGTCAAATCGTGAGACGTAACTTCTCAGCGAGTGCTAATTAATTCTGTGTTGACTCATTTGTATGTATTTTCCCAAATTAGTCGGCAGATTGAGAAAAAAAGATTTTCAGTATAGACTATTATTTCTGTAGATAGGGATCATTTTAAATAAAACTAAATTGACAAAAACTAAACTGAATTCAAATTCAATTTAAAAAAGTAGAAATAATAACTAAAGTATATGCTTTCATTCTGAAACCACTTTGAAGTTTGTTCAGCTGGATACTAATCATAAAATGTATATATGAAAGGCAACAGAGGTGTTTTTGTTACATTTATATTGACAAACTGTTTTTCTTAGTTTTGAAGTTTAAAATAAGCTTAAAATATTGATGTTGAGTTTACGGTTACAATTTGAATTCAGATTCATGAACAGGTTCATTCGGACTCTGACTTGGCCTGTTATGGTCTCGGTCTTGGCTTTTATGCTAATTTGGGGAAACTGCACACACATCCAACATTTCCACAACAAGTGCCTGATCAAAGCATAAAGCATTAAAATATAAGTGAAGAGATAGATCCACACACTGTTATACTCTTCCCTTTTATTGATTAAAAACAACAGCAATTACTGCTAATTGGCAAATTTCCATATTCTGCTGAGATAAAGTAAATGGCCCAAGTATGTGGACACTGGAACAACTTGCCCATATATGCCTGTTAAACATTTAATTTCAAAACTATGGGAATTAATAGGGAGTTGATCCTCCCTTTGCCGTTATAACAACTTCCACTCTTCTGGGATGGCTTTCCACTAGCTGTTGAACAATGGGGTTCAGGGGCTGGATTCATGAAACGTTCTTAAGAAGAACATTCTTCTTAACTACCATTTTCTTCTTAATATCTGTCTTAAGAAAAAAGTTACAAATATTTTGTATTCCTGAAAAAAAAAAAAAAACTTCTTAAGAAAGTTCTTATCTTTTTTCTTAAAAGTGTTAAGAATTCAATTTCTCGAAAAAAAAATAAATAATTGTTCTTAAAAATCATCGTAAATAACATCTTAAGGTTAAGATAACCTCAGAGTTGCCTTAAACCCCAAAAGGTAATATATTTAATGAATTTACTGGGTTCTTTCAAATGTGATGCATTCTATCTAGTTGAGTCAGAAGTCGCAATGGGCTATTTATGTAGCCTAAAATTAGATTTTTAGACCAAAACACGTTTTTGACTGTTTTGTGTTTTATGTTATTTTTATTTTTCAGATTAAAGCATGTAAATGTTATCACAAAATTCAAACAATACATGTTGTTTTGAAGTTTCTTAATGTTAATGCTAGTCAATTCAAACGGATGCACTGCATAGCGCTCTCTCTCCGTGATCTTTAGAGTCCATAGAAACATAATAATTATATCATTAGAAAGCTAAGACTTTCTTTTTCACCCCATCCACATCCCTATTGGAGTTGGCCACAGCGGAGACAGCCTCCGCCACCCTTTTCCATATCTCTTACTTTCCGACATGATTTAATTATCAAGCTTCCCAAGGAGAACTTTCTTGCAGTAATTTCCTCAAAAAGAACCTCCAGCTCTTGTCTACTGAAGTTTTGTTTCTTTTCTTTTGCTCCATGTCAAATTGTTACCAACAAGACAATTAAATTCTACTATGACGGGTAGTGTCGTTAAACTAACACATCTCACGCACTTTACATTCAAAAAGATTATCGCGTGCTTGCTACTTAAAAAAGGTTAAGATACATTTATCATTACGATCTGTAAGTGTTGAAGTATTGAATTTGCTGTAGGCTATTAGACAAGGCAACTTCATGAGCAGGCTACCTGTATGATCATACTAATATCAAAGCCCATAGTCATTTTAAGAAAAAAATTTAAATGTTCTTAAGAAAATATTTGAGAACTTCTTAAGAATTTTTCAAGAATTGCACTTAGGAACATTTTTACAAACTTCTTATAATTTATCCTATTTTTCAGAACATTTTCGTGAATCTGGCCCCAGGTCTGGACTTTGTGCAGGCCAGTCTAGATCTTTCACAACAGACCAAGTAAACCATTTTACTAGTGGCATCCTATGACATGTCCACATTGAAAGTCACTAAGCTTTGTGGTACAGTACCCATTATGATGTTTACATTATGTAGTGTATTTTGGTGTTGAAGCAGTCTTTGCATCTTAATGACTCAAAAATAAGGTGACTTGCAAAGCACATAAGAGGAATGGAAATTAGTCTAATGGGTGAATTGTATAATGTTACATCTGAGCACAATCCTCTTGTCTTTCATTAAGACACATCCAGGACAAAGATGAAAGGCTTGTTTTTGACAGGAGTGTTGTTCATTTTTGTAACATTCAAATCCCTTACAGTTGCACTTTTGATTTAATATTTTGATTTAAAATGTTCAGGAACGATGTCTCAGTGCTTTGGCATTTCCCTGTGTTTTTATATAGCAGAGAACTGATTGTCTTCTCGTAACACTCAAAGCTTAAACTCATAGATCAATGCTGATGTGTCTTTACATTAGTATGAAACCTCTAGTATCCTCTAGTCTCAGACCTCCTCTGTTGTACACTTTAGAAAATGAGAGGTTGCACACAAACAGAAAGTCTGATGGCTTAATAATAGAGCCGTGATTGCAGGGTATTTCTGGTGTGAACCTGTTTATCTGATATCACCGCCGGAGGGGAGAGGAAAACAGGCCATAAATGATGGAGCCATGACAGGTTTACAGCATATTTCCATTTCAATAACACACCTAAACCTCCCCATCCTGTGAAACAACCCGCTGGAACAGAAGAAAAATGCAACCACTGGATCTCTTTCCCTCCCACACTGACAAAAACTGGGACACAAACTCTGAGATTTTGACAACCCCCACACTAACAAAAAAGTTTCAGAAAGTACTTTAGTACTATCATATGTTTTGACACAGACACATGGAAATACCATGCTTATATATCAAAGTACCATGGTATTACCATAATTCATGTAGCTCTAACAGAACATGGTGCTAGCAACACCAAATTCATGGGTTCAATTCCCAGCAAATACACATACACACATACCTTGACTGCACCTTAAATTGATTTGGATAAAAGATGTCAAATGCATAAATGTTAATGCTACCAATACTGTTCTGTGGACCCATCATCGTACTTACAAATTAGAAATCCAGTTGTACACAAATAAAATGGGAAACAACAACGTACCTTTTGCACTGTCAGTATAATGGGAATTCAGTGCAAAGATGTGTCAGCAAACGAAAAGGCATGTATTGTGTAATAAAGTGCATATACATATGGAAATAAATTCACAAATAAATATATCTTTGTAATAAAAGTAAATACAAGTGGTATACATGCTAAATTAGCATAATTATCTAATCAAATCTGAATAAATATTACACAGCCACACAATTTATTCCAAGCAGCTTAGCTTAATATGTAGCCTTTTCCAGTCTTCCCTTACCTTCTTTGAATTTATCCACATGTCTAAAGTGCCAGATAGACTTCACTTTGCTAGTGCGGTGACTGATGGTAATGTTGGCCTGGGTCTTCTTCTTGCTGTTGGAGTTCCCCATAGTATTATCTCAGGCCGCACCTACTCTAAAATCCCCAAACACACCAGAGTGCCACATGTGGACCTGTGCTTCCCTTCTTCCTGTGTCTTTATATTCATTTTCCTGCTCTCCAGCTGTCACAGCAGGGACAGAGATGTCCCACTCTCTGCTGCGCTTGTGATCCAGTGTGTGTGTGCAGAGCGTGTGTATGTGTGCATGAGACCCTCCCTCCTTGCCTCTCTTGTTCAGATCACACTGCTTTCAGTGATGATCAGTCACAGTTCGCTCCGACCACTTGCAATGTGAAGAAGGAGGGATATCTGCTTGCTTCATCCACTCATGCTTGTATATACAAATTAAGTCACTCACACATGTCTAATGGCTGCACTTTAAATGCAATCAGAACTATGGGGCTGAACAGAAGGTTACAGAATATGCTTTATTGTCTCTCACTTGATTTCTGTTTTATAGGCTTTGCCTTAGTGCAGTCCATAATTTGGTTTATACGGATGCCTGCTTCAGGGTTTGGAATGAGACGAGAAATACGTATTATAGGTTATTGACACACATCAGTCATTTGTATTGCATAAATAAAAATGGAATGAGTAACCAAATTTGTCTAATTATCTCAAAATAAAATGTTGGATAGGAGGCTAGCTATAATTTGATACCTACATTGTATTGGTTTGAAATTCTGTTTGTTGATTGGTTGGTCTCTATTTGGCAATAAACAACAGTTAGTTCTGGTCCTCGAATCTGATTGGACGAGAGGCATTCCAAGAGTGCTGATGTCTCAGAACAGTTGCACTTGTACGCTTTACTGTTTGTACCACTCCGCTTGTGATCGTGGTGTACTAAACTAAAGTGTAAGAGCAGTGCAAATGTGTTAAAAGAGCTAGACGCATCTCTTTTCATTTATCCCTGTGACATTAAAGATTTTAGCCAGCAGGTGGCGACAAAAGGCCATTTTTATGTGTTGTGAGCCAGTTGAGTTGACGACGTTCATTTGAGTCAGTGCTGCCAGTCAGCGAGTGGTTTCTTTGAAGTCATCGTCAGTTGCCTCTCCACTCCATGATCAATCGGATTACTACTACACTACAGCAGGAAATAGAGTTAAACCCACAGCTCCAGCATTAAGGCTTATCACAGCTGTGAGACACAACAGACCTGATACTGATACTATTGGATACCAGAGTGTCCACTTTGGAAGAAATGTAAACAAACATTCAGCATGGCAGAGGAGAGGACAGTTTCTATAGTGAATGACTCTTAGGCACTGTTACCATGAAATAGGGAGGAGTACCCCCTAGCTATTTTTTACATAGAGAAAATAGGATGTATTTGACCAAAATGACATTATCTTCAGCAAGCTGACTTACACTACACTACAGCTGAGGAATAGAGTTAAACAGCTATAGATTTACTGTTCATCTATGCTTGGGAGTCGCAATAGACGCAGGTAGTCTCACACGCTCAATCGCTCTCGCTTTCTCTCTCTGAAACACACACAGACACACACACACACACACACACGCAAAGTGATAAATACCCGCATACACACACTGGTTTCCATGTTTTATGTGGACATTCCATAGACATAATGATTTTTATACTGTACGACTATAGATTCTATCCCCTAACCCTAACCCTACCCCTAAACCTAACCCTCACAGAAAACTTTCTGCATTTTTACATTTTCAAAAAAACATCATTTAGTATTATTTATAAGCTGTTTTCCTCATGGGGACTGACAAATTGTCCCATCAACGTCAAAAATTTCGGGTTTTACTATCCTCATGGGGACAGTTGGTCCTCATAAAGTGATAAATACCCGCATACACACACAAACACACACACACACATCCTTGGTTTTCCAATAACTTGTTAGAAACAGCCAAAGCTGTTGTTACTAGTTCTAAAGCAATGTTTCTGAACTGGTAACGGAGGCTTGTAGGCATCTTTAGAACTAGCAAAGGCAGTTCCTGATCCGTGGCGTAAGAAAGTAGTTCAATGCACAAATGTGTGTTTTTGTGACAGTCCTTTGTCTTTTCCTCATTTTTAATTTACTTGTTCGTTGAACTGTTGTATATTTGCAATATCACACTCACAATCGTGCTGTATGGCCCAAAATCAGCACAGCTGTGATACCTTGCCTTCAGCCGAATCAAAGCCATGCTGATATATGGCCATACAGCATGATTGCGAGTGTGATATTGCTTTAATAAAAGTCATTCCTTTTAATTTCTTTCAATTTTGCCATCTCGCATGAATTATGAGTTTTCATGAGACTATGTTGGCTCAATATTAAAAAGGCATGACCTAAACATCTCAGAGCTGCATTTTTGACAGCATCTAAATTGACATCACTTGATTAATTACTGCTGTGGGCATGTACAGTAAGTCAGGCTGGTCTACACAGGATACAAACTATTTATTATTCCACCGCTTTCTTCCATCAGCATCCCTTTCTTTGTCCTATTTCTGGTGCAATCCTCTTGTGTCACACTCTTCTTGTGTTTCCAACTTTCTCTCTCCCTCTAGCTTATTGTCTTTCACTTTATCTTTTTTTGTTTCTCTCTATGAGGTCAGGTAACCTAATATTTCGTCTGACTCTGATCTATACCAAGGAGTGCATTAATGGTGCCCAGGATACAGTCCATTTCAACAACTCTAACTGTTCATTTTTAACAGCCTGTCAACACGTAATGCATCTTCTTTTACACTCCCAAATTTACATAATAATGTAATCACAGATGTGAAATTAATTTAGATAAACAACTGCGCTATCTTGTGTGGTTTGGTTCTGAAGATGATGAAAATATAAAGCATGAAAATATGATTATTACTGTTTTTTAGATAGAGTCAGGAAAGTTAGAATTACTGTTATGAAGTTAAGATTAAATGAAACATTTAAATTAAACTTTACATTTAAATCAAACATACTTTAAGTATGAATTTGATGTGGTTTAGGGTTTGATCTTATTTTTTAATTATTTTTCTTATTAAATTATATACTGCAAAACATTTCTATGACATAATGATCTGGAAGAAAAGGAATGCCCACTAGAGATTTTAGGAAGGGTACACAGTGCCCTTGGAATGTTGAACTTTTCCAGGCATCACTTGTATCCCATCTCCTCGATCCTGCTCTTTCTGTGATCAAGAGTCCAGGCTTTGGAAGTACAGAATGCTTTGCAAATCATTGTAAGTCTAAAACAGACAGAAAACACGAGAGGGGCCCCCAGGAAAAGTAGATGCAAACATATTGGAATCCTGAATTACGTTATTCTCTTGGCAGAGGAAACACTTTAAAAGACCAATGCATCATGCAAAAGCAAAGGCACTGTATTCACAATGCCTAACAACCATTTCAACCATTTTCTACTGAAGTACCCCCACAGCACCATCAGGCTCAAGTACCCCTTCATTGACACAAAACCAAAGATATGTACCAAAGGCTAAATATCATTTAACGTTTTCATTAAAGGGCTAGTTCACCCAAAAATGAAGATTCTTTCATCATTTACTCACTTTCATGCCATCCCAGATGTGTATAACTTTCTTTCTTCTGCTGAAAACAAACAAAGATTTTTAGTAGAATATCTCAGCTCTGTAAGTCCATACAATGCAAGTGAATGGTGACCAGAACTTTGAAGGTCCAAAAAACACATAAAGGCAGCATAAAAGTAATCCATAAGACTCCAGTGGTTAAATCTTTATCTTCAGAAGTGATATGATAGTTGTGGGTGAGAAATCAATATTTAAGCCCTTTTCACTATAAATTTCCACTTTTACTTTCAGAATGCGAAAGTGGAGATTTATAGTAAAAAAGGACCTACAGAGCTGAGATATTCTAAAAATATTTGTTTGTGTTCTACAGAAGAAAGTCATACACATCTGGGATGGCATGAGATTGAGTAAATGGTGAGAGAATTTTCATTTTTGTGGTCGTGATTCTGCACACCCGGCCCCTAATCAGGCTGATCAAGCCCGAGAGGGATAAAGGCGACCGGAGACGGCAGTGCGACAGAGAGAGAGTTACAGGCAGCTGCCCGACACCTGTGTGTGTTTGTCTTTTGGTTCAGTTTATTATTAAACTATTATTTATATTACTAAGCCGGTTCTCGCCTCCTCCTTTCCAAATCCAGGAAGGAGGAGGGATGCGCCGTAGTAGAGTCCTCGCCACTACCATCCACCCCAACGGTACAGCCGTGACCATCCACCAGGGGACGGAGGAGCCCGGCCGCCTGAGAGCGGAGGAAGGGCCGCCGACCGCGAGGGGAGGAGGGGCTCCTAACCGACCACCTGGAGTGGTCAGGGCCGCTGCCAGGGGTGGAGGAGACCCCTACTAGCCGCTGAAATGTGGCGGGGTCTGAGACCGCCGACCGCGAGCGGGGAGGTGCTCCTTGCCGACCGACTGGAGCAGGAGGACCATTGCCAGGGGAGCGGGGGAGACCCTTTCGGTCCACCGGAACGCGGCGGGTCGTTTCGTCCGCCAGGGGCTGGAGGACTGCTTCCGATCCATCCGGGTTGGCACGACTGTCGTCCGCTAGAGGGTAGAGGAGTGGCCGAGGACCAGGCTATGACGTATCAGAGAACCGGTGAGTAAAGTTCTCTCAGACCGGGCTCCCCGGTCTGAGAGAACGAGGGAGGAATGTGGCAGGGCGGAGGGTGGGGCCGGGTCGTGATTCTGCACACCTGGCCCCTAATCAGGCTGATCAAGCCCGAGAGGGATAAAGGCGACCGGAGAAGGCAGTGCGACAGAGAGAGAGTTACGGGCAGCTGCCGGACACCTGTGTGTGTTTGTCTTTTGGTTCAGTTTATTATTAAACTTTTATGTATATTACCAAGCCGGTTCTCACCTCCTCCTTTCCATTGAACTGTGTTACAGGGACTTTGATGTACTACTCTGAATACTGCAAGAAGCTTTCAGAGAGCATCATTAAAGGCTAATGGCTAATAATGCCATTAGACATAAAATCCTTATAAATCGATGTTGCATTTATTGGGCTCTGCATTAGGCTCCTTTAGCAGACACACTTCACGGAACTGCACTCTTATTCGTTATCACTCTTATCTTGTGGTCCAGCTCATCTGAATTCAGTCGGTTTTGGCTGATTCTTCACTAAAAAAGTGAAGGTATTTTATAGGCTTTTGATTTGAAGAGAAGAATTTCACCTGACAGCAATATAATGCCCTAAAGGTGTAGAAGGGATTTAAGTCTGTTCAACAGTCTTAAGGTACTTAAGAATGTCCAACCTACAGTATGTTTTCCTTTTTTATTTTTTTTTTCACTGGGAATTTGTGGAATTCCAGTGTTTGGTAGGCACAATCAACACCCAGGTACGCAACAGTACAACATATTCAGTGGATATTGGTACATCTACTTTATCCTCACAGCCTCGATTTAATTTTTGTCAAATTAAATATGGTGTCTACTCTGACTAAGGTATATTTAACATGATTTTTGATAGGTTTACACACATCCTCTTTACCTGCAGTATTTGTTGCTGTATATTTCTCTATTTCAATGTCGTAAGTACACATCTCATACCACCAGAAAACAGCAGGAGTGGAAGGCTTAATCAGTTGTCATAGGTGGAATTTGATTGCCATTTACACACTCTGTCCTCATCTGCTTCATCACTCACATATGACGTAACACACCACCAGCCCTCACTGCTGTTTTAGGGTTAGTCATACAGTTAAGGCCATTAAAATTAGTTGCCAAAGGGTGAGGTGTTAATGGCTTCTGTTGTCAGGGTGAACTTTATTTTTATAGCACCTCTAGAAATTTAACAGATTAAAACCATGTGCATGAGTAAGCATGTGTTTGTGTGTGGCCATGTGACAGTGGTCTTGGACTTTATACTGACACCTATTGGCGTGAATGTAGAATCACTCAAAAGCAAAAGTTTTCATTTACAAATGCCATGCCACAGCTTTGTGATTCAGACCAAAATATAACTCTAATAACTTTTATAAACTTTTTTGCTATACATCTTGTCACTGAGGTCTCTAGGCGTGATCGTGATTTCAAGCTCGATTACACTTCCTACTGCTTGATGCATGTGCAGAGTGCTAGATGGTGCTATAGGAAGTGTAATTGAGCTTGAAATCATGATCACCAAGGAGACTGCTGTCAAGATATATAGTGAAAAAGGAGTTATATTTTGGTCTGTTCTCACCCAAAAACAACTGGATTGCTTCAGAAGACATTGATTAAACTACTGGAGTCTGATGGATTATGCTGACTTTATCTCCTCTTTGGAGCTTCAAAATCCTGATCACCATTCACTTGTATTGCATGGACCTACAATACTGAGATATTCTTCTAAAAATCTTTGATTGTGTTCAGCAGAAGAAAGTAAGTCATACACATCTGGGATAGCACGAGGGTGAGTAAATGATGAGAGAATTTTCAGTTTTGGTTGAACTATCCCTTTAAACCATAAGTGTGCAAGATTTACACGACTATATTAATGTATGTCTTTCTGAAACATTGTCAAGCCTTAAAGAGCAGAGTACTTAAGGAAGTAGATAACATTTAAAGGAATATTCCAGGTTCAATACAAGTTAAGCTCAGTTAACAGCATTTGTGGCATAATGCTGATTACCTAAAAAATTAATAAAAAAAAAAAAAAAAGGACAAATCTGAGTTACAGTGTGGCACTTATAATGCTTTTTTAACATTAAAAAAACTGACTCTTTCGAAAGTATAGCCACAAGACGTAAACAATATACGTTAAACATGATTTTAGTGTGATAAAATTGCTTACTAACATTTTTCGTGTAAAGTTTTATCCATTTGTACAACATCGATTCCATGACAACGTAACTCTTTAAAACCTAAAACCCTTAAATGACCGTTAAAAACGTTACCGCTCAAGTAATTCACGTATTTTAACAGAAGAATTAATGTACAGTAATTACTTTGTAAAATTATAAGCTTCACATTTTTGCCTTTAAACCCTCTAAAAATTGGCTACATTCACTTCTATTGTAGTGCCGCACTGTAACCTACATTTTTGCTTTTTTTTTTTTTTAAGACAAAGAGGGATGAGACGGAATAGCTTTTTTCTGGTAATCAGCATTGTGCCACAAATGCTGTCAATTCAGCTTAACTTGAATTGAACCCAGAATATTTTAAAGCCTTGGCTCCCTTCCAAAACATATGTGTTGTAATCTTGTAATCTTGAAACAACACATGAGAAGGAGGGAGACATGCATTTTGTCCCATACTGTCCTCTTGTGGTTGAAGCTATGGACACAGCTTGGCAGGTTCATGCATTACACCATTAATACAGTAACTCAAAGCCTGCTGTCCATGCTGTTTTCAAGAACACAAAACAGGGCAAAACAATAAAAACAAAGCAATATCATTTTAAGTTAAAAGCTCTCTCTTGCACAAATTCACGATTGTTCTGGATTTATTGGGATATTGCCTCATTGGACTGAGGGATGTTATCCCAATTGACATCAGGTCAAATTCCATCCACCTTCATTCCTGCAGATCATATACATTTTAACATTTTCCTCAATTTTTGCTCTTTCATGACCATAGCTCTTTAATGATGATGTGATGTTAAAATACATTCTCCTATCCCAGCTTAATATGCAGAGACAACTATAAGTTAGCCATTCTTAGGTTTATTCCCCTGAAAAGTATAACACTTTGGCCTGTGGTGCTATCAAAACATGGTGGTTTATTTGAGCATACAACTATCCCAACACAGAAACACTGATTCAAACAATGGCACTGAGTTTAGGGCGGGACAATCTATTTGATCAACCAATGGAAGATGGGGTCAGTGTTTGGGAAACCTGTGGAAAGCAATTCCATTTGGTGGTGCTAGTGGCACAGAAATTACACACTTTAAGAGATCAGGTGAAAGGAAAACCAAATCCATTAAGTTGGACTACTCTGGGTTCGCTGCTTGAGCCTTCATAGTGTATCTGTGAGTTCATTGTTCCCTGTCTTCATTCCTTGCATGCCTGCTTGATGAGTCAGAGTTATGAAGAGTGCAGGTAGAAGAGAGTCAAGGTCAAGGCGAGATGATGATTCATGGGCCATTATAAGAACTGAAAAGAGATTCAACAGAATTTTATCTCCACTTCAACCAAGTGGAGGGACACAAAGCAAAGAAAAGTGTTAGAAAGAGCTGAAAATTCTGTCATCATTTGCTCACCCCCCAATAGTTCATAAATGTATGAGAGAAGCTTGTTTAACGGGGTTGTGTGAGAAATTGCACTGTTGCACTTTCACACTAGGTGTGAGCCATTGTGAGCAAGCTTCTCTCATGCGCTCATGAAAAAAAAAGCTGTGGCAAAGGACAAGATTTTCACTGTGAAATAATTTAAATTTCAGGTTGTTTTTCTCCAAAATCTATTGTATGCCTTCAGAAGATTTGGAATATGACACACGAGTTGCATGGGATACCTTGTCGCACCTTGGGACATTTTTGGGTCCTTTCTTAAGCTTTAAAGTTAGTCACTGTCAAAGCAAGTCATGTGAGTTTAGAACGACATGAAAGTGAATATATGATGAGAGAAATTTCCTTTAAAGGGATAGTTCACCCAAAAATGAAAATTCTCTCATTTACTCACCCTCATGCCATCCCAGATGTGTATGACTTTCTTTCTTCCGCTAAACACAAACAAAGATTTTTAGCAGAATATCTCAGCTCTGTAGGTCCAAACATTGCAAGTGAATGGTGACCAGAACTTTGAAGCTCAAAAAAGCACATAAAGGAAACATAAAAGTAATCCATATGACTCCAGTGGTTAAATCCATATCTTCAGAAGAGATATAATAGGTGTGGGTGAGAAACAGATCAATTCATAAGTATTTTTTTTACTATAAATCTCCACTTTCACTTTCACATTGTTCTTCTTCTGTTTTTGGCGATGCACATTCTTCATGCATATCACCACCTGCTGTGTTGGGAGGAGAATTTATAGTAAAAAAAACGACTTAAATATTAATCTGTTTCTCATCCACACCTATCATATTGCTTCTGAAAAATGGATTAAACCACTGGAGTTACTTATGGATTACTTCTATGCTGCCTTTATGTGCTTAATTGAGCTTCAAAGTTCAGGCCACCATTCATTTGCATTGTATGGATCTACAGAGCTCAGAAATTCTTCTAAAAATCCTTGTTTGTATTCTACAGAAGAAAGAAAGTCATACACATCTGGGATGGCATGAGGGAAAGTAAATGATGAGAGAATTTTAATTTGAACTAAAATGGGTGAACTAGCCCTTGGGTGAACTATCCCTTTAACGATAAGAGACTGACAGAATTCTTTCCTTATCCATGACCTTGTGCAAACTTGATCTGAATCATGCCATACAGCTTGTTTTTGAAACAATGAAAAGTATACTTCCTTAATTTTTCTGAAATCAGCATAGTTTGCAATTGGTTTTCACTTGCACAAGTGTATGAACAAATTCCACCATGTTCTCATTAGATCTTTGGCTGTCAGCCCATTTCATTAACTACAAGTAGGCTACTGCTGTGCAACAGTACTTTGAAAAGACTGTGACTGGAATCATTCCATCTTCTATGGCATTAAAGTTCACACAAAACTGAATTCTGTCATCATTTACTCACCCTCATGTTGCTCCAAACCTGTATGACCTTATTTCTTATGTGGAACACAGGAGATGTTTTAATGAATAACATGGTCCTTCTTTTCAACACAATGTCAGTTAATAGTGACTCACTTTAAAGTTTAAAAAAGGATCCAAAATTATCATAAAATTATCAAGAAACAACTTGAAATGTAAGTAATTTTTCAGTAAAATTAGTGCAAGCTCGTTCACAGTAGCTTGCGTTTTCATGTGAGAACTTGCTAAACAGAGCTAAAACAGCTCAAATAAAATAAATAAATAAATAAAAGCCTTAACCCATGTACAGTATAATCAACACACATAATAGTGATGTCTTAGCAAGCACCACTAACTAAACAAAGAGATATGGAGGCTGAGAGGTCATGAGCTGGGTGCCATGACAACAGGAAACGTCTCCATACTGTTATCTAGGTTCACAGCAACAAAGTGTGGGTGTGTCAACAGCACACCTTGTTGAGGTTGTTTGTGCATTTGTATGTATGTGTGTATTTGTGAAAGATGATCGGACTGTTGGGTGTAACCACAATGACCCAGACTGAGGTCAGAAAACTTGTTCATGACTGTGACTGTTTTTTTTTTTTTGTTTTTTTTTAGAAACATGCTCCCCTCTTTCTCTCTGGAGCTCAAAACTAATGTTTTGTCCATTCATGCTGTTGCAGTGTCCTTGTTATACCACACCAACATTACAGCTCACTGTTAGCCTACATAAAACAGTTCAATTAAGAGCTTTATACAAGCCTGGATTCAGCACTTGGATAGTGTATTAAAAGCAATGTAAAATCTTATTATTTTTATCCCCCTTATCTTGACATTAAAGCAGGTGTTTGAGAAGCATGCCATAGGCTCCCCGACAGGTTTGTGGTAATAAGAATAAATGTAATACTTTCTTGTGTAATTACATGGTGAGTCATGGCTGTTTGTAAAACAATCAATGCAAAAGTGAGTTGCCAGGTTGCTTGAATACAGAGGCAGGTAGAGGGTGAGAGAGGGCAAGTTTTTGTTGGAGTAAACAGTCGAAAGGAACATGTCAACAGGTGTATCCATTACTGTGAGTTACATAACGAAAACTTTACACACGGAGACACATGAGACGGCTTGGCTGATTGACACTTGCAAGCAGAGGAGGCACAGACTCAAATCTTCTGAGCTCAAAAGAAGGAGCAGTGACGAAGCGGTTAAGCCTTAAAGGGCATGTTTGAATTCATAGATTGAATAGTAGACTAAAATATGTGTATTTAATATAGTAAGTAAAAATAGGTGTATTTTAAATAAAAGCGACACCAAATGGAATTATAACAACTGTAACAGTTCCCCTGTATGCCATTGGTCAGATTGATAAGAAAAATCTTTAGAATTCTGTGGAATGGAGTGCAATATGTGCCTCAAAGCATTATCAAATTAGTAAGGAACAATAAAAATAGAACTCTGAATAATTGAAAATTAATGCACATCTTGGTGTAACAGCTAATTATTCTGCTTTTACTACAGTTCCCACATGCAAATGTGTTTATCTCAGGAAATGTTTCAAGTTTTTAATCCTTCATTCCTTATGCCACAGATTAAGTGTCTTGTTTAACCCTTATATTGTGTTCCGGTCAAAACTGACCGATTAACTTTTTTTTTTTTCTTTTTCTGAAAACTGTAGTTTTGTTTTCATCCAGTTGGAACAAAATTCCATGACTTTGTTCATACAGGGCATCTGAACACACACATTTTTTTAGATTCTTTTTTTTTTTTTTTTTTTTTTTTTTTTGTGCAACAGAGGGAGTGTGAGACTTGTGGGGACAGGAAGAGGGAAATCCAGAATGGGAATAAGTCTTTTAAAAGACTCTTCTCCTATTCTGGTTGGAGCTCCACGTTAAAGTAGTCCAACAGGTTTTAAAGAGTAGCGAAGGGACCGTCTGCACATCCTTCAGCAAAACTTTCCCAAGATCAATTAGCATACAGGTGGAGACTAAACACTCTGAACATAGTGTCAAAATTGTGCTGCAGAATTCAGTTCCAACCTTGCTCCATTATTCAAAGAATGTCTCTTAGGTGTTCTGAATGGTTTTTATTGTGTTGCTGGGTTCTTATGGGTGTTTGCAAGGGGCTGCAAGAGTGTTGCTTGCTAGGGCATTGCAATGGAGTTATAGATGGTTCCAAGGGCATTGTAAAGTGGTTGCAAGAGTGTTGAAGTGGATGCTAGGGTGTTGACAGGTGATCGCTAGGGTGTTCTAGGTGGTTGTAAGGGGATTGCTAGAGTGGATGCAGCTTGAAAGCTCAGGAGAGTCAAGCCCAAGGTGTACTTTGGTCAGACACAAACACTGAGCGTCCGCATACAGGATGTATAATTTTCCAAAAATTCTTAAAATTTATTGGTTTTATTTAACTTCATTACACCTGTGGTGTTACTGGTCTAAAGTGACCTGCCATTGGAAATTAATAGATTAGACTATTTGTTCAGGACTAAATGTTCAGGAGCATCCCATCCCAAAAGATGAGCATATATGTGGATGAGTGTTTGCACACACAAAGTCCTCAGACATGTGCAAACTAAAGGTCTGCACGAGCCTTAAAATGAAACCCAAACTCGACCCGTACCCGAGACCGTGTGACCCGACCCTACCCGGCCCGAATGATACCGTCAGATTTTAAGCCCGAACTCGACCCAAAATCGCTTACTATCTAATTTCTTCTCCTAGCAAGTACTGTTGCAAAAGGCTGTAATTATGTAAGCATATAGGCAACATTTGTAACAGTACTGAAACAGTAAACATACACATACACTAGAGCAGAAGGGGAAAAAAGCATTGCCTTACCATTTATTTGCTGAAAATTCACTTGGTGCAGAACAATCTGGAATAAAATGAAACAATGCAACAGTCCCCTCTATGCAGCCTGAACTTGTTTAGAATGTTGAATCTTTGTGACAACTGCGCTAAAAACAATCTAGATGCAGCGCAAAGAATGAAACAGAGCGCAGGTGTCTCAACATACATTTTTGAAAATTCTTTTTAACTTGACACGGTGTTTAAACAATGCCGGTCCTGCGTGAGATGCTGAAGAAAAAGTGAGACGCGGTGCAAATGTCAAAGACATTCGTCCAGCATGTGTTTAAACAATGGGAAAACACGTTCAGTGTTTTTGAAGAATATTTCAAGATCTACTTATCATATTATGTTGTGTTTGGGCTTGTTTGAATCGGGACAGTCTGCTGTAAAGTACCTTATGTCATTGTCTATGTTATATGTATGTTTCATGAAATAATAAGGAAAAACTTGACAAAAAGACACTCCTGTTTATTATACTGTACTTATGTGTGTCAGTGGGAATTTAATACACTTATACTCACTGCAGTTTGGCCTCTGAGTTAAAAAAATTTCTCATTGCATTTTACTAATTGAGATCTTTCCAGTGATATATAACACATGGCTATCTCATCTTTTTTACGTTTTTACCAACTCTAAATAAAATTGTTGTGATAATACATTTGTAAATTATAAAAAAAGCATTATTTAAGAATTGGTAGAATCCGCTATATTCATTGTAAAGTCTAGATTCTATGCTTTAAAATGACACCTATTTTGTTAAGATCAAAAAAGTGGTTATTTATTTATTACATAATTATTATTGTTTTTAATTTTTTTCTGCAAGGATTCCCCTTCAGTTCAATGAATCCTTCTATCAATGCAAAATATATATTTTTTAAAATATGTTTAAAAAAAAGTAGAAGTATAAAACCTTTAATAATTACTAAAAAAAAGTAGTTGACTTTTGACTTTTAGTTGACTACAAATTAGAAGTAAACTTCTAATGCAATATCTTGGGATAATATATGCAATATGTGAGATTTTGTAACAATCTAGGTGTGCCTGGAACACAAAATGTGTTAGCACAAACGAACACAACACAAGGGTTAAAAACATCCTGAGCCCCTGTTAATAATTCAAACTTTGTGACAATTCTGTAAGTGCATGCCAAAGTGATATGCACCTGCAATGCAGTCAACAAACCTGGAACGACCTAAACGCTTTGCAGTGAAAGAAAATGAATCAACACCGTGCAATGGAAGTAAATGGTGACTGAGGCTAACATTATGTGTAACATTTCCTATTGTGTTCCAGAGAGGGGAAAAAAAAAAGAAGTCATAAGGGTTTGGAAAAGCATGAGGCTGAGTGAATAATGACAGAATTTGCATATTTGGGTGAACTATCCCTCATGAGCTCTTAAGTTCTGTGGGTATTGAAGAGCTCAGAACAGTAAATTGCTGTCTTTTGTCTCCCTGTTCTTTCATGTTTCTGTGACGTGCATTGGAGCTGTATATCAGTGTCTCCAAATGCCATTAAACATTCACATGTTCTTTATTTCAGAGTGATCACAGAGAGGTCACGTTTCATTAAACCCTCCCCTATATGATCACAAGTAATCAATCTCTAGAGGCCTGTTGGTATCCAAGATCATCGTTAACAGATGTCTGGCCCTTACAATAAAGATAACCAGTTGAGATCAGCACGATCAGCCCACTTCTTCATTTGTCATTTCCACTACGTTCGTCACTACGGAGTCCCAAATTTCATAATGGGTGTTTCTTCAAATACAGACACTTTTATGTAGCAGCCTTCATAATTTACTTTTGCTAATTTTCAAATGCCTTAAAGGTGCAGTATGTAAGATTCAGAAACCCTTGTTATTAATGACACCTGTGGCCGTTAAGTGAACTGCAGCCAGCTACCTGTTGCTCGTGCTCATGCACACACTCCATAGGGACGTGAGCGAGCGAGCATCAGCTAAAACAATGACGTAACGTACAAAGAGACTGAACGTGATTCACCGGCATCATGCTGACAGATGAGGTAGCATAATTAAAATTACAGTTATGATTGTTTTACTACAAACTTTAAGACTAAACTAAAACTACTTATCAGCTAACATAGCATACTGATACACACATACAGCTACATACTACCGAACTATACCAAACAGTTTACTGTTGCACTGCAGTTATGTTGCACTATTGTATGTTTTGTATGTCATATGTTGTACTATGAATAAGAAACCAGCGTATTTGCTTAAATTTATCCTGTATACCTGACATTTAGTGTAAAGAGAAGATCGTTGAAATTATTTGAATGTTACGAAGCAAGGTAGCTTGCAATTTGTCAGTGATAGCAGGCAAGATCAAGTTAGCTAAAATTACACAGATCACTCCTTATGGCACTACATTTCACATGCTTTGCAGTTATGTAAGCTTACCTGTCCAATAAGAAGAACGCCAATTCAGGGTCAGTTTTGATCCCCAAAACCGAACGATGGTCCCTCCATGAATCAAATGCCCTGCCGATGTTCACTCTAGTTTTCGCTCGACCACGATCACGTTCCTGCTTAGCCAGATGGGATTCAGTAGATAAATTATTATAATTATTTATTTATTTATTTTGGCTTACTCAGAGTTTGTGTAGGAGTCGGTGTTGTGCTGGGAGCCGGACGTTTGCTGGATTCCATCTATAAGATAACGTTACCTAGTGTTGCAGTTTGTTGTCGCTGTTGAATAGCGGAAGAGAAGCTACTGTCTGAGGCAAGACTCTCGGGAGCACACATAACTGTCACATCCTTTGGATTTTACCGGCAAAAGCGACCCACTCCCTTCGCATGAAAATCAGTCTACAGGCAATAGGCAATTTTTTAGTTGCGTTACAAGCCATTCACACATTGGCAAAAAAAAAAAAAAAAAAACATGAAAATTGTTACATATTGCACCTTTAATGCAGTGGTTTTCAAATTTATTTGGTCACGCCCCCCTTGGAAACAAGAAAAACTTTCGCACATTTGTCACAATGCCAACATTGTTCTGTTATTTTGTGTATACTTTCTGTATTACATAACTACATAACACATTTTAATTATGCCTATAAACTTTCAAATCATACAAAAACAGAAGGAAAAATAAATATATAAAAGTGATACTGCTGCAGGAGCAAGCCCTGGGCATGAACACATTGCAAACCGAATCCTCCATTCATCTGCATTTAAATAGCAGAATGTTTTTTCTCTCAATGGAAACATTTACACTGCATAGTTATTTAAAAAAAATAGAATAATAATTACAAGGATTCATATTTGTGAATGTTAATCCGCCTCAGTAGTATCTATAAAAGCATTTTTAAACTCCAATAAACTTCCAGTAATAATAAACAACTGTGATTGGCCCAACTGTGATTGGCACAAAACATTTTCCCAGTAGAATTGTGGAGTGTCAAGGTGGTCTTTGGAAAACTTCAGACACAAAGCAATGCTTTTATTGGAAATCAGCAGCTTCCTTCATGGTGTCCTGCCATGGACACCATGCCTGTTTAATGTTTTCCATATAGTGGACTCATGAACAGAGATGTTAACCAGTTCCAATGATTCCTTCAAGTCTTTAGCTGTCACTCTAGGGTTCTTTTTTACCTCATTGAGCATTCTGCGGTGTTCCCTTTTGATAATTTTGTAACCCTTTCCAGCTATATGCAAATCAACAATTCTTGATTGTAAGTCTTCTGAGATCTCTTTCTAGCTAGGAATGGTCCATGTTAGAAGATGCTTCTTGTGAATAGCAAACTCAAAATGTTTGAGTGCTTTCTATAAGTCAAAGTAGCTCTAACCCACACCTCCAATTTCATTTAATTAATTGGTGCCAGGTTTGCCAACTGCTGACTCTAATTAGCTTTTGTTGACATCATTAGCCTAGGGGGTCACATACTTTTTCTACCTACACTGTGGGAATTTTGAATGATGTATTAAATATGTACAAGAACAATACAATCATTTGTGTTATTAGTTAAAATAGATTGTGTTTGTTCATTATTGTAACTTAGATGAAAATCAAACCAGATTTTAAGACAAATGTATACATAATGCTGGTAATTCCAAAGGGTTCACATATTTTTCTTGTCACTGTATATTCTAAAAAGATAAAGATATGAAAATCCATCATAAAAATATTATTATATTCTAAACAATTATATTCTAAACAAAGAAATTTGACCTATACATGGATAAAGGAGTCTGCCATTTTATTCCAAAAAGGTGCAAAATGGTGTTTCAACACCACCATTTCCATCACAGAATGCTATCAATCACAATGCATAATTTGAGATATGGTGGAAGGACGTTGTAGTAAAAATGTTCATGACATTTAATTAAAATGACAAAAATTAGAGGTATTCAACTATGATAACTACTGTATATATACACTGTTGGAAATTTTTTGTAGACAAATTAATTGGTGACAGTGTGAAAAATGGGAGTTTATTTTCTAAATCCACAGTGAAGAAACACCCAAGTTATTTCACTTTGGTTGAGGTTAGACAGCTCTATGTCCATATTTTGAAAGTTCTATTCACAGTGATCTCATCCCTCAAACAGCATCTGGGCCTGATAGAGCACTCTGGGTGGAGGGAAGGGGTGGACACAGGCTGAGCTCAGAGAAACAGGGGTGACGCAAGGGGTTTGTGCTGCACTGTTGAGCCTCTAAGCCCAGAAATGTACTGAATCAGGACAGTCTATCTGACTCATGTCTTTTGGGGATTGGCCATTAGAAGCAGTCTTTATAACATTGAAACTCAAAGGTAAAATAGAATTCACAAAGAGCTATTTGTACACAACCAATAATTTGCCCCAAATATATAAGGGAATACATTTTAAAGTGAGCGTCACTATTATTATTGCTCATTTGAACAAACCCCTAACCATAACTTGTCTTTTGACTCGGGACATTAAGCAACCACTTACTAACCTCTCAGAGCCCCCTAACAGCCACACTGAAAACCCTATAAACCACATTGGAACATGTTAAAAACCACAAAATATCATAGCAAACAACCTACTATAACTTAAAAAATGTGCTTCGTGTGGTAACATCTAAATCTAACTGGTTTTATTCAGGTCAAAATATAATTTAACATCATTGAATCAACCCTCACTTGTGGAATGCTTTGCCACTATTGATTAGGTCTTGTCCAACCATAGATCTTTTTAAGTCTAATCTAAAGACCCACCTGTTCTCCCTTGCTTATGTGTCATTGTAACATATTGTGCAGTATCATCTTATGGTGTTATTTTATTCTTATATTGTTTTACTATTTAATACATGTTGGTCAGTTTTGTACAGCACTTTGGTCAACATTTGTTGTTTTTAAGTGTGCTATAAAAATAAACTTTGATTTGATTTGATTTGAACCTGAATACATCAGGTCACACCAGTTTTTAGGGTAAGGTCAGCTAGAAATAGCTCCTTAAGGTAACAATTGCAGGTTACCACTTTTTACAGCATACAAGAAGACTGGCGTACAGTATATAGCAAGTGCAGTTATGAATAGCCAATCTGGCTGCTGTTTGTGTGAAATCATAGATTATAAAGAGAGATAGGAAGAGTAGGAAAGGGGGGTAATTTAATAAAACAAAAACAGAAAAATCCCCCCTCACTCATTTTATTCTGTCTGTTTCAATAATGCAGCATGTCTCTAATGTCTCAGACCTTTTTACACTCTGGCTCAATCTCCCAACTCTGGATCACGGTTTTCATCATGAAGACCTGAAAATGCTATAAATCATGGAGTCCAAATGGAGAATATGAGACTAGAAGTCTCTGAAAGACACGTTGTTCATAGTGCATGTCTCAAGTGTCTGGTAGCTTACAGTCTCTGGCAAATAACAGTCTAAATGCTTTTTTTCAGTGCAACAGAAGGGAGTGTGAGACTTGTGGGGACAGGAAGAGGGAAATCCAGAATGGGAATAAGTCTTTTAAAAGACTCTTCTCCTCTTCTGGTTGGACCTCCACATTAAAGCAGTCCAACAGGTTTTAAAGAGTAGCTAAGGGACCGTCTGAAAGGAGGGCTCTGCACGTCCTTAAGCAAAACTTTCCCAAGAGCAATAAGCATACAGGTGGGGACTAAACACTCTGATCATAGTGTCAAAATTGTCCTGGAGGTCCACCTTCAAATTCAGCTCCAACCCTGCTCCAACTTTCAAAGGATGTCACTTGGGTGTTCTGGGTGGTTGTTATTGTTTTGCTGGGATGTTTTGGGTGTTTGCAAGGGGTTGCTAGGGCATTGCATTGGAGTTATAGATGGTTACAAGGGCATTGTCAGGTGATCGCTAGGGTGTGGGGATTGTAGAGCATTGTAGAGCATTGTAGAGAATTCGGAACAGCCTGAAAGACTGTACCGAGTTTGGTGTAGCTTGTAGCTTGAAAGCTCAGGAGAGTCAAGACCGAAGTATACTTCGGTCAGACGCAAACACTGAGTGTCCATAAAAAGGACGTGAAGCAAATTTCGTCATAAGCAGAGTGCTCGAGCACTGAACACGCGCAGCCCAATTTTTCTAACCGTGCGTCTTTGAACGTGCAGAATGCAGATAGGTCTGGAATTATTTGCACTAATTAGTGGGTCCACAAGGTGGCAACACTCACATTTGAGCTGTTGCTGTTACAATTATTTCACGTATTTCCAAATATTTTGGTTATTAAGTTAACAAACATAACTAATAAAATGAATTGACACTCCAGATTTGAAATGAGAAGCTTATTAAACAAAATTGTTATCAACTCCCTCATGCCAATTGATTTAAACAAGACAAAAATAATTATTTCAAACAGTTTAGTCAGTGATATGATTAACACACTAAAAGTGGTTCGAGGGTACAATGGGGCTAAAGGCACTTTTGATTTTATTTTCTCCCAACACACTAAAAAGCAACATAAAACACCACAGTACTTTCCCTAACATCCACTGCAAAATAATCCTGATCAATGAGATCATTGTGTACAATGCCCAAAGGTTGATTTTGAGGTAATCGTCAATCATGCAAGGATCTGCCACTGTCCCAACAATATCTGCACAACGGCTGGCACTCTACAAATAATCTTTAGTGAAAATTCAAATGAAGATCTCATTGCAGTGCCAATTTTTACCCCTGTATTTTGAATTTCGTTTGCATTTTAGCCCCGAGCCCATGTAAATTTCTGACCCTGGCTAGAGCCTATTCAATATAGACCAATATACAAACCAGGGACAGGTCATTTATTATTGTATAAAACCACAAAAACTACAAAACACAATTCTTATCAATTCAGATTGATGCCCTCTTAACAACAAAAATCAGTACCTCTGCTGCACTCAGAGGCATCATTCACATCATGGCATGTCAACAGTGTTAAGGAAAAATTAAGCCCCAAAGAGCAAGGCCGAAACAGGGAGTCATGAAGCAAAAAGAGACACAACAATAAACAGATTAGCCTTTCCAGAGAAGACATGTCCTTGTGATTGTAGTATAATCCTGCTGGGAAAGAGAATGCTCCAGTGATAACCATTCAAATAATGCCACAAAGTCATTCAATGTTCAAGTGTTGGACAGACTGGCACCAGAAAACATGGCTTAAATTTAATTGTACCAGGTGAGGCCTTTTCATCTATGGTATCAAAATAATGCATCTTTGATTGGCATCAACTAATCCAAACCTGTAAATACCCATTCCAATACCTTAAACATTCAGCATTCAGTTTTTGGCATCATTGCGGCAAGCAAAACCAGGCTTAGTTCTGAGTTTTTGCTTACCTTTAAAGGTTTCATTACTGGCATGAATCTGTTTGGATGTAGCGCTCTCTCCTGTTCGTCCACAAGGGCCTCCTGTACTGCTTTGCCCATTGCTAAGTTTCTTTTTGCATTTGCTGCCCTTGAACCAGCTGAACGCCCGACCCAGGGATGAGCCCCGTTTCTTCTTACTGGCCTGCAGGGCCAGGATCTCAGTAATGTCTCTAGGCACCAGATCCCCCACAGAGCTGCTCCTGGACATCCTATAATCTCCAACTATTGATCTCAGACCTAACTGCTGAGTCTCACCCACAACACCAGCCAACAAAAGAGATAAGAGAGGGATATAAACATTTCATATTATGAGATGAAGGAGAACAGAAATTATGAGATAATGTTATATGCTAATAGAGGACCCTTTAAAATTACCATGATATTGCCAACTAGGACATGGGTCAAGATCTTTTGTTGGCCCTGGAACACCATAACCCTAACTCTAAATTTAAACCTAACCATCAAGTTACAGACTTATTACACTGGGAATTCTGCACCAGAAGGTCGAAAGTTCTGCTGCTGAAATCGGTCTGTGCCGATTCAAACCAATACCCTCAGTGGCTGAAGCTGAAAGTGTTGCTGAGGTGAAATGTCCACAGGGTGGTGCCAAAAGCGAGTTGTATTTTTAGTTGTAAATGATGCAATACAGTCAACAGAAACACATCTTATTAACCCTACTCCCTAACCAAAACCCCAACTGTAAACCTAACCGTCAGTAGAGTAACAATGTAATTTTAGAGTAAAAATGTGACCTCTGAGTTGCACCTACTGTTGTTTATGTGAACATGATTACTTCCAGGTTTACATGGGATCAGAACCAATCTCTCAGAGATAGCAAGTTGCTATTAGTGGCACCACGGAGAAAAGTGATCACATGTGAATTGAAGAAAAAATGGCTGTTATCAGCAATTTGCCAGTATGGGGTCGATTTCAGGGTATATGAACATTTGGAAGTTGCATGTAAATTTCCTGTGTGATATTGCAACTTACCCCTAAAATCAGAGGGAAATGATAGGTTGACAGAATATTGGTCTATTGTTCTAAGGCTCTAAGCCAAATCCTAATGGGGTGTTCAGCAACTGACAGTGATTCGCAGCGACAAAGCAATTGGAAGTATTTCTTTTTCAGTTAGATTTGGCAATTTGAGGTGACATGAGTGTCAGTGACTGTTGGCAATGCAACAAATTTGAGCAGAGTTCAACTTTATGCAAATTCGTAACGACATGACATGGCGACTAGCAATGGGAGGGCAGAATGTGAACATCGTGTGATCTACTGCCTGATACAGTTAGATACTATTGTCAGCACCTACTAGCAACCAACAGTTTCAGTCAGTGCATTTACATGCACTTTAAAAGTTCTATTTCGGTTGGACTGACACAGTAATTCTTCTTTTTAAAATGTCCAACTGAAATCCAACTGATTTTTACAAAGTTGGTCTAACAGACCTAGATAATGCAATTGTAGCTCGGCTTCGTCCAGCATATATACAGGTTAATTGGACCACAATTATGGAAGGCTCTGAAAGACAGAGGTGACACACAATGTGTTTTTAACACTTCCTCAGCTGACACCCTTTCTTCAAATATTAAATCACGCATTAAACTGTGCATGTAAATGTATTGAGTGTGAACGCATTTTCAACCTAACATTAAAATCTGATTGGTTTGAAGGAATGTTGTTCCAGGACCATCTAGCATGTTGATCCAGGAACATGTCCTGCTTGGCAAAATCACAGTCATTGTCTTTTTAGTTAGTAGTCATTTAGCTGATCCATAATTCAAAATCAATTTACAGTATATTTGCTACAGGTTCAATCCTCCTGGCCTGGAAAAACCTGGGGTTAAGTGTTTTGTTTAAGGGTGCCAAAGTGAGCTCATGAATCACCACTTGCAGGGCTTGAACCTACAACTTTTTGGTTACCAGCCCGGATGTTTAACCATTATGCCACATTATATTTTAGAAAAAGAAATGACTGAAAAAAAAAAAAAAACATATCTGCATTTCAACATACAGCTGTAACAAGTGTCTTTATCAGTTCTTCCTAATATATCCACAAAATGAGGGACATTCAAGAAAGCCAGAGATACCTCACATGTGTTTTGTATCAGGTACTCGAAAGTTCCATTTCAGCCTGTTTTATGCCAGCATTTACGTGCAAATGCAGTGTCTACAGCCTAATTCTCTGAAAATGTTTATTCTTGCTAAGCCATTTAATCTTAGTCATAGTGCAAAGTCTGGAGGTATGACAGAGAAAACAAAAGTAGAAGAGTGTGAAGGTAAAAAAACAAAACAAAAAACAAACAAACACACACATGCAAAAGCAGGCAGTAAAAACTTCCTTTCCCTCTGAGAAAATATGTAGAAGTAAACTCAAGTTCTGCCAACTTGCCCACCAGAGCATTGGTTTTCAAAAAGTGCTGCAACTCACAATGTTTTCTGTCTCTCTCTTGCTCTCTCTTTTTCGTTTTGCCTCAGTGCTTAAACAGTAGACAGACACTTCTTTTGGACACCTCAATGCTGTAATTCGATCAGCAACAAAACTTCTGGAGACAGACTGTGTAATACTAGCATACTAGCACACACCCCCAAATTATACATGTAAGGAGATACTCATTAAAACCCAAACAGACATACACACACGTTTGCTTAGATATCTAAATAGAATCATACTGTGGACATATTGTTTGTATATAATCGTTTGTATATAAATCATATACTAATATCATATTTTAATTACTACTAACCATAACCCACAATCCAACTTTTAAAGAATTCAGAATTCACAAACACACACACATTCTTTTCTATGACTACACACATAAGTGCACAAAAACAGGGTACCTTGCTTTCCTTTCTTGCCTCCTTTTGTCCCTCTTTCACAGTGTGTGTCTAGTCTTTCCTGCAGTGCTGTGCTGTCCTGTTTATTCAGCTCTTTTTGGGTGAGTGGAGCTCCATGCTGGTCAGTCCAGTCCTCCCCCTCCTGTCTGCCTCAGTCCCCTGGTCACCATTCAGCAGTGCAGAGAGGAACTGCAATTTACACGTGTATTCCACCCAACTATTTCACAACGACATGCTCCCTCCCTCCTATCTCTCTCTCTCTCTCTCTCTCTCTCTCTCTCATGCTCTTAAAACAGTGTGCACACCGTTTCACTCCTCTTTACCTTCACTTATTGCTCTTCAACATTGTCTTTCCACTCTTGTTTCTCTTCCTCATGCACTCTTTTGTTAACTCTCGCTCATCCTTATTAGTTGGTGGAGAAAGACCATCCTGTAAATTGTTACAGGTAATCTCTTCACTTTTAAAACATTGACCTGAAGCCAGTGGGTGAGCTGATCTTTGTGCCCATCATATGAAAGACAAATTTTGAAACCCTAAATTCATATAGCTATACACAGTTTGTAAGGAAAATAATTAGATACATGAAAAATATGTTTTGAAAATGTCCTTACTAATTTAGAGAAACTCAATGAAAACAAAAAATCGCTGTTCACTGTTGTGTGTGAAAATCCCAGGAGATCAGCAGTTACAGAAATACTCAAACCAGCCCATCTGGCACCAACAATCATGCCACGGTCCAAGTCATTGAGATCACATTTTTCCCCATTCTGATGGTTGATGTGAACATTAACTGAAGCTCCTGACCCGTATCTGAATTATTGTATGCACTGCAATGCTGCCACACGATTGGCTGATTAGACAATCGCATGGATGATTGTTGGTGCCAGACGTGCTAGATTGAATATTTCTGTAACTGCTGATCTCCTGGGATTTTCATACACAACAGTCTCTAGAATTTACTCAGAATGGTGCCAAAAACCAAAAACATCCAGTGAGCGGCAGTTCTGCGGATGGAAATGCCTTGTTGATGAGAGAGGTCAACAGAGAATGGCCAGACTGGTTTGAACTGGCAAAGTCTAGGGTAAATCTGATAATTGCTCTGTACAATTGTGGTGAGAAGAATATCATCTCAGAATGCTATTCTAAGATGCAGGTTGGCGCTGTTTTGGTGGCACGAGGGGGACCTACACAATATTAGGCAGGTGGTTTTAATGTTGTGGCTGATTGGTGTAATGTAAGCATCAGCGACGTATGGGGATTTCGCAAAGTTGATTTCAATGGAATCAAGAAAGAGAGGCTATCGAAACTTCAACAAGCAGGCGACTTTTACAACAAAGTGATGGAGATGTTCATTTGCAAGGAGTGATTTTGTGTTCAAGTAAAGGTAAGTTAATATATGTAACACAAATTCACAGCAGAAGGGAAGGGGAACACAGGGAAGCGGGTTTTCCAGGACTTTTAATTGGCCACTTCAGTTCTTTACAACTTCACAAACTCATCAGCTTCACAGGCACGTTGTCACTTAAACACATCAGCTTCACAAACACAGCAGATTAAATGCAACAGCTTCAGGAGCACCATGGCCTTCTTTGTGCCAGACTCTCTCTCTCCACTGCTGGTGGTGTGGCTGCTTATATGCCGCTCTCCCCATGCTCACTGGAATCAGAGACAGGTGTTAAACATAATCTAGCTCAGGTGCAAGTACCCTTACTGCTTTCTCTCTCTCCGGATGGACGGTTGACCACGCCCCCGCTGCCACATATACCCACTGCCCGACTCAGGCCGGGGAGACATCCGGCCTGTCTACGACTCCCCCCCCATTTCTGGAAAGGAAGTCGGTGACAGCCATCTGCGCTCCCGCTCTGTGGACCACCTTGAACTTAAACGGCTGAAGAGCCAGACACCAATGGGTGATCCGCGCATTGGTATCTTTCATGCGGTGGAGCCATTGGAGTGGGGCATGATCCGAGCAGAGGGTGAAAGCCAGCCCCAACAGGTAGTACCAGAGAGTGAGGACCGCCCACTTGATGGCGAGACACTCCTTTTCTACGGTGCTGTACTTCTCCCTCAGCGAGAGCTTGCGGCTAATGTATAGCACCGGGCGCTCCTCCCCCTCCACCACCTGCAAGAGTACGGCCCCCAGCCCTCTGTCTGAAGCGTCCATCTGCAAGACAAAAGGGAGAGAGAAATCGGGTGAATGTAAAAGCGGCCCCCCGCAAATTGCGGCTTTAACCTGCGTGAATGCCTGTTGACACTGCTCCATCCACTGGACCGGGTCCAGAGCTCCCTTTTTAGTGAGATCAGTCAGTGGGCTTGTGACATCCGAATAATTAAGCACGAATTTCCTATAATAGCCAGCCAGCCCCAGGAACTGTCTCACCCCCTTTTTGGTCTTGGGCCTCGGGCAGGTCGCAATCGCCGCAGTCTTGTCAATATGGGGACTCACTTGCCCGTGGCCCAAGTGGAACCCCAGATACCATACCTCCACCTGCCCAATCATGCACTTCTTAGGGTTTGCTGTGAGTCCTGCTCATCGCAGTGATCGCAGAACCGCCCTCAGATGCTGCATGTGCCGTAAGCCGAATGTGGTCTGAGGTTGAGGTGATATATTTGACATGCGCCCCCTCTATCGGTTCACTTAACCTCATAATCGAGATCCCCCACTCGTCGTGTGACCTCAAAGGGTCCTTGCCACTTGCCGAGTAATTTGGAGCTCGATGTGGGCAGTAATACGATTACCTTATCTCCTGGTGCAAGTTCCCACAGTCGAGTTCCCCTGTCACACAGTCGGCTCTGTCGTTCTTGAGCTTGGAGCATATTCTCCTGTGTTAGTTTCCCCAGAGTGTAGAGTTTTGCTCTAAGATCAAGAATGTATTGAATTTCATTCTTACTGTTTGAAGGTCCCTCCTCCCAAGCTTCGCATATGACATCAAACACGCCGCACGGGCGCCACCCATACAGCAGCTCAAATGGGGAAAACCCAGTGGAGGCTTGCGGGACCTCTCTTACTGCGAATAACAGGGGATCGAGCCATTTGTCCCAATTTCTAGCATCCTCGTGCACGAAATTACAAATCATGCAGGACCAATCCGTGCATATTCCCTTTAATAAATTTCTAAATTCAGGCCAATTAGTCCCCAAAATTAGCAGATGGGTGTGGCGGGAACTAACCGCGGCCTCCACTCTATGTTTTGTTCCCCGAAATTTGATCATAAGGGTCACCACAGGGTAATCGTGAATATCCCCATGCACACACTTCACCCTCACCATTTTGGTTGTGCCCAAAGCCTCGCGTTGAACCAAGCGTTGGTGGATAGTGGCTTGATTACAACTCGTGTCCACCAATGCTTGGTGAGTACCCCCCTTGACTCTTACCAGTATCCAGTATGCTCCGGCCCGATCGGGGGCAGCCTGCGAAGTGTCGGGGATCCGGACCACAGTCCCCAACTCAATCAACGGGCATTGATCCTGGAAGTGTCCCGGATCCCTGCAACTCCAACAGACCGGCCCAGGCGCCATGCCCGCACCTGCGTCGGCGGACACGTCCACCTGAGGGGGAGAGCAGCAGGGCACCGTAGCTGCTGTGGGTGGTACAAAACACTGCGTGTAGGAAACTGGCTCAAATAGTGGGACTCCTCACCTCCACGGGACAAGAACGGGCTCTGGGGAGAGAGCAGAGTGAGAGAGAAGAGGGGAAGGGGAAGAGAACGGGGAAAACATAGAAGGAGGGGAGAGAGAGTGGGATGGCTCTTCCACCCTCAGGTACGCCATCATATGGTCCTCCGCCAATTGGACTGCTTCCTCCAGTGACACTGGACCCATTCCGCCGTCCTCTCCGGTAGTCAATGGATCAGCTGCTCCAGCACCACCTGGTCGATAATTCCCTCGATGCCGCGGTCCCCTGCCAGCAGCCATTTTCGGCAGGCATCTCGAAGTCGTTGGGAGAAGGCAAATGGGTGGCCGGTCTTTTCCAAATCCATAGACCGGAAGAGCTGCCGGTACTGTTCTGGATTTCGGCCAACCCGTTGCAGTATGGTCTTCTTTAGGCCACTGTAGTCCAGGAGACTAGCTGCCAGCAGTTGTTGGGCTGCGAGTTGGGGCTCCCCGGACAACAAAGGAACAAGCCGGGTCGCCCATTGAGCTCACGGCCAGCCCCAGATCTCAGCAGTCCACTCAAAGAGGTCCAGGAAGGCTTCTGGGTCATCTTCATGAGCATGGGTGGGGGCATGGGGCTACTGTTGTCCGGGGTTGCAGCCGGAGCTTTCCCCTGACATGAGGCTCCGGATCACCTGCCGGTCCTCTGCCTGAGCTCTGAGGATCTCATGGAACCGACGATCTTGGTCCTGTCGGAGCTCAAGCAGGGTCTGTTGGTGGGAGTTGGTGTAGGCCGGCGAGGGACTTGAGGACCTTGGCCAATGGTGAGGACTCCATGAGGTGTACCGTCTTTGATCTTGATTCCCGGGCTTCGGCACCAGTGTAACACAACTTCACAGCAGAAAGGAAGGAGAACACAGGGAAGCGGGTTTTCCAGGCTCAGGTAAGACTATTAATTGGCCACTTCAATGCTTTGCAACTTCACAAACTCATCAGCTTCACAGGCACATAGTCACTTAAACACATCAGCTTCACAAACACAACAGCTTCAGGAGCACCGTGGCCTTCCTTGTGCCAGACTCTCTCTCTCTCCACTGCTGGTGGCGTGGCTGCTTATATGCCGCTCTCCCCATGCTCACTGGAATCAGAGACAGGTGTTAAACATAATCTAGCTCAGGTGCAAGCGCCCTTACCGCTTTCTCTCTCTAAGGATGGATGCTTGACCACGCCCCCACTGCCACAATATATTTATTAAAAATCTGTGTTATTGATACTAGATCTTAGACACTAGGTCATTGTTTCTGATTAGCCTGAGGCTATGAAGTATTGATCTGGCAATCATGTCCTGCTTGTATTATGCTTTGTCTGTTTTATAGTTCTAACGTTAGGCCGCAGTGTCTGTTTAAAAATTAGTTAAGTGCTGCTGTCCATTCCAGTGGTTCTGAACTGTGGGAGTGACATGTGAGGCCTATGATGTTGAAACATATAGTCTGCTAGTAATCTTTTCTTTTTCTTTTTGTTGTATGTCTAGACAAGCTCTTCTTGATTTAATGGACATAAACATGCTTGGCTCAATATATGACAATCTTTAATTGTGTGATATGAGCAATGTTACTGTCCTGAATTTAAAACAATTTGGTCATGAAGTTCGCCACTGTGACATAATTGTTTCCATTGACTGGTGGGTTCTAAGGCAACAATTTATGTCAATAACATTTCCGCAACATTACACTCACCCGTATAATGTATTTTGGGCACAGCGTTTAATAAAAAAAATCTGGTATACAGTATACACTCATTGAGCACTTTATTAGGAACACCTGTACACCTACTTATTCATGCGATAATCTAATCAGCCATTTGTGTAGCAGAAGTGCAATGCATAAAATCATGCAGATATGGGTCAGGAGCATCAATTAATGTTGACATCAACCATCAGAATAGGGAAAAAAATGTGATCTTGGTGATTTCGACCATGACATGATTGTTGGTGCCAGACGGGCTGGTTTGATTATTTCTGTAACCACTGATATCCTGGGATTTTCACACACAACAGTCTCTGGAGTTTACTCAGAATGGTGCCAAAAATCCAGTGAGTGGCAGTTCTGCGGACGGAAATGCCTTGTTGATGAGAGAGGTCAATGGAGAATGGCCAGACTGGTTTGAGCTGACAGAAAGTCTACAGTAACTCAGATAACCACTCTGTACAATTGTAGTGAGCAGAATAGCATCTCAGAATGCACAACACATCAAACCTTGAGGCGGATGGACTACAACAGCAGAAGCAAGTCAGCAACATTATTAGGACCATAAAGTGCTCAGTGAGTGTATATGTATGTATACAGAATACAGCCTATATATACTGTATATATATAAAGGTGAAAACAATTAGTTGTTACACTTAGCAAGAAAGATCTGCGCACATACTGTGTAATTGTGAGCTGCAGATGATTAATGAGCACTGAAACCTGAGATGTAGCATGTCTTCTGACATAGACTGTGCATACACACTAGATAAGTGAGTCTAAGTGTGAAAAGATAAACATGAAAAAAATGACCCCTTCTCGGTTATCTCACATTTACTTTTGGGTAGTTGATGCATAACTGTCTGTGAACTTTTTATTCACAACTTTTTATTTCAATATTGAGATTCTGGGAATAAATATCTAAGGAAAAGTAAATATTGTAGACGCTGTGACTGGTCACTATTGAACATTTATCAACCTTTTGCCTTCACTATTTCATTTCAAATTATCCTTTATATGTATAAATATTCCATTTAGTCTCTCAATAAATATAAGCTGATGAATGAATGCATAATTATTATAAAATAATTAGCAAAATGCTGTTTAAAGTAGTTTAAGATGGAGTATAGCATGTCGCATCACATGACATTTCTTCCCAAAAGTATTTATATTTAACTACTCATTTATATTTAGTGATTTAGCAGACACTTTAATCCAAAGCGACTTTAGAATTGATGAAAAACACAAGATATTTATCATACAGGAAGCAACATTATTAGTAGGCTAATACAACTAGTAATACAGGTAATACATAAGTAAACCAGAGTAGTACAAATAGGCCTACTAGAGGCTGAAATCTGCAGAAGAAAAGTAAAGTTTTTATTCTTTTTTTATTTTGTTCTTATTTTTTAACCTATTTTGGGGCTGTACTATGCTGGCACACACATTGTACACCTACATGTTTAACTTAATGAGGTCTGGGAACCAATGTTAACAATAAGACAAGGGTATGTGTGGGGACTTGTCTCTTTTATGTTCTAAGTAACTCTTTAACCTCTACTGATACTTATTCCTTTTAGGAATTTCCCTTGAACTCTGAGGGCTTGGTAGCATGAATTCGCTATTTTCAATCTTTCACAGCACAGAGAAGTCACAGAAAGGAGGCTAAGAATAGCTAATAATGATGTCATGTCCTATGGGAATCAGTGGCAAGGGATCTGTTACTGGGCTCATCTGCGTTCATTCTGGATGCTGGCTGACAGAGAGCGAGCTCAAAGATGTGAGAACTGACACTCTGACAGCATCCTCTGAGATCAAGCTATGACTCCTTTCTGTTGTTAATGGTTTGATGTTCATTATACAAGTGTAGTGTATGGACCATGGCAGGAAATTAGCTCATTTGTTTTTGGATATACTGTATATTCATTGAAAACTAAATAAAAAAATATATAATGTAAACATGATTTGCCTTTACAATTTCACAATCAAATAAATGAATGAACATAACATTTATATAGCGCTTTTTCTGACACTGCATTGAAAGCGCTTGTATATACAATATAAATAAAGTATATACACAGTGTCTGACAGTACACCTGTTGCAGTCCCTTGGGAGCGATCTGGGTTTAAGTGCTTTACACATATTTTACACAAACATTCTCACCTTTGTGTTGACAGCTACGATTCTTGTGCGCAAACAGCTGTATGTGGTGATCTTAGTCCCGGCCTCAGATGGCAAGCCAACAGACCGCCCATAAACCGTTCACAAACCATCTGATGAATATTACACCCAAAAATGGCAAAATCTCAAGTGGCTGACTACTACATAACTTCCTTATGCACAAACGTACATTCTGTTTGTTTTCAGAATTACATGCTTTGAAATAATCATCACTCATTATTTTTGTGTAGCCCTTGCTTTAAAAAAAAAAAAAAAACACATTATTTTCATTAATACATATTTTTGCTTTATAACACTTGATGGCATACACATGTAGCATTCACGTGTACAGAAAACGTGAATTTTCTGAGTCTCATACTAACTTTATGTCTGCAATGTATTATATTTAAAGCCTTATTGGTTTCCTAAGTGTCAATTTTGTTTTGGAAAAACTTGTGATTGGTTAGGCATGCAGAGTATTGCTCATTAATATTTCTCATACTTTTGAGTAAAGTGTGATTTCTCTTTTCTTTCATAATTTCTGAGGGTAATAGAAGTGTTGAAAGTGCACTGCTTGTGTAGACTGTGTATTACTCGCTCTCTAGGTGCAAGGGTAGCTTGGATCAACCAGAGAATGAGCTCCTCTGGCCTCGTTGGAGATCATTAACCAGGTAGCGCTCTGGGTAACCCTGGCGGTGCTGGATTTCTTTCTCCAGCTAGAGCTGGAGCTAGGGTATGTCTGTGAGTTCCTCTGGTGACATGGGAGGCACCGACTTGCACGTAGTTCACAATCACCCTCTCACCTGCTGCTTTCTCTCTGCTGCCCACTGCTCTTCTCAGTTCCCTGCCGATCACAAGAACTGCTAATTGTTCCAGGACACCATTATACTTCGTGAGGAAAGTTATTTTATTTCTTGCTCTGGTAGAGTGAAGCAGCGATATAGATTTACACCTCAACATACCCAAGCATCGCACAGGCCTGCTATGTGGTATTTGGTTTGTTTATTTTTATATCTAAGATACCTCAGACAGCTTAGGGAAGAAGTCTTGAAGGTACTTGAAGGCTGCCGACTCCTTATCTAGAGCTCTGACAAATTGTTTCATAAGGCCCAATTTGATGTGCAGTGGTGGCATCAGCACCTTCCGGAGGTCCACCAGTGGCTCCCACTTGACGTTGTTCCTCCCCACAGAGAACTCGGTCCACTGTGGCCAGTCCTGCATGTGGTAGTGCGCCTTGGTGTCCCTGCTGTCCCAAAGGCAAAGATAGCAGGGAAACTTGGTAAAACTGCATTGGAGACCCATCAGGAATGCCACCATTTTGAAGTCTCCTATGACCTCCCAGCCGTACTCATCATAATTCAAGGCATCCAGCAAGGTCTTGATGCTGTTGTAATCCTCTTTGAGGTGCACCGAGTGAGCCAGGGGAAGAGACGGGTACTTGTTACCATTGTGGACCAGCACGGCTTTGAATATTACTTTAGGATAAATACATGTTTATTTAGATTCATATGATGTTTTTTTCTGACTTTATGTGAACGAAAAGACACAAATTCGCCCGTTTTCTCATTGGAAATAGGTAAATTTCAAAATATCACTGTCCTGGTCACAAAAGCAAAGTTTGTGGCGATTAATAGCCATTTTCTATACTTCTGAGACATAAACAATTAGGAAATAAAACTTACTACCCACGGAAAAAAAAAAAAATTGTTACACAGTGTAGTCATTGTTAATTGAGAACTGTATTGATTGGAAGTGATTGTGAACCTTTTTTGATTCATTTTTTGAATCAAAACTGTAGTTGGTTGCCTTCAATCGGTCACCTCCTCAGACATCTTTTAGTCTTAGTATTTAGATTATAACCCAACATGATGATCTCACAGGAAGTCAAAATGTTGATACTAAATGTTCCAGTACCCTGACATCAACCGCATTGTGCTGAGTTACTGAGAAGTGCCATTACCCATCAGACATTACCCCTCAGCAGCCTTAAGGCCAAAGTATATTGCGGTTGTCCACATTGCTGATCACTTCACGCACAGTATGTGTGTGCAAATTTCATCATCAACACAGTCTGCGCGGCCTGACCCGCGCTGCCCAGGTTTTCTCGACATGCGCACAGTCCTCGTCTACATCGTCGGTGCATGGGCCAGCTGTTGACCATAACTTTGACTGTACTAAAAAAGTATCACCTTGCAGTCGTAGTGCACATGTAACAAACACGTTTGTATTCACTCGCAGTCAAAAGAGTATACTTTGAAAGGCAACGCGGTCGACCGAGTGCGATCCGATCCAGAATGCAGAAAAAAAGTATACCCTGTCCTTTAGTGTCTCGTACCACATTGAAACAGGAAGCAATCATTTTCACATAATCAATGAAGTGTGTAATCCGGTGGCTGAACTTTGCCTGATTACATTTTTATTCCACTGATGGTTCAGTTTAGGGTTGGGGTTTGGGTTAGAGGGTAGAATTAATAAAATATGCATTCCTCTTCACTGTATTACATCATTTACAAATAAAAACAACTCGCCTTTGGCAACCCTCTGTAGACATTTCACCCAGAAACTGGAGCTCACATGTGCCCATATGTTCAAAAACACTTTCCGCTTCAGCCACTGGGGGCAGTGGTTCAAATTTTGGTAAGCACAGACTGAGTTTAGCCAAAGACTTTCTAGCAAGTCTGTCCACTGTCGACCATCTTTAGAACACTCTTGGGAAACTATTTCCAGTCATGACAGTGCAGCTTCTATCTATTTCAATGAAGGAACACCGAATCTCAAAAACGGTTGGTCAAGATTACGATCAAAGAACATATTTCTAGTCAGCAGTCAAATGTGACAACACTTACTGGAATCATAAATTGTGCTTCTTTACCTCAGATTATACGTTAAAAAAAAACAAAACAAAAAAACGCAATTTCCCTGGGTTGTATAGCTAGTGCACATGTGCATTCTCAAGTTGATCGACAGGCGATGTCTTTATCAAAAAGGTGATTGGCTCTTTTACCTGTAAGTTGGGACTTCCTTTCTACATCCGTTGACCATTAGGTTTCCAATTTCTCAATTGAAGTGGCCCGTCTTTTCTGGTTTAGCTCTAGAACTTTCGACCTACAGCCACTGAATGCACATTGAGATCATTCTGTATCACCTCAGGTTCAGAATGAATTTGATCTGCCACCACTTTGTATGATACAGTATGCTACTTTAAAACTGTGAAGTGTTCAGACTTCCTTGAACCTACTCTTGTTTTGTCCTGCAGGATTCTTCAGAGATGTGTCACAGTGTTTGGTCAATATTTGTTTTAGACACCCAGAAACTAACAGATTTTTTAATTCCTTTTATCTGAGACAACAAACTATCAGTGGCCCCAAAATTACAATATCAGTTCAGACACAACACCCTTATGAAATAATTTTCAATGTGTTGGTCAGTGGATTTTCCACCATAATTTGACCATTTACAGCAAATTCAGTGACTTAAAATGTAAACAGAGATAAGGGAGACATGTGTGTATGTATGTGTACCCAGAATGACTCAATATACTCTGTAAACATGAGACTGCATGCTTTTAGAGCTTGTTTGACTTTCATGCTGCAATGGATTCAGCGAGCAGCAATCTCTTGACAGCCTTTAGTTTACATGGCCCGGATCGCCTGCTGTGAATTTGTGAATCAGAGGGACACAGTTTTGATGAAGGCCATTTTAAAAACATGCTTAAGAGGAATATATATAAGCTCTCCACAGGGAGAAAATATAGGAGAGCTTCAGGCCCCTGTCCCCTTCTCCTAGCACTGGGTTGGACCAGATATGGTCCAGTAAATCAACACTATCTTGGGAGCACAATCTGGATCTCTTTTTTTAAGTTTATAGAGTGACGGTACATCCACACATCTGAGATTTCAGGCAAGCATGGATAGCAAAAAGAGTGCATGTGTTCATTAGGCATTTTTACATTAGAGCTTTTGGTGTGGACGAGAGTCCATTTGATGTCAGAGTACGGTTTGGGTGGAGGTGGAATTGTACTCTGGGTCGGACTAAGCAATCAAACTAAGCATGAAAATAGCCTAATATAGACAACATAGATGTTTGAATTCATCCACAATAGCACCATCCAAAATGGTCAGAAACCTAGGGGTAACTGTCGACAACCAACTCCGACCACATCTTAAAAACAGCCCAATCATGTAGATTTGCACTCTGCAACATTAGGAAGATAAGACCCTTCCTCTTTGATCATGCCACACAACTCCTTGTTCAGTCTCCTGTCATATCTAGACTGGACTACTGTAATGCTCTTTTAGAGCCTTCCTGCATGCGCAATTATGCCTCTGGAAAGGATCCAGAATGCAGCAGCATGGCTGGTCTTCAACAAACTCAAGAGAGCATATGTTACACTCCTCCTTGTCTCTCCACACTGGCTGCCAGTTGCTGCACATATCAAGGCTCTGATGGTGGCATACAGAACAGTCACTGGGTCTGCACCAGCTTACCTAAAATCATTCCTGCAGAGCTATGTTTCCAACAGAAGGCTGTGGTCTGAAAATGAGTGGCACCTTGTGGTACTAACACACAGAAGCACCAAATCACTTTCGCCGACCTTTCAGCTTCACTGTACCTCAATGGTGGAACGACCTTCCCAACTCAATCTATGAAGCAGACTCCCTCTCTGTCTTCAAAAAAACAGCTAAAGACATAACATTTTCATGAGCACTTGTCCATATAATAGCAACAACCAAAAAATAGTTCTTGTTGCACTCTAATCTCTGTCTTGGCTAATACTATAATTGAAACTTTGAAATGCTGCACTTTTCGTATTACTGCTTTCTTAAGATGAATTGCTTATTTTGTATCCTTCATCATTTTTTTAAGTTGCTTTGGATAAAAGCGTCTGCTAAATTAATAAATGTGAAGGTAATGTTTTGTGAGCCATCTCTGTATTTTATGAGAGTGAAAGCGAGATAGAGAGAGAGCAATAGAGTCGAAAGACAGGAGAGTTGTGGGGGACTTGGTGGAGTTACTGTGAGTCAGATTTAAATTCAGTCCCTCCGAACAGATTGAAATGTTTAAATGTTGCTATAGCAATGGTGGAGAAAACAGTCATTCTCTTGACTTCACAGAAGCCTCAATGTTTTTTTGTGTAAGTATGGACCTAGAGTACCGCAAATATTTCTAAAAGATTCCATATACAATCATTTACCACTAACAAACTGAACCCAACAGACAAGTTTTGATCATAGGGAAAATGCAGCCTTTCCTCAGTCCTGCCCAGATAAAATAAGCTTGCCTCAAGGTTATCAACCATTAACAGTGTGAATACCCTAACAGGTATGGCATAGTTGCTCTAGGTACTGTCTGCCAACAAGCATGCATTCCTGGTTGTCATGGATTCCTGAAAACCTTGAGTAATTCTCTTCCTTCTGTGTCTCCCAAGGCTTTGGAGCTGCTTTACCTTCTCAAAGTACAACATTTCAAAGCTTTAAAAACTCTTTGAAATGTTAACTAGTGTTTGTTTAACATTACCTCTCTTGGATATTAGTGTAAGAGAGAGGTAAAGAAAAGTCAAAGTTAATACAAACTTATGGACCATTAAATCCACTGGATTCAGAGCTTTACGTGAATATTCTGGGTAAAAATGCTGTAAGTGATATTTTTGTAATACAAATGTCCCTACAACCTGTCAGACTGAAACAAGCATCTTTCCAGATAGCACACGTACATCTCCAAGATGTCTGTTTAAAAGTGTTTAATCTGGAAAGACTTCATAGTATAGAGACTAGCAATATTCAGCGACAGTTGTCACTGGTAGTGTGAACGAGGCTAAGTTTTTAGTTTACAGACTGAGAAATGACTCAAAATAATTCTCTGTTGTACATACAGCTTACGTAGTTTTTAATTCTAAATATTACTTAAAATGCTTCTCCTGAATGCTTCACATACAGTGGCAAGAAAAAGTATGTGAACCCTTTGGAATTACCTGAATTTACGTAAAAAATTGTCTTAAAATATGGTTTGAACTTCATCTAAGTTACAATAATGTACAAACACAATCTGTTTTAACTTGTAACGCACAAATTATTTTATTGTTCTTGTATATTGAATAAATCATTCAAATATTCACAGTGTAGGTTGGAAAAAGTATGTGAACTCCTAGGCTAATGATGTCAACAAAAGCTAATTAGAGTCAGGAGTTGGCAAACCTGGCATCCAATTAATGAAACAAGATTGGAGGTGTGGGTTAGATCTACTTTGACTTTTAAAAAGCTCTCAAACATTTTAAGTTTGCTATTCACAAGAAGCATCTGCTGACATGGAACATGCCTTGCAAAAAAAAAAAAAAGATCTCATAAGACCTACGATCAAGAATTGTTGCTTTGCATAATCCTGGAAAGGGTTAAAGTTATCTCGAAGATCTTAGATATGTATCTGCCCAATGTTAGACAAATTGTCTATAAATGGAGACGATTTAGTACTGTGGCTACTCTCCCTAGAAGTGGCCATCCAGCCAAGATGACTCAAAAGGCACACCGCAGAATGCTCAGTGAGGTGAAAAAAGAACCGTAGATTGACAGTTAAAGATTTGAAAGAATCATTGGAATATATTTGTTCATGAGTCTACTGTATGGAAAACATTAAACAAGCATGGTGTCCATGGCAGGACAATGACCCTAAACACAGAAGTAAATCCACAACAGAATGGCTTAAAAAAGCCAGCTAATTCCAAAGGATTCACTTACTTTTTCTTGCCAATGTTTATCCATTTGATTGCTTTTGTCAAAACACTGGACATTTATCATCCACACTGTAGGTTGGAATCAACCATCACACAAAACATTATTCTTTGAAACATAAAACAGCCAATAGTGAAAGCAAACCACAAAAACATGAGTCAAAATTTGTTTTTTAAAAACATAAAACATCTATTTGTTTAGTGCCTAGTTTCTGTTGTAATATTATCTCTAAATGTCTGTAGCCCATGAGCAATTCAACACAACAACAAGCCCACTTTACACGGGTGCTTTCGTTAAATCTCCAGCATTCTCAGTGATGAGAGCTGAGGCAACCGGCAGGAAATCCCGCCTGCAGGCTGAGCAAAGCCATCCTCACCCAACGCTGTATTATCCCTCTCTGCCTCTCTTTGTCATCTGAAGACTGGACTTCCCTCAAATGAGGTGCACAATCTATTACACAATTGCAAATACACACAAATGCACAAACCAGCCATACGTGAACAGCAAAGGGTACAGCATATACACGTTTTAAGCTGTACAATAACAATATACATTCTTTTACTCACTCTCATGAATTTCTAAAGCTATATACTTCTTTCTTCTATATTCATGCTATATGCAACAGAACCTTACAGTGATCTGGCTTGTCATTTTCAAAGTTTTTGATGGCAGAGGTTCTTGTGTCTCGTAAGATGTGCAATTGAGATTTGAAAGCGGCAGTGAAGGGTAGTAGTTGACCGATATATCGATGACGATGATAAAACTGCCGATATTTGGTATTTTTAAATTATCTACATCGGTCGATAAATTTACCCGTTTGGCAGATTAGTTTCATAAGCCGTGAAGGCGCAGATAAGCACCTGCTTGCACATGAAGGTGCCGTGTGAGACATGTAAATGATCAATCAATTCCTTTTGTTGTTACGTGCCATCGTGTTACCACAATAATAGACTGCAACACAGTCTCCTTTAAACAGTCCAGCATATCAGAGCCACAAAATACATGTATCAGCTCATGATGTTTAAAGTGTTTGTACATTTTTCATTCTTCAAATTCCTATCTCTCTTCTTAACAGTTCCATGTAACTGCTAATTGTCTTGTCTAATGATAAAAAGGAAAATATCAATAAAACTGTTATCATATATCATCTGTAAATATGCAGATATCTTGTATAAACAGATTTAATTCACAAACCTCACAAAACTTGCACAAATCCAGCATTTTCTCCCTGTGGAGAGCTTATATATATTCCTCTTAAGCATGTTTTTAATATGGCCTTCATCAAAACTGTGTCCCTCTGATTCACAAATTCACAGCAGGCGATCCGGGCCATGTAAACTAAAGGCTGTCAAGAGATTGCTGCTCGCTGAATCCACACTACCGCATGAAGCAACTTAAAAGTAAAGATGCTTGATGTGAGCTATAAGTAAATGTCATATTCTATGTGCACTGTTTGTACAATTAGTTTGATTCTGTCTTTTGTTAGGAAATGTGATTGCTAATGCGAACATGCCACACATGGTTGCTAGACTACTCTGTTGACTGTTGTTATTTTCTTCTTCCAGTTTCTTTATGTGCAAATTAATCACAAAAATGTTATGCTTTGAGAGAAACCAGAAGAAACTGCTTTTTACCATTTAATTTACACTATCTTATTTTTTTATTTTTTTTTAATTGTTTTACAAAGTTAAAGTTTTGTGTGAAACTGAGTAAATATAGTGCTAAAATCTATTGTATATATAGCTTCAGAAGACTTGGTATACAGCACACAAGTTTTATGAACTAATTTTATAGTACATTTCTGGAACTTTTTTGTCCATTTTGGATCTTGGATGGAAAAGAGCACTGTGAAAATCTTCAAATATGGTTTTGTGTTTCACGGAAGAAACAAATTCATACGGGTTTGGAATGACATGAGGGTAAGTTAATGGATGAATTTTTGGGGGTGAACTATTTTTTTAAAACTTAAGCTACAGCAATGTTACAGACATTAACACACAAAAAGCCAATACATTACAGTCTGTTGTTACACTTATGCAGTCCAGCCAAGCCCCAGCAGGCAGCAAACGGGTGCTCTAGTACCAAAGCTTTGGCCTAATGAGACTCACATAGTTTCGGTACAGACTCATTAATCTGTCACAAGAATCATGGAGAAAGTAAATCTTGGCAAGCATTCTCTATTTTTTTAATCTCCTTCATCAGGGCAGAACTCTAGAATGAAACGCATGGAGAGTTTCTGGCCTATGATGAGACACTTTGATTTAGAGTCTTCCGTGCCTTCATGCCTCCATCTTTAATAAGACACTGATGTGCCAAGGTTCCAAAGCATCACAGATTTAACGCTTTAATACTGTTAGTCAATTTATTCACTAAAGTCTACCAGCGATTGGTCAGGTTAAGTTAACAGACCTTGAGTTTTGACATTGGAGGAGCTCTAATGTTTCCTAAACAGTCCTGCATGCATAATCCTTCTTTATTAATTAAACATGTCTCTTAAAACTGTAAATTGGGAATTTAACCTTGTACTTTGTAAGGAGAAAAGTTGGATATTCCAGCTCTTAAACTTTTGTAATAATTAGAGAAATAGGATTCCCTAAATTCCCTAATTATTATAATATTGTCACAAGGGTTAAAGTCTCAGCTTCAAAGGCTTTGCTCATTGACCACCCACAATTTTATGCATATTGCACAAAAAAAAAAAAAAAACTTGCCAAAATCGCAAGCTCAAATCAGATTTCTGGACGTATACTCAACAACCAATAGTTTAGTATTAGTCTGCATGGAAACAAAAGCATGTTTATCCGTCCTTCGGATGAGCCGTTAAACCGAGGTCCTGACTCTCTGTGGTCATTAAAAATCCCATGGCACTTCTCGTAAAGAGTAGGGGTGTACCCCGGTGTCCTGGCCAAATTCCCCCCATTGGCCCTTATCTATCATGGCCTCCTAATAATCCCCATCCCCGAATTGGCTACATCACTCTACTCTCCTCTCCATCAATAGCTGGTGTGTGGTCTGCCGTCAAATCATCCAGGTGGATGCTGCACACTGGTGGTGGTTGAGGAGATTCACCCTATACTATGTAAAGCGCTATGAGTGCCTAGCAAAGTGCTATATAAATGTGAGGAATTATTATTACTATTATTATGTTTATGTTTTTAAGGTACTGGGCTGCTATGATGTCGACATATTTTCCTATTCAACCATTTCCAGAGACTGCAGCGCCATTATTTAAATTTTTTCAATGCCAGTCTATAATTGTGGTATCATTGATTTCAGATTTGTCCGTCCCTAGAATATAGAAACAAAATGAACTGTGGTTCACTGCCTTATATGTCAATCAGACAACCTGTTCCTGTCTAAATGGGTGATGTCGAGAGTCAAAATTCTGGCTCTGTGGGATGACAAGAGGGAATTTTTAAAGCACGCTACAAAACATTAAATTAATCTAACCAAATCTGTAACAGGAGAATGATCTGCAACCATAATGGAAACTAATTCCATGTTCACTAGGATGTTTTTGTGTGAGCAAGAACTCTACCCATCTGACTACTTCCAGGTTAGCGGAGCACATCTGGGTGGATGCTTTGCGGCAGTATATGCCTGTAGCCAAACCAATGACTCACAGAAATGTGGTTCTGACAAGAAACCAATGCTGGAAGGCAGGATACAAAAGCGATCCATTACCCCTCCCTGTTCATAACATCTGTTGCAGACAGACAATCAGACAGAAGTGGCTGAAATCATTGTTTACCAAAGAGGGAAGAGTTAGCAAAGACTGCACTGTTGAATTCAGCTGTGAACACTTTATCCATGCTGTCCAGGGGGATACTGATAGAGAGAGATCATAGTCAATAAATATTCTCTCTTTGCCTCTCATTATTTAGCTGAGTTTAAAGTCTTTAAGAGAGGTCAGACAGATAGCAAGCTAGCTAGTGGTGTTTGCTAAGGCAAGCTTCACTACACTGAAAAAATAATTTTGCCTGAAAAATTTGCTTCATGTAGTAACATCTAAATAAAATGGTTTTATTCAAGTCAAAAATATTATTTAGCATTACATAATCAACCTGAATACATTATGTTGCACCAACAAAACCCATTTTTTTCTTTTCTTTTTTTATCCCCTTTTCTCCCAATTTGGAATGCCCAATTCTCACTACTTAGTAGGTCCTCGTGGTGGCACGGTTACTCACCTCAATCTGGGTGGCGGAGGACAAGTCTCAGTTGCCTCCCCCTCTGAGACCGCCAATCCACGCATCTTATCACGTGGCTCGTTGTGCATGACACCACGGAGACTCCGCATGTGGAGGCTCGTGCTACCCTCCGCGATCCATGCACAACTTACCACGTGCCCCCACTGAGAGCAAGAGCCACTAATTGCGACCACGGGGAGGTTACCCCAGGTGACTCTACCCTCCCTACCAACCGGGCCAATTTGGTTGCTTAGGAGACCTGGCTGGAGTCACTCAGCACACCCTGGATTCGAACTAGCGACTCCAGGTGTGTAGTCAGCGTCAATACTTGCTGAGCTACTCAGGCCCTCCAACAAAACCCATTTTAACGATTAGGTCAGGTAGAAATAGCTCTTTAAGGTAACAACTGCAGGTTATCACCTTTTACTGTGTATTGCTCATATTTAGGGTTAAGAATTCGAACAAACCTAACCCTAAGTATTAAGGGTCAGTGTTGGGGGTAATGCGTTACAAGTAAGGCCTGTTCCGTAATCAGATTACTTTTTTCGAGTAATGAGTAAAGTAACGCAATATTGTTTTTATTTTAGACCATAATATCGGAGTTACATTTTAAATAAAGTAACGCGTTGCTTTTGTACACCTCTACTTTCCTGTATTGTTTGAAATCAGGAGTAAAAGTGTGCAAACTTCGGGGAGGAGACGTAGTGCATGATGGGCATTGTAGTTCTGAAGAGTGTGAGTCCAGAGACTATTTAGCAGAGATGAGTCACTTCTATTTAAATGAATGGGAGAAATTGGAACGCCAAACCAAGAAGCTCTAGCACCCAACAGTCAATGGATGTAGAAAGGAAGTCCCGCCTTGCAGGTAAAAGAGCTCATGCGCATTAGCTATACAAGCTATACAAGTGTTTTAGTGTAATATGAGGTCAACATTCGGTTGAGTGAAATGCAATTGATTCATGTGTTAATACACACTGCATTAAAAAATCAGTAAATGCGTTTAGGCAGAGGGATTATAAGACTAGTCTTCCACTGGCCATGACATGATACACAGGGTGAAATACTCGCTCAATTCACTGACTTATGCAGCCGAACTGCTCTGTGTTACAGCTCCCCGTATCTGGGAGAATGGGATGAGAAAAGCTGACTCTGGATAAGTGGCTCCGAGCAACGTTCTACATCGATTGTGTACACAGAGAAAATGACTTAGTTTCTAAAAAGATTCTACATTTTTGTTTTATAATACACAAGTAGTTTGATTCATGAAACAAACTGTTTTTATGACATTTTGGTAGCAATAAAAATGATTCCATTCAAGTTGTATCAACATGCTCCTTTGAAGTTGTATGCGGTCAACCAGTGGCATCTGTACGCACCATGGATCAACTCAAAACAAGCGCTCACTGAGATGACTTAAGTGAAAAATATTATTTTATTATCAGCACATTCCTTGGACATGTTAGGCTGGCATTCCCCACTGAATTTTATCCTGACTTTTGAAAAACATCTTAAGTTGATTCTGACATTGTCGATGGGCACAGCACATGATGATATATATGATGCAGGTTCAGGTGTTGGACTTTGCTGCTTTAGTTAAGATAGTGGTTATTCTTCATTATTCATATTGGCTGCAATGTTGAAGGAAAAACAAATCATGCATATTCATGTTCCTGATTCTTTATTTTAAATATGATGTGAAGACCTACATTTTAAATATCTGTTTGTTTACTATGTTGTTTTGACATGAGTGCTGTACAAAAGCTAGTATGACCTGTAATGTCTCTTGTATGCATTGCATAGCATAGTAGAAGAGAAAGTGGCTGTGAGAAAAAAGTTACGCAAAAATAATGCAAAAGTAACGTACTGCTTTACTTTCCATAAAAATGTACTTCTTAATTAATTAAGTTACTTTTTTAAGGAGTAACACAATATTCTAACAAGTTACTTTTAAAAGTAACGTTACCCAACACTGTTAAGGACACCCTAGCAGTGCCTTAGCAACCAGCTAGAACACCCTAGCAACCACATAGCAACACAGTAAAACCAATTAGAACACTTTAGCAACCAAATAGCAACAACCTTTAATCACCCACAACACCCTAGCATTGAGAGGGGACTTTTGCATGGGCAAGCACTACTCACATTTACTTACGAAAATTTAAAAATCTAGTTCATTATGCCTTACTCTTGTTTACTCTGACACAGGTCCAGGCATGATGCTTAGTCTCTGTACCACTTTCACTCTTTTCTCACTCAGTTTGAGGCCAAATGTTGTGAAATTCCTGGACTTCGCTCCATTTGCACCACATAAAAGCGCAGTAAAAATTAAAAATCATTATTTTTATGTCAGTTGTCCTTCACATGCCTAAAAATAGGACATTGGAAAAGTGTACAGAAATTTAGATTTGTCTAGGGTTCAGGATTTTGTTTATGGAGGGTTTAATTTCAGGTTGCACAAAAGGAGTGGTTCTCCACTGGTGGTCACATCACAAAAATAGGTCTCAGGTCTGTTCTGATGGGGTTGCAGAGTGCAGGGAAAATATAATTTTGTGCATTGTAATAAAATTTCATTTGTAATTGACATCAAAGGTGAATCGTCTAATAAAACTGTATTTTGCTGTTAATTCATCAGTCACTTCAGTCAGTAGAAGATAGCTTAATTAGGCAGATGTCAACATGGGCAAGCTGCATGACATGATCTCATCCTAATTAACCATGAACAACACTACGCAAGGTGAAAGAAAATATGACCCAAACTTAATTAAATACAGGTTCACTTGCAATGACATGATTTGTGCTGACCACAGTGTGTTTTGTGAGATGAATTCAAAATGTGACATTTGCTTAACAATTTTGCTAAACAATTTTGGTACTGTGTTCAACTGTGAAAGATTTTTCATTGGACATCTTGGGGTCGCCACTTGATGTCCAATGTAAAATCTGGGTCCTGAAGCAAAACCAGTTGAGAACCACTTCACTAAACAATCTTAGATTTGCATAATGTGGTTGTGCATCCCAATAAACTCATGAACACGGTTTTGTTTGACTCCTTCTATTCTGTTATTCATTTGTCCATTACTGGATCCATGTTTTGATGCTGGTTGCCTGAAAACTTCCCATGATTTGTGCTAGGGACTGGGCGTATGTGATGTTAATAGACCATAAAGTATTTTTAGAACCATTTAACACTAGAGGATACATCAGATGTATGTTTATTTGTGCTATTCTCTGTAATCTGAGAGCTGATTTGTTGGAAAGTTGCTCAATCTTTGCGTGTTACACATCACTGGTGGGAGTCTGGTGGGTGGCCTTTAAAACATGACTGTTTGTTTAAGTTCAGGATGGAGTAAATATGGTCTCTGGCTGTTTGAGTGCTTTGCAGAAGTTTGCAGTCTACTGCTGCATCTGGTACAGACCCATAATTATGCTATTACCTTAACAGTAGGTTACAACACAAAAGGAAAGACAATTTCTGGTGTCTAAAACACTTCTCGTTAGCTAGAGGACATGACCTTTAATGTATTTTTCATGTACTTTCTCTTCTACTTCCAGAAGACCACTGTTTATAATTGTAACTTACATTATTACTGTATATACAGTATATATAATAACTTACATCATGAGATGGAGCACTGTATGAACACCTGTGATCGTCTGACAATGTTAATTAATGGCTGTATGGTTATTCAGGTTCTGTGATTTGGCTAAAGGTGAAGTGTGTAATTTAAAAAAAAATACTTTCCCCTAACCCAGTAACAGCCAGATCTCATGAAAAATATGTGACTGTGGTGACATTTGTTCACTGAGTGGTGCTAAAATCAAATAAAAAATGTTTCCAAGGTTTTTAAGGTCAATGCTCTATCGAGTTTTAAACCCTACCCGACCCTAAACCTTAAGCCTAAACCTGATAGTGTCAATAAAAGAAAATGTGAGACTTGTGAGACAAATTGCTGAAGCAGATAAAGCAGGAAATATCATAAGATAACATTGTGTTAGGAATATGGCGAAAAGTAAGTGTTTATCGCTGATAATTTGCGATTTTACTCTTGATTTGAGTGAAAGGGAATAAAAGTCTTTGTTGTTGTATCGTCTCTAGTGTTCATTTAACCGGGAAAGTGCCACGATACGTAATTTAGCAAAACTTTTGGTTGAGTAATATGATTCTATCGGACCAGGTTTGCCAATAACGTGCAGAGACAGCTATGAATAAGTCATTCATAAGTTTGACTTTTGAAATACTGTGCGAAAATATTGTGGCTCTGTGATTCGTTCAAAAAATCGTTTAAGTGACCCAACATATCAACTTTTAGCTCAACAAATGGTATAAATTTGGGGTGGGACAACAACTATGTTTACAATGCTAGTATTGCGAAAAAGTAGTGTTCTTGTTTACATGCACTGTATAAGCGGTTATCTCTTTACCACTGTATATATGCGGCTTGGTCAGTAAGCGGCTTTCTTCACAGCAACATAATTTCCCCGCAAAACTTGTGTAAATAACAAACATGGTATCCGAGGAAGACTTCACTATTTTATTACCCATTGCTTTGCTTGATATTAAGATATTCCAGAGTTATTGCTGTGTTTGTATCCTTAACTTTCCATCGTGATCTGCAGCAGAATTAAGCTGCAATAGAGGGGTTTCTATCTTATGTTTTTAAGTCATTTTTTACTATAATTTCTCCTCCTGCCCAGTAGGTGGAAATTTGCATGAAGCATGTGAATTGCCAAAAGCTAAAGAAGAAGAATGTGAATGTAAAGGTGTGTATTTATACTAAAAAATGATTTAGTGCAAAAATGTAATGAACAATGTAATTATTTAACATTTTGGCTATCTATGATGACTAAAGGAGCAGATTGCTGCATGTAAGTGTATAAAGTGGTGTATAAATGTATAAGTGGATGTCTGTGATGAAGCAGAATTTGGCTCTGTTGTTTTGGAGAACAGATGACTCATTTTAGAAAACCAAAATATGTTTTCCACATTCTCCATTCAGCAGCTATCACTAATGAAGCCATAAGCTTTCTTAGGGGCCGTTTACACGACAAAGTTTTCAACTAAAAAAGTGTTTTGGCTGTTTGTTTACACGACAATGGCGTTTTGGTGCCTGAAAATGCAAACTTTTGAAAATGGGTTTCAAAGTGCAAGTTTTTGAAAACAATGCCGTTATCGTCTCCGTGTAAACATACAAAAACGCGAATTCGTGAAAACAATGATGTCATGTGCACGTGTATTTTGTGTTCAGTCTATAGGCATGCGCGCGTGTAATTCAAAACAACGCGCGAGACATTCAAAACTACAATGGTGGACCACAGGACTGTGTTTGTGATTTTGAGTTTATTTACGCTTCTCCAGCAAAGTAATTGTAGTAATAAAGCAACCTCATCGTCCGTCCAGACAAAATTGCTCGATGCTTTCGCCATCTTCATTGTTTGTATTCACCGCTCTGTGGAAGAATGCTTATGTGCGCAGGCACGTAGTGTTTCTTTACAAAGTGCCAACTACTGGCCTGGCATGCATAATACAGCGTGTTTAGTCGTTTTCGCGGATCCGTGTGAACAGGGATCGTTTTGATAACATTTTCGTCTGTACGCGAATCTTTTCAAAAACACAATAGAAAACCTTTTCCGTTTTTAGTACATCGTTGTCATGTAAACATACCCTTAGTTCATCAGGTTTGTCAGTCTAGTATCAGGGAAGCAACCAACTACTGGGATTTTATTTGTTCAGTTCATTGTTTGACCAAGTATGTTGCCATCACAGTCAGGGGTTGCCAACTGTTTGTTTGACCTTAGGTGCCGTTTGAGCCAGTGATATGTGTGTACTCACTAATGGACTGCTGTGTGTGAAATATTGTCTCAAATTATTTACATTTATGGAGCTCACGTTCCTTAAGCACTGATAAAGGTTATAACTTACATTTACACATTCTGTGATGCAGTAAAAATGTTATATACACTCCACTTCAAGTACTTTTAAGTAAAAAACAAACTGTTATCAACATCATTCAGAATATATGGAATGTTCAGTGTCGGCTGTTTAGAAGATTCCATTAATTCTAATCTTATTTTCTTGTTAGTTTAAATCTTTAAAATTATCTTCTACTAAACTCTTTCTGATTCCGGTGCCAGGGGTAGGATCTGGCTCTGACCATTCCCCAGAATTCCCTATTACACAATCACCATCATGGCAGAGAAAACATTACTTGTCATGAGTAATTTTATTACAGCAGTGAAAAGGGCTCTGATAAAATCTCAGCAGATACCTTTTGATCATGATAGCCTGCTGTGAGGAGTGTGGACTCATGCATGTCCAATAAAATTATTAAAGGAGACCACTTGAAAGGAGAGATGGAGGACATGATTAATTCCAGATCAAATTAATTCGCTCATCTCCAACATTCTTTGACTAGCTCTAAATCCATATATGGATAATTACTCAGTTTAGCTTTTTAGCCCTTACCTGAAAGTCTATCAAAGGTATTTAAAATAGTTTCCGTTACTTCAGATTTCAAAATCTGAAAGTCATACAGCCCAGTGCTATTTCCTACGGTATTTACACCCCTTACTGCAGTCTTTTCAGGCAGGTGTATGTAGTTCTGTGAATTTAAAGTGTTATTGTTTTTATTTTGCAGATAAAGAAAATGATATGAAGTTTAAGATTACATTTTTGGGCATTTTCAGACCTGTAGCTCGTTCAATTTGTTCCAAAACAGGGGCTAAAATTTACATTTCAAAACAAACCAAAACTGAGTTAATAAAAGTCACAAGTGAGCAAACTGTCCTCTCATTGATCAAAATGTTTGTGAACTGTTCAGGAATTTAGCTCATACATCAATATACCAGTTAAAATGATAAACCTGTACATATGTGTCAACTGGTAAAAATTTTCGAGTATTTTCTACATTACAGTTATTCAAAATATCGCTGCATGGTACAGAATGTGCGTTCCAGTCAGAGGTTGTGTGGGAAATACACATTATCTGTCACTCAGATGGATATCAAATTTATGTCATGGTTATTTTTGTCTGTCATTAGTCACTTTTGCATTATTTCTTCTTTGAAAAGTGCCTGTTTTCACGGTCACAGAGCTATCTCTTTCGCATGCACACACACAAACACCCCCCCCCCCCCCACACACACACACACACAAACAGTAGAGAGTGTGAAGCCATGTAAAGACGGTTTTTATCTGTCAAAAAGTTGCTAACACGGTCCTACCTGTGTCTGTTCTGCCGCTATCCAAAAGAAAGATCATACTAAAATAACCTCAGGAATTATAAACCTCCAATTTTAAATGCAGTTATATTTAATATAATCGGCAAAAGCTATATCCACATTTTGATTATGAATTACTGTGAAGCGCTAACCTACAGATTTCTTCTCCACAGATCCATCAGGTATGCTCAAGGTTTTCATAGGGATATTGTTTGGTTTGTTAGTCCTTTGGGCCTGACCAAAGTCTTTCTAGCAAGTCAGTCCACTGTCGGACATCTTTGGAACACTACCGGGAAGCTATTTCCAGTCATGAAAGTGTAGCTCCTATCTGCTTGAATGGGGAAAGACCGAAATCTCCAAAATGGTTGGTTAAGATTACGATCAAAGAACATATTTCAAATCAGCAGTAAAATCTGACAACACAGGAATCATAAATTGTGCTTCTTCACCTCAAATTTAGCTAAAAAAAAAGCATGGCTTTTATAGCTAATTCGAATGCACGTTCTCGAGTTGATTGACAGGCAATGTAAGTACACTGGTGGCCAAAAGTTTGGGATAATATACAGATTTTGCTCTTATGGAAAGAAATTGGTACTTTTATTCACCAAAGTGGCATTCAACTGATCACAATGTATAGTCAGGACATTAATAATGTGAAAAATTACTATTACAATTTAAAAAAAAAAATCAAAACTTCTAAACTACTTCAAAGAGTTCTCATCATAAAATCCTCCACATGCAGCAATGACAGCTTTGCAGATCCTTGGCATTCTAGCTGTCAGTTTGTCCAGATACTCAGGTGACATTTCACCCCACTTCCTGTAGCATTCGCCATAGATGTGGCTGTTTTGTCGGGAACTTCACACACCTTACAGTCTAGCTGATCCCACAAAAGCTCAATGGGGTTAAGATCCATAACACTCTTTTCCAATTATCTGTTGTCCAATGTCTGTTTCTTTACCAACTCTAACCTTTTCTTTTTGTTTTTCTGTTTCAAAAGTGGCTTTTTCTTTGCAATTCTCCCCATAAGGCCTGCACCCCTGAGTCTTCTCTTTACTGTTGTACATGAAATTGGTGTTGAGCGGGTAGAATTCAATGAAGCTGTCAGCTGAGGACAATTGAGGCGTCTATTTCTCAAACTAGAGACTCTGATGTACTTATCCTCTTGATTAGTTGTACATCTGGTCTTCCACATCTCTTTCTGTCCTTGTTAGAGCCAGTTGTCCTTTGTCTTTGAAGACTGTAGTGTTTACCTTTGTATGAAATCTTAAATTTTTTGGCAATTTCAAGCATTGTATAGCCTTCATTCCTCAAAACAATGATTGACTGACGAGTTGCTAGAGAAAGCTGTTTCTTTTTTGCCATTTTTTACCTAATGTTGACCTTAATACATGCCAGTCTATTGCATACTGTGGCAACTCAAAAACAAACACAAAGACAATGTTAAGCTTCATTTAACGAACCAAATAGCTTTCAGCTGTGTTTGATATAATGGCAAGTGATTTTCTAGTACCAAATTATCAAGCAATTTAGCATGATTACTCAAGGATAAGGTGTTGGAATGATGGCTGCTGGAAATGGGGCCTGTCTAGATTTGATCAAAAATGACTTTTTCAAATAGTGATGGTGCTGTTTTTTTACATCAGTAAAGTCCTGACTATACTTTGTGATCAGTTGAATGCCACTTTGGTGAATTAAATTATCAGTTTCCTTCAGAAACAGCAAAATCTGTACATTATTCCAAACTTTTGGCAACCAGTGTATTTAAAAGATGATTGGCTCTTTTACCCAAAAGGCGGGACTTCCTTTCTACATCCGTTGCCCGTTGGGCGTTCCAACTTCTCCCATTCATTTAAATAAAAGTCAGTCTCTGCTAAATTGTCTCTGGTTTGACTGCAGTCTCACCACAAGCGAACCGATCCAGAGTTCGTTTGCAATCAAGACTGTCTCGGACTGATTGTTTTGGTGGGGATCCGAGTGTGATTGCCATGTTCATATATACCTAACCAAACCAAACTAAGAGAGAAAACACACCAGGTTCTGAAACAAATGCTCCAAAAGAGCCAGATGTGAACACAGCCATAAACCAAGGAGTCCAAATTGATGTGGTTTACCTACTCTATGGCTGTTACTCAATGTGCATTCCTATGTGTTCTTACATTCTCATGGACTCGTTCAAGGTCATCATCCACTGCCAAAGTTCAATTTCAAAACTCAGAAATATGCATTCTACGTCCTCCTGTCATTCCGAGTTTGTTCTTCCAAGATAGCTTGGCAAGACTGGTCTTTCATAAGAATACAAGTCTGTTCTCTGTGTTCTTAGCATTGAGAAACACCCTACGTTTCAATGTTTGTGTAATATCATGAGAGAGTTATCTGATGTTTTAAGAATGTCAAAAATGGCAATTCATATTGTTATTTTCAGACAGTAAAGGATTCTTATCACTGCAATCATTGCTTTTCATGTGACATTCATGCCTCAACATTGTTTTGAAGAGCCACAGAACAATAGATCTGCTCGTGGTATGTTTTACAACACAATGGGGAAATATTTCTTCGAACTTAAAATGTTCTTTGAGATAAGCCGCTTTGTCTTTCTCTTGCCATGTGTTGTTAATGGTAGTTTATATGTTATTAGAAGAAATTGACACCCAGCAATAAATAAAAGATCAAAAAGCTAGTCTTGCTCCAAAAGCAGAATGTTTCTCAAGAGTTATAGTTCCCCAAAGATTTTTATAACAATACAACAATTGTACAAATCACAATTCAGATTGCATGCACAGAATGTTTGGGTTACTAAATCAAAACAAATCAGAGATTATAATTTCAGAATAATTGTGCTGTTGTCACGTTTAATGTGTTTTTGTTCATGTTTTATGTTTCATGTCATGTGATTTCCTGTTCTATAGTCATGTGTTTCCTGGTCATGTGATATCCTGTTTCCCTCCATGTTCATGTGTCTTGTTTTCATTGGTTCATTGCTTGACTTACTCATTATCATTCTTGTCTTTTCATTGGTTTTAGTTTATTAGTCTTATTATCTTGTTTATAGTTCTGTCTGTTCTTTGGTTGTCTTGTTACCCTTGTCCATGTGTTTATACCCTCATGTTTGCCATGGTCCTTTGTCAGGTATTGTAAGTGTAACATTGTTGTGTAACATTGTTGGATAAGTCAAGTGAAGTCAAGTCAAGTCCATGTTTCTGTTCACGGTTTTTGGTTTTCACGTTTATGAATAAACTGCACTTGGGTCTTTCACATCATCATCGTCTTCGTCATTGTCATTGCCAGCCATCGCTACAGAATACCTGACCAACAAAATGAACCCAGCAGATATCCTTATACGTCTATGTCAAGCAAAGCGATCTATAGAAGATTACATGGAGGACTTCTGCATCCTGGCAGACGAGGTAGGCTTCAATGAGTTCGCCCTCAAACACTTCTTTCGTGCTGGCTTGAATGAGCCGGTGCACTCCTGGATGCCTGCCAGTTGGAGTACCTTCAATCTGGCTCAGTATATCGACCTTGCCCTGTGGATAAGTGGTTCAACTTTCACTGTGGGTGAGGTGGATAACGAGCCAGAGATCCACGTCATGGCCACCAAGCCAGAGTTCCACGTCATGGCCGTCGAGCCAGGGTCCCACGTCATGGCCGCCGAGCCAGGGTCCCAAGTCATGGCCACCGAGCCAGGGTCCCACGTCATGGCCTCCGAGCCAGGGTCCCACGTCATGGCCTCCGAGCCAGGGTCCCACGTCATGGCCACCGAGCCAGGGTCCCACGCCATGGCCGACAAGCCAGCTTCCCACGTCATGGCCAACGAGTCAGTGTCCCACGCCAGGGTCCCACGTCATGGTCGCCGAGCCAGGGTCTCACATCATGGTTGCAGAGCTTGCACCACCTTCTGCTCCGGATCCTGAGTCTGCTCCATGCCATGTCACAGCCACGCCAGAGTCTGCTCCATGCATGTCACAGCCACACCAGAGTCTGCTCCATGCCATGTCACAGCCACGCCTGATTCTGCTCCATGCCATGTCACAGCTACGCCTGAGTCTGCTCCATGCCATGTCACAGCCACACCTGAGTCTGCTCCATGCCATGTCACAGCCACGCCTCAGCCTGCTCCATGCCATGTCACAGCAACGCCTCAGCCTGCTCTATGCCATGTCATAGCAACGCCTCAGCCTGCTCCATACCATGTAACAGCAACGCCTCAGCCTGCTCCATGCCATGTCACAGCAATGCCTCAGCCTGCTCCATGCCATGTCACAGCAATGCCTCAGCCTGCTCCATGCCATGTCACAGCAACGCCTCAGCCTGCTCCATACCATGTAACAGCAACACCTCAGCCTGCTCCATGCCATGTCACAGCAACGCCTCAGCCTGCTCCATGCCATGTCACAGCAACACTTCAGCCTGCTCCATGCCATGTCACAGCAACGCCTCAGCCTGCTCCATGCCATGTCACAGCAACACCTCAGCCTGCTCCATGCCATGTCACAGCAACGCCTGAGCCTGTCACAATAACGCCTCAGTCTCCTTCACGCCATGTCACAGCCAAACCTCAGCCTGCTCCATGCCATGTCAAGGCCAAGCTTCAGTCTGCTCCATGCCATGTCTCAGCCAAGTCCCAGACTGCTCCATGCCATGTCACAAGAAAGCCTCTGCTCCATGGTCCAGACCCGCCTCTGCTCCACGGTCCAGGCCCACCTCTGCTCCACGGTCCAGGCCCGCTTTCGCTCCATGGTCCAGGCCCGCCTCCACTCTATGAGCCAGCGCTCATGCCTGCCACGGCCAACGAGTTAGCATCCACGCCTACCATGGCCAAGTCAGGATCCTGCTGTACCATGTTACCACGTCATGCCATGTAGCCACATCAAGTCACTACAAGCATACATACACTGCAAAAAATGATTTTCAAGACAAGTATTTTTGTCTTGTTTTCCTGTAAAATTATCTAAACATTCTTAAAACGTGATTTATTTACTTGTCAAGCAAAATGGGATAAGATATTAAGTCTTGTTTTAAGATAAATCTGACAAAATGTGTGAACTTTAGACTTAAAACAAGAAAAAAAAAATCTGCCAATGGGGTAAGCAAATAAACATGTTTTTTAAGTCTAAAGTTCACAAATTTTGTCAGATTTATCTATATATATCTTTTATCTACTTCTTCTGTAGAACACAAACAAAGATTTGTGGAAGAATATTTCAACTCTGTTGGTCCATACAGTGCAAGTGAATGTTGACCAGACATTTCACAAAGGCAGCATAAGCAGCATAAGCAGGGATGCGCCGTCCATATAAGCAAGGCAGTGCTTACCTAACTGAAGGGTGAAAAGTAAAATGACACTATGATATATTTAAATATAATTGTTAATATAAACTACTGTTTTCATTTAAATGCGTCATTTTTCATCTCAGTTGAGCAGCACATACAGTTATTCATTTATTCGCTTTGGCGCCACCCTCAGGTATAAACACTTTATGTTATGTTTTCTCTTGTTCCATAGTTTACCTGTTAAATGGCCAAGGTAAACATACTTACCAAAACGAGTAAGCCAATCAGAACCTCCTTCCTTAAGTCATGCTATCTGAAAGGCTAGATTTTTTTTGTCAACACATTCAAGTACACGTAACTAATGTGTTATTAAGTGCTAAAATAGATATCTGCGTAACCATCTGCGACCTACGGGGATTTTAAACTTGATTTCAATGGAATTGAGAAAGAGAGGCTATTGCAACTTAAACAAGCAGGCGACTTTTACAGCAAAGTGATGGAGATGTTCATTCGCAAGGAGAGACACTTGATTTTGTGTTCAAGTAAAGTTAAGTTCATATATTTATAAAAAATCTGTGTTATTGCTTACTTTATGGCTTTATGGTAATGTATGGATGAAGAATATTGAGACATAGTTTGTACTTTCTATTTCTGAAATAAAGAAAAACAAGAGTATTTTTGGATTTGAACTCAATTCTTTATAGCATGTCACAAATGAGAAACTCCCTGGCTTAGTCTCTCATTGGCTTTTAGTCTGTCCCTTAAGTAGCCGCTATAATGTCCTTCTTGTGTTATGTTCTGTCTGTTTTATAGTTCTAACATTAGGGCGCAGTGTCTGTTTAAAATAATATATTAAGGGATGTAGACTGCCATGTCTATGTTACAATTCATTCAGGTTAAGATTGTTGTCTTTGGTGGTCAGATTAGTTAATGGTAAAAACTGTAACATAATTGTTTCCATTGACTGGTGGGTTATAGGGCATTATAGTGGTTATATTTACATCAATAACATTTCCGCGAAATTACATTCACCCGTATAATGTGTTTTAGGCATAGCATTTAATAATGTGTATTACAAATCTTTGATGCTTACCCAGTCTCAAAGCCCATGGCATGTGCCTGGACTCCAGTGGTTAAATCTATATCTTCAGAAGTGATATGATAAGTGTGGGTGAGAAACAGATCAATATTTAAGTCCTTTTTTACTAACAATCTCCACTTTCACTTACACATTTTGAAAGTGACATACAGTAACCCCAAAAAGTATTTGGGCATTTCAGCCACATTTATAAATGTATGAATGCCATTATATTACAAATCACATTATTCACTCTGTGGCATTTATTTTAAAGAAAGTATGTTTTTTTCCTGCTGTTCAAAGGTCAGACAAAAGTGTTTAGACATTTTCTGGTTGTGATACACTAGTGGAACACGTCCACTGTTAATATGATAAACTACACATGTGGTTACTCTGAGTCTGTTAGGACACCTGTGTAAACCTGAAGGGAAACTGACTTCATACGTCCACTAAAATTATCTTTGGACCAGTTTGTTAAAAGTAATTTCAAAATGCCTCAGAAATGTGAACTTAGTTCTGAGACAAGAGCTGTGTCCCAAATGATGCACTATGCCATCTAGTGTGTGATTTTTCAAAGTGTAGTAATGTCTCAAATGGAACACAGAGTTTTTCAGCTGATGGAAGTGATGTTTTAAGAGCATTTCACGAGTTGCCGCTAGCTTAAGCTCGTTAGCCAACTTCAGTCCAGCACTTACGTCTCAAGTATTGTACATATTTACACTGCGTGTAGTGATGGTAAAGCATTCAACTCACATTTCCAAGATGCTGTCTTCACAGAAGTTTCAGTGCATTCACCATTAATTACAATGTTTTGTCAGGCCAGGATCGCAGCCAAGTAATCCTGCTCCATCTTCTACATAAGAAAAGTGCATGAAGTGTCCAACATTCCACACTCTGTTTTATCGGTTGAAGAAGTTTATTATCTGGGTAGTCAGTGCTGTGTTGTAACGGATTACATGTAACCTGTATTGCGGAAGGTTACAAAAATCAAGTACTTAAGTGTAAGTGTATTAAATTATATATATTTTTTAAATAAATGCACTTTTACAACAACTTTTGTGACTTTTTTTTTTTTTTGATGTTGATTCACAAATATAACTGGCCTGATCTGTTACCACACATTGGTGGTGTTTGTAATGGCACTGGAGTAAGAAAATTTTAAGTGCCTTTTTAATTTCACTCAGAAACAAATAGCAAGTAAAACACACACAAATAAATAACTAAAATAAAATAATTTCTCATATTTTGATCCATAAATAAATTCTTGCACCTTTTTTTTTTTTTTTTACATCTAAGCAACATTGTTAAAATGGTACAAGCTTATCCTACTCAAATGCAAGTGACATCAAATAAACAAGAATTAGGCCAGAATTAATCCAGAAGTAATCTAAAAGTAGATCAGTTAAATGTAATCCAATAGATTACTTTACTGACACCGGATGACACCATCCAGCTGGCTGAAGCCCACATGGCAGCCTACCTGCAAGCTGGCGAGCAGCAGTCCAGATCTCTCTCTCTCACTCTTGCTTCTCCTACTCCATCCAAGATGCACCCAAGACCGGCATCCAGCAATGGAGGTGGAGACGTGGATTCGGGACCCCAACATGCCATGGACTGTCCCCAATCAAGCAGGGGCGTACAGGATACCGGCAAAAATTAAGGGCAGTACATACAAAGCCCTGATGGATTCTGGTTGCAGTCAAACCTCGATTCACCACGGTTTGGTTCATGACGAGGCTTTGGGTACAAACCACAAGGTGATGGTGAGGTGTGTGCATGGGGATATTCACAAATATCCGGTAGTGACTACCATCATTCAATTTCGTGGGGGTAAAACATAGAGTGGAGGCCACAGTTAATTCCCACCTCACCCATCCACTGATTCTGGGAACAAATTGTCCGGGGTTGAAAAGGTTATTAAAAGCGCTGTGTGTGGATGGGTCCTGCAAACCAAAATCTCAGTGTGTGAGGTGTGACGCGATGACTGGGGAGGCGGAGCCGGGGCCATCCACGTCTGCTCAGTGTCAGAGTGATTCCCCCTTCAAGCTCCTGTATGGACGCTGGCCCCACGGCGTGCTTGACGTCATACGGGAGGCGTGGGAGGAAAATAAAAACAATATTGCATTACTCGTAAAAAAAGTAATCTGATTACTTAATGCGCATTACTTGTAACACGTTACCCCCAACAGTGTGTCGGACTCTAAATAAACACAATAAACATGTTGCATTGATGCTGCTATACTGTATGGTAGTATTTAATTAGGGATGCAAATAGCATCTAACACTATTTGCATTTTGTGCAAAGAAGATGTCTTTTGTCGCTGTTTACACTAAGCAACAAAAGTCTCTGCTTTCTATATCTATTTTATACTTAAAAGCTGCATATTCACACAGTTTAATGAGAACCTATAAAGGATGTATTTTACACCTTACTAGCTTTTGGTATCGTTTGTTTTTACCTAATAAGTTCATTCTTAGGAAAAAATAAATGTAAAGAGGCTATTAGGCAAGGGTAAAATATCAGCAAATAAAGGCTTAATAAATACCTTATAATCCTAAACAAGTCAGTAACTAGTCCCTTACAAGTCCAGTTATTAGTCATTAACCACTGTCTAATTTTTTATCCCTAAATTAAAGTGTTACCCATTTTTATTATTATTATTATTTTTAAGTATGGCTTATGTATTCTTTGAGGCCGGTATTGTATCTGCTCTTCGGGCTTGTTTCCATTTCCACAGCATTATTACTCCATTGTAATTCATGTATAAGAGATATATAAAACATGGACACCTTATTAAAAAGCCATTAGGAATGGAAAACAACTGTGATTTGTGATGTGACGGAAACAGTCTTGTCCCTAAAGATGGAGGAGGAGTAAATGTCCTAAAAAGGGGCTAGGATTCTTGATTTTTGGAGGAGCAGAACATGAATGTGTATAATTACATTTAACAAGCTGATCTAATCAGAGTAAATGAAGCTGATACATACTATGCTATAGTGGTCATTACTAAGTTCAGTCAGACCAGCCATCACTCAACACTGGTTTATTACGCTCAAGCTTAAGTTCCTCTGCATTTCACAGCAAAGGCATATTATTATTATTTATCCTGCCTTCCTATAAGAGATAAAGACAGAGAGACACTACTTGGGCTGATCAAAACAGTAAGAAAAGGGAAAACAATATTCTTCATTATTCTTGTGTTGAGTAGTCTAGTTGCAATCTTTGGAATAGTTTATTTCAGGTCCCCATTGCACGAAGTATACACAAGCCTAATTTAGACAAGACTAAATTCATAAAAAGAATGCAAATATGCCATGTATGAGTAACCATGGAGGTGCACAAAGAGAAGAGGGTTGAGATTTATTTGTAGATGACCGGCTAAGACACTGGAGAAGTTTGCAGAATGTCAAGTTCATTCACAGCACCTCCAAGTGGTTCTGAGAGGAACACAGCTGAGGAAAACCAGGTGTTTAATTCCAGGAAAACTCCTACAAAAGTTGCTGACCCACAACGATTGCATCCCATTGTAATATGAAGCTGAATGTTCTCTCTGTAGTGGATCAATCCCTACAGAAATCATTTTCACCATTCCAAGATCTATCTTTTTCAGTCAGTCTCTCAGGGGATTTTCACACTATGCTTATCCCTGGGTTAAAGCACTTTTTAGAATGGCACTACAATTTAACGTGTGAAAAACCCATCAGAAATAGTTAATTTCTCCGAACTACATCAATGAGAAAACATTAAATGTCCTAACTTCCTCTGATTGTTGTTGTTTTAAGTAGATTATTTGGACCAATAAACAGCATAATACTGTTTTAAGAAGGAATCAGAGATGGCACAATGGTTCAGATGTATATAGAAATACTTGCAAGATTATATTTTCATCCTATTTTGGAATCACATTCCGACCCTATCCTGGTTTGCATAGCCAGTGTTAAATGTAATCTTTTAAGCCATGTTTTCACATATAAATGATCAATTTTGTGGTGAAACTGGCTGTCTGAAAATATCTGCCTTGTATCAAATAAGCTGTGAAACATCTATTTAGATCGGTTCCATCTATTTAAAGTGGATGGGATAATCAGCAGGCATGGAGGGAATGTGGCACCGTTAGCCTTCGAAACAAACACTCACTCTTTGATTATGTTTGTCTAAAATGACTCTCTCCGAGCTGTCTGCTCCCACTTGGTTTCAAGCCTCTCCATGCTTAATGATAGCCAGGCTTTCAGGTCATAAGTAAATGTAGGTCAGTGCTGTTTTGGAAACCACATAAGTGATGTCACTTTTCACAGACTGGTACCTATTGGTGACTGCAGCATGTCTCACTTGTGTAGCCACCCCTCTTGAATTATTTTCCTGTCATGTCCATGTGCAGACCCTGCACTTATCATCCATTGGGTACAGATTTTTTTATTTGCATAACATTTTCCCCTTGGTTTCTTATTGGTTCTTGAGAGCAGGTCACCTCCCAAAGGACCCCATGGTTACTGATTAGCTCGAGTTGGAGCCCGCGTTGTACAAGCTCATGTTTCTTTCTCCAAGTGTTTATTAATAAATGTAAACAGACTAAAAGTTGCCTTGGAGACCTGCAGCATATGTTTAAGCTCAGACAGAGAGAGGCCAGGCTGTCCTGTTTTCCTGTTCAGTTGGCTACCAGCTCTCCACTTTGGGTCAGCTTCATGGTTATTGTCTTGGAAACTTTTTATTCGAGATAAGGTGAGTTTATACATTTATAACAGGTTTCTGCTCTTAGACATTGCATATTAGCCTATTTACATTGGCACGGTATCCTACCTCTATCTCTTGAGCTATCCTAAATCTCTGCCTACTCAGTGCATATGGAAAGCTGGAGGCAACTTATTCAAAGGCAAATGTACATCTACTTTGTGCCTTGATTGACATTATTTCTTATAGTCACCTCAAAACAACACACATTTAAGTAACTCAAAAAACAGCTGAAGAGAAGAAAATATTAATATTTTATATACCGTGCATGTGTAAACATGATGAGCAGTTGTTCGGGATGGGAATTTTGAGGCACTGGTGGAATGTGCTCTGTCTGTTCATGCTGCCAGCAGCTGCTCTCTGTGCCCCACCAAGACTGGCATGAGAAATACCAGCCCTGTCTATCAAGATGCATGGATGTCTATCAAGATGGTGGATGAGAAAGTTAAAGGTTTTTTAGAGGTCCAATGCCAGTGATTGACTATATTTTGATGAAGTTATGTGTATGTTTACATTTTATTCACTTCCTGGTTATTCAGGGTCATGCATGTACATGTTCTACATCACTAATCAGAGGTCCATTTGCACACGTCAATCTAAGCTCTTCATGTGGTCACTGAGTTTAAGTATGTTTCATTATCAGTCAGCTGTTCATCAAGTTTACGCAGCTGTCCCTAAATGACGCATTAGCTTCAGATTTCCCTTGCGGCAGCAGGTGCTTTTCAAAAGTGGGAAAACACAAACTATTATTTTTTGTGTCTGCAATGTTGCTCCCAAAAGCTGCTCAAACTATTATTCAGATGGTGACATTGCTCAACAAAAATAAAAAAAAAAGTTTAAAACTACTTTTGCAACAAACTTTCCGATCAGGAAAGCTGAAATAAATGTGTTACATCAGATTGCAAATATCAGTGTGTGAACACTGCGCTCGACTGCTTTTACACGGCATACGCTGTCAATCATGTACATTACCGTTTCAATTATTGGTCAACCAATCATCATATAGAGCAGCCAGGCTTCCAGGCAGGACAAAAATACATTAAAGGAATATTCCGGGTTCAATACAAGATTAAGCTCAATCGGCAACATTTGTGGCATAATGTTGATTACCACCAAAAATTATTTCGACACGTCCCTCCTTTTCTTCAAAAAAAAAAAAAAAGAAGGAAAAATCGAGGTTACAGTGAGGCACTTACAATGGAAGTGAATATTTCTTTAATTTAAAGCCAATGTCCAATAGGCATGTAAATATTGCGCATGAAGATCCTATAGACTCCAAGAGAAGCATGGCATCTGGACAGGACTCAAAGTGACATGTTTAGAGCCTGTCATCTTTACTCCAATGAAATCTAATGGTACAGGTATCTGCCATAGACTCCCATTGACGCACAGCTTCAATAACTTTTATTTACTAAAATACTGAAATGCACAAAGAGCAAAATGTAATTTATATAGTTTATTTGTACATATATTAAACTCATTATTGCCACATTTCTTATGAAATGTTAGAAGTCGTGCCTTTCGTGTAGTCTAAAAACAATCGCCACTGCTTCATTGGTCTCTCTTTTGCATCACACAATCAGTATGTACAAGTCCATTGCACAAAGTACATTTGTTTACAGATGTTTAAATTTTACTTACTGTATGTGTTCTCGCTAAACCACAAGGATGATAATATTTTGACCAATGTATCAAGTCTTTCGAGCAATTTAGAACTCTCCAAGTTTTTGTCTGATCTAAATTTAACTGGTATTCAAATAACATTCACCTAATTTCACCTCTGGTCCTAGTAGGGAAATATATACAATGGAGGATCAGGAGGTTGACTTTGAGCAAGCTTATGGGTCTCTATCAGAGACAGAGGGAAAATATGAACCCTTATTTATTGATGAGGAAGACGAAGACTACTTTGAAGATTGTTTGGAAGAGATCGAGGCTGCCCTAGCTCTGCCTGGAGAGTCCTTGCCTTACTCACGACAATGCAGAGAAGCTTTACAAGCTGAGTTTAACGGACTTATGCACCAGATGGTGGCACAGTTCGATATTTTTGAGGCAACCCATCCAAACACATCTACACCACTGCCTTTATTTTCAGAAACAGATAAAAAGGACACAGATGGACTCACAAAAACAATCACATTTGGAGAAACACACATTCCAGAGAAAGAGAAAACTGTGTTGTTGGCTAAAGACGAAGCTCTTCCACTTGAGGCATGGCCTGAGTTGTGTACTACCATGGAAATAAAAAATCTGAGAGCAGCATTTGAGAGCTGTATTGAGGAGGTGGGCAAGTTGGAGCGAAGAAGGGATGATTTGGTTCAGGAGCTTTTAAAGCTTGAGGAGCCCATGGCCCAGGAGCTGCAGACTGTGAGGGAAGCTTTGGGGAAGGAACAAGGCCTCCTGTCCAAAGTCAGACTACAGAAACAGAGCCTGCAAGAGGAGACTCAAAGGACAAAGTGGCGCCTTTTCATAGTGGCCCGAGACTGTACACAAAAACAAGTAGAGCTTGAATTGCAACAGAAAGAGGTGGAGCAGCTTAACCAAGCTCAGGTAGTGTTGAATAAACCATACTTTGTATCGGTAGGACAAGTGACATTCTTTTTTATAATTGATTTAATATAATTTAAAGCCCTCCTTATATGTTTGTTAGGTGTACCTCAATTCCTGTCACTCATCATGTCACATCAATAGGCACTCTATTGCTGGGTTCCAGAAGTAAAATTCACAATCATTTTTCCATAGGGGAACTGATTATTAACAATAACTAATAAACCTTTAAAAACAGACCTACCGTGAGCTCAGAGGTTGTTAATCGATGCTTCTTGAAGCCAGAAGTTTGCATTATTTCAACGTTTTTTTTTAAATCATGTTTAATAGCAGAATTCCTAAACTACACTACCCATGAATACTGAAAAGAAAGATCCACCAATCAGAGAGTCGTAGTAAACAAAGAGCTGCAAAAGAGCTCTGCAGTGACCGCCCACTCCCAAAATAAAGGCCCTAAATGTAATAGCATTTGGTCTTATATCTAATAAAGGCCTTAAATGCAAACATTTTGGTCCTAAACATAATTAAGGAGTCTAAATGTAATGACTTTTGGTTGTAAATGTAATAAACACCCTTTATGAAATAACAGAAATGAACCAAAACGTTTGGTCATAAATGTAATAAAAGGGGTACTTTTGGTTTTAAATGTAAAAGAAATTGGTCCTAAATGTTATAAAGGGTCTAAATCTATGTTATATTATAAATATAACTGTTGGGCATTAAAAGGTGTAATTGTAATAACTTTTGGTCCTAAATGTTATTATTGTTAACACTTTACATTAAGGTTCTCTTTGTTAAAGGGTTATAAATAGGTTTGTTGATGACTAATAATTCTGTCAGTGTTGGGTATGTTACTATAAAAAATTATCCACTACAAAGTACTAACTACTTCTCTAAAATTATAATCAGATTACTTTACTGATTACTTCATTGGAAAAGTAATCAAATTACTAATAACTTTACTTTTAAGTTACATTCTAAAATGCTTGTCACATTTTTTTGGTCCGCTCAACAAATTCAAAATAATGTCTATTTTCTCCTTGTTCATTATCACACACATTTTAACTGTAATACACAAAAAATTACTTAAAACTTTCATTGAAAGTCAGTAACTGTAATCTGATTACACTACTTTTTGCCCCTAAAAGTAATTAGATTACAGTAACATTTTGCTACAGGTGTCAAAAAAAACAGGGCTGCTCCACATGATCTCAACTGCTTGTAAACATTTTATAACTCTAACTGATAAATGGTTAATTGGCGGAAAGTGTTAGAATTATTACAATTAGGGCCTTTATTACAAAATCCCATGTAACAAAAAAAATTAACAAAACGTAACAAAAATTATAAAATTCCAGATTTTTATTACATTTAGCACAAAATGTTATTAAATGTTATTAGGGCTATTATAACACTTAGGACTAAAAGTGTTTGCATTTGACCGAAAGTTGTTTCATTTAGGGCCTTCAATACATTTAGGTCTACATTTTTATTACATTTAGGGCCTTTATTACATTTTAATACATTTTAGAACATGTATTACATTTGTGCCCTCAGCAATGCTTTATGGGGTTGTAGTTCATTCCTTCATTAAAGACATTAAGTACACGGTATTGTACCTTCTTCTTTTTGTCTGATTTTCAAAATGTTGTTTTTATTTTTTATTATTCAAATCAAAGCTTGTAATCTTGTGATTCACCTTGGTTCTGGTTAATTTGGTTCATGGCTTGGAACTCTTTTATGAAGTACTGCCTTATGCATATGTTGTGCTCTATAATGATAAATGAGTGTCCAATCAACTTTTTTTTTTAAATAAATTATATTCAAAACATCTCTGACTCAGGAGGAGCTGAACGCCCTTGCTGTTAAGCTGACCGAGGATCTCGCCAAGCTTCATGCAGATCACAAAAGTGACTTGCTGGCCCTGCAAAAGCAGCAGAACAACATCACTCAAGAGTCAAGCAAGAAGAAGACGACCCGCTCTTATGTGACACAAGGACGAAGGGCCTCTTGTGACCTACAGCAATACCTGCAAGGAGGGATAAAAGCTTTGGAGGAGTTTTACGAGCCCCGGTTAGTGTCCCTACTGAAGAGACGGGAGGCCACTGTGGATGCCCTCAGTAAGGCCAAAGAGCAGTGCCAGGAGCTGAAGGCCCAACTAGGGCCACTGAGAGAAGAAGAACAGCTGCTGAGACTTCACAGGACTCGTCTAGAGGAGAGGATCCGACTAATGGAGGAGCAGAGGATGGAAAATGTGGAACAATATCGGGTAATGGAGATAAAGTTGGGATTGTTGCTGAGCTTTTTGATTTGAATCACATATGTGTAACATTAGATTGCATAGTATTAAACGTTTCAGGTTCTTTATTCAGAAGACAGCTGACCTCCTTGAGGAGAACAGCCGAGAACTAAAAACTGAGCTTCAGATCCAGATCAAGAAGACAGAAGAATTGGAAGTGCTGAAAAATAGCATGGCCAAAGAGCTGCTTCTCTACAGGCAAGTGCTAGCACTTTTGCAAATGATTTTTACTCATTGCATTCTTCAAAGTAATATAAGAGAAGAATAACCGGCATGTGGTTGGGACATGGTGTTAAACGACATATATTTTACACCCTTATTGTTTTACAGAGAGAGCGTAAAGGGTCTCTGCAAGCAAGAGAACACTCTGCTGGTAGAAAAAACCTAACTATCAAATATTTGCTTTTGATTAATTGTTTTCATAGATAAATTCAAGCTGCCTCTCTTTCCTATCATTTATAATCATTAATCACAACGTATCAGACTATAGACACGCATGTTGATGTATTCCACAAACTTCAAGGCAGATTATTAGAAATAAGAATAGACTGCACTACAGCACTTGGACCAAGCATGCCAGTAACTGAGGGCTGTTTGTGTCCAGATCTTTATCTGACAAGTCACACAGCGCCGAATGTTCTTTATTGTTGTTGTAAAAGTTGTCCATCAGCCAATGGAAAAGAAATAAAGCTTTTATATCCAGTGGTACTTGAGAACTGAGTGTTTTCTCTTATAAGTGAGGTGGGCATTAACAAGGACATATTTGGGTACTGTAAGAGACCTCTCTAAACATACTGACAGGATGATGGCAGAAGGTTTAGGGACTATGAGAAGACTGATTAAGCAATTTGCTGGATTTAACATGTTGATAAGGTCAACATGTACAATTTAAACATTTTGTTTATATGATTCATACCTGATTGCAGAGATACAAACTCAGTCAGTGACAGGTGGTCCTGGGGCAATTTTTTGCTCTGTCTGTTCTTTTTGGCTTTCATGTGTGAAACAGAATCCACTAAACATTTGATCAATGCAAAATTTGATTTTTTGGACTGTTTTCACTTCAAAGTAAACATAACAGACAGAGAGACAAAGGTCTCAACAATTATGCTTATTCCATTCTTCATCTTTAATCACATTGTAAAACTGTGACCTGCAAGCTATGCGAGTAATTTTACTTCATTACTATACACAAATATTATTTTGGGGAATTTGTGCTTTACTCAATTACTACTGAAACATTTGTAACCATACATTTTTGACCTTCAGAGTTCAACTTTAATTTTCTTTTGAATTTTACACCTCCGTATGAGCCAAATAATATCTGTGAAGACTATCAACTTTCAAATTATTTTTAAATTCCTGCTTTAAAGGTGCACTCAGTAATTTTTCCCTTATTTAAAAAGTTTTACTTCTAAATAAATGAATAGAAATTACATTTAAAATCCTGACCACTCACGTGAGATGATGACTCCAGACATATCAATAAGTTTTTAAAAAGCCATTTTATTCTACATGGAGAGGGTCCGCACATGGGGGCTGCCATTTTAGAATCACATGACCAGCCAGACTTGCTTAACCCTTTCATTGGACACTTTCACTAAGGAATTAAATGAATCCTGGCTGACTATGAATAATTAATTTCTACAATGGCATTTCCTTAAAGGTGCTGTGAGCATATGGGGGGCCTGGGTACCACCCCTGGAGTTCCCTAGTTCGAATCCCAGGGCGTGCTAAGTGACTCCAGCCAGTTCTCCTAAGCAACCAAATTGGCCCGGTTGCTAGGGAGGGTGGAGTCACATGGGGTAACCTCCTCGTGGTCGCTATAATGTGGTTTGTTCTCGGTGGGGCGCGTGGTGAGTTGAGCACGGATGCTGCGGTGGATGGTGTGAAGCCTCCACACGCGCTTTGTCTCCGTGGCGACGCGCTCAACAAGCCACGTGATAAGATGCTAGGGTTGATGGTCTCAAATGCGAAGGCAACTGGGATTCACCCTCCGCCACCCGGATTGAGGCGAATCACTACGCGACCACGAGGACTTAAAAGCGCACTGGGAATTTCAAATTGGATGAAAAATGGGAAGTTAAAAAGAAAAGAAAAAAAAGTGCTGTGAGCGATGTCTGTGCCATTAGCAAACCCAGTATTTGCATAAGTTACTGAGATTTCTCAAACACTCCCCACCCCTACAGGTAGAAGCGCCCAAAGTCACATTATTAAAAGAAACTAGCCTCCAAGTTTTCTGATTGGCTAACACATGTGGGCCAATATATTAATTTATTTTTTGAATATTATAAAATCTAAAATAAGTGTTCAAGACACATAATTCAGTCATAGCCATCTGGTAGTAGGAATATTTTGAAGCATTTTCAAAATCAAAAGCCCTTTAGGACATATGCGAATGACCAGGTACAATGGGTGGCATACCCCTTCTAGATTTTCAGACAAAGAGAGATCCTATTGCCCACCCTAAAGGACTAAATGCCCCTCTGAAAATCACATCCTAGTGCCGGCCCTGCATATGAGTGGCATATTTTGGATTCAAAACAGCACATTTCACTAAAGCTGACTAGTGTGCATGAATCCAACTAAACTGTATCAACAAAAACTGTTTATTCTTAATGTTCTGTACAACAGAATGGACATATAGGAGAAAGACACTGAAAAGTCACAATATTAAAAAGACATTAAACAACATACCACTTCATCATTACATGAAGCTCAAGAATACACAAGAGCTTAAGTTATCAATATATCTAATCATGTATTTAAATGGATGCTTGGAATTTCTTTTTTTGCTTTTGTGGGACAAGTTAAAATCTACTGAATATTACCAATGTACCACTGCACTCGTGTTACAACAATATACTACAAATCAGTATACATTTTAAATATTTTAAGTAATACTTTTAAAGCATTCTTAAACTGCAATGAAATCCCAAAGAGAAAGTGGTTGGAAAGGGGAAAGGGTTATTTCTCTCACATTCTGGTCAATGCTGATGATCAATTAATGGATATAGCTTAGAAAAATATTCTATTAACATAGTAGAAAAGTGTTCGATGAAGATATAGTCAATTGTTCCTATTTCATTATGTAGGGTCGAGCACTTAAGATCTTCACAACATTCTAGATGTGACAGAGTTTTGAAAAGAGCCGTCTTATGCTGTGACTGGGGTGGCGTGAAGATTGAGAGCTGTTGTGTTTTTTTTTTTGTTTTTTTTATCCCTGGACCTCAGTATCTGCTGCCCCCTCTGGATCCTCATCATTGTAGATGTTCTCCGCCTGAATAAATAAAATACATAAAACATAACTTTGAATTACAAATCTGAAGCATTTATTTTTGTTAGACTTAAAACTTTTTCTCTAACATCCAAACACAAACATATTAGCAGGTGGCATACATAATTAGAGGGAATAAAAGAGGTTCTATCATGAAGGAGCAGATGTTGATTAGTCACTGATGCAATCATGTGTAAAAAAATAAAAAAATTAAGAAAAAAGCCTTAACAAGCACATAACGTTCTCACCATCTGCCAGACTTGCATGATATTGTCTTCAGACACTGAACAAATCACCCACGGTTCATTTGGATTCCAGGAGAAGTCTGAAATCTTTGCTGTATGGCCTCCATGGATAAACTGAATTTAAAAAAAAATAACAATATATATACATATATATGTGCAATAACGGGATACTGATATTCTGCTTCTGTCTTTGCTTTTCTTGAGACAAAGTGTAAATTTGCATTAAATATTCAAATTCATACTGAGCACAATTATTTAATAGCTCAAATAGAAACAGTTATGCAACCAGAACTTATATATATCAACATAAGCAATAAAAAATAAATAAAAAACCTGTAGAGCATCAGTACTCACCAGTAGCTCTGGAGGTCCGTCCTCTGCATCTTCTGGTGACTGTTCCTCACCGATTTTACTGCAGAAAAAACAAAACAAAAAAAACATGCCAAAACTTATTCACACTGAGAAAAGATATTTCAAACTAACAATGAAGGTTTTTTTAGGTACATTTTTAGAGCCACAAGTGGTGTGTACAATAACAATGAGACAACCCACCTGAGGTCCCACACATTGAGTCTCCTGTCTGTTCCACTGGAGGCCAGGATGGTCTCATTATGGGGTGACCACTGAACCTATGGACACATTCAGAGTCATGTAATCTCATTGCAGAGGTTGAAACATTTGCACTAATGTTAAGAGAGGTGTCAGTACCTGGAAGATTTCGTCTTTGTGTGACTCAAAAGAGTGAAGTTTTAGCTTGAGGTTTCGCAGATCCCACAATGCAACAGTCTGTGACAGAGAAAAAAAAAAAAAAAAAACACTTTCACCCAGAGTCCTACATAAAGAACCACATTTAATGAGTTAACAGGTACACCAGAACTTAAAGGCCTTTTTATAGTTCTCACTTTGTCAGCAGAACCGGTTGCCAGAATGAACTCGCTGTAAGGGTTGAAGGACAAGCAGTTGACCTCTGCAGTGTGTGCATCCACTGCATGACTGGGCTTGGATGTGTTATTGGAGCGTGTGTCCCAGCTGAAGAAAAAGAGATAGATTAAAATATTGCTCATTTTACATAGCCACAGGTTGAACAGATACTGATGGCACACTACTGTTACAGCTTTGACACTATTACACTGTTATACGCTGAAGGCAAAGAGATTTGTTAGAAGAAACATATAGCGGAAGAAGAATTACTTACATCATAAGCTTCTGGTCATCAGCCACAGACCCAAAGAGTGACTCGTGTAGCAGGTGCCAGGACACATCCTCCACTACAGCAGTGTGACCAGTGAAAATTGTCTTGGCGTCCACTATCTTTCCTTCCTTAGGCACTGTGCTGATGTCCCAGAGACAGATAGTCTGCAGAGAAAGAGAACACGTGGAAACATGAACACAAGGCGTGCTATCTACAATTAATGCATAAACCATAATTGCAGAATAACACATGGAAGATCAGGTTTTCCTGCTGAAAAACAAAGAGTCGTCAACATATAAGTAAACCTCTTCAACTATGGGGCATTTTTGGGCTGCCATCTTCAATTTTTCACACCTAAATTTAAAAACTCACCATTTACTAGGGGTGTAATTCGCAAGATTGTATCATAATGAAACTTACATCGATTCTCTTAGCCAGCAATCCGATATTTTCCGATACTTCAAAGTCTGCCGCGATACGCTTTTGATTCGATTCAGGGGCCTGCGATCGATATTACGATATTATGTGCTTATATTTTATGAATCAATTACATTTATTATCTCACAAATGCAACCAAATTATAATTTGAATATTTTGAGCTCTTTGAAAAATGCAAATCCAGTATCCAGATTGGGACATCCACAACAAAATAAGGTACTTCAGTTGTTGAAAAAAATAAAACAGAAAAATAAATACAAAAAAATAAATAGTCACATACATGTGATCATAAGTCGTATGATGACAGCTCATTGCCTTGTGGAATGAGCTAACACTACAGTGACAATTTGTTATCTCTACAACAATTAAGCAAGTCTTTCAATCCAAAATACATACATACCCACGATAGGAGTGTAAGCGCTATCTGTGTTTTTCTTGGCTACAACTTCCACAGCTGTACTGAAAGATTCACAGTTCAATGTGATAGTGTTAGTAAGTGTGCTTGTGAGTAGATGTGAAAAGTCTTGTAATTGATGCCGGTGCAGGGCAGGTGTTTTCTCTTTCCCTTGTCAGCGCAGTTCAGAATATTGCAGCTGTTTATCCATTTAAATTGGTTGAATTGCTCCATAATGCTTTAAAATAGAAAATTCTCATGTAGAATTCAAATGTGTTGCATGCGCAACAATATCGAGGGAAGCCCGATTTAGTCGTGCATGTAAGCCACTTGCTATCCTGTCGCTGGATCTCGCATCCCTGTTGACACGCATGCACATATAGAGCACAGTGCAACTTCAGGCTTCAGTCACTCCAACCACATCCGTGTCCCACATGAGAACCATATTTAGCGCTTATAAAGCAAGATGAATATCATAATGTTGCTGCATCACCTGACAGAAATACGTACGGACGTGGCTGGCAAGAGAATTTCAAAATAAAGCTGCACCTTAAAAAAAAAAAAGATACATCGATGTTTACGCATTGAATTGATGCATCGAATCTTTAGTGATTTGATCGATGCATTGATCCAGATCGATGGATCGTTACACCCCTACCATTTACACATACTGTGGACTAATTGCCAAAAAAATTGGTCTTTGTTTTTTTTTTTTTTAATCAATAGTCGATAACATTTCCAATGATTTGTTTAGCATGCTTTTCCTGCTGGACTGCATATTTTGTTCTGAACATCTAAGATATAACATTGGAATATTCACACAAGCAAGCCCACACACAAGTAACAAAAAGCTAATTTTTTAGAAAACTGCCTAAGGTAAAAGTAGATACAAAGTTTAACTATTTGGGGCTTACAGCAGCAATGATCATGAATAAAAGGGACATTTGTATTTGATGTCTTACAGAAATCACATTTCACTTTGTGATTTTTTTAGAAAATCTTTCAAACTGTGGAATTAGGGCAACAAAAGAAACTATAGTCGCATTTCTGAGAATGAGAGCATTCCGCATTTTATTTTTTTTATTTGATTTAATTTTTGATTTCTTGTCATAAAAAAATAAAATATAATGCTGTATATAATATAGTAAACGTGAACATATGGGTTATTGTGCACATATGGGTTATGTCTGCTGTACTGTGTTTTATTTCATTTTTATAGCTGCAAAAAACAAATAATATCATCAGTCCATTGTGTATGTGTGACAAGTGCTAATGTAAACAGACTTGGCTGCATGCATCGGATAATCACGCTCGATCAGCATGTTTTCACTGAGTATACGAGTTTTAAATGGTTATTGTGGTGCTTTTGTGATAGTTTGGCTGTCTGTTTCAGAAAACAAACATTTTATATGCCTAAAAAGATTGTTTGAGTTGCTGTTTGTGTGAATGAAAACCGCATCTGCACCTAATAAGTAGACGTAACTGTGTGCATGGAAAGATTGCAAGTTTAGATATGATGGCTTTGCATATACAAGCTGTGAACTGTTATTGTGGTACTTTGGTGACAATTAGGCTGTTTGCTACATAAAATAAACATATGTGCTTGAAAAGACTCTTTGAGTAGCTGTTTGTTTGATGAATGACAACCGCTACTAATGGAAACAAATGGCAGAAGCATTGGAGGAAGACCGCGTTTGATGTATTGACTGTGTGTATAAGAGCTGTAAACGTTTTATTGTGGTACTTTGGTGATGAGTTGGATGTTTGTATATAAAATAAACTTATTCTGTGGTTTAAAAGACTGTATGAGTAAATGTTTGAGCTAATATAAACTACAGGTGCTTGACCAGTGCAGCCTGTGTCGGTGCAAAAGCCAATTTGAGTCTGGCAGCTTGTAATGCAACTGGCTGTTGCAGAAAGACATATGTGTGATGCTACTATGTGGGGCCCAGTTATTAGAAATAACACATATGTGTGACAGTACATATGAAAGGGTTAATATTTCTACTACATGACCTCTAGGTGGCGCTGATGTGTGACGCGAATGTTTTCAGGCATAACAAATGCAGAAGTGAAGGTTATCTATGGAAAGTTCAGATTCAAAGTTTTCAAACAATACCACATATGCATGACTTATACATTCGGAGACGTGAACATTTTAAGCGTATACTTTTGGTGGGTTCGCAGAGTTGAAGAGGTTAAAGAGTTTATAGGGATTGTGCAAATGTGTCTTACATGATCATCAGATGCACTCAGCAGACAGCCGCTCAGGTTGGGGTTCCAGGACAGACCATAACCCTCTTTCTGATGCCCCCTCAGACGCAGGTCAGGAGTGCACTCTCCAGAGGGGTCTCCAATGGAACAGAAGGAAGAGAGTTTATAAATGTAAAACAAGTATTAAAATTCAAGCACCTGATATTTATAATATGCCTCAAGTCTCCCATAATGATATTTTCATATTGTGAAAGGACAAAATGAGTATATGGTTATCAAATAACCTCAGAACAGAACAATGTTTCCAGAAGTGCCCATACCAGGTTTTGAGGGGTGCTTGGTGTAGTCAAAGACCAACACATCACTTGTGGGGGTCTTGGTGGCAATGATGCAGGGGTTCTGTGGCATGTAGCGAGCCCTGTTTACCTCTCCCTCGTGATTAATCTTAATCTCAATCTCTATCTTGCCACTCACTGAGCCAAAACCACCAAATTCTGTAAACAGAGAGAGTAATGGACGTGATTACATGACATTGATTAGTGGAGAGATGCATTCATAATTTACAGTTTTTGATCCATATACACAAATAAAGACCCCCGCACCTCCTTTTTCACTGTCATAATGCGAGGCGTCAAACTGGGCGTCATCATTGGGCAGCTGGACGCTGGCAATTACCAAGTGATTCTGCTCGTCAGAGGTATGTGTGCCAAGAACCAGACGGTGCACACTAAAATCCTTCCCTTCAGGTCTGTGAAATACATGACAAAGGTGCATATTATTTACCCTGACCAACTGAACATGTAAGGGGATCAAACCTTTTATAATGTAATAAACAGTAATAAAACTATTGTAATAAAAGTATTGACACCGGCTACCTTTAAGCACTATACTGGACAATGACAAACACAAAAAAAATCACAAAGAGTAAATAAAAAAATACATACAAACATTGAAAAGAGGGTAAAGGTCCATCAGAAAGGTTAAAAAATGTATTTAGTAACCATCTATATTTTTAAAATTAGGGGTGTATAAATGCATCGTGGTGCATCGATCTATCAACGAAATTCTGATGCATAAGAATCAATTATCATTACTATACTAATGCCCAATGTGATGCCGAGTTTGGCTTTGTGTCATTATTCGAAACTGTTTGCATCCATTTGACCAAAGTAAGTTCGTCGTTGTTGCCTTCTTCCCCGATTACGACATATTATGTTAATATTGCTTTTGTATCCCCATAAAATGTGTTATTTCTCCATAAAACAGAATTTAACCATGAATAGAACTTGGCTTATATAAATGTAATTGGTGGGCAGACATATGGCTGTGAATGAAAACATGCACTTTTTCATCTTTAATTATTGGTGTAATAGTTACATAATATGCAAATCTATTACGCTTATTTCACAGTTTACTGTCTGTTTGTGTGTGTTTGCATTAAGTCATTATCTGACATAGTTATGCTTTATTCATATCAGATATGTATTACGCATTTATCATATCTATATGTTCAACACTGTGTCTTCATGTCTATAATGCATATCATGTAAAGCATTGTTTGTTAATATATGCAGCCACACATATAAGCCAAATCTCCTCGGTCCTAAATGCCTTTATGACTCTAGTATTCAAGTCTGATGCATTTCTGTGCGGTCTAAATTACGAATGTTCAGTAAAAACTTTTAATCTTTTTTCTGCATAGTTTTGAAAATAATTATGAATTGCTCCAAAAATAATCAAGTCATAACCAAATTTCATATTTCACGATGCATCGTAATCGTTAGGTCAAGGATCGTCACACCCCTAATTACAATGTATTCAATGAAGTCTAATGGTGTGAATGGGGTACCTGGTGACATCTGGCAACCACTGAGCAGTAAGACTTGGCCACTCCAGTGCATGGGTCATCACCAGATCATAGAGAAATGGGGTGTTTTTCTTCCATATTTTGTATTCTTCATTTATCACCCTCTCCTCCACCGCGTCATCGAATGCAGCTGTAACACAAGGGGGCGGGAGAACGACAAGAGATCTGTCAAAACGGCTTTAACAGAGGGACTTCAATGAAGCTCAAGTGAAACATACAAGTACTTTTTGTCTCATTTTTTCAACAGCTGTTTGACAAATTTTTTTATTTTCCATCTAACCTACATGCAGCTTAACTAGAGACTGTCCAATCTTGATTTAAAGCACGCAGCATAATCTTATACACATTATCTAGATACACAAATTCAAAACAACAATGAAAGCTTCCAGGAACATAGTGATAAATCTACTGAATGCATACACACTTTCACTTTAAAGTCAAACAAACTAGCCGCAGCTAATTCTGTCACACAGTTTCAATGTCTGATTACTATCTATAATGTTCCAATAATGAACTGAATGATCACAGGGGACTTGTGCTGAATAACCAATTGTTTTGCGAGTTAATACAGTCTGCAGTGTAAAACTGTAATGATGTAGCAATGTAGTGCAGTTATGGCGGGATTCGGCCTGCTCTTAATGTACACACACTAAAATCAGCTCAGCTCAATCAGCTCACATAAGTAGCCGCTACCGACTTCATTTTACCCGCCACCGCTAAAAGGAAGTAAAACGACTGGCAAGGAAACATACTAACCTTCTTTATCAGCCATTACTCCTCAACAAACAGCTCTCACACGTAGACTGAACCGATAGCGGGTTACCGGTGAAGTTTCACGGGAGTGCAGCAGGATGCTCTTTGTCTCGCGCCGGCGTGCACGTTCGCGCCAACTCCGACAGACACAGCAGAGCACGCGCCACCAATGAACGGCGAGGAGAAGAAGAGACGATGATGTTTCCACACTAAAACCAGCATACTGCCCTCTATTGACACAACACGTCTATAGTGCCCATTTGGACCAAGTCGGTTTTATTCAGAAACGTCATTTTAATTATTGGGGGGTATTTTCCCCATTAATGTTAATCAAATTGAAGTGATCTTTTGTAAGTTATGAAATATGATTTCAGCTTGTAATTAAGAGTTCTAAATGAATTAACTTTATAATCAAATTCAAGATTCTTGTCTTTCTCTCCATTTCAAATATTTAAAAACAGTAATGTCAGTGTGTACATGACACAGACAATGAGAAAGACGTCTATACATTTTCAACATTGTAGTAGACTGTTACCAGGTGTTAGCCTACATATTAGAGTTGGGGCACTCGAGTTTGGACTCAATGTAAAAGCCAATGTACTAGAAACTACACAGAAGTTTCACATGACACGGGACCTGACAACTGGTAAAATCGCACGCGGCGTTTGTGCAGCCAAGATGGTGCTCGCATCACGGTTTCATCATGGTTAAAAACTTCATTAAGTCAAGTCACCAACATCATGTCTCTCACAGTTTACTAAAACAACATATAAAATTACAAATTAAGAAAAATATGATAAATATTAGGCTATTAAGTGTTTTTAGGCGTAATGTATCCACACATGTAGTCATCTGTAGTCTCTTGTGGTGCACGCAGTGTTGTCAACTTAAACTGGTCCTTGATGAATTAACTCTAACTTTTTAAATAGTCAGGAAAATGTTGTTATTGCTAAAGCAGACTGCAAATCTGAAAACAGATAAACAGCACCTATTTATTGTTTTTCTATTTTAAAAGCATTGACGAGCTGCTTAAAATATGTTCTTTTATAGTTTTTTCCACAATAAAATGCACAATGAAATATAAAGTTATTTTGGGCAGCGAAATGTTTTGTTTATAATTTAATTATAGAGTGGGTGACCAGGCGTCCCTGTTTTTGATAGGGTCACTGATGTTTTTCTTAAATTAAATCGACCCATTGTCCTCGCTATTGTCTCTGGTGTCGTTTGCAGAGAAGAAAATCAATTTAGTTGCGTCGCACGTTGATTTGACGATACTTTCATTCTAGTCTTCAGCAAATCCGCTGAAATGTGTCTGGTTACCATGGCAATGACCTCACAATGCGTTTTCAACAACGGGCTGAAAGAAGCCGATCCATGTCTTCGTGCAACACGTGAACATGTAAGCGGGGTGTTTTCTGAATGTCCATTTTCCCCGCGAGAACGGAGGTAAATCAGAAAAGTCTCACATTCAGACAGATACACTGCACTTTTTACATAGTACATGCACTTAAAGGAATATTCCGGGTTCAATACAAGTTAAGCTCAATCGACAGCATTTGTGGCATAATGTTGATTACCACAAAAAAATAAAAAAAAATAAATAAATAAATAAATAAATTGACTTGCCCCTCTTTAAAAAAAAAAGAAGAAAAAAAAAAACTGTTCCAGTGAGGCACTTACAATGGAAGTGAATGTGGCCAATTTTTAACGTTAAAATACTCTCTGTTTCAAAAGTACAGCCAAAAGACATAAAGGATATGCGTGTAAACATGATTTTAGTGTGATAAAATCACTTACAAACATTTTCTGTGTAAAGTTATAGCCAATTTTACAACTTCTTTGCCATGACGTTGTACAAACCCTAAAGCCCTAAAATGACTGTAAAAATGACTATTTAAACAACTTTACAGCTCAAATAATACATGAGTTTTAACTGAATAATTAATGCAAGTGCTTTTATAAAATTATAAGCTTCACATTTATGCCTTTAAACCCTCCAAAAATTGGCCACATTCACTTTCATTTTTCCCATTCACTTCCATTGTAAGTGTCTCACTGGAACACAGATTTTTGCTTTTTCAAAGAAAAGGACGTACAAGTCTAAATACATTTTTGTGGTAATCAACATTATGCCACAAATACTGTTGATTGAGCTTAACTTGTATTGAACCCGAATATTCCTTTATATGTTATATGTGAGGATTGTATTTTGAATTTTGGGTTCCAATGTTGTGAATTTTGTGTTAAAATGTGTACCTAACATGACTACTCATAATTACACATGCAATATGAAATTTTATGGATAGAATAGGCTATTTGTGGAATTTGTAAATTAAAAAAAGCGTAAATGTGGTTAAATAGAAAAACAAAACATAAAATAAAATCGAAATTTTCACAAACTATATATTGCAGAAGTTTGCATACCCCTATTGTTTCAGGCCTATATGTTTTCACACCCCTTTCAGAATGTATGCAAATATAAGAGATAAAAGATTATATATGTAGTACTGCCCTTCAAAAGCTACATTACACAAAATGTACTATAATTTACACAAATCATCCTGTTCAAAAGTTTGCATCCCCTTGGTTCTTGGTCCTTGTGTTGCCTTCTTGAGCATCAATGAATGTTTGCACATTTTGTAATAGTTTTGTATGAGTCCATCAGTTGTCCTACATGTCAAAAGCTGGATGTCTATATCATTTAGCCACTGTTGGGAAGAACTCATATGTGCAGAAGATGCTGGGAAACCAAAGAATGTATAATATTTTTCTTAAGAAAAGTGGGCATCTTCACAGCTCAGGATAAAGCAGGGACTCATGAATAATTATTACACATAGTCATTAGCAACACACCATATTAAAGGGTTTGCTCTCATGCCAGCAGCTCTAAAGCTCTCATGCAGTCTGTCTCATGAACGTGCACAGATCAACAGTCGGTGAAGTGTTTCACTTAATAATACATCAGATTTCGGTTTGTTTCTCACCAAACCTTATCGTATTCCTTCAGAACAAGACATAAGTCGCATACAATAATTTGTTAGACTTCTGAATGATACTTTTGTGTCCTTTTGAAGCTTGAAGAGGTGGTCACTATAATCTGCCATTGTGTGATATCACTGAGCACAATCTTTGTTTTTCACAGTTTCTCCCTTTGTGTTAAGAAAAAGAAAGAAAATCATATGAAGTTATAACAAAACAGGGGTGAGTAAACAGTGACTGAATTTTCATTCTTGGGTGAACTAATCCTTTTAGAACCAAGGTAATGTAAACTTTTGAACAGGATCATTTGTTTAAATTCAGTTAGTATTTAATCTTGTGGAATATATGTGAGTATCTGTTGTCAAATAGCAAGGTAGTACTAAATACATTTTTATGATCCCTCTTATTTTTTTTAAATAACACATGGACACATCAGGGTTTTAGGTGCACCAGCAGTGCATAGAACTGCCCCATGTTTTCTGGGAATTAACAATCATGTCCATGTTAATAGGCCCTAGTATTATCAGTGGGCTTTTCCAGTGTTTTCTGATGTATCATTTGCAGTCAAGTCATGTGATGTAACTTCTCAGTGAGTGCTAATTACTACTGTGTTGACTTATTTTCCCAAACCAGTCAGCAGATAGAGACAAAAAAGAAAACTCAGTTTATATTATTTATTTAGATAGGGATCATTTTAGATAAAACTAAACTAAATTGAAAGGACAAATTGAAAATGAAGTAGAAATAAAAACAAAACAAAATTAAAATGTGAAACAATAATAACTGGTTGTAATGACTAACGCAGCTTTCACTTTCTTTAGTCTATGTTTGAGTGGAGAGGAAAAAGCAACAGATAATTGAAATGTCAACAGAACGCAATAAAAATTGTGCTGAAGGACAGTTTTGTCTTCATACACCTAAATTCATTCTGAAACCACTTTGAGGTTTGTTCGGCAGGAAACTAATTATAAAATATAAAGGTGTTTTTGTTACATTTATATTAACAATTGTTTTTTCTTAGTTGTGAAAGTTAAAATAAGCTTAAAATATTGATGTTGAGTTTACGGTTACAATTTGAATTCAGATTCATGAACAGATTCATTCGGACTCGACTCGGACTGTTATGGACTCAGCCCTTTTTGGACTCGAACCCAACACTATAACATATAATTTTGTATTACACTCATCTGCATACCTGTTTTGCAGAGTTGACTTTTTGCACTATTTTCATGGTTTATAAATTTTATTTGCACATTTACATTATTTATACACTCACTAAGCACTTTATTAGAACACTATACTAATACTGGGTAGGGCCTCCCTTTGCTCTCAAAACAGCCTCAATTTTTCATGGCATGGATTCCACAAGATGTTGGAAACATTCATTTGAGATTCTGGTCCATGTTGACATGATTGCATTACTGCAGATTTGTCAGTTGCACATTCATGCTGCGAATCTCCCATTCAACCACCTCCCTAAGGTGTTCTATTGGATTCAGATCCGGTGACTGGGAAGGCCAGTGAAGAACACTGAACTCATTGTTCATGAAACCAGTTTGAGAAGACTTTTGCTTTGTGACATGGTGCATTATCATGCTGGAAGTAGTCATTAGAAGATGGGTAAATTGTATCCATGAAGGGATGTATATGGTCAACAACAATACTCAAACAGGCTGTGGCATTCAGGCGATGATTGATTTGTATTAACAGGCCCAAAGTGTGCCAAGAAAACATTCTCCACACCATTACCAGTACCAACCTGGACTGTTGACACAAGGCAGGTTAGATCCATGGATTCATGCCGTTGGCATCAAATTCTGACCCTACCATCGGTGTGCCTTAGCAGAAATCATGATTCATCAGACCAGGCTATGTTCTTCCAGTCTATAACTGTCCAGTTTTGTTGAGCCTGTACCCACTGCAGCCTCAGTTTCCTGTTCTTGGCTGACAGAAGTGGAACCCGACATGGTTTTCTGCTGTAGTAGCCCATCCGCCTCAAGTTTCAACGTGTTGTGCATTCTGAGATGCTATTCTGATAACTACAATTGTACAGAGAGGTTATCCGAGTTACCGTAGCCTTTCTGTCAGCTCAATCTAGTCTGGCCATTCTCTGTTGACCTCTCTCATCAACAAGGTGTTTCCGTCCGCAGAACTGCTGCTCACTGGATGTTTTTTGTTTTTGCCACCATTCTGAGTAAACTCTGATACTGTTGTGTGTGAAAATCCCAGGAGATCAGCAGTTACAGAAATACTCAAACCAGCCCGTCTGGCACCAACAATTATGTCAAGGTCGAAATCACTGAGATCACATTTTTTTCCCCATTCTGATGGTTGATGCGAGCATAAACTGAAGCTCCTTACCCATATTTGCATAATTTTATGCAATGCACTGCTGCCAGATGATTGGCTGATTAGATAATGTAGTAGTAGTCTTTATTTATCCCCATAGGGACATTTTTGTTTCAGTGAATTTCTAAACATGGGCATTCTTTTTTTTTTCTCCCCAATTTGTAATGCCTAATTCCCAATGCGCTCTAAGTCCTTGTGGTGGCGTAGTGACTCACCTCAGTCCGGGTGGCGGAGGACGAATCTCAGTTGCCTCCGCATCTGAGACCATCAATCCATGCATCTTTTCACGTGGCTTGTTGAGCATGTTACCGCGGAGACATAGTGTGTGGAGGCTTCACGCTATTCTCCGCGGCATCCACGCACAACTCACCACGCGCCCCACCAAGAGCGAACCACATTATAGCGACCATGAGGAGGTTACCCCATGTGACTCTACCCTCCCTAGCAACCGGGCCAATTTGGTTGCTTAGGAGACCTGACCTGAGTCACTCAGCATGCCCTGGATTCGAACTCGCGACTCCAGGGGTGGTAGTCAGCGTCTTTACTCGCTGAGCTACCCAGGCCCCCAACATGGGCATTCTTGACAGTAAACAAGCAACTGGACAACATAGAAACCCATCCGACATCTCTAAAAAAAATGATGTACACATTGCACTAGATGAATTGTCACTCCTTTGATAATAGTAACACACGATGATGGCTCTTTCCTGAAATCTGTACACATCTTAGTTTTTGAAGTATTGAGAAGGAGATTAGAAGCATCACACCAAGAGAAACTCATCCAAAATAGGTCCATGTCTGTCCTCCTCCCCCTGGAGGAGACTAACTAATGCAGTATCATCTGCAAATTTAACTAAATAACTTCCTGGAAATAAACTAGTACAACTATTTGTATACAAAATAAACAACAAGGGTGAGAGGACACAGCCTTGGGGAGAACCTACATTGGTAATCACTTTGTCAGACAAAGAACAACCCACACGCACCTGCTGAACTCTGCAACTTAAAAAGTCCAACAACCACAATACCATTCCTCCATCTAAGGAGAACTCTGTTGCCAATCTTTGGGCCAAAATATGTGGTTGAATGTTATTAAAAGCTGAGGAATGACATGAATCACATGAATAAGTAGGTGTACAGATTGTTCCTAAAGTGCTCAGTGTGTGTATATTGCATTTTTCTCTTTAACTGCTATTAGCTTAATTTACATTTAACCCTTAGCTTAACTATGTGATTCAATGTATTTTCTTCTCTGGAGCCAACAGAAACTACATTTCATTGCCATGGTGTATCATTGTGAATTTGATAAACTTTGACTTGACATTCAATATAAAATGTTTTAATATAATCTTAATCAACATAACAAATGGCAGAGGCTGCATCCAAATATGCAAACGTCCCTATTATAGTATGCGAAAAACAGTAAGCCAATGGAGTGGGGTGTCCGAGTCCTCAGTATTCATACAACAGTAGACGAGAAATACCCGGATGACCTACTATGTGCAGCAAGATTCTGAAGCGCGCATCTACTGGATGTTTTACTATTACATTATGTCACGCAAGCTTCGGAGACGTCACATTCAACACACTGAATAATAAAATAAAAAGAACGAAGAAACCTGCGTCAGGGCGGCTCTTTTCAACTGTAACTGCAATACAGTATATAAACTAAAAAGTAGTTATTTGTGCTTAAACTGTACTTGATTGTACCAGAGTACATTACTTTCATGGTTGTTGTTATTACGTCATATATTCGGGTCACAAGATAATGCCCACATTACAGGATGTCCAGATATACATTTAAACTACTCACTTGCATACCTTATGAACATACTTTTTACCGGCCTTCATCAAATACAGTACATACTGTGATACCCGTGTTTCCAGGGTGTAAAGAAGAGTTGTCCGACAAATTAAAGAGGCACATTCTAGTAACACATAAAACATCTTTTAATTCATAAAAAGATTAAAAGCAGTCCTATGACACGTATACACGTTTGTCAAATGAAAATCGGCTGAAGGAAACTGATGTCTTTCAATACAGTGCCTGAACAGTGTTTGTATGAAATCCATGTTAAAGTGATTGTTATTAAAGGCTGTCTATATGCAGTACCCTGCACTCTTTACATAGAGCTCAGAAGCTTTTCCCTGGATTGTGCTTCAGTGTCTAGGAGTTGACAGTGTAAATCCCTACAATCTTCAGGATCCACATTATTTTAGTCTTCTTCCCCCTCTGACTCAGACTCTGTAGGACAGAAGTAAAAAAATAAGGTGGTTGAGATTCACAGCTTGTATGGTAGAGGCTGTTATTTATATGCATATATAATTTCCTTACCTTCCTCCGCATTCTGAAGCCACTCCACAAATGTTTTCATTTGCTCCAGAAAAACGCTTTTCCCTTTGGCAGCATGGGCATCTTTGTACCATTTTAAAATAGCTTCCTCACTAAGGACATCAGCTGTGCAACGAGAGACAAACACAATATCTTCATGTCTACATTATATTAGTAAAATACTCAGTTAGTGTGGAATGCTGTCAATATGTACCTTTGTAGAAGAGCACCACTATTTTGGAGAAGGATTTCATGAAGTGGATGTTGTCATAACAGTACTCCTGAATCTTCAGCAGCAAGACCAGCTCTGATTGGCCCTGAGTACTGAACACAGCCAGTAGAGGTGCATAGTGCTATGGGAAAAGTACAGGGAAATCCTTAATCACTAAGAAGATAGAGCACAGCCATAAATACAACTGACATATTATCATTTAGGAGTTAATTGATAAGCGATTCTATTGTAACTACTGTAGGATTGTCAAAACAATTAATACTGTATATTTAATTTATCTCAATTTATTTTGAATTTAACATGCTGCATTCAGTTCTCTTTTAAGAAAACAAAATATTTCTGTAATTATTGGCTATATATAATGTATATACACAGACACTGCATTAAAATACACTGAAAACAATGCAAATCTTCAATAATTAAATATAGCAATTTCCCACACCTTATGGACACAATCTTCTATATGTAACAATGATGGTTTTGCCGCTGACCTACTGCTGTAATATTCTGATTCCCTTCTTATGCATGTTTGTACAAAAGATGGTGTGTTTATGTCATAGGTGATATTTCACACTTGTTGAGGGTATATGGCAATTGTATCATTTTTTAGACCTTTTAGACAGAATGAAACTGTTATAATGTTAAAATGCATAAATGCATAAACAGAATTAAACTTCCCTAGTTATAACTGTTGACAGTTATTGTTATTAAGTTTGTATTATAAATTATAACTAGACAGTAAAGTTCATGGAGACAAAATTTGATGTTGGCTTGACAAAGATTTGTCCGAAAGTTTAAACTAGTTTATACAGACATTACAGTACGACAAACGACAGACAGATAGACAGACTGACAGAAAGACAGACAGAATGATGCTGCAGGGTATTGCTAGCATGTTGCTAGTATGGCCCTGTCCCAATACCCTCGCTTGCGGTTTTGGATTTGCCTACTTACCCACTAGTCTTACCAGGGTTTGTACAGATGCTTCAGTGTTAAATTCAAGGCACATTTTTATTTGTTTTCAAGGTCTATGCACGAGATATCATTAAAACTAATTATTGTTACTTTTAAATAAAAATCTTTTATTCATTCAGTTAATTTACTTTAATAAAACACCACGTATTACAAGTACAACATATCTCAATGAGCATCTTTAACTACATATTCTCAGTAACAATTCTTGGTTCATTCATCCCTTAAAACGCACTTCTCTTTCCAACATTAGTCCATATGACTCATGTGCTGTGTTCCATGTTTTCTAAAGTCACACAACAGATTTATGTGAGGAACTGACCCAAATTGAAAATGGGTCATTCACAAATTTTTTTTACTTTCCAACTTAACTCCGTTCAATTCAGTTTTTGCCCATAAACGCTAATGGTAAACATTTTGTAACATGATGACATAATTTTTTTTTCATAAAGGACAACTTGACTGTTGTTTTTTCTTTTATTATTTAATTTTGTTTAAAGAATGAAGTTAACACTAAGTTAAAACTAATGAGGGTTAAATGGGTTACAACACCACATTTTGAGGGTTCACTGGGGTAAAAAACCAAATATTTATGTGTGAAAATATTAGTTAAAATGTGAATTAATAACATTTTAACATGCTGGAAAAAAAAATCACTATACGCATATTTAAGCAGCCTCTGAACTTTGACCGTAAAAATTATTTTCCACAACTTTTTGTATTTAAAAAAAAAAAAAATGTTAAAACATAAAAAAATAAAAAAAATAAAAAAAAGGTTTTAACACTGATAACACCAATGTCATGAAATCAAGGGACAAACTATTACATTATTTAAATTATTAATAATCATTTTGTTTTGCTTTTTTTGTACACTTGTTCGGCCTTACACTAATGCTTGTATTACAAATAAGTGCAAAATAAATACATAAATAACTTTACATGTCATAGAAGTGGTGTACCAGATGAAAGGGACAAGGATTTTTTTTTTCAGGCAATTGACAATTTCAAAATATATTTATAAAAATATCAAATATATAAAACAGTCAAGCCATTTCATATCATTAAATGTCAGGTTATAGAATGATACCTTTTATTTATTTATTTATTTAGTATGCTATTTTAAAGCTTTTTATGACTTAAAAAAAGTCAAAGGACATGTTTGTCAACATATTTTTATACTGACTCAAATGTTGTCAGAAATAACCTATTTTGTGAGACACTAAGCTTTCTATACACAAGGGGGCGCAGACGGCTCACAAAACTGAAACTGAATCCTCCATTGATCTGCATTCAAATCTCAGAACGTTTTACATCTCATATAATTTTTTTTTCACTCTGGAGAGTAATTTTTAATTAAAACTGATTGTTGCAAGGATTCATACTAGTTAAATCCCCCACAGCAGTATCTATAAAATATATTTTTTTAATCCTCCAGTAACAATTGGTTGTGATTGGCCCATTCTGAACAGCACTGCCAAAAGTAACAGGTGACACGTTAAACGTATACTTTCAATACATAAATGCATGTACAGATGAGATAGAAACAGTGGTAGTAGTTAATAAAATGTACTACTGTAAATTCTATACTGTATGCCACACTGGCTAATAAATGACCAAACTGTCTAACAGGATTAGGTGAGAACAAACAAAATCAGGTGATTATTAGGCGAGATGAGAACAAAGAGGCATATAAATATACACATAAATATTTTGTAATAATTATGATGCTGTTAAGTAATCCCAACCAGTTGTGAACATTATATTGCACTTTATGTTGAATATATTCATAAATACAACAATAACATATGCTTCACTTCTGTTTTTACCATCTGAGTATAATAAATAACTTGTATTGAAAAGCTTTCCTTGACGTCATCATGGCGAAGATACAGCGATCGCTCAGGTAGGCAGGGTGTCGGCTCCTGAACGTGATGAACTCTGGGATATGCTTAGCCTGAAAGACCGCTAAGGAGCGGTATTCAGGCCAGTGCGGATTTAGTGTGGGTTACGTGCTCTGAGCTTTGGCATGTTTCAGACATGGGACAGTCTTGAACAGTGCCGCGTGCATGCACACTTAAGTTTCAAGACCGCAAGTGTGGGTATTGGGACAGGACATTTTTCTAGACGTTGCAAACATGTATTTCCACAAAGTTAGGTGTTACTAGCATGTTGCTAGGTGTTGCTAGCCTGTTCAAGTATGATGCTAGGCATTGCTATTATGTTTTAGCATGTAGCTAGGCATTTTTAGCATGTTGCTTGCAGTTGCAGACCTGTGCATGGCTGTAGAGTGATGGGTGCTGATACAGTACCTTCAGATGTTTGAGGGCCTGCTCAGTAACCAGCTCTTCCTTCTTATTCCACTCAACTGCATTCATGAGGCAGGTCCACAGTAAACCAATCACAGCCTGCTCCTGCAGATCATTCTTCTTCATCTCCTCTTTCACATACACCACGATCTGAACACAATTCACAAGTCTGTTCAAATGGCAGTGTAAGGCTTAGTGGTACTGCCAAGGTTACAGAGAATCTGTTTTTTCTTTATACATGTATTAGAACACAAGGAAAGACAGTAGTTAAAGGGATAGTTCACCCAAAAATGTAACTCATGCCATCTGAGATATGTATGACTTTCTTCTGCAAAACACTTTTGAAGATTTGTAGAAAAAGATCCAGGCTCAGTAGGTCCTTAGAATAGGAGAGGATGGCGATTAGATATTTGAAGGTCCAAAAAGCACAGATAGTCGGCAAAAAAGTAATCCATCCTGTCTCCAGCGGTGACATTGTCTTCTAAAGCAAATCGATCATTTTGTGTGTGAAAAAGAATGATATTTCTGCACTTTTTAACTATAAAAGATCGCTTCCAGTCAGGCATTGACAAATGGCTGAATTTACCCGAGTGCTACTTGTGACGCAAGTGCATTGGCACGTTCCTTCGACTCATTGGTTGTGTGTCTGTTACGCATCAGTTCATTTGCACTCATGTAAATTCGCCCATTCATCAACGCCTGACCGGAAGCGATCTTTTATAGTTAAAAAGTGCTTAAATATTGTTCTTTTTCACACACAAACTGATCAGTTCACTTTAGAACACAATGTCAATGCTGGAGACAGGATGGATTACTTTTATGCCGACTACCAGTACATTTTGGACCTACAAATATCTAATCACCATCCTCTCCCATTCTAAGGAACTGCTGAGCCTGGATCTTTTTCTACAAATCTTGTTTTGAAGAAGAAAGAAAGTCATACATACTGTATCTCAGATGGCGTGAGGGTGAGTAAATTATCAGAGAATTTTCCTTTTTGAGTGAACTATCCCTTTAAAAATTTAGTACAAGCACTACAAGGAATGATATGCAAATATGTTTATAGTGTGTGTGTGTGTGTCAACAGTAGGATTCACCTCTCTAATGGGACATTGCTGGAACAGGCGCTCCTGCAGCTCTTTCTGAAGTTCCTTGCGTGTGCCCAGAGACTGTTGTGAACGCAGAAAGTCTGACAGCTCTTTCAGTCCTGCCTCAGTGAAGTACTTTGAGAAGTGCTCCACATTCTGCTTGTTGACAGGGAAGAGTTCCTGAAATTAGAGCAGATTCCACAATTAGATTCATTACAGTGGGAACTCACTGTAAGCCAAAAATGCCTTGAAAGACATTGGGAATAAAAACAATTTTGAACATAAATAAAAAAAGTCAAATTATGACTTCTAAAAGGTAAGGTTTGTAATTTCTGTGCTACTAGTGACAACAAACACAACTGCAAAAATAAACGGGTCTCCTAAAAACCCCCCTGATAGCACAGGTTCATCCTCCAGACGTCTATTTGATGTGTGTGTGTGTGTGTGTGTGTGTGTTTACAACTGGAAGACATATTTTTAATGTTGTTTGCTCATCTGCAATATGTCTATAAGACGTACGTCAATAAGTATGTCTTGAATGTCATTCAACAGACGCCTTTGAGATGTTTATCCTTTAGAATGTTTGTAAATCAGATTTTTTAAAGATGTTTAGCAGATGTTAAATAGAATGTGATTTCCAGATGAAAAGTTCTAAAACAGACATCTGAGATATACGTGTGCTATCTGGGCCCCCTCACCCTCTTCCATTGGTTGGATAAACAGATAGCCCCCCCCAAAATTTATGCTATTGGTTGAGCCAATAGTCAGACAGGTCTGGCTGTTCAAGAAACAGAGCAATGTATTGATAGCACCACAGAGCCACAATGTTTACACTTTTCAATAGACATAATCCTTTGAATATCTTACCTATAGTTGTCAATGCACATTAAGTCAATGGAAAGAAATTTGCTTGTCATGCTCATTAACTGGGATTGAATACCAAACCCATATTTTTACAGAAGTCAGCATAAATTCTGTGGCACCCTCTGCTTCAAGGTCATGGGGGAGTTTAGAGGTATTATAGCACATGTCTGCCAGGTGATGAATGTCTCCATGGAAACATAACTTATCAGCATGACAGCTCATAATTTCCTCAACATTTTCAGAGGTTAAGAAATTCAGTATCAAAATGGATATGCACTGCAAGCTATCACACACACCACACGATCATTCTCCATACCAGCAGTTTCTTATCCAGGTTGGCTTTCCTAAGAGCAGATGTGACTGCATTGGCATCCTTCTCTGCTATCCATGCTTTAAACATCTTCACAGCAAAGGAGGCAGATATTCCTACAAAAAAGACAGAAGGGAAAACCACTGACTGATTAACAATGTTTTGCTTGAACAGTGTGTGCGCCTGTGATATCTTTCTATAAAAATATATAGAAAAATATTGTTTTATTTTCAAATCTTTTACTTTGTTCCTACTTTTATTTTAGAAGAAGCAGACATGATCGCTAATAAACACCAACCTTCTTTGACAATGTTATCGCTGAAGAGGCTGGTGAGGATAGGTGGCAGCAGTGTGACATTGGCCAACAGGATTCCTGTTAGCATGGCCAGTTTGGTCTGCTCGGACTCAGTGAAGGCTTTCAAGAAGAGAAGCAGCTATGCAGGGATATGAAATATGGATCAGAAAATATATTAGTCTTTTTGGCTTACAGTGAAACTGATTAGCATTTAATGAATATTAATGGCAACACCATGGTAGCATCGAGTTCGTTTGTCCTGCAGTGGTACATTTTACACATGTGGGTGAAACAATACATCCTCCAGTAACGCACATCTCTTATTGATGCGATTGCATTAATAGCAGGAACATGATGTGCACATTAGTTACCTTTTTGATCTCCTCTTCAAATGCCTTCTCCAGATATTTGTACCTTCTGATAAGTTTATTGAACACCTGCGTATAGACACAAATTTATCCATCAGTCTCTGCATCAATGTGTCTTTAGAGTGGTCATCGTATCATATTGTACATTTGCGTAGCTGCGTCAGCTCTATTGTTTTTGTTAGCAAAATTTTACTCTGCCATGGGAGTCTATGGCAGCCCAAAGAACCGTTTGGAGGAAAGTTGTAAAATTTTGCACACTGATTAGGACAGGTCTAAATAGTCCCCTGACCCATTGGGAGGTCTCCAAGTCAAACCCTCCAGGACCAGCATCAGCTCAAAATTGGCTTTTTATCTGGGCAGTCCAAGTTTCTGAACATCCAGTTGGTGTTGTTCACATGTACATGTCAGCCATATGTCAATATGATCAATGAACTCTTTAGGGAAGTCATTAAATATTGATATACATAGATTATTGATCGGCACATTATTTTATCGTTATATTTATGAGGCACCAATATTAATGATAGCTGACATTTAAATTAGAAAACTAATCTGCATGATTTACAACTCACTCCGTTGGCCTTCTGTTTAACAGTCTAGCGTAATTGCATTGGGAGACCACAAGAGGGTGATATAACATTTACTGAAGCTGGTCACGGGTAAGAAAGGCACAGGTATCACAAACACAGGACAACCTGATGTGGCGCAGCAGATGGCAGTCCAAAGTTACAAAGGTGTTTCTACTTCTTCAAGAATGAACAAAATTAAGTTGATGAGTTTGCAGGTTAGTATATGAAACTGGTGTAACCACGCAAACCAAACGATTACAAATGGTGACGTTTATTATGCAATTTCTCTGTATGTAGCCTTGAACTGGTCTTTCATTCAAGCTGTTAAACCACAAAATGACATACTTGTACTGCAACTATAAAAACATTATGTAGGCTATATGAAAGATACATGTTCACAACAGATCATCTAATGATGGCTAGAGTAAATACCCCTGAGTCTTCTCTTTATTGTTGTACATGAAACTGGTGTTGAGCGGGTAGAATTCAATGAAGCTGTCAGCTGAGGATATGTGAGGCGTCTATTTCTCAAACTAGAGACTCTGATGTACTTATCCTCTTGTTTAGTTGTACATCTGGTCTTCCACATCTCTTTCTGTCCTTGTTAGAGCCAGTTGTCCTTTGTCTTTGAAAACTGTAGTGTACACCTTTATATGAAATCTTCACCTTTTTGGCAATTTCAAGCATTGTATAGCCTTCATTCCTCAAAACAATGATTGACTGATGAGTTTCTAGAGAAAGCTGTTTCTTTCTTTTTTGCCATTTTTGACCTAATATTGACCTTAAGACATGCCAGTCTATTGCATACTGTGGCAACTCAAAAACAAACACAAAGACAATGTTAAGCTTCATTTAATGAACCTAATAGCATTCAGCTGTGTTTGATATAATGGCAAGTGATTTTCTAGTATAAAATTAGCAATTTAGCATGATTACTCAAGGATAAGGTGCTGGAGTGATGGCGACTGGAAATGGGGCCTGTCTAGATTTGATCAAAAATTATTTTTTTCAAATAGTGATGGTGCTGTTTTTTTTACATCAGTAATGTCCTGACTATACTTTGTGATCAGTTGAATGCCACTTTGGGGAATTAAATTAATAGTTTCCTTCCGAAACAGCAAAATCTGTACAAAGATTTTTAGAGTCCAATTTGAAGGACTTCTCGGACTTTACTCAGACTCGAGCCTTTGGGACTCGGGATTTTGTTCCGAGTCCAGCTGAGTCCATGACATTTGTGATGCAATGAAAAAAATTAATAAATAACAAAACAGAAATTAATGAACACATCTCTGTCTGCATGCAGCTGTATTAGCCACTGAAGTCGTAGACATATCCAGAGTTGTTTCACTGTGTCTAAGCAAACACATGCACACACATACACACATGCACAGGCACACTAATCAGTCAACAAATAACCATGAATGTTACTACAGAGACTACTGTATAACATCGCCTACCGAGGCAGCTGGCATGACGAAAACATAAAGACGGGTATGTATCCAGTGTAATATAAACAAGGCAGTTTCACATGACTCGGGACCTGACAACTGGTAAAATTGCATGTGGCGTTTGTGCAGCCAAGACGGTGCTCGCATTGCGGTGTCATCATGGTTAAAAACTATAAATCAAGAACTTCACAGTTTACTAAAACCAGCATATTGAAATAAAAATAGTATTAATATTGGATATTAAGTCTTTTTAGGCATAATGTATCTACACATGTAGGCTTCTGTAGTCTCTTGTGGTCCACGCAGTGTTGTCAGCTTGAACTGGTCCATAATAGCTTGATGAATTAACGGTGTAAATTTTTAAATAGTCAGGGAAAAAAGCATTTATTGCTAAAGCAGACAGAAACTCTAAAAAGATAAACAGCACCTATTTATTATTGATTGACTATTTTCAAAGCACTGACGAGCTGCTTAAAATACATTCTTTTACAGCATTTGTCCACCATTCACAACATTCAACCATGCACAATAAAATATTAGGATATTTTGGGCAGTGAAATGTTTTGTTTATAATTTAATTATAGACTATAAAATAAATGTATTATTCGATGACAGAGTTTGTGTATGAAGCTAAACTTTATGTTACAAGATGAATTTAGTTGGTTTTTATTTTAAATTTTTATTTTATTTTTATTGTAAACCACCGGGTAACTTATGTACGTATTTTTTTTAGCCTACATCTGTGACACTTTTTTGAAGGACAATTCTGTTAAATTTATGACTCAAAATTATTATTCTCCATGTTTTTGTGGCTAAAGAAGAGCTCAATTAAATTTTCTTTGGTTGGTATTTAAAGATTTCAAACTAATTGCAGACCAACGCGGCAGCCGCTCAAGCAAATATATATTTTTTTATCTTCTGCAGCAGCAGCTGCGAGACGCACACGGACGCATCAGGGATTTGGGTACACGAGCAGCACGCAGAACTGTCCTGCATTGTGCAGTTTCCCACAAATTAACTAGAAAATCATGTCCGTGACGACATGGCCCTAATATTATCAGTGGGCTTTTCCAGTGTTTTTGGATGAAGCATTTGCAGTCAAATCGTGAGACGTAACTTCTCAGCGAGTGCTAATTAATTCTGTGTTGACTCATTTGTATGTATTTTCCCAAATTAGTCGGCAGATTGAGAAAAAAAGATTTTCAGTATAGACTATTATTTCTGTAGATAGGGATCATTTTAAATAAAACTAAATTGACAAAAACTAAACTGAATTCAAATTCAATTTAAAAAAGTAGAAATAATAACTAAAGTATATGCTTTCATTCTGAAACCACTTTGAAGTTTGTTCAGCTGGATACTAATCATAAAATGTATATATGAAAGGCAACAGAGGTGTTTTTGTTACATTTATATTGACAAACTGTTTTTCTTAGTTTTGAAGTTTAAAATAAGCTTAAAATATTGATGTTGAGTTTACGGTTACAATTTGAATTCAGATTCATGAACAGGTTCATTTGGACTCGGACTCGGCCTGTTATGAACTCGGTCTTGTGTCCAACTCGGCCCCTTTTGGACTGGGACTCAACTCGGACTCAATTGTTTAAAGACTCTGACTTGACTCGACTAAGGTGGACTTGAACCCAACACTAATATATACATATACATACATACATACATACATACATACATACATACATACATATACACTACCGGTCAAAAGTTTTGAAACACTTCATTCTTTATTATAATTTTTTTTCTTCACATTTTAGAATAATAGTAAAGTCATCAAAACTATGGAATAACATAAATGGAACTATGGGAATTATGTTGTGACTAAACAAAATCCAAAATAAATCAAAACTGTGTTATATTTTAGCATCTTCAAAGTAGTCACCCTTTGCCTAGAATTTGCAGACACTCTTGACATTTTCTCAACCAGCTTCTTGAGGTATCACCCTGGGATGCTTTTTAAACAGTATTGAAGGAGTTCCCATCTATGTTGGGCACTTCTTGGCTGCTTTTCTTTATTATTTGGTCCAAGTCATCAATTTCAAAAACTTTTTTTTAAATTAAATTTTAGTTTTATAATGAAATAAATTAATATGGTGGCACAATTATATTTTTGTCTACAAAACTAATTTCAAACATTAAGCATACACCTTCAGATCAAAAGATTTTTAAGATCATGAGAAACATTTCAGTCAAGTGTTTCAAAACGTTTGACCGGCAGTGTACGTGTGTGTGTGTGTATATATATATATATATATATACACACACACACACACACACACACACACACACACACACACACACACACACACAGCCGCGGCCCATGCATTTTAAGTCTAGGCCTTCAGTGCAATTCATGCCATTAAGAAAACACAGTATCACAATGAATAAGACACCGTATGCCTATCATACATTACGTGGCAGTCAACTAATAATACCAATTGACATTTTAAAAACACGTCCACGCATGAAAGCCAGAACCAAGGAGGTCTAATACCAAGAAAAACTATCTAATAATATTTGTGATTTAAATTTTGCTTGCAATAAATTGTTTCGCCAGGGTACACAGTTACTTTTCAAAACTTGATCCGACACTGTATGCTCAATCAGCAAGTTGCTATAACAATGCATAAAGCACTTACCAATTTGCTTGAAATGAAAATCAGTCCTCCTTTCCCGTTTAATTAATCAATCACACGATCATGCAGAACATCTCGTGTTTTTAAATCCATAAGGATCTCTTTCTTAACAGCAATAACAGCAGTGATGACAGCCGACTCGTCAGCAAGATCTCGTGCTCTTCCCTTTCAAATTATGTCACTTAAAGCGTGGTTGCGTCACTCAAGACCAGCTAGAAGGCCTGGACTGGGACATATCCTGAAGACCACACCCACAAGAACAAATAAATCAATCTGATTGGCTGATGAATCTGACAGTCTGACTTTAGATGCTTATTCACTGCTGTGTTTAGGGATTCTGTGGAAATTTTGAAGGCCTGACGGGGTGGAGCTCAGACTCACGTGCTGCTTCGGATAAGGAGTATGGCTTCGGGCATGTGATTTGTGAAACAGTTGTCACACTTTGCTTGTAAGCATCCAGGAATAAATTCTGATTGGATAAACTTTTTGTTCTTTGCTATTCATTTGTAGATGAATTAGGAGTGGAAAGCAATTGAAAAACATAGGCAAAAAGATCAATGAGAATGAGAAAGGATGAAATATTTTTTTATTAGGCATGTTACGCCAGCAGAGAAAGCTTTGCTGGCCCTGAAAAATTGCCAGTGTGTGTGTGTATATATATATATATATATATATATATATATATATATATATATATATATATTTATACACTTTCTAGTGCATTTAGTCAACTTTAGTCTGGTGAGCACTGACTTGAACTCTTAAAGGGATAGTTGACCCAAAAATGTAAATACTGTCATAACTTACTCACTTAATGTATTGCAAACACATATGACATTTATTCTTTCATCCTTGGACCACAAAAGGAAATGTTAGGCAGAATGTTAGTCTCAGTCACCATTCACTTTCATTGTATAGAAAAAGATGAATGAAAGTGACTGGGGCTAACATTTTGCCTTTGTATTTCATTTAAATTTCTCTCTTCTGTGGGCTTGGAACAACATGAGGTTGAGTAATCATGACAGAATTTTAATTTCTGGGTGAACTATCCTTTTAATGACCTGTTTAAGTATTTGATTTGCCAAGAAAAACAATGTTTATGTAAATTGGTACATGATTGTACCACGTCTTGCTGGAAAACAAGTGACTGAAGAAGAATATTGATGAGAATATTGCTTGAAAAAAATTTCCTTTTTTTTTTTTTTTTTCTTTCCGGACAAGAGAATGACCAATTTATTTGTCTGAAGGACAAGCACATGACAATCCTAAAGAGAGAGACACTGTAATCCAAGGGATTATTTTGAAATTACACAGTATGAGTGACATACTAGCTTTACCCAGGGGATTTGGAGCCAACATTAAGTACATCTAATGCAATTTTTAAACATGATTCCTCCATCGTCCTGCCACATTTGTATCAGTTGCTTATTTTTCATATAACAATGGGATAAACCAGCTCATTGAACACGGTAAAGTGGGGTATTCACCTGAGCATAGCTGCGAACAGCAGTGTGGTTTTCCTCTGTCTTGAACACACAGTGCTTCGTCACCTTGGTCGTGTCCCCGTCGTCAATGCGTGTTCCCCCGGGAGCTGAAAGAGGGAAAGTGAGGTCACAGGTTAATGTGGTAAATCCTTGAAGAGCACAGTGCTGTCATTGCTAACCCCTGCTGAGAAAATGTCACTGCCTACTGCACACTTATAATTGAGATGGACAGAGGCCAATGCAACCATGGACAAAAAGGCTTCCCATAGAAAGGTTTAGAATTTTAGAAAGTCTGTAACACTCTTTTCAGAGATGCATCAACAAAACACGTTGACCAGAATGTACTGTTCCATAAATAACTTTACTTGCACTATAGACAGTATTGTTGTTTATAATGAGAGTGATGCAGTTAAGATATGGATAAGAGTTCAAAGGACATTTATATCAAGTGAGAGAATGGATTATTTCACAATCACAATCAAACTGGGACAGTACACTGCAAAAAATAAAAAATATTGGAAAAAAAATCTTAAATCAGTATTTTTGTCTTGTTTTCAAAACAAAAAACTAAATTCTAAACATCATTAAAATAAGATCAATTTACTTGAAACTGCATTTGATAAGACTTTTTTTTTTTTCCTGCATTCGATAAGAAATTTTGTGATGTTTATTTTAAGTACAAGTAAAAACAATTCACCAATAGGGTAAATAAACTTAATTTAAGGTATATTTCTTGAAGTATTATTATCTTACACAATTTTGCTTCTCAAATATATTTAGATATTTGTACTGGACAAAAAAAAAAAAGACAAAAAACAAAGACTTTATCACTGTATTTTTTACAGTGTAATAAACATACATAATTGTTAAAATATCTGCTTTGCTTCCGTTCCAGTATGGGGAATGGTTTCTCAATCTGCTCTGTAAATATAATAATGTAATACCTTTTGGTCAAATCCACAGGTGTCTAGGTTAATACAGTACACGAAGTTAACTTCAGATCCTCTTTGGAGATCTGCTACGGATTACAGGCTTAAGCCAGTGATGCATTGATTGGCCAATGCAATACCTCTTATTTGACCATATTATAAATTCAGCAACAGAGACAGGCTTTGCATGCAAAAACAAGAAACAAAATATTCAAATGAGATGAAAGTGGAACATTGCTTTTCTCTTTTTCAGTTTAGCAGAAGTTTATTCTGCTATTGTTCTATATGATGGAATGATGGAACACTTTCACCAAATGCAAGGAGTACCTAAGTAGTAACCAATTACATGTAATCCAGATGACAAAAATCAAATACTTGTAATGGGATGAAATTACATTTTATAAAGTGCATAACCAGATTACAGTTACATTTTATGGATTACCTGATTACATTCTTGATGCACCAATCAGCCAAAGGTAATAACTAGTGTGTAATTTACTAATTATGCTCTCAAATTGTAAAAAAGCGGTCTGAGCTAGAGCCTGAAATCATAGGTGTCATTTATGGGTGGGACTGGTGGGACATATCCCTTCCATTTTTTGCCTTGGCCAGTTTTGTACCCACCACTTTTTAAATACCTTCTGTCAGGTAAGTGTCTAATGCAGAAGAAACATAGCCAATGCTCGAGCAGGAGGTTACATTTCATTCATTAAAAGATGTATTTTCATTAAAAGATTATTTGAAACTATCTGTGCATAACCTAATTAATATTCACAAGTTTGTGATGTCACAATTAGCACCCCCCTTTTTTAAGGGTGACGCCCGTGCCTGAAATATGTGCAACCTAACCAGGTAGAACTAAATACATTAAAGACAGTGCAGTCTCATTCCTCATTTTACAACATACAGAAATAACTTGACTTTCAAAGAGACATGGGGGAAAATAACTGAGCAATGCAATCTATGCCTTACAAAAATCACATCCATTGAACAAGACTCCACATCCAATCTTAAGAAGCATTTGGAGGTTTTGTATGTTCTCTATATTTGTACTTGATTATGTTCTCTAAATGTAAAGTATTTTAATAATTATTCTATGTATCATGACTAGATGTGTGCATGTTACCCTGCATGTAATTGGTACACTGCACTGAAAGCACTTAATGCAATCTGCAAATACACATAGGACATCTGTTTTCTGTTTTAAATTTAGATTCTAAACTATTGCACAAATAAATGCCAAACTATTTATATTTGCACCCTGCATCAACAAATTATACATTTCAAACAGGCCTTGTCCACCTATCCACATTTTTAGACACTCTTCTTTAAAAAACATGTTGCAAACAAACATTTAAGAGGTGTCGATCACATGCAACTTTGTTCTTTTGTACCATGCAAATGCACTTCGGGTCTTCAGCTCATGCTTCAGTATGGCAGAAAACTGTACTCTTAGGTTATGGCCACACCTTCTCATGAACAATTATGAGGTACAAATCGTACATCTCTACATCATTTGCTTTCAAATCTGGATAATAAATGTCTAATCACCATTCCTAATTTCCTAAATAATATACATTTTCTTAAAAAAACAAAACAAAAAAAAACAAGCATGTTCTCATTGTCTTCTATCTTGAGATCCTTGCCCCTTTAGGCACCTTTTTTTACTCAGCAACTGACAAATTGCAAGTTTCCATTTGATTTTATGTTTACTAATGTTTAAAGAAAGGAGTGTAGTATTAATACATTTAAAATTTATGATTCATTTTTTATCAAATTATACAATGAGTAATCCAACAGCAATCAGATTAGATTACCTAAAAAGTGTCATTTTAAAGATAACGTAATGGATTACAATTTAACTTGTGTAATTTGTAATCAGTATGCGATTACATTTCAGAAGTAATCTATCCAGCACTGGGAGTACTGTACAACATTTTTAAATGGCATTCGTAACCCATTTTACTTCTGTAATGTGACAACTTTCTGATGTTTAATAAAAAATAAAAAAAAACTCATCAAGTAGGACGAGATTCATCAGGAATTGATTGCATCAAGAAAAATGGTCTCTGAATGCCAGGTGGCTGAAAGGAGTGGTTGAAAAACAAATGGGCTTATCGCATTTTGATGAAATGTAACCCTAACACTTTTTTCCCTTTGGAATAACATGCACCAATCGTTGTGCACCCAAAAATTTTAAAAAGAAAGTAAATGGGTGAATTTGACTTTAAGTATCATCACATTATCAAAGAGCTAACATCTAACACTCAATGTCACAGAGTGTTTAGAGAAATCAATCAGTGTTTAGGGCTTATTATGACCAGGGTCACCTTAAGGAAGTCCAGTGATCCACAACATAGGATTTGGACTTTAACTGTCAGATTTAAAGGCAGTCTTCTGTACACCAGGGCTCTATACATAGATAACAATCAGATGGGGTAATCTGATTGTTGACCTGACGCTTGACTAGGCTACTGTCCTTCCTCTCTCATGTGCTGGCTCTGATTAAAGCACCTATCTGGGGGCTTTATATAGACCCGGAGTAAACCTTTTAACTTTAATTGTGTTGACAGAGACAGACCCATCCTGAAAACATCTCTTCGAGAGCCTGAAACTGAACTGATTCTAGACAGATTATACAGAAAGTGTGTAACGTGTGCAAGAGAAAAATGTAAACAAGTGAAGTGAAGCTGAAGATAAAGCCTAAAGAGAATTCTCCTATCTAATGATTATAAACCAGCAGAAGGCAAGCTACAGTAATAAAAAATAAATAAATAAATAAATAAAAATGGAAGGGCCTAGATTTATACAAGTAATAGTTTATTTAACCCTTGTTTTGTGTTTGTTTGTGCTAACACCTTTTGTGTTCTCAGTCAAAAATAGCTGGCCCACTAAGATTGTTAATAAATCTCTCACTGCATATATTGTCCCAAGATATTGCATATGATATTTTTGTCAACTTCTTTTTTAGTAATTATGACAGGCTTTGAACTTCTTTTTTTAAAACATATTTAAAAATATATATATATTTTATTGATAGAATAATTAATTGAACTGAGCTTATACCTGGCTAGTGGGGAGAACTCCCTGCAGAAAAAATTTAAAATATTATTATTATTATTATTATTATTAATGTAAAAAATGAATAACCACTGATTTGATCTAAACAAAATAGGTGTCATTTTAAAGCGTATAATCTGGACTTTGCAATGCATATAGCTGAATAATAATAACAAATTTTAACATAATAATAACAACAACAACAACAACAAGTAAACTTTTTGTTTTGAAAATGATTAAATATATTTTGTGTGTTTAGATGTCCTGTGTGAACAAGTCATGGAACTTTTTTTCCCAACTGGATGAAATAAACTGCAGTTTTCCGAAAAAGAAAAGTTAATCGGTCATTTTTGACCGGAACACAATATATGTGTTAAAGACAAAATTTAAAAGGTAAACAAGTATGCACTGTCTAGAAGGCCATGCCCACACTAATCCGTTTGAGTCTGAAACCTCAGTTTTTCATTTGAATGAATCTGCTTAATAAAAATAATGTTTTAATGAAAATAGTAACTGTTTAATAAAAGCAATAAGGCACTCTGCTTCCTGTCATGCCTAACAATGCCAAAGACTATTTAGCAGAGATGGGCCACTTCTATCTAAATTAATGGGAGGAACTGGAACGCCCAACCAAGAAGCTCTGAGCGCCCAACAGTCAATGGATGTAGAAAGGAAGTCCCGCCTTACAGGTAAAAGAGCCAATCACCTTTTAGAAATAGACATCACCTGTCAATCAACTCACTAACACAGATATGCATTAGCTACAAACCGGGAAAATTGCGTGTTTTAGCGTAATGTGAGGTTAAGAAGCACAATTTATGATTCCAATATTATCACATTTTATTGCTGATTTGAAATGTTCTTTGATCGTCATCTTGACCAACTGTTTTTGAGATTTTGGTATTTCCCCATTCAAGTGGATAGGAGCTGCACTGGCATGTCTGGAAATAACCTCCCGAGAGCGTTCCAAAGATGGCCGACAGTGGTCTGACTTGCTAGGAAGACTTTAACAACGGCCTCTAGCCGCAACAATATAATGTATAGTATAGTGTGATGTGGTATAGCATAGTATTGTACTGTCTAGTGTGATATAGCATAGCATAGTACAGTATATGTTCTGAAGTAAATGCTGCTGCTCAACGTATAATCAATATCCTAAAATTCAAAATTCACAAGATATGCCTTTGCTCTGGTCTCTACACTGGCTTCCCATATCTGTTAGTACCAGTGGTGGAAATGGACGAGATTCACTGGGGGGATTAAATTGATTGAAAATAATTGAAAAATTACAGTAAATGCATTTATAAATATTACAATTGATTATTTTTTATGTATTTTTTTATTTTCTCCCCAATTTGGAATGCCCAATTCCCACTACTTAGTAGGTCCTCGTGGTGGCGCGGTTACTCACCTTAATCCCCATTGATAGTGAGAACCACTAATTGCGACCACGAGGAGGTTACCCCATGTGACTCTACCCTCCCTAGCAACCGGGCCAATTTGGATGCTTAGGAGACCTGGCTGGAGTCACTCAGCACACTCTGGATTCGAACTCGCGACTCCAGGGGTGGTAGTCAGCATCAATACTCGCTGAGCTACCCAGGCCCCCACAATTGACTAATTTATTTTAAAATAAATTATGTATTCTTCAAACTCTGTGCATCCAAGAATCCTCTACTTGCAGCAATGCAACTGTTTGGTGTGTACTGTTAATTAAAGCTGCTAGTTTAGGATCCGTGAGGAGTATTTTTCTCAAATTAGAGACTCTGATGCACTTGTATTCTCGTTGTTGTGCATCTGGGTTGTCCACTTTTCTCTCTGTCCAGGTTAGATCAAGTTTGTTTTATTCTTTCAAAACAGAAGTGCATGGAATAGCCGCCTTCTTTCAAAAGAACAATATATTGATGAATTTGAGGAGAAATATGTTTCTTTTTGGTTACTTTTAAAACTGAAATTTGACTTGCAAGTCTAAAGTAACTTTACGGTAAAGTAACAAAATAAAAATGCAATACCTCAGCTGGAAGACACTATATTGCGATTTTTCTGGTGTGTGGATTTGTGAATTGAGCGTGTGTGGATCTGTTGCGTGCATGCGTGGATCGGTTGCCCGTGATTCCCGTGTGCATCTGTCGATCTGTTGCATGAATGTGTTGTGGCCACTCACGATGGTCAACACTGCGCAACCACAGATGCAGAAGATCTCATGCATTTATGTGTGGAACCCGCAACGCTTTCGTAGGATATTTAGTGGAGAAAAGATAGAAATATCCTTTATTCCCCTGACAAATGTAGCCAGTTTGAATGGGAATGCTGTTCCCCCATGAAATTCACTCTGGGAAATCTGTCCCCCCCGCCCCCATTTCCAGCCCTAGTTAGAACCAAATTCAACACTTTGCTTCTGTTGCACAGCAAAGCCACCCACTCATATTTGCAGCTTGCTCATGTGAAAAAGATCTGAAGATTTCCAACTGTATGTGAAAACCCCCCGGAGACTAAGAAAGGATACAATTGTGTAGTGCATTTCCTGCTGTTTTCATCTTAATGATCAACAGAATTTTAAGATGATGGCCTGGAGGTACTGCATTAAACACTTTGATCCAGAGAAGTGTGGTGAGTGTTGGAGAAACTGTTGGCAGGGAGGCGTGAGCTAATGACCTCTTATTCTGTTAATCCGCTAAAGACAGCAGTGCAGTGCTCACTTTTTTCCTTGCATAAGTTGGTGGCAAGGCAGGTTCAGATGGTTCTTGGCTAACAGGGCCAAATAGCACAGGGCTAAAGTGTGCACAGGATATGGATGCCAATATACAACAATTACTTCAAGACCTCTAATAACATTGGATAAGCATTGTTCCAAGAGTTCTGATATTTAGTATAACAGCACTGGGATGCTTCACAGTTTGTATCACTCCTCTTTGTTTGCTGCGTTCAAGAATGACTGCCTTTGTTGAAACAGTTTTCATTAGCAGAGCAAAAATATACAAAACAACTGTAAAAAACAAACAAATTATGCACAAGATTTTGAGATATCCTACCGAGCATGCTCCCAGCGATGAGGATGTCAAACAGGGTGTCGGCATAGCGGCGGTAGTCCAGTCTCGACCCAGTGACATCCAGAAACTTGGCTACAGCATCAAGATCACCACCTGCTTCGTTGAGGCCTTGAACAATCGTGTCTCGGAAAACCGTAGGCTCAAACTTCTCCTTTTCATCTGCAGCAGAGAACACAAAGACTTACATCACAGTCAGGGTCAGCGTTACTTTTCTTTCAGTGCATCACAATAGATCTTCACAGGACTAATGCTTCTAAAAGTACAGTACTTTCACAATATAATTCTCAAAAAAGATTTTGATTAGTCTGTGTAGAGTACTTGATAGCGGAGCAGACAGTCACACAATAGTGGAGCAGACGGCCACACAAAGAACTATGCAATGGCATACAGTCACCCTCATACCTAATATTATGTAAATGAGTTCCCACGCCTAGCTACTCGCTAGGGATTCTGATTATAGCATACACTCAAGAGCACATTGAGTGACTTCCTACGATATCTCACATTTGAAGAGTCAGTCGCACCTACCACGCAAGCCAGTGAAGCTGAAATCTAATGCACAGTTGAAAAACGCCCTCGCAATTGTTATTATAGCTATTAAGTAGGTAACACTTGTAAGTTGCCCGCAGCATCTAAAACAGTACTTAACTTCTACCCATATCAAACACAAATATGCAAGATTCAGTTTAGTGAATGACAGTGGCATTTATGACAGATAAAAGATACAAAAAATGCATAAACTTGACTTGGTTTTTATAAATAGTCTGTTAATATTAACATACAGAAATATTATTGTATTGTATAGTATTGTATGCTTGTTAAAAGTATAAAGCATATTCCATATTAATTCCCATACATAAATATGATATATGGCCATAAATATATAAAACAATAGAACATATATTTGGGCATTTATGTAGATACTGAAATTCAATGAGATGCTCGGCATGGAAGGCTTTTCAATTCTCAAAACACAACACTTACAAAACTTTACCATGGATTTACTGCAGTAACAGTAACTGTACTATGGTAGTTGTGGCAGAAAAAAAAAAACTTTCTAAATGTATTTAGACTGCTGTTATTTCATTACAAAAATGACATAGTTCTTGATATAGAAACCATAGTTACTAATCATGGTAGTGAGGAGCCATGCATGGTTTTACCTATGGTTACCATGACCTACTACAAATAGAGATTGACCGATATTGTTTTTTTTAAAAACATACCCACATCGTCACACACCCACAACGCCCGATTCAGGCCAGGGAACCAACCGGCATGACCTACCACTACCCCCGAACTGGGCATTCCCCCCCCACCCCGGAGGGGAGAAGTTGCCCCTTCGGCCATTCCACCGCCGGCTGGTCTTCCCCGCCTCCTGGAAACTGAGTAGGATGAGGGGAGGAAGAGGGGAGAGAGAGCGAGAGAGCCCGAGAGAGAGAAAAGAAAAAAAAGAGCAAAAAAAAACCTCTGGTTCCTGTCCATGCCGCCATTCGGTCCTCAGCCAGGTATGTAGCGGTCCCCCGCGATGGCAGGCAATGGCAGCAGGCTCCTCCGCCTCCTGGTGGATGGCAGCGGGCTCCTCCGCCTCCCGGCAGCCCGCTCCAGTACCACCGGATTGATCACATCCTCAGTATCGAGATTCTCCGTCAGCAGCGAGGGCTCTCTGATGGTGTGTATTGCTCCAATCCTGGGTTTTGGCACCACTGTGGCAGACAAGTCTCTTGTTCATCGGAAAGGAGGACGCGGGAACCGGGTTATCAACCAAAAAGACTTTTAATAAACAAACAGCTCCATGTGTCTCTCTCTCTCTCCAAATGGTGTCTCCGGCTCCTCCTTATCTCGCTCCCGCTGATTGGTGCAACTCAGCACCAGGTGTCCATCGTCACGGCCTGGCCATGCCCTCCTCCTCGTCACAATACATTTTTTATTTCATCTTTATTTTACAGTTCAGCAGAGAAAAAAAAACTGCAAAAATTTAATATTACAATAATAATAACATGGCATGTTTTTATATAATAAATACAATAGGCTTAAATTGACAACGTCTGATTTCAAACGGAGAACATAAACGACAAGGGAGTCGTTGCATGAATATAATCTATTTTAAACAAGGCCTACAGTTTAAAGGTTTAGGTGTTTTAATAGGATAAAGGCAAATAGTTTGCTGGAATAAGTACACACTATCAGGAAAGTGAAAAACAATAAATACAACGCTGCGATTAAAGAGTCCATCCCGAATGGCATCAGAATTATTAATAATGTTTCGTCTGGGGGGCCTGGGTAGCTCAGGCTGACTACCAACCCTGGAGTCACGAGTTCGAATTCAGGGCGTGCTGAGTGACTCCAGCCAGGTCTCCTAAGCAACCAAATTGGCCCGGTTGCTAGGGAGGGTAGAGTCATGGGGTAACCTCCTCGTGGTCGCTATAATGTGGTTCTCGCTCTCGGTGGGGTGCATGGTGAGTTGTGTGTGGATGCCGCAGAGAATGGCGTGAGCCTCCACACCCGCTACGTCTCCGCGGTAACGCGCTCAACAAGCCACGTGATAAGATGCGCGGGTTGATGGTCTCAGACGGAGGCAAATGAGATTCGTCCTCCGCCACCCGGATTGTGGCGAGTCACTACGCCACCACGAGGGCTTAGAGCGCATTGAGAACTGGGCATTCCAAATTGGGGAGGAAAAAAAATAAAAATAAATTTAGTTTTGTCTGTCTTTAGATTATAGCAGCTGCCTCACGAAACACCTGCTGACAGAGCTGACATTTTTTGATTTACAGTGAGCAGCATATCTGCAGCCTATTTTGCAGCAAATGACACACAAATCTCATCAATGCTCTCATTGTCACCCGACACAAAGCTATTTTAGACACGTTTGATTGTGACACGAGTATTTTGCCCCATGAATGTCTATGTGTTTACGTGAAACTTTTACTCGAACAGTGTCGTGGAGATCATTTCTACAGAGCTGTAATCGTGCAGATGGTGATTCATAGCAAAATAAAGTTTAATAGTAAATATTCATATAATTTAGGGAATTTTAAACAAGTGGGTCTTGTTAAAAACTGCGCTGGTATACGGAGGCCATTCTGGCATACGGCCAATCATTCCATTGGAACATGAGCATCTTCCTGAATGGCAACTTACTTTAAGACTGAAAAATTAAATTAAACCATCATGCACTCATCCAAGGCTCTTCGAGTTGATTAATGTGAAGTAATGTTAGGTCTTTGGGACTTTACAGGATATGTCTTCACGTGAGTTCGTCTCAGTTTCTTAGCGCTTAAAACTACACACCAAGCATTTATGTAACACATCTGACTAGAGCATGAATGGTTGTTGCGTTTAATAAATTGTATTAATTCAAGCAATACATTGCAAAAGCAAGTTACATTACCTGTGGACAACCCCAAGCATTGTTTCCTCTCACATGCACTGCTGCAATGGCCATCTTACGTGCAGTTTCAGAAAATCCCACTAGATGACGCCAATTCTCGGTTTATCTTTGTTTGAGATAACCGCGATAACTGTGCACTTCAAATTCCAGTATGTGTGCCATTCAGTTGAACTCAGAGCATCACTGAGCCGCGGATGTCAATCAGAGCTGCTCCTGTCCAGAAGAGCTTGTTAAGCGCTTCTCAAGCGCTCTGATGCGTGCAACGTCAGCAGAGGCTTGTGCCAAACTACCGCGAAAATATAAACAAACAAATATAAACTTTGATAGTGAATGCAAAGCACTCTGACTTCACTTTAAACAATCGTGTAATGGCAGGGATGGATTACTGACCGGGCCAGTGCCCAGGGGCCCTTGACTGCCTGGGGTGTCCTGGGCTTAAAGGTTGCACGATCCAGTTTGGCGATCCCCCCCCCAGCTCAACAACATTTGGGACAGTTGCTATGTAAAAAAAAAAAATGGTGGTAGGGGAGGGGGGCCCTTGGAGACAATTGGCCCCGGGGCCTTTGGAAGTCATAATTCGTCCCTGTGTAATGGCAATTGTTCCTGGTCAAAGCGGGTTCACACACGCAGTGTTAATGACATGCAGTGACACAGAGGAGGAGACGCATGCTTACTCTATTTCTGTGGAGTGATAAAATGATGAAACGAAATCTTAAAGGTTTTGCTTTATGAGAAGTAAGGGCTCGTGGGTCTAATCAAAGTGCATTAAAAAAACGTGTGAAAGTGAAGAAATTACGACAAAAATATTTTACTATTGCATAATATAATAACAGAAATGTATAACAAATGTACATTTTAGTTTTTATAAAAAAACTATATACAATATATGAATTCCAAAAACAACAGTGTAAATGTAAAATTGACCAAAACTAAAGTTGACCAAAAAGTGACATACTGTACGTATTAAGTATTTAGAAATATTTTGATATTTAAAACATTATTTTTCATGTCATTGTACATTTTTAAAGCCTTAAAAGGAAATCACATATCCCTATTTTATTATTTGATTCATATATTTTAAGTGGAATATGTAAAAATCACTTCTTAAGGTGTATGAAGCACACACACACCTTAAGAAATATGAAAATTAATGACAATTAATCGCGAAAGCCCTAAAAGAGGCAATTAATCGTCATAGCCCTAAAACAGAAAATTAATCGTCAGCCAAATTTCATAATTGTGACAGCCCTAATGTTACATATATGAAAACTGCATTTTTAAAAATTATTTTATTCAATAATTGTTGCTGCATATATGTGCAAGTATGTGACTTTTAATTTAAGTGTAAACCATACATGAACTTACTGTACATTCAGTATATGTGTAATAAAGAAATCTGACAAATCAAAACATATGTAAGAGTTTAATCTGAAGATGTAAACATAAAATGGAATGGTTATATGAATTTACACTGGACTTCTTGCTTTTGAGGTCATTGTTAACTTCAGAGATTGCATCTAAAGCCCAAAGTATCCTTTGGTCAGAACGCTGAGCATCCGCGTACAGTAACGCAATTCTTGTCATCAGCAGAGAGTCCAATTTTTCTAACCGACCGTCTTGGAATGCGCAGAATGCGCATACGCCTGGAGTTATTTGCACTAATTAGTGGGTCCACAAGGTGGGAACACTCACATTTGAGCCATTGCTGTCACGAAGAAGCGCTAGAAGAAAATGTAATCTCATCAGGAGATGAAGGTAAAAACAACAACAGTGGAACAGTGGGTGTGCAAGTCAAGAGCGCATGTGTGAGGAGGTCAGGAGATACCTGCATTTGTGTAACTTGAGTCTGAAGGACTATAAAGCATCTTTATGGGTCTAAACTCCTGAAGAGAAATAGTCCGGTGTCTCATAGCAGTCATAGCGCGCATGTGCCAACCACCTGTGTATGCGTGCAAAATTATATGGAGTATATTTTAACAGGCTCGCGTTCGACTGTACGCAGACGCTGAACATTCGCGTCAAATTGGAAGTATACCTAGGGCTTAAAGACCACGAGATGGAAGCTAGTGAAACAGCAGAGGGCCTGCAATGGTCACAGTATTGTGTAAGACATTAAGCAAACAGTAGTACACAAACATGCTATTAATGGAACGAGGATTGAGCCCTGAGTGCAGCACAAGTGTGCAGGTGTATGCTAAATGTATGTGTGTTTCATGTATTAGGTTAGACTTTGCAGCAACGTTACTCTACTAACAATATCAAGGGCGTGGCACATCCCCCACACTCTTTAAAAAGGTGATTTTTGTCCCCTGCACTTTTCCAAGCTAAACCCATACCGAGTCCAAATGGTGGATTTGTATACAGTATAAAAAGTGTGTGTGACAGAGTGGACAGAGACTTACCCCTTTTCCTGGTCTTAAACCGCTGGCCTGTAAGCACTGGCTTCTGTTGCTTACCGGTATTCATAAAAGACCTTCATATGCAAAGAAACAGAGAACCTTAAATGAACATACACAAACATACAATACATTCAAACCAACAAAAACCAAGATGACCCATTTTGTGTGCCGTGAAAACAGATGCAACAAAGAGACACGTTCTGAGCCAAAACAACTCCTGACCCAGTAATCTGTGCTTTACCCAACACATCTCCCACCACGACACCCTCCCCAAATCACACACCTTGTTGATAATAGTGCACCGTACTAAGAGTGAAAAAAGCTTGCAGTCTAAATGCTCATCAACTGAGAGGTCCTCTCCAGCGCGGAGTGAGTGCTCCAGCAGAAAGCGAGTGCTCTGGCGAGCCTTTCGCTGGCCTGTGCTAAATATAGAGGGGCTCATCCCCGACTGTGTAAACTTCAGTCACCCAAGCCCAGGACACATATTGTATTACAGCAAGGGCATGTCTGACCACAGCTGTGTGTGAATGTATACAAGCAAACTCACAAAGCAAGTATGCACATGTGCAAAGTACACATACACAAACAAAAACACTGTTTTCCAACAGATGGTTCTGATGCAACTTGTTGATGCTCAGAATTTTGTTGTGCAGGTCAAGATTTTGTAAACTTATGAAAAGAAGCTACAAAACAGTATGAGGTAAACAAAGGCAGTTGTTATGAGCCCAGCGTAAATGGAAAACCAAAAGATGTCATTTGATATCCATTATTAACATACCTGGGTAGTTGAATAATGTGTCCATGGACTATTTTTTTTAGTCAACATCAAGGTTTTAGGTTAAAATTTCTAAGAATGTATAAGAGAAAGTCTGTATCTTAGGACCTTTAACCAGTATCCATTTCTTGTATGGCTGCAACTAACGATTATTTTGATAACCAACTAATCTAACGATAATTAAAACTATTATTTGACTATTCGGGCGATTATTGCAACGATTAATCATTCGCTTTTAACCGACTATTCAGCTTGTGCCCCAACTTAAAAGGCTGTATTAAATATGCTTACTAACAATAAAGAGGACAAAATCATCTTTTAAAAATACCTCTAAATGACATTCACTGAATTAAAGGGAAAAAAATACTTTTTATTAAGTTTAATTCAGTATAAAAATTCACTGCAAAAAATCCTGTTGTTATCAAGTGTTTTTGTCTTGTTTTCAATTTAAAATTGTCTAAAAATACATTTACTTGAGAAGCAACATCAGATATTTAGACTTGCTTTAAGAGACAAATGAGTGTATTTTGTATATAAGTGTAATTTTTTCACTTGGTTATACTTCTGCGAGTGCAGTAAAAACAAAATATACTTATGTTCAAGATCTATTCTCTAAAAGCAAGTCTAAATATCTTAAATGCTGCTTCTCAGGTGAATGCATCTTTTTTTTAAAGGATTTTTAAATATTCTAAAATATTTGCATTTTTAATATTATATTCAACATTCTCAGATAAAAAAAAAATTATTCTGCAGTATAGCTGTTAAAGTAAATTTACATTGTTTTAAAGGAGTTTTAGATATTTATACTGGAAAATAAGACAAAACAAATCAAAAACTTATTTTGTTTGTGTATAATGGGGCGAAGACTACCCTATCTCACCTTTCTGTTCACTTCAATCCATCTTTAACTCACAAAAAATAAACTCTCATTAATAAAGCTGCGTATTGCCAATTTTCTTCATGATAAGTAATGCACAGTGACACATATATTATGATACAATAAGTCGCGAGCCATCACGTTATAATCTAGGTGCAGCAAGTGCGCGCTCAAGGGACAAGTGTCCCCGCGACAGAGTGTGCATCAGCCGGGTGCAGTTTCAATCTCTCCCCCCATAGATCGGGACACTTCTATGGAAGTAAATTCATGTCTAAAGTCTTTGAAGCATAAAAGCATGTTCAGTTGCTCTAATCGAAAAAAATAAATGCATTGTATTATCAGTGCTTGCATTTAAATGTGTTGAATTTACAGTGCTTGCATTTTGGAGGCTGAAATTTAACATTGTTGTATTTTTAAGCATTGATTATTTCATTTGGAAACATTTCAAAACTAATTTCATTATTAAAAATTCAACAATGAATATTCACTTTGTGGAATATTCATATCCAAAGTTAATTTCCAAAATATTCAGTTCATTTGAAAATACCATCTAGATTTTTCGACAGGTAAAATTCAGCCCGTTCTATTTCACTTAACAAAATTAGCTTCCTCAAATTCAGTGGTTCAAATTCGGCTAGAAATTCAAGCTTCTACATCCAGGAACTGCAAGAGAAGCAACAGAGTACTGATGCACAATCTCAACAGGGTGCTATTCGTTCTCACCAGTAGGTGGTGCAATGCAATTGGGTGTTGACTGCTGAAGACCAAAGCTACAGGTAGAGAGAACAGCCCTGTATGTTTTGATAGTTTGTTTTTCAATTTGAAAAGACATGAGCAGAAACGAGATAAGAAAATTAAATAAAATATTACAATAAAAATAATAAATTATTAATTAGGCCTGAATCAACAAACAATAGGCCTATCTTTGTGCATGAGTTGGCACAAAGTGGCTGCATGATATTCTATTATATTCAGAAGGAATGATGTCGATGTTATACTGTATTTATGAGGAAAATTGGAGCATCTTCCCACATTCCTTCTCTTTACAAACTGCTCATCTTCTTCTCTGACTCCGAAGGGCGCTGTCACACGCACATTGTTATGCATTGATGTCACTGGTATTAGTTTGGGCGCAAAGCACAGATCTCCAATTATTCAGTTAATATTTGTACATTTACCCTATGTTAGTGCTTCCACCGCCCTATTGTGCACATGAAATAGGGCTGCCAACACGTTTACCTCTTTATACTTTTTAGATAGTCTTCACATACCGTAGAAGCTTGCACCCTGATGGCCAATCCACTGATGATAAATGAAACATTGCAAACGCACATTTGATGAACAAAGCAGCGATTGTGTAAAAACAGTAGATCTTAGCCTCCAGCACAAAAATTATTTCAAAACTAAGTATATAATTATGTAGTAAATAAGTCTGATTTCGATCTAATCACAGTATGATAAAAATAAAATAAATTAATATAAGACATAAGATACTATAAACATTATTATTAGAAACTTTTCAGCCTTCCTGAAAAACACGAGCCTGGTGCATTAATTGTTCTACTTAACAGCTGTTCTATAGTTTTGTGCAGTGTAGGCGGTGCTCGCGTTGCGGTTTCAAGAGCGGCCATTGCCATATATACAATGAACAAGAACTCAATTGCGCCAAGTCACACACACGTTTGTATTTACTAAAACCAATGTAATTAAACACAAATTTCATTATCCAAAGTCGTTTTGGATCTGTTTTACCTTACCTCAAGGAGAAATGCCCAGTCATCACTCTTTAATTAAGATGCGGTTGACCACAGATTTTAAACTGGGCTCACTTTGTTTCTTTAACAGTTCATATAGTAGTTAAACCAAATCAGCAGATAGTAAGTTAAATAATAGAAGTCAGTTGAATCATAAACGGTCGTTACATGAGATAAATGATAAAATAAAAACGGCACTTGTGTTTATTGTTGGTTTGTCTGTCTTTGATTTGTCTATGAGAAAACGATGCAAATTTTGCGCAGCATACAACCATCAGAATCAGAATTTACTTTATTGCCAAGTAAGTTTTCACATACAAGGAATTTGCTTTGGTGTTTGATACATACAATGACAATAAACACAGTATGATAAATAAACTATAAGATACAATATATAGAGAAAAAGTAAACTGACTGGTTTTAATAAAGGAGCTGTACAGTTGTGCAAAATATGTGCAAACAAATTTGCAGAATATGAACCATAGAATGTGCAAATGTTCAAATATACACAACGTATTTTATTTGTTGTTTATAATTTCATTAGAATTAAGTTAAATATTTTGGGTATGGTTTATGTTTAGCATTGACAACATGGCAACCACTGAATTCAGTTCATTTTAAAATTAGGATTCATTTTGCATTTTATTTTAACCTGGCAAACCAACTTGTGCACTCATATGTTCCCAAGCCCTGGCTTTCAAGTAATGGCTGGGTATCCCGAAGCACTAAGTAGAACGTTAGCAGCACTTAAGTAGTACTTAATATCAAAGGCGTGTTTCCCAAAAGCATCGTTATCAAAGTAGCTTGTAAAAACGTAATTAACGAGAGCTTTGAACCACTCATAAGTCCATTAAATGCAATTTAAACCTATATTTCTGGCATCTTTCACAGTTTATCAAAGACAATAGGACATTTAATAAATTGTATTAATGTATTTTGATCGTTGGAAAGCCATTGTAAACCACGTATTTTAGAGGATAAAAAAGTTTTGACAAAATCGCTATGAAATTAATAGGCAGTCTCTGCAGTCTGTTCATGCAATGTGATAGGTCTAAACTTACAAGACACGTGATAAAGTACGTTATATTAGCCTTCTTTGATAAGCATAATTGTAATGGCAATAGAAAGATGATATGTTCTTATTAAACAGATTATTTAAGACAAATGTGAGTAATGTGACCACGTAGTTTAAATTGAAATAAATATGCCTTAATAAATAATTAAAATATGGTTAACAGAGGAGATTAGATCGAGAGTGTGCAATGAAAGATTCCCTCTCTCTCTCTCTTCACCCTCCTCCTCTTCTTTCTTCCTCCAATGGCTGGTTCAAATCGGCTTGCCTATTAGAGGTCGACCGATAGTGGATTTTACCGATAACTAAGTTGGGCAGTACCTGCCGATAACCGATTAATCAACCGATAGTTTTTCAAATTTATCCTGAATGAAAAAAATAACACTCAAAGTGAAATAGTGCTGAACTTTATTACAAAAATAAACAGTACCGACTGAACCATGAAAATGTATTGTACTTTTTAAAATGAAATATATATATATATATATATATATATATATATATATATATATATATATATATATATATATATGAACTAATATTCTAATTTTAAAGTCAGCTGTTTTTTAAATTGAGGTTGTTTCCTTAGTCCACAAGAAGGCACAATAAATACATAAACCATTCAGCACCGTTATATTATTGCATAGAACATTCCTATCCTGGCTGTTAAAAAAAGAGCATTTCATTTTCAGCTAATGTGCATAAAATAAAGAAATTAAGATGTAGTCCAGGAGAAAACTTCAAAATAAGAGTCCTTGAAAAAGAAGAGGGAGACAGACTGTGACACTTATGAGGTGCACAGGTTATCATCACTTTATCAGATACTGAAGTGTTGTTTAGAAGTTACCAGGCTGCAACAATGAAAAAAAGCAGTTAAGAGTACTGCTTTAAACATATTGTTAAAGTGATTATTTGAATGTGCTACCACTTTGTTGTATGTTATGCCATATTTAATAATAAAAATAAGTAAAAAAAAAAATTAAAAAAATAAATAAGAATTAAAAAAAATAAAAAATAAATAAATAATAATAAAAAATAAAAATCAACCTTTCGGAGGGCCTCCAAAATAAATTTTGCCTAGGGCCTCTCAATATCTAGAACTGGTCCTGAATCACAGACTGCTGTGTAGGTAGACATAGGCATAATGACATAGGGTGACCACTGTACCGAAAGTGGAAGCCTTGTCCTGCTTCCCGTAAGTCATAAGCAGTGTCCCGCATTTCAATTATTTGTCTATATTAATTTTTTTTGTAAAAAATAAATAAATTAAAAAAAAAAAAACATTTACAGCCCTTAAGTTCGTGAGGTTACTGGAGTCTATCACAGCTACATGGGCCATATCAAGGCAGGGAAACAACCTTAACAGGTGGATTAAATTAATATGTATGATGCAATTATTCCATTAATATGATTTGCTGGAACACGTTTTTTTTTTTTATCTAACACTGTACCATGGTGAAAACATTTTGTTGTCAATATCAGCATCCTGTGTAAATAATTCCAAAAAACCAAGGACTTCTACACAGTTGAGGATTTTTAAAATCAGAAATGTATTGACAGACATACATTTTTTTAATAAACATTCAAATAATCTTATCTATGCTAACATTATATTAATTTCTAGCAGAGACATCCCTGCATATCTTCATTTGTAAAAGTCAAAGCTCAGTTTTCAGCTTTTCTAATGTTAGAAGAAAAAAAAAACATGTTCCTAGGATAGGCTCCAGTACCTTTGCGACCTTACATAGGATAAGTGGGAATAAATTAATGTGTATTTTTTACAACAAAAAACAATATAGGCTGAGTTTCCTGATAACAAGTTGCAACTTAAACTTTTATGGTCATCTTAATTAACACCGCTCATTATTTTATATAGAGAATGATATGTAACCTTGTCGAGCAGCCGAAAGTTAATGACGATCACTGCATTTAATTAAAGAAATAATGATGACTTTGGTAAGATGAGATTTCAGAATGATACTCAAATTTATAGAGATTATAATGATAGAAATGCATGTTTGTGAACGCACACAATGTGAATCATAATAAGGGGCTGTAATGTAGCCAAAAGTTTTTTTCTTTTGCTGGAAACTGAATGCACACGGTATTGTAATTTTTCTATTTCATAAAATGCATCACACATTTATTTATTTTCCTAAATTATGTTTTGTACTTCCTGACGCTAGGGTGGTGCTTCATAGTGGATGTTCTCTTGCGGTTCCCATAGATCAAGAGCTGTATACCAAAAAGGTCACTCTGTGATCTCTGTGTGTGACATCACTGATGTTATAATATGGGGCGTCACACAACAGACTTCCTCATTTTTCTGTATATATAGATAAATACACACACACACACACACACACACACACACACACACACACACACACACACACACGCATTATATTTGTATATACATGTATATATACACACACGCACCTGTGGTAAATTCAGTTGATTGGACATGATTTGGAAAGGCACACACCTGTCTGTATAAGGTCCCACAGTTAACAGTGCATGTCTGAGCACAAACCAAGCCATGAAGTCCAAGAAATTGTCTGTAGACCTCCGAGACAGGATTGTATCGAGGCACAGATCTGGGGAAGGGTACAGAAACATTTCTGCAGCATTGAAGGTCCCAATGAGCACAGTGGCCTCCATCATCTGTAAATGGAAGAAGTTTGGAACCACCAGGACTCTTCCTACAGCTGGCCGCCTGGCCAAACTGAGCGATCGGGGGAGAAGGGCCTTAGTCAGGGAGGTGACCAAGAACCCGATGGTCACTCTGACAGAGCTTCAGCATTTCTCTGTGGAGAGAGGAGAACCTTCCAGAAGAACAACCATCTCTGCAGCACTCCACCAATCAGGCCTGTATGGTAGAGTGGCCAGACGGAAGCCACTCCTCAGTAAAAGGCACATGACAGCCCACCTGGAGTTTGCCAAAAGGCACCTGAAGGACTCTCAGACCATGAGAAATAAAGATTGAACTCTTTGGCCTGAATGGCAAGTGTCATGTCTGGAGGAAACCAGGCACCGCTCATCACCTGGCCAATACCATCCCTACAGTGAAGCATGGTGGTGGCAGCATCATGCTGTGGGCATGTTTTTCAGTGGCAGGAACTGGGAGACTAGTCAGTATCGAGGGAAAGATGAATGCAGCAATGTACAGAGACATCCTTGATGAAAACCTGCTCCAGAGCGCTCTGTTCCTCAGACTGGGGCGAAGGTTCATCTTCCAACAGGACAACGACCCTAAGCACACAGCCAAGATAACAAAGGAGTGGCTCCAGGACAACTCTGTGAATGTCCTTGAGTGGCCCAGCCAGAGCCCAGACTTGAACCCGATTGAACATCTCTGGAGAGATCTGAAAATGGCTGTGCACCGAAGCTCCCCATCCAACCTGATGGATCTTGAGAGGTCCTGCAAAGAAGAATGGGAGAAACTGCCCAAAAATAGGTGTACCAAGCTTGTAGCATCATACTCAAAAAGACTTGAGGCTGTAATTGGTGCCAAAGGTGCTTCAACAAAGTATTGAGCAAAGGCTGTGAATACTTATGTACATGTGATTTTTTTTTTTTCGTTTTTTATTTTTAATACATTTGCAAAGATTTCAAACAAACTTCTTTCATGTTGTCATTATGGGGTATTGTTTGTAGAATTTTGAGGAAAATAATGAATTTAATCAATTTTGGAATAAGGCTGTAACATAACAAAATGTGGAAAAAGTGAAGCGCTGTGAATACTTTCCGGATGCACTGTATATATACATTATATATATATATATATATATATATATATATATACACACACACACACACACACACACACACACACACATACACACACACAGTACTAAAAAGTACAATTTTAGTACTTTTGATTACTGGACAACCATGGATAAACCACAGCAATGTGTCCAATGCGCCAGTACACTGGAGTCTTATGACGGCCACCAACTTTGTCCACCATGTTTAGGGTTAGATCATCTTCGGGAAGCATTCACCAATCCTTGCATGAAATGTACAATAATGTCAGTGGCTCAGAAACAGGCTAGGCTCGCTAGCCTTGATAGTGCATATGAAGAGTCTGTGACCAAGCCTACCCAAGGGGTAAAAAAGGCTTTGAAACATCACACATCGGATAAGGTTGAAAGGCCTCAAAAGAAGAAAAGATCGACTTAAGGATTAGCACAGCAGGTGCAGTTGCTGTCATCTGACATGGAGCAGATAAAATCTCTCTTATTGTAATTAAATAAAAACCCTGCCAATGTCGTAGCTGAGGAACCTGCGTTATCATACAGGGTATACGAAAACATTGACGCCCTCTCTACAGCATGGATGACCTTATTGTTAAGGCTTACAATACAGTGACCCAGGTGTACCGGCTCTCTAATTCCCTGGCTCACCTACTACTAGCCTTACAAGCCTCATTAATAAACAATGGAGGAGACCAGGCACAGGATGATCTTCTGAGTACAGCCCTGCAGACGATGGGTTACATAGCCAAAGATTTAGGCAGACTGGTAGGCACACTAGTGCATGGCTGCCGCCAGGTCTGGCTTGCTCAGACCCCTCTGCCTGATACATGTAGAGCCACGATCCGAGCCTTGCCTCTTATTCCAGGACATGTTTTTGGACCGGCAGTGAAGGACGCTCTGGACCATCGCGCTTCCCTAGCTGAAACACATCAAAAGTAGAGTGCATGGAGAGCCTTTCAATCTAGACCCCCAGTACCCACTAGGAGCAATACAAGCCTCTCTCGCTTTCCCAACCCTAGACAGATTAGGCAACCACGCTACGTTAGCCACACAATTGCCTCCCATGAGCGTCGAGCATGGCCTCCACGACAGCCACCTCAGCGTCAGGAGACATGACACCCATCCCAACGACTTACATTGGACATTGGGGTGAGGAAAACCAGACGTTGACCCGCCCGGCCAATGATGGGGTTCCTATCGACCCAAAATATAGCCTACTGGCTAAGTTGTGTCAAGGACCTCTGGGTGATACACGCAATGACAGAAGGCTACAGACTGCAATTCCGTCATCGGCCCCCTCCAAGCGCTCAACCCAAGGTTACCACGGTTCGAGAACCATCTCGGGCCTCGATAATTTCTCAGGAGATTGGTTCCCTTCTGGAAAAGGGAGCAATAGAGGAAGTGGATCCCCACAAAGGATTTTATTTAACTTATTTAAGAAAGGAGGGGGTCAGCGACCAATACTGGACCTCCGCCAACTAAACAAGTTTTTAAAATGTATTTCTTTCTATATGTTGTGCACTGTGGATGTCCTACAAGGGGTTCAACAAGGGGACTGGTTCACCCTGGTGGACCTAAAAGATGCCTACTTTCACATTCCAATAGCACTAGAACACAGAAGGTTACTTCGCTTTGCCATCATGGGACACATATACCAGTTCAGGGTTCTTCCGTTTGGCCTGTCTCTGGCTCCAAGAATATTTACCAGATCTATGCAAGCAGTACTGACCCCCCTGAAGCATTGGGCCTCACAGTAAACAGAGAGAAAAGCAATCTGGCACCCTCACAATGATGCTAGTTCATAGGGATGATAATAGACTCTCAGTCAATGATGGCCTCCCTACCACCGGACCGTGCTCAAACAATCATTACACTGATCAGGAGACTGAGACTGGGATTACGAGTACCCTACTTAACCCTGCTGTGTCTGCAGGGACTGCTTTCAGCTGCAGCACATGTTGTTGCACTAGGGAAGCTTCATGTCAGACCCTTGCAGCAATTAAATCCTGTATGTCACAAACATATTTTGGTTTGCATCTCTCGGAAGTGCTGGGCTGCTCTTCAAAGATGGCAATCGAGGAACTTCCTTCAATCCAGTGTGACCTTGGGACAACTCCCATCACATAGGGAGGTAATAGCAACAGATGCCTCCAAAACCAGCTGGGGTGAAGTGTGGCATCACAGAGGAGGATGGGGCGAATGGTCAGATCATATTGCACAGGAGCATATAAATCTGCTCGAGTTGCAGGCAGTTTGGCTGGGACTAAAACATTTTCTCCCTGTCCTACGGGGTCGTCCTGTGTACCTTCTTCCATATAAACCACTACGGGGGAACCAGGTTACAAGCTCTGCTTGCTCTCACACTGAATCTCTGGACATGGGCTTACCCCAGGTTGCTCTCCTTAAGGGCAATGCACCTAGCAGGGGTGAGGAACAGCACAGCAGACACCGTGTCCCGCAATGCACTGAATCCCAGCCACTGGAGACTGCATCCAGAGGTTGTAAAGAGCATTTGGTAGACATTTGGCAAGGCACAGATGGACCTGTTTGCCAGATACAACTCACTGCCATCTATGGTTCTCAAAACAGGACCAAGACAGCCCACTAAGTCAGGATGCATTCGCACACAACTGGCCAGACCTATTGCTGTACGCTTTCCCACCAATCCCTCTCATCCATGCACTTCTAGACAGAGTCCAGAGAGAGAGACACTGCATTCTCCTGGTGGCTCCACAATGGCCATCACGGACATGGTTTCCTCTTCTGCTGTCACTCCTACATGGGACTCCGTTGGAGATCCCTCCATGGAAGAACCTCCTATCACAGTTGAGAGGGCAGATATGGCACCCTCGGCCAGAGTTTCTCCAGCTGTGGGTGTGGCCCATAGGACCAGTGCCAGTCTACCTTCATGCACTCCAGAAGTTAGACACACTATTTTGAAAGCAAGGGCCCCTTCCACCAGTGCAAATGTATGATAACAGATAGAAGATATTTCAGGATTGGTATAAGGACCACCAGTTAGACCCAACATCCTGCTCAATCGAGCCAGTGTTTGCATTCCTGCAATTGTTTCAATCCCTGTTTGAAACAGGGAGGTCAAAATCCATTCTTATGGTATATGTAGCGGCACTCTCTAGTCACAGAAGCTTCATTGAGGGGTCCTGGGCTCACATCAGCTGGTAGCCGCTTTTCTCAAAGGAGCAAACAGACTGCGACCACCTCGGTGTGCAAGACCACCACCATAGGATCTCCCCCTAGTCCTGGACTTTTTATGTGGAGCCCCCTTTGAGCCCCTTGACCAAGCCTCTATTAAGTGGTTCTCATTAAAGACCTTTTTTTCTCCTTGCAGTAGCAACTGCCAAGTGTGTCGGTGAACTACATTTGTTTTCTGTCAGTCTGTCATGTCTCCACTGGGGAGTGCAAGACATGAGTGTTAAGTTGAGACCAAACCCAGCTTTCTTGCCCAAGGTCCTTACAGCAGAGTTCATAAATCAGTCCATTGACTTGTGAGCATATACTGAAAGTGATGATCGCTGCCGCCTACTATGCCCAGTCAGAGCACTGATGCATTATGTCTCAGTAACAGCTGGGATACGCCGTACGGACCAGCTATTTGTGTGTTTGTGTGCAGCAAAAAAGGGTCTCCCAGTCTCTAAGCAGTGTCTTTCCCACTGGGTGATGGAGGTTATACAGAGAGCTTACGAACATGCTGGTCACACATTACCTGCTCCTACTACAGGCAATTCTATTAGAGGTGTCACAACATCCTGGGCTACGCTTAGAGGAGTTCCCCTATCAGAAATTTTTTATCAGAGACCAGAGTGACCCCTAGTGTCACTACATAGACACAACGTCTCATTCCCTCCATCAGGGAACGGAGGTTACACAAGTAACCATGACATTTTTACGCTAATAATTTGATAGCGATGCTTTTTGGGAAACACGTCGTAGAGGTTAAATACTACATTTGTGATACTAACGTTCTACTTAGTGCCATGGGAAACCCAGCCATGCACAAATAAGTGAAATGAGACAAAAAAGCTTCCAATTCAGGACTGGTCACCCTACTACATTATACGTAATGCCTACCTACACAGCAATCAGCACTTCAAACATCTGAGTTATGTAATAACCTGGATATTTGTATCGGCAATCTTTTTATAAACATTTTTAAAAGCAATGCATTCCACATACTGGTCTGCACTTCACTACAGTGGTCCAATGGGTTGCAGCTTCGCCACACATTTTGATAGAGATTTTGATAGCTGACAGATAAATGAAAGAGGCTGTGTGTCTAAGAAGTTGGCTAAGTAATTTTGTGTGCAGATGCGAGGGACATCAATAAGCTTTTTCTAAAACAGACAACTAATATTTCTCTGGCATATGTAGGTTGCAGAACCCATGCCTACGCAGAAGAAAGTTGGCACGAAGTCCTGTGTAGACCCTTCCCTGACTAGTACGGTTTGTGTCACAGGCATTCGTTAGTCAGGTTGTTTGATGAGAGAGAGATAATGTGTAGTTGCAATAAAAGTTGAGCAGTGGTGGATAATTATTCTGTTGCACGGCATTGAGGAACTGATGATGGCGCGGGTTGACCAATCAGTGGAAAGGTGCGTTTCATGCCCACCCACATGTGCAAATGAAATATTTATCCATTTTCTACCCATGAACAATTTTGAAAAACAAACCATCATACACGGCTGTTCTCTCTACCTGCAGCTTTGGTCTTCAGCAGTCAACACCTGATTGCATTGCACCACCTACTGGTGAGAACGAATAGCATCAGGTTGAGACTGTGCATCGGTACTCTGCTGCTTTTCCTGTAGTTCCCAGATGTAGAAGGTTGAATTTCCAATCGAATTTGAACCACTGAATTTGAGGAAGCAAATTTTGTTAAGCGAAATAAAATGGGCTGAATTTTACCTGTCGAAAAATCTAAATGGTATTTTCAAATGAACTGAATATTTTGGAAATTAACTTTGGAAGGTGAATATTTATTGTTGAATTTTTAATAATGAAATTAGTTTTGAAATGTTTCCAAATGAAATAATCAATGCTTAAAAATACAACAATGTTAAATTTCAGCCTCCCATTTAAATGCAAGCACTGTAAATTCAACGCATTTAAATGCAAGCACTGATAATACAATGCATTTATTTTTTCTATTAGAGCAATTCAACATGCTTTTATGCTACAAAGACTTTAGACATGAATTTACTTCCAAACACTTTGCACAACTCAGAAGAGGCGCTGATCGCACAAAGAAATGCCAGTTTCAGAGTTTGTAGTTATTTACATGACCCGCTTCCTTATTATTTGAACTTTAATAAAGCTATAACGCATTAAATATAACTGCATTAAAGATGTAACACCGGGGAGTTTCCTTTAAAGACTCTCGACACGCAAGTTTTGCTTAAACGGAGCGGCAGCTCCGGCTCCGCTTATTCCACAACGAGAGTGCTTCTGTATTTACTTATTTGGTATTTTTGTATAATTCCCTCATACTTTGTGATCAACATCACCTGAAGCTGTTTGGAAAGTCTAGAGTGCATCTGGACTGCGAGTTGTGTTTTCTTCCTCTCCTCAGTCAGGCGCGAGCTGCAGTGCTGCTCTCGTGCGCCATCATTAGAGTTTCATATGATCACATGTTATGTTTAATGACATCAAACGACTATTCGACAATGAAAATTGTCAAAAAATTTTTGTCGACTAATCATTTCAGCCCTAATTTCTTGTAAATTATTTTATATACAATTATTATACACGCCTTTTTGCATTCACAATTTTTCCGAATGGACTTGCAGTGTGACAAATGAATTTTTAAAAGTACAAATATTCCAGTAGTCCATGACTTATTATGTTACAAAAGGTGCATGCATAATAATTATAAAATGATTTGCAAAATGTTGTGTAAAATAGTTTTAGAAGGCGTATAGCATGTCACACCACAGGACAAGACAACTTCCCAAAGTTTTTCCATGTCAACTCCCTATATCTAACACAAAATGAAATAATTTTCCATTTGGTGTAACTATTACAGTATTTCTATTGATTAAAAGAACACTAAGGTGCTAAATTTGATTTTCTTTTGAGAGCTTTTCCCAAATTTAGGACCCCATGAAATCAATTAGAATTGTTCTGGATTTCATGTTTTAATTAAATTTTTTCATCAAAACTGTGCCTTTAATCAAATGAAAATTTAATAATACATTTTCAACAAATGATTGCAGTTATTTTTGGTCAAATAAAGTACTGCAAAACAGCTGTATAATATTAATGAAAGCACAAAGCTGCTATTGTTGAATCACAGCGTGCTGATATTAATTACAAACTTGCATGAGTTTTATTGCTTAAAAATGTATAATAACAATAATAATTATAATAATAATCACTACTAAATTAAATATAAAAAATTTAAATACAGTAGCAATAGATTTCTGCAATAATCTCTTCAATTCCAGGCATCCAGTTAAATTGAGCTTTTATTTTGCCAGAACACTGAGTGAATACCTTTTAGTTTCTGTGTTTTTGATGGTATAGTTTTAAATAAGCTCCACATTTTAAATGAAATGCTGAAATTCTCTGAGCAGCAATGGAGAAGGGGTTCATGTGGAGCATTCACAGCTGTTTATACGCTGAAATAACAGCATCATGAGCATCACATGCCCTCTGTGTATGCATGTATAGCAGAAAAAACTGAAATATCACATTGATATCAGGGGCGTGTCTATGGGTTAGCTAGGGTGGGCATTGCCCACCCTGACGGTTCGTCTGCCCACCCTAGATGATCGGACAGACTGCAAAACGAAAGCTGTGCAGTGTGACAGATTTGATAGTTTAGTTTAATCTCTGGTGCTTGGAAAATCCACAGAAGATGCATATTAAGAGTACTGCAACAAAGAACATGTACAGTGAGTCTTATTTACTTTGCTGTTGCGAGATCTCAAGTGCTCAAACTTTAGCGCCTGATTTGTGCTGAAATAAAACTCGCTGAAGTGCAGCAACTGTTTAGTGAATTTCTTGTTTTGTAATTACAAAGCAGGAAATAAAAAATGAGGACTACATATTATGTGTTGTTTTGGAGTTTTAGATATAGCCATTATTTCTTAATAGTAATAAATTATGTAATTATATAAAAATATGTTATGGATAATGAAAAGGTGATTATTATTTTTTTCCTCCCATTTGTTTTAGTTGATAATGTAATGTTTAGTGTTTTACAAGTATAACTAAGAGGAAGAAGTTTCAAGGACATTTAAGTTAAGAAGTTACCAGGCTGCTACAACAAGCACCTCTGAGGAAGAACTAGTCTAACACTTTGATTAGATCTGTGAAAGCTGCCAAAGTTAATGGCATTGAATCTTTGAAATAAATTAAAGAGTGTTGTTTGAAGCAGATTATTTGATCAAGTGATTATTTGAATGAGCTACCACATTGTTGCATGTCGTCATAGTAAATTATAAAATATTAATTCAGCAAATGGGGGGAATACACTAAGAATGAATTGCGCCAGGCAAATGCGCTATTTATATTGCGTGCTATCTACGCTGGTTTAGCACCCCATTCACAGAAGGAATTACACAGTAGGGCTGGGTGTTAGGACAATGTACTCGGCTCTCGACAATGTCTTACAAATCTCCTGATGCCGATTTCGATATTCACTGACAGATGATGATCAACAATATCTGTAAATAACAAAACCATGGATCTAGGAAGTTGCCAGATATACTGAACAGTAACCCAGGATGTGAAATTTGCACCCGCCACCCGCCAAATGCGACGAGACTGAATCCAGCCCCCTATTTGCAAGCTCCTCGTCCAAATGCAGGTACTTCATGAGCGGGTTGTTTTGCTCATCTACCCACAGCAGTGTTTGGATACCTGTAAGATGTCTCGGAGTAACACATGACAAGCAATGCTGTTAAACACAAAGACACCCACTTGAAGAAACTATTTTTAAGAACAGACAAAAGAAAAATGCTGTCAATGCCCGTGTCTGATGCGCTGTTTGTTCAGAGGTGTGCAGCGGGAGCCTGTTCTCATGGAACACAGACATGTAAAGAGTTATCAATCTTTCTTCTCTGTTTCAGTCATCTGAAAACTGTTCGCAAGTATAATGTCATGTATGAGAATGCTGCAAATGACCTAAAACCATCAGGAGGTTCTCAAAGTTTATTTAATTTTATTTCCATGGAGCAGTTCGTGCTTAACATGCATTGTGAACGCAACTCTGCAGGTTCACTCAAATATATCTTTGTATTAAAGAAACAGAGACAAAAGTGATTAAATCATAAAACAATACAAGACCATGTTCACATTGAACCTAAAATTTTGTTCTATTTTATTTTCTTTAGGCAGCATTAACTGTATTAATGAAATGCAATAAAAACCCAAATTCAATAAGAACACACATTTGGCATCATTATTTTGGGAACACAAGGGAATTCTTGTGTTCCCATTCTTCTCTGTAGATCCTCTCAAGCTCTGTCAGGTTGGATGGGGACTGTTGGTGGACAGCCATCTTCAGGTTAGATTGGGTTAAAGTCCGGGCTCTGGCTGGGCCACTCAAGGACATTCACAGAGTTGTCCCTAAGCCACTCTTGCATTGTCTTGGCTGTGTTCTTTGGAAGGTGAACCTTTGGCCCACTCTGAGGTATTGAGCGCTCTGGACCAGGTTTTCATTAAGGATATCTCTGTATTTTGCTGTGTTCAGCTTTCCTTCATCCCTGACCAGTCCCTGCCACTGAAAAACACCCCCACCACATGATGCAACAACCACCATGCTTCACCGTTGGGATGGTATTGCTTAGGTGATGAGCGGTGCCTGGTTTTCTCCAGACATGACGCTTGGAATTGAGGCCAAACAGTTCAATCTTTGTTTCAGCAGACCAGAGAATCTTGTTTCTCACAGTCTAAGAGTCCTTTAGGTGCTTATTTATGTGTCTTGCACCGAGGAGAGACTTCCATCTGGTCACTCTGCCATAAAGTCCAGATCAGTGGAGTGTTACAGTGATGGTTGTCTTTCTGAAAGTTTCTCCCATCTCCACAAATGATCTCTGGAGCTCAACCAGAGTGACCATCAGATTCTTGGTCACCTCCCTTACCAAGGCCCTTCTCCCCCGACTGCTCAGTTTGGCCGGGCGGCCAGCTCTAGGAATCCTGGTGTCCTGGTTGTTCCAAACTTCTTCCATTTAAGAATTATGGAGGCCACTGTGCTCTTTGGAACCTTCAATAGAGCCAAAACATTTTTGTAGCCTTCCCCAGATCTGTGCATCGACACAATCCTGTCTCTGAGCTCTACAGGCAGTTTCTTTGACCTCATGGCTTGGTTTTTTCTCTGATATGCATTTTCAGCATTGAGACCTTATATAGACGGGTGTGTGCCTTTCCAAATCATGTCCAATCAATTGAATTTGACACAGGTGGACTCCAATCAAAGTGTAGAAAAATCTCAAAGATGATCCAGAGAAATGGGATGCACTTGAGCTAAATTTCAAGTGTCATAGCAAAGGGTTTGAAGGGGTCTCAATTTTTTTTATTTTTAATACATTTGCAAAGTTATCAAAAATCTGGTTTTTGCTTTGTCATTAAGGGGTATGGAGTGTAGATTGATATGAAACAAAATAATTGAAAGCATTTTAGCATAAGGCTGCAACATAATAAAATGTGAAAAAAAATGAAGGGGTCTGAATACTTTTTGAATGCACTGCATTAGGAGTTGTTGGGCCTCATGTATTCAGATAGAAGACAAAGGCAGGCCTAACACAGTTGTAAAACCTAACTCAGGCCCACATACCAAGTCATAAATCTTACTGATAAAAATCGCACCAAAATCAAACAAAGGGAGTCCAAAACAGACTACAAATCCCACGAAGCCTTGCTCATTAAAGGATCGAACTCTCAACTCCTACTGGATGAGGCACACGACAGAACGCACCTCAACCATGACATCATCAGGAATAGAAATACCTCTGAAATGCTTCCGGGATATGCTTCCAGCAACTTTGCTCGCCGTGTGTAGACGCAGCTCATTGCTGCTCTCAGGTGTAGCCTCATGGCACAAGGAAGTAACGTACGACTTGAAACTGTGGCCATACAATCTCCATCTCGCTGGACGAGTTGAGATTACTCTGTGTTCCACCGAACACTCTAACGGATCCGAAGGAGACCGCTGAGCAATCCGCATCTTCATCCGTTTGCCTGCAGAAGTGAAGAGAAAAAAGATTTCTCTTCCATCTTCAATCAAGTCGACGTTGCTGATTTCTCTGCCAGCCCGCCGAGAATCAGCAGCCGTACCGCCCGCCAACAGAGCGAGGAAACGACCTCCCGTCATCACCCGAGCCTCGAGGAACCGAGTCGGAGTTAAAGGATGGATGAACACACATTCTGCATCCTCGTGCGATTCAATGTGAGGTTTAGCTCTGGGCAGAGATAGAATATTGTAGTGTGTTATTCTTGTGTATCAAGGTTATTGCTTGTACAGTTTACAGACCACCGAGTCCGCTCATTGCGATTAATACTCAAGGTATTTAATTATCACGAATGAGATTTGCTGTGTTGTAGTCCAACCACATTGGACTGTTGTGCATTTCCGCAATCGCGGGTGAGACCGGCACACTGAGTTTATCCATTAAAGAATTAAAGACCGCGGGACGGTTTACAGGCCGGCCACCACGTCTCTGATTGATAAACAAACAGCTGCTTTCTCTCCCTCGATCGCGAAACTGGCTTTGGGGCTGTCACTTAATTCTCTCTCTCTCTCGTACTAACCACACTCACACACACACACATGCAACCCCTCACAAACATTCTCGCACACATTTTTGGCTAGTAGATAGCTTCGTGATAAAGCTCAGCTTTGTCCCTAAGCTATCGTACAAGCGGATACACGCAGTAAACTGGTAGACACCACTGACCGGTTTCTCTCTGCCCACATTCGCGGCCATATTCTCTGGCCGGAAGTCTCGCGTGACATACTCTCCACGAGAGTCACGTCCGCCATTTTGTGCATGTCCCTCCTTACACACACACACACACACACACACACACGTGTTATAGGATTATTTTAGTTTCCATATCTAATCATGTCACTGTTTAGTTTGTAGTTGTAAGTCTGAAGTTTATTGACTGCATTGTATTAATTATTAATTGATATTACTGCATAAATAAACTTTGTTATATTACAAAGAGAAGTGTTTTGGTTTGTTTTGCATACACCTGTGTCATGCTGATGGGATGTCAGTGCTCGGATTCAACCCTTCATTCATTGTTTTTTTTCCGAAAATCGATATTCTTCGGATGTCGATTTTCCTAAGAAAACAAACTAATATTGAGACTGTTATACTATTTGGTTATTAGTCCCTGATTCCAGGGTGGTGCCCTGTCAATATTAATCCTTATTAATATTCTATTGATTTTAATAATTAATAATTACCTTTGATAATTATTAATTATTGCTAATAACCAAACCCACTCCTAAACATAGCGCACTACATTTACTGGAGCCCCATATGAGGTTTTAATGAGTTAGATTCAATTAATTAATTTAAATATTAATTAATAACTAAAGAAATAATTATTAATTATTTCTGATAGTAACACTGATCTAAACAACCAACAAAGCCCTACAGAGTTTTTCAGATATAAATAGGGCTACTTGTTGCACAATAGTCTTTGTCACTGGTAAAGTGTGAGTGGCAGGGTAGCAGATGGATGACATGGCACGTTCTAAAATTCAAAACAATAATTTTCTATGAAGGTATGTAAGCACACATCGCGGGCTCGCAGTCTCCGGAGGCTGCTCAAAATTCTGCAGTGCCACGCAGCATAATTCGCATGGTTTTCCATTAAATTCAACCCAAAAAAAAAGGACAGACTATTTACTCTAGCCATCACTGGATGATATATGTATCTTTCATATAGCCCACACAATGTATTTTTAGTCTTTTTGTGGTTTGACAGTTTGAATGAAACCTCTTCAAAAGATACACACAGAGAAATTGCATAATAATGTCTAATCGTTCAATTTGCGCAGTTAAACCTTTCATACACTAACCTACAAACTCATCAACGTCACTTTCATTCCTGAAGAAGTAGAAAAACCTTAGTAATTTTTGTGTGTATGCATCCTATGTTGTGATACCTGTGCCTTGTGACCTGCTTCAATAAACGTTATATCACCCTCGAGGTCTCTCAATGCTATTATGCCAGAGATGCAACAGAAGGCCAACTGAGTGAATTGGAAAGCATGCAAATTAGGCTTTTAATTGAAATGTCAGCTAATGTTAATATATATCGATGCCTCAAAAATATATTGATATATCAATATTTTATGAGATGCCTATTTTTACGCCACCTATTTTAAAGGTGCAAATGTGCTAATGGTGAGTGTTCGCATCGCATTTGGTGGGAATTCGTCTCTCTTTTTCATGTCATATTCAGTGTGAAAGGGCCTTTACAAAGTTATATTAATTAGCATAGTACAGCACGGCTTATTATATTTCTAACACTGCGTCCTTTCATGCAGCTTTGAACAATATGTACTCATGTGCAAGTCCCATGTGAACAATAAGCGATATCAACAACCATGCTCACCACGGAACAGCCCACAATGGAATAGCCCACAACAGAGATGATTAAGCCAACTGTCAACCAACCTTAATCCATTACAATAGACAATGCATTAAACTGCCTTTAGATCAGCTCAGAAGGATGTTGTCCAGAGCACAAGTCTTGACAGGACCGGTTAGAACAAGTGTCACTGGAAACACAGTGCGAAACTCTGTAGAGAGTGTTGCTGATGCAAGTCAGAAGTCAGAATCAGGTCTTAATTAGATTACAAGAGGCAGGAGTCCCTGTGGGGTAAGTGGGGCTTACACACTATCAGACTCACTCCGTCCTCTGACACTCGAAATCACTCTCCAATTAATGCATTACACCACTAATGCAATGCAGCTCTTTGCTCACAATATGCAAGTTATTTTTAACCTGACCATTCTCACATTTGCTACCAATGTTTAGGTGACATTCCCAGTCATGAAACACATTCTAATAAAAACTATGGACCAATATCACCTTGAATCTCTGCCGACCACAAAAGATGTTCTATCTAGGCTATTGGAGACTTGTGTGTGCTGTCACATAGATGAATGTTTATGTCCATAACACCCACTTTCATCTAGTGTCGCCAGTCCCAATTTAAAAGTGCTTCAGTGCCAAGAATAACACATCGGCTATGCTATTCCAGGAAGAGAATGCAACCTGGAACCAAAGCCAGAATGAGGTGTTGGGACACTGCCCAGGACGAAAAGATTTGATGGGATACAGTAAATCAATCAATCAGGGTATTCATAAATAAATCTGTTAAAATAAATGGTAACACTTTAAAGTAACTTTCCTTATAAAAGTATTACATTATAAATCACAACAGCAAAATATCAAACCAAGTAGTATTCATTTTAAAGAAGATTTTTAAGCAAAAGCACACTTTGTCGAAGCAAAATATTCCACAAATGCTATTTGTTAGGTTTCAAATAAAAATAAATAAATAAAAAGATATACTGTTCAAAATAAAAACTAAAATATCTATTAAATTCAGTATACTTTCAGTATACACTATCATTTATATTGAGAAGTAATGCGAGTCTGATTTTAGCAAGCAGAGGGTGAGATCAGTGACAAAATGGCAAACATTGAATTTTATCTACTTAAAATGTGCCTGGAGGAGGACATGAGTTTTTGTTGTCGCAGGTGTTTCAATATTGCTTGTACATAAAAACATTATTGCATATTATAGAAATGTCACTGAATACGTTATGACTGCAATCGAATATAAATATGCTTAAAATCATAAGGATCCAGACTAATTTATTAGAAAACCCGGCAACCGTTTCTTTGCTCCACCAATTAAAAGCTTCCGTATCCTTACCAATATAAAAAAAATTGTGTTAACTTAATTAAAATACAGAGGTTCTCAAAAACATTTTACGCTTTAAAACCTGCAATAGCACAAATGTAAGCGCCATCCAGACACACACACACACACACACACAAAGCAGGATGAGACATGACCCAAAACTTATGGTTATTATAATCTGATCAACTTTGCATCCCGACATTCCGTCATGAGATTGTATTTACCTGTCTGTGATTCACTCCGTGATGATCTCGTACACCGGTGCGCGCACTCTCTCACGCGACTATTTGAGCAGGCAAGTTAAGTACGACTGGTATGATATATCTTCAAGAGGGGTAATTCGCGCGACATAAATTATTGATGGACCTTGCTGTTAACTTTATTGTAATTAAAACGTTAACAGTTTTATTTAAAAAATATTCGCAATAAAAGGGAAGATTGGAGTCGCAAAATATTTATGACGACTCTTTTACATGTTTCACTCTGATATCCGTCCCCCCTTTTTAATTTTCAAATGTGGTATCAACCAAGAATGTTTTCTTTTTTTAAAAAATCTTGAGTACTGTAGTGTTATAAATTGGTCAGATTCTCCTGCAATTACTTATTACATATAACGCTTAACCCTCATGTTGTGTTCCGGTCATTTTGACCCGAAGAGGATTTTGTTTTGCCTGAAAATCCTAGTTAATGTTATACTAGGGATACTCAGGGATGCGTTCTGTCTCCACTGCTTTTCTCCCTGTGCAGGAATGACTGCACTGCATAGGGCCCCACTGTCAAGCTCCTGAAGTTTGCAGACAACACGGTGACGAGTCTGCATACAGACGGGAGGTTGATCAGCTGGCTGTCTGGTGCGGTCACAACAACCTTGAGCTGAATTCACTCAAAACAGTGGAGATGTTGTACTTCCTTCACCAGCTGAGGAAGTTCAACCTGCCACAGGAGCTGCTGACACAGTTCTACTCTGCTGTCATTGAGTCTGTCATGTGTACATCTATAACTGTCTGGTTTGATTCAGCCACCAAATCAGACAGAAGGAAACCACAACAGACAGTCAGGACTGCTGAAAGGATTATTGGTGCCCCCCTGCCCACCCTCCACCTGTACGTCTCCAGAGTGAGGAAACGTGCAGGTAAAATCACTCTGGACCAGAGCATGTGAGCGGAGCGGTGATAATTCCACCTGAGCGGAGAGCGCTTTTTTGAAGATTCCACCCTGCTCGCTCAGGCCGCTCAGTGCTGCTCGCTCAACCCAGAATGCGCTTCGTGATATGCTGATTGGGGAATCTGCGAAAGGAAGCAATAGGCCTGAGGTTATGGAGCTCTAACCTTGTTTTAGTGAAGTTGCAAACCTTATAGCCTAAATAAATGCAAAGTATAAATCAAAGTTAAGAACGAGGAAATCAAAAGGGAGTGTGGAGAGACCGTGAGAATTAGCAAATATTCGTTTTGGAATCGTACGCATCACATTGACAGAGAGCACGAGGATGTGCTACGCGAACATGGTAGTGCAGCAAAAGGTGAGCTAGTAGGCTACACTACTATTTGATAATAAATGAATAGACAAGTAATGTATCTTGTTGTTTTGCAATAATGTCAGTACAGCTGCCAGCTAGATGCAGGCCCGGTTCTGCAGGGTTGCGAATGTTAGAGCACCTTCAATTGAATAAGCTTAATAATACTGTATATTGGCAAAGCATATTTTCTTGAATCCCAGTGAAAACACACACACACACACACACACACGCACACACACACACAAACCCTGCATCAAAACCAATAAACATGTTTGATCTTGCAGATCAGTGTGTCCTAATTTGCAGGCGGAGCATTCTGCTTTCATGCCTCTATTGTACAATTGAGCATTTGAATGGTAAAGATTTCTGCTCTCGCATAGAGTATTTCATAGTGGAATTATCTCTCTTAATCGACTGCTTGTTGCTGCTTTCGATTTCCACTTCAGGATAAAGTGGCACATAACTGCTGGTCAGTTTCCCAAAGCCAAATCCACACCTTAACGATAAGTGAAACGTAAAAAAAAAAAATGACTAGATTTTTACCTGCAATATTATTCCTGGTACCAGTCCATGTTTTCATTATTGCCATAAACGACTGGAACAAACTTTAAAGTTGAAAAGATTGTGGTTTTCTGGGTCGGTTGTATCACTCAGGTCCAGTTTAATTTGTGCATATGCGAGTTTCTGTGCCAACGCACATATGTTTTATCACTTGTAGAGGCATGTTTTTTTGGGGGGGATTTTTCCGCTTTTTCTCCCAATTTGGAATTCCCAATGTGCTTTTAAGTCCTTGTGCTTGCATAGTGATTCGCCACAGTCCGGGTGGTGGAGGACGAATCCCGGTTGCCTCTGCGTCTGAGACCGTCAACCCGTGCATCTTATCATGTGGCTTGTTAAGCGCGTTGCCACAGAGACATAGCGCGTGTGGAGGCTTCATGCCATCCACAGTGGCAACCACGCTCAACTCACCACGCGCCCCACCGAGAACGAACCACATTATAGCGACCACGAGGAGGTTACCCCATGTGACTCTACCCTCCCTAGCAACCAGGCCAATTTGGTTGCTTAGGAGACCTGGCAAGTTCATTCGAACTAGCGTGCTAGCGATCTCCACGGGTGGTAGCCAGCGTATTTTACCACTGAGCTACCCAGGCCCCCTTTAGAGGCATATTTGATGACTTGTTTAACGTAAATAAAGGTAATTTAGAACAGAAAATTTTTAAGGCATTATTTGAAGATGTTCAATAACATATGTGCTAACAGAGAAATATTTGACTGATTACAAATAATAACGAGGGTCTGGTAGACCCGATTATCAAACAGTCGTTGTAAACCAGTCCAAAATAAACAGTGAGATTATATATACAAAATCACAACAATTCAATCGCATAATTTCAGATGTGTACATTACTAATCATTTGATAATTTAATAAATGTCAGCCTATAGTCTATATTTCACCCAGAGGGGCATCTCAGCCCATGTGGGTAAGGGGGCAGTTGCTTGGGCCACTGTAGCTACCCCCTGTGTACGTGCTTGGAACCAAGTATACTACAGAGACATTTAATGTCAGAGCGGGATTTGAGCGAATGTTTTTTTTACCGGTGAGTGTGAGCGGTACTTGAGCGGAGCGTCCGCTTGGGCCATGAACGGCATGGAGCATGTTATTGAGCGGAGTGTCACACCGCTTTGCTTCACTCACATGCTCTGCTCTGGACCTCACACAACCTGCCCACTCCCTCTTTGAACTGTTGCCCTCTGGCCAGCGCTACAGAGCACTGAGTGCCAGGACATCCAGGCACAAGAACAGTTTTTACCCTCAGGCCATTTTTCACATGAACAATTAAACTGCCTCAGGACTCTCCCATAGTGCAATAATATAAATACATATCTCACGTACATATGTAAATTCACATATTTAATTCAATAACTGGACATACCCCTAACTTGCACATATATTACCTCTTGCACATGTACATACGCCATTCTGTTATATGTCCTATTATTTGTATGTCCATTTATACTCTTACCTTGTTTTATATTCTGTGTCTCAATGTAATGTTCTGTATGCACTTGTTTCTCTAATCACCAAAAATAATTCCTTGTGTACGTGAGAACACTTGGCAATAAAGCTCACTCTGATTCTGATTCTAATTCTGATTTTACTATTGGACTAAAACTTACTGAATTAGCTCACACAGGGTATCACAACTTCCACAAAAATTTTTGATAATTTATATGATAAATTTTTGAATTTTCCATGAAATGTCCTTTTTATTAAAGTGTTAACTTGTAAATAGGCTTAGGCTAGTTTTCTTTGTCACAGTGGTCAGATTTGACAGGAAACACCACAAGTGTTACTTTGTCCCCCTTTTCAGAATATGAAAGCATTTAAAAATAAAACCATTTAAAAAAAAATAGCCTTGTTTTTTGTGATCTTACCCATTCATTTTCAAAGGCTGGTCATATTTGACCGGGAACACGTACCACAATTCTATCGATTCTATTGGAGAGGGGTCACTGTAGGGCAAAGACATTTCTGGTTTGTGTGTGTGCATGCATGCATGTTTGTGTGTGTGTGTGTGTGTGTGTGTGTGTGTGTGTGTGTGTGTGGTAATGTTGGATGGATGATTGGATGTTGGATGCAGTTCAGGGTAGGGTAAAGTTCATCTCTGTGAAAAAGAAAGCATGTGTGTGTACGTGAGTATGTGTGTGCAGGGTTGGGAGGGTTACTTTTGAAATGTATTCCACTACAGATTACAGTATACACAAAAATACATTCTCTGAAAAACCTAAATATCTTATGCAGTGTTGTTTCTAAAACAAGATAAATCAAATTGATCTTGTTTTAAGGATTTTTAGATATTTTTACAAGAAAACAATACAAAAATGATTATCAAGAATAAGACTTTTGCCCTAATATCAAAGGTCTTACTAGAAAAAAAGAAATTATGATCCAACATGAATTTTCTTGATAAAAAAATATGATCGTGCCTGGTAACGTGTGCAGGTAAAATGGCTAGAAATAGCATTTTAGTTTAGCGTAAAGCTGACAATTTACACAAGGTTTATTTCTGTTTCTTCTGCTCCAAACTTACTTTAAACTTACTTCTCTGTCTGCTCGTATGAATGTAACACATCATAAGAAAGTGTTTCACCGCTGTTCAAATGCACTTTGGATCACATCATTTATATGTATAAATGTTTTCCATCTGAAAGGACTAAATATTAAATGAAACAAATGACAATAAAATGCAAAGTAATCTCTTCAGTAATCACAATACTTTTTGAATGTAACTGTATTCTAATTACAAATGATTTAAATTGTAACTGTAGTGGAATACAGTTACTTATATTTAGTATTTTAAATATGTAATCCCGTTACATGTATTCCATTACTCCCCAACCCTGTGTGTGTGTTCATCCGTGCACGCATGTGTGTGTGAGAGAGTGTGTGTTAGTGTGCATGTGTGTGTGTGTATGTGCACGTGCACAGGTCCAAGGCCTTTATGTTTGCAAGCACACATGCACATATGTGAACATGAACATGATGAACATGATGAACATGCTCCTGAACACTAAATTTTTGTCTTATTTTTGATCTCCCCCATTCATTTTCAATGGCCAGTCATTTTTGACCTGGAACACCCCAAGTGTGACTTTGTGCCATTTTGTACAAAATAAAAGCAAACAAAACAAACTTCATGGTTAAACATTAAAGCACATTAGTGTGATAAATAGTACAGAATGTTTTCATATTTTATTTAATATTGCCAAAATTATCCACAAATAATGCTTTTTTTCAGTCAAAAACTGAGGTGCATAAGCTCAGGTCAGTGAGGCCTATGATCAATAAGCTCCAAAAAGAAATACAAAACCTGTGCTAATTGAAAGAAAACAAGTTGACAAAAATATATAGTCCAATATTTTGTGGTAAAATAGCATAACAAGAGATTTATAAGCAATTTTTAAAAGGCCAGTCATTTTTGAACGGGAACACCAAATTAGGTAATAAATTTAAACACAGCACAAGTGTTAAGCTACCTTGTGTTCTGAGTAAGCAAATTTCATAGCAATATACTATATATTTATATTCTAAATAACGAATAATTTATTAGTGTTGTAAATAATATGTTGGCACAGCAGAGTATGTCTCCTCCAAAGAAAGGTGAACTGACACCTGAAGAGAGATGCTACAGGTGGCTGCTGCAGGTATTGGAAATAACTGTTTTGCTTTCTTCTGTTTTTCAGTTCTACTTTCATTGCATTTAAGATTTTAATGTTAAATCATTAATTCGTTTAGTAACACTTTACAATAAGGTCAGTTTAATTTGTTAACATTAGTTAACAACATTAGTTTACATTAACTGACAATAAACAATGCTTTTATAGCATTCATTAATCTTGGTTAATGTTAATTTCAACATATTTTAATACATTTTTAAAATTTAAAAAGTTGTATATGTTAATAGTAGTTAATGCACTATGAACTAACAATGAACAATTATATTTTTATTAGCAAACATTAACAAAGATTTAAAATTTTTAAATATATTGTTCATTGTTAGTTTATGATACCTAATACGTTAACTAATGTTAAGGAATGGAACCTGGAAGTGTTACCAATTATTATTATATATATGCAGTATAGTGTATGTGCTTTTTTGTTTTTGTTTGTTTATTTGTTTCTTTAGATGTGTAAATTGCTTGTTTGAAGTGATAAAGATTAAAGTTTGATATAACAAAGATGATGATGTATGGTTTGTTTACATACTCTGCATTGATCACATAACACAGAAATGCACTTTTTTTTTAAAGGAACTGTATTTTACTACATCCTCTCATAATATGAAAAAGATAGATCGGTAGATAACAAGACTTGCTTGAAAATACCCTTCTGTGCATGCAGGATTTTACATTACAGTGTGCTGTTATATAGAATAGAGCAGGACATGGAGACTTTCTCAGGGTATATAATTTTGGTTAGCAGATCATTAAGAGAGATGTGCATGATGCCTAATGCAGCTTTTCAGTTTCAGTAGTTCGTATGTTAATGTATAGAAAAGGTAAATGTCTTTGGCTTGCGGTCCGTATACTGAAGGGCTCGGAGCTCGAGACTCTAGTGTGCCGTGAAAGATTGCCAGGTGTGCTATGGTAAATTATCAAATTCCACAAAATAAATAAATGCATGAAATAATAATAATAATAATAATAATAATAATAATAATAATAATAATAATTTCAGGAATACAAACTCCTCACCTTTCGGAGAAATTTGCCGTTTTGAAACCATAATCGGTCACTTTTGTGATTGTGAAGAGAAATGGTTCATGTGCAAAAGTGACTGATATTTAAACGTGTTATGGGTCTTTCACATGACTCGCATCAGTGCTGCAGAATACATTGAAGTCTATGAAGTGACGCCACTTTACACCAAAGACACGTTTTTGCTTCACCAATAATGTCTTTGAGAGTACTAAGCAACAAGAAATATTTAAAAACTGTCCAAATTTGTGAAGAGACATTGAATGTCTCATAATTTCTTTTAATTAAATATTACCTTATCGTTTACGAATATCAGAGACCCCAGTTATTGAACTAATTTAAATTCACCAAGAAAACGCTTAGACCTAAACATAAACGAGTCCTTTTATTACTTTCTGCTATCAAAGCAACTGCAAGCTTTTTTACTCTCTTCCAAATACGTTTTCAATGTTTATTGTGCACACCTCCCACTTTTTACATGGCAAACTATTGCCCCTCTGTGACACTTTCTGTAACTCTTGTCATGTGGAGGGCAATGCGGCGCTTGACGCTGGCGTTGAACGGAGCGTTGATGCCTCGACTCAACTCATGTGAAATGCGCTTTACAATAAAGAAAGAACATTATTGAAACTCAAAATTGTTATTATTTGTCTATTATTGTGGTCTTTTCTGATAAAAGCCATGCTCAGCAGTTTAAATAGGCTACTGTAGGAAAATGATACTGTAGATCTGCTTTGTGTTTATAATTCTTATATTGAAGTCAGAAGATTTGTAGCCATGCAAGTTTTAATAAAGGAGAAGGATGTTATTGAAACTCACTATTATTAGACTATTATTGTTGTCTTTTTGGATGAAAAATAATGCTCAGACTGAAGGAAAACTGTAGAACTGCTTTGTTCTTTTAATGCTTAAACACTATAAAGTCTCTTGGTAGATTTCGGTCATGAATGACTCAGAATGATTCACTGACTCACTCACAGCACATAAGACGCTCATTTGTCGCCACCTAATGACATTTCCAGAAGGGGTCACTGAACTAATCAGTTAACTAAAATTGAACAAATTTGTGAAACAGAAGCAAGCCTCACCAAAATACTCTTTATTTTGCAGCTAATTCTGCACAGTTGTAAACTTGAATAAACTTGAATCACTAAAATAGCTGGAATTGGTGCTTTTAGCTTATTCTTTTAAAAAAATATCCCCAGAAAAAATGTTCATGGACCAGTGATTGTCTTACCTTTTTCACCCCTCATGAGTTTGCATCCCTTTAATTTGTTGTGGCATTGCAAGAACAAATCTACAAATTAGAAAAGAAGCAAATTTTTTGTTTTTTCATTACCCATTTAGCACTCTTGCCACCTGTGACCTCACACAGCGTAGCCTACTTATGTGACTTGTTTTTTTTTTGTTTTTTTTTTTGTTTTTTTTGCATAGCCGAATTTCAAACATTACAAGTAAACATGCTACTAAGACGGACAGAAAACATGGACAAGTTCTTGAAAAGGAAAAATATTGATGATGGTTAGCCTATTGTGGGATAGTGGTGTGCCGTAGAATTTTTTTGTCATAAAAAGTGTGCCGTGGCAGAAAAAAGGTTGGGAAACACTGCTTTAGATAAATGATGAATCTGGAGAACAGGTGGAGATGGGGTAAAGGAGGGATGTCAGGAGAATTGTCACAAAAAGCAGGTAAGCAGAGGCTTAAATACCTGTTCTCCTACTAATGGGCTGTGATTTGTCAGATTAGAATTAACATGCTCCCCCGAACCTCTGTTAATTAACTCCATTTCATCTTGTATAGAAGAGGTCAACTTTGGCTTGCTGTCTGTACACTAGAGGGCTTGAAGCTCGAAACTCGACTCGAGTCCTGATTATCCCCCAAAAAAGGCATTAAAGTGAAAGATCAGTACCATGACAATGGCATGAAATATTTAGGACAGCGAGCCAGCAACAATTCTATATGGTAGATTGGCTTACAGGATACTTCTGAAAATGTGTCCCTCCCCTCCCCCCCACAAAAAAAAAAAAAAAAAAAAACTATATATAGGGAGCGCCTTGTGCATTTGTTTGAAGCTGCGTTCTTGAACGATGGCTGGTCGAGAGGGGCTACACTGCGATTAGAACGGGAGACCACCACTCATCATAGAAGTGGATGGGCCTGTGGCATTCAAACGGGGAAGGTAAGAACGAGAGTTGGCTCGCGCTGCATTCGAAAGGGAGGGCTCACACTTCGATTTGAATGGGAGACTGCTCTAAAGAGAGAGTGGTTTAGCTTGCAGCATTTGAACGGGTAAGCCCAGCATGCATTCGAAGGGGGGGTCCACTCTGCATCTGAATAGAAAAGCCCACTCAGCTCTTCGAAAGGGGGAGCCTGAGATACGAGGATGTGGATGAGCTCGCGTGGCATTTGATTGAAAGGGGCTACACTGCGATTCGAATGTGAGACCTCCACTAAGCATGGAAGTGGATGGGCTTTTGACATCTGAACGGGGAAAGTGAGAAGGAGAGTTGGCTTGCGCTGTGTTCGAAAAGGAGGGCTCACACTGCGATTAGAATGGTAGACTGCTCTAAAGAGAGAGTGGTTTAGCTCGCCGCATTCGAACGGGTAAGCCCAGCATGCATCCGAACGTGGGTCCACTCTGCATCTGAATAGAAAAGCCCACTCAGCTCTTCGAAAGGGGGAGCCCGCTATACGTGTGAACTTGGGTGGGCTCAATGGCGCATTCGAACGGGAGGGCTCTTACTGCAATTCGAATGGGAGGACCCTGGTTTTAATATATATATATATATGTGCACACACATACATATATGCATACTAAAATACGCACGCGCACACACGCACGTACATATCCGAGAGCACATCCACGCAAAGACATACATACACATACTCGTGTGTGCATGTAGGATGTAGCGAGACGGTGGCAGGTGGTGACATGAGTGATAGAGACAGGTGGTACTGATAAGGGGATTAGCTGATTAGTGATTTATGAGCTTTCCTGGTGTGGAAAGTGATATGCGTCTGAGGACGAACGACCGAGAGATTGAATTTGTTGTTCTGATAAACCTTTTTGGGCAGCTGTGGTTGCTGCGCCAATACGGAATGAATGACTTGAATATAATTTGGCCAGAATGTCAGATTAGAGGAGGACTGATTTAAGGTGCTTTTGGAACCAGAATCTTGAAGCTGCGTGGTTATTATCATCGGTGAATAACGGATCAAGGGGGAACTTAATGTGGGAATATCTGTAAGCAAGAAATGATGCGAGAGATTGGTAAGGTTGGATGGGGGTGGACAGGTTGAAAATGTAAATTGAATGCCCCTTTTTAACTTGATCTGTTTTGCTTTGTTTGATGAAAAATCTGGTTGTTTCGTTGTCTATGATTTGAAGGTCTGAGAAGGTGGGATGGATGTTGGGACTGAATTGTGTATTGACAGTGATTTCTGAGCAATGCAGAAAGCCGAAAAAGGCTTGGATAAACATAGTGTGGAGCGTGTGGGCTGTTTTTACTGAATGGTAACCAAGGCGGAGGGTGGTTAGGCATTTTGTTAAGATATCGATGGCTAGAGGCATTCTGGTGTCTGGGCGTGTGGGTTGGGATTTTTTTATTCCTTTAATGAGCAAAGAAATTTGGGGGTTACTGATTGCTGGGGCAGACCTGCCGACTATTAATTTATGGAAAAAATGGATGCCGCACAGATAGCTTTTTATGGTACCTGGTTGAATGCCTTTGAATTGGTTTAGGAATGAAATGAATGATGAAATGGATAGTAGAGAGAAATTTGGGAACTGCAAATTATGGCTGTCCAGTAGGTTTGGAGAGTTCTTGGTGAAACTGCTCAAATTATGGAGTCAAGTGATGCAGTGAGAAGTTGTTTGAGGGGATGGTCTATAGGAAATCCAGCTCCGAACAGGGAGGTACCGGGATCGGAGTCAAGTCCGCCTCTAGAGCTGATGCTCTAAATTTCTGTTAATATTTGGGTCCGGAGTTATTGGACACTTGCGGAGGCTCCGGGTTATGGTATTTGGGGGAATGGCTAAGGGCGTAGCTGTATGGAGGGTGAAAGTAGGAGGGCAGGCTGGTTGAGGCCAATCAGAAAGGAGTGGTGGTGGAGCCGGTGCTGAAGGCGGAGGCTTATTCATACCTGGGGCGGCTCCAAAGGCAGGATAGAGTGAGGTGGGAGGGGCTGGAAAGGGTAAACATTGGGCTGGAGTGTTTGTCATTATCGGAGGCAGCCTCACGCTCAATTCCGCTTTGGCAGCCCAGGGGTAAGACAGAGGGAAAGACTGGGGAAGGCTGGTAGAGGAGAGGGATTTGGGGCCTCTGAGGTTGGTGATTCGGTGAGCGCACAGTAAGCGGGGGCTGGAATGGGAGAAAAAGTAGAGATGGCTTGCTGGGCTTTTAGCCTAGCATGGACACCGCACTAGCTGAAGACCTTTTATGGGATGGCAGTTTGGTGAGGGAGAAGTGGCCTGTTCCTGGAAGACCGGAGGGTTGGGAGCAGTCGGGGTGTTTGTGAGCTGAAGCAGTGCGTCTAGAAGAATGGGTAGAAGGTATAGATTGGGTTTTAACAATTACAGGGGTTTCTGAGGTAGAGGGAAAGTCAGGTTGGGAAGAGACATACAAGTCATGCAGTTGGATTTTACTTAGCTTGAGTAAAAAGTGGATATTGGAAACGGCTAAAGCGTGACGAAGTCCGTTCATTGTCCATTTTGAAATGTCCAGTATAGATGGGGGGCAGCAGGAGGTGAAGATCTGGATGATCTGGATGGCGGAGGAGAGGATTGATTCCTGTGTCTTAGTGTGCGGGTTGCTGAGTAAGAAGCTCTGCATCCTCAGTTTGGAGCATCCGGATTGGTGATGGCGTTGGATGGAGGAATGTCTTTGCTGGGATCAGATGGCTGTGATGGAGTATGGAGGGGGGGATTTGAAGAATTCCTCGTCGGAAGGAAAGAGCTCTAGTTTGGACATCTTGCTGACTTGAGGGTAGGGCCAATTGTCAGGAGAATTGTAACGGAAAGTAGGTAAGCAGCGGCTTATATACTCCTACCCATGGGCTGTGATTTGTCAGATTAAAATTAACATGCTCCTCCTGATCCTCTTTTAATTAACTAATTAAAATTTTGGTTTTAAACTCTAGATTGTGTTCTGTCAACAGAGGATGTGCACAAGGCATCTCAGCTGCTCAGCAATTCAAATGTGCAAGTTAACTATTTGGATGAGGTAAGAACATAAAGATGACAAATTTTTGCAGTAATTTACAAGCCATTTAAGCACCAGTTATGGCTCATTGGGATTCACCAAGCTGGAATAAAAACAAAAACAGGCAGTGTTTTCCTCCCTTATGGCTGGCTGGCCAAACATTACCCATACTTACGTAACATATAATAATGCTTCTAATTAACCCTAATTTAGCAGATCTTAAATAATAGTATGATAGAATTGTTTACATGATGATTTACTCTTATGTAAACAAATGCCATGGCTGGTGGGCTGGTTACATGGCAGCATATGTTCCACATTGTTATTCAGGCACATGGCAGAGACTCTTGATTGGCGGATGTGGTACTTAAAGAGGTGTGATAATGGAGACCTGGCACTAGACGTAACCTACAGACTGCTTGAGGTCCTTTGTGGCCAGAATGGTTAGAATCAGCAGTTGAGAAGTGTATCCAGCCTGTCAAAATCAGATGTGCTGTACGTTTGCTGTGCCACCAACACAGTCTTTAAACTTCAGCCAAGGAACAACAAAAATTGTGACCAACTCATGTGACTCTCAACAAGTGCCAGTGTTATGTCAGAATTGCCATACTGCAGACACATTTCCTGGATATTCACAATTTGTGAGAGATTTGAACAAGGGCAGATGTTATTTGTTTCTAAATCATGCAGCTGTAAAGAATGGTGAAAAATCTATTTTTAAAAATCATTCTCCTTGTCTTCTCAGCATGACATGACTCCTCTCATGTACGCTGCCAAGAAGAGTAAAGCAGAAATGTGCAGACTGCTACTGCAGCACAGAGCTGACTTCAGCTCCAGTGAGCATGAATACGGTTATACTGCATTCATGTTTGCTGGTCTCTCAGGTAACCTTACTCATGCAAATTGTGATGTGAGAAAGTTTCAATTTATCTAACCTTTATTAAATAGGAAGGTAACTTAAGAATGAATATGATGTATTTTCTTTCCTTTTACCCCTCATACTCCCCTAGAATATAAGCACAAATAGGAAATAACATATGTGTTTGTAAGCTTTAAGGCCCTTTCACACCAAACATAAACAAGATTTCAACAACAAACCAAAGTTTTTTTCTTCTGAGAGTTCTTTTGAAAACACAAGGACCAATAAGATTTGAGCATGGGTCACATGTCCAGAGCTGCTGCAGCTACACGTATCATCATATTTATTAACCGGCATTAACCTTGCGTGACCCCGCGCAACGTCCATGCATACATGCATGGACGTTGTATTTTGGCTTCGCTATATGCAGCACATAATTTAAATTCATTTAAACCAACTGATCTCAGTTCTGGAGACTCTGTACTGTCAGTAAATGGTTATAATTTCAACACACGGAGTTATGTGACAAAACAACATGGCGCCCACCACAGCAGAGTTTGTCTTTGGGAGAAACGGCAACAAAACTACATCTAGTGAGAAAACTAATTTAGTTTTTACATTGAAACCTTTTGAGTCCAAAGATTAGAGTCTCTAGTTTCTCCCGATATGCCATTTTAAAAATGTAAGGGATTTATCGTGAAATGCCACGCTTCTAAACACAATGTAATCTAATGTGTATTTTAGCACATTTTTTCCTTAGAAATCATATATTTACTGTGCAGACATGGGACAATGGTAATCAGTATATAGATTCAGAATTTATAATGTATATATATATATATATATATATATATATATATATATATATATATATATATATATATAACATGGTTAGCAGTGATTGGATGATGCTGAGCATTACTTTGAATCAGAATTAATTATGCTTATTTCTGATGTAATGTCTGTAACGTCTCAAAAACATAAATAACCAACACTTGTGGAAACAAAATAAACAATTTGATAAAAAAATATCAGACTTTCTATAGCTTAATATTATTTACATTTCACAGTGTAGTCCTGCTATCCACATACTGTATGTTGCCATTCATTTTTAGGAAAAATATTTGCTCTAGAAATTGTTATTTTTTTCATGTTTATTAGGTTCTACTAGTTACAAATCAAAAGAGGAAATGGAAAATGCACACAGCTGTCATGCTTGGGTTTCAGGATGTTAAATAACAAAAGATGGTGATTAAGAATCTGGAAACGGCACTAAAGATCAACGCGGAATATGCTGCATTTTGATGGCAGCATCACTCAATGGAACCTTAGATGCGCATCCATAGTGTACAGTTCAACAAAAACAACAACAACAACAACAAAAACAAAACTTTACATTTCACTTAAATTAAAGTGTTTAAGGCATAGTTCACCCATAAATTAAACAAAAGGAACGCAAAAGGAGATATTTAGAAGAATGGGAACACTCGTGGTCAGCATTCATTTTATGAAAAAGCGCATTTTGGAAATTCACCTATATAACTCCTTTTGTGTTGCACAAAAGAAAGAAAGACATTCAGTTTTTGAACAACATGATGGTTTTCATTTTTAGGTGAGCTATTCCTTTAAGTGAAAGTCTAAGTTCATTCACAACATTTTCCAGCTCATCTGAAATATTCTCCACAAATATTCTCTGGAAATTATGGAGATGATATTAGATGCTGGGGCAGAGACAGACCTTGTCAACCCTGTAGGACGAATGGGCCTTTGTGGGTGAGAGATCCATACTGAATACACATACTCACATTTCCTTTTCTAATAAATGAACACTTAAACTCTAATTTTCTCCGTCTCTTTGCAGGTCAGCATGACCGTGTGACAGTGATTAACAATTTCTTCTCTTGTGCAAGGATGGAGTTCTACACCAGACCCCAGGGATCAGAAAGAGAGCCCAACTACCCCCTAAACTAGCAGGACCTTTATATAAAATTTACATAAAATCATCATGACTACTAACCTTAACCCTGTCAAGGTAGGATGTTCCGAAGTGAACAGACAAGTGTGTTATAACTCTGATTACAGTGGAACAACTCACCCTAACCCTAACAATGTTACTGGAATACAGTGGTCTATGGTTTTATAACACTGACCCATAAGAATACCATACAAGGTCACATGACTGGGGTAAGCATTGGTTTGCACTAACCAACACCCCTCCTGCTTTTATTCCATCTAAATATATCCTTGTTATATGTCAGAACAGAGCAGTAACATGGCCTCCCTTTGAATACAGCACTGGAACTCAAAGTGTTCTGCAAATCTCTTAAACCAAAAGTGCACCATCTTTGCAAGTTTTAGACCACACTGAAAATCTGGGATTATGCTTATAGTATCATTTACAATGAAAAATTAGGTATTAAATGAGAAAAAGTGTAAAATAGAAGCATTTTTACTAGAGGTCTTAGAGTTTTTTACCCTACTGTTTATTCCTGATGAGCAATCTTTGTTGCATAATTTAAAAAAACTGTATCACTGTTAACACTGAAATACATAAAAAAGATGAGTGTTAGTGGGAGCAGGGAGTAAATTGCTATTTAGTCCCACAGGGAAGACATGCATGCGTGGTTTGTGGCAGATCTTGAATGGCATCTATGTGCGCTATGTCTCCTTTACACATATTTCTGACGAGTAAGGTGTCTGACTCCACACACAGCAGGGTTAAGTTAACAGAATCATGCGACGTGAGAACTTGTTTCCTCCATAAAACTTGCATTGTGAGTTAAGCTAGTATCTCTCTGCTGTATTCACTTCCCATTTTGGGAGACCTTTTTCCGGCTTTTAGATGGTGATGCTGGTGAAGGAGAACCCTTTACTCGTGGATCTGCTGTGTGTGAAACAACAGGACATGAATGATGTTCTGGCCATGAAGATGCACTTAATCAGCTGCATGCTGCAGAAGTGTCTGGCATTCTTGCATGAACGTGATGACAAATTAGATGCCCTCTTGAAGAGGTTACATCATCATTAGGCTTCTTATGTGGTCCTGCAAATGCAGTCACAACAGTATATATATATATACAGTATACTGTATATATATTTTTTTATCCTTTCCAAGCCTTCTGAAAGGAACAGATGGTGACGGCTTCCCTCAGTACCAGGAGAAGTTCATCTGAGATTGTATCTGTAAATTTCCTTATTGTGAGGCAACTCTGCGATTGCGAAACCTGAGATTGTTAGTATTCCTTTATAAGATACAAAACATGTTTTACTTTTTGAAGACCCCATTTCACTTGATGAGCATAGTTTTGAAACACAGGCAACAAAATGTATTCATAAATATTAAATAAACATTGCAATCATACATAAAAAAAAAAAATAGATTTGATAAAATATATAAAAATATATGTATTTCACATTAAGCACAACTTACAGGGGAAATGGAAAAATTATGTAGAAAAATATTTTATGCTGTTTTGTAAAACAAAAACTAAACAATGGAAAGATGACAGGAAAGCCCCGTCATCTTGTTCTCTTACTTTATGCTTGCACATTAATCATGAAAAAACAAACAAAACAAAAAAAAAACATTAAAACTAATATTTTCTTCTGTTTCATGCTTATAACTCTATACTCTTTGCAAACTTTCACACGATATACACATTTACATTTGAAATATTTTGATTAAAAACTGAATTTTTATCATTTTTGGGACACATTGTTTGTCTTGTGCATCCACAAGTGTCTGATTGGCAAGTTTCTAAAAACTTTAAGCTGTTGAAAAGCTGTTGACCACAGAAGGTCTACCACACCGATGATAATCGATGATTATTTCATCATACAGAGAGTGCAAATGACATGTTAAATGTCCCATCCCGTCCTGCGCATATGCACACGTGTGAGAGAGACACTGAGAGAGAGGGAGGATCAGCTCTGATATTGCTAGAAAATCACACTAAACAGAAAAGAACATTTAGAGGTAAAATTGAATATATGCATTACTACAGCGTTAAAAATAACTGCATTAAAGTATTTAATTAATCGTATGATTTGGGGGCCTGGGTAGCTCAGCAAGTAAAGACGCTGACTACCACACCTGGAGTCACAAGATCAAACCCAGGGTGTGCTGAGTGACTCCAGGCAGACTTCCTAAGCAGCCAATTGGCCCGGTTGCTAGGGTGGGTAGAGTCACGTTGGGGTAACCTCCTTGTGGTCGCTATAATGTGGTTCTCGCTCTCGGTGGGGTGTGTGGTGAGTTGTGCGTGAATGCTGTGGAGAATAGCGTGAGCCTCCACACATGCTATGTCTCCACGGTAATGCGCTCAACAAGCCATGTGATAAGATGCGTGGATTGATGGCCTCAGACGTGGAGGCAACTGAGATTCGTCATCCACCACCCGGAGTCACTACGCCACCACGAGGACCTAGAGCACATTGGGAACTGGTCATTCCAAATTGGGTAGAAAAGGGGAGAAAATTCCCCCAAAAATAAAACAAATAAAAAAATAATCGTATGATTTCAAATGATAACCCCCAAGAATGCGCAAATTAGCTTTCCAAGGGGTCTCTTACATTTAGGGGGACCCCCCACTAGACCCCCCTTAATTTGCACCATACCCTCACTATTGCCTCTGTGAAGTACCATTAAAAATAAATGTGCTTAAAAGATATATATATATATATATATATATATATATATATATATATATAATTTTTTTCTTTTATAATTGATATAATATTATTTGACTTACTGATTTTTGAAAAGGTTGCACTTAGGAGTTACTCTTGGGAAAATTATCTGTTTATGTCTCATTTCAGTACTTGTTGTTTCCAATTTCAGACCATACAAATCATAAAAGTGTTGCATTAATATACTGATCATTACCCTACAAAGATATGAATGTTTCTTTCTAAAAAAAAAATTATGTTTTTGTTTATTACATGGATGTATATTACATAATGATGCCAACCAGGGAAAATCCAAATGGTTCAGTGCAACATACTGTATGTTTCACACTCATTGTCACATTTCCAGGGGAACGACCCAACAGCCTTCTCGGTTCTGACCCAGGCATTGACGGGCCAGATGGTGCTCATGGACACAGAGGAGTGTGCTACATGTGGGGAGAGAGGGGTGCCGACAAGAAGTGCTCCTTCTGCAAAATGGTACCATGTGTTTCCTCTTTCCTGGAGTTATCATGAGATATCATCAACATTTATTTTATTTAATAATAAGTTACAGATCATGTTCTAGCCAAATGTCGTACTGTAAATGCAGGGATTACTTCTTCACAGTTCTGAATCACTGTTTTGCTATGAATTCTAAACATACATTGAGTTGGTACGTAGCAGATTCAGTACTTTAACCGTTTTAAAACATTGCTTTGTTTGTTTGAGCATCCCAAACAGCAACAGGGGCTCAACCAATGACATGAGTTTGGGGGCTGGACAGATGGGGGGAGTTTTCGGGAACCCTGTTTAAAACAATTCATGTTTAAGTTAGCTCTCATTTGGCGATATGATTTGTTAGAGTTTTGCATCTTGCTGAAAATCTCATTTAAACTAATTAAATCTCATAATTTCTCATTTCTATCTGTTTGCAGGTGATCTACTGTGGGCAAGTGTGTCAGAGGCTCCACTGGTTCACCCATAAGAGGCAGTGCAGAGCCCTTGTGCAACAGAAAGAAGCTCGACACAACAGCCCTCCCAAACTGAGAGAACTCTTTACCAATGTTAAAGTTCAAGACATTAGCAGATTCCCTAAGGAGTGAGATTTTTATAATGGTGCTTTTGGTCCTGGCCAGTATGAGGTGTTATCTAATTACAAAGTAATTAATTTGATTATCTAATTACTTTTTAGTACAAAAAGTACTGTAGCGCATTACTGTACATTTCAAGTTCTTGTAATTAGATTACAGTTACTGACTTTCAAATAAGGTAATTACTTTTAATTACTTGGGTTACACATATTTCTAAAATAGTATTATACTGTATATGTATAATACATTTATATCATGAATTACATTAATATGTACATCTCTTTGTAAGACTGCTGAAGGGTGTGCACCCCTAACGAGCCAAACACACTGAGGAAAACATACATTATTTTGAATTCGTTGAGTGGAAAAACTAAAGTTTTTCTGTGAAAAGTGTTTTAGAAAGTAACATAAAAGTAATTAGTAATGTGATTACCTTTTTGATGAAGTAATCAGTAATCTGATCACACTTTTAGTGTAGTTCACACCAAGAACTAAAACTATAATGATAGTCCACACCACAACTATAATGATAAAGACACAGAGGAATGAAATCATTGGGATCACTTTCAGAATGATTTTTTTTTCCAGCTAATGAACTATAAAAACATTGACAGGCAATCAAAATCCATCCAACTTTAAAGGGCTTGAGCCGCAACGTGCACTCATCTTCAAAATAACACATTCCAGCACCGCATCGCCACTTATTACACACAAACTAAATGGAAACTGCTGCCCAAGAACCGGCAATATTTCCTCTGCATTCTTCTTCAGTATTAACAAAGGTGAGATAATGAAAGGCTAACGCAAACTGGTAGCATAAAATTACCTCACGTATCCAGCGTCTCCTTTGAAGTTGTATCCGCCTGTTTTTCTTTTGGTTTCTTTGCGAAACATAGAGCAGTAGCAGGTCATCTACATCCATTTTCTTGACTGTGAACATAACTGCAGGGTGTGCTTAGAATAAACAGAATGTTATGGCCCATTGGTGTGGATGCTAATATAGTTATCGTTATAGTTCTTGGTGTGAATGGGCCTTTATATTAATTAGTAATTTGTATTGAATTACTTTTTTTTTTTTTTTTTGAAACCTACTCAGCTGGTCATGGCATTGAAGGTGTGAGAAGAAATCTTGCTTGATGATGAAACCAACTTCTTTAATATAAAATATTGGCACTTTCCATGACTACATTCATTAAACTCAACCATTCAACCCTGTTACCCAAGTTACTGTAAGACAAATTGATTAAACTAATACTTTTCTTCATACTGTATATCTAACAACGTTTATAGAAATATTCCAAATTTTGGTGACAGGGTTGCATGATTTTGACCATTTAAAACCCTTGTTTAAAACCCTTTTTGACCTACTGGGGCTGAAGGCCCTAATTTGTACCCTATTCTTGAAAGCATATTAATGTTGATTATGGAAATATATTGTTTACAGTTTTACTGTAATCTCCAATGTGACTCTTGTTATATAAAATATTCCTGCTCCTTTTCAATTATTTGTGCTTTTGTGCTTCCTCCCAACTAATGTCAGTGATGCAGAAGAGACCGCAAACTCAATGCTGGCTCTTCGTATGGGCTTTTCAGTGTGTGCACTTCCATGCTATTCTTCTGATGATCACCATGATACATCTGAAGAGGCTCTGTGTGCTGAACAGAACTGAAGCACATAAAGATCTATTGATAGGTGAATGTCTATGAGCATCCAGTTCAGGCTCAGGGTATGATTGGTACTCTGTGTTTTGTATGACACTGTCAGCCGTTGTTAATGGTACAACATTGTCAGACCTTAAGCTCATTCTCAGTGCCACACAGACAACAGGATATGCACTGTAGAGTGCAAGTAAGCACTTCATGCTGATTGAAGGATGTCCTTCTTGGATATTGCTCAGAGAGAAGAGCTTTGAGAATATTTTCTATTATCCAATTCTTTGGTTTTTAGATCTATTTAGTGTTGAGTTACTTTTTTGTATTTTATTATTCGTATGGCATAATTTATGATATTTTTATTTAAAAAAAACAGAATCTTGATTAGTCCATAATCTTTTGAAAGCTTCTGTCTTTCTAAACATCGAACATTTATTGAATAAAGCAGGGGTCTTTAACTTTTTCAGGCCAAGGATGCCTTTGGTGGATTGAGAGCAGGGACCCTCTGTTACATAGTGTAGACAATTGAGTGTTGCATTTTAAGCCTGGCCTATAATACCAAGTATATAATGCTGTATTAATGTATTCATTTATTTTGTAATCAAATCAAATCAAATCAAATCACTTTTATTGTCACACAGCCGTATTCACAATTGCAGTGGTGTGTGAAATTCTTGGGTGCAGTTCCGATCAATATAGCAGTCGTGACAGCGATGAGACATATACCAATTTACAATAACATCAGATTAACACAACACAATATAAAGTCTAATATACACATAATTACACACAACACAATATACAAATAATAACATACACTGTACAGTATACAATACACACAATATAGATACACATTATTCAATAAAAAAAAGTTTATGTAGTATATATAGAATGTACAGTAGGTTGTATTGTACTGTATTGACATTCAGGCTGTCGGTTGATAGTGTGTTGTTAAGAGAGAATATAATATAATAATAATATAATTTATGACAGTCCGGTGTGAGATATAAGAGTAATAAAGTGCAGTGCTGATGTATTTTGATTGTGGGAGATCAAGAGTTCAAAAGTCTGATTGCTTGGGGGAAGAAGCTGTCATGGAGTCGGCTGGTGCGGGTCCTGATGCTGCGATACCGCCTGCCTGATGGTAGCAGTGAGAACAGCCCATGGCTCGGGTGGCTGGAGTCTCTGATCCTCCGAGCTTTTAATCAAGCAATGTAATCATGCTTACATTAAAATAATCATTAATGTCTTATACATTCATTGAGCACTTTTTAGGAACACCTGTTAGGTTAATCACGGCTGCTAATCGTGTGGCATGATTTCTGGTGCCAGATGAGCTGATCTGAGTATTTCTGTATTTCTCCTGGGATTTTCACACACAACAGTCTTTATAGTTTACTAAGAATGTGCCAAAAACAAAAAAACATCCAGTGAGCGGCAGTTTTGTGGACAGAAACACCTTATTGATGAGAGAGGTCAACGGAGAATGGCCAGACTGGTTCAAGCTGACAGAAAAGCTATGGTAACTCGGATAACCACTCTGTACAACTGTAGTGAGCAGATTAGCATCTCAGAATGCACAACACGTCAAACCTTGAGGTGGATGTGTTACAACAGCATAAGACCATGTCTTGCACTTTGGATAGAGCTTTTGTACTGTAGAACTTGCTCGCAAGCCATAGGTGATGTCTGATTTGTGAGCGAATCCTTATTTAGAGTAAGTTCTTTTCAGTTAATTGATCCGAATGATTCATTAGTGAATCAGTCAAATAAAAAATAAATAATAATAATAAAAAATAAATAAAAAAAGGTTTCCAGAAATCACAAACAACTGGAAAAATCATGGAAAAGTCTTGGAAATTCATGGTCAAAAAGGCTGGGAACCCTGAATAAAGAGATTAATTATTGCCACTAGAGGGCAGCGTCCATCTTTTGAGGGTCATGTGTGAACTCCAAAACACTGTCAGTAGACTGTCTAATGTTTACTTCTTTAAATGTGTCAAATCATGCATGCTTAAATCTACAGGTATTTTAACAGAATTTCAGTGTTCATGGCAGACATAAGCCTCTTTCAGGTAAAACGTTTGATGGCACTATTAAGGTCAAATGTTCAAACAGGTGACAGACATTGTATGAAGGGAAAAAGTATAAACATTTTAAATGAATATGCATCATCATCATCATCATCATCATCATCATCACAATCATCATTAATATAATCACTAGGTTTGTATATCAACATTTGCTCAGAAATATTTGTAGAATCTCCTATTTAAAAATCAGGCTGTGTTGTAACTGTACCGTGAGTTTTTTGAGAGCAGGGATCTCCTCTGTGGACTTTCCCACACTTGGTCCTGTTGCACACATCCTAAGGCACTCGCTCAGGATTCTATAGAGGCTTCTGTCTGTTCCTGAGCGCTTTGTTCCCTGTCTCCACATCCCCTCATCTCAGGGGACTATCAAACCCTGTAGGCCAAACGAGGATCTATTTAGCACACACTTGTCACGTCGCATGTCAATATACCCATAACTCAGTGCCGTAACCTCTCTGTTTCCCCCGAGATTCATTCCTCTCCTGTCTCCATCTATGACCATGTCACAGTCATTACAGTTGCATAAAAGGACTATCTCAAATATCCGGTATTCAGATGCAGAAATTAGCGAATTACTTTGATATTCCCATTTCAAGCCCCGAGGTTGCATATTCAGTGATCCCCAATAAACCCCCCACCAACCCCCCTTCCTAATATGACTAACAGTGCTTTTTAGGTAATAAGAGATTTTTTTTTTAACAGCTTTTAGAAACACTTTTTTTTTTTTTTTTTTTAAGCCTTTCACAGTAAGGCAAGTCCTGCACAATATTAAGGTGAGTTTTTTTTTTTTTTTTTTTGAATCAAAGGAAAATGTACCTGTGGACAAGCGAAATGAATTAATCGTAAATGCCCGAGGAGAGTGTGAAACTGAACACTTTTTGGGGGAGCAACACATTTTCAGTGGAAGAAAGTGAGCATTGGGCTTTTGTGTTTCCTCCATGTCATTTGTGTTATGCACGTTCATTTGGTGAGCTCATCGGAGGCACCTGTTTGGATAATTTTGGGGTAAAATAATCCAGGGCTATCCCATTTCATGGGTTTTGTCATGCATGGCCGTACTTTACAGCACAGACTGAATTCATGAACCTTAATGCATCAGACTCACCTGTACTTAAAATCTCATAATTCAGCTTTGAAAGTCGTTTACACCTCTCTTTTCAAGAGTGTAACATCCTCATTGCAATGTCTATTTATTAAGTGTTGCAGTATAGTGTTTGCTCTGTTAAGCTTAAACTTATTCCATAAACAGAAATATGTTATCTTATGGGGTACACAAAAGGGGATGGCTCCAAGACCAAAATTATAATACTATGATTATATGTTGAAATATCCTTTGCATTTGTAAAAATGACTTTTTACTATATAAAATGCAGATAAATTACTCTTTGGCCAAGTACTTGGGAAACCATCAGAGAAGTGTAATAAGTATATGGATATTTTTTTTTTTCAATAACTAAATTCAAGATTAAAATATACCCACCAGCAAAATATGTTAATTCAACATAATTTGATTACAAAATATATCCAGAATTTTTGCAAAAAAAAAAAAAAAAGCCAAAATGTTGATTTTCAGTTTGATGTGAATTGCTTCAAATAGGATTCATTCTCGTTTTGATTATTTTACATCGCAGTATACTAAAACATTTTTGTTAGATAACCAAAAATGTGTCTCATGTGGTAAAATCGAAATAAATTGGTATTCAAGTCTTTTTTTTTTTTCTCTATGAGGATGTTGGTGTGTAGTGTTCTTTCCATTTTGTGTGGTGGTAGCAGTACTAACTCACATGTAATTAATAGATGCCCTTATAATAATTCAAAATGAATATAAATTATATAAAATGTTATATAAAAATATAATAATAATTGTCATCATTGTCTATAAATTGCAGAAATGACATTATTTAATCGAGTCATATTTCATCAACGATTTCCTCATATTAAGATTATTGTTTAAAATTGTATTTAAATGTACATAAAGTGCAGACTAACGTGTAGGCGTACCTAAGCGCGAGGAGGACACACCCATTTCCAGCACACTCATCATTCCACGCGCTGCTGCTGTTAAAAGTGTGAGTAACAGGTAATATTTCATATTATTTTCAAAGAGACACTAAACCCAACTCTCCTGCAATGCCCCTGAACACATGCGAATACCAGATGCTCTTTCTGCTCTGTTTTCTGCTGAAAAGCTGTCACGCTTTAAAAAACGATGGCACTGAAGTGGTTCGTGGGCATATGGTGTCATCAGCATCCCACGAGACTCCGAATAATGCCTCTTTAAATCGAGCGCGCAACGGGGGAAGACGCGCGGACACCCGAGACCCAACCGGTGCGTATTTAAATGGCATGTTCACTGTTATGTTTATGATAGAGCTTTTGTACTGTCCAGTTACTAATAATAAAAATCCATGATGGCGTAAATGTTTTAAAAACACACGCAGTTAAATATTTTTGTGACTCCAGTCACATTTTAATACATGTTCATGTGTTATTCATGTGTTATTACATATGTAAGTACTGAGTAATAGACTACTAAGAAATTACACTAAATATATGCCTAATAAATGCACTAAATTAATATAAAAGCTTACTAATAAACTAACAAATGTACTTAATTGTGTTATTATTTTGTGAATTGTTCATCATCACTATAGAGCTGTTCAGCTTGTAGTCCAAAAACCCAGATGAGATTCTGCCATGGGTTTCCTCTGGATTTTCCTATGGGTTTTTATAATGGGGGCTTTGAACTTAGGTGTAAAATAAGGTCTGTGGTAAACATTACTTGACGATATGTGGACGTTTTGTTCTATAACATAAATTACACACAGTCATACCTCAAACGTGTAGCCGCCGTGCATTTTTAAAAAAGTATATAATTCAATACAGCTTCGAAATTCACATTTGAGGTATGACTGTGTTTAATTTATGTTGTAGAACAAAACGTCCATGTATCATCAAGTAATGTTTACCACAGACCTTATTTAACTCATAAGCTCAAAAACCCCATTATAAAAACCCACAGGAAAATCCAGAGGAAATCCATTGTGAATTAGACTTCTGGGTTCACCTACAAATTGACGTCATGGCTGAACAGTGATATGTAATATATGCAATGTGCACTTGTTGTGTAAAATGTTAACATAACTCCTTATCCATCCACAGTTTTTTTTAAAGCATGACATTTCTTTTGCAGAACAGCACCAGGTTGGTTGCAGGGAACTGAGATCCACTAAATACATATCAGATGGCCAATGCACCAGCCTGAATCCCGTGAAGGAGCTAGTTTGTGCTGGGGAATGTCTCCCCACCCACCTGCTGCCCAACTGGATCGGAGGAGGTCATTACTGGAGCAGACGGGATGTGCAGGAGTGGCGCTGCGTCACAGACCGCACACGTACCCAGCGCATTAAACTCCAGTGCCAAGACGGCAGCACACGTACCTACAAGATCACTGCTGTCACATCCTGCAAATGCAAGAGATACACGCGCCAACATAACGACTCCTCTCATGCATCTGAGAGTCCTTCGAAAGAGATTTCTCTCCTGGACCCCAAGAAGAAAAAGAGCAAAAATGAAAATGCAAACCTTAACCCAAAAAATTAACAGATATGAACTATTCTGATTCAGACTTGACCAAAACAACCCTGCTCCTTGAAGGAAAGTGACTTTGAACCACAATGACACTGACTTGGATTGGGAAAAGATGTACAGCTGTTTTTTTTTTCTGCATTTCAGATGTGGACTCTTGTGTGACTGTGCATGAATGTCTGCAAATGTATGTGTGTTTGAGTATTTCTGAGTGTAAAATTGGTTGTGCTGTGCACTTTGTGAATCTAAAATTGTTTATGATTTATGACAAATAACCAAATTATAAAAAGCAATAATTACATGTGATAGAAAAAAGTTACATTTTCATCTTATTAGCAATATAATATTTGAACCAATATTACTACAGCTACAAAAGTATTTGGACATTTAAGGCAAACTTAAAAATGTGTCAATGTTTTTGCAATGATAGCATAATATTAAACCAAGTGGAATTTATTTAAAAGAAAGATAGCACAAGCACAACAAGGTTTGTTGGGTTATAAATAATTTATTTTATGCCCAATGTTAATGTGATGAACTACACATGTACAGTAGTTACTCTGCTAGAGCACCTGTGTGAAGGGGAAATGACTGAAAACATCCACTTAAAATTACCTTGGGATCAGTTGGCTAAAAGTAATTGCAAAAACGGCTAAAACAAATTTTGTTCTGAGAAAATGTCTAGCATCGTACATCATAGTTAAGTGTCCAAATACTTTTTTGGAGCCACTGTTTGTGAATATTTGCATTTCATATTCACTAGTTTTCTTTTAAAGAATTACATCTATATATTTTTATATAATAGTTAGTTTATGAACATTTTAAGTTCACATGTATACAGTTGCAACTTTCATGTACAGAGTACAATAAATCAAGTTGTTTACATAAACTGGTTTGTATCATTATTTTGGCAGTGTTTATAAAGTGGAGACCACCGACAGTAACTGAAGGCAAGGTTGTAGAATTACATGGATAGACTGTAACTGTGTAACAAATGAGGAATTAGTTCAAGAAGTGAATGTGTTCATAACTCTACGCAGCATTGTTGTGAAGGGCTACCCTTACATGCAGGCACATCAGCGACTTTTTGGCTGCAACATGTTAAAGCAATGCTATTGTATCCCGTATCCTTCCATTATGCCATTCTGAAAGTCATGATGCTTTGCCTCAGGTTATATTTCCAAGTTATGAAACAGATTCCTCATGTTACGAATCCAGAGGAAGGTGACACTGCATAGATTGCACTGCTAAATATTGTAGGATATTAAAAATACAAAAAAGTAGCAACTGCAACTTTTCACTTGTCCTGTTGTAATGACTGGGAGTCAAAGTCAAGTCTGTCCAAGGTCAATTGTTTACAAGTCTTAAGTTGAGTCTCAATGTCCTTCTCTGTTATAATGTTTTGAGTTCAGTCTGATGAAAAGGGTGTAAACAACGCTGACAAACTGGTGTAGGTAAAATCATGAGTCAAAGGGAGGAAGCATTTAAAAGATGTCTACTAGTGTCTGTGTTGTGTTGACAGATACATTCAGAACTAGGAGCTTTAGTCACAGCAAGCTCAGTCTCTATAATTATACCTGACAACAGATTTGCCTCCAGAGAGCTAGAGATACAGGACCACCTGCTGTTATTTATAAGCTCAATTACCAAATACACTCCCTAAAGAGAGGGTTGCTCAGTTCCACTAAAACTCTGCCTACTCCCACATACTATGGTATTTCAAACACAGGTAAAACAGGAAATGTTTTACTAATGTTTACTCAAGATTTTGAACTAAATGCATCATCAGCATAACCCAAACAATTGGGCATATGGTGTATTGATAAGTATGTATTTTTTTAATGTTAAAATACCCTCTCCTAACCCAGTTTTTTGTGCTGAGACAACTACTGTATATAACAACTATTGCCATATGTAGGTTGACTGTAAACACTGTTTCAACAACATAATCACATAGGAAACTGACACGTTGCTTCATGTACCCTGAAATACCCCCATGGACCTTATTCACAATAGCGCCATCCAAACTTTTGATGGGAATGACAACGGACTGTGAGGGATAGACTTTGCCTGTTCAATGGGTTGTGCAGTTGTTTTAAGGGTTTTAGATTGTTCTGCTGATGAAATATTGAAGAAAACAGTTAACAAAAACTAAAGAAACATGAGTTCAGTCATGACAACTCTCTGAAAGGTTTAGCATATGAATGTGGGTATGACATATTGATTGGATATTGGTCTTGGTGGACTAGATCTGCTAACACTGCTGCTGCTGCTGCTACAGAGGCTTACTACTGCTAGAAAATACACATACATACTAAGTTAAGCATGTGTTACATGCTGCTGCACAATTAGACAAAACACAAGACATGTTAATTCATTTAATTTTTAAAGCAAAACCAGTAAAGCAAAAATATTCAACAACTCTCGGCAGGGGGTTGATGATATAATCAGATATCATGATATTTTTTAAGGCAATTAGCGATTAAATATTTTGTAGATATCACCCAGCCCTAGTGGTTATGGGATATAAATTATAGGATATTGGTCTTAACGTACTAAATCTGCTAACGCTGCTGCTGCAGAGCAATTACAGAGACTTGCTTTGCTAGAAAATACACATACATACTGAGTTAGCATGTGGACATGCTGCTGCTGCACAAAACACAAGACATGCTGCATTGATCATGTATTACATGCTGCTGCACAAATACACACAACAAACAATCCCCCAACAAAGCAGGGAAGCTGCACAAAACGCATAACACATAAACACAAACACAATTCCCCAACCAAGCTGATCTATCGGCAAGACATATGTACTGCTGCTTCTCCAAAGAGAGCAATATGCACCGAGTGAATATTATTTAGGTGGGCCACATGCCAAATAGCATACGTTAATTAACTACATTTCTATCTGTGGCCCTAAATGGCCAATGACCTGACTCATAATGTGTACCTGAGCCAAGAAATTCCGAAAAATTATTTAACTAGTGACTTAGACTTGCTATGTGTGGATTTATTTAATCTAATGACCTAAGATAGTGATGTGTGCCAGCCAGATTTGGCTAAGGCTTACCTTATTAAGACGTGCCAAAAGCAGACCTTACCATTCAAGCTGTTAGAGGAAAGCCCCAGCAAACTACCTGAGCAAATAGTATTTTCAGAGAAAAAATCTCTCGCAGTGCGTTGCAGAGAAACCAGCTTATCTGCAAAACTGAGCCATTTAAATGTTAGACAAAGAGAGAGACACAAGTTGATTGGCTACCTGATAAAAAGTCAGAGGACCAATCAGCTTAAACCATGCAAGCCAATTGGCTTAACATGTCACATGTGAGTGAGCCATTTGGCTAACAGATAGCAAGTCAATGAACCTATTAGCTTGTGCCACATAGAGTTACATAAAGCCACTTTTTGTATGTTTTAATCAATGCTTTACTTGTCCGCCACAATAATGCAATATATTTTAATCTAAATATATTCATTATATATAGTACATTTATAATTATTTGAATTATTATGTGTTATTTATATTGAATAATCTTAATTTGTGGGCCTTTCTCAGCAGATATTGATATTTGCCCTTAATTATTTGAATAAATTATATTAGTTAATCAGCATGCCATGCAATTAATTAAATTTAAATGTTTAATCCTTGGTAAAAGTCTATTTATTTTTGCAATTACATTAGTTGTACAGGAATTACATACATAAAGCAATTTGTTTTGCTCACGTAAAAAAATCCATTACTGACTCCTTGGAACTTTGAAAAACTGTTTATTTGTTTTTCCTCACAGGGTTTCATCACCCCCAGTAGTTTATTTTGTTGTGCATCATTTCACAGCAATTGGCAGTTCTCCACAAACTCCCATTGTTTAAACCATACATTTATAACCATACACTATACAGTCAAGCTTAGACCCAGCTAATTCCTGAAGCAAGCAATGTTTAACTCACTCTGTCAACTAGGTACAATGTGCCAAAACTGCTTGCTGCTTCGTAACTCTGACACCCCTATTGCTTGGACCATTACCATAAACAACTCAACATCCTCACTGTCACATGACGACTTCTAGAAGCCACTGAACTTCATTATGTCACATTCCACTACCTGCCTTATTCTAGATTTAAAAGTAGTAATAGTTTGTTAGAACAAAACCTACAAAATTTGTATTTTCATGTTTTGAAACAGTGTAACACCTGTGAAATGAGCTTATGAGGGTATATTTGAATTATTCCTCTCAGATCTGCAAACATGTGTTAGACGGTTGCATGTGGTAACAGTTCTCACAGTAATGGTCCACAAATAATGATGATGCACTCTCTAGTTGTAACCTGGCAGAGGGCCAGACTAGGATCTCAGGGAGTAAAGTGCAGTCACAATACTAATCTTTCTTTTAATAAAGGCCAGTAAGCCCCAAACAAGAAATCCAAATGTGTCTATTTGTGTATGAATGTGCAGTGTGCAGAGAAAATATGTATCAGAGAACTGCATCGAAGAAGACAGAGTGCTTCATTTAAAATATCAAAAGACAATGGTAAAATGATTGTGCTCACTACCAACTGTGCCACCCTGCATCACACTTTAAGACCGCGGACTAGATAATTATTTGCATAATATATTATAAACTTCACATAGTTATGAACCGCTTATAATGTGTCTTCTAAAGGTCCTTAAACATGTCTTATCAGTGCTGCCCAAAGTATGGACCTCAATGGTGTCAGGTACAGCATTTCCACAGCACTGTGTTGCAATGACAAGTCCAACTTTGCACCTATGTTTGTGATTTTCACATGAGCTCATGTCTTTTGGGCTGTTTTCAAACTTGGTTTGATTGCTTCGTCCGAAGATGAATTGGATCCATCCCCCTCCCCTCTGCCCCCACTGGTCTCTTTTCACATTGTACTTTTGGGTCTGAACTGCAAAAGTTTGCATGAGTACGATCGTGAGTACTAGCAGCAGCTGTTTAACTTTGTAGCTGGTTAACAACTGAGGATGAGAAGATGCCAGCTTCACTATTTTAATCATGTTTTTGTCCCTTTGTATTTACCACTAAAACTTTACACATTTGCCTTTGTCTGCTGGGGATGTACTGCAAGAGATGTGAAGAATGTAAGTTGCTCTCTGAAGGCAAATTATTCAAAGAAATGAGACCGAGAGCATGCAAAGATGCAAATTATACAGTATATGTCGTCAGTAGCAGTTGAATTTTTATTTAAGAGGGATTGCTTCCATATATTTAAAAATGTTTAAAATGAAATGCCCCATCATTTCCTTTTGTTTCTTTTTAGTCATGGTGTCTCAGTTCTTGAGCTAATTTAAATTCACCATGAGCATCTCAAGACAGCAAAGCTTCATGGATCCATGTTCCACAAGTCCTTTTATTCTTCCTTTGATTTACCATAGTCATTGTCAGGACTTTCTTCCTTTCTTACTGTAGGTTCATCCCAAACTGCAAACTTCTGCACTATTCTACTATTTTGAAGTATAGGTAGTGTGAGTAGTATGTTAACCCTTAAATGCAAACCTTGTGTCTTTAGTGACCCAGGACCTCATTCCACCCCCTGTACCTGATCAATTTTTTGGAGTTGTGCCACACCTCTTTAGTATTATATATATATATATATATATATATATATATATATATATATATATATATATATATATATATATAATGTTTTAAGTAACAAAAGTGGGTCATTAGGAACCCTAAGTATGTAATAGTGTCATTTTATTTATTTTTATTCATTTATTTTTTTTGTGCACTTCCATAAATTATATTTTTATGATTATTTCATATCTATATAGTAGTTTACTATCACAGGATAACTATTTCTTTTTTTATTATAAGAAAAATTAGTACTATATTCATACAAATAAACTACAAATAAAATCACATTGATTTTGAATTATTAACAATCTGGGACACAGCTTGTTTGTTGTGTACACTTCCTGCTTTCTGCTACCATAGTGACCTCATTTAATCCCTTCTGTGATGCTATCTGCAACAGTTTTCATGTAGAGGTCAAAGTAGCACATGACGCTTGTGTTGAGCAGTGCGCTGAAGCCCTGACACGAATAAAGCATTAAGATGGGTGTTGAAGGCATCTGGCTGATTAATCTTAAACTGTCCATTCAGAGACATGGAAGAAATGTGTCTGAATGCAGCCACACCTGTTTCTCATTCAACCAAGATGCTCTTGAGAGATGGCTTCATCCTCCAGCTTAGCCTCATCTTGTGTAAAACAAAGACCCTCAGTGTTTCAGGGGCCCTTGGTTCCTATTTTATTACATCCAATTATAAACTGTTACTGTTATTTGAGTTTGGACCTTGCAGGAGCAGGAGCAGAATAAAATAAAAATGACAGTTGGAATGTTAGTTGAGATGCAGAATCTGAGTAAACAATGAACTGGAAGCTGGACTGGTCTAATAAACAGTATATGTTGTATTGGGAAGGAGACTTGTAATGAATGAATTGAAATTTAAATATACTTTACTTCCCCTGAAGTAAAATGTTTGCTCTATACATAAAAACATTGTCGCTCTCCTTCAAATCATAAATAATGATAAGCTACCATATAAAACATTCTGTAATATAAAATTTATAAAAATCCTGTTTCTTAATAAAAATACATTGTAAAAGCATATACAACATTATAAAGTATGACAGCGTTTTAGTGCCACACAATAACAAAAAATAACATTTAGAGAATAAAGTCATACTATTTTGAGAATAAAGTCAAATTTCGAGAATAAAGTCATAACATTATGAGTTTAAAGTCTTAATATTTTGATAATTATGTCAAAATTACGAGAATAAAGTCGAAATTACGAGAATATAGACGTAATATTTCGAGAGTAAAGTCAAAATTACCAGAATAAAGTCGTAGCATTATTAGAGCTCTCTGCAATAGTAGCCTACAGAAGTTTTCAACCTGTGGGCGCCTGTCAAGGGAGGTGCAAGATACAAGCTGGCACTCAGGTGAAGTGAAAAATAATTGGAACTGCCGTGAATTATATAGGTCCATTTCAAGACATTGTGCAGAAAAGTTGTGCAACTTTTGCACATGGTATTTCAGTGCAAAAACCTGCATCTTATTCATTAACCACCTGCAATCTATTTAAGCGGGCACGTTCAGCACTGAAATGGCACTACGTCTTGAGTATTTAAATGAAGCCATTGTCAATTCTTTTGGTGCAAACACACTCCTTTCAGTTTAAATTAGGCTCATTGTATATTGCGCTTCATTCACAAAAAATGCCTGGAGGTAAATGAATTTTATTTAAAAGAGATGTTTGTGAACATTTTCAACTCATCACATCCCAGCAAACAGGGGACATCCCCCGGACGTTGCGAATGTCCACACAGGTCCGCATTAGGTCCGCTTTGTAATGTTCGCTGGCGGACGTTCCGAGGATATTCTGAACATTTGCTACCAGTCCAATTTTCGTCTGGGGCAGAGTTTGCGACCGTCCCTATATTATCCCTCATCTGACATTTCCATAACAACACTCGCAAAATCCATTCGCCCATGTGTTCCCTTTTATCATCAGACCTGACACCTTGCAACTCAGACAAAGGAAGAATTAAACTAACCCAGCTAACAAAAAAAGGTCCTCAGGACATCCCCCTAAATGGCCTCTGTGAACGTCCCCTAAACGTCCTGAATGGACATCCTGTGAACATCCCCTTGAACGTCCGGAAGACGGCAAGAGGACCCTACACATGGACGTTCATGGGACGTCATAGAGGTCATTTAGGGGACGTTCTGAGTACCTTTTTTTGTTAGCTGGGATCAGCAGTAATTCATCAAACACTGGTCAAATGATGGAGAAGAGCATTATAGCCATAGCCTACCCAGATGCGCTGTGTTGTCAAACACACTTTTTCAGCATGTTTAAGAGATGATTTAGGTGTCTGGATCACAGTGAACATACAGTCCTGGCAGGATCAAATATGGTGGTCTGTGAAGTGCTAATAAATAGCACATTTACCGGGCACAATTAATTCTTAGTGAATGTCGTAACATCCCCTCAGTTATATTATTGTTTTGAGAGCAAAAAACAACAAAAAAGCAGACCATACCTGGGTTTCCCAATAACGTTGCAACTTAAGCGTTATTTTAAGATGGAATTTCTCAAACCAGCACGCAGATCGCTTGTTAAAGTAGGCTAGAACTTAAGTGTTATGGAGCTGTCCAGTCCAAAGGTGCTGAAACTTTGGCAAATATGTCCAGGAGTTTGTCTTCTCAAAATAAAAATAATGTGGAAATACTGACAAATATGGAAGTTGTTTGAAACCTCGCCCCTCGAGCCTCTCCTGGCTCCACCTGCCTTCATCGAGCCTCTCCCGGCTCCGCCCACAGAGTCTTCCACAGCTCCTCCCACAGAGTCTTCCTCGGCTCCGCCCGCTCGTCCAGAGACTCCTCCTCCAGCGATTCCATCCACCTTACCAGTGACTCCTCTTACAACGGCTCTGCTGTCTGGCCCAGTCCCTGTCCTGTGGCCACCTCACAGGCCTCCTGACCCTGTCTCGGCCCTGCGGCTGCCTCCCAGGCCTTCTGACCCTGTCTTGGCCCTGCGGCCGCCTACCAGAACTCCTGAACCAGTCTCCACCTTGAGGTCATCTCCTTGGTCTCCTGGCTGTCCGCCTGATCTGCTCTGGTCTCCTTGGTCTCCTGGCCATCCGCCTGATCTGCTCTAGTCTCCTGGCCATCCGCCTGATCTGCTCTGGTCTCCTTGGTCTCCTGGCCGCCCGCCTGATCTGCTCTGGTCTCCTTGGTCTCCTGGCCGCCTGCCTGATCTGGTCTCCTTGGTTCCTGGCCACCCGCCTGATCTGCTCTGGTCTCCTTGTTCTCCTGGCCACCTGCCTGATCTGCTCTGGTCTCCTTGGTCTCCAGGCTGCCTGCCTGAACTGCTCTGGTCTCCTTGGTCCTCACTCCCACCAGCTCTGCCTCGGGCTTCCAAGCCCCCAGCTCCTCCTCAGCCCTCTGAACCTCTGGCTCCAGCTTGGTCCTCCAAACCTGCAGCATTGCCCTGGACCTCCATTCCTCTGGCTCCGCCTTGGTCTCAAGCCTCCCTGACTTTGCCTTGTTCTTCTGCTCCCCTTGCCCCTTGTGCCCCCATGAACTGCCTGTTTGCCCCTTGTGCCCCCTGAACTACTTGTTTCCCCCTTCCCCCCACACCCCATGAACAATTTTTTTTTGTGTAGCGCCTGGAATCCGCTCCTTAAAGGGGGGCTCTGTCATGTATTCCCTGTCTTTGTCTAGACTATTATGTTGAAATTCTTGTTTAGTTCCCCATTCCTGTTTCCTGTGTTAGTTTTGTAGTCCTTTGTAGTTTTATTTCATGATTGGTTCTCCCTGATTGTTCCCCCAGGTGTTCCTCATTCCCTGATTGTTTCCCCAGGTGTTCCTTGTTTCCCCTTGTGTATTAAAGCCCTTGTTTCCCCTGGTTAGATTGTCAGTCTTCACATGCATTGTCATGTTCTGTACCTGGTTCCCTGTGTTTTGTTTTCATTTAATTCTGAGTTACCTTGTTCATCTTTTGTTTACATTAAAGCTGCATTTAGATCCTCCATCCTTGCCTGCCTTGTTACACTTTAATCTCATAATGCTACAACTTTATTCATGGAATTTGAACTTCATTCTCAAAATTTCATGACTTTATTCTTGAAATTTTAGATTAATCAAAATCCCTAAAAACGGTTAACCCTTTTTCACGTACTTTCTATTTTTCTGACTGTCACCCTCCGGCGTGAGTTTTTTATGCGCTTGAAATTAAATGTAACAACATGTAACCCTCTAAATTCCATCTTGATGCAACAAGCCAATCACAAGGCATTCTGTAGTCACGTGACACTTTGCAGCTGGCGTGTCAGGAGGAGATGTAGGTGAGTGTAACAAATTTCAGGTCAGGAGGGGAAGGAGGACACAGCGAACTGGTTTCTTCCACTCACAGGTAAGGGTTTTTAATGAATAAACTCCAGCACTTACAGCTTCACAATAACACATCAGCTTTACAACTTCACAATAACACATCAGCTTCACAATAAGTCTTCAGCTTCACAATAGGTCTCTGGACCCAAACTCTCTCAGTCCTCTTGGTGCTGGCGTGGTCCCTTTTATGCTGCTCTCTCCAAGCTCACTACAACTGGAAATAAGTGTTAATAATTAACTGGCTCAGGTGTATGCACCCTTACTGCTTTCTCTCTCTCTGGATGAATGCTCCCACGCCCCCACTGCCACTGTGATTAGCTCAGTGTTTTCTTCTCCCCTAAGTGACCTGCCATAGGATTATAATAAGCCGCCTGGAACAACATTTCCCGGTGTCTCTGTGGTATTAACAGCTGGGTTGTATCCTCATTTGTTTGAGCATCCTGTGTCACTCGATACAACCACTCTCTTATTATTGCAACATACGGTTATGAAAGCGTGATGTTCAGCTGGAGTTGTTGACCATCAATATCTTTCACTTGATCAAGGGCGTGCCTGAGGGTTTCGTCCCTCGACTGCTCCAGAGGGAAATCCCCTGAGGATGGGAGGGGCCACAGCCTCCCCCTCCCTCATGTCACCCTGATGTGGAGCTGACGAAGGCAGCCCCGGCTCCGCCTCCCCTGCCAAAGCATCGCACATTTCACATCTAACAGCCTTCATGCAGGACCAATCCGCACATATTTCCTTCAACACATTTTTGAATTCAGGCCAATTAGTTCCCAGGATTAGTGGATGGGTGAGATGGGGACTAACCGCCACCTCCACTCTATGATTTGTTCAATGAAATTTAATAACGAGGGTCACTACAGGGTAGTTGTGAATATCCCCATGCACAAACTTCACCCTCACCCTTTTGGTTATGCCCAAAGCCTCGTGTTGAACCAAGCATTGGTGGATAGTGGTCTGGTTACAACCGGTGTCCACCAAGGCTTGGTGAGTACTCCCATTGACACTTACCGGTATCCTGTACGCTCCGGCCCAATCGGGGGAAGCCTGTGGAGTGTCAGGGATCTGGACCACAGTTTCCAGCTCCATCACAGGGCATTGATCCTGGAAGTGCCCCAGATCCCCGCAACTCTAACATCCACCTGAGGGGGAGAGCGGTGAGGCACTGAAGTTGCCGGGGGAGGGACAAACCCCTGTGAACGGGGAGCCAGCTTCGGCAGCGAAATACCATGCCTCCGTGGTACTGGGCTGGGCTGTGGAGAGAGAGCAGAGTGAGAGGGGAGGGGGGAAGTAGAAGAGATCGGGGAAAACACGGGGTGGGGGAGAGAGTAGGAGGGCTCTTCTGCCCTTGGGTACACCATCATATGGTCCTCCACCGGTTGGACCGCTTCCTCCAGCAACGCCAGGCGATGGCACTGGACCCATTCCGCCATTCCTTTCGGTAGCTGACGGATCAGCTGCTCCAGCACCACCTGGTCGACAACTCCCTCAACGTCACGGTCCCCCGCCAGCAGCCATTTCTGGCAGGCATCACTGTGATGTTGAGAGAAGGCAAACGGGAGGCTTTCCAACTTCATTTACCAGAAGAGCTGACTGTGCTGTTCTGGGCTCCGGCCAACCTGCTGCAGGATGGTCCTTTTCAAGTCACTGTAAACCAGGAGACTAGCCGCCAGCAGTTGTTAAGCTGTGAGTTGGGCTTCCCCGGACAAGGGATGAGCCGGGCTGCCCACTGAGCATGCAACCAACCCCAGATCTCAGCAGTTTGCTTGAATAGATTGAGGAAGGCTTCTGGGTCCCCCATCTTCATGAGCGAGGGTGGGGGCATGGGGCTGCTGTTGTCCGAGGTCACAACCGGGGCTTTCTCCTGGCTGAGGAGCCTCCGGATCGCCTGCTGGTCCTCTGCTTGAGCTCTGAGGATCTCGTGGAAATGGTGATCTTGGTCCTGATGAAGCTCAAGCAGGGCCTGTTGGTTGGAGTGGAGCAGGCCGGCGAGGGACTTGAGGACTTCAGCAAATGGCGAGACTCCATGAGGTGTACTTTCTTCAATTCAATCCTGGGTTTCGGCCAGTGAGTAGTGAGTGAGTAAACTAGGACATGTTTAGCTTTATTTTTAATTCAAATCCTCTAAAAATTTAAAATATCTAGAAGCTATAATAAACATATTAACCAACAGTTTATGTAGCCATTATTTTCACTTTACTTGAGCCTTGCATTTTGCTTGTTTGTGGGGTTTTACAGCCGACGCACATGGGAGGACTAAACATTGGTTAATTTACCAGTTAAATAAATTCACTTAGAATGCACTATTTGGTGCAATGTATGAAATGAGGTTCAAGATTCCATATAACAACACTTAGGGTGTGTTCACACTTGTAGATCGGTTCTCTTGGTCCGGACCAAAAAAGAAAATGATACATTTAGTCTAGGTTTGCTTAGCGTTCACTCTGGCATTTTCTGCTTTTTTTTCACACTTGTTCAAATGAACCACACTAACACAGCAATCGCACCAGAGTTCGTTTAATCGAACCAAACCTGCCAATTGTGAACACACCATTAAATGACAAAGTATGACATCATTTTTTTTCTCCAAAATCTTTTTGAGCAAAATGCACATTATAATTTCTCAACAGAACAAAATTTAAATAATTTGAGTTTCTCATATACTGTAACTTTCTCTATAAGAAAAGTGGTCTTCTTCTTTTTCTTTTTTGACCCCTCCACCAAGCAACATGTTCCCACAGGAATTCGACATGTTTCTTCCAAATGTTCATGTGCCCTGAAATCATCCCATCTCCCAAATGACCTACAAGTGTCACCCCCCCGTCAGCCATTTTTGCATCAATTCAAATGTGTTTACCTGTAACTTTGACGCTACTGATCTCAAAGACACAGGTTCTCGTCCCGTGGAAACAAGGAAGTAATTGTGGTGACAGTGGTTTGAATTTCGGTAAACAGACAAATTTCAGTTGAAGAACTTTCAAAATACTGTCGCCGAAATACCAGTGTGATCAGTCTGCAGCAAGAGAAATTCCTCATACTTTCTATACTTGACAAATAAAGTTCCTTAAGTCTATTATGTCATATACTGTATTAGTACTGCTGGGCACTGTAATCACTGTCCTGTCTCCCCAAGCCCAATTACTATTTCTAACCACATACATTTTTCATTCATCATCTTTGTGACAGCAGTGACTGCGCGCACACTTAATCCTTGTTATTAATGCAGAGTTGATGATCAGTTCCTTCGATGCCTAGATTTAGGGTCATCTAGCACTGTGATGTATTTTTCCATCATTAGAAGACGTGTTGGTTCTGTCACATCATTTGAAAAATATGACTTGGAGTTTGGTACGACAGCTGGCAGTAGCATTAAGGGAAATATAGCATGCAGTGCTGTATGGCATTTGGCAGTAGTTTTGAGGGAAAAGAAAATGTCACATTAATATACTGGTTTCCTTTGAGAGTATTTTGAGGTGTTGCATGTATTTCTTTCAACTGGCGGTGAAAACGCTGTCCTTGGATCCTTTGAGTGATCCAAGCTAGGCACAAGAGCAGAATTTATAAGCCACGCATAGCTGTTAACAAATGAATATCAGACTCTGCTGTGGTCACAGGATTTATAACTATGCATCATAGATCAATGTATCATTGAACGGACTAATGCATTCAACCAGTAAACCTTGGTAGTGCGAAATATTTTTTTTTCTTTCTCCAAAAATATCCAAGTGCTGCAGATATAAACAAGGTGAACTCTCCCAGTGAAGAAAACTCTTCCACTAGTGGTGTTATGATTGTTTACACAGCTGTAATGATGCCACAATCATTCCACTATAGTAGTAATCAGAGTGTGGGGTTAAAACGTTTTCTATCTTTTGTTACCAGAACATTGGGATATAAAAACTATGGAGCGTATCTTCTTAGACTGATTTTTGCCCTCCAAGTCACTGCAGACATCCAGATGTTGTTTTTTAAATGACAACAACATGAAGCAAATATTTTTATTGAAAAAATGGGTAAATAAACTGGTCTGAATTTGACCACCCAAGTAAATATTGGAAACAGCTAGAAGAACATATGAAATTGAGCAAGTGACAACAAGTCTCCTCATCCCCCTTGAGCCGTCTCCTCATATTAGAGTATTTTCCAATCACCGCCATATATTTAGTAAGCGTCAAAAGAGCTTACTTTGTGTATGCCACACTTTTCAGTTTAAATGCCATGTAGAAGACTCCATGAAATGGCTTGACAAGTGCAGGTTTCTGTCCTGTGTTACTGAAACAGGAAGTTAGAGCAAATACATTTCAATGGGTTCATTTATTAAATGAGTTTGTGTCTACACTGTATGTGTCGAACTGTCTAAGTACACTAGCATATTAGTAGATAACTTCAAAGCTTAAATACATGGAAAAAAAAATCTAATTATGTACTTTTTTGCATAACAATTATGCAGATTTAAAAAATAATGTTTTATACTGCTTTAGATCTAATGTAAAGTTTCTGTGTGGATATTAAAGATCTAGTTCTTAAAATGTGATGCTCACTTGATTTAAAATTCATGGTTTTACCCATTTGCTCATGCAGTAAGCTTAACTTGGTGTTGTGTGGAGTGTGTGTGAGTAGGTGCATATGTGTTTGTGTTTATATACGTATACAGTATGTGTGTAGCTAAGTTTCATCACCGATGATAAGCTTTTTCCTCTTGTCTTCTGGCCTGCATGAGCTCTTGTGACATCATCACTCATCACCATCAGAGATCACTGAGGCCAACGTGGGTGGGCTGGACTAGGTCAACATCTGCAGGCAGAGAGCTTCCAGGATTCTTCTCCTTTTTATTCTCTCTGTCTTGTTCTCTCACATCTTTCTTTCTTTTTTTTTTTTTTTTTGCCATCATTTGTGTTTCATTGTCTAATTTTTTTTAAGTGTCTGTTCATATTAGTTGATGCATATGTGGCACGATAAATCTCTCCCTCAAAATTCACATTTTGAGATCACCCCCATTCGTCTGAGTGTGGCACTTTTTACAGGATAAAGTTCTAACCTAAAACAAACAGCTTCCTTCAAGCTGGTTAACCTCATTGCCATAACCTTAATAAACCAATATTCTGGTTCCTAGAAATCCCTGTTAAAGAGCTGGCACATTCCTGAATTAGGCGAGGGTGTTTCCCACAGATATTTCAGATAATATAGAAACTGTTGTATTGATCAAGTGAATCTTGCTCTGATACAGCTCAATCCTTTGTTGCTAGTTCGAAAACGTCACTTTAGAGCTAGCAACGGAGTTTCTCGGCATTGGAGTAACAAGGTAGTGCATGTGGGTGTGTGCGTGTGTGTGTGTGAGCGAGAGAAAGACAGAAACTGAGAGAGATCGCGAGTTGAACTGCATGTGTTTAAAGTGGCTCTCGTCAGGAATAACATTGCGTCAAATGGCCAAAGTGTAAGTTTAAGTCTCAGCAGCGAGTGTTACTTTTCTTGTACAGCTTTTCTATTGCTAAACAACTGTTTACAATCCCAGTGAGTCGAGGGGGTGTGCTGACTTTGCTCCCGAGAGAGTTTGTGTGAGAGCGAAAGAGATGGGTAGCCGATGGTGCTTTCCACTATAGCTATGCGATGCTGATTAGGGCAAGATACATTGAAACATTAAAATTTGCACATATTAAAAGTTATTTTAGATAATAGAAACTGTATTGATCAAGTCGTGGGAGTGCGGCTCTGTTTATTGGTCGCGACTCAAGTCTCTGAGTGTGTTTGTGTGTGTGTGTGTGTGTGTGTGTGTGAGTGAGACGAGGGAGCGCGAGGGCTCTTTTTAACCGAAATTGAAATATATGTAGGATATTTTAGACATTGTTTGACGATCTTAACCGATTAAGTTTAACCAATGTCTTTGTTTTAATTTGATATTTTGTTGTGGTAGCCTGCAGGGCTCTTTGAAATAACTGAAATAATTTGGCAAAGTGACATGGAACCATTATGTGGTCAAGACCTGGAACTCCATTATAGCCATGCGTTTACTTGAAAAATAATTGCACACCTTAGAACGTCTGTGAACCAATCAGAATCAAGCATTTAACAGACCCGTGGTATAAGGGAAAATAACAGATTCATTTTGAAATTACTGTTATTATTTTTACATGTGCATCATTGGAGCCACTGGGACCACAAACATTAAAACAATTAAGTCAATCCCAAAGGTAAAAGTTTTACATAAAATCATAATTGTGAGAGTGGAAGAGAGGAAAAGACAAAGTTCAGAGGGAAAAGGTAAAAAACTGGCATTATGTACCACATCTGTTTGAAAAATACACTCTTCCCATACAGTCACTGTGCCCCACGGTCATTGCTGAAGTCTATTGGCTGCTTTTAAGTGCAGTGAACCTACTGATCCTCTGTATCTCTGGTAATGATGAGACCACTTATTATGGTAAATGCATATCCCATACACGAGACTGTTTTTGTTGGTGGAGACACTTGATCCAGGAAAAGAGGAAATGCAGTTAAAAAAACAGCACTATTTGTTCCTCATTAAGTATTATGTGTCAGTGCTGTGTGTATGGAAGCACATGATACCACTGTTCCTGTGCCTGTGACCTCATGTTTGGAGCAATGCCTTTCTTCGGTTATCTGTATTGCATCACACTCTGAAACCTGCCTGAATAGGATCAGGCCACAATGAGACTGTGGCTCTTTTCTCTTTTTTCTTTTCTTTTTTGTTGGAAAATTCAGGTGAAGTATTTTTGTCACTCTTCCTCTCTATTGTACCATGTCTCTTACCAGTATTTGTATTGCTAACAAAACTACAATGAGAACTAAAGGAAAAAAAAAAAAAAAAAAATGGTTTTCTGAAATAAAACTAAAAACATGATTGGAAAAAATGAAATTAAAATACATATGAATTTCTTCAAAACTAACTAATATAAAATTATCAGAATTTAATTTTAGTTTTTGATAAAAAGTATATTATAAAATGTTATCTTTACAACTGCCCTCAAATACCACTAGATAGCGATAACCTGTGCTATCCTATTTGGCACCCTAAGCGAGACCCTCCAGTCAACCCCCCACTCCCCGCTTGATAAAAATGATTAGAGAATTATGTATTAATTTTTACACAAAAAAGAGTACAATTTAACACATAATTAAATACATCACCAATGGGTATAAACTCAAACCAGCACAAACATTAATAATAACAATGTTGGGAAGAAATATAAAAATATAAAAAAATAAAATAAAAAATAAAAAAAATATTAAAAAAAAGCAAAGGCACACTGCCCTAAAGATCTATGCACATTGTACAGTATGCTTCACAGCAGGGGCATTTGTAGGCTTTCGTCATTACTGGGGAGTCTGGGGCCCATCAAGTACACAATCTATTGTACCATGATGTTGTAGGGGGGTCTGGGGGCATGGGGGATTATTTAATTAGTTATTTATTTGCTATTTATTTAAAGCAAAAACAGCACCAAATAATACATTTCTGGTGATTTTAGGAGCATCGTTTGAACATTTTCTTTAGTAATCTACATATATTGTGTATCATTAATGAAGCTATGGATTAAAAACATATTGATACCTTTTTACATTACACAGCACAAGATGTAGTTTTTCAAAAAAGCTGAAAAAGCCTGCTGTGGCAGTATCATGGTACAGTGATGGTACAATATGGTAAAATCTTGGTATTTTTATAATATATCATGGTATTTAACCCTTGTGCGTCAATTTAAAACAGTTACTCAGAGGTCCTTAGAGGACAAAAATGTCTGCATCAAAAAACTGCCAAGATAATATTATATATTAATATTATTTTCCACTTTCAAAGAGTTAATTTTTTTGAACCAACATAAGTCCTGATTATAATTACCAAATATTCATTTATTTTCAGGATTTTAACCCTTTAAATGCCAGTTTGATTATATAATGCCACTGTTGTTGTTTTGTTTTGTTTTTTTAATGAAAAAAGTGAATTATTTTCCATATACTAAATGCTAAGGGAATTTTTTTTGTTTTTTTTTTGTTTTTGTTTTGTAATTATTATTACAGTCTGGGATATGTCAATGATTAGCAATAACATTGATTTTGATGCATTATTATTTTTTGTACAGTGTCAGATAAAAACATCAGTCCTGATTATAGCTACCAAATATTCATTCATTTTCATGATTTTAACCCATTAAATGCCAGTTTGTTTACATAATGCCACTGTTGTTTTTCACACACACACACACACACACACACACACACACACACACACACACACACACACACACACACACACACACACACACATTTCTCAATACACAAAACACACTCTGACATCCATACCAACACACCCACACAATTTTAGCTGCATCATTTATTCAACTGGCCTGCAGTGCTCTATAATACAGCAATCAGAAAACAGGAAAAAAGCATGTATTTGCTCCATAGGCTAAACATGAGAAAAATGGCACCATCTGGTGGAAAATATTAAACATTTACATTTTGAAGCCAGGGTTTCGGAATGAAAGCATAATATCATAGAATTTGTGATTTTATGCTTAATGGAATTGGGATCAAATATTGCAGTTTTAATGGGTTTCAAAGGGGACATTTTTATCCTTAAGGTCTTGAGTGTAACTATTTTGTGTACACAGTGTATTATAAATGTATTATAGGAACTGAAGTTGAAATATCAAAATTTCCCAAAAATACACACCTTTGGCTAAATTTATTCCGTTGGCATTAACACAGCCAAAATGATCGAAAAATGAAAATGAAAAAGACAAATATGTCCCAAAGTTCGCACAAGGGTTAAATGGTAGGCTACTCTGAGGAACATGTCCAATAAACATGGTATTGGCTTGGTAAATTTTGGTACTTTTAAGTGCTTTCATGTAATGTTGGTATTTTGATAATCTTTTATTTAGAAAATGTCTTTACCTGCAGTAGACAATTGCTCACAGGCTGAACACCTACTTGCACATGACCTCCTTTATCACTGGCAAATGACTGAATGCAGTTGCAGGTTTTGTTTCAATGAATTGTAAATATATATCCACTTCATTTAGCATCACTCAGATTTGTGAGTCTATGGCATACTATCCATACTCTCACTGTTTTTGCCAAACACATATATAACAGAAACATTAAGAGTAGTATGGTAGTTAGGCATTCAGTACACGGTCTACATGTTCCACAGAGGGCGCCACGACAGGTTATCGGAATGCACAGGATGCATTTTGTTTGACACAGATTGGACACATGCTGAAATTGGCTCGGTGGATCGGCGCCCCTGAAGATATGGCGCCCTAGGCGCCATATGGGTTGACCGACCCCTGCCGATAACACTATATGTCCATAATACATTTAATTGTCATATTTAAACTTTATCACTTATTTAACTGATATAATTTAAATATTTAATATTTAAACATATTTAAATTATATCAGTAAACCAATTAACTTTGGCAGCCCAAAAATAATAAATCATCACACACACAAAGAACTACTTACTGAAAAAAAAACCACTGAAAACTAAATTAAAACTAGCAGTCATTGAGTGGAAATGAACAAAAATGAAACTAAATTAAAAAGACAACAAATATATAAATAAAGAAAATAAAGAAATACAATTATTAACTCTGTATCTTACCTTCTGCCAGTAAAGACATCCTACAGCTTGACACATTTGATTTTACCCTTTATCTGTGGTAGTCATGGTGACAGAAAGTTACACCTGGCATGGCCTGTACAAGGATGCTGGCAAGCAGTTGGCCTCTTTTTGAAGATTAATTGAAACTTGTTGAACCGTGGTGTGAAAAGCTCTAATGTTTACATGCCTAACACTTGCAGCTGGTCAAACTGCTTGAGATAAAGTGACTTAAACATGAGCTATTAGAAGAGTGTCTGGTTTCAGACAGGTTTGAGGTCAGCTCACCCTCTCACCTCACCCAGGCCAGGTGCTAACCTTACTATCCAAGTCAATATTCATGAAAAGACTCAGACAGAAACTAAAGCTGCCACCAGTGACAAGTCTGGTTTTAGGCCACTTTCAAAACAAATAGCAGTAAACGTTAATGCCCCCTTCAAGTATTTTTTAAGAATTAGCAACAGATTTAGTGAGCTCATGATTTCAAAGCCAAACCAGCAACTGTTTATTGGGCTACATGGAACCAAATCCATGTATACTACTTTTAAAGGGATAGTTCACCCAAAAATGAAATGTTCTGGTTACTTTCGTAACCTCCGTTCCCTGATGGAGGGAATGAGACGTTGTGTCGATGTAGTGACACTAGGAGTCACTCTTGGGAGCCCCAAACACCTCTGCTTTTTTGAAAAAAGGCCAATGAGAATTGGCAAGTGGAATTTTCATGCCACTCCCCCGGACATACGGGTATAAAAGGAGCTGGTATGCAGATTTTGTGCTGAGGAGCCGAGACCAGGTCCCGGCCATTTCAGAGGGTAGTTCAGCATTGTGGCAAGAGGGACACAACGTCTCATTCCCTCCATCAGGGAACGGAGGTTACGAAAGTAACCAGGACATTCCCTATCTGTCAGTCACTCGACATTGTGTCGATGTAGTGACACTAGGGGTCCCTATACAAAATGCCACAGCTAGCTGAACTGTGTTGCATGAACTGGCGGTGTGTGAAGAGCAGACTTCTGTGTGCCTCGTAGCCAGCGCACCAGGCCATCACGTAACCTCCCCCGACGCTCTTATGAGCATCGAATGGTCCATCAGGAACAAGTCGACTGCCCAACTATAGGGACAGGCTAGCCCAGCGAGGCCTCTTTTCCCTCTCTTTTCTCCCCAAAAAGAGTGGAATTTGTTAACTGACTGGGAGCCATAAGTGTCTGCGTCGGGGGGTGTCCCTCCCAAGGGGAAGACACTGCGAAGACCACACCCCACCCTTTTGATGGAAGTGAGCGCAGTCAGGAGGGCAGTTTCAAAGAGAGTGCCTTAAGCTCAGCTGACTCCAAGGGCTCAAAGGGAGCTCCCTGTAGACCCTCGAAGGACTACTGAGAGGTCCCATGAGGGGACGAGGCATGGTCTGGAGGGATTCATCCTCCTAGCGCCTCTCAGGAACCTGATGATCAAGTCGTGCTTCCCCAAATACTTACCATCTACTGCATCGTGATGCGCCGAAATAGCGGCTATATACACCTTCAGGGTGGAGGGGGACAGCCGCCCCTCCAGCCTCTCCTGCAGGAAAGAAAGCACTGATCCGACTGCGCATCTCTGTGGGTCCTCGCATCGGGAAGAACCCCACTTAGTGAACAGATGCCACTTCAAGGCATACAGGTGCCTCGTAGAGGGAGCCCTAGCCTGGGTGATCGTGTCCAGGGGCCAGACATGGAGATTCCAGAGGTCTGGTCGTGGGTGCAAGATGGTGCCCCGTCCCTGAGAAAGAAGGTCCTTCCTCGGGGGAATTCACCGGGGGGGTTCTGTCGCAAGGGGCGTGAGATCCGAGAACCACGTCTGGGTGGGCCAGTAGGGTGCTACTAGGATGACCTGCTCCTCATCCTCGTGATGTATGCTACCGATGCTGTGTTGTCCGTCCGGACCAACATGTGCTTGCCCTGGATCAACGTTCGAAACCTCCGCATGGCGAGCAGTACTGCCAACAACTCTAGGCAGTTGATGTGCCAACGCAGCCGCGGGCCAGTCCAGGAGCCGGCGGCTGTGTGCCCGTTGCATACGGTGCCCCAGCCCATCTTGGAGGCATCTGCTGTAACCACGACGTGCCTAGAGACCTGCTCTAGGGGAACCCCTGCCCATAGAAATGCAAGGTCGGTCCAAGGGCTGAAGAGGCAGCGAAAGATCGGCATGATGACCACGCGATGTGTCCCGCGGCGCCATGCCCATCTCGGGATTCGAGTCTGAAGCCAGTGCTGAAGCGGTCTCATATGCATCAACCCGAGCGGTGTGGCCACCGCTGAGGATGCCATATGCCCCAGGAGCCTCTGAAAATTTTCAGTGGAACCGCTGCTCTCCGTCTGAACGCCTTCAGACAGCTGCAGGCGCCACTGCTATCCGAGGCATATCTTATATAAAGAAACAATAAATATAAGAGAGTTACATTTTAAAATTAGTTTTGAGAGACAACCGGTTTAAGCCACGCCCACATCCGGTTCTATCTGAATACAGAGACAGATAATTTTGTCATAGTAACATATACAAATACAAATGTTTTATATATATATATATATATATATATATATATATATATATATATATATATATATATAAAATTTTATTTATTTATTTATTTTTTTCTTTTCTTCAATTTTTCAAATTGACCCTAAACAGAAATGTTGCTAAAATGGGAATTGGCCACTACATAGTAAAATGAAGCTAATTAGATTTAATTAAGTTGAATTAAAGCTTCAGTACTAATTGCCTACTAGGTTTTGATTAGGTCAGGGGAACAGATTACAAGAATATGTTGGAAAAATATACATTTTCGGCCAAAATACAGGACGTCCAGGCTAAAACAGAACAGTTGTCAAACCTATTAGCAACAAACATTGCATAAGCCACCTCTCCCATTTTTTAAGCCGTTGTCTGTGACTAATGTGTTTATTTTTGATACTGCACTCAAGCTAAACGTAATCAGTGCAGAGAACAGACTTGCATTCTTATGAAGACAAGTCTTGCCAAGCTACCTTGTAAGAATGAACTCTGAAGGACAAGATGACGTAGAACACATCTACTGTGAGCTATATGCTGCGATCTTCCTGTTGAGCAATTGCCCGTCCCAGCACATTTGTAGCGAGTGAGAGAACTACGGCCATTATCACACACCAGTGACAGCATTACTATCATCACACCAGTGAGGTTTTGCAGGACTAGTGACATGTTAAAGGAATAAAGTCTGTTAACACTTGTTTTCTCAATGTGTTTATTACTTAAACAAATGTTGATGGAGTATGATGGCTCATGACATTTGTTTACAGTGGGAAATTCTTGAGGGAAAACACAACAATAAATGTCCTTAGTTGACCACCATAGTGCTGCCATATTTCCTGGGAGTTCAAATAGGTTCTTGCCCACAAGTCACCATCCAATGCATCTTTGATATATCAGCCTGATCAAGAACACATCCGGGCAATTTTATGCATTCTCGGCACTTGCGTTCTTGAGTACTGGAATTGAATTTTGGCAGTGGATGAGCGAGTCCACAATATTGTAAGAACACATAAGAATGCACATTGAGAAACACCCTTAGCCGCTGAATTAGACATGCTCCCTCTTTCTAAAATAATGCCCTTCAAAGATAGTTGAGACCAACACCGAGCAGCAGTGCGTCTTCTTTCAGTTGTCAAACATAACAATAGCAAAATAAAGCCTACAGCTGTTATGAATCTGAATTTGGTGTTAAACCTGAATGACTGGCTTCAACTACTACTCAAAAAACTGACAGACAGAAAGCACATCAAAGTCTTCTGACCGTGGCCCGCAGTAATATGTTTATATGTTTATGTATATCTATCTGTCTGTCTGTCTGTCTGTCTATCAGGCCTCTAAAACCTTCAAACGTTTAAATTATATAGAACTCTCGTTTATTAAGACTTTATTAAGACAATATCAAAGTTTGTCTCTACAAACCTTATCTATCTTTCAAAATTACTATTATTATTATTATTATTTTACATCATGGTGATCTCTGGGACTTCAAATATAAAAACATTAAAGTCAATCTCAACAAAACATAAGGGTTAATCACTAAGTTTTTTTTTGGACACAGTAACACAGAGTGAATCTTACACTTAATTACACTTACACTTAATGCACTTATCAGGGGCTGGGAGCTGAATTACAATTGCAACTGGAAATCATAGGCATTTAAATAGTTTTCAAAACAAACATGTTTTTGACTAAAAGTCTGTGGGTGGTTTCATTGATGATTGTGTGTGTTTGGTACACACTTTGTGACCACTCTGATATCACCTGGCTGTATCTCCTCTTGACAAGCACTGTGGCCACCCACAGAGGTCATGGATAGGATTTCTGAAGTCGTGGTCCACTGCTCTCCTGGAAGTAGATGAGAAGAGTTCGGGGTGAGGACACTGTGGTTGATCTTTTTTCATCTCTCTTTCTTGAAGTGTCAGTGATCTCATTGATGACTTTTCTCTGTCTCTTTGAGAATATTAAATCACTTTGTGCTAAACAATTCAAAATTGTATTAATCATTTTCAAATGTTCATGTCAAAGATCATATTTTCCAGAAGCACTTAATGAAGTTTGGCAAACATCTGGTAGCAATACTGTTAGCTAAAACAACTCAGAGACAGACAGTGATATGTTCTGATTCTGTGTTGACTGTTATTTTAACTGGTATTTAAATTTTCTCTTATTGACGAGTTAATGATGAAGAGACCATTGATGACCATGTTGGTGTGGCTATCCTTATGAGGATTCTCCACAGACATAATGATTTTTATACTGTATGAACTATAGATTCTATCCCCTAACCCTACCCCTAAACCTAAACCTCAAAAAAACATTGTTTAGTATTTATTTTTTAAGCGATTTGAATTATGGGGACACTAGAAATGTCCTCATAAACCACATTAATAGCATAATACCCTTGTAATTACCAGTTTATAACCTAAAAAAAATGTCCTCCTAAACCACCCGAACACACACACACACACACACACACACACACACACACACACACACACACACACACACACACACACACACATATACAATTGAACTGCCACCATTTATTTATGACCATTTTTATCTAATATGGGGACTGATATTTAAGACAATAATTGGGGTAGTTCTTTACATCTCAAAGCTCAATTGTTTGAAGGCAATTCATGCTTAGCTCCAAGCAACCAATCAAATTGACTTTAATACCACATAGTCAAAAAAGCATGTCTGTGTCTTTTCAGAAGTAGTTAGTGGAAAATAAATAAATCTCTTGACATCCTACCACAAAGCTTTGTGCATATAATTATCTATTTCTTAGATCTTCATGGTGTGCTTAAAGTTCAAAGCCACTTCCTCTATGACAGTGTTTTCTGAGCATGCTCAGCATTATTAACAGTGATATGAAAGGATGAAAAATTAAACATCTGTGATCATTTACTTACCCTCATGTTGTTCTAAAGCCATATGACTTTATTTTGTCGAACACAGTTGAACACGGTATGTGTACTAATCACTATTTACTTTCAGTGTATGGACAATTGATGCAATGAATATGTAGAATTCTTCCTAACCGCTCCTTTTTTGTTCCACATAAAAATATTCCTTTATGGGTGAACTATCCCTTTGATTGTTAGACTTGGCCAGAGCTTGTAGCCTTTTTGTGACGTCCACCGCAAATATTCCCGTTTTCATTCTGTGGAGTATTTTGTGCATGTATTGCTAAATTCTGTCTATGTAATCCAATCATCTGATTATTGTTGACTGGGTTTTCCATTGTTTTGCTGAAAAATAATGCATACTCCCAAAATAAAAAGGTAAAATGTTGTGGCATGGTAATAGACATATATTTGTTTTGCAATCTGCCTATATGAGCATGTTTGTGTGTGTTTGTCATGTTTAGTTCATTCCTTATATATCTTCCATGTTCAACCCTGAATATATCAGCGATGAGACAACATAAAATGAGGCAAGGTTATTATTGTCAGACAGACTGTATATTTCATGCTTTTCACACAGTCATAGTTACTGTCAACACTTCAAGTGCTCGTTTTCTTAAAGGCACAGTTTGCTTAAAATGAAAATTCTTTCATTATTTTCGAACCCTTAGGTCTTCAAACACAGCTCATGCCATACAGTGAAGTCAGTCATTCTCCAAAGAAGACAAAAAAAAAAAAAAAAATAGACAAAAAAAAAAAAAAGGTATAAATAAAGAACCATATACTGTTGAAGTCAAAAGTTTACATACACCTTAACCAAATACATTTAAACTCAGTTTTTCACAATTCCTGACATTGAATCATAGAATACATTCCCTGTCTTATGTCAGTTTGGATCACTACTTTATTTTAAGAATATGAAATGTCAGAATAATTGTAGAGATAATGATTTATTTCAGCTTTTATTTCTTTACTCACATTCCCAGTGGGTCAGAAGTTTACATACACTTATTTGGTAGCATTGCCTTTAAATTGTTTAACTTGTGTCAAACATTTTGGGTAGCCTTCCACAAGCTTCTCACAATAAGTTGCTGGAATTTTGGCCCATTCCTCCAGACAGAACTGGTGTAACTGAGTCAGGTTTGTAGGCCTCCTTGCTCGCACACGCTTTTTCAGTTCTGCCCACAAATTTTCTATCAGACTGAGGTCAGGGCTTTGTGATGGCCACTCCAGTACTTTGACTTTATTGTCCTTAAGCCATTTTGCCACAACTTTGGAGGTATGCTTGGGGTCATTGTCCATTTGAAAGATCCATTTGCTACCGAGCTTTAACTTCATGGCTGATCTCTTGAAATGTTGCTTCAATATATACACATAATTTTCCTTCCTCATGATGCCATCTGTTTTGGAAAGTGCACCAGTCCCTCCTGCAGCAAAGCACCTCCACAACATGATGCTGCTACCCCCATGCTTCATGGTTGGGATGGTGTTCTTTGGCTTGCAAGCTTCACCCTTTTTCCTCAAAACATAATGATGGTCATTATGGCCAAAAATTTCAATTTTTGTTTCATCAGACCAGAGGAAATTGTTCCAGAAAGTAAGATCTTTGTCCCCATGTGCACTTGCAAACTGTAGTCTGGCTTTTTTATGGTGGTTTTGGAGCGGTGGCTTCTTAATGCTGAGCAGCCTTTCAGGTTATGTCGATATAGGGCTTGTTTTACTGTGGATATAGATACATGTCAACCTGTTTCCTCCAGCATCTTCACATAGTCCTTTGCTGTTGTTCTGGGATTGATTTGCACTTTTCACACCAAACTATGTTCATCCATTTCTTTTGATTTTCCCATGATGTCAAGCAAAGAGGCACTGAGTTTGAAGGTAGGCGCTAAAATACACAGGTACACCTCCAATTCATTACAGCTCCTATCAGAAGCTAATTGGCTAATTGTCTAAAGGCTTGACATAATTTTCTGGAATTTTCCAAGCTGCTTAAAGGCACAGTTTACTTAGTGTATGTAAACATTTGACCCACTGGATTTGTGATATAGTCAATTAAAAGTGACACATCTGTCTGTAAACAATTGTTGGAAAAATTACTCGTGTCATGCACAAAGTAGATGTCCCAAACGACTTGCCAAAACTATAGTTTGCTAATATTATATCTGTGGAGTGGTTAAAAAATGAGTTTTAATGACTTCAACCTAAGTGTATGTAAACTTGAGCACTATACCCTTTCTTAAGACATTCAAAGGTTTTCTGAGAAACAAACTGAAATATAAGTTGTTATTCACGATAATATTCATCTCTGCCGAAGATTGCATCTAGCTCGTGTCCAGATTCAATAGCACGAGTTAAGAAGTATGTGTACAGTACATGCACACAAATACACTTATAACTACCAAAAATCAGCTTATTTAAAAATTCGACAATGCAAGAAAAATCTGTTTATATGCGATTTGAAATCATCTGATTACTCTGTGCTTTTGACTTCAAAACATGAGAAGGCATGAGCACAATACTTGCACACATTGGATAAGCCTGTAAGAACGCCAGTAAAGGTGTTTACATGATTGCAAAATCAGAGTAATGGGCAAAAATCTATGTGTGTAGATAACAAGACCACACCTTTTGATAGCATATCTGTGTAAGACTGTGTAGTAACCAAACCCAATGCGCCATTTTTGATTTCTGGAGGCAAAAGTGCTAGCTTCGGCTGAGGGAAAGATTATCAGTGAATGATGATTTAATTACCTATCATATGGCATATGTTGTATGGACTAATTTTATGATAATTTGATGGTGCTTTTTTGCATCTTGTTCAAGTTCTTCCTTTAGCATGTAATACGAGCAATTTAATTTTTTCAACCTAGACAGCTGGTAAGTTTCCCATCATAGTGAAATTTGCAATTAAATGAAACCCAAATCTAATTGCCCAACAAATGAAATGTTTGATAACTCTGTTCAGAAATAATATTCTTCATTCTGTCATCAGTCATTACAAAGCAGAACTGTGGAAAGATAGTTCGTTGCTATATAATTAATGTAATTAGGCATACATATCACCTAGCAACTAAAGACCATTTTGCACAAACATTTAGAATAATTTTACAAGTGCAAGCAGAAACAGGTGAGCAATATGTGGGTTTACAGTCACTGGATGTGTTTCAATGTTGTTTACCAGGGCAGTTTTTATTCCCTGGAACTATTTCAGGATGGGTTTGACTAATGACCCATGCAAGTGATGATATGTATGCATAACTGAATAATGCAGTCCATTAGTGAACATCACAGGTTGTAAGAATGGAACAGACAAGTGATTATGTAAGATGCTAAAGGTGTTTATGTGAATAATAATATTTATTTGGCATTTAAATCTATCAGTAAAAGCATTTTGCTGCATAATAAGGGGTTTTGATCAAAAGATTTCTGTATTTTGGCAGACCAAAACTTAATTGCTCTGTGCTAAGGGGTAGTAGCCAGGCCCCGTTCCAGATCAAAATCACCATAGCCCTTTTCCACCGAAATTGCAATGGTTCTCGTGCCAAGCCTGTGCTCCGCTGGTTTACAGCCGGGGAAATCTCGAGCCTAACTTCAACCGGCCGTGCTTTTCCACTGACCTTAGATCCGAATGGTGCCATAATGGGTCACAATCTACGTGGTAGTTTCACGTGACTATCTTAAACGTATACAAACATGGTGCATCACAGTGTGTTTGTATACAGCTTTTACTCTTGTTTTTGAGGACATATTTAAACATACGGATTAATGCAATCCATTGTTATTACATTGCTCTACGCTAAAGACGACAGATAATGTAATTACATTATATTGTATGAACTATGGCTTAACTTGCTGAGTTCTGTAAACTGTTACCGTGGAATCATTATTAACATTGGTGTAGCAGATGGTTGTATTTGGATTTTTGCCATAACATATAATATTATTGATTGAGAATCCCACCATTTTACTTAACAGATAGCCACGATCTTCCAAACTTAGTGAGTAGCTGGTCAAAAATCCCCACACAGAACAAAACAATGCACAAAATAAGATGACAACAGTGTAAGAAAAGCTAACAAAGTTGGCAAGTATAACAACTTACTGAAATAAGCTGCAGAGGACACCGGCGATTCACTGTTTATCACGAGCATTACTGGTTGAATTCAATGCCCTGGTTAGTTAGCAGGCTGGTCGGTGTCCGAGTCCAAAACATAGTTGCTCTGTCCACTGTCGCTTTGATAATGTCCTTCCTATAGTCCCTATACTCCCTAAAGTGTTTTTCAATTTGTTTATGATTTGGTCAGTTGTCCGATTGAAGGCGGCGTGCATCATTTTGTGCTGTATCTTCATTCTTGTAGAGTATTTTTTCCTTTGCAATCTCTCTAGTTTATCTCGGATCTTCGTAAATACCATATCACAAGTAGAGCACTCGTTTCGTCGTGTTACCTGAACGCTTTTGATGTCTGATAATTTTGTGGGTTTTTAATTGTTGTTATAGAGCTAAGAAGTACTCCTTGCTGGTTAGTGTTAGGTGCTCTGTATAAAATGGAGATGTATCATAATTGCACATGTAATAGATTGAATCATGTTTAAATGCTACTATAACAACATAAAGAAAACTTTTTTTTAATGTACAAAACATTTATTGCTTCGTTTTTTTTTTTTTTTTCACATGATCTGTCACTGAAAATGACAGCAAAATGCTGCACCTGCAGATTAGGACATACTGATTTGCAAAACCATATGCGTTTATAAGTTTTGATGCAGCATTTTGTGCATTCAGAATTTTTGTGTGTTTGCTGGGATTCAAGGAAATCTGCTTGCCAATTTACAGTATTAGTCTTACATATTCCATTGAGCATGGGTGTGCAATTATTTTGGTACAGGGTGCCACATCAATCATTAAGTAGAACATAGAAGAGAGAAGATAAAAAGTTCTGCATAGTTGAATCTTTTAAGCCCAGAAGTACTAGTGCACTCATGCACTTAGTGAATGAAGTGTACACAGTCTTAATTCAGTTTTACTAACACATGATACAAAAGTAGCAGCAAAACTTTAAGCAATCACAGAATGGTCCCATCAGTCTGAGTATAATTATTGATTATTTTACCATACTTCAATGCAGTGGTAATTTAGTATTCAATTTAACACTCTACATCAGGTAGAGAAACCGGGCCCGGTAGTAGCCTACTTCTGGAAACAGCAATGGTGAAAAGTTACTTACTGTAAACCTATTAGTTTCCATTATAAATCAGTTAGTTAGTCTAATAATTGGACAAGCAATGTACCAAGAGTCCTCCAGCTTGAGTGTTTCACCACTTAAATATGAGACAAAAGGCGTCCCATACAGGCAATGTACCAAGAGTCCACCAGCTTGAGTGTTTCACCACTTAAATATGAGACAAAAGGCGTCCCATACAGGGCGTCTTCATTTCAGCTAAAATACGGGACGTCCTGGCTTATTTCTGAAACTTAGTATGGCAGGGCAACAGTCAGTCTTATTTATGAGGTTAGGTTTATCAGTTATGGATTTCTTCATGAATATAAATTACTCTTCCCTGCCATCCTACTTTTCGTGCATCCCGGCTAATGCGGGACAGTTGGAAATCATATTTTTATATAAAAATTCTATCATAATTTATTTAACCTCATGTTGTTCCAAATCTGTATGACTTACTTTCTTATGCAGGGCATAAAAGGTAATTTTTTAATAAATATCCTGCTCTGTCCATTCAATACAGTTGAGTCTTCTGAAGGTTTTGGTGAATAACAACCAGAAATGTAAATAATTTTTAATAGAAAATCTTGAAGTACTTTGTGCGTTATGAGAGCTACGTGAGAACCACGTTCACAATGGCCACCGTTTTTAAGCGAGAACTTTCATTGTTTATCACTAAGTTCTCACGTGAACACCAAATTTAAATTTGTGGGTTGAAAAATTTGAAAGGCCAATCTTTCAATGTTCCTAGCGTTTCTCATCACAATTGCATTTTTACTAGTAACACTTCTGTGGAGATTGGGGCGTGGTTGAGCGACGTTCTGTGTAGAGCGAGGCCGGGAGAGGAAAGCGGTAAGGACTGACATTTGGTGCCATGACCCGGATGGGAGTGAGGTTTAGGGGGGAGAGTGTAATGGTAGCCAGCTGGAATGTGATATCTGTGCAGTGTGTAAACCAAACTCTCCTTGCCTTAAGAGACTGAGGCTAGAGGCCATGGCTTTTCTAGCCTCCTTGCTAGCGCATCCAGCTCCCATGCTGGGGATCGCCGGTTCAAATCCCACTCGGGTGGGTCGAGAAGGACCGGTGACAACTTCCAATTACAGAGCTCTACAATTTAATTTTTAAAAGTAAAAATTCTGATTAGAGAACTCTCTAATTGAATTTTTACTAGTAAGACTTCCAATTACAGAGCTCTACAATTGAATTTTTACTACTAAAAATTCAAATTAAAGTTATGTTAAATTGCAGAGCTCTGTTATTTAATTAAACATATATTTAATGTGATTTTTACTAATAAAAATGCAATTGTGGAGCCCTGTAATTAAACTGTACAACTCTACAATTGCATTCTTACTAGTAAAAATGTCATTAAAGAGTTCTGTAATTATAATTCTTACTATCAATTCTAGATTTCTTTAATTGGAGTTTTTACTAGTAAAAATGCAATTGCAGAACTCTGTAATTCAATTGCAGAGATCTGCAATTGCATTCTTACTAGTAAAAATGCAAATAGTGAGCTCTGTAATTGGAATTCTTACTAGTTGACATTTTTTTGTAAAGCTCTCTAATGGAAAGATTAGACTACTAGTAAAAATGAGTAATTCTAGGAGCATTAAAAACTAAATGGGCTTGCCATAGAACAATTCCTTTAAAGGAATGTTCCGGGTTCAATACAAGTTAAGCTCAATCAACAGCTTTTGTGGCATAATGTTGATTACCACAAAGAAATTATTTTAATTTATGAGGCACTTACAATCGAAGTGAATGGGGCCAATCCATAAATATTAAAATACTTACTGTTTCAAAAGTATAGCCTCAAGACATAAACAATATGCATATTAACATGATTTTAGTGTGATAAAACCATTTCTAACCTTTTTTTGTCTAAAGTTATAGCCAATTTTACAACTTTGTTGCCTTGACGCCGTAAACCCTATAATCCCAGTAAATTAAGATTTAAACTTTACAGCTCAAATAATACACAAGTTTTAACAGAAGACATAATGTAAGTGCTTTCATAAAATTTGAAGATTCACATTTCTGCCTTTTTAACCCTCCAAAAATGGGCCCCATTTACCTCTATTTTAAGTGCCTCACTGCCACCTTTTTTTAAGAAAAGGAAGGACGAGTCGATTTTTGTTTTTTGGTGGTAATCAACATACCACATTTGCTGTGGACTGTACTGAACCTGGAATATTCCTTTAATTAGCAGAGAGCAATTGAGAAAATTAATGCAGTTCCACATTCATTCAAAAAGAAAGAAAGCATTTTGTGGAAAACATAAGCCCATATTTTGCTCTTGTTTCTTAATCCTGAGCATATTTCTTTAAATCTCATTGCAGTTTTAGGTCAAAAGGGTCCTAACCCTAATCTGGCCTCAATATTTTGACATCTATCGTTAGACTGACATCTGGCGTGTTTTCTAAGTAATTACAATTCATTTTAGCATCATGGAGTACTCTGTTTAAACAGCAGATGGCAATATAAACATACAAAATGAAATCACAATGATAGTCTTTTCCTACTCCGATTAGCTTCAAATAATTAAGGCAATTCCCCTTTTATTTTTCATTCACTATTCACAGTATTTTTTGTAATACTTCGCTTAGAAACAGTAACCAGCCATACATTTAATGTAATGTGAGAGATATATGAGAATTAACCAACTTGTGAGAAACCATCAGTTTACAGTTAGGAACTAAACAATTTCTGTCATATTCTTACTTGCAAGGTCAAATTTCAGGTCTCTAAAACAGAAATTAATTAAAGAAAGATGTGTGAAGTTATTTTCCCCCTACATTACACTGAAGATTATGAAATGGGCCTAAAGCACCATCAATATGCTATAAAGTTCACAAAAATATGATGGGAATCCACAACATCATCTTCATGGCTTTATGACATCTAGTGAGATAAATAATGTTCTAAGAGTGAAATACAGATATTGTGTTTCTTGAATATTTCACTGCACGACCGGTTCTAGGGTCAGTGGATATTTGGGGCTTGGCCCAGACCTCCGTGGATACATATCGGGCAATCATTAGATGAAATATCAGAATATAATATACTTTATAATAAAAGTTTAAATGTTACATCTGTGATGTGGCATTTATATAATACATCTTTAAATATTACTGAACCTAATATTAAGAGGTCCCACTAACTTTTGTCTCAGCCTCAAATACACTCAAAGATCAGAAGTTGTGAGCCTTTGGCCCTGTCCCAAATTGCACACCTGATGTGGACTTGCAGTCTTGTGGCCTTCATTTGTGAGTTCCCGCAAAGTCCACACGACTGTGGGGTGTCCATTTGACATTTTAGTGTTCTGAGACCTTTGCACCCTCAATGCGCCCTTGGACGGTCATGTCTAGAAAGGATTCCTCTCTCGTCAAATTCTTGCGTATGTGCATTCTGTTAAGATGCTTTCGCCTGTGCTTTTTTTGCTTGCATCTCAGCGTATTAATGATGGAAAGCATTAGAAATGTAAATAGTTTCAATAATATAACATCATCATCATCATCATCATCATTATTATTATTATTATTATTATTATCATAGAGTGACTCTAGATGTAAATACCTGCCACATAGTGTTTCTATTTGCACTGAAATAGTCTGGTGGGAACAAAGAAATTAAAGACAACTGCTCCTTGAGTGTCTCTACAATGGTTAGGTGTGATAAGACATTGTAAATGTGCTTTTTCCATGTGGATGACCTGGGTTCTAATCCTCCTTTTGACCCAGTTTTCCCCATCCTGTTTCCTGTCTCCACTCTTAATATAATAATAAATAAAATGAATGCAGTGATAGGGTGGTGTAGGGTGTCTGTCACTGTGGGACTCTAAATAAACACAATGCAGTGATGCCCTGTTAGTATTTAATTAGAGGTGCAAATAGTATCTGTCTAACAAAACTTGCACTTTGTGCAAAGATGTTGCTATTTACACTTAGTGCAAACAGCCTCTTTTTTATTATTATTATTATTAAGAAATCCTGTTGTCTTCTTGAAATCTCATATAGCATCCTATGTATCGTGGATACAGTAATATTTTGACATAAGTTCATGTTAAGGCATATATTACTTTCACGAGTTCGTTTGCCCATATAATCTTTAAGCTATTAAGGTTAAACTTATTTGGCTTGCTGTCCATGGTGGAGGGCTCGATGAAGCAGCTTCAGCTTGAGTTCTGAAGTTAGATTCTGTTATTAGTTTGGCTTGGGATAGCCAACCTACTGATATACTATTTAAACGTATTATTATTATTATTATTATTATTATTATTAGGTTGGCTTTTCACTCGAGCTACCAATCTGTCTTTAAATATCATCTTGGAATGGCGTAGCCATGCCCTAGCAACCATTTATGGCACCCTAGCAACCACCCCCATATACTTCCATTCAAAATGGTTCAGAAGGATATCTTCAAAACAGAATGTCTTAGAGACTCTTTTCAGTCAGGTTATTAAGAAGCCAAAAATAATCACTCTGGTTACTGGCTAGCCATGCCCTAGCAACCATTTAGAGTACCCTAGCAACCAGCCCTATTGACTTCCATTAAAAATGGCTGAGAGGGATATCTTCGGATCAGAATGTCCTAGAGACATGAGAGTTGGCTTGTTTTATTTGGGTGAGCAATCAGTCTTCAGGTATCCACTTGGAAACTACTTAGCCACGCAACCAAATCCCATTGACACCTATTAAAAAATGTCATGGTGCAGAGATATGGGCTTTGCAATACGGTTGCTAGGGTAAGCACATGTGGTTGCTAGGCAGTTTCCAGGGTGATATTAAGAAGTCTGCTTGCTGTCCTGATTCATACAAGCAACAATGAAGTCTCAACGACGTTCTGACCGGAGATATCCATCTAAGCGATTTTGAATGGAAGTCAATGGGGTTTGGTTGATAGGGTGCTCTAAATGGCTGCTAGGGCATGGCTAAGTAGTTTCCATGATGATAATTGAAGACTGATTGCTCACCTAAGTAAAACAAGCTAACTCTCATGTCTGTAGGACATTCTGATCCAAAGATATCACACTCAGCCATTTTGAATGGAAGTCACTGGGGTTTGGTTGCTAGGGTGCTCTAAATGGTTGCTAGGGTGTGGCTAAGTAGTTTCCACAGTGATGCCTAAAAAGTGCTTTGTATCCCAATTCAGATGAGCCAAGTCCCACATCTCTATGACATTCTGATCCGGAGATATGATCTGACAAATTTTTTGCCAATGTTAAGTCAATGGGACTTTTCGGGATGGTTCTTTGTCCCCCAGGGGTGCACCGTACCCCCAACCCCTTAGAAAAGTCATAGCACAGGTGTACTCAATAGGATGGTCGATTTGACACCTCATTTGTGAATCTACGCCAAACAGTTTGGGATGAGTTATCAAAAAAATGTAAAGGGCTTAAGACCCAGATGTATTGTCCCAAGCCCCTGATGATTTTTGAAGATTCACACATTCTTGATACCAAACCACTGGTACTTTTGACATCACTACAAGATGATATAAATATTCAGGGTCTAAGCCCTGGTAAGCCATCCCTTTCCACTGTCATTGCACATTATAATTTAAATGCATCTGTTCCAGAACACCTTTATTTCATGTTATATAATAACAGTACAGTTACCCGTCTCAACCTTCCTAACCCAATTCACAATTAATCATCCTACTAATTATACCCCCAAACCTGACCTTGACCAAGCTACTGAATTATGATTCACAGGACTGGCAATAGATGTCTAACTGCAGGTCCACAGTGTTGACTTATGGTAGGCTGACCCTGTGGTGCCAATCGGCAACTGGTCAGGGCTGCGTATTCTACCACAGATGACTGGGATGGGAAGTGTGCAATAAATCTATAGGCTCAAAATGTGTTCTTGTCTACAGCAATGCCAGCCTATTGATTTGTTTGGCAGGGAGCATTTTTTTCTGACCAACACTGATGTCATATCCTGGTTTGAGGTCCGTGTGTGCATGCATATACAGCCAAGACTAATTACAGACTGGGAAAAGAGGCCCTTTGAGGGACATAAGTAGAGAAAGCTTCTAGCAGGTCTAAGGTCTCCCAGATTATCCATACCATGGAAAGTGAGAAATACACACAGAGAGAGGAGCCAAGAGAGGCAGCAGTGGAGAAATTTAGGGAAGTGTAGGTGGAAATAAGGAGTAATGTATATCAATGGCTATATTTGGAATTGAATGCTTATATATTGTGCAATATACAATATATAATCAGAACTGTTCTTTTGTTAGCACACTGTTAGCACATTGCATTGTGAGTTACATTACTCAGCACAGTGTGCTCACTTGTACCTATACTACACATTTTTGCAAATGTAGTCATCCTGGTATTCTTTGTTAAAGGGGTAGTTCATCTAAAAATGAAAATTCTCTCATTATTTACTCACCTTCATGCCATCCAAGAGGTGTATGACTTTCTTTCTTCTGCTGAACACAAATGAAGATTTTGGAAGAATATTTAAGCTCTGTTGGTCCATACAATGCAAGTGAATGGTGACCAGACCTTTCAAGCTCCAAAAATAACATAAAGGAAGCATAAAAGTAATCCATATGACTCCAGTGTTTTAATCCATATCTTCAGAAGCTATATGATGGGTGTGGACGAGAAACAGATCAATATTTAAGTCCTTTTTTACTATAAATCTCCACTTTCACATTCTGAAAATGAAAGTGGAGATTTATAGTCGTATGGATTACTTTTATGATTCCCTTATTTGCTTTTTGGAGCATCAAACTTTTGGCACCCATTCACGTGCATTGTACTGACCTACAGAGCTGAAATATTCTTCTAAAAATCATAATTTGTGTTCTGCAGAAGAAAGGAAGTCACATCTGCGATGGTATGAGGGTGAGTAAATGATGAGAGAATTTTCATTTTTGGGTGAACTATCCCTTTAAAGTGATAGCTCAGCCATAATTTTATATTCTGTCATAATTTCCCTATTCTACCCACCTCTGCTGGCAAATGCGGTGTTGTCTGTCCAGATCAGTATGTGAAAGCCTTTCACGACTGATTCGAAAGCCCTGAGAGCCAGGAAGACTACAAGCAGTTCCAGGCGCATCTGTTCAGGTCCTGAAGGCTGGATGACCATTGCACAGGGCTCTTCAGCCTGTGTTGGACGTGTCCAGCGTGACAACTTTGCGTTTTGCCTTCTGACTGAGTGCAACGACTTTCTGATAAAACACAGGCATTTTCCAAATAGCTAGTGTGGCTAAACAGCGGCACGTCACCACAAGATGTAAGCAACCATGTCGCCATGAATGACGAGGCACCCTCAATTTGACCCAGCACTGTAGAGTCCTCATACCTAACAAACTCAGTGGGGTGACAGCGGCCACGATGGCCATCAACCCCAAGGCCCGCTGAAACTGCTTCAGCAGTAATGCTCTCCCCAGCTTGAAACTCATCAAGCATTGGAGAATAGACTGAGTGTGTTCGTTGATCAGATGTGCTAACATGGTCACAGAGTCGAGTTTCATTCCCAAGGAGAAAATTTGCTGGCTGGGCATCAATATACTCTTCGCACAGTTTTACTGTGCTCACACGCTTTTTCTTCTGACTGTTCTAAAAGCAGCCATGTTCGACTGTGCTTAGTACCCAAGTGGAAATGCCCTTGGAGAGTGGTCGTGCAGTACAGTGAGAACTGGAAATGAGCTCATTCTCATTCATATTTTTGTACCTCGAGCATCACAATGAGGTCTGAACTTTTTATTGGAACATAACAAACATTTGACATGGAGCCAACAACAGCATAAACAGTAACAGTGCTGTGAACATCTTCTTAATCCCAGCAATCGGTCGGTGGTGGTGAGAGCCAGAAAAATTTGCGGGGACACAGAGGAGTTTTCTAAGCCTTCGGAGCTGGAGCGAACAGGTCCAACACATTTAGATGACTGCATAGGTCACGACTGCTGGTCAGCTGGTCGTGCAGCTCAGAGGAAAATGGCACCGGATGACGAGACACAGAGTCGTGCCAACTCAGTAGGAACCGATCGTCAAGGGGAATGGTGGGAGGGAGGGAGAAATGAGGAGAGTCTTGAGGTTCATGCATTCACAGTGAATTCAATCAGTCTCACCTAGCGCCACTTCCACGCGAGCTTGGCCCAGACATAAAGAAGAGCTCGTGCCAGTCAGACAGAGGAATATTATGCTCACAAGGTGGAAAACATTTGTGAAATGCCATCTTGAAAAAGACGTTATAAGCAAAATGCTCTTTTATGTGCTTTACAGTCAATAAAACACAAATACAAGCAGAATGCAAAAGCTTTTCAAACACAAAAGCGATGAAGGATATGTTGTGTGTCGGAGCACAAGCAGGTAGAAAATATACTAAAATTCTGGGTTGTTTCTCACCAAAACCTATTGAATGCCTTCAGAAGACTTGGAACATGATGCATGTGTCACATAAACTACTTTTTTAATCATGATGTCCTTTTTGAAGCTTTAAAGCAGAATCACTTTCCAGTACCATTATTTTGCAAAATGTTCTTTGCTGCTTTTTTACATAAGAATAAATTAAATAAAAGGCACTACAGTATAATAGTAGTCCATGTTACTTGTCCTCTGTATTCCAAGTCTTCTAAAATAATTTACAGTAGCTTTGTGTAATGTACAAACCAAAATTCAAGCCATTATTTGCTGCTGAATATTTTGCCATCCACCACAGCTCTCAAATCTCAGTCTCCCTTCTGCAAATTCAAACTTTGCACAGTACAATCAGATTATGAGACCCGTGCAAACTAATAATATTTGGCCTCATTAATGCTACAGGTGTCACACTAGCACACACTAGAAATTTGAGTGCTACAGCAGAGGGAAAGAATTTCAGTGAATAAATAAATGACTATTTAGTATATACTGTAGCAAGAGTGTGTAAAACTCTTATTTATTTACGTTTTTTGGCATTATGCTTTCACTGTATAAAAGTTTCCTTTAGTGTTCCATGGAAGAAAGAAATCCTAATTTTTCTCTTAGAATTCGGATGTAGATGCAGACCTCAGTCAGACTGATGTTGGCCTGCTCACAGTTGACCCTGAGTACATGCCTGCCCAAACTCCACATGCCCTCAATGTTCATTCAAGGGCAGTCTAGCTCTTTATTAGAAAAATAAACTGTTGAGAATTTCAAACTTGTGGTGAGTGCCTTCAGTATCAGTTTTACTAAAAAACACATCTGCACTTTACTTGAATCAGGAAACCAATTATTTTTTTTATTTTTTATTTTTTTTAAAGGTGCACTCAGTAATTTTTTCCTTTTTCATTTAAAATGTTTTACCCCTAAAGAAATGAATTTGAATTTTGAAAAATACATGCATGTATATGAGCACTCACAAGAGATAAAGATTTAAGTCATATCAGTGACATTATGTAAGCTGTTTTATTCTAAATGGAGAGGGTCCACTCATGGGAGCTGCCATGTTAGGATCACATGACCAGCCACATACTACCTGCTTAATCTCAGTAACTGCCCTGTAATTGGACCCTTTACTCATTAATTAAGTTAATTATGGCTGACTGTGAATCTTGAATTTCTATAATGGTGGTGGTAACTGAAAAATATTGCATTTGAATGATGCTGCATCCACACCTCTAGGTGTCAGTGTAAGTTCAAGATGATAAATTAAAAAAATTACTGAGTGCACCTTTAAGTCACCATAGCTTAAAATAGAATATTAAACCCATGTTGAGAATAATATAATTTAGTATGGTTGCAGTACCAGATATAAAAGTGTTTTTTAAAGGAGCTAAATGTAAGATTGACAACAAGCGTTTGAAATGGGTACTGCAGTCCAAATTCAAAATATCGGAAAGTTGTCTGCCCCTCCCCAGACTCGAAGCTCATGCGGGTTGCCAGAATGTTGACACGCAAATTAGCCAACTCAGCATCCGTTTTAAAGGATTTCTGGGCTTTAAGCTGTCTCCATCTTCCAAAGGCATCTCCAGTATTTATCCTTGTTTTACTACGCCTCTGGTCATGGTGGTTTTTAGACGGATGGCGAGGCTTTTTAGGTCGGGTGGAATCTGTTATCTCTGATCCAGTTCGTTTGCTGGCTTTCATGGATGCAGTACGCAGTGTTGTTTGCCTGCAAACTTGTTCAAATCTGGCAACCCGGCAGTGTCGAAATACTATTGGTGAGTGGACAGTGGGCGGGATCACACAGGCCAAAACATAAACAGAAATTCCGGCCTGGAATGGAAACTTCAAAGTAGAATATACTGGCTGTAGCACTGTTATCGGAGAAGCCAGTATTTCAACTTAGCATGTTTCTTAATTCTCTAATGACATAATATGGTCATTTTATAATTTAGTACAGTAAAAATATTACATATAGCACCTTTAATTTTAAATAATACAGCAATCTTACTCAGAAAGAGTATGTTGACTTTACTTTTAGCTGATTATTAACTTGACTTCAATTTTACCTTACTTTGCAAAAATGAGGCAATCCGTTTTTTTTTTGTTTTTTGTTTTTTTTTCAAGTAAACTAAGCTTGTTAGAATTTACAGTGTGTAAAGCAGGGCTGGTTGTTGGACTTAAGCAAATCATGCAGCTTTGACAGAGTGTTTTCCATCACATGCCTCATGGCTTTAATTATATCTCTATGGAGTGAAACAGTGCAAATTGTATATATTTGCTCAACAAATTATACGTTGGGTTCTGCTTTTAAACGTCTACAAAGTTGCTGCTTAACAAATACAGCCCTGGGTGTCAAATTCTAAACTGGAAGGTCTGCCATTAAATAAACAAGCATGGTAATCTTGTGTTAAACAAGAAGGGATGTAGGAACTGAGATCTTACTGCAGAAATAAGTTGCATTGCCTTCTCCTCACACTTTGTCCATTGTCAAACCAGTTCATTGTTGTAGTATGTGTGTGTGATCGATTGAATTGCTGCCATGTCAGATTTTTATTAGTGACTCTGGGCTTATTTTTTAAGTTGCTTATACATATGGTCAGTTATTTTAGCTTGTTTTAGGTTGCATATTTATTCTAGCGAGATCTTGCAATACTGATTGGTTGCTTTGTACACTGGGGATTGCAAACTTGGTGTAGGTCATCAAGGCATCAATGCAATTAATGAATTTAATTGATACGTTTGGATGAATTTTGGGAAATGAATGGGGTTTTGATGGTAGCCTGAAATCTGGAGCTGCAGTCTAGGGTACAGAATTAAAGCAATTCTAAAAGTCTTTGTATTACAATATTAAAGGAAACCTTATTCATAATTGTAAACAGATTTTTGGAATATTTGAAGCAGAAAGACACAAGACAACTGGACTTCCCTCATTGCATGTGAATCAAATGTCTCATTAAAAGTGTAATAAAATCTAGCCTTCAGTCTCTCCATGAAAAACATGCTCTGACATGAAGGGGCCAGCGAGAGGTTTTTGGACCATTGAGATATTCTTTCTTGTATTACAAATGTTCTTTTAGATGCTCTGGCTCTTTCCTTTTTTGCTGTGCAGAAAAAAATATATATGAAACATGACACTCACCTATCAGGAAAGCCAACTGTTCTGAGGTGCTCTGACAGACTGAATGTATTAATCAATTTGCCTGCATATTGTTATGCCTTGGATGCAAACAAAGGACATCTCAGTAACAGAGACTGATCACAGAGAGCTGCTTGTCAGGCTTCTCTCTCACTTGTATTTCACTAAGTTTGAAGGAATAGAGCACAACAGTAGGGTTCCTGAAGTAAAAATCCCATTCATTTTCTCCATAAGGAAATTGATTAACAATAACGTATAAACATTTCAGGACAGATCATAAGCTCTAAAGTTGGTAGAGAAATATTTTGATTGCCAAAAAAAAAAAAAAAAAAACGACTCGTCCATCTATATTTTAACCCTAAAAAGGGCACGAATATAATGATAACTCTGAAAATTAATCTATTACTATTTTCAAGCATTTTAGGGCCTACATCATACATTTCCAAGTTTTTTTTTTTTTCCTCCCAAAAACGTGCTTTTATTTTCAATTCAACAGCTTGTAGAAATCATGAAAAATGACATGGAAAAGACAGGAACATTTGCTTCGAGGTCAGCTGCCTTCTCCAGCTCGGATGAGATGTTAAATTGAGGTAAATCCCAGAGTAGGGGTGTAACACTGGTGTCTTGGCCAAATTCCCCTTTCATGAACTGGCTCTATCACTCCACTCTCTCCTCTCCACCAACAGCTGGTGTGTGGTGAGTGTACTGGTACACTATGGCTGCTGTTGCATCATCCAGGTGGATGCTGCACACTGGTGGTGTTTGAGGAGAGTCCCCTGTTCACTGTGTGAAACGCTTTAAGTGTAGTGTCAGAAAAGCACTATATAAATGTAACATTCATTCATTCATTCATTCGTTCGTTTTCAAAAAAATAAATAAAATAAATAATAATAATAATAATAATAATAACAATAAAATGTTTTTTTTTTTTTTTTTTTTTTAAGTCACTGTTAGAGTAAGGCACTTACAATGGAAGTGAATGGGACCAATCCATAAACACTAAAATACACATCATTTCAAAATTATAACCTCAGGATGTAAACATTATACATGTTAAAAAGGATAGTCACCATATATAAATATGTATAAACATATTAACGTGATTTTAGTGTTATAAAATTGCTTATAGCCTTATTGCTGTAAAGTTATATCCAATAACGGGGATACAAGGGATTCGATGTCATGACAGTGCAGTTGTAAGTGATTTTATCACACTAAAATCATGTCAATATGTTTACATATTTACATCTGGTGACTATCCTTTTAAATATGTGTAGTTTAATGTTTATAGACTGACTCCATTTACTTCCATTGTAAATGCCTTAATGTAACATCAAAATTACACACACACACACACACACACACACACACACACACACACACACACACACACACACACACACACACACATATATATATATAGTACTGTGCAAAAGTCTTAGGCACATAAGATGTTTCACAAAAGCATTTGTCTTAAGATGGTTATTTATATCTGCTACTTCAGTGTGTCAATAGGAAATATAAATGTTAGACTCACAAACATTACTTTTACAAATAGAAACGATTAGAATAGAAGAACAGGGAGCCCTGCAACAGATGTCATGGCCCCCACAAAGCCCCCTACTGAACATCGTGTCAGTCTGAGATTACATAAAGAGACAGAAGCAATTGAGACAGTCTAAATAGATAGAAGAACTGTGGCAAATTCTCCAAGAAGCTTGGAAAATCCTATCTGCCAACAGCCAAAAAAAACTGTGTCCATGTGTACCTAGGAGAATTGGTGCTGTTTTAAAGGCAAAGGTGGTCACACTGAATATTGATTTAGCTTTATGTTTACTGGACTTTGTATGACATTAATTGATAAATGAAAACTATTTATGTCATTATTTTTGAAGACATCCTCACTATGCAACATTTTTCACAAGTGCCTAAAACCTTTGTACAGTACTGTATATATATATATCCTATTTCTTTTTTTTTTTTTTTTTTTTTTTTTTTGGCAATCAATATTATGCCACAAATGCTGTTAAGCTTAACTTGTATTGAACCTGGACTATTCCTTTAATCATTGGTATATGATTCTGTAGAAATCATAGTGTGATTCCAATTTTTAAAAATCATGTTTAATAGTTGAATTCTTCATGAAGAGCTACACTACCCATAATCCTGGAGAGAGATCCACCAATCAGAGATGACGGCAAATGTTACCATGTAAACGGGAATCATGGCAAAAGAACTTAGAATTGCTCTGTAGTAAACTTAAAATATATTGTTTATACTTATAATAAATTAATTAAAATAAATAGTTTTATATTGTATCGTTGATTATGCTAGCATATAAGCATACTCGCAGTGCTTATGAGTAGTTCATTCACTCACTAAAGAATTTAAGTACCTTTGTCTTTTTTGTCCAATTTCCGTATACTTTTAGCTGCAAATCAAAGTTTGTACTGATTCATCACAAAATGGGTTTGTTTGATTCGTTACAAAATCTTTATTGAAGAAGTTTTTAAAATCTCTTAAAAGGAAATTAATGGGAAAAATACTCACTGTAATCGTAATATGCTTCTTACTGTAACCAAAGCCTTTGGAAAACAGGGCGGTCACTATTGCACTCTATTACAAACATAATAATGATTTACAATATATTTTGTAAAAGCTGTGAGCTCATTATGGAGATTATTTTCTATTATATTAGGCAGCTTTATGTCAAATAAACACATAATAAGTTTGATCTAGCTTTATCCTGTGTAAGTATGTGTGTTTGTGTTTGTGTTTGTAACTGATTGGGCTTGTAGACAGATTGCATGAGAGAGTGTATGGAGAAGCCATTGGCAGATAGACACTGTTTTTTTATACAGCTTTAAAAAGACAAAGACAGAGAGAATGTGTGTTACACTTGTGGCTTGCTCTTTTCCTCTTTTTTTTCCATCCAGATTAATCAGTGCCTAAAAGAGGTGAACTCTTTTCCACGTAAACATGGCACGGTGGTGTGATATGGCTCATTAGCAAAGAAAATGGTGAATTCAGCGCAATGTGATTGTGGCTTTTCTGTTAAGAGCTCACATATTTACAGGCTCCAGCATCGGTACAGCAGAATGTGCCAGCCGCACATAATGTTTACACTTAATCCTCGAATAGAATTAGTGCTCAGAGGGCTAAAATAGTAAATTACGGCCTGATTACAGAACAACAAAAGCAGAACATGTGGCAAAAATGCAAGCAGTCATTAGCTGGATGAATGAAGCGTTTAGCCTGTGTTTGAATGCTGTTTGAAAAGGCATGATTTGTAAAACCCTAACTCTTAAACACTGGTGGCTGGATGAGGAAACATGTCTTTATCTTCTGTGATGCTCGTCTGGTTTCCTTTCGCTTTAGGTACATCTGTCTTTCTCTATGTGCCAAAAGAGCAAGTTTGGGTTAATGTTTGTTGATGATCTTATATGTTCTTTCAGGCATTAGTGTGAAATGGATGCCTGAGAAGAATGTTTTGTACTCATTTCAAAACATTTAAACACAGTTTTTGCTAAATATTTATAAATAACAGTGTGACAAGCTGTTTGTTCTAGCCTGAGGGATTTTCTAAGAGTGTTCTTTAAAGCTTTAAAGTTCAACAACCAATGCAAGCACATAATACACAAAACTTTAAAGGAATAGTTCACCCCAAAATAAACTTGCTATCATTTACTCACTCTCATGTCAATCCAGACCAATTTGACTTTCTTCCTTCTGTGGAACACACACACACAAAAACACACACAAACACATGTTTTTTTTGTTGTTGTTTTTTTTTTTTTTTGGTACTCCTATCATTACGAGGACTCTCCATAGACATAATGGTTTTTATACTGTACAAACTATATATTCTATCCCCTAAACCTACACTTACCCCTAAACCTAACCATCACAGAAAACTTTTGGCATTTTTACATTTTCAAATAGGGGTGTGCAGCAAACCATTATCTGTATCTGTATTTGCATTTGTTCATATGACAAAATAATCTGTATCTGTCTCTGTATTCAGATACAACCGTGTGTAGGTGGGGCTTAAACCGGATGTGCGTTAAAACTAAATGAAACGCCCATTTTTAAATGTTACTCCTACATTTATAGTTTCTATTAATAAAATATGCCTTGTGTTAGCCTTTTCATAATAATAGCCTAATAATAATAATAATAATAATAATAATTATTATTATTATTTTAAATTGTTTATTTAAATAAATTATTCTTTTATTCTTTTAATAATACAGACTTTAAAGGGAATAAAAACTCCACCATGAACACCGCTGACTCTCTCCCGGATGAGCTAACTACTTTTTATGCTCGTTTCGAGGGAAATAACACCGCCCTCGCGGAGAGAGCTCTCGCGGCTGAAGCTACAGAGGTTAGTTCACTCTCCGTCAGACAGAGAACACAGTCCCATCACCATCAATGGAGCACCAGTGGAGAGAGTCAGCAGCTTCAAGTTCCTGGGTGTCCACATCACTGAGGAACTCACATGGTCCATCCACACTGAAGTCGTTGTGAAGAAGGCTCATCAGCGCCTCTTCTTCCTGAGACGGCTGAGGAAGTTTGGAATAAACCACCACTTCCTCATACGGTTCTACACCAGCACTGTAGAGAGCATCCTGACTGGCTGCATCTCCGCCTGGTACGGCAATAGCACAGCCCACAACCGCAAAGCATTGCAAAGGGTGGTGCGAACTGCCAGACACATCATCGTAGGTGAGCTTCCCTCCCTCCAGGAAATATGTACAAGGCGGTGTGTGAAAAAAGCTCGGAGGATCATCAGAGACTCCAGCCACCCGAGCCATGGGCTGTTCTCACTGCTACCATCAGGCAGGCGGTATCGCAGCATCAGGACCCGCACCACCCGACTTCATGACAACTTCTTCCCCCAAGCAATCAGACTTTTGAACTCTTGATCTCCCACGATCAAAATACATCAGCACTGCACTTTATTACTCTTATATCTCACACCGGACTGTCATAAATTATATTATTATTATATTATATTCTCTCTTAACAACTTATTATCAACCGACAGCCTGAATGTCAATACAGTACAATACAACCTACTGTACATTCTATATATACTACATATACTTTTTTATTTTTTATTAATAATGTGTATCTATATAGTGCATATTGTATACTGTACAGTGTATGTTATTATTTGTATATTGTTGAGTGTAATTATGTGTATACCAGATGTTTAAATTGTGTTGTGTTAATTTGATGTTATTGTAAATTGGTATATGTCTCATCACTGTCACGACTGCTATGTTGATCGGAACTGCACCCAAGAATTTCACACACCATTGCACTTGTGTATATGGCTGTGTGACAATAAAGTGATTTGATTTGATTTGATTTGATTTGATTATTTTACTTACTAGATGAAGCTGAATTTGTAGGCTACATTAACTGTGGAATATGTTGTGGTTTCTCCTGGTATTTCAGATATTAATATCTGCATAAAATCTTTCATTTGTCTGTGCATGTATAACAACATTATTCTGGAGGCAGGAGGTGTCAAACAAAATGTGAAATGTCAAGCACACATTTTGCAGTGAATAATAAATACAAATTCAAGCATTAAAATAAATATAATAAATCAGTATAGCCTACAAACAGGTGCAAGTCCCATAAGTCTATCAGGAATTTTTACGATAGGACACCATTATTTAGTTAAATAATAATAATAATAATAATAATAATAATAATAATAATAATAATAATAATAATGTTCAGTTTATACAGCTCATGAACACTTAACATTTTCAAATTTAACACAGTTTAAGGAAGAAGAAGAAAAAAGATGAAGCATGTTTCAGTTTCTTCGTTTTACATAAGGAAGAAAATTCCTAATAGATTAATATTCTGTGGAGCATTTAAAACTTTATGGGGCATTTTAATTTTTTTTCAGAATAAAGTCTTAACTAGTTAATAACCTTAACCGCTGATGTGGTCAACTTTAATAGATGGCTAGACGAGCTCCGACTTGAAATCATAATTTCAGGTCAGGAATTTAACATCACGCTCAGGTTTAGGCTATAAATAAATACACAAGAATCACGTGTGAATAGTGTGATACATTAACATACTGTAGACATTTCAAGAAGTGGAAAGTGTGTATGATGTCGTATCTTAATTATACACTTGATAATCTCCAGACACACACAATTATAGAGACTGCAAATGGAGTCGGGACCGCACCCATCCGATCTGAAATCACATCGGTGCATTTTCATTCATAAGGTTTACACTTTAGAAATATTGGCTTCACACATTAATAAATTCATTGTAATTTAGAATATGTTCATTTTTCAATGTCGCTTTATGCTTGTGTTTCTTGGATTATTCAGATGAATCCGTCACTCGTTTTGAAGTCATAATTCCTGCCTTTCCAATTAGGGTATTCGGCATCAGACACATCCCTATTTAAAAAAAAAAAAAGCCATTTGAATTACAGGGACACTAGGGGTGTCCTCAAAAAACACATTTATAGCATAATACCCTCATAATTACTAGTGCGCAACCTAAAATATTTCCTCGTAAACCACAAAAACCAACTCACACACACACACACACACACACACACACACAAACATTTAAGAATGTTTATGCAGCTCTTTCCCATACAAGATTTTCTATGAACTTATAGTCTGCTCCTTATGCATAGATATTGTTTGGCTTCAGAAGACTTGGAATATACTACACAGGTCATATTAACTAATTTTATGGTACTTTATGGTGCTTTTTGTCATTTTTGGAGCTTCACAGCAGGGGCGTGTCAAGATGGGGGGCTACCCCAAATTCTAAATTATGATTGGTCATTTTATTGAAGGCGGGCCTTCAATATAACCAGGTAGAACTTTGTTGGTTTAAATCAGAGTTGGAAGCAGTGTCAATAAATTACAAATAATCATGTGGACTCAGGGAAAACACTGTATACAAAATTAAATATGGCTTAAACACGCACTGTAGATCGCGCTGCATGTCACATCCGTGAGACCGTGACATTGAAGTGCACCCATGAAGCGGGCTTGTTGAAATTAGCTGAAGGGACCATTTCACTATAAACAACGGTTCCATTCACTGCAAATACCATACAACATGACAACAAGCACTATGATCAACCATCCTGTCACCAATGTTTGAAGTGAACAGGCCAGTACTCTCTTCTATTCCTTTTCAGCCCTGTTAACTAGACAAGAACTGTAATGCTGTAATCTTCAAAAAAAAAAAAAATTGTTTTTATCTTATTCTGGCCAAGAACCATTTATTCAGATATAAAATGTCTGACTGGCATGTTAAACTAATCACATGTCACTTTCTTATGTGATGTTTTGGGGTATGTATGACATCAGTGTGCATCATAAGTAGCCTATTTGTCAAACATGCAGGAATATCTTGTTTACTTACAATTTGCATCAAAGTTTTTAAATATCTTTAAAAGATTCAATGCCACGAACCTTGTAAACGTTGGCAGGTTATTTATCTTAATAATTTTTTGGAGGCCTATCAATTTTTACATTTGCAGAAATTTGTTTCTTCATATAGCCAGAGACTATTTAGCAGAGACGGGCCACTTCTATTAAAATAAATGGGAGAAATTGGAACGCCAAACGGTCAAAGGATGTAGAAAGGAAGTCCTTTTAGATACAGACATTGCCTGTCAATTAACTCGAGAACACTCATGCGCATTAGCTATACCAGCTAGGAAAATTGTGTTTTTTTAGCTTAATCTGAGGTAAAGAAGCACAATTTATGATTCCACTGTTGTCAGATTTTACTGCTGATTTGAAATATGTTCTATACCAATCGTTTGGATATTTTGCTCTTTCCCGATTCAAGTAGAAAGGAGCTGCCTTTGCATGCCACTTGTTTACATAGAAAAATATCTGCCTGAAAATGTTCCAAAGATTACTGCCAGTGCAATGACTTGCTAGAAAGACTCTGATATAGCCTATATTTATTTACTTTTATAATGTAAAGCAACTCATCCAACCTAGTAAGTTCCTTAAGAAAAGAAGCAAAATTACCTTTCTTTTTCTTTTTTGAGATCCAGAAAACAGTTTTAATACACTGCCTGGCCAAAAAAAAAAAAAAACACTTTAATTTGCTAGGGAGCATAAGATTGGACTGTGGAGCAATGGGAAAAGGTCATGTGGTCTGATGAGTCCAGATTTACCCTATTCCAAAGTGATGGGCGAATCAGGGTAAGAAGGAAAGTGCATGAAGCGATGCACCTGTCATGCATAGTGCCCACTGTACAAGCCTCTGGAGACAGTGTTATGATCTGGGGTTGCTTCAATTGGTCAGGTCAAGGCTCAGCAATGTTATGCGGCAATAAAATGAAGTCAGCTGACTACCTGAATGTACTGAATGACCAGGTTATCCCATCAAAGGATTTTTTCTTCCCTGATGGCACAGGCATATCTGGCTCAAATTGTTAAAGATTGGTTCAGGGAGCATGAGGAATCATTTTCACACATGAATTGGCCACCACAGAGTCCTGATCTTAACCCCATTGAAAGTCTTTGGGATGTGCTGAAGAAGACTTTATGGAGTGGTTTGACTCTCCTGTCATCAAAACAAGATCTCGGCCAAAAATTAATGAAACTCTGGAGAGAAATAAATGTTGTGACGTTGCATAAGGTTGTCAAAACAATTGCCACGACGAATGCACGCCGTAATCAAAGCTAAAGGCTGTCCAACTAAATATTAGAGTATGCAACTTTTTTTTTTGGCCATGCAGTGTATGAAATTAAGTAATTTAAGTAAAAAAAAAAAATTAAAGCAATGTTTAATTAAATAATCAAATTACCTTTGGCGGGGGGCCTGGGTAGCTCAGCGAGTAAAGAATCTGACTACCACCCCTGGAGTCGCGAGTTCGAATCCAGGGCGTGCTGAGTGACTCCAGCCAGGTCTCCTAAGCAACCAAATTAGCCTGGTTGCTAGGGAGGGTAGAGTCACATGGGGTAACTTCCTTGTGGTCGCTATAATGTGGTTCTCGCTCTTGGTGGAGCAAGTGGTGAGTTGTGCGTAGATGCCGCGGAGAATATTGTGAAGCCTCCACACGCACTATATCTCCACAGTAACACGAAGCCATGTGATAAGATGCGCGGATTAACGGTCTCAGACGCGGAGGCAACTGAGATTCATCCTCCACCACCTGGATTGAGGCGAGTCACTACACCACCACGAGGACTTAGAGCACATTGGGAATTGGGCATTCCAAATTGGGGTGAAAAGGGGAGAAAAAAATTACCTTTGGCAGTCCCAATTAATGGCTATATTGAAAAAACAAACTGAAATCTATGCACATTCTTTATGTGTTGGCCTATGATAAGATTAAGAAATATCATCAATGAATTCTTTATTGTCTGAAAATAAAACAACATGTCACGGACTGTTTTTAAAGGGGCATTCAGTAGTTCTCTAGCTAGCATTAGCATTGCTCTTCTTCGTGTACTTTTTTAGACACTGCACCAGAGTTATTCTAAAGGGGAGCCTACAAGGTTAGCATCAAAATGCATAACGCAGCGGTACACTGGTGAGGAGACAAGGGGCCGTTCTTTTTGAATGGATGTCTATGGAGGAGATGTTTCAGTGTGTTGAATGAACTGCTTTCGTGAGGAAACAGTTAATCACTTAATGAACTGATCACCTGTCCACTAATCTTCAACATGTTTTATACTAAACAATCCTTTTGAGATGAACTGTGTGTGGAGTTTACTACGATAAAATTGCTGTTTTATAAGAGATGTTGGAGCAGAGAATGAAACGACAGGTAGGACTCATTTACGGCATTAACACCAGCATACAGAGATTCTTTTATTTACTGTCTCCAGCTCGCAAAAATTGCATAGATGAATTAAAATAAATGTTTAGTATTAAAAAATGTTACATTTTTTAAATATTGTATATTATCTAATAAAAACAAAAATAAATTGATGTATATCTGTTTTTTTCCTTTGGCTTTTATGATTCAACAATTAAATTATTTAAATAAATCTGTAATGATTAATATATTAAATTAAATTAAATATTAAATATGTAATTGTATTATTGTAATGACTATTATGACTGATGTGTGTGCCCAATGATGCTGATATAAAATGATATATATATTTTTAAATAGATAAATACTCTCATGCCGAAATCTGCAGCAGCAAAAGCGCGCTCTTTTTCCCGCTCACTGATACGTAATCCACAAACATTACATTCCCAAAATACGTTAACTAACATCTCAAAATCTACCACAAGAACAAATGCAACGAAAACTGTAAAAACTGTCGTAAACTCTGAATGTGGTCCATTGACGTCAGCCATTATATGACTGGCCAGAGAAAACTCACGTGATCCAAGCTGACCGTTACGCTCTCTACAATACTAAAAGCGCAGAGGTTGATATCTCTCTATAGAATCAGAATCAGCTTTGTTGCCAAGTATGCTTACACATACAAGGAATATGTCTTGGTGACAGAAGCTTCCAGTGCACAAACAATACAGCAACAAGACAGAGATAATAATAATAATAAAAAATAAAAATGCCAATAGAAAATATAAGTATATATAGAAATACACAATAAGACAAATATATATATATATATATATATATATATATATATATATATATATATATATATATATATATACTTTATATAAAAGTATATACATATGTACAAATGCAAATCTGTTATATACAGTGCAAGGGAATGTACTGCAGAACAGGAAGGATATGTTAAATAAATATAATTGACTAAGCTGTGTATTTCACATAATTATTGCTCAATGGGGCAGTTTTAACTGTTCATGAGATGGATAGCCTGTTCCTGTGCCTGACGGTTCTGGTCCTCAGTGCTCTGTAGCGCCAGCCAGAAAAGGTAAGGTAGTGGGCAGGGTGAGTGGGGTCCAGAGTGATTTTTCCAGCCTTTTTCCTCACTCTGGAAGTGTATAGTTCTTGAAGGGAGGGCAGGGGGCATCCAGTAATCCGCTCAGCAGTCCAAACTGTCCTTTGTAGTCTTCTGATGTCCGATTTCATAGCTGAACCAAACCAGACAGTTATTGAAGTGCAGAGGACAGACTCAATGACTGATGAGTAGAACTGGATTAGCAGCACCTGTGGATTAAATCTGGAATATCTCTGACTGTACTGCCATCTGTCTACATGGATCAGCATGATCGTCTCTGCTGCCCCCTCCAGCTCTGGAATATCAGTTGGATCTGGAAATCTGAGTTTGAGGTAATTTCTAGAGTTATTTTTTGCTACTATAATAAAATTGCTTTGCCTAAAAACAAATGGCAAAAATCAAGAAAACATGCTTCTACTTTTAAGGACAGATTTTTATTGTCCCTCATATCAATAATCTTTGGAGACTGTCTACGTTTCACGTTATTTCTAAAGATAGTTATTACCTTTATTAGAGAACTGCTTAGCATGAAATGAACCTCAATTATCTAGCAATACAGAATGTTATGGTAAAGGAAAGATTAGAGTTATTTTTGATGATCAAATTTTGCATGTTCATGAATACTGTATTTGACGAACTTGTTTTGTTTCCAAGCAACCAATGTCATGGTTTACACAAAATCCACAACAATTGCTGTGCCAAGCTACTTTGCACTAAACTAATGAAGACGTAGATGCCGTACAATGTTTACTTTCTGTCTTTTTGCTTCAGACCTTTTTCGCTTCTACGGTAGTACAGCTACTGAATCTCCTGTTGATAAAAGCACAATAATAAGTATGTTCCATTGTGTTATTTTTGCTCTTGGCATCTCCAAACAACAACACTGTGTGCTTCATAAGCATATCTCATGAAAATTTGTACATAATTTACAAGTTGGCTATTTCGTATGGTCTCGCACGATGCTGTTAGTGCAAACTCGTACGACTTCGTCACGTGCAAATTCCCGGATGTCAAATGCGGAAGTAAGCGTAAGTTCCACGCACGAGGCGTTAAGGACATGCTTATTAATATTATGCCCTCACCCAAACCCCTTATCTAAACTTAACCAGTCAGTAGAGTGTGTAAACATGATAGGAAGCTGTTGTGTGTGGCAGAAGCAAGTAATTGTCACATATTAGATGGAAATGACGTCCAGCGACTTCATTGGCTGTAGTGAAAGTCGTAGGAATTCAAACGAGTGCAGTCACACAATATCATACAAATTAGCCAAGTTTAGAAAAGTCATACGAATCCTGACGATTTCACTGTGAGAGAGTTTTGGCCATGCATATCTACATAGGCGGCAGCCAATGAGCATGAGGATTCTCTTCGTCGACCTTTAAAGAGACAGTAACCATATTAGCAGTGTTCAGAGCATTTATGCAGTTTCAAGAGACACTATATACATAATAACAATACAGAAAAAAAAAGAGAAAGAAAAAAATATATGCTATTTGGGGTACTTATTTGATAAGGCATACAAGATATGGTGAAACAAAAATGCTATATAAAGCTGAGAACAATGAAAATAGTCCAGACTTACATAAGCTGCGAATGTGAAGGGTTAATAAATCTGCAGCTGTAATGGATGGTCGACCCGGGTGTTGGCTTCCCATGTAATGGGGAATATGGGATGAGAAGTCGCACCCCTGGTCATTTCACCAGACCAGGGGAGGGGATCACCCTCGACTTTTTCTCTGCTTAGATAATTGCCCGACGCATTCATTTCGGCCAAAATATGGGATGTTCTGGCTAATACGAGACAGATGAGAGAGCACCCACTAGCTTGTACTACCCCATTGTCTTTCGGTGCACCACGTGCTACGCATTGTACTTATATAATAAAATAATTTAATCTCACATCTATATTTTGTGAGCAACTATGTATTTCTTTGATAAGTAACCTCAGTGGCGGATTTAGGCATGGGTGACATGGGCAGTTGCCCAGGGCGGCATCTTGTTTTGCCCAGGGTGCCATACAAGCTAGAACCGCTACTGAGTAACCTACTAATATAAAAAAATTTGCTCCGCATTGATGTCCTGATCATGGTTTATTTTGCGATAAAAACAGCTGACTATACAATTCTTTACGTATCAAACAAACACAGACAGAAACAGTAGTATTATGAATGAGTTTCTTTCAGTTTCTTTGCAAAGTCTGACTCATAATACTTCTTAAAAGAATCCTTATATAAATGTGTCGAACAAAACATAATCACACATTGATCGATTAGAAACTAAAAGGGTTTTGGAATGACATGAGGTTGAATAAATGTTGAATTATTTTATTTTTTTGGCTGAAATTTAATTGACATTTAACTGACATAAAATATGCACCGCAACCCTAACACTAATATTGAACAATTTGACTTAGATTGTCCTTCACAAATTAACTACATCATTATTGGCTAACAGGCACATCCTAGATCTATCAGTCTCCAAGGAAAACTCCTACTCCTCAATTCTCTTTATAAAGAGAGTGAAGAGCAGTGAGGTAATGTGTCCACCTGGAATATGGTTTGCTATGTGACTTTTGGTGGCTATGACTACATGGCCTATATTTCAGTAATGAACACGAATGATCAATGCGCATAACTGCGCCTTGAGATTGATGTTGTGGCAGAGGTGGCATGCAGCACATTCCCAGTGAATAATATTGAGAGATTGTGTCTGTTAAAACCATATCTATGTAAATCATTACCCTCAATTCTGTGGCAAAAAGTTTGGAGATGGAAAAAAAAAAAAAAAATAGGAAAAAAATTATGTTAGTGGTACAAAAAACATCCGCAAAGTAAAATCCAGGTTAAGATCTTGGCCATTGAATGAAGAACTTAATAGGAGAAGGGAAGCCATTAAATCATAAGATGTCAACTTCACTTTTCAGAATTATTTTTAATATTAGAACAACATGTTGCACTGGAGGTAAAGAGCAAAGTTGGAAAACTACGGGAACTGTTTTCATTTTCAGCTGTTAACATATGCCAGATCCATTTCTTGTGGCCACCAGAAACAAATTCAGTTTTGAAAGGCATTGACAAAGTGTAGGTACTGCATGGAATAAGTCTCACTTGTGTCATGAGAGCAGACTGATTCACTCTGTAAACTCAATCACATATTCTGGTTAAGGAAACACATACTTAGCTGTTACAAACATTTCAGGCTCTTTAAAACAGTGAGTGTCAGATCAACTTGGATTAGATACTAGGCTGTGTCTCGTTTGGAAGGCTGCATGCTAGGTAGGACGCATCCTTTGAAGGCTGCAGTATACCGAGTGTCCTCCTTTAAACAAGCCTCGTTTAAATGAGAGGGCCTTCGTAGGACAAACGGAAATGGAACGTAACATGGTTGCTATGACAGCACGCCACTCTTTAACAAGCAGGAGTGCTTTGAGTGAGAAGGGAACAAAGTCTCTTTAGAAGGGAATGTATGAGGTACATTTTAGGAGAGTTATAATGATGTAAAGAGAAATAAAATATATTTTACAGGTGTACTTTTAGTCTAATACTTTATTTTAATTATATATTAATATAATTATACATATACTCTGCACCCATCTACAGAGGTACTTCAACTTGGGAATTAATGTTACTTGCGTTTGAACATCATATTTACGGGCAAATTGGCGTCATTTTTTAAAAACATTTCTGTTGAAGCAAAGTATTGTGGGTTATGAGTGCCCACGAAGGATACACCACATGCATCCTCCGAATTCCCGTGAAAGAAGGTCGCATTCGAAGGCTGCATTCGAAGTATCCTACTCGCTTTTCTGAAACGAGACAGCCTCGATGACGTACGCGACCGACAAATGCGACCTGTGGAGGATGCAGCCTTCCAAAGGAGACACCGACTTCGTTGAAATTAGCTTTTCATGTTTGAGTTCAGTTTTAAACTAATAGGTGTGGCACATAGTGACAAATTAAGTAACTAAAGTGTAAATCACAATCAATGTTTTTTTAAATGGTTTGGTGGAAGTATTAGATACCCTAATGAATTATTTAATAGAAATACATGAATGCCCAAATTAAAATGCCCAAAACTTGACATTTCAAGTAATTTTTAAATAATTTGTATTATTTATTTATTTAATATTTATTTATTATTAATGACAACATTAGAGTTTACAGTGCAGAAAATGATGTTTAAAGCAAGTATTTTGTTTTAGAAAAAAAATAAATAAATAATAATAAAAAAAAGACTGGTTCAGTCTTCCCAGATCTAGCTTATACTGGATAAAGTGACAACCCTTTTAAAATCACCTTGGATCTATTATAAAAAAGCACCTATTTTCCATTTTATATGATATACTGTACATACATACAGTATATGATAAAACATTATATATATATATATATATATATATATATATATATATATATATATATATATATATATATATATATTCTGTTCTGTTTTCCATGTTTACAATGTGACTGCGAGGGAGAATTTATAATGTATTTGATTTGCATTTTTTTATCTAGATTCACTCCTTTATTGATAATTTAGACGTTAAATAATTTTTGTCATACATAAAGTAGTCCATTGCATATGACAGTCATTTCTAGTGTGGTTTATTGAAGAAAAATCCAAGTGTTCAAGAATGGATTCTGTTGCATCATGTGATACTAAGAAAATCACAGTTTGGGATATTTAATAGCTAGTTCCTGCACATAGTTGCATTGGTCCCCTATAAAGTGACTGAGCCGTAACAGAGATTCCTGAGGACCCTGTATTTTCTCAGTCTGTGTCTGTTAATATGAAATGCATCACTTCCTTCTCCTTCGACTCCTTTTATAATTTCATTACAAAGCAGCACATATTCCACTAAACCCCTTCAGAAAATCTATGTGAAATGTCTGTCTGAGGTCTGGCATTAACAGTTAGCAGACTTAGTGGTTTGGTCTCTTGAGCTCCTTTCCACTCAGCTAATGAACGTCATGGGGCCATTTAAAAATAGAATGTGTGATAAAATGTACTGAAGAGAATGACATGAAAATTACTATGTATAAAATGAGAAATAGATACAATCTAAAAGATTACAAATACTCATATGACACGTATGACACATCTACACTAAAATCACTACATAGTGATTTCATATGTCATCCTTCAAACTCGCAAGTAGGTGAGACCGGGGAGTGTTGTAACATTTTGTTTAAGTGTCTGTAACTGTCTTTTTTGTGTCTCAAACTTTAATATAATATCCCCATATTGTTCTTCTACAAATTAAAGTACTTTAGAAATCTATTATTCAAAGCTGTGTAAATTAGTGTCAAGTACAAAAAGTGTTGTATGCCCACCAATTTAGGTTGTAATACTAATAGAAATCATGGACATTTTAAATGTTGAGCATGATTTTTATTTTGGTAATCAAATTTACTAAATATTTATGCCAACAATCACCCCATTTCATTGCAAACATTTTCATATAAAATGTAAAACATATAGGAAACATTTTTATTCAAAACAAAAAAAAAAAATACAAACAGAAACAAACACAGAAGAAATACAAAAAAGAAACATAAGAGACATAAAAGCCAGCGTGTGTGTGTGTGTGTGTGTGTGTGTGTGTGTGTGTGTGTGTGTGTGTATTCATCACTTTCAGAATTGTGGCAAATATAGGCCTATCTATTTCTATTCTACTGTTATATGTTAAAAATGTTTTTTTATCACAGTGCAACAGCCTCGTGGACTGGAGTACAAAAGAACAACAACATCTAATTGTTCTTTTATAATCACAATAAAAAACCTGAAAATTAAATTGTACTTTCTTATCTCAAAATTGTTATGATTATTATTAGGGGCCAAGCACCGAATGTGCTGTAGCCCCTATTGTATCAGTTGATTTTCTTATGATTATTCTTCTGGCAAGGAGTCCATGGCACCCCTATGAACCATGTATACAAAATGATGAAATGTGGCATACTGATAGGGGTAGGCATGAATAGCCCCAGACAAAACTTGGGGTCTCTAGGACAAACTCTATAGTGCCACCACCAGTTAAAAAAATTCACCCTTTTTTTATTTATTTTTTTTTTTTTTATTTTTTTTTTTTGGTGCGTATCTTTTGAACCTTTGGCTTAATAAAATTCTGCGTCTGATTATGCTCCTCCTGATGATTCAAATGGACCCCTTACATTAAAACTCTGCCCATTACAGTGGCCCCCATCTTGGATTATGTAGTTTATTGTTTTGTTTTGCTACTTCAAACTTTGCCTGATTTGCAAAAAAAAAAAAAAAAAAAAAAAAAAAATGGCTCAAAATAATCTCGAGACTGAGCCGCACAGAATGAATCATACAGAATTTAGATGTTGAAAAGTTACGTTAATACAATGTAAAAAAGATCGACGTAAAACGGAAAAAGGAAGTGAGGCTTCCTGCAGTGGTTTGTGGTATCAAAATATCTCTGCAACGGTTTGTTGTTTTGAAACAAAACTTGGTATGCTTCATCAGGACATGCAAGGGTACATGCAAAGTTTGGTGACAGCGCCACCTATAGGTCAAGAAATTTGAAAAATTGCTATTTTTGCCTGTAACTTTTGAACCCTATGTCCTACAATCATGAGCTCAGGGTGTTTATGGATGCCTTGAGTCATTATGTTTCCAGCAATATAAATTTTCACCATATCGGCCATATTGCCTCTCTGCCATATTTTTTTATTAAAAGTTATATATCTTTTTAATGCATTCTCAGATTTAAGAGGAAATTGGTGTGCGTCATCGACATCATGTCCTGAGGATACCTGAGCAGTTTAGAGACAGCGCCACCTATAGGACTACAGTTCCAAGGGTCGAGGTTTCAGTCCTCACCTATGCAAGTCATGCAGTTGAAATTTCTGTAGTTCTGGAGAGTTTTGTTGTGCTGAATGGTTGCTGGGCTTTTGCTCAATAAAATTTTGATTTTGATCTTTGTTGAAAAGTTACCAAAATACAAAATTAATCATGGTGACTGCTGTGCTTGGCAATGATTGCTCTCAGCTTGGTATGTCCCTTTGATGACCGTCAATTTTGTGGCTGTGTGGTGTAGTGGATTGTGCACTAAAATGTGGAACAGAAATGCATAGGTTCGAAACTGGCCTGGGGCCAGTTGTAATGAGGTGTGTGTTTGCTCTGTATGTCATATGCACTCTATGTGTTCTTTGTGTTGTGCAATGATTTCCATGTTGGTGCTTGGCCCCATAATTGCTGCGCTAAACTATATTTATTATTATTATTTTGTCCTGTAAATCCATTATATTTTTACACAAAGACTTACAACTTCTACCGGCACCTCAGGTGCACTAAAAGTTATGTCAACCTCAAAAATGTGCTTCATGTAGTAACATCTAAATTAATTGGTTTGATTCAAGTCAAAAATATTATTTAACATATCTGAAACAACCTAGCTACTTTTGGTTACACCAACAAAACAATTTTTAAGGGTTATATCAGGTACAAATAGCTCCTTATGGTAACAACTGCAGGATACCACTTGTTACAGTGTGGGTGGTGGGCATGTGTAGTAGCTTAATTTTTTTAACTGATGGAATTACAATTCACCCTATGTTACAACATTTCCTGGTCTCCCCTACCTGTAAAAACAACAAAAATAAAAATCCCCTAAAGCACGGCCACTCTGTTTTAATGATCATCTGCCTCTGGTAAGTCTGATTGACACAGGCAGGTTAAAGAGGCCTCTTCAAAATTCAACAAAATCTAATAAGCATAGCCTGTCAGACAAGCACTACCTTGTGTCATACACACTTTAAACAATTGGCCACCAGGTGAGAGGATTTTACCTGCAGAAAATCCCTTGTCCTCTGGGACCTGTCAAATTAGCAGGGGCTATTACAGGGGCTTAGGACCCACAGAGAGGCAGAGAAAGAGAGAAGAAAGTGAGAAGACTCGCATAACCGCTCAGAGGCCTGGGGTAACGGTATGGCGCAGGGTCTGAGGCAAAAACTGGAACCATATGAACATTTATACGCACCCAGAGGCCCTGCTCAGAGATTACTTTACATAACGACTAATTGGACTAATTTGTTAAATACACACTATATTTGCTTTTGAAGCTTAATACAGGACCACTGGACATAGCAGTCACTCCAAACAGAGGCAGAGAGCTGCAACACCCACATTGTATTTTGGTGGTCTGCTAAAGTAATTTCCCTTCAAAATGAACCTAATTTCCTCTCTGGGTTTAGGCTCGTGTTCACATTTGGTTCACCACAGTCATCTATATATTGTGCAATGTAAGGATGGCACGGATGAGAATTACAGTGGTCAAAAATACGTATTTGTCTGTTATGTAAAATGGGTTTGCTGTAGATAAGTGCATTTGGGAAAGTCTACTTTTTAAAAACTATTTTTTAATGTTTTCAGCCTTTAGAACTTCACCCATCATAAAGGACAATGCTTAATTACCAGTCCAAGTGGGTTGTGGACACAATAAAACTGGGATAAAAAGTAGTATTTTTATCCACTGAAGAATTACAAACCTTTGTATTCTTAATTAAATGTAAAGCAAAGTAATCATGGAGAAAAGTTACAAGTTAATTTGAAATTAAATGGGAATTAAAGCAAGCAAAGCATTTTTAATTGCAATGTATTTATAAGCAACATTTTTTTCAACAAGTTTCCACCACATTAAAAATTAGTTTTTCTATAATCTATGCATTCTGGATGAAAAAATATATATAAATATAATTAAAACTGTGGAAAAATACATCCACTTGATTGTTCTGAATTAGCTTCATTTTGCAGTATGAAAACTGAACAAAAGTCAATAAAATTGTTTGTGCTTTCAATAACATATTCATTAAAAAATAATGTTCTTCTAGCACTGTGAACTTAGATCATTAAATGAGCTTTCACGCTTTGCTCAAAACCATAGATATTTTGTGAAAACCAAAAAGGCTTTTTCAAAAGTTTTCTGTTTCATAGAGAATTCATCGAGACATACAGTACAAAGTTTTCCATCTAAAAAAAAATATATATATGCATAGGAATGAACAGCATCTGTCTTCTCAAGTCTATTTTTTATGCAACCAACCAAACCAAAAGAGTAACAGTCCAATGTATTTATTGTTAGACAGATTTATTGAAATCTGCATCTCGCTTTATGCCAGCAAAAAGCGAGTCCAGCATGCCATTTGAATTAGTTATAGACTTTGGTAGACACATTTCAAAGTATTACATGGTAGAAGATAGACTTTAAAAGCTATAAGTAAAAAACTTTTATAAGTAGTTTGCTGTAATGTATTTAATGTTATGGAGAACAAAGACATCGACTGCTTTCATTTTTTAGTAATGCAAAGCCAATTTGTCCTATGCAAACCGGGTGCTTTCCAGGAGAATTATCCTCTAACAGAGTAAATTCCAGGAATTAGAAGATAATTCTGACAATCTAGATAATTTTCAGTTACCTTAGTTTACAGAAAAATAGACACACAATGCAATTTGAGTTGCAGTCACCCTAAAACCCTGCACCCCTATCCTCTTCCCCACCCCATGCAACCCCTCCGGTCCGGTCCACACTCACACTTTGACTGCTTACGCAACTTATTTCTTAGAAAAAAGTTTTGGTGGGGTCAGATCGCCCAGATTCAAAATAAAGTACCCCCGTTTTCGTGAGCTCGGAACTACAGTACTTGGCAAGCCTCAGAATTATTGTACCTCGCTTTTCTGGTGGAAGATCATATGCATGTGGTCTATAGTGACCCAGCCTCCCTCTCATGTTACACCCTATATATAACATCCATTCCTCCAGAAACTCTGTTCAAGCACCCCCCCCCCCCCCCATTCTCCCTCTCCTCTTCTCCAGAAGCACTGTATTCACTCGGGCCCAGACTGCTCTGTCTTTCCCTCTCCCTCTCTCTATCTCTCTCTCTCTCTCCTGTCTGTCACCCGAGCTTTCTCTCGCAGGCTGTGTGTATTTACCCTCTCTCTCCGCCTGGCAACAGGGCTGCATGCTCAGGATTACCGGAGGCCTTGCTTTTCAACGCCGGCCGCTCCTTCTTCCTTTTGCCGCTGACTCCTGGACTACGGTAGCCACGGGTGTGAAGGCCTGTGGAAGAGCCTTGTGATTTTGCATTTTTTGGCTTCCCTGGTTTCCCGAGAACTCTCCACTTCTTTTGGAGAGATCTGGAGTTGTGTGGTTCTGTAGACACTGAGAAATGGATCACTCTCTGTTCGGATGTCTGCGGAGCCCGCACGCCCCAGCCCAAGCCTTGCACCCGGCATTCACCCAGTCTTCTCTGGCTTTGCACGGCCGCTCAGACCACGTCTCCTATCCTGACCTCCCAGGATCCTCGCCACCCTGCGGTTACCCAGGGGATGAGGTCAGCTTTGGAGGAGCTCATCACAGAGTGCACCCTACTCCACAGCATCCACATCACTCACAGCATCAACCCTCCTGGCATGTCCCGCAGATGCCTTCGATTGGTGGCGACTGTCATGGCCTTTGCCTGCCGCACCCCGAGGCCACTGCAGCAGAACTGTGCAGCTCAGGAGGAGCAGGTTCCCAGGGACGGTGCACTGGTAACTCATCGCTAGCTGATAGTGACCCCTCTGGGGTATCATGTGTACCAGGAGAATTTGGGAGACAGACGATGTCACCTGTTGAGCCAGAGCGACGGAATAGCAAAATAAAGAGCGACAGTTCAGGTAAGCAGTTCACAGTTTTCTTCATCTCATCCAGTATGAAACTGTGTGATCTGTAATTCTCTTACTTTAAATTTGAAGGCAATCTTGAATGGTTTAATAAGAAAAGATATATCAAATTAATATATTTAAATATGAATAAGTCAAGTGTGTGTTATGACTGGAGAATGGACTATTGTCTATTTGATTATATAGGAACAGATTATATCAAAGTCTTTAACTTTGGTCAGTAATACGGCATTTTATTTACAGATCATTTATTAATCAAAAGTAATCTGTCTTTGTAATCTTTGTTGTATTACAAGGACGGATAATTTATTCTATTTAGTGTAGACTTTAGTGATGACTTTGGAATTGAGAGTAGTTTAGTTTTTAGTTTTGCTCCACAGTTTGAGGCACACTGCCAAAAACATTTCATTTTGTTAATTTAGTCAAATAAATATTAAGGAAAAGTACATACATCAAATCATATGTTTGATACAACTTTAGACAGAACAATTTATTTTTCTGTATTTAGTAGCAGTTCAAAGAACACTCTGCCTATATATTCTGAAATACACATTTATTTAATATAAATAATTTTATACATTATTTAAAATAATTAAAAAATATACATTATTTAAAATATTTAAAAATATTTAAACTCTTCAAAATATATATATTTATATTAAATATATTAATTATTAAAAATATATTTAAAATAAAAATTAATAGAATTAAAATAAATAATTTTGGAATTTATGAAAATGTATCTATATCAAGAAATAAAGGTACATAAAGGTGCTATATGTAGTAAATGAGATTTAGTTAGTTGAGCTGTACACACCACAGTAGTGATTTAATGACAGGGCATGGTGTTGTGGGGCTGCCCTATATCTTTCTTTCATCAGTCTCAGAGGTGTAAGTCACTGTGGCATTTACCCTAAGGCCTTTAATAGCCCACAGGTGAAGCCCGCTGTTAAATGTTCGCACTGCCCACAGCTGCGCTTTTGATACCCCTAAACACATACTCACCATTTATGGCTGGTGAAAACAGTCAGAGCTGCAGCTGGACAATTTGTATAAAATGTGCTCTTTAAATTTCAAGAACAATAGAACATGTTGACCTACAGTCTTTAACAACAGAGCTATAGACAAAAAAGTAACCTAGTTGTTTTGCACGAACACAGAGTTGAGATCTTGCCATCAAGAAACATTCATTGTCATTTTTAAAGAACTTTAAATAAATTAACAAATTTTGAGATTGAACACCCAACAGACACTCGTTTTTTCCAGATGACCATGATTCACCTTTGCGGTAGTAGTGCAAATTAAACTGATTGCAATTGTAAGACTTTTTGGTCTATTTAGTCATGTCATGCAGGGAGCCTATATGTTGTAGATTTATTTTATTTTTTTTATCCAGGTGCCTATAATTTATGCCATGGTGACAGACTGATGGATAGGCCCAGTGCTGGTAAAAATTTCCAGAGGGCTTATGTTGGCACTTGATGTGCCTTTATTTCAAATCGAATTTCCTCCTTCATCTGTTGGAAGTTATCAAAGGCAGTGTGCTTTACATTTAGAGCCACATCATGTGATGAGATGTTGCAATGATAAACTGTACAGATTATTTAGGAAAGTGACATTGGATATAAAATAGAGCTTTATGGCTCATTATCTTGTGTACTGTAAAACCTTGAATTTCTAGAGCAGTTGTATATCCATGCAACTTTCAACACAGCCAAAAATGTATCAACTAAATCATACCGTCCCTGAATGGCAAAGCAAAATAAATTTAATGGAAACACATTTTTTTTTTTAACAAATTGTAATTAATTGTAATGGATGTTCCCTGTCTGGTCACACCTACATAGTTGATCAATGTCCTATATTACACTGTTTATCAAAACATTCGCATTAAAAACCCCAAAAAGTGTGATAGTAGAATATCAGCGAAGACAAAAGCCTATTAGTGATTAAAAAAAAGTGTCCTTACTGTATGTTAGATTTTAAATGTCCTTATAGATTCCAACCAAATCTAACCTACATAAAAATATACTATATAGTATAACAAGAAACTTTTGGTATTTACTTTTAAGTAACCCTACTAATCATATTTCAAACATGCCAAATTTCATGCAAACTCCACATAAGATATGCCCAATTAATTCTTTGCTCTTGAATCTACACACTTTGCAGACTGATATATCCATTCGGTTCCATTTTTGCTTTTGAGGAAGTGGTGCATATTTTGCACTATGTTCCTTTGTTATAACCTATTTTTAGGAACACTAATAAATGAAGGGATTGGTGATTTTACTGTATGCAAACTCACCAAATGTTAACAGATTAAATTAACCTAGTAAAGACATATTATGTCTTTATATATTACTATAATTATAACATATTTTATAATAATCGTCAACCAGCCATTGCATACAGTTGCATTTAATTATTTTTTAGAGCAATCAGTAATATTCCTTGGGAAGTCTTCATTTATTCTGTAAACAGAGGAGTGTGTGGAAAATAGAAAGTAAATTGATCTGATTGTTGGAGAGTGTGAACGAAGCCCTGTTGTTTCAGGCCAGATTTGAGTGCACACGTTCTCTGGCCTGGCCCTTCTCTGCCTGCTAAAAACACCAGAGCCATATCACCATAATAAAGGATGATTGGCAGTCCAAATTGGTCCGCTTTAAAAAAAAAAAAAAAAAAAAAAATTCGTTTATTTTATTTCAGGGCCCTGCAGTTTATCACACCATCTTATTTTTTCACCCCTTTTGCTTTCTGCTCAAGGTTTTTTTTTTTTTTTCTGTCCATTTACAGCAGCTGGAAAGTGATCTGTTTTTCATTTCAGAATCCAAGGATGTTAGCTATAAGTCAGACGTGAGCAGTAAACCGAGAAAGGAGCGCACGGCGTTCACCAAGGAACAGATTCGGGAACTGGAATCAGAGTTCGCTCACCACAACTATCTGACACGGCTTAGACGTTACGAAATTGCTGTCAACCTTGACCTCACAGAAAGACAAGTACGTTCGATGCTTAGCCTGTTTTCACATGTTACTGAGACATAACATTGGCTTTTAAAATTATTCCATTTTTTATGGGTATGGGTAGCATAATTTTTTCTTTGCATATAGGCAAGGGCGTAGATTTGGCTTGAACATTGGGGGGGTTGCAGCGTGAAGCATTTACATATTTCCATTGATCATGGTATAAATAATGGGGAGGATTTTTCTTACTTGTTTTGATTATTGGGGGGGGGGTTACCTCCCCCCAATTCCCACTGGAATCTACGCCCCTGCATATAGGCTGACTACACTTAAAGTATAAAGTGATAAGTGCATTGCTAAATATTAGTCATTCTTAACAAATTGAAAATATGCCATCATTTTCTGATATTAATCACAAAATATGAAAATGTAAGCTATGTAAAAATATGAGGTCCATTAGAAAAGAGCGACATTACCCATGGAGTCGCGAGTTCGAATCCAGGGTGTGCTGAGTGACTCCAGCCAAGTCTCCTAATCAACCAAATTGGCCTGGTTGCTAGTGAGGGTAGAGTCACATGGGGTAACCTCCTCGTGGTCGCGATTAGCCACGTGATAAGATGCACGGATTGACAGTCTCAGAAGCGGAGGCAACTGAGACTTGTCCTCTGCCACCCAGATTGAGGTGAGCAACCGCGCCACCACGAGGACCTACTAAGTAGTGAGAATTGGGCATTCCAAATTGGGAGAAAAAGGGATAAAAGAAAAAAGAAAAAAGAAATGAGCGACATTGTTCTTTTCCAATGTAATGTAGATTTGGGATACTCAGGACTGTTTGCATTTTTAATGTGTGAAATTGTGTGTGCACTGATTTTTATTATATTATATCTCAGATATTTCAGTTTTTACTCCAAACAATGGGCAAAAAGCATCTGTATTGACAATTTTTTCTGTGTACTACTTAACTAAACTTATATATGGGTAGTTGAAACTTTAATAGTTTTGAGAAGTTATAATGTCCTGTGATGTGATATGATATACTCCATCTAATGCAATTTTACATTCTTTTACAATTATTATGCAGTCAATTCTTATGACCTCAGCACCTAAAATAAACACTTTTTTGACTGATCTTAATAAGAGATAGTAAATGGCATATATCACTTGCTAAAGATATTTCAAATTGGACAATGATGACGTTGACTGCTACTTATTAAACTTTTCAAACAGGGCAGGAAAATGTTTCCTTTATATCTGTGTATTAATACACATGCTGATTGTGATGCATTATTCAAAGTGGCCTTCGGATCTAACACACCCATTCATGAGAATTCCATTCCAGCTTCATTGTCTTCATTGAAAATGAAGCCCTGTATAAGCAACTCACCTAGGATTTGCATTTTTCTGTTTCAAACCCCTTTTCCCTTCCTACTCCTCCACACAGTTGCTTCCTATCCAATGACTCAAAGCACAGATCCAGTAAATCTGTGGACGTGGGTTGACCTCAGATCTTAAACAGCAAAATGTGAACATCGGCCCTGATGTCTCAGTCGTACTGTAATTATCTTGAACTATTTATGAGAATTCATGTACACTACTTTTTAAAATTTTGGACACACCAAATGTGATAATTACACAAATGAAAATATGGGAATTATGTAGTGAAAAAAAACAAAAAAACAAAAAAACAGATTGCAAAACAAACAAACAAAAAAAAAAAAAAAAAACTGTATATTTTAGCTGCTTTAAAAAATAGCCACCCTTTGCCTAGATTACAGCTCTGCACACTCTGGGCATTCTCTCAAACAACTTCATGCTAGCTTTTTTCATGCTAAACAGTATTGACAGAGTTCCCATATATGTAATTTATGCATACATATTACCTGCTTTTATCCCACTATTCAGTCCAATTAACTGTAATGTAATTATTATTATTATTATTATTTATGTAGAAATGAAATATGTAGGTAAATTAGTATGAAGGCACAATTTATATTAGTGAACAAAACTAATTTCAGGCTTTTAAGCATAATCCTTTGGTTTAAAGTAGGGATGTCCCGATACCAGTTTTTTTTATTTTTTAGAAGTACGAGTACCGATACTTTCTTTTTGGTATTCGCCAATACTGAATTCGATAACTGTTTTTTTTTTTTTTTTTTTTTTTTCATCAAATATTAGCAGCAAAATTATGTTTAAATAAACGAATTCATTAAAAATTTAACCAAATGAAATATTTGATATTTTGCTACTTTTAACAAATTAAGTGATTTTATACAGAACCTCACAGCACAATCCAAAATACAACATTGGAGTATTTTTTTTCAAATAAAGTGCAGCATAACAGAGCATCACAGATGTGTGATATTGTAATAAAAATACTATTGATTTATAATAATAATTATTATTATTATTTGTAGTATTACAGTGAATATTACACACCTATACAGTAATATGTTTCTGTTGTACTTTTTCCCATTAATTAAATTGAGCTTTTATTTTGAAGTGTTTCTGTTTTAGTATCTTCTCAGTCTGGAAAAGCCAGTCACTACGTGACTTAAAGTGATTATTAAACCACAAAAGTCTGCTATTTAATTAAATAAATATGTAGTCTGAATGTGCCTTGCGCTACAACGTGATTTAGTGCTCTGCTCACTGTTATCTGCTACAAACAGAGCATGTGATACTCATGATGGTGTTTTCTGTGTATGAGCCATGGAGCTCTAAAAGATAGGAGGACTTTATGTTTATCACAACACCAGCTCCACACATTCACAAGCGCTCACATTTAATCCGCTGCATATGAAAACTATATAGTTATCTCATTAAATCGTAGCTTTTGCTGTTAAATCTCATTAGGACATGACGTGATTTTAATTAGTGCACTAAATGTTTGCGTAATGAAATTCATACGACAGATGGTATCAGTTTTTGGTATCGGAGCATTTTTACGAGCGCGAGTATAAGTATATGAGCACAGTATCGGACAAGATTCCGATACCAGTAACGGTTTCGGGGCATCCTTAGTTTTAAGAGAAGCATACATTCATTTAAGTGTGTCTAATCTTTTGACTGGTATATAAAAATTTAATCATTTTTATTTACCACATTTCCATTAAAACTTCATTGTATTATTACTCCAAAGAATTGCTACAAAGATCTCAGTTCTCACACTTCATCTGACTAAAGTGTTTGTCATGTAAGGTAATCTGCATACTCATTTCAGTGCTCACTTTAAAATACCTGCGCTGCACTTCCTAAAATAAACTTCTCAGCCTGTAATAGCCCCCTATCAAGCCCGCCTTGGTGGGGGGAGGCTGCCGCCACACGGTCCAGATCTGATCGACCCGTTTTAGGTATCGGTATGATCATCACTGTGGAGACGCAAATACAGAGCAAAGTGTCGAGTCAGGAATGGAAGACAGGAATATGGCCCAACGGACAGCCAGGAGTTTTGCATCAGCACATAACTTACCAGGTGGAAATAGCCTGGAGAGCCAGTGCAAGTTCCCAACAGAGCCAGTCATACACACAAATAATGGATACAAGTGCATAGATCCACTGTGAATTTGAAGAAGTTTAAAGATTAAAAGCAGATAGTAAGAATCCTTTCACTCTTACCCACAAAGCACATGAAATGAGGTGTTTTGCTTGGTTTATGTACGTGGTGAGCATATGTGGGACTGAGTGCTGTGTTGGCTGAAGTATGTTATAGAAAGCTGTAAATCTGTCTCTCATCCAATCTGATACATGCACATATATGCACAGTGTGCAGGGTATTCTGATACAGAGGGCATAATGGTGGTTTTAGAGCGGGGGTCTACATGCCAAAACAACTCTTTCTGGAAAGTGCCATAACACACACCCTAACACATGTTCCCACAAAGTGGCGTTGAGTTTCCCTGATGCAGATCTTGGAGGCTTGTATTGCTAGGAGACGAAAAAAAGTATATAAACATTGTGTGTAGCTGGCTACTGTATGCTTTTAATAGCTTTGCCAGATTGTAGTCTCCTAATGAGCAAACAACTCTTATTAACTTATTTAATTTATTTTGGCTGATATGTGGGGTATTAAGGGTTTCTTACCTTAAGGAGCTATTTCTACTTGATCTTAACTTAAAATTTGTCGTGCTGGTGTAACTTCATTTATTCAGGTCGATTTAGTGATATTCTAATAATGTAATAAATAATGAATAATATTTTCAACTAACTAACTAACTATGAACTAATTGTCTGACTTCAGTAAAATAAAAGGTTAAATATTTTCAGGTTAAAATATTTTGGTTAACCCATTAATCCCACCAATTACATTTGTGACTGAAATTTAGTAAAAAATGTGTAAGATCTAAAAAGAGATTGTACTGTACACAGAGTTACACATACAACTGCCATATTTAGTACATATAATGTTTAAAGGGTATATTATTGATTTATTAATAAAATTGCTCTTATGGCTCAATGGTCACAGGACAGTTAAACATGTAAGTGGTCACACATTTGACCAATGGGAAAACATAGAGCCTCATTTTTGAACAGGTATCTGATTGTTGACTCCCAGTATAAAATTGCAGATTTCAAAGTATTGTTACAATTAATAAAACAAAGTCAAAATAAAATAAATATGCACTTAGCCTTGGGTTGCCATTTCCTTTTAAACCTGAAATTGCTTGTTAGTAAAAATTAAAAATTATGTTACTTTATTGTTTGTTGTTTTTTATTGGGCCAATGAGTAAAATGCATGCTCACTTAGCTGGGGAAAATTTGGGTTTAAATGGGTTAAGGGACACTCTTATAATAGAGAGCATTTTGTTTGATAAAAATACACCCCAAAATTGCAAGATGAGACATTAACATTTTTCGTTTTATATTTTTAAACACATATCTTATAAAAGGTAATTCTGTCACATTTTTAGAAGTACACTAGACAGTTTCAAAGTAGACATACACTAAAAGCCACAAACATCTTTAACAGTATTTCTCTTTTGCACAGGTAAAAGTGTGGTTCCAGAATAGAAGGATGAAGTGGAAACGAGTGAAGGGAGGGCAGCAGGGGGCCGCCGCACGTGAAAAAGAACTGGTGAACGTAAAGAAAGGAACTCTCTTGCCCTCTGAGATTTCCCCAATAGTGGGACTACACCATCCACTTGGTTCTCCTAGCAATGAGGATGACAGTCATGACAGTGACCAGAGCTCGGAGCATGCACATTTATGATGATCGGAATCCAGCGGAATCCATCAAACCTGCCAGTTTCCTCAGGAATCAAATTTGTTGATACTCTAAAGGCCATTAACAACATGTCCTGTGCTCTGTTTTGTTATTTCATTCTAAATGGTTAGGGTTTGTTCTTGGTCTGTGAAACAGATGCTCAGACAGTTACACACCAGAACTCAGCTCCAATGGTACCTAACTTTGTTTAAATAAAAATCCAAAGGGGTTTAAAGATGAACACACTTTACAATATGTAGAAAACAGGAGGGAGAAAAGAGACAATACATTTTAACTCACGTGTGACTTTAATTTTGAAACTTGTAAATAAATTTAAGTTTGAATGTAAACATTCCACATGAGTGCGTTAGAGAGGATTTTTGCACTGTTTTAATTCTTGCCTTAACTGATTGATACTGTATTTACACAGATTTTTATAACAATAAAATTGATTGCAGAACATCTGTGGCAGCACATAATATGTTTTATTCCCGTACATTTATAAAGAATCAAAGGACCCCATTAATAACAAATTGCAGCCCAATTGTTGTTTAAAGCAACATTCAGAGTTCAATACAAGTTAAGCTCAACCAACAGCATTTGTGGCATAATGTGGATTACCACAAAAATTTATTTGGATTTGTCCCTCCTTTTATTTAAAAAAAGCCAAAATCTGGGTTACAGTGAGGCACTTTAAATGGAAGTAAATGGGGCCAATCTGAAAACGTAAAAATACTGTTTCAGAAGTATAGTCAAAAGATGTTAACAATATGCGTTAACATGATTTTAGTGTTATAAAATAACTTACTAACCTTTTTTGTGTAAAGTTATAGCCAATTTGACAACTTTGTTGCCATGACGATGGAACACCTTAAACCCTTTAATCCTGGTAATTTTGTAGTTCATTGCAAAAACGACGATTTAAACTTTACACCTTAAAAAAAATAAAAAAATAAAAAAAACGAGTTTTAACAAAATAATTTATGTAAGTGCTTTTTATAAAATGATTAGCTTTATGTAAAACCCTCCAAAAATTCTCTTCCATTTGAAATGTCTCACTGTAACCTCGATTTTATTTATTTATTTATTTATTTTTTATAAAAGGAGGGATGAGTCAGAATTACTTTTGTGATAATCAACATTATGCTACAAATACTCTTGATTGAGCTTAACTTGTATTAAACCCAGAATATTAATTTACTGTATTAAATTGAAACATTCAGATCAATGTGAGAAGTTTGTATATGTTTTTTTTTTTTTTTTTTTTTTAAATGTTGTGTACTTGATCTGCACATACTATTGGGTTGTTAGTGAAATGGATTGGAAATTATATATGCAATGTTTTGAAAGTCATTTTAAATTAAAAGGATGACAGATTATTGCAGTGGGGAAATATTACGGACATCCTTTCACTTGCCTTGCTTTGGGCTTGCATCTATAGACTACCAATAATTCCATGATCACTGAAAGAGTTTATAGTAATAAAAGCTGGTTATACATCTTTTTATATGTAATTATTCTGGTGTTCCATTGTAATACCATAGTAATTGCAAAATAATGGCATATTTATGAATGCAACACTACAAACATTGATATTTTCTGGTCGTTTCAGACCTTGTAAATAAAAAAATGCGAACTTGTAAATAACTTGCTTAATAAATTGCACAAAAAGAATACTTTTCACAAAAAACAGTGGTAAAACTATTTGAGAGCCCCTTTTAATCAAAATTTAATCAAACACTGAAGAGAATTATGTGATGTAAATGTTATGGAAAGCCATGTTGGAAAACTAATATTATGGTTTGGCATTTCTGTGAAGACAACGTGAGTGAGCATTCTAATTTCTGGAGTGGCACTTTATGGAGTCGGCCAACTTTTCAAACGTCTTTGCTCATATGAGAGCAGCTGGTGATTCGATAGCTGCAGAAGTTTGGACTCATTTGATTTGTGGCTTCACCTTTCCCCCTGACACACAGGAAAAACCCAGTCTAAATGGATTCGTTTTCAGTTGTGGTCAAAGCCAGCCATGCATTTTCCCTCTGTGGAAGACGTTTTTGAATAGCCATCCGATTTAGATGTTTGTGTATAATATACTGTGATCAAAGTGAGACGAAGAACGATCCCATTGGGGTAACAATTCATGGCTTTAAGAAATGAATGGGAAATATATTTATGACCCTGCAAACCCTGCCAAACACCCAGCTGCACTGATCACAGCCATGTCTAAACAATGCATGATGAATATGGCCCGTCAGAGGCAGTCCCAAACAGACAAATAAATATAAAACATGAGCAAATAAACACAAATCAAGGCAAACATGACTTGGGTATGAAAAATACACCGCAGATCACAAACAAAGTAGAGCATAGATACAAACAGGTAAACATTCAAGTCTTTTTAAATACTTGGTGTGACGAGGTGGGCGTGGCCGGGCCGTAAGTATGGATGCCTGGCACTGAATTACCACAATCACCCGGGAGAGGGATAAAGAGGAGCCAGAGACGCCAGTGAGGGAGAGAGAGAGAAAGAGAGAGAGAGATGCATGCAGCCGATGAACGCGCATTCTGCATTGAAAGTCCAAGAGTGTGAGCGACACACGGAGCTGTGTGTGTGTGTGTGTGTGTGTGTGTGTGTGTGTGTGTGTGTGAGTCAGCAAAAATAAGTTTTATGTTGTGTCCATGTGAAAGTGTGTCCAATTAAAGTCTTCTGTGAACTGTTCACCCAGCTCCCGCTTCCCGAGATCTGCCACACTTGGGTTTCTTTTTTCCCAAATTGTGGAAATAAAAGCATAAAAACTTTCATATTACTGTATTTTTGTTGATGTGTAAAGAGAATCTTAAAGCAGAAAGAGTTTTACTTCTTGAATGTGACCGACAAATGTTAACCAGGGGTGTGTTTCCCGTACAACGACGTAACTCACTGCTTAACCACCATAGTACGATGCATCGTTGGAGACATTAACTAGCTAGTCACGACCTGAAACCATAGTAACTTTGTCGCACATCCATTGTTCTAACAATGTTGGTTCAACAACATAGAGCTGTCATTAATGACGTTACTCAGTGGGTGGAGTAATAACTTCCATAAATATTACATTATAAAAGCTCATTTACATGTACACCAGAAAGCCATTTAATGCATGAAAGCTGCTGAAGACGTAAAAGTGGCATGCACTATGTAAATGGGAAAGATACATTGTGATGCAATAGATCGGTTTCCCTTTACATCAGACTTTGGGGTTCCCCCGACAAATATGAGCACATATGCACATGCACACTCTTCAAAAACATTTAAATGCCACTTATGCATTAACATAGACACATAAAAGCTGTGTTTTCTGACAGAAACTGTGTGTGATAAAGCACTTTCTCTTTACAGCCTTTAATTCCTTAAACAGCTGCATTCGCGTCTTTGTGACGTTTCACTTTCTGCAGAACCCTGGAATTAACTGTTTTTTAAATGCACGTAAACATGGTCAAAGTGTTGACAGAATGAAAGATATATATGAAATGAAACATATAGAAGCCTCAGTGAAGTCAAATGATGTCCACACAGCATACTAACAATGAACTATGCTTCTAACCACAGGTAAAGAGCTGTAGTTTTCGGAAAACACTAAATCGTTGAACTATGTTGCTAACGATGGAAATTGCAACAATAATTGTCTAATGGTGCTTTAGGGAAATGCACCCCAAGATGATTGTGTTGAAGCAATAAGCTTCAGGCACAAAGGGGGAATTCAATAAGAATGAACTACGCCAGCTGATAGCATATTTATTGGCACATGCTGTCTACATTGAATTAGCACATGATTCACTAAGAGAATTATGCAAATCAGGTAACAGCGCAAACACGCACCAACATTTTGTACTGAATATAATTTGCATAGCACAATTCTCGACTTATGGGTCGGATCTTAGTGATATGATCAACAGAATATAAATATCTCTTTTCAGTGAAATTCTGTTTACTGACTGTGCATGCAAATAGTACTGATTTTTGTAAATAAAGCTCAATCTACAAAATATAATAAGCCTAATTCACATGGAAACTAGGCATGTTTGAAAAGAATGAAAGTATTTAAGACTTAATTGAATTGCTCTATTTCAGCACTTTTAAATGGTAATGAAAAAGATGCTGTTTTTTGTGCATGCAAGTGTCGCAAATGTTTAGTGAATTTGTCCCAGAGTTTTATTTGCACAGAGTTCAAGATTCTTTTATAATGTGTTCAAGTAGCTCCTAAGCATCTAGTAACTTCTCCAAATTCAGACAGTTCTTGCAATGCAACAACGCTGTTGTTTTGGAATACCTCTGGCCCAAGTTACTTTTTGATCCTGAATGAACCTTGACCCCACAGGGAACAACTTTCCTTTAGCAGGAAGGGTAATGCTGTCATTTCTCCATGCCATGCCAAGAACAACATAACCAACTAAAGTCTTTTCCACACAGGGTCTGAGTGTCTGCTCAGTCTCCTTCCAAAAAATGATTTAGGATCATTTTCAGTGCAACTGTAGGTGTTGACAGATGATGTTCACTGAGGTACGATACCCCAAATATCACGTGACTGTTTTTATTTTCCTTTCCTTTTCTGATGGCTAAATGTGCCCAAGTGAATGTGTGCACAAATGCTGACTTTCCTTTGTCTTTCATTGAAGACAAAGGGAACGGTTACACTGACAGACATGTCTAGAGTGTGCTATGACTACAGATGTATATGAACTGAATTTGTAACTTTCTCTAAATGGTTTGGGTCAAGGTCAGGTCATGATGCATCTGGGACACATTCAAAATGGCAGTCTGTGAAAAATCAACAACTGTCACTTGTTTATTTAATTAATTAGAAACAACTTGGTATTAAGGTACCATAAAAGGCCCACAATCATTTTATTATGTGCCATTTTTTTTATTTTAGAATTTATGAATTACATTCATAACTTTTGAAAAATACTCAAATGTAAAAGTTTGGATACACTCATAGTTTATAATTTATTATTTATGTATACCAGTTTTAAGGATTATAGTAAACTCATCAAAACTATTAAATTACACAAATGGAAGTCTGGGAATTATATACTGACTAAAAAAACAGCATGGTTACTTGTGTAACCTCTGTTCCCTGATGGAGGGAACGAGACGTTGTGTTGATGTAGTGACACTAGGGGTCACTCTTGGGAGCCCGAGACACCTCTGGTCTTTGATAAAAGGCCAATGAAAATTGGCGAGTGGTATTTGCATGCCACTCCCCCGGACATACGGGTATAAAAGGAACTGGTATTTAACCACTTATTAAGGTTTTATGCTGAGGAGCCGAGACAAGGTCCAGCCATTTCAGCGGGTAGTTCAGCATTGTGGCAGGAGGGACACAACATCTCGTTCCCTCCATCAGGGAATGGAGGTTACACAAGTAAACATGATGTTCTCTATCTGTCACTCACTCAACGTTGTGTCGATGTAGTGACACTAGGGGTCCCTATACAAAATGCCACAACTGGCTGAACTGTGTTATGTGAACTGGCGGTGTGTGACGGGCAGACAACTGTGTGCCTCGTAGCCAGCGCACCAGGCCGACACGTAACCTCCCCCAACATAGTTATGAGTGTCGAACGGCCCTTTGGGGACAAGTCGACTACCCAAAAGATAGAGACAGGCTAGCCCAGTCATGGCCTCTTTTCCCCTTCTTTTTTTTTTACTCCCTAAAAAAAAGGGGGGATTATCCGATTGGGCCGACCAGGTCAAGTCGGGGGGTGTCCCTCCCAAGGGGAGGACATCGCGGAGACCACACCTCGCCCCGAGAGGGAGGGGATATTTAAGTGGAAAATACGTCACATGGTCTTGCCGATCATGTGGAGAAGTCTCATGGTAGATCCTACCCAACGGGGGAGGAGTTACTACAAACATGGAGACTGTGGCAGAGAGGGCTCTGCCCAAGGAAGACGCAGTTTGCCAACAGGGAAACGAATTAGCGGAAGATATATATCGCATGGGGTTACCTTACAGGGAACCGCCACATGCGGAGCACCTACACCAGAACAGGGCTCTTAGTTAGCATGTGTACTGGGCCGGCAGTGAGTCTCTCCGAAAACTCAACTGCCACAGGGCTTGGAGGAAGTCAACCAGGGAACATAGTTTGTGAACACTACTGGGAATTAATGGCGTACGTCTTCAGCTCAGAGGAGGTGAAATGCGTTATGTGCAAGCGATACACCCGGTCGGCTATCCCGGGCTTATCCACTTGTATTGCGTGCCACTACCTGGGACGAAACCGGTTCCACCTGGAGGTTGTAGAACCTCGCAAGTTGTTGGGTGTTGCCCAGCCCGCTGCTCTGCAAATGTCTGTTAGAGAGGCACCCCTGGCCAGGGCCCAGGAGGCTGCTACACCCCTGGTAGAATGGGCTCGTAGCCTTACCGTGGGCGGCACGTCCTGGGCGTGATATGCCATAGCTATGGCGTCAATGAGCCAGTGGGCGATCCTCTGTTCAGAGACAGCGCTTCCTTTCTGCTGTGCACCAAAGTAGACAAAGAGCTGCTCAGAGATCCTAAAGCTCTGCGTGCGATCCAAATAGATGCGTAAAGTGCGCACCGGACACAGCAACGACAGGGCTGGGTCTGCCTTCTCCTGGGGCAGCACTCGCAGGTTCACCACCTGGTCCCTAAAAGGGGTCATGGGATCCTTGGGCATATAGCCCGGTCGGGGTCTCAAGATCACGTGAGAGTAGCCCGGACTGAACTCCAGGCACGTTTCGCTGACAGAGAATGCTTGCAGGTCTCCTACCCTCTTGATGGAACTGAGCGCAGTTAGGAGGTCAGTCTTCAAGTGCCCTAAGCTCATCTGACTGCAAAGGCTCAAAGGGGGCTCTCTGTAGACCCTGAAGAAATACAGAGAGGTCCCATGAGGGAACGAGGCGCGGTCTAGAGGGGTTCAGCCTTCTGGAGCCTCTCAGGAACCTGATGTTCAGGTCGTGCTTCCCTAAGGACTTACTGTCCACTGTGTCGTGGTGTGCTGCTATAGCAGCAATGTACACCTTCAAGGTGGAAGGGGACAGCCGCCCTTCCAACCTTTCCTGCAGGAAGGAAAGCACCGATCTGACTGCACATCTCTGGGGTCTTCCCATCGGGAAGAACACCACTTAGCGAACAGACGCCACTTAAAGGCATACAGGCACCTTGTAGAGGGGGCCCTAGTCTGAGTGATCGTGTCTACCACCGCGGGTGGTAGACCGCTTAGGTCTTCCGCGTCCCGTCCAGGGGCCAGAAATGGAGATTCCAGAGGTCTGGTCACGGGTGCCAGATCGTGCCCCATCCCTGAGAAAGAAGTTCCTTCCTCACGTAGAAACGTGAGGTCGGTCCAAGGGCTGAAGAGGTGGTGACAGACCAGCGTGATGACCACGCGATGTGTCCCGCGGTGCCATGCCCATCTTGGGACTCGAGTCTGAAGCCAGTGCTGAAGTGGTCTCATATGCATCAACCCGAGCGGGGTGGCCACTGCTGAGGATGCCATATGCCCCAGGAGCCTCTGAAAAATTTCAGTGGAACTGCTGTTTTTTGTTTGAACGCCTTCAAACAGGTCAGCACCGACTGTGCGCGCTCGTTCGTGAGGCGCGCCGTCAACGAGACTGAGTCCAACTCCAAACTGAGAAAAGAGATGCTCTGAACCAGGAGGAGCTTGCTCTTTTCCCAGTTGACCCAAAGCCCTAGTCGGCTGAGGTGTGAGAGCACCAGGTACCTGTGTGCACATAACACATCCCGAGAGCGAGCTGGAATTAGCCAACCGTCGGGATAGTTGAGGATGCGAAAGCCCACTTCCCTTAGTGGGGCAAGGGCTGCCTCTGCAACCTTTGTGAAGAAGCCAGGGAACAAGGACAGACCGAAAGGGAGGACCTTGTACTGATACGCCCGACCCTTGAATGCAAACCGCAGGAAGGTGTGTGTCGAGGTAGAATCGAGACGTGGAAGTACACGTCCTTCAGGTCTACTGCCACGAACCAATCTTGATGCCGGACGCTTGCTAGAGTGCGTCTTTGCATCAGCATCTAGGACGGGAGTCTGTGTAATGCCCGGTTCAGTACTCGCAGGTCCAAGATTGGCCACAACCCACTGCCTTTTTACGGTACAATGAAGTAGGGGCTGTAAAACCCCTTCTTCATCTCGGCCAGAGAGACAATCTCGTCAGACGTACTGGCGGGTGGGGCCTCGCGGTGGGGCAGAACCTGAGGTGCCACACTGTGTCGTGGCCGTGCTGAGTTCAGGGACATCGAAGTACTTACCTGGCTCCTTGTGACCACCCCCGTAACAGCCTGGTACGGGGGAGGAAGAGGCCTGTCCTTGTGACCCTTGGAGACTGTCACATCCGGGGCAGATTTGTGCCACAGCTGGGCGCTCAGGGGCAGGGAGACCATAACAAAAGGTAACAAAAGATTCTCCTCCCGGCCCTCGACCGGGGGATGGAGTGGTCTGCTTACCAGCTCCAGAGCAGCGGGTTTCGTCGTCCCTGGGTCGCCCATCTCAGGGGTGCTTCGAAGCCTTTCGTGGGTTCTTGGTGGCCACGAGACGGGTGGCGTCGGCTTCCTGCGGGCTCCACGCCGGGGCCGGGCCACAGGGGTGGGCTGTGGCAGAGCCGGTGCAGTCACCGCAGGGGGACGCCCATGGTGATGAGCAGACGGGGTGCGGGATCTTGAGCCATGCCGGGGCAGAATGTGCCGGATAACCTCCATCTGTTGCTCCACCGTCGAGAACTGCTGGGCAAAGTCCTCAGTGTCGCCGGACTGGCCAACTTGGGAAATGGGGGTAGCAAGGAACCGTGCCTTGTCAGCCTCTCCCGTCTCAACCAGGTTGAGCCAAAGGTGGCGCTCCTGGACCACCAAGGTGGACATCGCCCGCCCGAGAGACCGTGCCGTGACCTTCATCGCCCGGAGAGCGAGGTCGGTCGCCGAGCACAGCTCCTGCATCAATCCCGGGTGGAACTACCCTCGTGCAGTTCCTTTAGCGCCTTGGCAGACTTGCAGGAGAGCCATGGCGTGCGGAGGCAGCTTGTCTAGCGGCACCGTAGGCCTTGGCCATCAGAGACGACGTAAACCTACAGGCCTTGGATGGGAGCTTTGGGCGCCTGCGCCAGGTGACGGCACTCTGCGGGCATAGGTGCACCGCGAGTGTCTTTATCCACCAGGGGATTGCCGAATAGCCCTTGGCTGCCCCACCATCGAGGGTAGTGAGGGCGGGGAAGCTGAAAGATCTGGACCGGGCAGTAAAAAGTGCCTCCCACGACCTTGTCAGCTCTTCATGCACTTCCGGGAAGAAAGGAACGGGGGCGGGGCGTGGCTTTGAGCGGCTGCCCGGGAAAGGATGTCGTCATCTCCGCATCAGCCTATGACAGGGTGATGGCACCCGAAGGGAGAAGCCCAGCTGAGGCTTCCGCGTCCGACTGGACGGGCCCTATCTCCGATGCTGCGCTCGAGAGCTCATCACTTTCGCGGGCTCCGATAAGAGGTCGAACTCACAGTGAGACGAGTTGGCGGACTCATCCGGAAGCCCGATCGGGGCAGACAAGCGTGCTGGGGAATGGGAGGTCCGTGGGGGGATACCCGGCAGAGGTGGTCCCATTGGGGTCCCCCAGTGCTAGTCACGCTGGCCTCATACTCGTGCGTAGAAGGACTGAGGCGGGGAGCCTCTGGGGTGGCTTGCTTTCTTACGAAGGTAAGCCGCGACCACATCGTTGCCATGGACATGTTCTCACAATGAGTACATGACCCATCCACGAATGCTGTCTCCACGTGAGCAGTGCCCAGACATGAAAGACAGTGATCGTGACCGTCAGAAGGCGAGAGATAATGAGCGCAACCAGGAATAACACACAAAGGAAAGTCTTTAAAAAGACGATCCATGTGTGCCGCTCTTTTAGAAATATATACACTTTTAGAGAAATATACTCTTTTATTTCTGCTGAAGCACCCAGGTGCATTCTCTGCAGTGCACCAGTGCAGAGGAGGGAGAAGCTGCTGAAATGCACCGTCAGATCCAGCAGAGGTGAATGAACAGTCGTGGGGATTCAGCTCAGTGAGCATGACCGTTCAGCTTCGAAGAGAAAATCTGAATGAGTAGTTGCATACCAGCTCCTTTTATACCTGTATGTCCGGGGGAGTGGCACGCAAATACCACTCGCCAATTTTCATTGGCCTTTTATCAAAGACCAGAGGTGTCTCGGGCTCCCAAGAGTGACCCCTAGTGTCACTACATTGACACAACGTCGAGTGAGTGACAGATAGGGAATTTTAATTATCTTAATTAAACTTTACATTTATTAACATCAACATTATTCAAGTTTATCTTATTTATCTTGATAATTTATGTGAATGTCTGTTTTTATTGTGCATGCATGGATGACGTTTATTTTTATTTATGTTGTGTTTTTAGTGTATCTTTATCTGTATTTTCTAACTGCTTATGTTGCTAAGCAGAAGAAATACTTTAAACTAATCAAAATGTTTAACTTTTTAACTTATCAAAACTAACTTATTTCTTAGGTTATCTATAAAAATGAACTTCATCTAAAAATGTCTTTAAGAAAGTAATACTTAAGCACAATTTATATTTGTCTAAAATAAATCCTGTTTGTAGATAATTTCAAGCATTTTATGTTCATTATCAAAGGTTTTTAAGATAATAAGAGATATAAATTAAATCAACTGTCCAAACTTTTGACTGGTAGAGTACAGTATATAAAATGTTTCTTTGATATTTGTGTATTCTAATAGTTTCCACTCTGTGTATTTTAATATGCTTGAATTATGGAGAGACTACACTGTAAAAAATTATTTTGAGGTTTAGTTATTTCAAAGTATTTTGTTAAATTGATACAACTTGCAGTCGTGGAATGTTTTTCAGTCAACTTAACATGTTAAAGCGGTCATGAAGTGCTATTTTTTATTTTTTTAAATAATTTTATTATCTTCCCTGAGGTCCACTGATAATGTTATGAATTTTTTTTGCAACAAAACAGTCACAATTTAGTAATATATGATTATTTTCCACCCTGTTTTTGGCCCTCTGTCTGAAAGCTCGGTTTTGGCCTAAGCGCTGTAGGGCTTTACTGGTTGTTTAGATCAGTGTTACTATTAGAAATAATTCATAATTTTTTCTTTAGTTATTAATTAATATTTTAATTAATTAATTGAATCTAACTCATTAAAACCTCATATGGGGCTCCAGTAAATGTAGTGTGCTACGTTTAGGAGCAAGTTTGTTTATTAGCAATAATTAATAATTATCAAAGATAATTATTAATTATTAAAATCAATAGAACATTGATGAGAATCAATGTTAGCTTTTTTAATCCTTTAAATCAACAGTTATCAAAGATAATCGTTAATTGTTAACATCGATGAAACACTAATTAAAATTAATACTAGCTTATTGATCATTAAAATTTAACAATCATCAAAGATAATTATCAATTATCAAAAATCAACAGAATATTAATAAGGATTAACATTGACGGGACACCATCCTGGAATCAGGGACTAATAACCAAATAGTAAAACATTCTCAATATTAGATTGTTTTCTTAGGAAAATCGACATCTGAAGAATATCGATTTTCGGGATAAAAAAAACAATGAATGAAGGCTTGAATCCGAGCACTGACATCCCGTCAGCATGACACAGGCGTATGCAAAACAAACCAAAACGCTTCTCTTTGTAATATAAACAAAGTTTATTTATGCAGTAATATCAATTAATAATTAATACAATGCAGTCAATAAACTTCCGACTTACAACTACAAACTAAACAGCGATATGATTAGATATGGAAACTAAAATAATCCTATAACACATAAGGTGTGTGTGTGACAGTGTGTGTGTGTGTAAGGGGGGACGCGCACAAAATGGCGGACGTGACTCTCGTGGAGAGTATGTCACGCGAGACTTCCGGCCAGGGAATATTACCGCGAATGGGGGCGGAGAGAAACCAGTCAATGGCGTCTACCAGTTACCGCATGTATCCGCTTGTACGATAGCTTAGGGACAAAGCTGGGCTTTAGCATTAAGCTATCTACGAGCCAAAAATGTGTGCCAGAATGTTTGTGAGGGGTTGCGTGCGCGTGCGTGTGTGTGGTTAGTACGAGAGAGAGAGAGAGAATTAAGTGACGGCCCTAAAGCCGATTTCGCTATCGTGGGAGAGAAAGCAGCTGTTAGTTTATTGCTCAGAGACGCGGTGGACGGCTCGTAAACAGTCATCAAAACAGCTTTTGGATCAAAACAGCTTGCCGGTCTCACCCGCGATGGCGAAAATGCACAACAGTCCAATTTGGTTGGACCACAATACAGCAAAACAAATTCGTAACAATTAATACCCTGAGTATTAATAATGAGCGGACATGGCAGTCCGTAAACTGTACAAGCAAAAACCTTGAAACACAAGAATAACACACTATAATATTCTATCTCTGCCCAGACGTAAACCTCTTACTTGAATCGCATGAGGACACAGGTAGAATGTGTGTTCATCTGTCCTTTAAATCCGACCCGGTTCCTTGAGGCTTGTGTGATGAAGGGAGGCCGTTTCCTCGCTCTGTTGGCGGGCACGGCTGTTGAAATGTCGACTTGATTGAAGATGGAAGATGGAAGAGAACTCTTTAATCTCTTCACTTCTGCAGGCAAACGGATGAAGATGCGGATTGCTCGGTGGTCTCCTTCGGATCTGTTAGAGTGTTCGGTTGAACACAGAGTAATCTCAACTCGTCCAGCGAAATGGAGATTGTATGGCCACAGTGTCAAGTCGGACGTTACTTCCTTGTGCCACGAGGTTGCACATGAGAGCAGCAATGAGCTGCGTCTACACACTGCAAACAAAGTTGCTGGAAGCAAATCCCGGAAGCATTTCAGAGGTATTTCTACTCCTGATGATGTCATGGTTTATGGTCAATAGGAGTTGAGAGTTCGATCCTTTAGTGAGCAAGGCTTCATGGGATTTGTAGTCTGTTTTGGACTCCCTTTGTTTGATTTTGGCGCGATTTTTATCAGTATAATTTACGACTTGGAATGTGGGGCTTGAGTTAGGTTTTTACGACTGTGTTAGGCCTGGCTTTGTCTTCTATCTGAATACATGAGGCCCAACATCGCCTACTTAAAATTTCAATGTAAATTGTGATTGGCTAACATCATGCAGCCCCTCAAATTCAGCAAACTCAATTGGAAGAACATTACCAAACAAAATTGCAGGGTTTACACATAACACGCTTCCAACACATTGCATCAGAATATTAAACTGTTCATCTCGAGCACAACTGTTAATACTCAGCACCATAAACTATCAAACAGTCATGACATTTGAAATATTCATGAATGAAATTGTTTACTTACATTTTTGAAGTATTTTTAACTGCCCCCTCCTTCAATAACAGTTCCTTTGTAAAGCTTGAATCGTATTTTGTCTGTTCACAAGCAATCCATGCTGACAAGGAGGCGCACATCGGCGGAAACACATTGAAATAGTCGAAGACGTCCATCGTCAAAGACATCCATTGTCAAATACGTCCTATGTTTACATACACCAACAATTAAAAATAGCGCAGATGGGCGAAAGAATGCGTCCATGATGTGTTTGTTCTCAAAGCAACACGGACAGCAGCTGAATGAAAGAGAATTGCTTCTCCCTTTCAGAGTTGTAACTTGACACTGCGTCTTCTAAAAGCGGCACGAGATATGTATCAAGAGGTCAAAGATGTCTGTATAGTGCATGAATATTTTAAAAAATAATCAAAAATAGTCCAGATGGTTCCCCTAAGGATGTTATGTTAGGAATAGTTAGCCACAGAAGGCTTGCTCTCTTGAATTTAATTGCGCGCCAGTGGGTGGGGCCAAGGGTGCGATGACGCATGTTGTGGGATGTGTATATACAAATGAGCAATGTTTCATGACGTCAAGAACGGACAGATTTCAAAACGAGATGTTTCAGCTGGGTGGCAGCTATGCTCTTTTTAGACTGAGGAGGAAGTTTTGAGTTCTGAAATTTACAGTATGTTTTTATAGTACAGTTTCCCATTATATGTCTAAATGTCAAGGAAACTTTGATTCTCCAATTCATGACCCCTTTAAGTTTTCACTGTCTCAACTCATTTGTAAGTTGAATAAATGAGAGTATTTGCTGCCTCAACTTAAAAACATTTGTTGAGTCAATTCAATAACGACATCACATTCTCAACGATATTTATCACGAAATCTCGTGAAGAGAGAAGCAGACAGAAGACATTCATCAGCCATCTTGGTGGGTTCTTCACCCGTACTGAAATCTTCCACCATCGTCAAATTTTAATAAGTTAATATTTGTTCATTTTGATTTAATAGCTTGTAAAAATGACATTTATGGTGATAAGTGTAAAAATGTTGTTGTTGCTAGATCGAACCGCATTGCTGCTAATCCATATGGAATTTGGCTAAGCGCTAACCAGCAAACCAAAGTAGGGATGAAACCATTAGTCGACATTATTGACAACTTTGACAATAAAATGTGTAGACAAATATTTGAGTTGTCAAATAGTCTTTTGATCTTACAGGACTTAAAGTTCACTATGTAACTTTGTGCTATCTAGCGACATCTGTGGTTGAAACTTACAATTGCAAGCAGTTTGCGGAAGAATACATTATGTTAGTCGTGTTCTGGCACTGCTCTTCTGGCGGATGAATCTCCCAATTTGAGCTTACCTTGACATCGCCCGTGTGTGATCATGACTGGAGTCATAACATTCTATTTTCATGTTGATATTATGTTTTATGATTAAACATTTGAAACAGAAATATTACTTGCTTTGATGAAGATAAACAACACTCTTATTTACATATTTTAATGAATTTTACACTTAAATTGCTTTTCTGACACTACACTCAAAGCACTTTTAAAAAGAGAAGAGGGGACTCTCCTCAGCCACCGTCAACAGGCCTTAATACGATTATTCAAGTGTTTTATCTACTATTAATGTTTGAATTGTTCTACAATTTTCAATTTAAGAGGTTAAGCTCGTGATATGGCTGATACGAGTTCAATAGAAGACTTTATTATTTTTATACTACCTTGTCCAGCCTCAGTTACTACAATAGTATGTCTGTGCAATGCACACAATAACACCGTAACCCTAAACCATAAAACGAGGATTCAATAATGATGGGGATAAAATATACTTTTTTAAACATAAAAAAAAATGCTTAAATATGCAATATAACAATTACAAGAAGTCAATTTCAGAAGTAATACATAAAAAAAAATGTCACAGTAACTTAACAGGACAATGTAGATACATCGTGATTGGTTAACACACGAATAATGTTTGATTTATAAAATCATAACAAGCAATATAAGCCTCAACAACCCTACCAGAAAACATATCCAAGCATTATAGTAGGTAAACAACTTTGCCAAACGGCTAACAGATAAACATCCATCTAGACTGCAATGATGCTGTCCTGAACTGTGTGAGTGTTACTGAACTGAGTTGAACAGCGTAGTTAGTTTCTCCAGCCAGAACATGAGACAGCCGGCACTTCTTTCCTGTGTGTGCAGACATGACGTAATGACGCAAGGATGAACATCATTAACCATTGATTTCGTGCCAAATTGAACCTGACAGCTAAAAATACAAATCATTTTTATAGGCTAACCGTAGTGAATCGGGGTAAGGTAAGGACATTGTTTCGAACACTGATTGTTGATGTACTCAATCAATAATGGCAATTTGTTCATTTTTAACCAAAAAATCTTATGTAGTGCAGCTTTAACAGGAGATCATATTAAATTCTGATGACTGCTCAGGACCTGATAGATGTAGGCAAGCAGCGAGGAAGACAATGCTGGTAAGTCCAGACACACTCCAGACTTTTCAAACAACTCATGGTGATGTAGATTGCAAAGTTTGGGAGGAATACAAAATAAAGAATCAGTGTTGTTGTGAAATAAAGAGGAGCTGACATTCCGCTGGAGCAAAACGGGCATGTTGGAGCATAAGATATGGCGTTATATCTGTAAGACATCCTTTATTAAAGTTAATTTAAATTTCATATTCTAAAGCACAAACTGGTACTTCTCTATGTGGTCAGAGCTGCTTATATGAGTCGCATGAAGCAAACAGAGTGGGAGAGATTGAAACTGATCAGGGGGATGGAGTCGTTCTTTCTCGCACACAATTGTTACATCTTCAGGTGATATTGTAAATGCTCTTGATTTATTGATTTATTGATTTATTGATTTATTGATTTATTTTTTTGGCCCACGATTTAATTAAATCGTTATATATGTGGCATGCTGTGTATCTTGTGAAGAAATCTGTGTTACGTGGCAGAACAGTTTGTTTTTTTGTAAGTTGAAGATTTATCAAAATCAAGTGAACAATGAGGTGAGAGAGGGTAGACTTATTATTGTACTCTACAAACATACGTTTTTAATTAGTCTTTTTTTTTTTTTTTTGCTTTGTTTTACATTATAAATATCTTAATGTCCTTTACAACAAAGTACATTTACATGAGGACCTACACTGTTTAAGGTGTTTAAATTTGTTTTCAGAGAATATTGAATATAATATTGAATATAAGTGTATTTTGTCTTATTGCACTGGCAGAAATATCTATCTGCCAGGGGTGCGATTTTTCGATCTACTTAGTCTTGCGATGCTTTTGGGAAACAAGGCCCAGGTCAGTTAAATAAAATACACTTATATCCAAGTATATCCATTCTCATGCAATATTGCTCCTTGGGTAAATGTGTCTTTAGGTTTTTTAGACATTTTTACTGAAAACAAGATTTTTAGTCTTGCTTGTGTAGACTGTTTATTACATTTTTGGATGACATGGATTTCTGGTCTTCACAGAATTACTATGAGTATGGCTACTTTTAATGAAAGTGAGGTGGCCAGCATTTTTTAGTGAGAGACAGGTAAAGTTCCGTTATGCTTGCTTTTTTTTTTTTCTGACGTATGTTTAATACCTGTTTCCTATCTTGAAACATGGTGAACCATCACAGTTTAATTCACCTGACACCATTTTTTCCCCATGCTTACCTTATTGCAAATATGTACATACATATTTTAGAGAAGCAATTGGACTGGTGTCCTGCACCAAGCTGCCATAGTTACTGGACGGTGATTACTGATGTATCTTTCTTAATTTTCTTGTCATATTGATAAAAATGATTTTATTATACTCACATTTGTTTGTTCTGTTTTCATGTCAAATTTAACATGAAGGTTTTGGCTAGATTGTAAAGCAGTGCTGTAGTAATTGGAAATGAAAATTGTCATTGCATTCGTATGACCTGCTCTGTAAAAATTCAAATGACTTTTTTGCAGTCTTGTTTAATATGTATGTCTTTTTCTTGTTTGTATGATGTTCTGTACTGATTAAAGATCAGCGCAGAATTCACCAGGCTTGTGTCGGTGGACCTCAGCAGGTCCTTTTATGTGGGTTTTGACATGTCGGTGTTCTTCTGTCTGTGTGGACACTTTCTTGCGAATGCATGCCATTCTACAGAATTAGTTCAAACTGCATTGCCGCAATAACTGTTAAAAACAATTAAGAATTCAGATATAAAAATTTATGATCTATTTAAACTCAAGGTGTGAAGTACAAAAAGTTTGTCCATTGGCTAAGCATGATTTTTGCCACACCCCTGCAATTTTGACCAGGAAGTGAGACTGCATTCCTGTCCATCATGGTATGGTGAGTAGTTTAGATCCCATCATTTTGAAGTAAATGTGCTCCAACGTCTAAAGAATCACCGCACACATATTCTCTGCTATTTTATAAACATTTTTGGGATTTAATCTAAAATATTCAGTTTTGTATGTATGTACAACTATTCAAAGCTTGTTATAAAATTAGCTAAAAATAAAAAAAGCTAAAATCTTTCCTAATAAGCTAAATTGTCACTACTGAAACAATCACTATCGAAACATATGATACAGTTTTGGTATTAACAAAAGGTTATGTTAAACCATTCATTTTAAAGAAATAATCATAAGATTTGAACAGTTGTACGTACATAAGAAAATGTAGATTAAAACCCCAAAATGTTTATTTAATTGAAACAAATGTGTCGGTAGCAACAATTTTTAAAGTTGCACACTGAGTTTCAGACTTTGTAGCACATTTACTTCAAAATGATGGGATCTAAACTGCTCACCTTATGGCCATGATGGACAGGGATGCAGTCTCACTTCCTGGTTGTATTTTCTTTTAAATGTTGGATCTGTTTGTTTTGTTACAGACATTTTGAGGATACATTAGTTAAAGTGCTCAGAAAGTCAGACAGCTAATGCTTAATATTAATGTTATTGTTGAGCTTTTATTTTCTTAAACTTAAAAAGTTGAGTTGTTATTTTAAACTATTCCTCATCTGTATGAAAAACAACCTGTATGAGCAAGCAGTCCTTTACTTCATTGAAAATTCAAAAGTAGTGTTGGTCCTTCCAAATACAGATAATATGAACAACAGTTATGTCCCTAATTAATCTGTGTTTTTAGATGAGTTTAATAGATTTGAGGCTGACTTGATACATGTCAATGAGTTGATTATTCAAGTGCCACTGGTCTTGAAGTGCACCTGACAAGTAAACCAGCATAATTTTCATTAGTTTTCTAAGTAGCATCTTGATTGTCTTCCATTATCTACATCCTAATGACAGCCTATGTGAAAATAAAACATGTTGGAATTCACTTTCAGATGAGCGATACTTAAACCATGAGATCCTGCCGGAGGAAGACGGCAGGTGTGAATAGCCTACAACTCAGAAACAATTAAATTCCATTAAGGGCCTGGGTAGCTCAGTGGTCAAATATGCTGGCTACCACCCCTGGAGTTCGCTAGTTCGAATCCCAGGGCGTGCTGAGTGACTCCAGCCTGGTCTCCTAAGCAACCAAATTGGCCCGGTTGCTAGGGAGGGTACAGTCACATGGGGCAACCTCCTCGTGGTCGCTATAATGTGGTTTGTTCTCGGTAGGGTGCATGGTGAATTGAGCGTGGTTGCCGCGGTGGATGGCGTGAAGCCTCCACACGCACTATGTCTCCGTGGCAACGCGCTCAACAAGCCACGTGATAAGATGCGTGGGTTGACTGTCTCAGACGCGGAGACAACTGGGATTCGTCCTCCGCCACCCGGACTGAGGCGAATCACTATGCGACTGCAAGGACTTAGAGCGCATTGGGAATTGGGCATTCCAAATTGGGAGAAAAAGGGGGAAAATCCCCCCCCCCCAAAAAAAAAAAAAAAAATTCCATTCGACGGTCAGATGAGAGATACTTAAACCATGAGATCCTGCTGAAGAAAGATGGCATGGGCGATTAGCCTACCCCCTATGGCGGACAGGGACCAAGCTGGGTTGTGACTAGAGGGTAACCCCCCAGTTGCCCAAAGTCTCATGAGAGTCGCATTCAACGTTTGCACACTGTGTTCATTTGGAGTCCCACAGAAACCCTACACCTATCCCTAATGAGACTCGTGTGAGGCTTGGGTGCCAGGTTGTTACCTTCTAAACACAGCCATCACAGTGGACATCACATGCAGGGTCATCACATAAGCTGGGTTTCCATCCATTTTTATGCGCATTTTGAAATTGAGCATAAGAAATCCTGAATGGAAACGCTTGATATGCGAATACATTTTCTAATTCACTTCAAATTTAATACGCTAGGAGGAGGTGGATGTTCTTGAGTTTCGCATTAGTTAAAATGCACATTAAGGCGAAACAGTTTATTCGCAAAACGATGATGTGTTTTGACCATTTGTACATGTGTTATGACGGAGTGTGCGGATGTAACAATATGACTGGATAACAAATTAAGGAATGAATGAATGATGCAACCAGCTTACTATGGCGAATCTTCCTGATAGAACTATCGCTTAAGGCGGGCGTACACGGTTCGATTTTCAGCTGTCGTGCGAGCTCCCGACCAATTTTTTTCCAGTCGGGAGAGATTGCGTGGAAATCATTGGAGCTCATGTGGTTGCGGCTCGCATCGTGTGAGAGGAATTACAAGTGGAGCCAAGCAAGTGAGAGAGTCTGGCACAAAAAAGGCCACGGTGCTCCGGAAGCTGAAGCTGTTACGTTTAACCTGTTATGTTTATGAAGCTGATGTGTTTAAGTGACTATGTGTTTATGAAGCTGATGTGTTAAATGCCTACGTGCCTGTTAAGCTGATGAGTTTATGAAGTTGTAAAGCACTAAAGTGGCCTATTAAAAGTCCTATCTGATCCAGGAAAAACCTGCTTCCCTGTGTTCTCCTTCCCACCTGTTGTGAAGCTGTTCTACATCGGTGCCAAACCCGGGAATCATTGAGGTATGCTCCATGGAGCCCTCCCAGTTGGCCGAGATCCTCCAGTCCCTCACCAGCCAACATCAGAACCACCAACAATCCCTGCTTGAGCTCCGCCAAGACCAGGATCGGCGCTTCTTTGAGATCCTGCAAGCTGAAGCAGATGACCGGCATGTGATCTGGAAACTTCTTGGCCAGGAGAGAGCCCCGGCTGTGACCCCAGACAACCATAGCCCCCTGCCCCCACCCACGCTCCTGAAGATGGGGATGGAAGATGACTCGGAGGCTTTTCTTGACCTTTTTGAGCGGACGGCTGAGGTCTGGAGCTGGCCACATGACCAGTGGGTGGCCAGGCTCCTTCCGCTCTTGTCCGAGAAGCCCAGCTTGCTGCCCAACAGCTGCCGGCGGCTAACCTCCTGGCTTATGACGACCTGAAAAAGGCCATCCTGCAGTGGTTGGGTCGAAGTCCGGAGCAGTACCGACAGTTCTTCTGGACCTTGAAGCTGGGGAAGTCCGATCACCCATTTGCCTTTTCCCAATGGCTCCAAGACATGTGCCGGAAATGGCTGCTGGTGGGGAACGTGACGTCGTGGGAGTCATCGATCAAGTGGTACTGGAGAAGCTTATCCTTCGTCTGCCAAAGGGAATGGCAGAGTGGGTCCAGTGCCACCGCCGGCGTCACTGGAGGAAGCTGTCCAACTCGTGGAGGACCATATGGCGGCATACCCGAGGGCGGAAGAGCCCTCTTCTTCTTCTTTCTCTCTCCCTCTTCCCCCTCCCCCTGTGTGTTCCCTCCTCCCCTCTCACTCTGCCCTCTCTCCAGAGCCCGTTCCTGCCATGCAGAGGCAAGGAGCTCTGGATCCCCGACACTCCGCAGGCTGCCCCCGATCGGGCCGGAGCGTACCGGATACCGGTAAGTGTCAAGGGTTGTAACCAAACCACTATCCACCAACGCTTGGTTCAAAGTGAGGCTTTGGGCACAGCTAAAACGGTGAGGGTGAAGTGTGTGAATGGGGATATTCACAATTACCCTGTGGTGACCCTTGTTATTAAATTTCAGGTAACAAAACATAAAGTGGAGTCCGTGGTTAGTTCCCACCTCACCCATCCACTGATTCTGGGGACTAATTGGCCTGAATTTAGAAATGTATTAAAGGGAACATGCGCAGATGGGTCCTGCACTAAAGCAATGAGATGTGAGATGTGAGATGTGCGATGCTCTGGCAGGGGAGGCGGAGCCAGGGCCATCTTCGTTTGCTCCATGTCAGGATGACGTAAGGTGGGGAGAGGTTGCGGCCCCTCCCGTCCTCGGAGGATTTCCCGAAGGGGATTTCCCTTTGGAGCAGTCATGAGACGAAACCCTCAAGCACGCCTTTGACCAGGTGAGAGTGATCGATGGTCAACAACTCCAGCCGGGTGTCACCCTTTCATATCCTTATTTTGCAATTATAAACGAGTGGTTGTATAGAGTGATGCAGGATGCCCAAACAAAAGAAGATACAACCCAGCTCTTAATACCGCGTAGCCGTCGGGAAATGGTATTCCAGGCGACTCATTATAATCCCATGGTGGGTCATCTAGCGGAAAGAAAAACACTGAACCACCCAATAGCCCGTTTTTATTGGCCGGGCATTGGCGGTGATGTCCGCAGGTTGTGTGCAGCATGCCGCGAATGCCAGCTGGTGAATCCACCGGTCACCCCAAAAGCGCCATTGCACCCTCTTCCGCTGATCGAGGTCCCCTTCGAGAGAATTGGAATGGACCTCATCGGGCCATTAGAACGGTCAGCACACGGACGTCGCTTTGTATTGGTCCTAGTGGACTATGCAGCGTGATAACCGGCAGCAGTGCCTCTGCACAACATCACAGCATGCAGTGTTGCAGAGGCACTCTTCAAAATAATCTCCTAGGTGGGGATTCCGAAAGAAATCCTCACCGATCAGGACACAACCTTTATGTCACGAACACCACATGAGCTTTACGAATTATTGGGCATTAAATCAGTCCGCACCAGCTTTTACCATCAACAAACAGATGGCCTGGTAGAGCGATTTAATAAAACCCTTAAAAATATGATTCGTAAGTTTGTGCATGAGGATGCTAGAAATTGGGACAAATGGCTCGATCCCGTTATTCACAGTACGAGAGGTCCCGCAAGCCTCCATGGGATTTTCCCCATTCGAGCTGCTATATGGACGGTGCCCGTGTGGCGTGCTTGATGTTATGCATGAAGCTTGGGAGGAGGGACCTTCAAACAGTAAGAATGAAATTCAATATGTTCTTGATCTTAGAGCAAAACTCCATACTTTGTGGCAACTAACACAGGAGAATTTGCTCCAAGCTCAAGAACGACAGAGCCGACTGTACGATAGGGGAACTCGGCTGCTGGAATTTGCACCGGGAGATAAGGTACTCGTATTACTTCCCACATCGAGCTCCAAATTACTCGCCTAGTGGCAAGGACCCTTTGAGGTCACACGACGAGTGGGGGATCTCTATTATGAGGTAAAGCGAACCGATAGAGGGGGTGCATGTCAAATATATGACCTCAGCCTCCTGAAATTGTGGAGGGAGGCGGTCCCTGTGACGTTGGCTACGGTAGTCCCGGAGAGGGTGGAGCTCGGGCCAGAGGTGAATACAAAACACAATCATTTCACCCCGGTCACTTGCGGAGACCACCTCTCACCGGATCATCTTGCAGAGGTTGCCAAGTTGCGAAAGGAGTTTGCAGACGTGTTTTCCCGTCTACCGGGTCGCACGAACCTCATACAGCACCACATCAAGACCGAGCCATGGTGGTGGTACGTAGCTGTCCCTACCGATTGCCCAAGCACAAAAAGAAAATTGTCTGGGAAGAATTGGGGAATCGAATGCTCAATATGGGGGTAATAGAGGAATCCCATAGTGATTGGTCCAGCCCGGTCATTCTAGCTCCTAAGAACGACGGGTCTGTACAGTTCTGTGTGGATTATAGAAAAGTCAACGCAGTGTCTAAATTTGACGCATACCCGATGCCTCACGTTGATGAGTTGCTTGATCGGTTGGGCACTGCTCGATTTTATTCGACATTGGATTTGACAAAGGGTTATTGGCAGATCCCCTTGACACCAATTTCCCATGAAAAAAACAGCCTTCTCCACGCCATTTGGATTACACCAATTTGTGATGCTTCCGTTTGCTTTGTTTGGAGCCCCGGCTACGTTTCAGCCTCTCATGGACCGAATCCTCAGACCGCATTTGGCTTACGCCACTGCCTACTTAGATGACATCATCATTTACAGCAATGATTGGCAGCGGCACATGCAGCATCTGAGGGCGGTTCTGAGATCGCTGAGATGAGCGGGACTCACAGCAAACCCCAAGAAGTGTGTGATTGGGCGGGTGGAGTTACGGTATCTGGGGTTCCACTTGGGCCATGGGCAAGTGCGTCCCCAAATTGACAAGACTGCAGCGATTGCGACCTGACCGAGGCCCAAGACTAAAAAGGGGTGAGACAGTTCCTGGGGCTGGCTGGCTATTATAGGAGATTCGTGCCTAATTATGTGGATGTCACCAGCCCGCTGACTGGTCTCACTAAAAAGGGAGCTTCAGACCCGGTCCAGTGGACGGAGCAGTGTCAACAGGCATTTACGCAAGTTAAAGCCGCACTTTGAGGGGGGCCGCTTTTACATTCACCCGATTTCTCTCTTCCTTTTGTCTTGCAGACGGACGCTTCAGACAGAGGGCTGGGTGCCGTATTCTCACAGGTGGTGGAGGGGGAGGAGCCCCGGTGCTGTACATTAGCCGCAAACTCTCACTGAGGGAGACAAAGTACAGCACCGTAGAGAAGGAGTGTCTCACCATCAAGTGGGCGGTCCTCACTCTCCGGTACTACTTGTTGGGGAGGGCCTTCACCCTCTGCTCAGATCACGCCCCATTCCAATGGCTCCACCGATTGAAGGATACCATTGCGTGGATCACCCGTTGGTATCTGGCTCTTCAGCCATTTAAGTTCAAGGTGGTCCACAGACTGGGAGAGCAGATGGCTGTCACCGACTTCCTTTCCAGAAATGGGGGGGGGGGGGGGAGTGGTAGATAGGCCGGATGTCTCCCCGGCCTGAGTCGGGCGGTGGGGATATGTGGCAGCGGGGGCGTGGTCGAGCGTCCGTCCGGAGAGAGATAAAGTGGTAAGGGCGCTTGTACCTGAGCTAGATTATGTGTAACACCTCTAATTCCAGTGAGCATGGGGAGAGCGGCATATAAGCAGCCACACCACCAGCAGAGAGGGTGAGAGAGTCTGGCACAAAGAAGGCCACGGTGCTCTGGAAGCTGAAGCTGTTACGTGTAACCTGTTATGTTCATGAAGCTGATGTGTTAAGTGACTACATATTTATGAAGCTGATGTTTTAAATGCCTATGTGCCCGTGAAGCTGATGAGTTTGTGAAGTTGTAAAGCACTGAAGTGGCCTATTAAATGTCCTACCTGAGCCAGGAAAAACCTGCTTCCCTGTGTTCTTCTTCCCGCCTGTTGTGAAGCTGTTCTACATTAACCAATCAAGAAAAGGTATTACAACTCACATGCTCAATGAAAACTGAGTGTTCATGAGGCTTTTACACACTTGGAGAAAATGGTTGTGTTAAACTGTGTTTTTCCCATATTATTCACGACCACATCACTGGGATGGATTCTACAGAAATGCCATGCTGTTCTCTGCACTTCAAACAAATAATCTGCCATACAGGTTGCGCTAGAAAACAATCTTTATCACTCTGACTGACAGAGTTTTAAAATTTCCATCATGGTCTATTTTTATTCGTCATACTTGCATTCGTTTTAGTTCTAGGGTGACATTTAGGAGGGCATAGCATCTGTTTTAATTGTATATACACATGATAATGGATATGTGTGTAACAGGTTAAGGTGGGCAAGGAGGAGGCGGGAACCGGCTGAACAGTCAACATAAACTTTAATGATATATATGAACTTAAAACAACATAAACGAACACAGACACATATGCAGCGCGGCCGCGTGCATCTCTCTCTTACGAACTGGCATCTCTGGCCCCCCTTTATCTCGCTCTCCCGCTGATCATCTGATTGAGCACCGGCCGTGCACCATAACGGACTGGCCACGCCCTCCTACTTGTCACAATGTGATAGATTTTTTTAACTATCCAAGTGCGAGTCTGGTGAAACCAAGGACTTCTAGGTTGAAAGTTCTACCTGTCAATCAACTGCTGTGCTAAATCAAGAATTTGAAGTTTTGCTACGTGTTGGTTTAAGTGCATTCACATGGACAAGACCTCACGGATCTTCTTCAGAATGTCTACTATCAACATGCAAGCAGTGATACAGATAATGAAGGACGTAGTTTACATCTAAAGCTGAATAGTTCAGGTAGCCTGCCCTACTCCACTAATTAATAATAACATTTAATTGTTAATGGGGGGGAACAATAATAAAACATTTAATATGGAATTAAATTTTCTATTTCATGTTTTTTTTTATTTTTTTAAACGGATTTTGTTAGAATTTAAATATGCTGGTAATGAAGATTTTATTTATTTGGTTGAAGTTGATAATATAATGAAAATAAGCCATTAAGTTAAATTAACTATAACTTGGGTACTGAAAACTTAAAAAAAAAATAATAATAAGTTCACATTACTTTTATAAAGTTATTTCAACTAAACTTGACTAGTCCACATAACTTTTATCAAGTTGTTTCAACTTTACTTGATAAGTCCATGTAACTTTAAATATGAGGTTGAGTCAATTAATAATTTATGTCAACATAAATTGTCTAGTTAAAAATAGTTAATATTCTAATTAAATACAACTTGATTGAGTCAAAGCAAAAAGACAATTAGCCTAGATTAAGTGAACAAAAACATTTTACAGTGTAGGATTATGCTGCAAGACAGATTAAATAATAGCAGCTCAGACAAATACAGGGATGTGGTTTAATCATAATATCACATATTCAGTATTCGGTTAGCGCTCAGGAAACTCTTCTGAATTGTACGAATATGGCTGGATAATACTGGATGACGAAATGCAGGAAACCACAAACCCTCCAATATACTGGCAAGGGACCATGACTGACAGCTGTTTTAGCCATTTAAAATCTTATTTATTGGCACAACAGTCACTTTTACAACAGAAAATCTTGGCAAGGAACTGAAACCAAGAGTGCGAAATGTGACCACACCTGAAGCATTAAAACCACAAATTATGAATATATGAGTCTAACAACAGATAGGAGAAGAACTCCAATTTTCATAAATTATGAATGAAAATAAGAAAATAGTTTGTACTATTAAAAATTGTATTTACAATTGTTATTATTATTATTATTATTATTATTATTATTATTATTATTATTACAGCTATGCCACAGATTTAGAAAATGATGACATTGATATTAAGGTCAAAATGCTTAAGTGTCACTTGAGTAAAATCAAACAAACATAAGCCAATTCATTTAATTCAACCCCAGTAACTTAATTTAGAATAAAATTCAGCCATTAAAATTACAATTTAAATGAAATAAGGTTTACATCCCATTAATAGTGCGTTAAGGGCTAGATGAGCTAAAGCAGATGGTGAACTGTAACAAGAGTTACTGTAAAAAAAGAAAAAAACTTTCACTTTATTTGTATATCAACAGCTTTAGTGATTAATACTTATTTAAAAAAAAAGATGAACACATTTTTTTTAGCCTATAAAATTGAGTTTAGCATTTATAGTCTGATTGGAATGAATCACAATGCATTTAAAATGTATATCTTTAACACTCAAAAAACACTTCTCACAGCACAAGGATGCCAGAAAGTTCCCTTTGACTAAAAATGCAAACATCTGCAACATGAATGGTGTCATTTTCCATGCAGGATCACAATCCAAGAAATGTGAGTGAGAAGTGAGAGTGCATTAGTTTTAACTGTTTGGCACCAGCTGCATGATTTATCTTGAGAGGACTACATCATGTGTTTGTGGCGAAGCACGCTCATTAATCTTTAGAAGTGGAGAAAGCAACCTCCAGAAATGTTCCTTGGCAGCAGGTTTGTAGTGTACCACTAAGCAGGGAAAATGATTGTTATCAAGTTTGTTAAAATGATTGCGATACGCAGACCCAGGAAGATTGTTTCCAGAACCTTCAACTGCCTGTTCTCACTGATTGAGGTTTAGAGCAGAATGCAACGTGCAGCTGTTGGTTTACTGTCTGTGACTTGGTTTCTCAATTAACCATCTGATCCAATCTTGCCTTGTGTCCCAGCCCACCTGTACATACACTCCATAGCATTCCAGTCATTCCAAGGCACTCCCAAACACTCCTTCCTCCAGTGAAAGGCCACCTGCATGATTCCAAACTCTAGAGTCAAGCTGCTGTTAAACCTCTGCAACTTATCTGCAATTCATTTCATTACAGGACATTGTCCACTTTATAAAAACAAGTGACTCATGCATAGCATAGAGCACTGTAAATAATACTGTTAAAGTTATGGTAAGAAAATTAGCAGCTGTGGTAAAAATAGGCTGGGTATTACGATATGGCAGAAGAGCATTTAATTATTCATATAAATATTGTAGGGTACAATGGAGCTAAACAGGGTAAAAGCCACTTTTGATTTTATTTTCTCCCAAAATAATTAGTAACAAAAACTACCACAGCAATTTTTTTGAACACCTGTTTGTCAATATGTACTGCCAGGGGCATAGCTATCCTTTCAGAAGTGAGGAGAACAGAATGTCAAATGTAATACCAGTTTTTACTGACCACTGACTAAGATTTATTTTCTCTCATATCTCTACTTGCTCTTAATTGGCTATTTATACTATAAAACAAAAATTAATAAGAAAGAAAGAAAGAAAGAAAGAAAGAAAGAAAGAAAGCATATGTTCTGTACTGTAACACTTTGTATTGTATTCTATTCTATTCTACTTCTACAAAAATACTCCTAGACCTTATATCAGTAGAGCTAAGAATAACATGCAGGACATTTTCAATAAACATTAAATTTTTGACTGGTTTGTTCAAAAAGAACAAAATATTAAACAATACAAAAAAGCAATAATAGATAACACTATAAATCAAGACCTTTCACAAAACTTTAATGCATATCAAAACTGTGAATAACTTTAAATGCTATATGTAACCCAGGTTAACTAGGGTTAAAGAAATGAACATGCATTACTGTAAATTAATGTGATTAATAGTTAAAAATTAATAACTTAATAAACTTATTAATTAATGACTCTATTGAACACAACACTTTATAGAATATCTACATAACTGAAATATTCCTCAATCCTATACTTTGAGTGCTTCAGTTCTGAGTGAGTTAATATCTTGACCAATCTGAGTGTTGTATTTATTGGCTCCACACACTCGTTGAGCCAGCAGACGCAGACTGCAGAGATCAGGAGGGAGAAAGAACGGGAAGAAACAGTAGCTGAAAGTTGAGAGTTTAGACGGATAATAGCAAACATAACTTTGAAAATAGTCCTTAAAACTCTTGAAATCAGTTGAAAGAAGAGACTGTTTGATAGAATCAATTACAACTTAGCATCTACGACCAGTGTCGGCACCCAAAATATGATTTAAAAGACCTTTTCACTCAGAAAGGAAAGATCGTGATGCTGTCATCGGAGGCTAATTTATGATTTCAACAGAGAGGCTAATGTAATGACTTATACAACAAATTTGCGGAGATTCTCAAGGCAGGATGCATGGAATTCGTGTTCAAGTAGCAGTAGGAGTACATTAAAAAATATATAGCAGTTCCATAGCATTATTTCTGGTTATTCTGATATGTGGGTATGATTTGGTGAACTGAACAGACTGCTGTGAAGGATTAGATATGCTAGTTATATGGTGCATTTTGAATTTTGACTCCCTGCAAAACTGTATTGCAGAAGGCCCAAGACTGATCTGTGTCCGTTTCCCAATAACGATTGATCTTAGTGGTTAAGAGCATTTTCTACAAGTAATTTTTACGATCGTTAATAATTTTTTTATGTGCGTCTCCCAAAACTGCACTTAACGTGAATGTGCAAGGACGTGCTTTAAGTGCTACTTTTAGAGATTTGCTGTCCGTGTAGTGAGATATTTGTAACTTACCTCACTGGAAATGTTTATACACATTTAATATAATAAAATTACGCAATTACATATTATTTTGCAATAATTTTGTATTGAATGATCTATTTATTTTATACAATCACTGATTCATTTATCAGGTTTGCATTTTTTATATTTCGTTTTCACAAATTGCTCTGTTGGTTGAGAATAACATTTCCAGGATCAGTGAAGACAGCGGAGGCCCTGTGTATGGTCCTGCCAATGACAAGCATTAATTGCATATAACGAGGTTTACCGTTATTGCGGAGCACAAAATAAGGGGATGTGTGGAAGTTGCACTTTAGGGACATTCACCAATCAAAGGGAGGACTCTTTACGCCCAAGTGATTATGGTAACAGCAATGCTACACAACATGTGCGATACTACACAATGCGTGGTGCAGGCAAGAGCACCCTTGGGTGTCAGAAATGAAGAGGAGACGAGGATGAGGAGCCAATATACAGACGATTTTCATACTCCACACCACTTAATTATTTATTTAAAGCAGACTCTGTGATAGCTCAACAGAGTAATCTTTAAAAAAATAAAAAATAAAAAAAGGTTACAAACTGGTAATTACAAGGGTATTATGCTATAAATGTGGTTTATGAGGACATTTCTAGTAATTCAAATTGCTTAAAAAACATACTAAACAATGTTTTATTGAAAATGTAAAAATGCAGAAAGTTTTTTGTGAGGGTTAGGTTTAGGAGTAGGGTTAGGGTTAGGGGATAGAATCTATAGTTTGTACAGTATAAAAATCATTATGTCTATGGAGAGTCCTCATAATGATAGCTGCACCAATGTGTGTGTGTGTGTGTGTGTGTGTGTGTGTGTGTGCTATGATGTAAACTAAAGCCTATTGACTTTATGCTTAAAGATTTCAACTGCTGAGAGTTAATTGTGTTGATTTATGACGGAATGAAAGGTTATTCAGAGAGTGTTGAATCAGTCATCATGTGGCAGAGATCCCACGCAGAGTGATGATTGGTCGGTCCACCCTGCGTTTCCTTGCATCAAAATGGCACTGGGGAACCTGATACATCTTCACTTATTCTGAACCTTGCTCATTTAACCTGCCATCCGGGACCAAGTAAAACAGCTGTGGCTACTGTGAACACTACAGCAATGATAAGTTGCCATGCAATGAGAAAAAACAACAGGTCTAGCTCCCATCACTCTGCAAGTGAGGAAATTTGTGTGGATAAGGAAGATCTGCTTTAAGTTGTGTGTGGATGGTCATAAATCCGAAACACTCCCTCCATTCTCCCAAAAGACAAAAAACATCCACATGCTGGATGAACCGATGTGGTAATAAGACCCATGGTTGCAAATTTTCCAAATTGGAGATCAACTGGGCAAAGACACTCTTCCTTGGTCCAAGGGTCTAGGGAGTGCCCAGATATTTCTATGGACCTGAGTCAAGGAACATCAAAGCAATGCTGTGAAAACCCATAAGAAACAAAATTCTGATATGTCTTTAATGTCTCAATTGTTTCCTAGAAAGCAATGAAACCAAATAAAGGCTTTTGTTTCTTCTGAAAATTAGACCCTAGTAATCTCACATGTTTAAGACGAGATCAACAATGCCTCAAAATGTCTTAAAAATTGCCCAGATTTGCCAAAATGCCAAAGTCTGCAATTAAAAGTCAGAGATTTTAATATAAACTTACAGTACATTCAGTATGATTTTCATCCAATTCTTCCACATCCAAATGATCTGAGCTTTACAGTATGCTATCCATGTTCATTTATAGCTGTATATTTTTACTGTATGTCAACAATTGACTCATTTGTTTCAATTTTAATTTATCCTTTAAGGGAATATAGGAGAAACATCTAAGACAAGGTTGATACTTTAAACATTACTGAGATTTCTGTTAAAACTCATTAACAATTAAAGAGCAAAATCTGAGCAATAAAATATTCCTTATGAGAAGAGCTTAAGACAGATTCACAGAGGTCTTTGTCCGGAAGGATCTGTAGGTACATTCTTGGATTCTGGGCTCTGAGCCGAGCAGAACACCTGTAGAAGAGAATATGGAGAGAACCTCAGAGACTCTGAGAGAGAACAGTGCTGTGATGTGCTCCATAATAAGGCTTTCGTGTAAGATCCATTTCCCTCTATACTTACAAGCATCTGGCTCTGATAGAAAGAGAGAGATCCATAGCCTCTTTGATCTATTGTAGAGTTTGGGTCAGATCTGCTCAACTTTTAGGATAAAGCATATGTACCGGATCAGAGTTTTTATGCAATGCATCATTTCCACTGTGCTATAGTAGAATTTAAGGCAATTTATAAATAACCTTATATGACAGCTATGGGTGTCCTTTTTTAAACCTTTTAGACAGCTTGTGTACTCTGATGAAGTTCACAGCACTGTAGCAACATTTGGGAGCAACATATATGTTTTACAGATGAAATCTTTTTTTTTTTTTTTTAAAGCAACATGCACACTTGCAGCAATAAAGCGACCAGAAGTCAATCATTTTTTAAAGAAAGACGTCAATTTCAGAACATGAGCGATAGTGATGTGGGTGCATTCAGGGACTCAACAGACTGATCTCGCACTGTGAATTCGGAAACAGTTGGCTGACATTTCTTGAGCTAAACAATCTGTGCTTACAAAAATTTTAAGCACGGGCCCCTGTGGCCGAAGCATAAAGTGTTTTTGAACATTAGAGCACGTGTGAGCTCCAGTTTCCAGGTGAAGTGTCAACAGAGGTGTGCCAAAAGTGAGTAGATAAGCGGGTTTTTAAGTGCAAATGATTTAATACAGTAAAAAATAATTCATATTTTATTAACTCTATCCCCAAACCCCAACCCTAATCCTAACCGTCAATGGAGTAAAAATGTAATCTTAAAGGGAAAATGGAACCTCCCAATCGTGCTTGTCACTGATTATGAGGTGATAAGGCAATTATTCCAGGCTTCAATGCTGGACAAGGAAAAGGAGAGAGTAAACACACTTGAACTGATGCAAAAATGTCTGATAGGAGATGATGCTTGTCGGTAGCAACATCTCAAATTTCCATGTAATCATGTTGGACGCAACAAAGTTGAGAAAAGGTTAACTCTATGCAAATGAGCAGCAGCATGATGTGGTGACTGGCAATAGGAGTGAGGACTTTGGAGCTCACAAAAGATGTCTCCTGTGAGAAACTATATTTGAATATAGGCTAAATGGAGGATGTCAGTGTTAATGAAAGGGATTTCTCTGATTTGTCTCATTTAGAGATTTAAAAAATGATGCGTGGAAAAAATGTGTTTACATTCTGTGTGAGTTTGGTTCATGCATTGATAATTGTTCATTTTATTGATTATATGATACATTGAGCACTGCTGCAATTTATATATAAACACTTTGCTCTCCAAAATGTAAATTTCTAGCAGCAAGAAAATTGTATGACATCTTACTTTTACTGGCAATCTAATTTGTTTTCAGATTTTCAAAAGCTGTGGCCCATTGTTTTTGCATCCAGTGGCAGGAACACCAACAGTCCATTGACCTGGCGACCTCCATCGATAAAATTGCTGTCAGTGTGAATGGGGCTTTCATGTTGTTTAGAGACAGCATCTCTGAGGATGTTTGAGAAATTACCTGCACAGTATGCTACCAGTTTTGCAAAAGTTTCTTAGTGTGTCCTTATAGTATTTTATAAATCTCAATGCCAACAGAAACACTGTTAACTTCTATTAGTTTCTTGGGGGCCACAGTTTTGGACATACAGCAGAGGCCAATTTGGCTGCAAAGAGCCATTTTTATTTTCTCCCAAAGAAAAAAAAAACAGAAGACATACCTCTTATGACATGGATGAAGATCAGTTATGATAAAAAATAACTGAACTGAACTCCAAGTTATGTTTCTTCATGTTTATACAGTCTACCTTAGGCAGGTCTTATTCTCATTTTGATAAGAGGAACATTACTCCTTGTAAATTTCAATTACAGTTCAATATATTTTGTAAATTAACATTATTTTAAAACCAACAAGGTTATCACGTTTAGAGAAAGAGCTGGTGGCAAAGAGCCGTAACTCCTTTGCGTTGAGAGTGAACCAGTACTTTACGAGTGCATCTTCATTAGGGTCGAAATATGAGGATGCACACAAGCCTTGTGGAATATTTACCATCATAAAAACCTTAAGTCTTGGAGCCATTCTGATGGTCTAAAGATGCTGATTGTTAGTCTTTGTGGCATAGATCGTCCTGCCTTTGCTAGGTACATTCAGTCATATGAAAAAATATTTTTACTTGAATAAAACCAATCATTTCAGATGTTGTCAGCACATTGTTTGGCTCACCTGAAAGTTTTTATCATGTGTATAAATTAGTAAATTCTCTGAAGTACATTAATATTATTCGATTTATGGGGAAATATTGATTGTGTATGACTGATTAACATATTAGATTCTCCCCTCAGGATGCCAACTATGGCTTTATGTGTGAATAGCATTACTTTCTGAGAATGTCTGACTTAATGTATCTCTTGTTTTTTAGTTTTTTTCTCCCCTTTTCTCCTCAATTTGGAATGCCCAATTTAGTCCCCTCTAAGTCCTCGTGGTGGTGTAGTGACTTGCCTCAATCCGGGTGGTAGAGGAGGAATCTCTGTTGCCTCCACGTCTGAGACCATCGATTTGCGCATCTTATCATGTGGCTTGTTGAGCTCCTTACCGCAGAGACATAGGGGTGTGGAGGCTTCACATTATTCTCCGCGGCATCCACGCACAACTCACAACATGCCCCACCGAGAGGGAGAACCACATTATTGCAACCACGAGGAGGTTACCCCATGTGACTCTACCCTCCCTAGTAACCAGGCCAGTTTGGTTTCTTAGGAGTTCTGGCTGGAGTCACTTAGCACGCCCTGGATTCGAACTCGTGACTCCAGGGGTGGTAGTCAGCATCTTTACGCACTGAGCTACCCAGGCCCCATGTCTCTCTTGTTTTTAAGCTGTTTTCATGTGAAATGTCTTTAATTCTTAGGATAAAATGCAATGTTTTGTACCAAGTTCTGGCATGAAGTGTCATGAAAACATATCTAAATCAAATTCATAGATCCATAGATCAGGTTATGTCACGCTCTTTGACAGTCTTTTTTCCCAACAGTTTTTTTAGTCAATAATACATTATGCCCTGCTCATTTTGTCCATTCTGGCTGACATGGTGTCCTTGGCCATCTGTCTTTTTTCCAAGCATCAAACTCTGACTGTACGTCAGTGGAGGCCATGAGGGCCTCTTTTCACCAGCATATAGGAAAAGGAAATGGGTGCTCCTCATTCTCTAGCTTCCTTTTAATAATATTCTTTATTTAGGAATTTTGGAAATTTGGTAAATCGACACATTGATGACTTACATAATTTCCTCAGCAGACACAACTGAATGCATATAAACAAATACATTTCAAATGTACTCAGGGCAAAATACTACAGAAGACAGATTAATGAATCCATAGACTGTGTTGGGTGTAATCTAATGACTTTTTTGGTACAAAAAGTAGTGTAGCGCATTTCATTTCAAATTCTTGTAATCAGATTACTTTCAATTAAAACATTATTTACTTTTAATTACTTTACTTGGGTTACACATATTTTTAAAATAATATTTCACATTTAAAACTTTAAGTATGTTAATATGTAATTCTGTTTGCGTTTAGTGACCGCTGAAGGGTGTGCACCCCTAACGAGTCTACAGCAATGAACGAGGAAATATGGTTATTATTTGAATTTGCTGAGTGGAAAAACAAGAGCTCTTCTGTGAAAAGTGTAACTCAAAAGTAATTATTAATGTGATTACTTTTTCGATTACAATTTTAAAGTAGTAATTAGCCATTTTTAGTTAATTAAGTTAACTTAAGTTATATTAAGTTAAGTTATCTTATTGAATAGTTAATGGGACTTTCTAAATATCTCAAGAGCTTCAGCTGAAGGTTTGAGGCAGCCATTCATGAGGACTAGAAAAATGGGTGAGAGAACACTTAAAAGGGAGACCACAGGCATGGTCACAAAAGCAGAAATGAAATAAACAGAGGACTAGTGCAGTGGTTTTCCACTGGTTTTGCTTCAAGATCCAGATTTTAAGTTGGACATCAAGTAGTGACCCAACACAGTACCTAAATTGTACAAAAGTAACAAAAATGTCCTTAAAAGCAAACACTAAAATGTATTAATATCACCATGAACTGTATTGGTCCAACATGCAAAATTATTAACATGATGTTAGAAAACTGAATAAGAAACTAACAATTTTGTAAATGCATGAATAACAGCAGAAGTTGGATTTTAACAGTCTAACATATGGAACAAACTCTGGGATAAATATTGTGTAAGTAAAAAATATTTAGTAAAATTAGTCATATTACCAAGTGGCTGATAAATCCCAAAACTCATTAATTACTGTAGAGATCAGTTAATGTGTCAATCATTAATGTACACATCTTTATTTGGCCATGCTAATATAACCGGTCCTGCTCGACCCGCTCCAAATGGGATTCGAACCGGTGTCTCTGGCATGGGAGACGGGCGTGCTAATGAGGATGTTAAAGGCTGCAGCCCTGAGTGTCAATGCTAGTGTGCCTCTTGAGGCCAAGGGAGTAAGGTTTACACACTGCACAGCTACCTACCAGATGGCTACCATCACAGTCACCTCCTAAACCTCACTCCCATCCGGGTCACAGCACCACTGTAATCGGTCCTGCTTGACCTGCTCCGAACAGGATTCGAAACAGCATCTCCAGCATGGGAGGCGGGCGTGCTAACAAGGAGGCTAAAGGCTACAGCTCCTAGCATCATTCGCTAGTGTGCCTCTTGAGGCCAGGGGATTGAGATTTACACATACCGCACAGCTATCACATACCAGCTGGATCCTGTTACACTAACTATGCACATTTAAATGGTTATTTGCTGTTAATTGTTTCATTTAGCATTGTTTTCTCACCACTGTGCATGACCCTGTCAGAACAGACCTGCATCCATACAACCACTGGACTAGAGAGTAGGACATTCAAGTGAAGAAAAGCTATTAAGAAAGGCCATGGGAGATAAAACATGAGTGACCTGCTCTTTCCTCCTCTCTCACCTGCAGCCCTTAATTGCCCACCAGAGAGGCTGATGGACCTTGACATTTATCATTCATTGTGAGAAGGGTCCTTAAAGGGATAGTTCACCCAAAAATGAAAATTCTTTCATCATTTACTGATCTTCAGGACTGTTGTTCCAGACCCGTATGACTTTTGTTTTTTAATGGAACATAAATGGAGGCTTAAGGGTAAAAATTAGGGCCTGACAAGCTCACTGAGGATGTCATTCTGCCTAACATCTCCTTTTGTGTTCTACAGAAGAACAATGGGTTTGAAACAACATAAGGGTGAGTAAATGATGAAAGAATTTAAATTTTTGGGTGAACAATCTTTAAAATATAATGATAATCTGTTTATTCTTCCAAACCAGTGTGTGGGGGTATTTAAAAAAAACAAGCACTTTGATTGTATATCAGTTGAATACATTCTGGCTAATTGATTTTGTAATTAAACTATGTTGAAACCCAAATTATCTGTACAGCATAAGCAAAGCCATGCTAGCCTCTTGCCCTTCACAAAGTTCACACAAAGGTGACTCTCTTTTCCCTTCTGTTAAGAACAATTGGCACTTTGTCCTAGCAAAAGTGTCAATAAAAAATAAATAAATAAATAAATAAACAGTGAATGGTCTCGGAGAGTGTTTTGGCCCCATAAGTGTAGGTCAAACAGTCCCATACAGTGTTCTCATTCACTCTTGTAAAATTCTGTAACATCTCTTCCTGCATGAAAGTATAAGTGACCCTTAACCCCATGACCCAAGGTTTGTGAAAACAAAACATACAGTCAGCCAAACAAGCCTCCACTGCCTTTAGCTCACCTAAACCATGTGGGAGTATGGGCCCTCACACCTGGGTCTCCTTTGGTGTTGATCCTTTTCATAGTAAATAATCACAGCATTGAATACAGCTCATCCACATTTATTGCCTGCAAAGATGTGCGAGCTGGCGTCTGCTTGTATTATTAGATTCATGAGAAAGCCACATGTGCTAATGGCAGTTCCTCGCACAGGTTTTGACTGGTCTTTCATCACTCTCGCATCCCCCACATGTTTCTACAGAGGTCTGGTATGCGTTAAACTGTCCGGAACATAAGAGAGGGAAAGTGGGAGAAGGAGAGGAAGAGTGGGAGATGGGAAAGAAGGAAACCAGCATTACTTGCCATATCCATAACTGAGCTGAAGTGAATTGGAAAGAAATGAATGCTCTCTCACTGATGTCACCTCGTTCTTTATGATGGTGAGATCAATATGGAGCACATAGTAGGAACAGTAGGAAAAATCACATTCATTTTCTCCATTGAGAAAATGATTTTTAACATTAACATATAACATTTTTAACACACACCTAACAGGAGAGCTGAGGTTTTCAAGTGTTGGTATGTGCTTCTCTAGAAGCCACATCAGTTCACTTCAAATGTGTTTAATAATATTGGAATCCCAACAAAGAATTACACTACCCATAACCCTTCATACAGATCCACCAGTCAAAGAAGTTGCTGTTACCATGGAAATTGAATTTATGGTCAGTAAGCTCAGCACCGACTGCCCTCTCGCATGAAGCATTTTGAATTAATGATTTTGATTGGTGTCCTTCAACTTGCAAACTATATACACTCACTGAGCACTTTATTCATGTGATTATCTAATCAGCCAATCGTGTGGCAGTAGTGCAATGCTTAAAATCATGCAGGTATGGGTCAGGAGTTTCAGTTAATTCACATCAACCAACAGAATAGGGAAAAAATGTGATCTCAGTGATTTCGACCGTGGCATGATTGTTGGTGCCAGACGGGCTGGTTTGAGAATTTCTGTAACTGCTGATCTCCTGGGATTTTCATGCCACATTTGGCACTCTATTTGGACTAGAGGTCTGCACAGGCCTTAAAATGAATCCCAAACATGACCCATACCCGAGACCATGTGGCCGACCCTACCTGGCCCAAACGATACCTTCAGATTTTAAGCCCGACCTGAACCCGAAATCACTTACTATCTAATTTCTTCTCCTAGCAAGTACTGTTGCAATAGGCTGTATTTTATGTAAGCATATAGGCAACATTCGTAACAGTACTAAAACAGTAAAAATACATAGTTCTAACAAGGCTCAGCAGCCCCTTATTACACTAGGACAGAAGGGAAAAAAAAACATTGCCTTACCGTTTATTTGCTGAATCTTCACCTGGTGCAGAACAATCTGGAATAATATGAAACAATGCAACAGTCCCCTCTATGCAGCCTGAACTTGTTTAGAATGTTGAATCTTTGTGACAACTGTGCTAAAAAAAAAGCAAAGAATGAAACAGAGCGCAGGTGTCTCAACATGCGTTTTTGAAAATTTGAAGTTCTTTTTAACTTGACATGGTGTATAAAATATGCCGGTCCTGCACGAGACGCTGAAGAAAAGCGAGACGCGATGCAAATGTCAAAGACATTAGTCCAGCATGTGTTTAAACAATGTTAAAACAGAACAGACGTACGCAAAAACACTAACAAAAACCTAATTTTGTGTCTGTGAGTGAGAGCGCATGTGCGAAACAAGTTCGGTAGGCCTGTTTATTTTTTTGTTAGTTATAAACCCGAACCCGACCACAACCCAAAGTCCTACTTGAAAAACTGACTCGAACCCGGCCCGAAACCCAATTATTAATGTTCCTAATAAGGTGTATATATTAGGGCTGTCAAACAATTAAAATGTTAATTCAGTAATCACATGAAATGTTGATTAATTAATCAAATGAATCACAATAAATCGCATATTAATATAATATAATAGGTTAATTATATTATAATAGATAATTAAATAAAAATAATATGTGATCATTTAAATGGTTTTCAGTGTCATAAACACTGCATTTTTAAGATGATGTGATGTCATAAAATATCGATATATTGATTATTGATTGGCTCATTATTTTATCTATATATTTTTGAGGCATCGATATTTTTAAATTAGCCGACATTTAAATTAGAAGCATAATTCATGCTTTCCAACTGTCTCAGTTGGCCTCTGTTTAACAGTCTGGAGTAATAGCATTGGGAGACCACAAGAGGGTGATATAACATTTATTTCATACACACACACACACACACACACAAACACACCACACAGATAGGATGACCTGGAATGGCGCAGGAGATGGTAGTCCATTCCAAAGTTAAGAAGGTTTTTGTATTTCTTCAAGAATGAATGAAGAGCGATGAGTTTGCTGCAGGTTAGTGAAACTGGTGAAACTGCGCAAACTGAACGATTAGAAATGGCGACGTTTTATTATGCAATTTCTCCATATGTACAGTAGCCTTTAACAGGTCTTTCATTCAAACCACAAAACAACATATTTGAAACTGAAAATAGGCTCTATTAAAAATACTTTTTCACAATAAATCATCCAGTGATGGCTAGAATAAAATATCTTTGTCCTTTGATAATAATTTGGGTTGAATTATTATCAAAGGACAAAGATGATTTATTGTGAAAATGTATCTTTCATAGAGCCTATTTTCAGTTACAAATATGTTGTTTTGTGGTTTGACAGCTTGAATGAAAGACCTATTAAAGGCTATGAGATGCAGGCTAGGGAGACGAGCAGGCGCGCTGGTCAGGCTCCGTCGGCGTGGCTTTCGAACAGCGGTGCCGAGTATTCATCTAGCGAATCTTCCTAACAAAACGGACGAACTACATCTCCTCACCCGTACAAACAAGGACTTTTAAAACTCTGCTGCCTTGTGCTTCACAGAAACCTGGCTGAGTGAAGCCATTCCGGACAGCGCATTACATCTGCCGGGCTTTCAGCTGTTCAGAGTGGATTGCATCGCGGAGTTAACGGGGAAAATGAGAGGCAGTGGAACATGCATTTACATCAATGAAAGTTGGTGTACAGATGTAACAGCGTTAAAAGGATGTGCTGTCCTAATTTGGAAGCGCTCTTTATTAACTGTAAGCCGTTCTACTCGCCACAGGAGTTTTTCTCATTTATTCTGGTGAGTGTGTATATCGCGCCAAACGCGTGTGTGAACACAGCGCTGCAACAGCTGACTGATCAAATCACAGACACAGAACAACAATACCCGGACTCAGTTATTATTATTCTTGGGGATTTTAACAAAGCAAATCTCACACGTGAACTGCCCAAATACAAACAGCACATTACATGCCCCACCAGTGACAGGAACATACTGGATCATTGCTACATAACAATAAAGGATGCATATCGCTCTGTCCCAAGAGCAGCTTTGGGACTCTCTGATCACTGTCTGGTTCATCTTCTTCCAACCTACAGGCAGAAATTTAAATCAACCAAGCCAGTAGTAAGGACTGCAAAGAGATGGACCAATGAAGCAGAGCGGGAACTACAAGTCTGCTTCGATTGCACGGATTGGAGTGTTTTTGAGGCTGCAGACACCAATCTGGATGAGCTCACAGATACTGTTACATCATATATCAGTTTCTGTGAGGATATGTGCATTCCTGCTAGGAGTTATTTATAGTTCAACAAAGACAAACCATTGTTTACAGCAGAGCTCAGGCAGCTTCGTCAGGCCAAAGAGGATGCTTACAGGGGTGGGGATAAAGTCTTGTACAGTCAGGCCAGGAACACACTGAACAAGGAAATCAGAGTGGCTAAAAGAAGATACTCTGAGAAGCTGAAAAAAAAGTTTTCAGCTAACAACCCTGCATCAGTGTGGAGTGGAATGAAGCAACTCACAAATTACAGGACTCCTACCCCTAACCCTGTGGTGGACCAACAACTGGCTGACGACCTGAATGTGTTCAACTGCAGATTTGAAAGGCCCAATCTCACACTCCACACCCACTCTGACCTTCACTTCACACAAACACCAACACCTCCTACAACCCCCCTCCTCCCCCCTCCTGCTACTCAACCTGCACTTAAGATCTGTGAAGATAATGTGAGCCGGGTCTTTCGGAAACAAAAGACGAGGAAAGCTTCAGGCCCAGATGACATCTCACCAGCATGTCTTCGATCCTGTGCTAACCAGCTGGCCCCCATCTTCACACAGATCTTCAATAGATAACTGGAGCAGTGTGAAGTCCCATGCTGCTTCAAATGCTCAGTCATTATTCCTGTCCCAAAGAAACCAAAAATCACAGGACTTAATGACTACAGACCTCTCGCCCTGACGTCTGTGGTCATGAAATCATTTGAGAGACTGGTGTTGGCCCACCTGAAGGACATCACTGGACCCTTTCTAGATCCCCTTCAATTTGCTTATCGAGCAAACGGGTCTGTGGATGATACAGTCAACATGGGATTGCATCATGTCCTGCAACATCTGGACAGACCTGGGTCATATGCAAGGATCCTTTTTGTGGACTTCAGTTCAGCTTCCAACACCATCATCCCAGCTATACTCCAGAATAAATTACACCAACTCTCTGTTCCCATGTCTGTCTGTCAGTGGATTACCAGCTTTCTGACAGACAGGCAGCAGCTTGTGAGACAGGGGAAACTCACTTCCAGCACCTGTACAATCAGCACTTGTGCCCCCCAGGGATGTGTGCTCTCCCCACTACTCTTCTCCCTCTACACCAATGACTGCATTGCCAAGGACCCCTCTGTCAAGCTCCTGAAGTTTGCAGACGACAGCACTGTCATCGGCCTCATCCGAGATGACGATGAGTCTGCATACAGAAGGGAGGTTGAACAGCTGGCTGTCTGGTGCAGTCAAAACAACCTTGAGCTGAACACGCTCAAAATGGTGGAGATGATTGTGGACTTTAGAAGGAACACCCCAACACTGACCCCCCCTCACCATTATAAACAGCACTGTGGCAGCAGTGGAGTCATTCATGTCCTTGGGCACTACCATCTCACAGGACCTGAAGTGGGAGACACACATTGACTCCATTGTGAAAAAGGCCCAGCAGAGGCTGTACTTCCTTCGCCAGCTGAGGAAGTTTAACCTGCCACAGGTGCTGCTGATACAGTTCTACTCAGCAGTCACTGAGTCTGTACTCTGCACTTCAATAACTGTCTGGTTTGGTTCAGCTACGAAATCAGACATCAGAAGACTACAAAGGACAGTTCGGACTGCTAAGAGGATTATTGGTTGCCCCCTGCCCCCCTTCAAGAACTATACACTTCCAGAGTGAGGAAAAAGGCTGTAAAAATCACTCTGGACCCCACTCGCCCTGCCCCTTACATTTTTGAACTGTTGCCTTCTGGCCGACGCTTCAGAGCTCTGAGAACCAGAACCGTCAGCCACAGGAACAGTTTTTTCCTTCAGGCTATCCATCTCATGAACAGTTAAATTGCCCCATTGAGCAATAACTATGTGCAATACACAGTTTAGTCTTTTTTATATTTATCCAACACATCCAACCTCTTCTGCCATTTCATTCCTCTGAGAAAAAACAAAACAAAACAAAAAAACATTTGCAATGCACATAACAGATAGTATTTGCACTGTACATAACAGATAACAGATTTGTATTAGATTTGCACTACGTATGTGTATGTGTATGTGTGTATGTATGTATGTGTGTGTCTGTGTGTGTATGTACGTATGTGTATAATTATTATTATTTTTTTATTATTATCTATGTCTTGCTGCTGTTTTTGTATTGTTTTTGTATTGTTGTACACTGGAAGGTCCTGTCACCAAGACAAATTCCTTGTATGTGTAAGCATACTTGGCAATAAAGCTGATTCTATTTCTGATTCTGATTCTGATTTAATGGAAAACAATACGAGCTGTGCTCTGTGGCACTTCAGAATATTGATGCTGAGCATTGGCAGTGTGCTCGTATCTTTGTAGAAAATAAATAATTGTTTTGAATTTTAGAATGTGCCATATCGTCCGCTAGACGCGTCCGGTGTGTGACCTTTGATTTACCCTGCTGCTCAAACTTTACCAAATTGTGTTGAGAAATATGTCTGAAGAGACAAAGACTATTGTGCAACAAGCAACCCTATTTATATCTGGAAAAAATCATGATATATATCAATAATCAACGGGAAAATCTTCTGATTATCGATGCATGAAAAAGGCATCGATCCCAAGCTTAGTGCTAACTTAAAAGTAGTTGAAATGATAAAAATCATGTTTCAGGATCCCTGCATTCTGTTGCACTTTGTCCAGCTGTCAAGAATGCATCCTGTGTGACCGGCTGTCTTTCTGTGGCTGCGCTGCTTGTGAGGTTTACTGAGACGTACTGACTGACCCCTGCTGACGTGGCTCGTAAAAACAGGGAGTTACATGTGTGTGGAAGCGGGGGTGTGGTCAAGCGCCTGTCCGGAGAGAGAGAAAGCGGTAAGGGTGCTTACACCTGAGCTCACAGCTTCACACACTGATCTCTTCAGCTTCACAATAATAAATTCTTAGCTTCACAATAATAATCTCTTCAGCTTCACAATAATAAATTCTTAGCTTCACAATAATAAATTCTTAGCTTCACAATAATAATCTCTTCAGCTTCACAATAATAACTTTCTGGACCCAGGCTCTCCCTCGTCTGCTGGTTGTGTGGCTGCTTTTATGCTGCTCTCCCCATGCTCACTGGAATTAGAAACAGGTGTTAGGCATAATTTGGCTCAGGTGATCACGCACCCACTGCCACAATGTGCATGAACATTTAACAATAAATTTAAAATAAACTGTGGCAGGCGTGGGCGTTGGCTCGTTGGCCGCAGCAGGCGTGGGCGTTGGCTCGTTGGCTGATCAATGACTAATCAAGTCTAATCTAATCAAATCAATTTAATTATGTAATAAAGTCAGATGTTTTAAATTGTCCCATAGTTTTTAACTTGGTTATAGTCAATTGCAACACTTAAATACAAAGTCTTGAACCTTTGATTTTTTCCCTCATTTCCACTACTCTTTTGCTTTAAAGTTTGTAATGTTGCAGTTCGTGAAGTTGATTGGTTTAATTCATGACTTAGAACTTTTGAACCAGTCACCCTAATGCTGAAGCAGTATCCGGTAAAATTAATTAACAAAATATGCCAAACATCCTGTAAAATAAGGAATCTTCCCATAATTAAGGAAAATATTGTGTTCCGTATGAAATCCATATGCGATGCCGTTTGTCCTTTATTTTAGCGTCATATACCCAAACTGCTGAGAATGTTTCACAAATTGAGATAAATTGACCTGAAACACACACACCTTTTGCGTGAGTTGTGTGAGATATCAGTTGTTGCTTTACCCGGACACTAAACTTGACAGAAACAGCAGGGGGAAAGATCAGTGACAATCAGTGAACGTCTTAGGTCATGTTTTCTGTCAGAAGCAAGATAAATTTGTTAAAATCATTTAGCATTCGAGTGCATGTTATTTGTTTCCCACCACTGAGATTTTAAAACACCAGTAAATGCACCTATTCATTACATGCCATTACATTTTAATGCATATGTCAGAGCTCGTTCTGGAAGAGAGAGAAGTAAGAAAAACTGCATTACTGCATTAATTCTAAATAAAAGTACAGTAGTACAGGTACATGATTTTCTTACATTTCCCTTGTGATACACACTATTTACTGCCAAAACAACGACACTAATCCAATGAGAAATGCACTATTTTCATGTCACGCCTTTTCTCTCCCTTTCTCTCTTCTTCCTGGTCATTGTATTAAAGTGTTTTTTTTATTTTATTTTAAGTTTATTAGGGGACGTTCACACAGAACACGTCCGCACTGCTTTTCAGTGTAAAGCAGTGTCTCGCGCAGGAACGTCTGTAAATATGGGTCATTCCTACAATTCTGTGTCATTTAAGTTGCCATTACAAGTGTGTGTGGTATTTATATCACCCGATTACAATTGTGATAGGCTTGTTAAAGAGTAAAGACTTTTTTATAACGTTACACACTTCTTTGGGCTTAAAATTAAAATGTTAAATAATTGAAATCATTTTCTATTGCACTGTGTCACTACCTCATGTCCCAAAAACTGCACGTCAACATCTTTGATAAAAATAAATGCTAAATCATTGGATTTCTACTTTATTCCCCCACATGCAGTTAAGAGTTTAGTGTTCTCTCACTAACATGTATTCATTTGTAGTAAATGTATAATTTTAACACTAATAGTGGAGGTTTTTGGTGAGTCCCTTGATTTATTGCGCACCCTGTTATATCATACTATGACATTTCATTGAAGATATATGTTAGGAAATGATTTTACACACACTGGAGGTGGACATTATCAGGTGTATTCTGTTGATTCATGTCTTTTATTTTGAAATTCTAGTTCCTGTTTCATGTCATGTGTTCCTGTTTCCCAAGTCATGTGATTTCTGTTTTCCCTCCATGTTCATGTGTCACGTTTTCATTGATTTATTGTTTAATTATCTTGTTATCAGTTCTGTTTGTTCATTGGTTTATGTTCTCCCATGTCTTGTATTTAAGCCCTCATGTTTGCATTGTCTATTTGTGGAGTCAATGTATGTGATGGTATGTGTTTGTCCAGTCCAGTCCAGTCCAGTCCAGTCCAGTCCAGTCCAGTCCAGGTTTTGTAGTCGGGGTTATTGGAGTTCACGTTCTGTAAATAAACTGCACTTGGGTTCTTCATCTTCACGTCATCGTCATCATTGTCAGCAGTTCCAGCATACGTTACAGAATACTCCACCAACCATGAACCCAGCAGTTTCACTTCTGCGCTTACGTCAGGGGAATCGTACTCTGGAGGACTATGTTGAGGACTTCTGCGGTCTAGCCAGCCAGGTAGACTTCAATGAGGTTGCCCTCAAGGGTTGTTTTAGATTTGGACTAAATGAGTCCATTTCTTTTTTTATGCCTGGCGATCGCAGTTCCCTCAGCCTGGCTCAATATATCGACCTCACCCTTCGATTCATCGGTTCCCTGTTCACTGTGGGGGAGGCGGATCCCGAGCCAGAGTTCCACGACATGGCCGCCGCCGAGCCAGAGTTCCACGTCACAGCGACGCCTCAGCCTGCTCCATGCCACGTCACAGCGACGCCTCAGCCTGCTCCATGCCACATCACAGCGACGCCTCCAGGCACCACGTTCCAAGGCTCCGCCCCTCGAGCCTCTCACGGCTCCACCTTCCATGGCTCCGCCCCTTGAGCCTCTCATGGCTTCACCTCCCACAGACTTTGCCCTGGTCCCATGCCCCTCGCCCTTTCTCGCCACGCCCCATGCCTCAAGACATCCCCCCCCCCCCCCCCCGCTCCCTACAGAACTTTGAATTATGTCATGTATTACGTGTTTTGATTATGTGTTGGGGTGTCAGGAGCCACCCCTTAGTGGGGGGATATGTCAGTTGTATTCTGTTGATTCATGTCTTTTATTTTGAAATTCTAGTTCCTGTTTCATGTCATGTGTTCCTGTTTCCCTAGTCATGTGATTTCTGTTTTCCCTCCATGTTCATGTGTCATGTTTTCATTGGTTTATTGTTTAATTATCTTGTTATCGGTTCTGTTTGTTCATTGGTTTATGTTCTCCCATGTCTTGTATTTAAGCTCTCATGTTTGCATTGTCTATTTGTGGAGTATTTTATGTGATGGTATGTGTTAGTCAAGTCCATGTCCATGTCCATGTCCATGTCCATGTCCATGTCCATGTCCATGTCCATGTCCATGTCCATGTTTTGTTTTGTAGTCAGGGTTATTGGAGTTCACGTTCTGTAAATAAACTGCACTTGGGTTCTTCATCTTCACGTCCTCGTCATCGTCATCATTGTCAGCAGTTCCAGCATACGTTACAGACATCAGCCGTTCTACAAAATGAATTTGAGTTATTTGTTGAGTTATAAGTTTATAACTCTATTGTTTTATGTATGTTTTCTTTTATTTTGTGGTGTTAGTAAGCATAACATGTCTACCCTATTATGGGAAGAATATGGGAAATTCATATAATTTTAATATACTGTCATAATTCACTGTTTTGCCTTGTGTTTTTCCCATGTCATCTATTTCCCCCGGACTACACTTCCCATAATTCCCTGCTCTTATCACTGCCAGCTGTTCCCTATTGTTCTCACCTGTGTTTCATTTCCTCATTTACCCCTATGTATATAATGCCCTGATTTCTACCCAGTCTTTGTGAGTTGTTGTGTTTCTCCCCTGTTCATATGTACCTGTTCCCATTGTGGATGTTTTATTTGTTTTATGTTTCTATTATTTGTATTATCTTGTGTCCAACAAGCCAATGCCCACGCCTGCCCCGGCCAACAAGCCAATGCCAACGCCTGCCCCGGCAAATGCCCACGCCTGCCATGGCCAACGAGCCAATGCCCACGCCTGCCACGGCCAACGAGCTGGAAGCCTCGTCCATCCCAGAGCCAGCGTTGCCAGCCTCGTCCGTCCCAGAGCCAGCGTTGCCAGCCTCGTCCGTCCCAGAGCCAGCGTTGACCACTTCGGTTGTCCGGAGGAGGAGAAGAAAGGCTTCTACTCTCTAGTCTCTGCCAGTGTTCATGACCACGGAGATTGTTCCCTAGTCTCTGCCAGTGTTCATGACCACGGAGATTGTTCCCGAGTCTCTGCCAGTGTTCACGACCACAGAGGTCGTTCCCGAGTCTCTGCCAGTGTTCACGACCACAGAGGTCGTTCCCGAGTCTCTGCCAGTGTTCACGACCACAGAGGTCGTTCCCGAGTCTCTGCCGGTGTTCACGACCACAGAGGTCGTTCCCGAGTCTCTGCCAGTGTTCACGACCACAGAGGTCGTTCCCGAGTCTCTGCCGGTGTTCACGACCACAGAGGTCGTTCCCGAGTCTCTGCCAGTGTTCACGACCACAGAGGTCGTTCCCGAGTCTCTGCCCACAACCACAGAGGTCGTTCCCGAGTCTCTGCCAGAGTTAATGACCACAGAGGTCGTTCCCAAGTCTCTGCCCATGTTCACAACCACAGAGATCATTCCCGAGACTCTGCCCATGACCACAGAGGTCGTTCCCTAGTCTCTTCCCATGTTCGTGACCACAGAGGTCATTTCCCAGTCATCCAGGACTCTTTGTCTCGAGCCTCCCATGTCTCTGCCTTCAACGGCTTCACCCATCGAGCCTCCCACGGCTCCGCCTTCCAAGTCTCCGGTCTCTAGTCTATGGCCTCCTGATCCAGTCCCTACCCTGAGGTGGTCTCCTGGGTCTCCTGGCCATCCACCTGATCTGCTCTGGTCTCCTGGGTCTCCTGGCCATCCACCTGATCTGCTCTGGTCTCCTGGGTCTCCTGACCATCCACCTGATCTGTCCTGGTCTCCTGGGTCTTTTGGCCATCTGCCTGATCTGCCCTGGTCTCCTGGGTCTCCTGGCTGTCAGCCTGATCTGCCCTGATCTGCCCTGGTCTCCTGGCCGTCCGCCTGATCTGCCCTGGTCTCCTGGCCGTCCGCCTGATCGTCTGCCTGATCTGATCTGGCCTCTTTGGTCGCCAGCTCCATCTTGGCCCTGCCTCCCTTACCAGCCTGCCTTGGGCATCAGGAGCTGCCCATTGGGGGGGTGGGGGGGTTAATGTCATGATTCACTGTTGTTTTGCCTTGTGTTTTGCCCCTGTCATCTTTTTCCCCCGGACTACACTTCCCATAATTCCCTGCCCTCATCACTGCCAGCTGTTCCCTATTGTTCTCACCTGTGTTTCATTTCCTCATTGTATATAATTCCCTGATTTCTACCCAGTCTGAGTTGTTGTGTTTCTCCCCTGTTCATATGTACCTGTTCCCATCGTGGATGTTTCATTTGTAGTATGTTTCTAGTTCCAAATTCTGCCTTATACCTGTGTTTACAGAGTTATTTTATACTTTACTTATATTCTTTATTAAACTACTTGCCACATCTAGATCCAGCTCTCGTGACTTCCTTCCAAACATGAATACACAGTATTTGTTAACAGAAATAAAATCACAAATATTAGTTTATAAATGTTTCCTAGATATCAATCACAGACCATGTAGTGGCTCATTTATCCACCCTGTTACTGTCCACCCTGATGCTGCCCATTTAACTGAATGGACATCTGAATTTGTTTTTTCAATTTATCTTGACCACTATGACTAATACAATCTTTAATAAGTCCCTGTAATGATGAAACATGAAGAAACTTGTAAAAGTATGTTTTATTTTTCAAAAGTTTCAAAGCCGGAATGTTACTGAATTGTAGGAATGACCCATTTATGATTTGTACAGAGTTGCAGTTCCGCAGCTCCCTATACCCAGACTACGCAGTCTACATTAAAGTACAGTCTAGAGTAACAGACAACACCCCACAAGCTTCCCCACACAGTTGGACGCTATTGTGTGACGAGCAAGCCTGTTGTGGCTGCACTGGGGCGAGTTCCCAGTAGAAAAGGGCCTCATAAATCGAGACCCTGACTGGAAGTCCCTAGCTGTGCAGGTTGGAGGGAGTACAAAGTAGCTGAGCGCTCAGGATGTAAAGAGGCTGCAATGCAGTCGAGCCTGAGGGGTTGTGAAATAACATCAACAGTGACCCAGACCCTGTACATTGCAATGGATCATAGGGGTCATCCGATGTGTGTGCATGTTACAATATTTTGCTTAGATATATCATATCATAGAACATATGAAGTTAATGTTTCTTCGAGTACTGTCACTACATGTATGAGATACACATATTTCTTTCAGCTCCTCCAGTTAAGAACGTTTTAATCGAGATGTAGGACATGCTTCAAGTAGATAAATTCAGTAGTTTAATTATTTAGATATGCCTTTATGGATTCTAAAGTTTTTAAAGAAATAAAACTTTATTTAAAGACATAAAACTGTTCTGTTTGTAATATATTACTAGCTCTCAGATAGATAACAGCTTGCAGGTACTGATTTTGGCAAGGTGCGCTAGTCTTTCTAGACTCATTTACCCACTATTTCAGATCACTTATCAAAACCTCATCACTCTAAAACAGTGGTTCTCAATTGGTTTTGCTTTAGGACCCAGGTTTTACATTGGGCATAAAGTGGTGACCCAACACAAAACCAAAATGGATTAGCATAAACAAAAATGTCATTAAAATCAAACATTTAAATTTATTAATATTACCATGAACTGCATATGGCCGACAATATACAAAATAATAAACATTTTAATAATTAATATGAGATTGCCTAGTGAGTTCATTTTATATCAATTAAATCACTTGAACACAAATCACATCATAATTACAACTTCCAAACGCATAAGTAGAAACTTCCCAGGAGGATTTGTGCGGTGGAGTGTGAATTATCGTAATTGTGAGTAATAAGCACATTACTGGCCAAGCAAAGTCATATTTACCAGTGATAGATTATTTAAATTTCCCTTTGCAGTTTACTCTATGCAACTTGATCAGTAATTTGTTAGATACCATTCATTTAATCATATACATTAGCTTGTATAACACATAAAAGGAATTTGCCGTGTATAAAGTTAGTGCAAATGAGTTTATTGTTGTTCAAAATGAGAAATGTGTTTATTGTTGTACAAGTTGATGGTGTGAATAGTACTGTTTTATCAGTCCTATTAACTCCTACTTGCTTTGGGTCGCTCTCCCATAAACACAAAAAGTTCCCTCATTTCCAAATGCTGGCCTTTGCTTATTTTCAAAGCATTTTCAATGGGCTGTTCTACAGATTAATAAAGCAAATCTACCTCTGCTATATTATGATCCAAAACACAGTTTTAAAGAGACTTTCTGGCCTCTGTACCACTCAGATTTCCCTAGAAAATGCTCATTCTGTACGTCTGGCAGTGAAGTAGTGGAGATAGCGTGAAGTATTGCGATGACAGAGAATGGTTTGTCCTGCGTCGTGGGCTTAAACTGCTGTTTAAGTTGGCACCCAGCGTGAGGAAGCTTATGGGCCAAATACCAAAAGCCTTTACACCCCATTGATAACCTGATTGACTGGGCATCCTGTTACTCAGCAGATTGCAAATCAATGCCTCATTTCACACCTCTGGTGACTACACAGGGACTACTCTCTTGCCATGCTTCACTAGTGCACAGTTTCCTATTTTGTTCCTTTTGGAGCTGCAGTGTTGATTTGAAACACTAGGTCTGTCACATTTTGCATACTTCTGCACTATTCTATACCATTGTGTAGTATAAGTATGAACTGAGAATTGTGTGTTTACAATGAAAAATTTAACAAGACTAAATGTACTTAAATTACCTGGATTATGTAGGCTATTGAAAACTGGATTATCAGTCCACAATGCTGACAAAAAATTGCCAAGATTGCAGACATGGCAATGACCAAAAACATCTTTGTAGAAGACAGCAATTTAGAAATTTTAGTTTATTGTTTAATCCACATCATGTAATTCCTTGAAATATGTAAAAAGCCATTTTTTGGGCTTTGTATAAAATCAGGTTAGCTAACATGCTAAAGCTAGCGGGAACGCCAAACGAGAGGATTTTGATACTGGTATGCTGGTGTTCCCAGCCAGCTTTTCACAAGGTTAACCAGCAACAGTGTTGGGGGTAATGCGATAAAAGTAACGTGTGCTACGTAATCAGATTTATTTTTCGAGTAACGAGTAAAGTAACACAATATTTTTTATTTTAGACCATAAGAGTTATTTTTTAAATAAGTAACGCATTGCTTTTGTACACCTCTCCTTTCCCTGTATTGTGATATATCAGGAATAAAAGTGTGCAAATTTCAAGGAGGGGCATGATGGGCATTGTAGTTCAAGAGAGTGGGAGGCTTACTAGAGATGTTCAATGAAGTTGTAGTGTGTGTGTGTGCATGATTGGCATTGTAGTGTGCACATGATGGGTATTGTAGTTCTAGAGAGTATGAACCATGCTTATCAGCGATGGGCAGAACACAACAAGTCTACTTTTAGCCCACCCTGAGATTACTGTTTTAAAAATGGCAAAATATTGCTGCTAAAGGAATGTAAATCTGAACGCTTAAGTGGAATCCAGTTGTACTCATCATTTGCAGCGGTGGATTTTTTTTGTGCACTAGGGCTTAAATGAGCAGCCGTCATAAACTTTGCCATTGTCATGACAGTCACAGCAAGAGTTAAGAAATGTGTTCTCATAAGGCAACATTTTGTCAAAAATGTAACATTCGGGTAAGTGATACTTTGATTCTCGCGACTGATTCGTGTAGGCTGCATTTAAAAGTGTATAAACAAATTTTTTGTGGTATAATTTAGCACAGGGATAAGCTGGAGAAGACTTCCACTGGCCACAGCATGATATACAGGGTGAAATACTTGCTCAATTCACTGACTTATGCAGCCGAACTGCTCCGTGATACAGCTCCCCTTAACTGGGAAAATTTTATGAGAAAAGCTGACTCTGGATCAGCAGCTGCAAGCAACGTACTACATGGTTTGTGAACGCAGACAAAATGTATTAATTTCTTAAAATATTAGACATTTTTGTTCTATAATAAACAAGTACTTTGATTCGTGAAACATAAAGTTTTTGAAGACATTTTGGTAGCACTAAAAACGATTCCATTCTAGTTGTATCAACATGTGCATTTGCAGTTGTATGCGATCAACCAGTGGCGTCTGTACATACCGTGGATCAGCTCAAAATAAGCATGCACTGAGATGACTTAAGTGAAAAATATTCATTTATTCATCAGACTTAGTCCTTGAACATGTTAGGCTGGCATTCCCCACTGAATTTTATCCTGACTTCCGAAAAACAAAAAGTTGACTCTGGCATTGTCGATGGGCACAGCACATGATGATATATATGATGCAGGTTCAATTGTTGGACTTTGCTGCTTTAGGTAAGGCGGTGGTTATTCTTCATTATTCATGTTGGCTGCCATGTCGATGGTAAAATAATTCATGCGTATTCCAGTTATTGAGACTTTATTATAAGTATGTGTTTTGACATGAGTATTATACAGTAGCTAGCATGACCTGTAATGTCTCTCCATATCTCTTGTATTGAATGCACAGCAGAAGAGAGAATGGCGGTGAGAAAAAAGTAATGCAAAAGTAACGCAAAGGTAACGCTTTACTTTCCATAAAAAAGTAACTATTTAAATGAATTTAGTTACTTTTTTTAAGGAGTTACACAATATTCGAATGAGTTACTTTTAAAAGTAATGTAACACAACACTGACCAGCAATCATTTTTTTTGTCCATGCTGGTACACCAACTAGACCAGCACCAGAACAACACTGACATGCATAAATAAAGCTGGACCAGCAAGGAAATTCATGTTATTCTAAGCTAGGCTTTTTGCAGTCAGGAGTACACAATGAGTAGGCTACATCATTTGAGACATAATAACTGCCATTTGCTTGTATACAGTATAATTACTGATAATACCCTCTTCTTTTGACCTCCACGTTGTTTAATGTAGCCTCTGCGCAGCATCCCTGACCGGAGTCTGTTGGGTAATCTAGATTTGCAGATCTCAGCATGCCACATTTAGTGAAACCATTTTTGTGGCATTCTCTTCAATCCCTCCATGACTGCATGCTGGAATTCTGGCTGCCAGACTCTGCAGCTGCCTGCTGTGCTGGAGAACAGGGACATGCGCTACACTGAAGCTTGGCCACTCCTACTTCCCTCCAGTGACATCTCGCATCAATCTTCCACCACATCCCCTTCCAGAGAGGGGGAATGCTGTAGAGCATCAACAATAGGCTCAGCTGTCGGTCACTGATGTTTGTAGCTCAGAGGCCATGTTATTTATAAGTGCTGGCTAACTTAGAGAACTGTTTGAAAATACTAATTTCTGAGACTGGGATGATGGATTAAGACCTTCCATGATGCCCCATCTACTGAAAAAGTGTAATAGATCAATGAGGGAATAAAATAACAGTGCCTGGGGTTTTGGCCTCTGGCACTTCTGGTGCTTGCCCACAGATGTAAACACATTTGAGAGTTGTTTATCTCTCACAACATTGAGCCTTTCCATGAAATGTTTTGATATTCTTTTTCCTTTCATTTTCTGTGAGAGTGTGTATTTCATTTGGCTTTAGATTTGGGCCTGGCGAAGATGGTGAATATTCCCTTTCAAAATGTGAATTGTTGTAAAACCCATGACAAGATTTATATTTTATTTTTCAGATTTTGTTGAAGCAACCCAGCTGAAAAGACTGGCTTGACCCGCATGATGTCCATGTTGGTTAGTGCTGATTTGGTCCTGGTTAAGCTGTTGGACCAGTATAACTATTTTGTTTACCAGAAAAAGAAAAAAAATGCTGGTCATCCAACATGAAGCTAGTATACCAGGAGAGGCTTTGTTCAAGGAATAGTTCACCCTGTTGGTTCATGTTGATCCAAACCCATATGACTTTCTTCCATAGAACACAAAAAGAGATGCTAGGCAGAATCTTATTCTCAGTCACCTTTCACTTTCATTGCATCTTTGTGCTAATGTGGCAATGGATGAAATTATAGACATGCTCCTGCTTCATGGTGACTGGTGTAGGTCAGTGGGCTACAGCTTAGGCTTAAGCAGATGGGTGGTCCATCATTAGCTCTGCAGACCACTAAATGTAACAAGCATGTAATTAGTCCCAAGTATATCATGGGATGCCAAGGTAATGCATCTTTCACAGCATGTCAGGAGAGCGGAAGTTAATCTCATTCTTGGACTGTCTGTGGTCCAGCTGCAGGTGTTACACTCTCACTACAAAAATCCCATTGTTCTTAAATGCCATTAAACTCAGTCCAAATAAGAAGCAGTCTATAAAACAGGGCACTTTATACAGGCAAATCTTTACTGGACGGGGTGCATTTCCCATACAAAAATGTAACTCATCACTCAACCACCATAGTACGATCCATCGTTGAAAAATTTACTGTAACTAAATAGTCATGACTGTTTCCTGAAACCGTAATAAATATGGCACACATCTATAGTTCGAACCACATTAGTTTATATAGAGCTGTTGTTAATGACGTTACGCTGGGTATGGTTATAACTGCTGTGGAGATCAAATCAATAACAAATTGATTAACATGGATACACAAGCCTTGTTCTCCGACAGAAGCCGTGTGTGTTTAAGCACTTTCTCTTAACATCCTTTAATCCCTTAATTTTTTTTGTGCAATTTTGCCGCAAATTTGCCACTCAATATTTTCACATGCAAATGAGCTTGTGATTTGCCGCAAATGTTTGCCAGAATTTTGCAGCTCTTCGCCGGTAGTGGTGAACCTGCAGCAAATCCTTTTGATTGGAACAATGGACAATTTGCTGCAAGTTTGCCGCAAAGCTTATTTGCATGTGAAAATGATCAGTGGCAAATTTGTGGCATTAACTTACGTCAGCAAGGCTCTCTCCTCCGATTCAGATGGACAGTTTACTCTTACCCCTCACCTGAGCTGTGCTTCCCACATGCTTAACTTGGTGTCACATAGTGATGTAGATAAATGGCTAACAACCAAAAGCGAATCCAAAACTGTATACAGAAGTGTCAACGGCAAGTGCTCAGGTCTGCAGATCAAAGCCAGCCACTCAACAGTAGCCTCAGAGCTAGTTGAGGATGTAACCAAAAGAAAACTCATTGTCCCCACCGCAAAGAGATGGAACTCATTCCATGATGCACTGTTGCACATCACTGAGATCACACATACAGATTTAAACACCTTTGCAATCGAATGGGGATAAAATGCATCACACCCAATTAATTTAGATGTTGAAACATGACAAAACAGTAGGTGATAAAATGTAATTACTGACATGTTTCTTAAATTTTGTTATTGTTTCCAGTCGATATTAAGTCTTGAAAGAATTAGGAATGTCACATTTGTATTTTTTGCAAGTAGTATGGGTTTTAGAAAGTAATTTGAAAGTAAAGTAATTAGCAATATGATTACTTTTCTCAAAAAGTAATTAATAAAGTAATTGGATTGCAATTTTAAAAAAGTAATCAGTAATTTGTAGTGGAGTAACTTACCCTACATTGATGTACTGCGACAATTACAAATAGCACAGATAGAATGTAAGAATGTGTCCTGTAAGAACTAGATAGATTGACGAACTTAATTGCAAAATGGATTGCTGTTGACTGTAGGCTTATGTTCAATGATATGGGAATGAAACAAGCAATAGTATATTGACTTCTAAAGCCACTTTTTCAATTTTACTATGCAATATTGGGGCTTTTCTCAGGAAATATTGATATATTTGTAATTAATTTGATTAATTATTCAGTATGTCATGTAAATAATTTGATAAAAAATATGAGAAATTTTCATGGAATAAAAATATGAAAGCTATTGAATATTACATATTAACCAGAGCATCAATATTGTTGTATTTTGTAAAAGTACATACTGCAACAAATCATATTCTTAATCAGTATATTTGTCTTGTTTTAAAGTAAAATATCTGAACATCCTTAAAGCAAGATACATTTACCTGAGAAGTGAAATCACTTTAGATATTAAGATGTTTTCATGTAATGAATTTTGCCTTGTTCCATTGGCAGGTATTTTGCTTAAGTATAAACTTCACAAAATGTATAATTTTATTTCTTATTATCTACCATCATATTTTACAGTACAGGTGTCCCTTTTAGAGGTCAAACTCAACTCAGTCGGCTTGAGTAAATGTCAATATACTGTATATGGTTACACCATTATTTAAAAATAAATAAATAAAAATGGCCTTTTCCCCATTAATCTTAGACAAGCATCTCTTTGCACTCAAATATAAGTGCAAAAGTCCCGAAGATCATTCTCAGTGTCAAGCTTTATATATTTATTAGATAATTGTTGCTTGGGGTTGAAAATCCCATCCAAACCTTTATGACCCATCTAATGTCCAACAGACATTCTCCTCTCAGCAAGAGAGGACTTGAGTTTCCTAGAGAGGAGCTGAAATCACTGTTATGAGCCCTGAAGGAGTCTTAATGACCACAGGGATACAGTTAGACCTGTATAGTCTTCAGTCCCAGACAATAAGCATTTTTGTTTCAGGGGTTGCATAAGTGCAGTCTTTCACTTAAAGTTGGTGTATGTATTCTGTGTATCTGTTTTTGAAGTTTACTTCAGTGTACAGGGATTTAGCTAAAATTTGCAGCCTAAGGGTTTATCTCCCAGGATATTTTTTTCATTAAAATAATCCTAATTCTGCAGCCAAGTGGGTTTGCTACTTATATTTTATGATTTCCATTTGATTTGGAGGCAGAGCTCTTTAGGTGTAATGTTATCAATGAGAATTAGACTGGCCCTCTGTTTATAGGTTTAACATCTCTGTAATTTTTTTGCACAGAAATATTTGTAAAAGTGAAACATCTTTAATATTAAGAAGCCTTGCTACTGTTTTGTTTTTTTTGGCACAAAAATGGCACAAAAACTTACATTACATGGAAAGTTCACCAAAAAATGTGGTTCCAAACCACAATGACTTTCTTTCGTGAAACACAAAAGTATATTAGAATGTTAGGGACTGACAGCCTCAGTCATCATTCACTTTCATTGAACAGTATGAAAAAGAGCAGCATCAACATTCTTCAAAATGTCTCCTATTCCATTCCATGAAAGCACGAAAGAAAGTCATGCAGTTGTGAAACAACATTAAAGTGAGTAAATGATGACAGATTTTCATGTTTTGGGTGAAGTATTCCTTTTAGGATTTTGAAACTGCCTGCATATAAAAAAATATAAATGAATCCCTTTGGATTTGGGTTTGAAATTCTAAATTATGGGTCATTTTTGAGCCCTCTGTGGCTATTTTCAGTCTTGTAACAGTATGATCCACTTGCTATTATGTTTGTCCTTTAAGTTTATGTGTCATATGTGTGGTTTCAAAAAAAGCCACATCTTTTGTATTTGCCGTTAAACTGAAAGTGTTGCGTCCTCTCAATTGCCTCTTCCTTTTCCTCTCCAGGGATTCTCAGAGGGCCTCTTTTGAATGTAAGTCGGTGGTCTGTGGAATGTATTTGTGCGGTAGCTTTACCTATTTCCTGTCTGATTTAAAGATTCATCAATCACCAGTGCTTTCCAGTCAAAATAGATCAAGTTTTAGGATGCATGACTATTGCATATGCTTAGAAAGGTTTATTGCTTTTTGGTGGTCTTTGACATAAATGATACATTCCAAAAGTATTGTGCCACCATGCTATGAAGAGATACATATGTAGAGTAATTGCACCTGTATTATTTACATGACATCATAGCAGCAGTTCTCTGCTCTCACTGCATTATGGTAATTGAAAACGAGTCTTAGCCATTCTGAAAGAACTTACAGCCGAAGTGATTTTCCAGTTTAATCCCTTTTAAATGAAAGTCTCATATTGAATGACATTTGAACTAATTACAACTGTCATGTTTATTTTGACAGCACTTTTAAAAAAGCAACCATTTTATTGGTCACAAACATGCCTCAAACGTATGTATTTCCTTATCCCAACTAAGAGATTTGGTGCTAATGAAAATGGATGGGTGAAGTGGAGAATGAGACCCTTGCAAAAGGGTAAGATTTGTATTGCTCAAAGAAAATTCAGTTTGTTAGGATTCTTCTCTGTTGTATTTTTTTTCTTTAATAATTTTTTGTATTTTTTTGTATTTTATTTTTTATTACTAATTATTTTATCAGCATAACAAATGAGAGAAAACTTTGGTAACATTTTCTGAGAAGTGTTTTAAAGACATTGTAAATGCATTATAATGCATTCGTAATGTCTCATATTAACTTCTCATAAATAATTGTTACCACAATTATAATGCAATGTAAAACTTACCTTTTCATAGTTACTGTATGTCTTAAAGTATAATGCATGATAATAATTACTATCCTACAATTTTACCTGCAGAAGTTATAATGTATTATATATTGTGTTATATATTTTGGGGAGCCAAACAGGAAATAATTATATCAAATCTGAATGTATAGTTGTAAATCCTAAATATGTAAATATAAATCTGAACATTTAGTTGTAAGTCCTGAATATATAGTTGTAAGTCTGAATATATAAATCTGAATATATAGTTGTAAATCATGAATACATAAATATAAATCTGAATAAATACTTGTAAGTCTGAATATATTTTTATAAAATCACTTTTTGGTCAGGCTTATTGATCAACAAGCTAATTTTCCATATCTGACTAAAACAGTTCTACTTCCTTTCGTTCCGGACTGCCAGGGCGGCATCCTAATTACCTAGTGGAGTCTTTCCTTGGTGTTCGTATCTTGCCGAATATCATATCAGTCTAAATATCAAAGATGTCTCCCGTGACGCTCACGTGAGCAGTCTATAAATGTGTGTGATTACGTCACATTTGTCCTCTTTCATTTTCTGGTCTTTGACAGAGTCATGAATGGAAGTGTGAGCAGAGCAGTGCTCTGATCTAATCGATCCTTTTCCCAAACGTATTAACACATCACACTTGCAGTGAGTGCACGTTTGTGAGCATTCCGTTTTCTGTTGCTTTGCATGTATCTGTTGGATTATTTAACGATAGAGACGATATAAGTGTCATTAAACGGCCGCCGTGCCACCTACATTTTTTCTACTCGCCCTCGTGGTTGAATCATTGAATGTTGCATTGGCTGGTTGGCCGCCACGCATTATGTAAAGCCAAGTTGTTAATCATTTACGTTGGTAAGCAGCGTTGGCGCTACTAACTAACAATATACATTGATATATGTTAACAATGATACATACTGTGAGTAATTGATTAGGTGTTTGAGTTTTATCATAATAATCATTACTATTAATATAATTATTTTTATTTAGAATATATTACTGCTTTGGTTACATTCCTAATGGCAAGTTGCATGTTTTGTAGTGCACACATGGACTTATATGATGGTCATGATCATTGTTCATCTTGTTTGGGACCGGAACACTTGAAGCAGGCCTTTGCAGATCCTAGCCCTAGTTCCAGCATTATGCCAATAGCAATTCGTGAAGCACGCCTTGCACGTTGGGGTGTTGAATCGAATTGTTCATTGTCCTATTCTGGCACAGCCGGTTCAGAACGGGGAGTAAAATGGAAGGCAGCAACAGTTGCTCAGACTCCTAAGAAGAAAAAATCCAAAAGCTCCTCCTCTGCATTGGAGCACAGTGGTATGGGCCAGATTCAGGCACAGTTAGCTTCAATGCAGCAACCCAGTAAAAGTCAACACTCAGCAGAACTGGGTGCTTCTGCCCTGTGCATAGAGAGAGATTTGGATGCAGTTTCAATGTCTGCATCAGACTCTTTTTTTGATGATGGTGAAGAACGTCCTATGATGGAGGCAGTTGCAAGCCCTCAGTCACTGCTTTCAAGCAGTGAACAGAGTTCAAATAAGGACAATGGTCCAGTGTCAGCAGCAAACATACTGCATACTAAATTGAAGGCGGCTTTGGCCAAAATCAACCTTGATGCGCCACCTAATATATCTAATCAGACACCTAACCTGTTTCCTCATAAATCTACTCAGGCTAATGAGTTGGTTGTTCCACAGTGTAATGACTTAAAGAACTGTCATTTTCTTTCAAGAATGTATTGAACATAAGGCCTGATCGAGTGACATGCATGCTGTCTACAATGGCATACGCTGAGACAGTTGGCTTAGGTTCAATGACCCCGGTGGAGACTGTGGTGGCATCACTTGTTGTACAGGCTGATGAGGTGCTGTGTTCAGAGCTACGCTGTCCACAACCAGTATATAAGAGAACTGATGCACTAGTGCTCAAAGCTTATAGTGCTATGGAGAATGTGGGATGTATTTCTAACATGCTGGCACAGTTGATTTTGGCACTCAATGCCTCACTCCCTTCATCAGAGGATTCAGGGTGTGTAGACATATTACAGGCCACTCTTCAAGCAGTAGGGGCAGCTGCATCAGAGTGTGGTAGGTCTCTGGGTCTTCTGACACAGGTAAGGAGACAGGTATGGTTAGCCCAGACCCCATTACCAGAGTCTGGTAAGAACACCTTGCACCAGCTATCTCTTGTCCCTGGACAGGTGTTCTGTGCGCAGGCCCAGGAGGTGTTAGATAGACGCCTCCTTGCATCTGAAATGCACTCAAAAAATTAAAGGAGGCAAACTGTCTTTAGGCACCCTGCTCAGTCTTTTCAATATTCCCACAAGGTTCCTTATACTCACTATCAACAGCATAGTGGTGGTTTTGCATGGGGTAGAGTGCAAGAGGTGTTAGCACCACCACACCAGCCCAGATCTGCTTTGCGGTTTCACTCTGCATCCAGGCGCAGTTCTGCATCCAGGTTGCAGTTTGCTAGCACCACTGGAGTCCCTCAGCATCGTACCTGAGGGTACATGGTTGGCGGTGGTCTGTTTCTCCCTCCAGCAGTTAGAGTGCTGGAGGGCAATAACATTAGACCCATAGCTATTAAACACCCATGTCATCGGGATACAGTTTGCAGTTCCACCACTGATCACCTCCAAGTACCACATGGTGTCCCACACTTGTGCGTGACCCAAAACATATGACTGCATTAACAAGGGAAATAGAAACACTGCTTAAAAACAGGCTATAGAGATTGTACATGGCCCAGACCAGTTAGTTGGATTCTTCTCCAGATATTTCCTGATTCCAAATAAAGATGGGGGGATTCATCCTTGTCATGAATCCCGCCTTTGTTGTTCCTCCTGCTCACCACCAGAGGGCTCCATCACCTGGGGATTGACTTTTACACTCTGAACTCCATTTCCCATAATTCCCGTACCTGGCACTGATTACCTGCTCACCTGTTCCTCATCTACTCAGCTATTTAAGTCTCACTCTCACTCGCTATCATTGCAAAGTCTTGTTTTGCCCTGGATGACATTTATGAGCGTTTTCTGAGGTTATTGTATTATCTGTGTATTATCCTGGACTGTTTACTCTGTTTTGACCTGTTGCTGCCTGCCTACTGTTACTGCTTTGTTTACGTGGATATAACCTGTGATTGTCTGCCGCCTGCCCTGACCTCTTGTCTGTTTATCGACTACTCTCTGGATTGCCTTGGATATTACTGCTGCTGATGATTGGCCCCTGCCTGTCTGTATTCCTACAATTATTATTATTAAAAGCTGCACATGGATCTCAACTCCGTTGACTCATCATTACAGTCCTATCCTGACCTCAATGTCTTTTTGAAATGACTACCATTTCACATGTTATGCATAAGGGATGTGATGCATGCAGTGAACAGAAATGATTGGTTCATAACTATAGATCTAAAGGATGCATACTACCATGTTTCCATTGCAACTAAATACAAAAGTTTCCTCCGTTTTCATATCAGCGGGGTGACATATCAATTCAGAGTTCTTCCTTTTGGGCTAGCTCTGGCACCACAAACCTTTGATGCATCCACGTTGCTCTAGAGCCCCTGCATCGCCAAGGAATGCTTATTCTCCCCTACCTCAATGACTGGCTGCTGTGTGGTCAGTCTCAGCAGCAGGTGCAAAAGAAGACAAGGTTGTTGCTTTCACATATAGAGGCATTGGGACTGATAGTCTATTACAAGAAGAGTCAGCTAATTCTGGCTCAGACTATTCAGATTATTGGCATGAGACACGACTTCTTTGACAGGTTCCGGGCAATTATAAAAACAGTTGCCAAGTTTCGAGTGGGGAGATGTCTGCCTTATGCAAACTTCTTGCATCTAGATGGGATGTTGGTAGCAGCAACATTGGTGGTGAGGCTGGGAATGTTACACCTCAGACCGCTTCAATGCTGGCTAAACTCACAGAACCTGTCAGCCATGACCCAGAGGCATGTCTTGATGACAGTGACAGCAATGTGCATTAGCATTTTAAAGCGCTGGTCTCACAGAAGTTTTCTTCTCTGGGGTGTGCCCATAGGTGTCCTCCCTGCGAGGATGGAGGTTGTGACAACAGATGCCTCCCAGCATGGCTGGGGAGGTGTTTGGAGACATCTGAGAGTGAGGGGTGTGTGGCAGAGCAAGTCTCAGCACATCAAAATTCTCGAGACTCCACTAGGTAATTAGGATACCACCCTGGCAGTCCGGAACGAAAGGAAGTAGAACTGTTTTAGCCATATATGGCTAGCACTGCAGCACTTTCAAGACCAGCTTAGGGGAAGACATGTGCTAGTAAGAACGTACAACACCACAGTGGTGTTTTACATAAATCACCAAGGGGGTATGAGATCTCAGGACCTACTAGGATGGGCACACAAGCTTTGGAACTGAGCAGATGCTCACCTCCTCTCTCTGAGAGCCACATCTTTACGGCCGCTACAATGAAATAGCAGACACTTTACTTTTGTGCCAATCCTACGCCATGCATCTGGCAGATTCACAAAGAGGTAATCTAAGGACTTTTCTCAAAGGTGTTGGACGAATTTGCCCCTCTCGTATGGCTATGATTCCACAGTAGGACCTGAACCTGGTGTTGAGCAGTCTGTGCTACTCACCATTTGAGCTGCTGGCTGATATAGACATTAAGCATCTGTCTCTCAAGTCAGATTTTTGCTGGTCATAGCTACTGCATGGAGTGTCAGTAGATTGCATGCATTGTCAGTCAGTCCACAGTACTTAAGCTGGGGGCCTGAATATTAACAGGTGATGCTGTGGCCAAATCCAGCATTTCTGCAAAAGGTATTGATGCCACAGCACGTGAACAAGCCCATTACTTTGTTTGTCGGAGTAGATGAACACAGACCAGCCCAGTGTCCAGTAAGGGCTCTTAGACAGTATGTGGAAATTACTGCATCCTGGCACGTCACTGATCAGATGTTTGTGTGTTATGGTGATCACCGCAAGAGCACTGGGCTGTCTAAAGACAGGTTGGCTCATTGGATGACAGAGGTAATCACACTCTCTTACTCAAACGCACATCACAATGCCCCGGCCTCTGTAAAATGCCATTCGATACATGCTATTGCCACCTCCTGGGCAGGCTTGCGAGGTGTACAGCTCTCAGATCTGTGAAGCAGCAATGTGGAAGATTCCATCAACCTTTGCTAGATTCTACAGACTAAATGTGGTCTCAATGCCCCCAATGTGTTCTGTGATGGTTGCAAGTGACACAACTTGAATAAAGTGTATAGTGAACTCCAGCAAAGTGTCTGTCACAAGTTGTTATTGAATGTAAATGGGTGAACAGAAACATTTGAATGTGATTTACATCCCCTCAGATCCACGGTATGATGCAATGGAACCCTTATGACTACTTTGGTATGCGGCCTCTACTAGGTAATTAGGATACCGCCCTGGCGGTCCAGAACAAAAGGAAGTAGAATGGAGGATTACATAGGTCAAAATGGTTTCCACATATAACAAGTGTTTATTTTATTATTATTATTATTATTATTATTATTTATTATTATGATTATTTATTCTGCTGCATCATTTTATTGCTGGCAGGGGGTTGGAAGCCCAAAGAGTCCTTCATCAAAGTCAGTTCAAAATGGCAGACTTCTCTAATTATTTTGTGAAGTTACTGTTTCATAGTTACTTTTTGTCTTAAAGTATAATGCATGACAACATGACCATCCTTCTATTTTATGATCGTGGCAGGCGTGGGCGCAGACAATTTATGAGGTAGGGTCTTCATGGACCTATGCACCGACATCAGTGGCAGATCATACAATTTGGAGACAGGAGCCATGGAAGGCTTCGAGACGGGCCGTAGACGCGGGTTTTGGCCCGGAGTTCCCGCCATAATCCACTGTATAAAGGGAACCGCAAAGTTCCAGAGCTTTCTCCACATATTCACAGAGCGTCCAGTGAGGATCAGCCAGAGGCATTAGATCCCTCAGTGCAATATTCAGACCGGCCCAGAAGAAAACCACCAGAGAGTGGTCTGGATAGTGCACTACATTTGCCAGCTCTAAAAACTCACGGACGTGATCTTCAACTGGACAGTCCCCTTGTTGGAGGAGCAGAATTCTGACGGCCGCTAGTTCCATTTTTGGGTCAGTCTTTCTGTGACGAGGCAGATGTGGAATGAGGATCTAAATGCAGCTTTTAATGGAAACCAAAGATAAACAAAGTAACTCAGAATAAAATTAAACAAAAACACAGGAAACCAAGCACAGAAGATGACAACACATGTGAAGACTGACAAAGAAACCAGGGGAAACAAGGGCTTAAATACACATGGGCAAACAAGGAAACAAGGAACACCTGGGGAAAACAATCAGGGGAAAACCAATCATAAAATGAAACTACAAAAGGAATAAAAACTAACAGGAAACAGGAACTAAACAAGAATTTCAACATAAAAGTCAACACAAAAACAGGGAATATGTGATACCTTTGTCACAGTCAGTTCAAATTGACAGACTTCTCTTTTTTTGTAGAATTACAAAATTTCCTTTATCACTTTTCACAAGGACAGCTTAATCTGTGCATGTTAGAAAGAACCTCGAGACACCTTGAAGACCATATCAATAAAATTTTGGCATTCACGAGAACTCTTAATGGATTGCCAGCTGCAAATAGAAATGTGCTAGATCTCTTAACAACTCCATGTTGTGGCCAGCCTTCAGTCTTGTACAGAAGAAAAAGACTCCAATTGGTCTGGATAACATTGGATCATCATTGTACAATACAGAATTATTTAGACATAGGATCTACAATTAATTACACTTTATTTTTAAGAACATCTGTCTATAACTGGGTTTCCATCCAACTATGTTTATGCACATTTTGAATTTGCGTATAAGAAATCCTGAATGGAAACGCTTGATATGCACATAAATTGTCTAAATTCGCTTAAAGGTTTATGCGCAGGCTGGATTTTCTAATTTTGCATAAGTCATAATGCGCATTAAGGTAATGGAAACGTCATGGTTACTTGTGTAACCTCCATTCCCTGATGGAGGTAACGAGACGTTGTGTCGATGTAGTGAAACTAGGGGTCACTCTTGGGAGCCCGAGACACCTCTGGTCTTTGATAAAAGGCCAATGAAAATTGGCGAGTGGTATTTGCATGCCACTCCCCCGGACATACGGGTATAAAAGGAGCTGGTATGCAACACTCATTCAGGTTTTATGCTGAGGAGCCGATAAGGTCCGGCCATTTCAGCGGGTAGTTCAGCGTTGTGGCAGGAGGGACACAACGTCTCGTTCCCTCCATCAGGGAACGGAGGTTACAGAAGTAACCATTACGTTCTCTATCTGTCACTCACTCGACGTTGTGTCGATGTAGTGACACTAGGGGTCCCTATACGAAATGCCACAATTGGCTGAACTGTGTTATGTGAACTGGCAGTGTGTGGTGGGCAGACTATTGTGTGCCTCTTAGCCAGCACACCAGGTCAACACGTAACCTCCCCCAACATAGTTATGACTGTCGAATTGCCCTTTGGGGACAAGTCGACTACCCAAAAGATAGAGACAGGCTTAACCCAGTCGTGGCCTCTTTTCCCCTTCTCTTTTTCCACTACCTAAAAAAGAAGGGGGATTATACCCCAGAACAGGACTCTTAGTTATCACATGTACTGGGCCGGCAGCGAATCTCTCTGAAAACTCGACTACCACAGGGCTTGGAGGAAGTCAACCAGGGAACAAACTTGTGAACACTACTGGGAATTAATGGCGCTAAAAAGGAGATGGAAAGCGCTATGTGCAAGCAATACACCCGGCCGGCTATCCCGGGCTTATCCGCTTGTATTGCGTGCCACTACCTGGGACAAAACCAGTTCCACCCAGAGGTTGTAGAACCTTGCAAAGGTGTTGGGTGTTGCCCAACCTGCTGCTCTGCAAATGTCTGTTAGAGAGGCACCCCTGGCCAGGGCCCAGGAAGCCGCTACACCCCTGGTAGAATGATATGCTATAGTTATGTCGTCAATGAGCCAGTGGGTGATCCTCTGCTTGGAGACAGCACATCCTTTCCGCTGTGCACCAAAGCAGACAAAGAGCTGATCAGAGATCCTAAAGCTCTGCGTGCGATCCAAATAGATGCGTAAAGTGCGCATGTGTGTTATGGTGTGTTATGGATCCCAGCAACGACAAGGTTGGGTCTGCCTCCTCCTGGGGCAGTGCTTGCAGGTTCACCACCTGGTCCCTAAAAGGGGTTGTGGGAACCTTGGGCACATAGCCCGGTCGGGGTCTCAGGATCACGTGAGAGTAGCCCAGACCGAACTCCAGGCACGTTTCGCTGACAGAGAATGCTTTCAGATCTCCTACCCTCTTGATGGAAGTGAGCGCAGTCAGGAGGGCAGTCTTCAAGGAGAGTGCCTTAAGCTCGGCTGACTGCAAAGGCTCAAAGGGGGCACTCTGTAGACCCTGAAGAACTACAGAGAGGTCCGATGAGTTCAGCAAGAGCGGTTTCCTTGTTCCCTAGGTCACATCTCCAGTGTGCACGGCCATCATCACGACCGTTTTTGTGTCCGCATCTTTAACGGGAGTCTGTGTAAAGCCCGGTTCAGTACTCGCAGGTCCAAGATTGGCCGCAACCCACCGCCTTTTTTTCGGTATGATGAAGTAGGGGCTGTAAAACCCCTTCTTCATCTCGGCCAGAGGGACAGGTTCTATCACGCCCTTCTGTAGGAGGGTAGCGATCTCCGTGCAAGGTAGCAGCATTTTCGTCCTTCACCAAGGTGATGTGGACACCGCTGAACCTGGGCAGACGCCTGGCAAACTGAATCGCGTAAACGAGTCGGACGGTCCGGACCAGCCATCGTGACGGATTGGAAAGCGCAAGCCACGCATCCAAGTTCCGCGCAAGGGGGACCAAAGGGAAAACATCATCAGACGTACCGGCAGGTGGGGCCTCGCAGCGGGGCGGAGCTCGAGGTGCCACACAATGTCATAGCCGTGCTGAGTCTAAGGACATCGAAGCACTTACCTGGCTCCTTGTGACCACCCCTGGAACAGCCTGGGATGGGGGAGGAAGAGGCCTGTCCTCGTGACCCGTCGAGACTGTCACATCGGGGGCGGATTTGTGCCACATCTTCGCTCAGGGGTGGGAGACCGCCGCTGGAGCACCAAACCTGCCAAATAGATTGGTGGACGATGGTCGTGATGATGGCCGTGCACACCGGATATGTGACCTAGGGAACAAGGAAACCGCTCTTGCTGAACTCTTGAGTACTGCAGCCACTTGGGCATGTCGTCCCTGGGTCGCCGTCTCAAGGGCGCTTTGAAGCCTTTCATGGGTTCTGGGCGGTCATGAGACGGGTGGCATCTGCTTCCTGCGGTGGGCTCCATGCCGGGGCTGGGCCGAAGGGGCAGGCTGCGGTGGAGCCAGTGCAGTCATCATAGGGGATGCCCTTGGTGATGAGCAGACAGGGTGCGGGATCTTGAGCCGTGCCAGGGCAGGATATGCCGGATAGCCTCCGTCTACTGCTCCACCGTCGAGAACTGCTGGGCAAAGTCCTTGACGGTGTCGCCGAATAGGCCAGCCTGGGAGATGGGGGCAGCAAGGAATCGTGTCCTGTCAGTCTCACCCATCTCGACCAGGTTGAGCCAAAGGTGGCTCTCCTGGACCACTAATGTGGACATCGTCCGCCCGAGAGACCGTGCCGTGACCTCCGTCACTCGGAGAGCGAGGTCGGTCACCGAGCGCAGTTCCTGCATCAATCCCAGGGTGGAACTACCCTCGTGCAGTTCCTTTAGTGCCTTGGCGGACTTGCAGGATAGCCATGGCATGCAAGGCAGAGGCGGCTTGTCCAGCAGCACCATAGGCCTTGGCTGTCAGAGACGACGTAAATCTACAGGCCTTGGATGGGGGCTTTGGGCACCCACGCCAGGTGGCGGGCATAGGCACACCGCGAGCGCCTTTATCCACCAGGGGATTGCCTAATAGCCCTTGGCTGCCCCACCATCGAGTGTAGTGAGGGCGGGGAAGCTGAGAAGATTGGGACCGGGCAGTAAAAAGTGCCTCCCACGACCTTGTCAGCTCTTCATGCACTTCCGGGAAGAAAGGAACGGGGCCGGGGGCATGGCTTTGAGTGGCGCCACGAGCCCAGGAACCAATCGTCGAGCCTCGAGGGTTCAGAGAAGAGCGGAGGGTTCCACTCTAGCCGAAGCTTGCGGCTGCCCGGGAAAGCATTTCGTCATCTCTGCGTCAGCCTGTGACTGGGCAATCGTCTCCGAAGGGAGGAGCCCAGCTGAGGCTTCCACGTCCGACTGGATGAGCCCGCTCTCCGATGCTGCGCTCGAGAGCTCATCACTTTCGCGGGCTCCGAATAAGAGGTCGAACTCGCCATGAGACCAGCCGGCGGACTCATCCGGAAGTCCGATCGGGACAGATGAGTATGCTGGGGAATGGGAAGTCCACTGGGGGATACCTGCCGGAGGCGGTCCCATTGGGGTCCCCAAATGGGGCGAGCAGTGACCGCATCGTTGCCATGGACATGTCCTCGCAATGAGAACATGACCCATCCACGAAGGCTGTCTCCACGTGAGCAGTGCCCAGACACGAAAGACAGTGATCGTGACCGTCAGAAGGCAAGAGATATCGAGCGCAACCAGGAATAACACACAATCGGAAAGGCATCTTTAAAAAGACACGTCTTTTAAAAGACGTTCGTGTGTGCCGCTCTTTTAGAGAAATATACTCTTTTAGAGAAATATACTCTCATATTTGCCGAAGCGCCCAGGGACATTCTCTGCATTGCACCAGTGCATAGGGGGCAGAAGCCGCTGAAATGCGCCATCAGATCCAGCAGAGGTGAATGAACAGTCATGGGAATTCAGTTCAGTGAGCATGACCATTTGGCCCCGAAGAGAAAATCTGAATGAGTGGTTGCATACCAGCTCCTTTTATACCCGTATGTCCGGGGGAGTGGCATGCAAATACCACTCGCCAATTTTCATTGGCCTTTTATCAAAGACCAGAGGTGTCTAGGGCTCCCAATATTGACCCCTAGTGTCACTACATCGACACAGTGTTGAGTGAGTGACAGATAGGGAACAGTTTATTCGCATAAACGAGGATGGGTTATTACCATTTGGTCATGTGTTTCCACTCTTTTTCACAACAAAGGTGGCGACAGATCAGAAAATGCACTGGGTTTGGATAGACGAGGAGGTTAAACATTTCTTAGATTTGATCCGAGAACGCAATGTCAGTGCAATATTAGATGGTAAACAACAACATAGTGCAACAAAATACCAGAACCTCCAAGAGCAAATAGCAGCTAAAGACTACAAAAAGTCTTGGACAATACTCCATGTCAAATGGAAAAACTTAAAAGAGAAATATATGGCTGAGAAGCAGCGACTCTCAACCAGCGGAGCAGGTGAAAAAACAACTTTAGATGTTTTGAAAAGATGGATGAAATACTTGGCCACCAACCTCTGGTCACGACCCACACCCTGCAAATAAACAGCTCAGGTATGAATTGTTGTTACACAATTGTTATCCTACTAGCCACCTAGTGACTTTTCCCTGTTTTAGGAGGAAAACATGTACATTGGTTAGCATTAATCCAAACTCTTAATCAGATTTGTCTAGCTATGTTGCTTGAAACTCTGTTTGTCTGTTGCTGTTGACAGCCAGCAGCTCACTGCCGAGATCATAGATTCCCATTCTATCACAGAAGGTGTTGATATTTATATCAGCTACTAATGATAATATACATGTGTTTTATTTGTTTCTGTTAGTTTAAGTCTAGATGAAATTCTTGCCATACACATTAAATGCAGCCACATAGAGTATATCGTGTTGTAAATCAGTTTAACCTTTAATTTCATGCAATTAATATCACAAGTACATTAGCAAAAATGAACATTAGGGTTTGAAACTAATAAGCATGTATAAGCACTTTTTTACTATGGTGACATGAGTTTCACAACAAAGAAGTTCATCAGCAAATTTGTAATTAAAGCACTTTATTTATATTTCCACCTAAAATATGGATGGTTATTTTTGTGTGACATCCTTTCTGTAATCCCAAACAGCCTCATCTGGTCAAACTGAAGATCAGTATACACCCACATGGAAACCATGAGGATTTTGGAGACGTTCCTCAAGTAGGAGCAGATTTTCAGAAGCAGGCAATATGCATAGCATGTATGAAGCATTCCTCAAACAACAACAGGAGCAGTCTGAGAGAGAGCAACAGTCCCTGCAGTCTCTTTCAAATGTCTTAAATCAAGCTGTGCAGTGATTTGAGAGATGTGCACAAGCTGCTGAAAGGCAGGCTCATGCTTGTGAGATTCTTGCAGGAATTATTCGGCAGAGTAACTGCTATACACCTTACACCATGGCACATACCTACTCACCCACCTCCCATGCATCTTTGCACCCATCCAAATACCAAAGGCAGGAGTCATCAGAGCACTGTCAGCAGATGAGTACATCTGGTGACCAAGCATTTGGTAATAATTCACCAATGTCCTTCACCACCTACCTTAACTAAGACTGTAGTGTAGGATTGTAGAGCCGAGGAGGGCGGGGCCGGACTGGAATGATGCCCGCCTGGTCCCCAATCAGCCTGATGGGGCGCGCGAGGGATAAAGGCGGCCGGGGACGACGGTTCGAGAGAGAGAGAATTACAGGCAGCTGTTCTGTGTGTTTTAAGGTTGTGTGGTTTTGTTTAAGTTGTATTAAATTATTATTTAAGTTGTCAAGCCGGTTCTCGCCTCCTCCTTTCCACTGAACCCCCTTACACTGGTGCCGAAACCCGGGAAGGAGGAGGGATTCCCGTCGCAGAGTCCTCAACACTGCCGTCCACCCAGGGGAGCGCCACTGCCATCTGACGGGGGATGGAGTAGCCCGACCACCCGGACGCGGGGAACGGCCGCTGTCCGCGAGGCGAGTGGGGATGGGACTCCCCGACCACCTGGAGCGAGGGAGCCACTGCCGGGGGCGGAGGAGTACCCTGCCGTCCCCCAGGAACACGGAGGGGTCGAGAGAAGACCGCCGTCCTCGGTGGGAGGAGGTGAAGTGACTCCCCGACCACCTGGAGTGGTAGGGCCGCTGCCAGGGGTGAAGGTGTGTCCCCATGGGACGCCGGGAACGCGGAGGGGTGTTCTGTCCGCTGGGGGTTGGAGGTCTGACTCCGGTCCGCCCGGGGAGGAGCGGCTGCCGAAGGAGTGGACGAGTGATCGAGGACCACGCGACAGCGCATCAGAGAACCGGTGAGTTTCTTTTTCTCTCTCTCCTCTTTCTCTCTCTGTCGCTCCGTGTTGGCCTTTCCCTCGCCTATTTTGTTTTGTTGTCGTTGTTCTTCCCCTCCTGTCTCCTCCCAGGTCGAGGAAGGCAGGGATGACCCGCCGGCAGTCGGGGCGCAAGGCACGCCCCCCGGAGAGGAAAGGGGGATGTACATCATGCTGGGGCCTGAGGCAATGCCGGGAGGAGTGTAGAGCCGAGGAGGGCGGGGCCGGGCTGGAATGATGCACGCCCAGTCCCCAATCAGCCTGATGGTGCACGCGAAGGATAAAGGCGGCCGTTGACGACGGTTCTAGAGAGAGAGAATTATAGGCAGCTGTACTGTATGTTTAAAGGTTGTGTGGTTTTGTTTAAGTTGTTTATTAAATTATTATTTAAGTTGTCAAGCCGGTTCTCGCCTCTTCCTTTCCACTGAACCCCCTTACAAGGATGAAAAAGTTTTTGTTCACTGACTGTTTAGGTTAGTGATGTATCTCAGTTCTGTTTGGTTATGTGAAACAATTTTGGTTCAGTCTAAAGATTTACCTGTGAAGTATGTCATTTTAAATGGTTATGTGCTGCTGTTTTGGTTCAATCTAAACATTTACCTGTGAAGTATGTTATTTTAAATGGTTATGTGCAGCTGTTTTGGTTTAATCTAAAGATTTACCTGTTAGGTATATTATTTTATCACTGTAGTCAAATAACTGTTATTTGCAGCTTTGTACAGGTACATACATTATTATTTGTTTATTGCTTGCCCCACTGCCCGACTCAGGCCCGGGTAACATCCGGCCATCTAAACCCCCATTCCTGGAGAGGAAGTCAGCCACAACCATCTGTGGCCCCGGCCTGTGGACCACCTTAAATTTGAAGGGCTGAAGTTCCAGGTACCAACGGGTGATCCACGTATTGGTATCCTTTATGTGGTGGAGCCACTGAAGTGGGGCATGATCCGAGTGGAGGATGAAGGCCCCCCCAACAGGTAGTAGCGAAGGGTTAGGTCCACCCACTTGATGGCAAGGCACTCTTTCTCGATGGTGCTGTACTTAGTCTCCCTCAAAGAGAGCTTACAACTAATGTACAGCATGGGGCGCTTCACCCCCTCCACCTCCTGCAATAGCACGATCCCCAACCACCTCTCTGATGCATCCGTCTGTAAAATAAAGGGGAGAGAGAAGTTAGGAGCATGTAAAAGCGGCCCACCACATAGTGCAGATTTCACTCTTATGAAAGCCAGTTGGCAAGCCTCCGTCCAGTGGACCAGATCTGGCGCCCCCTTTTTAGTGAGATCAGTCAAGGGGCTGGTGACATCAGAAAAATTAGGAACAAACCTTCTGTTATAGCCAGCGAGCTCCTTGAACTGCCTCACTTCGTTTTTGGACTTGGGACGTGGGAGGCCACTATCGCTGCGGTCTTATCAATTTGGGGACGTACCTGCTCATGACCCAAGTGGAAGCCCAGATACCGTAATTCCACCCGCCCAATTGCACAATTTATCGGGTTTGCCGTAAGCCCCGCCTGCCTCAGCGACCTCAGGATGGCTCTCAGATGCTGCATATGCCTTTGCCAATCATTAATGTATATAATGATATCACCTAAATAGGTGGCAGCATACGAAGCGTGTGGCCGGAGAATCTTATCCATGAGGCGCTGGAACATAGCAGGAGCCCTGAACAAACTGAACGGAAGAGTGACAAATTGGTGTAATGCAAATGGTGTGGAAAAGGCCGTTTTTTCTGCCAATTATCTCCCAATATCCCTTAGTTAAATCCAGTGTCGAATAAAATTGAGCCGTACCCAATCGATCGAGCAGTTCATCAACTCGGGGAATTGGGTATGCATAAAATTTAGACACTGCATTGACTTTCCCACAGAACCCGTCACTCTTAGGTACAAGAATGACCGGGCTGGCCCAATTGCTGTGTGATTCTTCTATTACCCCCATCTTGAGCATTGCCTCTAATTCATCCCGAATCACTTTTTTCTTATGTTTGGGCAAGCAGTACGGCCGACTACGCACTACCACTCCCGGTGGGGTCTCTTGTGGGCTTCGACCAGCTGGACAGCGTCATCCACCGACACTGGACCCATTCCACTGTTCCTCGGGGCAGGCAAACGGTTAGCTGCTCCAGCACCATCAGGTCGATAAGATCCTCCACGCCGCGCCCTTCCTCAGCCAGCACCCATCTTCAGCAAACTTCACAGAGCTGCTGTGAAAATGCGAATGGGTGGCTGGCGTGGCTCAAGGAGAGGGAGCGGAATCGAAGACAGTGTTGTTCAGGGCTACGGCCAACCTGTTGCAGAGTCCGGGCGGTCCTCAGCTGGTAGTTGCTGCGCCATGAGCTGGGCCTCCCCGGAAAGCAGCGGCAGCAGGTGGAGGGCCCATTGAGTTCGCGGCCAGGCGGAGGCGGTGGCCAACTGCTCAAAGAGACTCAGCTAGGCCTCCGGCTCGTCCTGGGGACCCATCTTTAGGAGCAGCAGCTGTGGCTTCGTCGCTGCTTCTGGGGCCATGATGGAGGAACCGCCTGGAGCTAACCAGCTCCACAAGGGGTGCCGATCCTCGGCTTGGGCTTGGAGGAGCTCCCGGAGATGCTGTTCTTGCGCGAGGAGGGCTTGGTGGTTGGACTCCTGGATGCTGGCCAGGGCATGGATGACTTCGTCCAGCAGTGAGGTGACCATGGCGACCAGTGTTCTTCCTTATCCCAATGATGAAGCGGGAAGCAGGGTGGCAGTCCAGGTAAATCAAGCTTTAATGCGTTTTCAGTCTAGCAAACACAGTCTTTGGCTTTTCAGCTCCACAACAGAATGTGTACTTTAGCTTCACAACAAGATACACTTCAGCTTCATAATCAAGTACGCTTCACAGCTAAATCTATCTCAGCTTCACGACTTCGGGTTCGTTGTTTCTGTCTCTCTCTCTGTCCCTCCGGCATTCTCGGCAGCCTTTTCAAGCCCATCTCCATTGTCACTGTAATGAGACCCAGATGTTAAGCATCAGTAATCACCAGGTGATGGCCCTTACCGCTTCCTCTCTCCCCAATGACAGACACACGACCACTTCCCGCTCCACAGCAATGTTTCATTAGCCATGCTGAATGCGAGATCTGCGTGTTTGTTTACTATGCACCGCTAAGAAAGAGAGAATGCTCTCTGACAAGAACACAGAGTAAAATGCATTTCTTAATTTGCCAAGATGAAACAAGATACAGTTTTGGTGCAAAGAAAGTTCAAGCAGCATTTGGTCAGCGGCTTTCTGCTCTCTGCTGGTTGTGTAAAGTTTGTGGAGGCGTGTCAGACAGCGCAGAGGACTGTCCTGTCAACGCCTGATCTGTCATTCATTCTGCCTGTGCAACAGTGTGATAAAACGATGGCAAAATGTGATATACGGTACAATTATATGCATTCAAAACCAAAGAGTTTATGAAAATCATAATTAATGATAATAATATGATGACATATATTGCCAGCCTGTAATATAAAGCAGCATAATGTAGTATTTTTGTATCACTAAAATAGCTGGAAGTGGCTGATACCGGAAGTTGTCCACATTCAAGGTTGATAATGGCGGCGCCCTAGTTTCGCTGAAAAATAAGGTGGATAGTGAAGGACACCTGCACACCAGCAGCTATCATGAAATTGGGAGGAATACCCCCGCTTGGACGGCTATTTTTCCACTGAGAAAATAGGATGAATTTCACCAAAATGGCATTATCTTCAGAAAGCTGACTAACAGACCACAGCATCGTCAACAGGTGATCGCACATGCTCCATCTCTCTATCTCTCTCTCTCTCTCTCTCTCTCTCTCACACACACACACACACACACACACACACACATCCTTGTTTTTCCAATAACATGTTAGAAACAGCCATGATACTAGTAGTTCTAAAGTGGTGTTTTTAAGAGGCTTGGGCGCATCATTTGGTTTGAACCAGCAACGGCAGATTCTGATCTGTGGCGTAAGAAAGTAGTTCCATGCACAAATGCGTTTTTTATGACCGTACTCAGTTTTTCCTCATTTTTAAAAATTTACTTGTTCATTGAACTGTTGTATATAAGCAATATCACACTCGCAATCGTGCTATATGTCCCTAAATCAGCACTATATATTTAAGCAATATCACATGAGCAAGAGTGTGAAATGGCCCTACATCAGCACTGCTGTGATTCAGCTGATGTAGGGCCATATCGCACTCTTACTTGTGTGATATTGCTTAAATATACAGTATATATCCAGGTTTAAAGTACATATTCCCAAACTTTTTCCCCCACACTTTTAAGCTCTACTGTAGGCCTATTTTGTAAAATTTTCAACAGAATGCAGTTAGGTACAGGTGCATCTCAATAAATTAGAATGTCGTGGAAAAGTTCATTTATTTCAGTAATTCAACTCAAATTGTGAAACTCGTGTATTAAATAAATTCAATGCACACAGACTGAAGTAGTTTAAGTCTTTGGTTCTTTTAACTGTGATGATTTTGGCTCACATTTAACAAAAACCCACCAATTCACTATCTCAAAAAATTAGAATACATCATAAGACCAATAAAAAAAACATTTTTAGTGAATTGTTGGCCTTCTGGAAAGTATGTTCATTTACTGTATATGTACTCAATACTTGGTAGGGGCTACTTTTTTCTTTAATTACTGCCTCAATTCGGCGTGGCATGGAGGTGATCAGTTTGTGGCACTGCTGAGGTGGTATGAAAGCCCAGGTTTCTTTGACAGTGGCCTTCAGCTCATCTGCATTTTTTGGTCTCTTGTTTCTCATTTTCCTCTTGACAATACCCCATAGATTCTCTATGGGGTTCAGGTCTGGTGAGTTTGCTGGCCAGTCAAGCACACCAACACCATGGTCATTTAACCAACTTTTGGTGCTTTTGGCAGTGTGGGCAGGTGCCAAATCCTGCTGGAAAATGAAATCAGCATCTTTAAAAAGCTGGTCAGCAGAAGGAAGCATGAAGTGCTCCAAAATTTCTTGGTAAAAGGGTGCAGTGACTTTGGTTTTCAAAAAACACAATGGACCAACACCAGCAGATGACATTGCACCCCAAATCATCACAGACTGTGGAAATTTAACACTGGACTTCAAGCAACTTGGGCTATGAGCTTCTCCACCCTTCCTCCAGACTCTAGGACCTTGGTTTCCAAATGAAATACAAAACTTGCTCTCATCTGAAAAGAGGACTTTGGACCACTGGGCAACAGTCCAGTTCTTCTTCTCCTTAGCCCAGGTAAGACGCCTCTGACGTTGTCTGTGGTTCAGGAGTGGCTTAACAAGAGGAATACGACAACTGTAGCCAAATTCCTTGACATGCCTTGACCCCAGCCACAGTCCATTCCTTGTGAAGTTCACCCAAATTCTTGAATCGATTTTGCTTGACAATCCTCATAAGGCTGCGGTTCTCTTGGTTGGTTGTGCATCTTTTTCTTCAACACTTTTTCCTTCCACTCAACTTTGTTAACATGCTTGGATACAGCACTCTGTGAACAGCCAGCTTCTTTGGCAATGAATGTTTGTGGCTTACCCTCCTTGTGAAGGGTGTCAATGATTGTCTTCTGGACAACTGTCAGATCAGCAGTCTTCCCCATGATTGTGTAGCCTAGTGAACCAAACTGAGAGACCATTTTGAAGGCTCAGGAAACCTTTGCAGTTGTTTTGAGTTGATTAGCTGATTGGCATGTCAAAATATTCTAATTTTTTGAGATAGTGAATTGGTGGGTTTTTGTTAAATGTGAGCCAAAATCATCACAATTAAAAGAACCAAAGACTTAAACTACTTCAGTCTGTGTGCATTGAATTTATTTAATACACGAGTTTCACAATTTGAGTTGAACTACTGAAATAAATGAACTTTTCCACGACATTCTAATTTATTGAGATGCACCTGTACATCTCCCTGAGGTAGTCCCCAGTAGGTTTCGTGTAATTCTTACAGTCCTGTAGATAGCAACAGAATGAAAAAATGTTAATGTAGAGGAGGGATTGTTTGCAAGATCTGTCAGCTATAGGTTATTGTTTTCCATAGCATTTGAGATGTCCTTCAAAGAGTGAAAACAGCACACTGTATATTAAATGCCGAAGTGCAGACAGTCTATTAAGGTATGAAAATAAGAGCGCTGTTTCCAGACAGTAACTGAGTCTCTTGAGTCAGCATGCACTTGCTTTTGAAAGGGAGAACCATCTGGTGTGACTTATTTCTAAAACATAAATAGACTAGAATAGGACCATAGTATCTGAGATGACAAGACACTTCCCCTTGGTGACCAAGAAGTGTTCAATTTTAGGCAAATATCATCCATACAGGTCGGGCTGCATCCCCACCAATAGTCAGATCATTGATTGATTAGTATAGCTTTTTCAATGACTGATACTTAAAATAATTATCTTTGGTATTGAATATTTTGGTGCATTCTTGCATACAGGGTTTTTGACTATGTGTACATTAGCAATTAAAAGTTTGGACACGCTTTACAAATTATTATTATTATTTTATTTTATTTTATTTTTTATGATCTTAAAAACATTTTGATCTAAAAGCAATGCTTAAAGTTATTTTTGTAGACAAATATATATTGTGCCTATGTATTACTTTCTTTACAAAACAAAATTTGTATACATTTGGCCAGATAGTGAAGGAAAAGCAGCCAACAAATGGTTGGTTGAGAGAATGCCCAGTGTGTGCAGAGCTGTAATCTAGGCAAAGAGTGTTTACTTTGAAGAAGCTAAAATATCAGATAGTTGTGATTTGTTTAACATTTTGTTACTACATAATTTCTATACTTTGATTTGTGTCATTTCATCGTTTTGATGACTTTATTATTATTTAAAATATGGAAAATAACAATGTGAGTCGTTGTGTCCAAACATTTGACCAGTAGTTTATGTGTGCATGTGTATATGTGCTAATGTGAGCCTTGCTTTTATGCGCTACAAATGCTGCTTCCCTGCAAGCCCAGGTCTTTAAAATCTGCCTGAGTTTCCCATGTTCCCTCTGCATGTGATGTTTCCCTACAGCTGAAGGATCTAATTGACCATAAAATTGCAGTCCTTCGCTGAAGATGTGTGGCAGCGGCAGGGTCAGCGGCAGATCGCAGGCGACCCCTCATTACTCAGCTTCCTTTCCTGCCATCCTGCATCTGGAATCAATTAGACATGTCTGGTGCTAACAAGAGAGAGTGTGCTGATGTGATTCACACGTGAGTATGGGATGCGTCTTTTTATTGTTACAGCCCATCTGTTGTTCGCCATGACTGAGGTGGTAAATCCCAGAGGGGACCCCCCTTCCTTCAGGTTTATATGACAGTGATGCCCATATTTTCATTAGACAATCTCCTGAACCATCCAGGATAAATAAAAGTTGCTAACAGATTTAGAGCAAAATTTTCTGGCACTGATTTCTTCCTTAAATTAGTTTCAGACTTTAATAGTGGCTGTTTGTGCATAATATAGAGAGCAATTAATCTAATCTTTCTTTGTGTCAGTGGCTCAAGCCATGCAATCCACATGTAAAACATAGGATGAAAACTTACATGAATAATATTATCCAGATGGCTGTGGCATTTATAAGACACAATCCATTAACTTCAATGAGGTAATATTTTTATTAGTATGTCATTGATAAGTTTGTCAGATTTGTATAGAGTTTGCTACGCACTCTGGGGGGATTCACTAAGAAACATTGCAGCCGCTAATAGTATCTTTTATTTGCACCTGCTATCTGTGTTGATTTTGCTCCCAATTTACTCGTGCAAATCAGGTAATGGCACAAACACAGCGCTGAATGCAATTTGTATGCAATTTACCATTTTGCAGGCCATTCTGAGTACTAGGTTAGAGAGGATGCATCAGACTTCAGCGATCTGGCAAACTTTCTGGGGCTGTACAACATCACTCCACCACTGCATCCAGGCACTTGAATTGGTTCCATAAAATGTCAAAAGAGAGACTAACTGCACTGCTGGATATTTACCCATGTTATTATCAGGGTTGGAGAGTAATGAAATACATGTAACAGGATTATGTATTTAAATACAAAATAGTAGTAACTGTATTCCACTACAATTACAATTTAAATAATTGGTATTTAAAATACAGTTACATTCAAGAATTATTTTAATTACTGAAGAGATTAATTTGCATTTTATTGCCATTTGTTTCATTTAATATTTAGTCCTTTCAGATTTATACATATAAATGATGCGATCAAAAGTGCATTTGAACAGCGGTGAAACACTTTCTTATGAAGTTTTACATTCATACGAGCAGACAGGTAAGTAAGTTTGAAGCAAGTTTGGAGCATAAGAAACAGAAATAAACCTTGTGTAAATTGTCAGCTTTACGCTAAGCTAAAATGCTGTTTCTAGCCATTTTACATGCACATGTTACCAGGCACGATCTTATTTTTTAATCAAGAAAATTCACGTTGGATCATAATTTCTTTTTTTTTTTTTTTTTCTAGTAAGACCTTTGATATTAGGGCAAAAATCTTATTCTTGATAATAATTTTTGTATTGTTTTCCTGTAAAAATATCTAAAAATCCTTAAAACAAGATCAGTTTGATTTATCTTGTTTTAGAAACAACACTGCATAAGATATTTAGGTTTTTCAGAGAATGTATTTTTAACATGTGTATTTTGTCTTACTGTACTAGCAGAGTAAAAATCTACCACTACTGAAGAAGTAGTCCAAAGTATTTAGAATATGTTACTGACCTTGAGTATTCTAACGGAATATGTTACAAATTACATTTTACAGCATGTATTCTGTAAACTGTAGTGGAATACATTTCAAAAGTAACCCTCCCAACCCTGGTTATTATGCTATTCACCAATGTTAAATGCGGCAGTAAAATAGCGCTGACTTTTGTGAATAAAGCACAATCTATAATAAGCCTAATTTATATGGAAAGGAGGAATGTTTGTGATGAAAATATATATATATATATATATTTTTAAATATGCACATCACAGTGCTATGCCACTGCAGAGAGTACCTTGTTAAACTGGACTGCAACTGGTTAGTGAATAAAACATAGATTTATGTGCTAAAATATCATGCACAATTGTTCTGCAACTGTTTTGTGAATTCACTCCTCTGGGTAAATCGATACATAGATGGTCCTGATAGTGTTTCAATAGCTGGGCTTAGGCAACATCATTTATGAACTTGTTAATGAGTACTTTGCCTCATAGGTGCATCAGTGGGTTGTCTCGAACCCACCTCCTCCATCGCAGTAATGATTTTTGGCCAGCAGCAGTGGGAACCCATCATTTAGCCTGAAATAATATGTTAACAATATAATAGTAGGTCTCTTGATGTGAATGGCCAAGGCTCGACTCTCAAGGAGTCTGTTTTGATGTCGTGCCAGTCGATTTATTGTGGCTAAGACCAAGGACTTGGAGTGGTGGAGTGGGACAGAATTTAATTGCACTGGTTATGAAGGAGTCTAAGTTAAAGAGTGTATGGAATTGGTAGTGTGTTAAAGCCAGACCTATGTGATATATGGCTCTGGTATTGCTATACTGTAGGCAGGCAGGGGAGTTATTTTCTTCTCTAGAATACCACCAGGCCTGGACCATAAACTTAAGTGATGGTCATCTGCTCTGCTATGCTCTGGTTTTACCCTCACATGAGCATGTAAGGGGTGGGGGGGGATGTCTGCATGTGTGTGTGTTTAAAGTTTGCACTCTAATGATGTAACACTTGGCCCTGGCTGGGTGGTTTTGAAGGCAGTTCATGGTATTTCCCCCAGTAATTACCTATTCTGCATTAGCACTGAATGGGGCTGGCCCTGACCCACCAGTGAAGTCATTTAAAGCCATTTCAGACAAAGGCCAATAAAAACCCACCTGCCTGGCAATCTGCAGCCTGACTGGGATAGTGAATGGCTCCATAATTGTCAGGAAACTGGTTCTGATTTTCAGAGCTGCCCTATCTGGCTTCAGCAGTCTGCTCTATTCACATCAACACAGCTTTGATCAGAGGGTTTCTGTGTCATTTAATTCACTTTGTTAAAGCTTGAAATGGTTTCTGATACTGTTTGAAGATGATGAAGTGCACTTTGACAGCACTAGATGAATGAAAAATGCTAATTAAGCCAATTTTTTACATTTTCTGAAGAAAATGTGGGTGGTGCTTTCCCACACAAAACTTGCAGGCAGAATGTTAGGGTATTGTGGGTGATTGACAAACTGGTCATTACAGTAGCTTTTCTAAGCTGATCATTAGCTGGTCCAATCTTTTTATTAACTGGTACAAGCTGGTCATTATCTGGTTCAAGCTGGTCATTAGCTGGACCAATCTGGTCATTAGCATGTTCAAGCTGGTTATTAGCTGGTCCAAGCTGGTCATTAGCTGCTCCAAGCTGGTCATTATCTGATTCAAGCTGGTTATTAGCTGGTTCAAGCTGGCCATTATCTGGTTCGAACTGATCAATTGCTGCTCCAAATTGGTCATTAGCTGGTTCAAGCTGTCCCTTATCTTGTTCAAACTGGTCAGTTGCTGGTCCAAGCTGGCAATTAGCTGGTTCAAGCTGGTCATTAGTTGGTTCAAAGCTGGTCATTAGTCTGGTCCAAGCTGGTCATTATCTGGTCCAAGCTGGTCATTATCTGGTCCAAGCTGGTCATTGTGTGGTTCAAGCTAGTCAATTGCTGGTCCAAGTTGGTCATTAGCTTGTCCAAGCTTGTTATTAGCTGGTTCAAGCTGGTCATTAGCTTGTCCAAGCTGGTCATTAGCTGGTCATTAACTGGTTCAAGCTCGTCATTTGCTGGTCTAAGCTGGTCAGTAGCTGGTTCAAGCTGGTCATTAGCTGGCCCAAGCTGGTCATTAGCTGTTTCAAGGTGGTTTGTAATGAGAATGACCAGAGAGGTAAGACTCAGAGGCAGAAGATGCTTGCAAATCACCTTGATGATTTATTTTTTCTGTGCTGAATTACATAGCCGAAGTGTCAGCAAAAATTAAAACAAATTAAAAAAATAAAAAATAAAGAAATTACACAAAAAGAAAGAGTTATCACTGTAACTGCCTCATACTTCAGATAACAGAGGTCTACTGCTTCAGCACAGCTACTCAATGCTACATCACATAACAGCCCCCAAACTCTCCTTCTCTCACACAGACACACATGAGAATTTATACTCTGCCGGACAGCACCAATAGACATACAAAGGGGAACACTAAACACACACAAATAATGCCCATTATATAACTAAACAAACCAAAATATCAAAGTTACATAAATAAACCAAAACCTCAAATACAGAATACATTACATATAAGCAAAAGAATATAATGCACTTTTTAATATAAACTATTGAAGAACATTGCTTGAAGTCCCCCCTTTGGCTTGAACTGCAATGGTACTGGCAAGTCCTCCAGACGGAACCCTATATATATGAGCGGTGTTCCCATGCGGACCTCTTTTAGTGCTGCACAGCCTCGCTGACAAGACAAACACCCAAACAAAAAAATGCAGTAAGTATAACTTCTAAAACTATTTGTTGACAGAGTGTGCACACTAACTCCCCAACGAAAGCTTTAATAAAGATCTATTAAACAAAACCTATTCTATTGTGATTTATGTAATGTTACATATTTTTGAAAAATATATAAATGATAAGAACATAACACGTTGACGGTGGCATGCCCGCCACGTGGTTATTAGCTGGTTCAATCTGGTCATCAGCTGGTCCAAGCTGTTTATTATCTGGTTCAAGCTGGCCATTAGCTGATCCAAACTGGTCAGTAGCTGGTAATTAACTGGTCCAAGTTGGTCCTTAGCTGGTGCAAGCTGGTCATTATCTGGTTCAAGATGGTCGTTAGCTGGTCCAAACTGGTTATTAGCTGTGTCAAGCTGGTCATTAGCTGTGTCAAGCTGGTCATTAGCTGTTTCAAGTTGGTCATTAGCTTGTACAAGCTGGCCATTCACTGGTCCAAGGTAGTCCTTTAGCTGGTCCAAGCTGGTAATTATCTGGTTCAAGGTGGTAATTAGCTGGTCCAAGCTGGTCATTATCCAGTTGAAGATGTCCATTTGTTGGTCCAAGTTGGTTACAAGCTGGTGGAAGCTGGTCATTATCTGTTTCGTGATGGTCATAAGCTGGTCCAAGCTGGTTATTAGCTAGTTGACAAGCTACCATATACCAACAGCTTGACCACCATAAGCTGCTATGCAGTTTGATCATTAGCATGGACCAGCTTATGCCATCCTAGACCAGCTATAAACCAGCTATTATGTTCCAAAACACAGCTAGCATCTAAACCTACATTTTCCAAGAATGAAATGTCAACTTCCTTGACCCACCAGCCTGGAGAGTTTATTTTCCTGTTATCAAGGGCTTTATTGTCTTGTAAGGGCCAGTTGCCTGAAATGATGCAGTCATGGACAGCTTAGTGTGTTGGTGCTGATGTGTCTGCCTCTTTAGGAGAGGTTACAAATTGAATGGATGATATTTCCTGTTGTGTGTCCCTGGTGTGGCAGAGGTCACTGTTAGTGCTACAAAGTATTTTCCACAGCCAGACTTACCGCCAAACACAATGACCTCACAGGCCAGCCTTGACATGCTTGTGAGACATGGAGATGAGTCTCCTCCAGTGGTTTCCTGAGCACACCTCAGGAGACTGCTGAGGTCTTTGGAAATCTGTTTTTAACAGTTCTGCTTTTGATAAATTCAAACTGACATTTACTTAGAGTAGCACTTCCAAGTCACCATACAAGTCATTATCACCAAACAAAAACTGAAACTCTGAGATTTCACAAAAGTTTGGAGGGCTGACAGGCAAGTTAGACAAACACATGTAAGAGAATTTGATTTGGTTAAGCCATAAACAGTCAGTGTGGGAAAAACAAAATGTCTGAACATGGAGTGGGGTGGCATGTTTGATGCAGATGGGAAGATGGTTACCTTACCCATTAATTCCTAGGAGGAAAATGGAGAAAAATATCAGATATTCAAATATTCTCCCCATTTCCCTGATAGAAATGAAGGAGTAACTAATAAGAGGACATTTGCTTGAGTGGCCAGGGCCTCCTTGGTGGCTGTACTGTATCTGTGACCATTATAACCATAGGACTTGTGAATAAAGGTGATTCTTGCAATAAACAAACAGGTCAACACAATGGGACAGTGAATCTCAGTGTTTGTTTGGCATGTCTGTCTAGATGTGTGTGTGTGTGTGTGTGTGTGTGTGTGTGTGTGTGTGTGTGTGTGTGTGTGTGTGTGTATGGGCAGGTTTAAGTGGTTTACAAGGACTTTTTTTTTAGGTTATAAACTGGTAATTACAAGGGTATTTTGCTATAAATGTGGTTTATGAGGACATTTCTAGTGTCCCCATTATTCAAATCGCTTAAAAAAAATACTAAACATTGTTTTATTGAAAATGTGAAAATGCAGAAAGTTTTTTGTGTAGGTTAGGTTTAGGGGTAGGGTTAGGGGATAGAATCTATAGTTCGTACAGAATAAAAATCATTATGTCTATGGAGAGTCCTCATAAGGATAGCTGCACCAACGTGTGTGTGTCTGTGTAAATGTCTGTGTAACAGATGTAGTACTCTGAGAGTCCCTGGCTCTGCAGGCAGTGGGTGTTTCTGATTGTGTCGGCAGCCATATGGAGAAAGGAGGTTTGGAAACATCCCATTACAAGTCGTACATCAGAGGCCTGACAGGCTCATTCAGTCCTGTTTTCATTTCAGTCACGAGTGCAGCTGCGCTTAGCCTCCGGACCCCAGTCCCCTCCTTAACCCCTCTCTCACACACACACACACACACACACACACACACACACGTTTCTCAAGCTTTCTAAATAGGGACAAACCATAGATTTCAATAGTTTTATATAAAGATAATTATATAGACTACCCCTGACCCCCATCCTAATCCTACCTAATCCTATTTAAAAAAAAAAACAAAAAAAAAAACTAATTTAGCTGCATTCATGAATCGATTTTCAAATTAAGGATATCACCATATTACATTTTTATTTTCTGTAAAGCACCTTTAGAACAGCCCTCCGCTGCAGCTTTCAAATCTTATCCGTGTTTGCGTATATTCAAATATGGCACAAGAAGATGCATTACCCTATGAGGGATGCCAATAATCCCAAATGTCCCATAACTGATCATGACATGACAACTTTGAACATATGGAAGTACAAATGAGAATTGAGAGCTTTGATTTACAATGAATGATAACTTACATTTTGTCACATAAAGCTGTTGAATGGCTTCAGAAGACTTGGAACATAGTACATAAGTTGTATGAGCTACTTTTATGGTGTTTTTTAGAACTTAAAAGCATCCATCCCCATTTACTTACATTGTATAAAAAATGGTCACAAAAACATTCTGCTAAACATCTCCTTCTGTGTTCCATGGGGGAAAAAAAGTGTACAGAATTAGGTAACACTTTATAGTAAGGTTCCATTCGTTAACATTAGTTATTGCATTCATGAACAAACAATGAACAATATATTTTTGCAGCATTTATTCATCTTTGTTAAAGTTATGTAACAGTTCGGAAAAGGGGGATGCGGGAACCGGGGTAACAAACAACAAGACTTTAATCAACATAAAACTCAGAACCGAAACACAATGATACATCAACGAACACACACAGAGCGGCCGCATGCGTCTCTCTCTCTCTCTCTCTCTCTGGCATCCCCGGCTCCTTCTTTATCCCTCTCCTACTGATTGGGCAACTCAGTGCCGGGCGTGCATCCTCTCGGCCCGGCCACACCCTCCTCCTCATCACATGTTAGTTAATAACAATACAGTCATTCATTGTTAGTTCATATTAGTTCATAGTGCATTAACAAATGTTAGCCTATAAAACTTTAGATTTTTCACAGCCACCAAGAGATTAATCAAAAGTTAATTCATCCAAACACATGGTGGTCTAATTTTTACAGTCACTCAGTGCCCTTAGATGCAAAACAAACAATCGCCTGAAGATGACTCCAAGGGTCTCCTCTCTCAAGCAGCAAAGTCATACAGGGTGAAATTCAGATACTTAGCAAACATCATAAAAGATGTCAAATTATTCCAAGGTTGGACGCTCTGAGTGAATCATATCTCACTTAAGGGATTGCTTGATTCTGTGCACGACAGAGGAACCTGAACATCTGTTTCTATAAACATACAAGATAAAAACATGTTCAGACCCAATTTAAAGATTTGATTTGATCTTCATTGCCAAAAATTATTATTTTGTTGCTCTTCTCAAGCAACAAAAAGGCACAGAATCCAAAAATACTCTTCCAAACCTGATCCAAATTTCTTCTAGAAATCAAAAGTTGGAACTGTTCATTAGGATCTTCCAGTCAGAGGCAGACTGGCCATCGGGAGAACTGGGACCGTGATATGCCAAATTGGGCCACGATAAGCTGAAGGGGGCCGCAAGACGGTGCCACGATATGCAGAAGGGGATAGCGAAACACATTGCCTCACCCCCCCTCCACAAATTTTCTCCAGGGCCGATTTTTGTTCCCAGTCCGCCCCTGCTTCCAGTAAATCAGATCGATCAAATGAGTTTGCTGACTGGCACACATACAGCTCATGCTAAGACTACTCCAAAATCCACACTCAAGACTGGCAACATTTCTTTCTGATTGTTTACTTGTCTTGATGGATTGCCTCTTTAGAATCATGTTCTTCTCTCATCATTTGTGTTCCACCACAAATTAACATGCCTTCTGTCATAATAGGACAAATCAAGATCAACATGGGTTTTTTCACACTTTATTCCCATGACCACTCTATTTAAATGTGCTGAGTAGATTTGATTGACATTGCTTGGAAAGTTCACTTAGAAAGGCCAGAGAGGAGAGCTGCTCTACATCAGAAAGATAGCACTATGTCTCCACACACTTCACCCACTGTGTCCCATCAAAAGCACCTCTCCCTCCCTCCCTCTCTCTCTCTCTCTCTCTCTCTCTCTCTCTCTCTCTCCCTCTCTCTGTCATTCTGTCTCATTGATTTGTCTCAACATTACAGAGTAGCCTGATGATGTCATAATTTACGAGTATAAAATGGCAGTCCATTGAGCCATTCCAAATTGTTGTAAAATGTGAAGTGAATTATTTCTTCAGACATTATAGAAGTGACTTCTGATTTTCTGTTTTGATCTATCTATCTATCTATCTATCTATCTATCTATTAAACACTACAGAAGGGTGATTGAAATGTCCATTGAATTTTTGAAAACTGCATCAAGATTTTAGGTTATGATTTATGTGAATTTATAAGTATACGTGTATTTCACAATTTGTAATCACCTTTTTGCATTCACCAGTGCATTTTAAATGGTCCTGTGTTGTGACAAATTAATATTTACAAGTACAAATATTCCATGTAGTCTCTCAATTAATATAAGGTCATAAAGCAGCATGTATAATTATTATAAAAGAATTAGCAACGTGTATAAATGTAAGTGTATTTTTAGATGGAACGGAATGTACTGGACTCATTAGAAAATATATAATTAAACTAAAATAAACTAAAATCTTACCTCATGATTTCTTTGTTTGTTTGTTTTTTCATTTATGTGCATTTATTTAGAGATATTAATTATTTTAAAAGTAACTGAGTAGTTTAGCAGGCTATAGATTTTGCCCTACAGCTTGGACTATATTTTAGTCATGAGCTCTGAGTTTAGGGGGCATATATTTTGAGCACTTAGTTTTGACTTCAAACCATAAATTCTTAACAAACGCTGACAGCACCCTCGTGTGGTCAGGTCTGGATGGCAAGAAAATCAATGATTAGCATACGCCTAATCTTATGCTTTTAACTATAAAATTAGGGGAATATTTCCACACCCACAAGCATACAAACAGGGTCATCTAATTTAATTGGAATAGACCTAAACTGTAGTAGCATATTTGATTTTTGACAGGAATGAAAACAAGGCTGGGAGGGATCGTTTCTTCAATGCCATGCTGTAGTTTGTATCTAATTTTCATAACACGAGTTTCTTGTGTACTGAAATTTTTTGGAGCAGTGTTTTTCAATGTTACATCAACAGAACGATAAACACCAGTTTAAAGAACACAGCCGATCTAAGAGACTATTCAGCCTCATTTCATTCACATCAAAACTTAAATATAGCGCTACTCTGAAGGTCCATGGCATGCACTCTTAGGGAAGAAAAAAAAAGGTTCATTGACCTTATTCACAGTAGCGCCATCTTTAAAATCGCGTTTTTATTTATTTATTTTTATTTAAAAAATTTAAGGATGTCTATAGAGGAGATGCTTCAGTGTGCTGAATAAACTGCTTTGTGAGGATTTTTATGGGATCAAAATCCAGTCAAAAGTATTGCGGTCACGTATCCAAAAATAGCTTAAGCGTGAATCAAAAAACAATAAGCGCAGATAAAAAAATAATAATAATAAGCGCAAAAATAAATAAAAAGTGCAGATCAAAAAATAGCAAGCATGAATCAAAAATATATAAACACATTTAAAATATACTGCAAAACAACAACAGAAAAATTAAAGCAAAGTCATCAGAATTGCAAACAAAATCATGTTGTCCTTGGTTATATTACGGCTTTTTTTTTTTTTTTTTTTTTTGTGTGTGTGTGTGTGTGCTCTAACAATTTTGCTCATATTTTAATTTTTTGTATGCTTTTGCTGTATTATTCTTTGCTTTTGTTTTCAAGTTGTGAGCTTGGTTTTCCAAAACTTGAGTAGAGTTTCATGTAAATCTGGGGGCATTTTGCGTCTCCATTGGTCCAGTTCTTGATCGACAGCTCCTCCTCTAGCCAATCATTGGAAGAGGGGCGGTGACGTCACTCCAACAGCTGCTGCACAATAGGGATGGGCCATACCACTTTTTTTTTCGATCAGATACCAAGTACTTTTAGGCCAATATCGCCGATATTGATACCAATACCGATACCTCTATTGAATTGAATTTAGTTGGTTTAAGCCACATATAAAACCTCAAAATTAACCATAGATATTATTATATTATTATATTATATGGTTAAATGGTTACTATTACTAAAACCAAATTACCATATGGATACTACAGTAATGCTGTAGTAAAAACATGGTTAATTGTATCAAAACCTTGGTTTCTACCAAAAAACAAAAACAAAAAACATGGTTACTACAGTCATGGTTACTATGGTTAATACAATATTACTACAGTAAATTCATGGGTAGTTTTCATAAGGGTATCATTTATTAACGAGGATTACAGATCATTATCAACTCTGAATTTAAATAAACCTGTAGAAATCTTCACACAAGCCCATTATAATACATGTCACATCTAGTTTTGGCATTACATAGTGTGAATAACTCTAGATGCTGTTTTTCTGTAATTACCTCAGGAAAGCACTGCTCCCTCTTTGAACAAGCGCTATCATGACTGAAAGGGTGAGCGCTGTCTGACTGCTAGTGTATTTGAGCATCATGCCCATCAAGATGAAAGGAGGAAAAAATATTTCCAGTGCCATGCAACAATTCACTCATATAATATTTTTTTTCCACTTCGAAGCTTATGAGATCTAAATAATAAGATCACTTGTAAAAAAAAGAAATAAAAAAAAAATCAGAATCGATATTTTTATGTGAGGATCGATATTCTTGATACCACATCAGTATCGGAAGTATTGATACTTTAGTTTAGTATCGATCCACCCATCCCTACTGCACAATCGCAAAATGGTAGATGAAGATGGATAACCGTCAGTTGGCAAATCCTGGACAATCACAGGTAATTGAATATAACTATATTATTTGTGGTTGATAGATACGCTGCTTGTGTCTATTTTGAGTATTCGAGTATGACCTTGGTGTCATAATTATTATCTTAAGTCAGGAAATGCTTATTTGTATGTTGCTTTGCAGGCTCTTTGTGCCTCACCCAAACAAGAGTAGCCTATTAAATTTACACAAAGATGCATCAACTTTATATAGTGTAAACACAGTCAATGAAGTACTGAAGGTTGGGGGGAAAATGCACTCAATTACAAAAATGTGTTATATCCAAAAGGGTCTTATCTGGTGGCCAGCTGAGAGAAATAAAACCCAGATCCCGACACCAAGACCTATTACAATACTGATGAATATATAAATGCTTACATATAAATGGACATTTTTTTCTTTTAAATTATATCAAAAATCTAACAGGTGTGCATTATTGCTGACACCTACATGCACACTTTGGAGTTGGTTGTATGATTGTAAGTCATTTGCTTCAAATGTTACAGAAGTTGTATACTCTATGTTATGGAAATGTGTGTAAATGTTTTGGATATGTATGCTCTAATGTTCCCTGTATCTTTAGAGATGGTCCCTAAATTTGCAACTATTTGTGAATAATGTCCAAGTCAAGCCAACTTTATTGTATTATTTATTGAAGTGGGGACGCTTGGTCACTTGTTTCTGATTTCGCTGCAGTATCGTGGAAAAATAAACTACAAGTAGCCGTGCCAACGATGCCAACGTAGGATCAGTACATTACGGCACATTCAGCAACATGGAAAAGCAGATCAAGTTGGGTTCTGAACTCACGACTACATTGATACAGCTAGTAAAAACATGCATCAAACATCCACACCAACCCAGCCTTTGTTTTTATTTAGATATGCAGCCAATAACCTACAAACAAGGAAGTCTTAAATAATGCCCAAACTTAAGACTCTGCTAACTAAATTCATCAGACTTGATACATGTTTTAACGGACTATGATAATGGATAACTCGGACAACACATTGTTTCCTAGAGCTGGCAGAAAATACTCAAAACAGACACAAGCAGCGTATCTATCAACCACAAATAATATAGTTATATTCAATTACCTGTGATTGTCCAGGATTTGCCAACTGATGGTTATCCATCTTCATCTACCATCGTTATCTAAAAAAAGAGATAATATGTAATATCCAAGAAAAAGGAGGTCTAAATGCTTTGGACTACAAATAGGATTTTTAAGATAAAATGGATACAAAATTATCTAAAAAAAAAAAAAACAAGACTCTATGTGGAATATTTTCCCAAAGTTAATATTTCAACAGGTTGGTGGACTAGAGTTTTACTGAAGTGCAATTTTCGATGTTGGGAATCTACCAATGAAACTGTCAAACTTTCATAGACAGGTACTTCTTATGTGGACCCTAAACCTACAAACATAATTTTTCACCTCACAAATATACAATTTGGAATAATAGAGATATAAAACATAATAGAAAAACAATTTTCCTAAAAGATTGGTTCAAAAAAGACAATATGTGTTATACAGTTAATTAAGGAGGATGGTTCTTTTTTAAATTATTTTTAAATTATTCCATTAGTCACAAAGAGTTTGAAAAAGTATTGAGATCCATCCCTGGAGGAGTAAGATTGCTGTTCAGGAATTTATCAGATCTTCCAATCTGTAAAAAAAGAAGATTTTATAGCTTTTATTCCTCTAGAAGGTGTAGATATTAGAAAATGTAATAATAGCAATATCAGATCTATGTGCAGAAGCAATAATACTCCCCCTAGTGTCATATATTGGAATATTAATTTGGAATATATACATTGGAAAAATACATGGAATCAATGTAATAAATACCTTATAACTAATAAAATTAAAGAGATAACTTTTAAAATTATTCATAGAATATATGCTGTCAACGATTATATTACTAAAAGATGTAAAATTGAAATTAATAATGAATGTGCATTCTGTAAAGTTGAACCAGAAACATTATCCCACCTTTTGGAATTGCCATCTTGTCAAAAGATTCTGGAAGGATGTCGCTCAATTTATGTGTAGAAAAACGAATTATTCTTTTTCCATTGAAGAAAACAATGTTTTACATTATTTTCATCACAATAACAAAGATGTTAACTTTTATTGTAAATTTCATAATTATTTATGGAAGATTCTTTTTACATAAGTTGAAATGGTCAGAAAAGAAACCAAATATTAACCTATTTTGATAGACTTTTTAGGATAGGATATTACAACATGATTAAACTTTGAAAACATATTAAAGCCAAAAGATTTGTAAAGATCTTTAATTTGTATAATTTAACATAATGCTGTTTGTATTGAAAACCCTAACTATTTGTATTGTCTTTTTTTTTTCTTTATACTTTCTATATTGATATTATAAATTGTTTAATTTGTAAATAAATACAAAAAACAAATCTTGATCTACCATCGTGCGATTGTGCAGCAGCCGTCAGAGTCACATTGGAGTGACGTCAAGAACTAGTGGACCAATGGGGACGCAAAATGCCCCCTGATTTACATGAAACTCTACTCAAGTTTTGGAAAACCAAGCCCAGAACTTGGAAACAAAAGCAAATAAAAATACAGCGTAAGCGTACAAAAAAATGAAAATATGAGCAAAATTGTCAGAGAGCACAAAAAGCAGTAATATAACCTAGGAAAGCATGATTTTGTTTGCAATTCTGATGACTTTGCTTTAATTTTTCTGTTGTTTATTTGCAGCATATTTTAAATGTGTTTATATATTTTTGATTCATGCTTGTTATTTTTTTATCTGCATTAATTATTTTGATCAACACTTATTATTTTGATCTGCACTTTTTATTTATTTTTGCGCTTATTATTTTTTTATCTGCGTTTATTATTTTTTGATTCACGCTTATTATTTTGATTCACGCTTATTATTTTTGGATCCGTGACCACAATACTTTTGACGGGATTTTGATCCCATAGATTTTTCTCATACATTTCTTCCATAGACTTTTCACAAAATTCTCCATTAAAGAGTTCTGAGGTAAATCACAACATTACAAACTTTACAAAAAAGGTACAAGTCTGTGTACTTACCGTCTTTCATAAGGGCACGGACTACAATCCCATGAAGCACTGCAAATGACGTAATCAAATATAAAACTATGGAAATATATAAAACTATTTATTTTAGGTTGTTTATTATAAGTATAGAAACAATATTGTTTACGTTTCTTGCAAAATATTCCAATATACACAAATATATAAGTAGTTTGAGAGTGCAGGGAGACCAACTCATTTGCGTCATTCACAGTGCGTCATGGGAGTGGGCGGTAGCTTCCAGGCTTATTTTGTGGGCTTTTTTTGGCCACGGTTCTCTGATTGATGAAGCTTTCTCTGCTGAACCATGGGTAATGTAGTTGTTCAGCAGGAATTCTGCTATTAAAGACGATTTTTAAACAATGAAGTAGGCTTTAACAAAAGCATATACCATTGAAGAACAACCTTGTGGCTCATGGTAGGTTTGTCTTTAAAGATTTATAAGTCACCGTTTAAAATCAATTAGTCTATGGAATAAATTAATGGCTTTTTTACTTCCTGAACCAGACTGTTGCACTCTATTAGTGTTCTATCAAAGACTATTTAGCCCGTTATGGAGCACTTGTAATAAAAGGAATGGGAGGAATTGGAACGGCCAGTATGGCGGATGTAGAAAAGGAAGTCTCGCCTTACAGGTAAAAGGGCCAATCACCTTGTAGAAACAGATATTGCCTGTCAGTTAACTCGAGAATGCACATTAGCTGGACCAGCCTGAAAATTTTTGTTTTTTAGCATGATCTGAAGCACAATTTATGATACCATTATTGTCAGATTTTACTGCTGTTTTGAAATATGTTATTTGATTGTAATCTTGACCAACCATTTTGGAGATTTCGGTTTTTCCCCATTAGTAGATAGGAGCTCCTATCTACTTTCCTCCAAGTATATAGGAGCTGTACTTTCATTTTGTATCCATAGAAAATAGCTACCCGGGATCGTTCAAGATATGGTCATCATGTGGACTGACTTGCTTTAAAAGGGACTTTGGTTATATATAGTTTTAGTGGCTACAAAGAACACAAAGTATTATGTAACTGCCTTGAAAAACTATTGTTGCCATTAAACTGAAGGGCCACTAGATGTAGGTATTGTAGTCTAAACCAAGACAACCGAACAAATCTCATTGGTTGGAAAAGTAAATGGTGGACATTTGATTCTAAATAAGGCTATTTTAACTAGTAAATAATTTATTATCTCTGGGCAGAAATTTCCCCCATTGTGGTCCTCTGCACTGTTATTTTCAACAAGGCACTATACAGAAATTTGGCTGTAAGGCATTTGAACTAAAGTCTTTTCCCTTTAAAAAATATTACCTCTATACAGCTCTTTGTATTCATTGTATTACGCAATCGAATGTAGCTTTAGACTAGTATATAAAAGAAACATATGTTGGACATGAGCATCATGGGAAGAGCCTAAGCTAAGTGCTCGATAGTCTGGGTCAAGACTGAGAGCGAATAATAAACAAATACAGCCTGAAGGTAATCCTTGCTGGTTTAAACTTGCTTCACTGGACATGTACAGCACTAACACGGCTAAAATGTATCATGTCTGTCTGGTACAGAACAATGAACTAGGATGAAATGAAGTTATCACCTCAGGGCTTATATATGTGGGAGAGAAAGCAAGAAAGCTTTCTGGAAGCTACACAGGAAGAGATGCTCTGTAAATTAGGCTTGGAGAACTGGTTGCCGGGATAGGCAGTAAGTTATCTTGGCGTCTTTACATTAGCAACAGATGTGGTGCTGGTGTGCAAAATGTGTGGCATAATCATAAATGTGTATTAAGAATAATATATTGTCAGCATCTTAAACTTGTTTTATGTACATTATATAAGACAACAGTAGATATTATTTTGAGAAATTCTATAATTATTAAGGTCTGTTGCGGTAAAGCCATTTAATCGTTCTCATTTGCTACACATTGTGCTAGCCCGCCTTCCTCAGTGTTAATCAAGGGAGATCTGGAGAATGTAATGTGCATGTTCATTAAGCATTCAGTGTTAGCCAGAAGAGCATGTTTGCTTTTGCCCCTTAGTCAATCAAAAGCTTTGATCATATGTAGGTCAAGCAGACATGATCCTCGTAATTTACCACTCTTGAGTGCAGATCTGCGTAGTAAATGCCTATTCACACTAAGACTGAATTTTCGGTGTGAATGTTCATCTGAACAAGCTTTTGAATAGTAAAGTCATTGCTGCTGCACAATCCAGTGCGTTGGTGGCACTAATCAGTTGGCAAACAGGTGCTATGCCCATTTACTCGTTTCACACACAAGAAACCCTGAATTGAATACAAATATGCAATAATTAAATAAAGGAAAGAATGTGTGGCTGTGTCTTCTTTTAGATTATTTGTAATGTTCTGCATCATATTTTATGCTATATTTTACTTAATGTACATTATTTCATGTGAATTTAAATTACTATACCTTGTGTTATGTTATCCAGTCATAAAAAATAGAAGCTGGGTTCAAGAGTTAATTTGGAATATACTCGTAGCAAAATACATGTATAAATATTAAGACTGAAGACTTGGGATGTATGCAACAGTGCTCTTTACTCATCTCAATCACACAGATTCAAAAACTTGGAAAGAACATAATGAAACAGTTATGTCAAATTAGGTAAATAACTGCCTTAATTGCATCAAATATTTGAATCTCATGCATTGACAGCTGAATGCTCAAAGATCCATGCACCAGAATAAATGTTTGTAGAACAGCGCCGCCCACTGAACAGGGGTGAATTTGTTTCTCATTTTATTCATTTCAGTCTCGGTGTGAATAGGTCTTTCATCAGCAGTTCATCTTGCAAATTTGTTGTTATGTTATGTAATTTATTTTGAAATTCTTGTTTAGTTCCCCCTTCCTGTTTCCTGTTAGTTTTGTAGTCCTTTGTAGTTTCATTTTATGATTGGTTTTCCCCTGATTGTTTCCCCAGGTGTTCCTTGTTCCCTTGTTTGCCCTGTATATTTAAGCCCTTGTTTTCCCTGTTTTCTTTGTCAGTCTTCGCATGTATTGTTCTGTGCTTGGATCCCTGTGTTTTGTTTTCTTATATTCTGAGTTACTTTGTTCATCTTTTGTTTACATTAAAGCTGCATTTAGATCCTCATTCCTCACCTGCCTCATCACAGAAAAACTGACCAAAAATGGATCTAGCGGCTGTCAGAATTCTGCTCCTTACACAAGAGGACCGTCCAGTTGAGGATCACGTCCGTGAGTTTTTAGAGCTAGCAAATTTAGTGCACTATCCAGACCGCTCTCTGGTGGTTTTCTTCCAGACCGGTCTGAATAGTGCACTGAAGGAACGAATGCCTCTGGATGATCCTCACTGGACACTCTACGAATATGTGGAGAAGGCTCTGGAACTTTGCAGTTCCCTTTACACAGTGGATTATGGTGGGAACCCCGGGCCAAAACCTGCATCTTTGGCTCCCTTTTCCAAGCCTTCCACAGCTCCTTGCTGCAAGCCTTCCACGGCTCCTGGCTCCAAGCCCACGCCCGAGTCTGCTCCACGCCATGTCACAGCCACGCCCGAGTCTGCTCCATGCCATGTCACAGCCACGCCCGAGTCTGCTCCATGCCATGTCACAGCCACGCCCGAGTCTGCTCCACGCCATGTCACAGCCACGCCCGAGTCTGCTCCACGCCATGTCACAGCCACGCCCGAGTCTGCTCCACGCCATGTCACAGCCACGCCCGAGTCTGCTCCACGCCATGTCACAGCCACGCCCGAGTCTGCTCCACGCCATGTCACAGCCACGCCCGAGTCTGCTCCACGCCATGTCACAGCCACGCCCGAGTCTGCTCCACGCCATGTCACAGCCACGCTTGAGTCTGCTCCACATCTTGTCACAGCCAAGTCTGAGTCTGCTCCATGGCATGTCACAGCCAAGCCTTCCGCGACTCCTTGCGCCAAGCCTCCTGTGGCCCCATCTCGAAGCCTTCCATGGCTCCTGTCTCCAAGTTGAATGATCTGCCACTGATGTCGATGCATAGGGCCATGAAGATTCCCAGTCATCAAGGACTCTTTGTCTCGAGCCTCCCACGGCTCTGCCTTCCATGGCTTTGCCCCTCGAGCCTCTCCTTGCTCCACCTGCCTTCGTCGAGCCTCTCCTAGCTCCGCCCACAGAGTCTTCCATGGCTCCGCCCACAGAGTCTTCCACGGCTCCGCCCGCTCCCCCAGAGACCATTCCTCCAGACTATTCATTCCTGATCTGCTCTGGTCTTCTTGGTCTCCTGGCCATCCGCCTGATCTGCTCTGGTCTCCTGGCCATCCGCCTGATCGGCTCTGGTCTCCGTGGTCTCCTGGCTGTCCACCTGATCTGCTCTGGTCTCCTTCATCCTCACTCCCACCGGCTCTGCCTTGGTCTTCCAAGCCCCCAGCCCCCACAGAGTCTTCCACGGCTCCGCCCACTCCCCCAGAGACTATTCCTCCCGCAGCTCTGCCCACTCCCCCAGAAATTCCTCCTCCCACAGCTCCGCCCGCTTCCCCAGAGACTATTCCTCCAGTGGCTCCGTCCGCCTTACCAGAGACTCTTACAGCGGCTCCACTGCCTGACCCAGTCCCTGTCCTGTGGCCACCACCCAGGCCTCCTGACCCTGTCTCGGTCCTGCGGCCACATCCCAGGCCTCCTGACCCTGTCTCGGCCCTGCAACCACCTACCAGGACTCCTGACCCAGTCCCCACCTTGAGGTCATCTCCTTGGTCTCCTGGCCATCTGCCTGATCTGCTCTGGTCTCCTTGTTCTCCTGGCCATCAACCTGATCTGCTCTGGTCTCCTTGGTCTCCTGGCCATCTGCCTGATCTGCTCTGGTCTCCTTGGTCTCCTGGTCATCCGCCTGATCTGCTCTGGTCTCCTTGGTCTCCTGGCCGTCCGCCTGATCTGCTCTGGTCTCCTTGGTCTCCTGGCCGTCTGCCTGATCTGCTCTGGTCTCCTTGGTCTCCTGGCCGCCCACCTGATCTGCTCTGGTCTCCTTGGTCTCCTGGCCGTCTGCCGGATCTGCTCTGGTCTCCTTGGTCCTCACTCCCACCAGCTCTGCCTCCAGTCTTACGAGCCCCCAGCTCCATCTCAGCCCCCTGTACCTCTGGCTCCAGCTTGGTCCTCTGAGCCTGCAGCATCGCCCTGGCTCTCCATCCCTCCGGCTCCGCCTTGGTCTCAAGCCTTCCTGACTTTGCCTTGTTTCTCTGCTCCCTGTGCCCCTTATACCTCCTTGAACTAATTGTTTCCCCCTTCCCCCCACACCCCATGGACAATTTGTTTTGTTTTATTCGCATCTGGTATCCGCTACTTCAAGGGGGGCTCTATCATGTATTCCCTGTTTTTTGTCTAGACTTTTATTTTGAAATTCTTGTTTAGTTCCTCATTCTACTTTGTAGTCCTTTGTAGTTTCATTTTATTGGTTTTCCCCTAATTGTTTCCCCAGGTGTTCCTCATTCCCTTGTTCTCCCTGTTTTCTTTGTCAGTCTTCGCATGTATTGTTTGATGCTCTGTGCTTGGTTCCCTGTGTTTTGTTTTCTTATATTCTGAGTTACTTTGTTCATCTTTTTTTTTTTTTTACATTAAAGCTGCATTTAGATACTCATTCCTCGCCTGCCTCATCACATTCGTCATGAATTTGGACTGAATAGGTCTTCAGTTTAAAAGCTAATTTTATTCAAATGTGTTGCTGGTTGGCTTAGTTAAAGTGCACAGGTCAGCATTTCAATGAATTGTATGCCTTTGCTTTCAGGTGTTGTTGAGGCATTAGTTTGTATTAGATTACAGTAACTGCAAAATATTGAGAGTCTTTCGTTTTGAATAGTTTTGTTATGCTGTCCATGCGAGTTGTTTAGATAATATCCACAGCCTTTGACGATGTGCCTATATTTGGTTTTCACTGTCACTTGAGCTTTTTGATGTGGATATGCATGTTTTAGTGGTGTTTTGTGCAGAGATTAAATTATAAGGGATGTTTGTGCATGGCATCATGTTCAGAGGTTGTGCTAGAAATGTAAACTTCACTCTGATGTAGTGTTTTTGACATGTTGGATAAAGTGATTGTGCCCTTCCAGAAATAATGAGCCTGAGACGCCACTGATTAAGAGCACAAACATATGACATATGATATCCCTTAATCTGTGTTCTGTTTGAGTGTCAGAGATCTGGAGATCTGGAGAACTTGTGTGGATTCAGATACGGCAGAGTAAAACACTACAGAAGCTGTGGATTCATTAATTTAGTCATGAACTAAGTGAATAATTAAACTTTCTTGGGTGCCTCAGCCCATATTGGTATTGGTGTTTCTTATTTCTTATTCAATATCTGTATTTACATCATATTTGGATAAGTGAGAGCTGGAATTTTATCCTTTCAAAGAGAGAATTTAATAAAGGTTAGAAAATTTAGTTAAATCAAAAAATATATGTTATAGAGTAGCAAGTCATGGATAGTTTTAGTTAATACAGGCTGACACATTGAATGTTAAACACTGATTTACAACCAATATCAGTTCTTTTATTACTTTGTTTCCTCTCTTTTCCTCTCCTCTCCATTTCTCTGTACTTGAGCCACTTTGAATATCTGGAGGATGTATGAACGATCCCTGCAGGATGCCAGGTTTGTAGGGTAGAATGGAAGAGGTTGGGTTGACGAAGCTGCATTCGGGAGAAATGGTACAAGAAAAAATTAATGAGACGAGGTTATCAGCAAAAGATGACATCACCAAATGGCTATGAGCATGTCTCAACTACCATATTACCATACTTACCATATTAAAGAAATTAATATAAGGACATCTGCAGCATGTGCTGAAGAGCATATTCCAAGGTCAACATTATTTACAAGAACAGCAGCATGTGTAAGAGCACACTCATCCTGTATGTGAAAATTTTAAACTTACAAAGAAAAGACTAATTGTCTTTTTTTGGAACCATATAATACTGTTCATTCTTATCTAAAAATGTGTGACCACATGTTCAGCTTTTCACACTTGGTGTTTGTGTGTTCTGAGGTCTTATAAGGGATACACTATACAGGTAGAGCTGTGTTGATCATGGAAAAATAATTAAAAGCACTTATTTAGTGAGAATGTTCTAGAAAAGGTACAATAGGACCAAAATGGTAACAAAATAAATAAAAAGAGCACAGGGGAGAGTTAGTTACATTGAAGTACATTTTAGTTGCAGTACAACTAAGTTGAGAATCAACATGTCGAGTTCCTGTAGCTCAACTAGTAAAACATGATGCTAACAATGGCAAGGTCATCAGTTATTCCAAGGTAACACACATACTGATTAAATGTATACCTTAAATTTAATGTAAGTTGCTTTAGATCTTCCAAACGTTTAAGTGTATATCAAGAACTGAAGAAAAAGCTCATACATTTTAGTAGCAGTACAACTCAAGTATATATAATAATACATTCAAGATTATTAAAATGATATTAAAGAGTTGCAGAGCCTGATCTCATGAAAAAAAAGGGACTGTGGCGACATTTGTGCAGTAATGTGTTTCTAGAACAGGTAGGCTTCTTAGGTGGATCGAAAAAAGCACTCACAAGTTGAACTTGAACACTAATTAAAGGTGCTGTACGATTTTAGCATTCTGAAGCTTTCACGTGACTGAGCTGTTGAATTAGCCATGCCCGCTCATTCCAAAACCCGGCCCTCCAAAGATAATTTTGAGACCAAAACCAAGAAAAAGAGCAGCATTGTTAGTTCCTGTGGCTATCAAATTCAACAGTGGCACAATAGCACCCTCAGCTGACAAACATTATGAATCATAGCCTCAATGATCCGCTTCAAAAACAACACTATGAGAACTAGCAAAATGATTGACAAGTGAAAAGCGTCAATGTCAGCGGTCCACAGACACATTTTTGTTTGCTGTTTACAAAGTCTACAGCTGTCACAGAGACCGGTGAGATATTTCAGGACTCTTATTTCATTAATATCTTTAATGGAGTAGGAACCTTTTTTTGCATACTTTTTCATGAAAAAAATCACTTACAGCACCCTTAAATATTGCTTAAATATAATACATTTCATACAAAAAATAGTTTATTGCTTCTATCCCTGCTGAGTTCCATGCTGGTCTAGGCTGGTTTATGCTGGTTAGTGCTGGCTTGGTGCTGGTCTAGCTGGTGGACCAGCATAGCCATGCTTTTCACCAGCTAAACCTTGCATGGTCTTTCTGATGAAGCTGGTTAAGCAAGTTAGAAAGCCTGGTAGGGACACCAGCACACCAGCATTCCATACTGTGGAATCAGCACCCAAAACACAACATAAGCTGGTGACCAGCAATGCTGGTCATTTCAGCAGGGATAAAATGATGGCAACAAAAATATGATAATAGACACCAATGTTCAATGAACAGTTAAATTTATCATTGAACATAATCTGAATAAACAAGGTATTTAAATAATTATTTTAACTGTAGTTTGAGGTTGCCAAACAAAATAGCAACATAGCAAATTGCTACATTGATATCCATACATTGATATTGTGGTAAGTTGTGCGTGGATGCCTCGGAGAATAGTGTGAAGCCTCACGTGCTACACATCTGCAGTAACATGCTCAACAAGCCACGTGATAAAATGCGCAGATTGATGGTCTCAGACATGGAGGCAACTGAGATTCATCCTCCACCACCTTGACTGAGGTGTCACTACGCCACCACGAGGATTTAGAGTGCATTAGGAATCGGGTATGCCAAAGCTGGGCAGAAAAGGGGAGAAAAAAAAAAAAAAGATTACCATCCACTTTGTTTTTTCCTTTTTTTATATATATATAGGCAGGAAACAGACAGTTTTGATGTTTGATGTATATCCAAAACCATATGTGTCAGAAGGCAGGGTATATCATATATACTGCATGAGCAATACTCAAGAGTGTTTGAGCAGGCAACGAGCCAGTGAAGGAGAACACAGCAGTGCAGAAAACAGAATAGATTCAGAGCACATAAGATCATCATGGGATCTTCTCAAGCATCATATGGAGTCTCCAGGGCTTTTTTGATGTTCAGAGTGTTGGGATTGCACAGATGACTGAAGGAAATCTCACGGTAAAGATTCATGCTTCTATTCCCTTGTGCTGTGTGGTTTTGAGGAAACAGATAAACATTCACCCTTGTGCTTGTGTGTTTCATGCTTGCAGCCTGCAGAACTGAAAAACAACAAGATTAAAAGAAACACAACAGACACACACAGGACTCAAACAAACATTGACTATATTCACACAATCATAGTTTGGGATTGACAACTGTGTAGTAGTATGTGTGACACTTGAATTGTTCTGTTCGTAATGTACAACAGCTTACAGTAGCGGATTAAATAAAGTATGTAAATGAGTAACCGATGTTAAGACCCTTTTCTATTCTCGTAATATCCGCTTATAATATCTGCAACCTTAGTTACAGTGACAAAAGTCAATATCAAAGATGCCCACATACATAACACTCCGGTGTCTTATTACAATCGGCATGATGTTATGTAATAATTGAGTCCTATAGAGGCACGATAACCAAACTGTAGCACACCAAAACAGGACTGAGAGCTGTATTTTTCTGCTGTGCGAATGTGGCCCAAGACACATCACCATATGTCACCAACACAGTCACAGTGAGATGTGCGATGAGGACTCCATTGGGGAAAAAAGGTCTCTTCTTGTTTTTTACACCTCTAATCTTTATAAGCCTTGTCGCTTCCAGTGTGTTTTGATGTTGAGATAAGGGCACATCTGCTCCCCTGGAGACCCTTAAACCCAGTTCCTCCTCACACACTCCACTGAGCCATTCACACATAAACACAATGGATTGTTGCTAGCGAGCTCTGAAGATTATAGGAACATTATGGAGGGGCAGAGGTTAGATAAATGTTCCACTCAGTGTGTCAGCCTGTTTCTGACTGGGAGAAGGGTTGAAAATACATTCTTGCACCTTCAAAGGGGGTTCACCTTTTAACCATAAATATGTCAGGTATCTGCCAGTGTATAAACAGTTATGCAACCTTAAAACATTACAAATTAACTGTTTGTGTCTGAGAAAGAGATAGACATACACCATTTTTTTTTCTCTTTCATTTTTCATTTAAGAAAAGAATGCTACCTGAGATTAGTGTACAGAATTATAAGCATTGTAGATCCCTTAAGGGAAAATCTCTGGAATGTCGAAGGAATAACATCCATTTCCTATTTGCAGAGTTAGCACAGCCTGAGATTGCTCATAAACTTTATGTGTATACAGATTCAAAGAATCATGAAAACATCATTACAGTAAATAATGTTTTTTATCATGACTGTGTAATGGTGTTATTGTTTTAAAACTCTTTAAGATCTTTTTAAGAATATCTGATAAGATTTACTTTTTAAATGGCTTTCTCCAACTTCAGGCAATTTTTATTTATTTTATTTATTTATTTATTTGTTTTTTGTTTTTTTTATACCAGGATTAAATTTTTATCAAAACAAACAGATTTAAACTTTTTTCTTTTTGTTATATGAAGGCTACAGTAAAACTGACTTGGAAAATTTGTACCAGGCCTTCGTCAATAATTTTTGGTTCTTTTAATATGCCTTTTATGTATAGTTATTGCTAGTTTAGACTTTCCAAATTAGCCCTCCTATGATATTGAAAAATGGCACCTCCCTTTAGTATTCGCAGTCATTTTTGACTGGAAGGGTCAGATGTGTAACACTTTTTTTTTTTTTTATGGTGATGATGATGATACAGTTTCTTCTTCCCTGAATAACTATGAAATTATGCATTTCTTTTGGGATTTTATGCTATTTTGATCTTATTTACATGTACATTTCTAAATGTTACCATTAATTTGCATATACAAATAAGCAAAATTTTGACAAAAATAAATACAAATAAAATAAAATTCAGAAGCTACACTTCTGTGAGTTGAAACATGAAAAAAAAAAAAAAATATGAGAATGTGATATAAATTGGAGGCAGATTGCTGCCATCTGGTGAACAAAATATAAATAACATGACTTAAAACCCATGTCATGCCAGTAACAGCCAGTAGATGGCTGTAGCCACCTACTGTGTAGTCTGATGGCTTGTTGTAACCTAACTTTATATTTTACCACAAGATATGCATTTGGATATATATTTAGACAATATATATTTAGACATTATAAAACTATTATTTGTCAAATTTGAACATTTATGTCATTATGCTTGTTAACAAACCTGACCATGGTGTTACAAAGAGAAGACACAGAAGAAGCATTTTTCTACCAATAAATTATTTTAAATATAAAAATGTAAAAACTTAAAGTAAATTCATAATAATGTCAAGAAAATGAACATAAGAAACAGAAATGAACTGAACATTTGTAAAATTTCAATTAGAGTATAAAATGAATTTGATAAAAAGAATCAAAGTAAACATTTTGCAATGTCAGACTTTCTATAGTAAAAATTTATTTTTAAGAGTGTGTGTGGCTGTGTGTGTGTGTGTGTGTGTGTGTGTGTGTGTGTGTGTGTGTGTGTGTGTATGTTTTGCACTGAGGATGTTTAGAGTCTAACTTCTGTCTGTTATATATATATATATATATTTGTAAGTGTTTTTGTTTGTTTGTTTGTTTTATGTTTGTTCCATCATGAAAAAGAAGATGTAGTCACCCTAGCTAATGACAACTTTCCAGAAATGAAACTGCATGCTTACCTCTGCATTGCAAAATAAGGTGGATACAGCATAATATTTGTTAATGCTACTATTATACTTTATATCTGGGATGTATGGGTCATTGACATTTAATCATTTGCATGCATTTATCTTCAAACATGTCAGCACAATCACATTGACTCAGATATTAACATGGTTCTACATTTACACATTTACATTTCTCTTTTTTTTGGAGGCATCATAGCTTCAGAAACAGGGCTGACACACATCAGTGATGCATCTGTGCATCTTTATGTGTGCAGTACAGGAAGTTTTGAATTTGTATGTATGTTCCTTTCTTAAGTGTTGTTTGATAGAGGAGGGGAGCAACTAGGGTCCATATCAAATCTTTTCACACTGAATTCAAGAGTAGGAGTGACTGTGTGTGTGGGTAAATAATAGTGTAGGCCAGCTGGGGGAGAATGATCGCAATCAGCCGGATGAGGGATAAGGTGGAGCCGGAGCTGCAGTTCGAGAGAGAGAGAGATGCACGAAGCCTGTCTCTGTGTGTCTTTATATTTATACGTAGCTGGCTGAAAAGCAGTGCTCATTTTTGTTTTTTTATACACTGAAAAGTGTTTATTAAGTGTCTGATGTGGATTGTTCACCCCCACTTCCTTCTTTCCAATTGAGAACCTGATTTGCCACAAATAGATTGTAGACTAAACAAAGCACTTGTGAACTTCATAAGGATTGTTATGACTCAGATTGGTTTTGACTGCAGCACACAGATACCTATTTAACAGTACCAGCTCAAATCAGACCCTGAACAGCAAGTACAGTGACTGTAACACAAGACAGAACAGAACCTTACTGAGGGCCTGAGAGAATACACATAGCTGCTCTTTTCTTTACATTGAATTGTCCAACTGTACTTAGCACTCTAATTCTAAACAGACTTTATTTAATCAACTGTTTGGAGAACTAATGTGGAGTAACTAGTAACAAATCTTAAAGCACAAAGGACTTAAAAGTGCACTCAGTGTTTTTTCATTAAAAACATTTAAGGAATTAATAGCACTTTTGAAAAAAAAAAAAAAAAAAGAGTTTAAAATCATGTCATATCAGTAGCCAATTACAGCTGTTTTATTTTATATGGAGCTAGGCTGCATCATGGGGTCACCGTGCTGAGATCACATAACCAGCCTAATACTACTCACTTTATCTCAGAAGCCCCGCTATTATCAAAAATTTTAGCTTACAGAAAAAACAAATCAAGGCTGACTGTGAATAGTGCAATATCATTACTACATGCAACATCCACGCCACTAGGTGTCAGTATAAGTCCAAGTCTACACTGCCATACCGGCCAGCATAAGTTCACAACATAAACAAAACATTACTAAGTCACCTTTAAGTTGTTCCCCCTCGAGATATCATCATATACTGTAAATACTAGGGATGTGCCCGAAGCCAAATACCTTATTCGGAAAGGAAGGAATAATGACTTCAAAACGAATAAAGGATTCATCCGAATAATATAAAAAATATTCGTATGACTGATTATCCAAGAGGCACAAGGATAAAGCGACATTTTAAACAAACATATCCAAAATTTCAATGAATTTATTAATCTGTGCAGCCAATATTTCTAAATTGTAAACCTTATGAATGAAAATGTGCACGATGTGATTTCAGATTGGATGGGTGCGGTGCGGTCTCTGTAAATTGTTCGTGTCTGGAGCTTATCAAGTGTAACATTAATTAAGATATGACATCATAAACACTTTCCACTTCTTGAAAATTTGAAAATGTTAAGTGTTCTTGAACTCTGGTAAGGTGCTGTATAAATGTAACTTTATTATTATTATAATTATTATTTAACTAAATAATGGTGTCCTATCATAAAAATTCCTGGTAGATTTACGGGACTTTCACCTGTTTGTAGGCTATATTGATTTTATTTTTTTATTTTTTATTTATTTTTTATTTTTTTATTATTATGTTTGAATTTGTATTTATTATTCACTTCAAAAATGTGTGCTTAACATTTCACATTTTTCTTGACACCTCCTGCCTTCAGAATAATGTTGTTATACATGCACAGACAAATGAAAATTCTGTTTCATGCAGATATTAATATCTGAAATACCAGGAGAAACCACAACATATTCCAAAGTTAATGTAGCCTACAAATTCAGCTTCATCTTGTAAGAAAAAAGGAAGAATAAAATAATATTGTTTTAAATTATAATTGTATAATAATAATAATTATTATTATTTTTATTATTATTATTATTATTATTATTATTATTATTATTAGGCTATTATTATGAAAAGGCATATACAAGGCATATTTTATTAATAGAAACTATAAATGTAAGAGCAACTCTTAAAAATTGGTATTTTATTTAGTTTTGACACACTTCTGGTTGAAGCCCCACCCACACATGGTTCTATCCGAATACAGAGACAGATACAGACAATTTTGTCATATGAACAGATACAGATACAAATACAGATAATGGCTCCGCTGCACACCCCTAGTAAACACAGCTGTTTGTGATGGAGAATGTCAGCAAGACAGGCCATCACGGGCTTTAGAAAAAAATGAACACAGAGGATGATAAACAAAGAGCAGTCAGGGCTGATTGCAAGGAATAGTGGGAGTAGTCTATATTTGTTTGTGAAGTGGTTGAATTTATTTGTATAGAAAGTTCCCACCTATTCACACAGTACACACAGCTGAAGTGTAATCTTTTTGTTTACTCAGTAAACCTATACACATAACTGTGTGTGCTGGCTGACATAAGCGTGATGTGACTGATCATGACTGTTGTTGCAGTGCTGGAAATGATACAGGGAAGCCACAGCCAGTGTGGGAGGCCTGGCAAACAACATTTCAGTAGACACTTTTACTTTACACACACTGGTGTGGGCCTGTGGTCTGCACAGAGCGCTTTCAAACGTTGCAAGAGGGGGTGGTGTTGCATAGACACCTTATGATGGTTTTCATATTTTATACAAGGCCATTAAATGTGTCCTTGCTTCTGTGCAGCCTGCATTCGACACTTGTTTTGCCATATTTCAGATTTCTTTATCACAAAAGGCGCCATTGGAACTCCAATTCATAATGTGTCGCTTTGAAGTTGAAGAGATTTAAGCAAAACAAAAAAAAAATGTGGTAAAAAATACCCATTAACTCACTTTTAAACACAAAACTGTTTATTATCTTGTTGAAGGTGGCTGATCATGATGTACTTATGATGCTTTGAGGTGGATTAGCGGTTAATTAAGCCTAGTGTCAGCTGTAACAGATGTTTTTCGCTAGTTACGTGAGGATTAAATGAAAAAACTGTACGATCGGAAAATTTTATAAAAAGCGAATGCATGAACATACACAATACATTTGTACATTTTTTGTGTTTTATTATCATTCGGTAATAAACATTGATGTGATGACTGATGTTTGACCTCATGAAATCAGAGACTCTCTCCTCAAAATCCAAACACAAATGGTCAAAAGAGGCGACCAGGTGTAACAGTTATGTCTCACTTGTACACATGTGATCGGATCACCCAAAACGCATCTTAATACCAGGTGTACACATGGCCTCAGTCGGGGACGAATGGTCGTGTAGTTGATACACCCAGTCTGCGATCTGTCACGTAGTGTACACACCATCACAACTGAAAACAAGACTGTTAGTTGCAGGGCACCGACTGCAAGTCGTGTAGTGTGCACTTTACTTAAAGCAAAATGGCTGGGATGGGACTTATGGCTGCAGTTTTTAAACTTTTGATTGAGAATGAGAGGATTTTAAAGTACAAAGTAAAAAAAAAACAATAGATTATGTTTGTTTCACATTAATATTAAATGTAAAATGGGACGGAGGAGCTTGGCCGCCTTTAAAGCGGAGGAATGGCCACCGACCACGAGGGGAGGAGGGGCTCCTAACAGAACGCCTGGAGCAGTCAGGGCCGCTGCCAGGGGTGGAGGAGACCCCTACCAGCTGCTGAAACGCGGCGGGGTCTGAGACTGCCGACCGCGAGCAGGGAGGGGCTCCTGGCCGACTGCCTGGAGCGGGAGAACCGCTGTCAGGTGCAGGGGAGACCCCTTCCGTCCACCAAAAATGCGGCGGGGCGTTCCGTCCGCCAGGGGCCGGTGGACTGCCTCCGATCCACCCGGGGAGGCGCGGCTGTCGTCCACTAGATGGTGGAGGAGTGGCCGAGGACCAGGCTACGGCATATCGGAGAACCGGCGAGTATGTTTTTTTCCTCTCTCTCTCCCGCTGCCGCTCTGTGTTGGCCTTTCCCTCTCTTTTTAAATATTATTACATTAAGTTGGTATCATCGGCCGTTACGGTGTGTATGTACTGTGTTTTTTTTTATTGTTGTTTCCCTCCCCTTGTCACTGTCCCAGTTCCAGGAAAGCAGGGATGACCTGGCAGATGGGGCCAGAAGGGCACGCCTCCCCCCAGGGAAGGGGGGGGGGGTGTATGTCAGGCTCCCCGGCCTGAGAGAATGAGAAAGGAATGTGGCAGGGTGGAGGGTGGGGCTAGGTCGTGATGCCGCACACCCGGCCCCTAATTAGGCTAATTAAGCCTGAGAGGGATAAGGCAGACCGGAGATAGCAGTGCAACAGAGAGAGTTACGGACAGCTGTCCGACACCTGTGTGTGTGTTTGTCTTTTTGGTTCAGTTTATTATTAAAATATTATTTATATTGTTAAGCTGGTTCTCGCCTACTCCTTTCCATTGAACAGTGTTACATTTACATTTTTAGGGCTGAAAACAAGCCTTGAACTGTGCCACCTTCAGCAGTAATTGCAGTTAAACTCTAACCAGTGCCCTGGAGGCCATGAACAATAAAAGAAGAGTTAGGGCAGACCTAATGCCATTCTCTCTGCATCCTACAGCAATCAGTCTAATGTATGCACCCACCTTAGTCACTTAGTCACCATATACTGCCTCATTCCTGAGACAACCTGCAAGTCATTCCAGCCTTAAAGCCATAAGAGACTCCTCTCTATCATACTTCAGCTAACACCGTCTGTCACAGTCAAAATGTTTTAACTGAGATTATTTTAAAGTTCCTCACAGAACTTTGAGGGAACCAAGAAAAAACACTTCACAACATCTTTCATTTGTTCTATGATCAGATTGCTGCCGAATTGCAACATTTATAGTCAACATGAAACATAATTCACAGCCCATTTAACTTCAGTTCTATGACATATTTCCAAGTGAAAAATAATATTTAATGGCAAAACTATATTGTCTGCAAACAGACAGGAGTGAAAGTGATCGAAAATACATAGGCAGATAAAACCAAATGGGGGGTGGGGAGGGAATTATGTATCTATTTTTATACGTTCTGTCTGATACATCAGCAAAGAAAAGGCTTTGCTGGCCCTCTAAGTAAATAGGGCCAATTTTGATTTTATCTTGACTTTAAAATGTTTTTTGGACAATGGATTTTCATATAGGTGAAGAGTGGATTTATTTCCAATCCCTGAAAAGCTGTCTGACACATGTGGAGATGTCAGTCTGTTTCCTGTTTGTAAGAGTACATCACTAAGCAAGTGTGAAGTTCAGCTTAAGGTCCAGCAACCCCAAGTGACCCTCCTGGTGTACGAAAAATAACAGCGTTCTGGCTGTGGATCAGACAGTGCCTCAAGCAAGGACTGAACTATTTCAATAAAACAAGGACATACTTTTTCTTTGATCTCACAAGATCAAGCAGTGTGTGTATTATTTTATTATTCTTTTGAACTTTGACAGAAGAACTTCTGCCCTTATGTTTAGTCGCTAGAGAATACTTTATTTCAATCTTTCAGTTAATTTTTTCCCTTACTAACGCATTCATTCTTATTTCAAGGCACAGACTCAGTTGCTATAGACAGATGTTGAAAAAAAGGTGACAGATTTGAAAATGTTTGTAATGGTGTCTAGGAGTGGAAGAGAGGAGACACAGGAGTGGAATCTTTAAATCCTTTAATTATACACGCTGGAGTGGAACAAACACTAAATCTTAACATCAAACTAAGCACAATGTAACACTTAAATGACTGACAAAGAAGTGGGTAAAACTAGAGGATATTTATACCAAAAGGACTGAGGGAATGGAATACAGGTGAGGATAAGAAACAGATGGAAGTGATGAGGGCAGTGCACTATAATTATAATTATAATTTTTTATAATTATATTTATTTATCACACATTTGCACATATACAGTGAAATTCTTTTTTTCACATATCCCAGCTAAGCTGGGGTCAGAGTGCAGGGTCAGCCATGATACGGCACCCCTGGAGCAGATAGGGTCAAGGGCCTTGCTCAAGGGCCCAACAGTGGCAACTTGGCAGTGCTGGGGCTTGAACCCCCGACCTTCTGATCAGTAACCCAGAGCCTTAGCCGCTGAGCCACCACTGCCCCCTATGGGAAACTATGGGAAATGAAGTCCGGGGGGAAACTTCAAAATAAGAGTCCTTGAAGATGGAGACAGACTGTGACATTACTACCCCCCCACTCCCCCCTCAAAGGGCGACTTGTGGTGCCCAAAAATGGATGAGGGTAGGGTGACGCAGAAGATGAAGGATCGAAGGAGGATGATCAGGAGGCCTAGGGGGCGGCTTCAGGGCTGGGAATGGATCAGGAGGCCTGGGAGGCAGCCATAGGGCTAGGAATGGGTCAGGAGGCAGAACCACTGGGGAAGCAGGCGGAGCCGTGGAAGAGACTGAGGGTGGAGCTGTGGAAGGCTCGGGGCTGAGAGCCGTGGAAGAGTACAGGCCGAGACTGGGGATTGACCTCCGCGGTCAAGAGCTTGGGTAGAGACTGGGGGAGGAGTCCTTTTCCTTCTGAGCAGCAGGGAGCATAGATACAGGGACAGTCGAGGCTACAGGCACTGGCTTGTTAACCATGGCAGGCTTGGGCACTGGTTGTGGCCTGGGGTTACCGCCATATTTCACAGAATACGGGAGAAATGCAACCTCCGTGGTCACTACCGCTGACTGCGGTGGGGAATTGACCAGAGTTTGAAGAGGATGAACCCCCCCCCCCCCAAAAAAAAAGAATTTAGGGGAATTGAATGGAGGAGTTACCTTGGAGATAGGGGGCATGGAAGGAGGAGTCAACAACTCTAACAATCATGATGAAAGTGAAGGGTAATGGATATTCCGCAACAACCGCTCCACTGATGATGCCATTGCATCTACAGTACACACTGCTCTCTCCCACCTGGAAAAAAAGAACACTTATATGAGAATGTTGTTTGTAGACTACAGCTCAGCATTCAACACCATAGTGCCCTCCAAGCTTGATGAGAAACTCCGGGCTCTGGGCTTAAACAGCTCGCTGTGCAGCTGGATCATGGACTTCCTGTCAAGAGACGCCAGGTGGTTAGAATAGGCAGCAACATCATCTCATCACTGACCTTCAACACTGGAGCCCCACAGGGCTGTGTTCTCAGCCAACTCTTGTATTCCTTGTACACACATGACTGTGTGACAACACATAGCTCCAATGCCATCATTAAGTTTGCTGATGACATGACGGTGGTAGGTCTGATCACTGACAATGATGAAACAGCTTACAGAGAGGAGGTGCACACTCTGACACACTGGTATCAGGAGCACAACCTCTCCCTCAACGTCAGTAAGACAAAGGAGCTTGTGGTGGACTTCAGAAGAAAAGACAGAGAACACAGTCCCATCACCATCAATGGAGCACCAGTGGAGAGAGTCAGCAGCTTCAAGTTCCTGGGTGTCCACATCACTGAGGAACTCACATGGTCCATCCACACTGAAGTCGTTGTGAAGAAGGCTCATCAGCGCCTCTTCTTCCTGAGACGGCTGAGGAAGTTTGGAATGAACCGCCACATCCTCACACGGTTCTACACCAGCACTGTAGATAGCATCCTGACTGGCTGCATCTCCGCCTGGTACGGCAATAGCATGGCCCACAACCGCAAAGCACTGCAAAGGGTGGTGTACACTGCCAGACACATCATCGGAGGTGAGCTTCCCTCCCTCCAGGACATATATACTAGGCGGTGTGTGAAAAAAGCTCAGAGGATCATCAGAGACTCCAGCCACCCAAGCCATGGGCTGTTCTCACTGCTACCATCAGGCAGGCGGTATCGCAGCATCAGGACCCGCACCACCCGACTTCATGACAACTTCTTCCCCCAAGCAATCAGACTTTTGAACACTTGATCTCCCACGATCAAAATACATCAGCACTGCACCTTATTACTCTTACTCTTATATCTCACACCGGACTGTCATAAATTATATTATTATTATGTTATATTCTCTCTTAACAACTTACTATCAACTGACAGCCTGAATGTCAATACAGTACAATACAACCTACTGTACATTCTATATATACTATATATACTTTTTTTTTTAAGGAATAATGAGTATCTATATTGTGTGTATTGTATACTGTACAGTGTATGTTATTATTTGTATATTGTGTTGTAATAATGTGTATATTAGACTTTAAATTGTGTTGTGTAAATTTGATGTTTATTGTAAATTGGTATATGTCTCATCACTGTCACGGCTGCTATGTTGATCGGAACTGCACCCAAGAATTTCACACCCCATTGCACTTGTGTATATGGCTTTGTGACAATAAAAGTGATTTGATTTTGATTTTTTTTTTTATTCAAGGTGGCTAGGATGTAATTTGCCAAGGAAATATTTTCCGCCTCAGGAAGTGCTGTGGGTCTGTGATAGTTTAATCCCATTCCATAAATGGGCTTGAGGTAAATGTCAGGTATTGATGTAGAAGCAGCGAGGTGAAGGAACTTGGTTGAGTATTCCAAGAGGGGAAGATCCTGCCTGAAAAGTTCCATGAATAATCCTGTTGGCTCCATGCTCATGTGGGTCTGGACGAGGATTAGAGGGATCGCTGGAGTAGAGGTGGATGTTGGAAAGAACAGGTAAGTATATCCGTATTCTTTGTTGTGGGTCAGTCCTTCTGTAATGTTGGCGTCTAGGAGTGGAAGAGAGGAGACACAGGAGTGGAATCTTTAAATCCTTTAATTATACACGCTGGAGTGGAAAAAACAAAAAGGCTCAACAATAGTAATCGCTGGAGTGGAACAAATGCTGGAACAAACACTAAATCTTAACATCAAATCTAAGCACAATGTAACACTTCATAAACTCAACGTAACACTTCAAGGACTGACAAAGGAGTGGGTAAAACTAGAGGATATTTATACAAAAGGAACTAATAAGGGAATGGAATAAAGGTGAGGATAATAAGAAACAGATGGAAGTGATGAGGGCAGTGCACTATGCGAAATGAAGTCTGGGGGGAAACTTTAAAATAAGAGTCCTTGAAGAAGATGGAGACAGACTGTGACAATATTAAAATGAAGCTTCACTTACAAAAAAAAAAAAAAAATACAATGGGGTCTAAAAGTCTGAGACCACATTGAAAATCTATTATTCAGAATCTAATTTGAACCTGAAAAAAAAAAAAGTTCTGACATGAATTAGAAATATTTTAGATTCTGCACTATTTTTGGTCACTAATCAACAGGGTTGGGGAGTAACGGAATACATGTAATGGGATTTCGTATTTAAAATACAAAATATAAGTAACTGTATTCCACTACAGTTTCAATTTAAATCATTGGTAATTAGAATACAGTTACATTCAAAAAGTATTTTGATTACTGAAGAGATTACTTTGCATTTTATTGTCATTTGTTTTATTTAATATTTAGTCCTTTCAGATGGAAAACATTTATACATATCAATTATGTGATTCAAAGTGCATTTGAACAGCGGTGAAACACTTTCTTATGATGTGTTACAGTCATAAGAGCAGACAGAGAAGTAAGTTCGGAGCAGAAGAAATAGAAATAAACCTTGTGTAAATTGTCAGCTTTACACTAAGCTAAAATGCTATTTCTAGCCATTTTACATGCACATGTTACAAGGCATGATCATATTTTTTCATCAAGAAAATTAATGTTTGTAAGGGATCAGACTGAGAGGCAGACATAGGATCCATATTCAGGTTTAAGGCCATTAGATTGAGGATGATATCCGGAAGAGAGGCTAACGTTGACATTGAGGAGTCTGCAGAATTCTCTCCACACCCTTGATGTAAACTGCGGCCCCTGGTCAGAAACAATGTCCTCAGGCAGGCCATAGAGTTTGAATACATGATGAAAGAGGGCCTCTGCCATCTCTAGAGCTGAGGGAAACTTTGGGAGAGGAATGAGGCAGCATGCCTTTGAGAATCGGTTCACTGTCACCATAATGGTGATGTTACCTTGTGAGGGAGGTAAATCCGTGAGGAAGTCAATTGCTATGTGTGACCAGGGTCGTCGAGGGACAGGCAGAGGGTGAAGAAGTCCTGCGGGGAGAAGCCTAGAAGACTTGGTTTGTGCACAGACAGAGCAGCCTTTTACATATTGTGCGACATCGTGGGTCAGGGTAGGCCACCAGAACTTGTTTCGGACTAACTGAATGGTGCGGTTCTCACCTGGATGTCTGGAACTCGAGGAATGAACCCAGTGAATGACTCGGGGGCGAAGGTCAGTTGGCACATAGGTGCGATCCCTAGGACAACTGGGAAGAGATGGCTCGGTCTGGGGAGCTTGTTCAATATCCCTCATGATATTCCACCGAACTGGGGCAGCAATGATCGAATGGGGAAGTATGGTTTGCGTAGGCTCAACAGACTCAGAGGGATAGATTCGCGATAGGGTGTCGGCTTTAGAGATTTTAGAGCCAGGGCGGTAGGTAACTGAGAAGTTGAATCTAGAGAAGAAAAGAGCCAAGCAGGCCTGTCTTGGCTTCATCCTTTTGGCAGACTTAAAATACTCAAGATTGCGGTGGTCAGTCAGAACAGTGAAGGGATGGTGTGCGCCCTCTAACCAGTGCCGCCATTCCTCCAGAGCAGCTTTCAATGCCAAGAGTTCACAGTTGCCCACATTGTAATTTTGCTTTGCTGGAGTTAGTTTGTGTGAATAGAAGGCGCATGGATACATTTTAGCGGGATTTCCACGGCGCTAGGAAAGAACCGCTCCGATGCCAATATTTGAGGCATCAACTTCAACAATGAAGGGGACTGAAGGATCAGGATGTCGGAGTATGGGGGCCAAAGTGAAGTGATGTTTAAGTGTTAAAAATGCAGAAGTGGCTTGGGAAGTCCAGACAAGAGCTTTAGGTTTGCCTTTGAGAAGAGAGGTGAGTGGGGCTGTGATGGAACTGAAGTTGCAAATAAACCTTCTATAGAAGTTTGCAAAGCCCAGAAACATTTGGAGTTCCTTAACTGTGTGAGGACGGGGCCAGTTCCTGACAGCTTTAACTTTGGCATTGTCCATATGTGCTCCTTCTGGACTGATCACGTACCCCAGGAATATAGTAGTGGTGACATATTTCTCAGCTTTGACGAACAAGTGATTGTTCTTGAGGCAAAGCAAGACTTCCTGGACATCTCTCCTATGGACTTCCAGGGAGGGGGAATAGATGAGGTTATCATCCATGTAAACTATGACACAATGATTCAGCAAGTCTCTGAAGATTTCATTCATAAAAGCTTGAAACACCGAAGGCGAGTTAGAAAGGCAATAAGGCATGACACAATATTCATAGTGACCTGAGTGAGTGATGAAGGCAGTCTTCCATTCGTCCCCCTCTTTGATACGAATGAGGTTATAGGCATGACGCAAGTCCAAATTGGTGAATACTTTAGCCTCTCGTAGTTGTTCTAGGGCAGCGGGAACCAAAGGAAGAGGATAGGGGAACTTAATGGTGATTGCGTTTAGTCCATGGTAATCAATGCAAGGACGAAGGCCTCCATCTTTCTTCTCCAAGAAGAAGAACCCACTGCCACGGGAGAGGTGGAAGGATGAATATGCCCACAGAGAAGAGCTTCTTCTATATACTCCTCCATGGTCTTGGTCTCAGGGTTGGATAGGGGGTATATGCGGCTTTTAGGTGGCAAGGTGCCAGGAAGGAGGTCAATCGCACAGTCAGCCGAGCGATGAGGTGGTAATTGGGTGGCTTTGGTCTTGCTGAACACAGAGAGAAGATCGTGGTAGCATGCAGGAATGGATGAGGGTTCTGGTATAGGTACTGGGGTGACTTTAGTGATGCGGAGTTCTACGGGTAGGATGGTTCGGAGACACGAGGATAACAGGATGTTCCTCACTTGGTAATCTCTCCATTTACCCAGGAAATTTGTGGATCATGTTTAGCTAACCAAGGGTAACCCAGAACGATAGGATTGGAAGGGGTGTTAGTGACCAAAAATTGAAGCTGTTCTTGATGTAAGCTTCTTACTTTCAGAGAGACAGGTTGGGTTATGAGTTGAGTGGTGTCTGTGCAAAGTGGTCATCCATCTAGCACTGTAACAGACACCGAAGGTACACAAGGAATTGTCACTATAGAGAGTAGTTCACAAATGTGAGAATCAATGAAATTTCCAGCAGCCCCTGAGTCAATGAGAGCACGGACTGAAATAGAGTTAGCACTGGAACTAACTTGAACTTCAACACATAAACTTCTATTTACTAGACACGAGTGAGCATTAATATGTCGCTGTCGCTCCTCCTTAGTCAGCCGTGAATGGCCCAGTTGCATGGGTTCAGGTGAAGTCATGGCTGAAGGGGTGGTCTTAACAGCGTGTAGAGCTGCGGGACTGCGACTTCGCAGTAAATTATCAATCTTAATGGAGAGTAAGATTAATTGATCCAGGGAGAGGTTATCATCTCGATTGGCCATTTCAGTCTGTAGTTGGGGAGATAATCCCTTACAGTATATAGTCTTTAAAGGTGCATCTGGCCAACCACTCGGAGCAGCAAGAGTGCAGAAGGTAAGGGCATAATTGGCTGCTGTGGCGCCACCTTGTGTGAATCAAATGAGTCGATCCTCGCCTCCCACTGGAATTTGGAAAACACTCCTAAATTGGGATGTAAACAAATCAAATGAATTACGGATTTCTAGATTTTGATTCCACACCGCCGTTGCCCACTCTAAAGCTCTGCCAGTGAGCAGTGATGTAATGAAACCCACTTTAGAGGTTTTGGTGGGGAAATAGGAAGGGCACTGGGCAATATATATGGAACATTGCAGCAGAAAACCCTCACACTGACCAGGAGTGCCGTTAAATTTTTCTGGAAGAGCCAGGTGAGGAGCACGAGAGTACTGCAACTGTGGAGGGGTGCTAGGTGATACAGGTTATGGGGCCGCCGGTGCCACAGTATCACTCAGCCCTGAAGGTCTACTGGGAGGAGCCGCCCGTAGATAACTTAATACTTCCTCCATAGCGGTAGAGAGTTGTTCCAGCCGATGGTGGTGGGAGGTTAGTTGACCCAACTGGTCATTGAATGCCTTATGTAAAGAAGACAAATCTGCTGGATCCATTGGAGACGAAGTCTTCTGTAAGGGATCAGACTGAGAGGCAGACGTAGGATCCATATGCAGGTTTAATAGAGTGGTCAAACAGGCAAAAAAGGTCAAAAACCAGAAAGCAATCCAGTGAGGCAGACAAATCCAATAGTGGAAACACAGAGGCAAAATCCATAATAAACAGGCACAGGTCAAAAATCCAAAATAGGCAAACAGAGATAAATGCTGAGAATTGCAGACTAAGAAAGAACTGGCAAGACTTCGCACAGAATGATAGAACTCCAGGGCTTAAATACACAGATAATGAGTAATAATTAACAGGTATGAGAGATAATGGCAGGAGGCAATGCATGATGGGGGTTGTAGTCCAGTGAGGGGTTAGTATTCAGGGGATGAGGATCGTGTGAACTGGCTAGGAGAAGCAGCAGCAAAGGATTCTAAAAATCCTTAAAACAAGATCAATTTGATTAATCTTATTTTAGAAACAGCACTGCATAAGATATTTAGGTTTTTCAGAGAATGTATTTTTAACATGTGTATTTTGTCTGATTGTACTGGCAGAGTTTTTATAGTCAAAACAAGTGAAAAAATCTACCAGTGCTGAAGAAGAAATCCAAAGTATTTAGAATACGTTACTGACCTTGAGTAATCTAACAGAATACGTTACAAATTACATTTTACAGCATGTATCTGTAGTGGAATACATTTCAAAAGTAACCCTCTCAACCCTGCTAATCAATATGCAAATTTGTGACATTGACCATGTTAACACATTGAACAAATGGTCTGATGTCTTTGCTTTCCATTGAAACACACAAGATGCACTTTGGAACATTCTTAAATCATGCTGGATAACATGGATCATCAGGTTTTGCACAAACTTGTGGAGTCCGTCCCAGCTTGAGTGCATGCTGTCATAAACCTCGTGTGACCCTGCGTACACATGCATGGACATTGTATTTTGGCTTCACTATACGCAACGCATAATTTAAATTAACTGAAACCAACTGATATCAGTTCAAGAGACACTGTGCTGTCAGTAAAGGGTTAAACTTTCAAAGCACGGAGTCATGAGACAAAACAAGGCGTCGATCCCAGCGGAGTTTGTCTTTGGGAGAAATGCCATCAAAACTGCATCTGGTAAGAAACCTAATTAAGTTTTTACACTGAAACCTGTCAATGTTAAAACTGAGTCCAATAATTAGAGTCTCTAGTTTCATGTGATATGCCATTTTTAAAAAAAAAAATTTTTTTTATTTTTTAAGCGCTTTAATGCTACACTGCTAAACACAATGTACACTAAAGTGTACTTTAGTACATTCTTTCCTTAGAAATCATATATTTACTGTGCGCATTATCACATTGAGAATTAATTCATCCAAAAGCTGAACATTTTTGCTTTCAGAGACTTTATATAGAGTTAGGATGAAAATAATGTACATTTTGAACTGGGGCCCGTTCTTCATACGTCACTTAATACATCCGAGATCGAATGACAAATGCCAGATCTTCTAATCGCGCTAATTATGTTCTGGCTAATTAGGTTCTGGCTAATTAGGTTCTTCGAAAACATGTGAAGATTAGTATAGCTGGATTGAGTTGTCCGAGATCACTGCGCATTCATGCATTGCTTGAAAAGGGTATATACATCTATACTAGAAACCATGATCGGCAACGCTTCAATTGGCTGGTTGCTACAGTAGCCAAAGAGTGAGTCCAGTTATTCACTGCTGCGGAGCAAGAATTTATTGCTTGAAGGATTTCAAAACCTTATTAAAATGCCAGGAAACTGCCAAAACAAGGAAAGAGGGCTGGCAAAAAGTTGCAGACAAATTAAATGTGTGAGTGTTCCCCCATGTTGCATTTTTTTCCCTTTTTACAGTATTTTGTATACTTTTTTGTTCACTTTTAATATTTTGGTTTTGTATTTTGACATTTTATTTTCTAAATGTCAAAGCCACCTCAGGACCCACTAGAACTTGGGAACAAGTAAAAGTGAAATATAAGAACATTCTACAAAATTGTAATTCTTTACTTCTTATACTGTGCTTGAAATACCTTTTAAAATACATTTTGTTAAATGGTGTTTTTGTCTGTTTGGAAACAGCAACAAAAAAGCAGAGGAAAAAAACACAGGTGGTCCTGCACCTCCACATTATACCCCAGCAGAATTGCTGGCCCTAGGGCTTAATGTTACCAGACCCATTGTGCAGGGCACCCCTGGGGGCAGCTCTTCCTCAGACCCACAGCCAGGGAGCAGTAGCAGCAACACTTTCATTACTGGTAAAGGAGGTTTAAATCCTTTCTTCCCTATCTGTCACTCACTCGACGTTGTGTCGATGTAGTGACACTAAGGGTCACTCTTGGGAGCCCGAGACACCTCTGGTCTTTGATAAAAGGCCAATGAAAATTGGCAACTGGTATTTGCATGCCACTCCCCCGGACATACGGGTATAAAAGGAGCTGGTATGCAACCACTCATTCATATTTTCTCTTCGGAGCCGAACGGTCATGCTCACTGAGCTGAATTCCCACGACTGTTCATTCACCTCTGCTGGATCTGATGGTGCATTTCAGCGGCTTCTCCCTCCTCTGCACTGGTGCACTGCAGAGAATGCCCCTGGGCGCTTTGGCAGAAATAAGTGTATATTTTTCTAAAAGAGTATATTTCTCTAAAAGAGTGGCACACACAGAATGTCTTTTTAAAGACGCTTCTTTTTAAAGATGCCTTTCCTTTGTGTGTTATTCCTGGTTGCGCTCGTAATCTCTCACCTTCTGCCGGTCACGATCACTGTCTTTTGTGTCTGGGCACTGCTCACGTGGAGACAGCGTTCGTGGATGGGTCATGTACTCATTGCGAGGACATGTCCATGGCAACGATGCGGTCAAGGCTTGCCTTCGTAAGAAAGCAAGCAACCCCAGAGGCTCCCCGCCTTGGTCCTTTTACCCATGGGTATGAGGCCAGCGCGGCTAGCACTGGAGGCAATTTGGGGACCCCAATGGGACCGCCTCCGCCAGGTATCCCCCCACAGACCTCCCATTCTCCAGCATGCTCGTCTGCCCCGATCGGGCTTCTGGATGAGTCCGCCGGCTTGTCTCACAGCGAGTTCGACCTCTTATTCGGAGCCCGCGAAAGTGATGAGCTCTCGAGCGCAGCATCGGAGAGCGGGCTCATCCACTCGGACGCGGAAGCCTCAGCTGGGCTCCTCTCTTTGGGGCTGATTGCCCAGTCACAGGCTGACACGGAGATGACGACATGCTTTCCCGGGTAGCCTCGAGCGTCGGCTAGAGTGGAACCCTCCGCTCTTCCCTCTACTCAAAGCCACACCCCACCCCCGTTCCTTTCTTCCCGGAAGTGCATGAAGGGCTGACAAGGTCGTGGGAGGCACTTTTTACTGCCCGGTCCCGATCTTTTCAGCTTCCCCGCCCTCACTACCCTCGATGGTGGGGTGGCCAAGGGCTATTCGGCAATCCCCCGGTGGATAAAGGCGCTCGCGGTGCACCTATGCCCACAGAGTGCTGCCACCTGGTGCCCAAAGCCCCCGTCCAAGGCCTGTGGGTTTACGTTGTCTCTGATGGCCAAGGCCTATGGTGCCGCTGGACAAGCCGCCTCTATCCTGCATGCCATGGCTCTCCTGCAAGTTCGCCAAGGCGCTAAAGGAACTGCATGAGGGTAGTTCTGCCCCAGGATTGATGCAGGAACTGCACTTGGTGACCGTCCTCGCTCTCCGAGCGACGAAGGTCACGGCGCGGTCTCTCAGGCGGACGATGTCCACATTAGTGGTCCAGGAGCACCAACTTTGGCTCAACCTGGTCGAGATGGGTGAGGCCGACAGGACACAGTTCCTTGCTGCCCCCATCTCCCAGGCTGGCCTATTCGGCGACACCATCAAGGACTTTGCCCAGCAGTTCTCAACGGTGGAGCAGCCAATGGAGGCTATCCGGCATATCCTGCCCCAGCGTGGCTCAAGATCCCGAACCCCGTCTGCTCGTTGCCAAGGGCGTCCCTCTACGGTGTCTGCACCGGCTCTGCCACAGCCCGCCCCTTCGGCCCGGCCCTGGCGTAGAGCCCACCTCAGGAAGCAGACGCCACCTGTCTTGTGGCCGCCAAGAAACCGTGAAAGGCTTCAAAGCGCCCCTGAGATGAGCGACCCAGGGACAACGAAACCCGCTGCTCTGAAGCTGGTAAGCAGACCACTCCATCCCCCGGTCGAGGGCCGGGAGGAGAATCTTTTTGTTACCTTTGCATTTAATTGCGCTGCATGCCCAAGTGGCTGCAGTACCCAAGAGTTCAGCAAGAGCAGTTTCCTTGTTCCCTGGGTCACGTATCCAGTATGCACGGCCGTCATCACGACCACCGTCCACCACTCTATTTGGCAGGTTTGGCACTCCAGCGGCGGTCATCGCCCCTGATGTGACAGTCTCCACGGGTCACGAGGACAGGCCTCTTCCTCCCCCATCCCAGGCTGTTCCGGGGGTGGTCACAAGGAGCCAGGTAAGTACTTCGATGTCCCTGAACTCAGCACGGCCACGACATGGTGTGGCACCTTGAGCTCTGCATGGTTTGCATTCGAGGGTCAGGCATTCCAGTACAAGGTCCTCCCTTTCGGCCTGTCCTTGTTTCTTCATGTCTTCACGAAGGTTGCAGAGGCAGCCCTTGCCCCATTAAGAGAAGTGGGCATTCGCATTCTCAACTATCTCAATGACTGGCTAATCCTAGCTCACTCTCGGGACATGTTGTGTTCACACAGGGACTTGGTGCCCTCACACCTCAGCTGACTAGGGCTTTGGGTCAACTGGGAAAAGAGCAAGCTCCTCCTGGTTCAGAGCATCTCTTTCCTCGGTTTGGAGTTGGACTCAGACTCTTTGACAGCGTGCCTCATGAACGAGCATGCCAAGTCGGTGCTGGCCTGTTTGAAGGTGTTCAAACAGAAAACAGCGGTTCCACTGAAATTCTTTCAGAGGCTCCTGGGGCATATGGCATCCTCAGCGGTAGCCACCCCGCTCGGGTTGATGCATATGAGACCACTTCAGCACTGGCTTCAGACTCGAGTCCCGAGATGGGCATGGTGCCGTGGGACACATCGCGTGGTCATCATGCCGGTCTGTCACCATCTCTTCAGCCCTTGGACCGACCTCTCATTTCTATGGGCAGGTGTTTCCCTAGAACTGGTCTCCAGGCACGTCGTGGTCAAGACGGACACCTCCAAAACGGGCTGGGGCGCTGTTTGCAATGGGCACGCAGCCGCCAGCCTGTGGACGGGCCCATGACTGCATTGGCACATCAACTGCCTCGAGTTGTTGGCAATTCTGCTCACCATGCGGAGGTTTCGGCCATTGATCCAGGGCAAGCACATGCACCTGTTCGCCTCCCAAGAATCCTCCCACTGCCCACTCTGGTATGCCCTGACCGAGGCCTCCCTCAGCATAGACATGCTGGCAAACAGCTGGCCCCCTGGCCTGTGCAAATATGCATTTCCCCCAGTGAACCTACTTGCACAGACCCTATGGGAGGACGAGGAGCAGGGAGTACGAGGAGCAGGTCATCCTTGTAGCACCCTACTGGCCCACCCAGACGTGGTTCTTGGGCCTCACGCTCCTCACGACAGCCCCCCCCGGCGAATTCCCCTGAGGAAGGACCTTCTTTCTCAGGGACGGGGCATCAGTGGTAGACACGATCACTCAGGCTGGGGCTCCCTATATGAGGTGCCTGTATGCCTTTAAGTGGCGTCTGTTCGCTAAGTGGAGTTGTCGGATCAGTGCTTTCCTTCCTGCAGGACAGCATACCACGACGTAGTCGACGGTAAGTCCTTTGGAAAACACAACCTGATCATCAGGCTCCTGAGGGTGCCAGGAGGCTGAATCCCTCCAGAATGCACCTCGTTCCCTCATGGGACCTCTCTGTAGTTCTTCAGAGTCTACAGAGAGCCCCCCTTGAGCCATTGCAGTCAGCTGAGCTTAAGGCACTCTCCTTGAAGACTGCCCTCTTGACTGCGCTCACTTCCATCAAGAGGGTAGGAGACCTGCAGGCGTTTTCTGTCAGCGAAACGTGCCTGGAGTTCGGTCCGGGCTACTCTCACGTGATCCTGAGACCCCGACCAGGCTATGTGCCCAAGGTTCCCACGACCCCTTTAAGGGATCAGGTGGTGAGCCTGCAAGCACTGCCCCAGGAGGAGGCATTCATCCCAGGTAGTGGCACACAATACAAGCGGATAAGCCAGGGATAGCTGGCCGGGTTTATCGCTTGCACATAGTGCCTTCCACCTCTTTTGAGATGAAGACGTGTGCCATTAATTCCCAGTAGTGTTCACAAACTTTGTTCCCTGGTTGACTTCCTCCGAGCCCTGTGGCAGTCAAGTTTTCAGAGAGACTCGCTGCCAGCCCAGTACATGTGCTAACTAAGAGCCCTGTTCTGGGGTAGGTGCTCCGCATGTGGCGGTTCCCTGTAAGGCAAACCCCATGCGATGTATATCTTCCGCTAATTCGTTTCCCTGTTGGCAAACTGCAAATTCCTTGGGCAAAGCCCCTCTGCCCCAGTCTCCATGTTTGTAGTAACTCCTCCCCCATTGGGTAGGATCTACCTTGAAGTCTCTCCACATGTGACGTATTTTTCCACTTATATATCCCACCCTATCTTTGGGCGAGGTGTGGTCTCCGCGGTGTCCTCCCCTTGGGAGGGACACCCCCTCGACTAGACCTGGCGGCCCAGTCGGATAATCCCCCTTCTTTTTTAGGGAGTGGAAAACGACTGGGTTAGCCTGTTTCTATCTTTTGGGTAGTCGACTTGTCCCCAAAGGGCCGTTCGACACTCATAACTATGTTGGAGGAGGTTATGTGTCGACCTGGTGTGCTGGCTACGAGGCCCATCACACACCGCCAGTTCACGTAACACAGTTCAGCCAGTTGTGGTGTTTCGTATAGGGACCCCTATTGTCACTACATCGACACAACGTCGAGTGAGTGACAGATAGGGAACGTCATGGTTACTTGCGTAACCTCCGTTCCCTGATGGAGGGAATGAGACATTGTGTCCCTCCTGCCACAATGCTGAACTACCCGCTGAAATGGCCGGACCATGTCTCGGCTCCTCAGCATAAAACCTTAATGAGTGGTTGCATACCAGCTCCTTTTATACCTGTATGTCCGGGGGAGTGGCATGCAAATACCACTCGCCAATTTTCATTGGCCTTTTATCAAAGACCAGAGGTGCCTCGGGCTCCCAAGAGTGACCCCTGGTGTCACTACATCGACACAGCGTCTCGTTCCCTCCATCAGGGAATGGAGGTTACGCAAGTAACCATGATGTTTTTGTTAGTTGGTCATTATAATGAGTTTTTTTTTTTTTTTGTGCAGTTATAGATAATACACCAACACCAACACCAACCAGTTCCCAAGCAAGTGGTAAATTAAGAAAGTGTAGTAAGTACATTTTTCAAGTACATTTTACATCAAAACAGGGAACTGTGCAACTGTGTTTGATACCCATTTTATGTTCATTGCAGGACAGTGAAGAAACCCTTTCAGATGGCTGTCCTTGGGAAGAAGTACCTGTAAGTGTTATCTTAAATTGCATGTACTCATGTAGCTGTAATATTTCTCAGAGTAAGACTGCAAGAGTCCACATCAACAGAGAGGCCTACGTCTGCTACTGAGTCTGCACAGAAAAGTGGTACAGAGGTGAGGAAAATATTAGACAGATTATTTCTTCCTTTTTATTCTTGAGTAAATTTATTAATTTCTCCACAAAAGGCACAGGGTGACATCCGTTCCTTATATAAAAGGAGTCTTGTGACAAATATTGAAAATATGGAACTTAAAGAGCAAAAACTCCTACAAGAGACTGAAATTGACAACTTGAGGAAAACAAAAGTTAAACTGGAGATAGAGTTGCTACAGAGAGAACTTCAGAGTAAGTGCTAAGTCACTTTCACAGAGACTAATATTGTTGACTGTACATAACAATATCTCTTATTGCAGGTAAAAGATGACTGATTGCTGCCTTTGACTGGGAGGAATAAAAAATACAGAAATAAAATACAAATGGGCCTAAGCATGTTTGTGTCTTTTTTTCAGAAAGGTCAATCAAAAATGGTATTCCACAATTCTGTCCCGTGCTGCTCTTCAACTAGTTTGGTCCAGGTGCACTGTCTGGAGGTCATCATCAGGTTGCACCTCCAACACAGGGGTCCTCTCTTTTCTGATGGTGGCAATGTTGTGTAGTACACAGCATGCAACAATAATGTCGCAGGCCCTGTCAGACTTTTCAGACACTGAAATCTTCCCTCAGTTGCCCGAAGGTCATTTCAATGCGTGCCCTTGTCCTGGCTAGAGCTGCACTGTAATGGGTTTGTGGACCGGGGTTTGGATCAGGGAATGGAATCATGAAATACTGCCTGCAGGCATAGCCCCTGTCTCCAAGCAGGATCCCATCATAATCACCTGTGTAATGGAAAAATGCAGTTCAATTAGGCCCAGCATAAGTGCATTTAATACAGTGAGCTTGACATTTCTATTTTCTCTTACCACATTCAAATAATGTGCATAAATGTGACTCTGAAGATTCTTGAGTCATGCATAGATCCAGGCCATTTTGCCTCTATGTTGGTTATAAGGCACATCGAGTCGCATACTATCTAAGGTATTTTTTTCAGTCCATGTCAGTCAACTGCATTTTACTTTTTGATTCAATACCATCAATACAATATCTTAATATACTATTAATAATCTGAAAGCTCAACAATATTAAGATAATCTTAATAGTAGCCTCCCTGCACGTTTATACTGTGAACCCCTTTTCTGTTCACAAAATCACCTTCATTGGGGCCTGATGGGGCCTTGATTGGAATGTGTGTGCAGTCTATGGCACCAATCACGTTTGGGAAGCCTGAGGGACACATAAACAATATTTACTGGCATGGTCATGATTGCATGACCTTCGATTAGAATTATAATGTACTTGCAATGGCGAAAAAATTCAGTTTTATAACCTGGGGTCTTAAGTGACTTGGAAATACCAAAAAAAAAAAAAATTTGCTTGAGCGCCAGGTACACTTTGCGAATGGCACGGCAGACAGCACTTTTCACTAAGTTCTCTGCATCTCAAATAGTGTACAAGAAAGTGCCACTCGCAAAGAATCTCAAGCCAGTGCACACTGTCTGTGCTGTTGTTAAAGACCGACTCTGATGATTTTAACTTTTAATATGAGGGTCCAACAAATTAATGAGGTACATTATTCCCTCATGACAAAAACAATATCTCTCTAAAACAGGGGTGTCAAACTCAGTAACCGGAGGGCAGCAGCCCTGCAGAGTTTAGTTCCAGCCCTGCTCTAAAATGCCTCCTTGTAATCTTCAAGCACTCCTGAAGCCCTTGATTAGCTGCTTCAGGTGTGTTTAATTAAGGTTGGAGCTAAACTCTGCTGGACTGTGGCCCTCCAGGAATCGAGTTTGACACCTCTGCTCTAAAAGTAAACTATCGCGCTGCGCTAAAGGATCCAGTCTATCCCGCATTGTGCGTTGAATTCTGAAAGCTCTCCGTATTACTCATGCACCTTCTGCAACAGGTTGCTCTCGTAAAAATGGAGAGGACATGTCTGCGACAGACTTCTCGTATCACCTCCGTTTATAAAGCCACAATCTAATCCCATTTACGTGAAATAAGCCAGCTCCCGAGCAGGTTTGAGGTTACGGACCTGTTGCTATGCCAGCAACTCCGGGATGAGCTTTGAAAAACCAAACCATCCTGGATCATGGCAAATCGTCAACAGTTAAATCCAGATAACTGAGTTATCCACGTACGAAGAACGGGCCCCTTTCTGAGACCGGTGCAGACAGACAGCACACTGGAGGTAAAGTCATTCACCTAATAGGGAGCATACTATAGCTCTCTATGCAACTAAATGCATTAAATCCAAACTTCCTATCAAAAGTTCAGTTTCAGGCTGCAGATGATGTTTGGACCACTCAAAATGTTAGGCAGACATGGGACAATGGTAATCAGTACATAGATTCAGAATTTATAATGTATAATTTTATTTTAACATGGTTGGCAGTGACACGATGCAGACCATTACTTTGAATCAGAATTATTTATGCTAATTTCTGTTATGTCTGTAACATTTCAAAAACATGAAAAACCAACACTCCTGGAAACTTAATAAACAATTTGATTTAAAAAAAAAAAAAAAAAAAAAAAAAAAAATCTGACTTTCTAAAGCTTGATATTATTTAAAATTTCACAACTGAGTCGGGCTGTCCACATATGTGGACATCAATTTTTAGGAAAACTATTTGCTCTAGAATTTTTACCTTTTTTGCATGTTTATTAGGTGCTACTAGTTACAAATCAAAAAGGGAAATAGAAAATGCACACAGCAGTCACACTTGGGTCTCAGGAGGTTAAAGTAAAAGGGGACCATACCAAATACTATAAAATTCTGCTATTCTTGTAATCCTTTTCACTCAAATTGCTATATTGATAATACAATTTGATTGTCTATTTAGAAGATTTTTTTCAGACTTTTGGACACCACTTTACAGTATAATGTCATGCAAAATCAAAAGGTGAATCTCAGAAAAGTTGTGCTGGAGTCTAAAATGATTTACAAAGCTGGACTAAAACATAATCATCTAAATGTGTCATGAAACAAGCAAAGGTTCAGAATGTACGTATTTGATTATAATTGTATTATTGTCATATCAAACAGTGAAGGGACTTGGTATTGGAGCATTTTAAAAGATCTTTCTCAATTCATTAATTTAAATAGTAATATAGCAGGTGGTGGAGTTACTTACAATAAGCAAGTGAATAAAATCAAGTCACTGAATCACAATCCCTGATTGGTCTAAATACAACACAAGAATACAAACACAAGCCAAGGACTGGTCTACCACAATCAGTTTCCATGACAACTCAGGAGGACCATGAATGCAGAGAAGAGCCAGTGATTTCTCTGGTCATCTGCTTCTACTGTATCAAACACACATACACACACACACACACACACACACACACATCACACACACACACACACACACACACACACAGGCTAACACTGACTTCCATTGACATTTTCTGTCCCCTTATCCTAACCAAAGTCTTTCTAGCAAGTCAGTTCACTGTCGGCCATTTTTGGAAAGCTTTCGGGATGCCAGTCATGCCAGTGTATCTCCAATCTACTTGAATGGAGAAAGACCAAAATCTCAAAAACGGTTGGTCAAGATTACGATCGAAGAACATATTTCAAATCAGCAATAGAATCTGACAATACTGGAATCATAAATTGTGATTCTTAACCTCATATTATGAAAAAAAAAAAAAAAAATTCCAGGCTTGTATAGCTAATGCACATCGTGTTCTAGAGTTGATTGACAGGTGATGTCTGTATCTGAAAAGTGACTGGCTCTTTTAACTGTAAGGCGGGACTTCCTTTCTATATCCGTTGACCATTGGGCGCTCAGAGCTCCTTGGTTGAGCGTTTCAATTTCTCACATTAATTTGAATAAAAGTGGCCCGTCTCTGCTAAATAATCTCTGTCCTAAACCTCACAGAAACCTTTTTGCATTTTTTTTTTAGATTTCCATTAAGCTATTATTTAGTATGTTTATCAAGCCATTTTCCTCATGGGGACTGTTGGCTGGTGCCCATAATGTATGCAAAACCTGACCCACACACTAAGTCAAGGCCCTATTTGTGTTGGTGTTGCAGAGAGAGTTGGACAGAGGAAGGGAAAGTCACAATCAGAGGAAATATGGGTAATAGCTTTCTCTGAGGAGACACCGGCTCATTATTATACAGATCAATGACAGCAAGCTCTCCCATTTCACCTACCATCTGTACCCTGTCATCATCTCAGAGCAAAACACATCACTCATAGACAAGCAGAGAGTTTTAATGGTGCTTGCTAAGACAAACATCACTATTCTTATTGCTCATACTTACTGTTATAGATTTAAACCATAAGTATTAAAGTTTGGCACGCAACTCAATAACAATACCTGAAATTATGTGGCTTGTTGAGGAGAGCTGTGCAATTACTTTTCTATGTTATCGGATGATAATTCGAACAGAAAAACCCCACTGACTTACACAGAAGGAGTGCAGAGGTGGCCTAGTAGGCAACCACCTACCTGCCACCCAGAACACCATAGCAACCTCATATCAATGCCCTGGCAACAACCCACAAACCCTAGCTTTGTGGTGGTGGATTTTTCATTGGCAAGCACCACTTTTCTTCAGAAAATGTTAAATGTAGGTCTTTAATTTATTAAATTGTTTGTATGCCACTTAATTGAATGTTTGCATATGAGTGCCTGAAAATTGTGATTATCTTGACACTCTTTGCTAGTGATATTCTGTTTAAGGCAAGGAGGTAAAAAGACCACACGCTTCACAATATTGAGCCAGTTCTGTCTGCCAGGATCACTGTTTTCCTGCACAGATTTGACCTACTTCTAAAGCTGCATCCCGCTCGTCTTTGAGAGGAAGATAAGGAAGATGAGATATATGATGAGTGTGAGAGAGAGAGTGTGTCTTGGCTGTCTCTCAGCAGGAGTTCTAGGGGGGTTTTGGCATGACTGTCCTCTCCCATAACCGTTTCAAATATCAACCATCAACAAATATTAAATGTCAGACATCTGTCATTATTTTTAAAAAAAATTTTTACATTTTTTTTTTTATCATCTGACATTAAACATGTTTGGTGACTAATATGCCATATCAATAAAGTCAGCTGAATAACATCAGTAGTGTCATGCCTATTCAAACTGAGGCGGCATGTGCAAGTTGGATTTGAATGCAAGACAATTAATTTGTGTAATTATTGTAAGTTATAAAGTGTTTGAAATGCTGTGGCAGAGTTCATCCATTCCCAATTATGTATTCTCAACAGCGTGAGTACTTCATTACACTTTATCCCTTGTTTGGCAGAGAGCCACAGCAGATACAGTCATATATCGAGTGAGTGGGATGAGATCATGGATAAATTTGTCACTAGACACACAAACAGATATCAGCTCAGTTACATATAGTGTTGGATTACAGGGGTAATCCATTCTCCATCTCTGGCTTTCAGCATCTACTGTATGTCCTGAGCAACACTCAGCCTTACTGTGGCACAAATGAAATTTTCTTGGAGGGATTTTGGGAAACACACACCACAACCCAGTTAGTGTGCAGCTCCACAAACACTTTCTATCTTATACTGTTTGATATCAAACATTCATTGAGTCTCAGTAGAAATACTTTAACTTTATGCAAAGCTGACACAGATAAGAGTGAGAGAAGTTTGAAACTCAACTTAAGTCATTTATTTTTGGTATAGCAAATTCCAGGTTTGGATGTAATCCATTAACAAAGTAATTAGTTACTGTAATCTATTTTTTAGTAGAAAAGTTATTTTTCTACTAAAGAGTTATTTTAGTGTAGTACCTGTAACTGAGCTTCTAACGTGTGTGCTGCTCATATCTGTCTGTGTCCCTAATGTGCATGTTCATGCTTTCGCTTTTTAAATTTTCACATTGTATGCTTATTTCCCTTAAATGTAACCGGCGAAAAACCGGCCGTTATAGCTGCTTTTAGCATCATCGCTTTTCTAAAGGATCGACCAAAATGCATCTTAAAATTAAGATAACAAAATTCATTCACAAACTCTCTCAGTTTATTTTGAATAACATATCAGCAAACAAAGAATGGCTCTTGCCTGATTACGTGCTTATTGGCACCATTTGCAAAGGAAAAAAACAATAGAAACAGCTGATTATAATTAAAAACAGCAAGTATAGGGAGATGTGGGTGAGGTTTTATTTTATTTTATTATTATTATTGTCTCCTGCTACCCAATACCTTGCTCTCCACTTTCAACAAACATTAAAGAACGGTTTTCGCCCATGTGTATTTGCGCTAATTTGCAAAGGAAAAAAATTATAAAAACACCTGAAAATAATGAAGAGAGCGGGTAAGAACGGCTCACACCCATTTTGCTATTTGCAAAAGGAAACATAATAAAAAACCTGATAAAAAAAATAATAAAGACAGCGGGTAGGGAGATGTGGGTGAAGTTTTATTTTATATTCTAATTATTTTTGTCTTTTGCTTCCTAATACCTTGCCCTCCTCTTGCGCTCTCTCTGTATTTCATTGGCTGTGGCTCATTGTCCATCTTCCGCTCGTCGGGACAGTGCGCACACATGAAGACAAGACGTCTAGATATCAAGCAGTTTTGAAAACTGTCGTAGTGTCTGGAACTCGTCTCAGCCTGTCGTATGAGTGCGCACACAACAAGACCATTCATCGTGAGATCCGAGACTTCTCGTCACAGGACAGTCACCGATTCAAAACATCAAAGGAGACGAGTTAGAGTCATGTAGTGTACACTAGGCTTTACTGACTTTCAACTAAATTAATTACTTTTAAGTCCATTATAGGGTTATGCTTATTTCTAATACACTGTTTATGTTGAATACATGAATTATGACCCCATAATGAATCATTGTGAAGGAGAAAAATGTGAAGTGCTGAGTGTATGACTTGTGTGTAACAATGAACAAGAAAGAAAAACTGACATTATTTTGAATTTGTTTGAAGTGTTTTAGAAAGTAACTGAAAAGTAAAGTAATTAGTAATGTGATTACTTTTTTAATGAAGCAATTAGTAAAGTATTCTGAATACAATTTTAGAGAAATAATTAGTCATTTGTAGTGGATTACTATTTTTTGTAATTTATCCAACACTGGCAAATTTGGTTTCTAAATAAAATTATCTGTTTTACAAGATGTACTGTATCTAATATGTAATATTAAGGCTTGGGCTTATTTGATAAGGCATATAAAATGAGTTATGTTCTCAGCATGCAGTTTACCTGCATTGAACTCTGTATCAGGTATCTGGGTTTGCAACACTGGGCAGAGCACTAGCTGTCATTGCTATTAATAGCCTAAAGAGAGAGAAAGAGAGAGTTATTCATAAGCGTTTTTACAGTACCATAAGAGAGAGCCAGTGATACAGTATAGTAGCTCCGCTCCATTAAATTGCTGATAGGTCAGGAACTAAGTGCGACAAGGAAAACCCATGATCCACTTATTGAATGTCTGTTTTAACACTAGACTTAATGAAGATAAATATCCATCACAGACTATAAACTATCTTTTCTTAAAATGGTAACAGTCAATTTTCACTGCCATAACATATATATTTCCACTATTATATGACAACAGGTGCTGTCACCAGGTCGTGATACCTTGAAGTTCAGAAGAGTGCTGTCATTATATAAAAAGTCATTTGACCTTAATGTAAAGTCAAGTAAATGTAATTTTGTCAGGATTAGAATGAAATAGTTTTAAATTATGCCTACATTTTACATAACAGTATCTTTATAAACCTTATAGTTTAAATAAGGTGTTACTACCTTATTGTTTTAACCTTTATTGTTTAATAGTTTATTTATTCACAGATTTCTGCAAAATTAGAACACCTTTCATTCATAATATTCTACACATCATGTCCCTTTCATGTTCGTTTACTAAATATTTTGGCTAATTTGACTAGGCTTTCAGCAACCAGTAAGAGTGTAATACTCTCAACTCCTTTTAAAGGAATAGTTCACCCAAAAATTCTGTCATTATTTAATCAACCTCATATCTTTCAAAACCTGGATGACTTTCTTTCTTCTATTCATACACTAAAAATAAATGGTGACCACAGCTGTCCAGCAAGATTTTCACTTAATAACTATTTAAATTTCAGGCTGTCCTTCACACATTGTATTGCTCCAGAAGACTTAGAATATTATGCTAGAGTTGCTGGTTTTACCTTTTTGGAACTCGACAGCCCCTGATCACCATCGACTTTCATTGTATGGAGAAGAGCAGTGTGAATATACTTGTGTTCCATGCAAGAAAGAAAATCCTATGGGTTTGGAAAGACATGAGGGTGAGTAAATGATGACAGAATTAAAACGTTTGCCTTGTTTTAATCCATTGGAACAAACATTTGCTTGAATTATTGAATAAATATTGTTTTTAAATGGCCATACTGCTGTTAATTTACCATTGTTTAAAGATATTTTAATGCTAGACACTGTTCATTATCTCTACTTACATACGGTGTCCATATGTATACAAAAATAAGAAATTGAAGGCAATCATCCTCTTACATTTGGTGTATTCTACCTAGCTGTGACCTAATATTTGTACAGGGTTCTGGTAGCTTCTGCCAGTTGAGATTAACCTAATTTGTACCCTGCCTGTGTTTTTCAAGTAACCTTCACAAAAGGCTACTTGTAAGATTCCAGTTTGTGTGTGTCTGTTAGCCCACACTTCTCTGACACCTCAATTCCACTTATGCATATGACAGACACACATGCACATTTGAACTAATAATGCTTAATGTGACACTGTCAGATATAAATTAAAATCTCTGTCGTCTTTTGCCCTTGCTACAGTATATAAATCACCTGGGCCGTACTCAGATTTCCTCGGTGAATTTTCAAAATCAGATCTAGTAGTTAATGTAGATAGAGCTTTAATTGTTGGTGACTTCAACATTCACATAGATAATGAAAATGACACATTGGCATTAGCATTTATCAATATTCTCAACTCTCTTGGAGTCAGACAAAATTTGACAGGACCAACTCTTCGTCATTAATCACACGCTAGATTTAATTCTGTCATATGGAGTTGAAGTTGATACTATAGAAATTCTACCACAGAGTAGATCATTACCTTGTGTCTTGTTTGCTGCAATCAGTTAATGTCACTCAAACTATCATTCAGGAAGAACTATTCTTTCAACCATTAAAGATAGCTTCACAAATAATTTTCCAGAATTGTCTCACATACTCAGTAAGCCAAAAAGTCTAGAAGAACTTGATATAATAACAGAAAATGTCAATTAGATTTATATTCGCCCTTTGTTTAAAGAAAATTCTAGAAAAAAGCCCCGCACCATGGTACAATGATCACAATCATGCTTTCAAGAGAGCAGCTCGGAAAATAGAGCGCAAGTGGAAGAATACAAAATTAGAGGTATTTCGCGGATGCATGGAAGATACTGTCTGTAGCTTTAGACAGGCACTTAAAGCTGCCAGGTCAGCATATATTAGCAAACTCATAGAAAATAACCACAACAATCCTAGGTGTTTATTCAGTACTGTGGCTAAATTGGTTAGGAATAAAGCATCAGCTGAACCAGACATTCTGTCGCAGCACAATTGCAATGACTTCATGAATTTCTTTACTGATAAAATTGAAATAATCAGAAATAAAATTGGAATAATGCAATCATCTGTCACAGTACCTCAGAAAACAGTGTCTCATAATTTTCTTCATGTGCAACTTCAGTCCTTCGCTGTCACAGGTCATGAAGAGCTAACAAAACTTATTGAAACATCAAAAGCCACAACATGTATGTTAGATCCAATACCAACTAAGCTCTTAAAAGTGGTATTCCCTGTAATCTCAGAGCCTCTTCTTAATATTATTAACTCCTCGCTCTGTTCGGGACACAGACACACTCACTCAGTTTAAGTCTAGACTAAAGACTCATCTATTTAGCCAGTCATACACAATTTATCCATCAACTTACAGTTAGGATGCTTTAGTTTGGTGTGCCGGAACCAGAAACATCTATCATGATCTATAACTCTGCATAAAATTGAATGACATCTACGCTAATATTATTCTATTTGTTTCCATTCATATCCTGAGGTTAGCAGAGCCGGCCAGATCCAACTCTGTTCCTGCATGGTGTCGGACTCCACTGCTATGTGTCTCTGAGTGATGACAACTAAATGCAGCCGGTGCTAGCCAGACATCACTTCAGTCTTTTATGATGGACTTCAGAGGATGAACTGATGCCAACTCCAACTGTAAGATCGGATACTTAATATGCCACTGCCTGAACCTTGGACTTAGGATGGACCCCACTGAACCTCACCGAAATGACCTGCCGGTTGAACTGCGATGCACCTCATTGATCTCTGCCTGCATCACCTTTGTCTATTGATTGACTACACTCTTGAAATGGAATACATAGACTATCATTTAATTGCCAACAAAAGCCTTCATCAGCCAATTAACAAAGGACAATGCATTTATGTGAACTTCTGCAGTTAATCCAGGATGAACTTCAAAGACATTATCATAAATCTTACAGTTCATAAAAAAAATAAAAAATAAAATTTAAACACTGGACCACTCCACTCCACTCCACTTACTTAGTTTACTTATCTTAAACCATGACCTGCACTGCACATAAATAACTAATATTGGCATTATATTCGTGCTGTTAGCCAGAGGGGAACTGGCCCCCACATTGAGCCTGGTTTCTCCCAAGGTTATTTTTCTCCATTAACCAACAATTTACGGAGTTTTGTGCTCCTTGCCACAGTCGCCTTCAGCTTGCTCACAGGGGTTCTAAATACAATTGTTATTTAATTATTTAATTTTTATACACAATTTACAATTATATTGAATCAAACTACACAATGAACAATGAATTCAAGCAGCTGTAGACACACGCGATCTGAAAGCACAGAGCTGCATAACACACTCTGTTTTTCCTGCACCACTCAGACACACCTATTTACACACACACACATACACACGCGTGCACACACAGAATCCCTAAGTATCCATGTCTAACCATCAGTCTGCTCCCCTATATATTCAGTAAAGTAGTGGTTTTCAAATGGTTGTACTTAAGGACTTAGATTTTACATTGGACATCAAGTGACAACCCAAGCACTAGAATATACATCCTTAAACTAGAAAAGGAATTTGATTCATATTTTCAGTTTTCTGGTTGAATGATAACAGGTTACTGTTGAACAGAATGAGTTCTGTTTAATTTAAGGATGGAAAGTGCTCTGTGGGGGAAATTGCTTTTCCACATTATTGTCACTGGGGAGGTGTGTCAGTCTCTCCCCAATACACACACACACACACACACACACACACACACACACACACAAGCTAAGCAAGCCCTTGAAATGACAGTCTGTGCGGTGGTTTTTGTTGATTCTGTATAGTTGTGTAACACAAATGCACCTGCAGGCATTTTCTAGCTGTCTTCACAGATGCAGCCTCTCCTCTCACGAAACTGGAGGTGAAAGTAAACATTCAGTGTCCTTGAGAAGCTACATTTAGGGGTAAGAAAAAACAGAATAATTGATTCTGCCAAAAAGCAGCTGATGTTTGTGTAGATACAGTGTTCCCAAAAAATACAGTCTCTGGATTCATAAACCACGCTTAAAAATGTATGAATGCCACTGCACTAGGTAACAAAATATCAAACTAAGTAGTATTAATTTTAAAGAAAGATAGCACTTCCTCGCTTAAGCAAAACATTTCAATTAAGGAAGCTTGTTTGGTTCTAAACTCTAAACTTTTCATACATACTTAGTGGAACACATCCATAGTTAATGTGATTACCTACGCTTGGTTACTCTGCTAGGACCCCTAGCAAATGTGAACTTGAGGGGAACTGACATACATCCACTAAAAATGACCTTGGAAGCAGCTGGATCGTTTGTTTGCAAATGCCATTTGGATTGATATTTTGTAATCCAACACAATGAAATTCATACCTTTTTATTGAAGTTTAAGTTTCCAAACACATTGTGGGGCCACTGTATATGCATATATGGTGTATTCAGTTGTTTTAAAGGAACATCATGGATTATTGAATACAGATGTTTTATTCAATGGTAATAAATGAACTACAGTTGCTCTAAATGTATGTGAACACCCAGGTAAATCGTGCAACTGTTTGTACAGATAGCCATATCGTGAGTACATGTCCATATGCACACACATTTTTAACTATCCTGAAATTTTTAATTCTCTCACACTCGCACACAATGACTTTTCTCACACCCTCTATCACTTTCTTAATCTTTTGCTCTCCTACTTTCTTTCCCTTGCTTTGCCTTCATCTTTTACTCTCTTTCTTTGTATTTCTCTTCCCTCTCTCTCTCTCTCTCTCTCATACACAAAGACAGTGTCGAAACAGAGGCCCCTGTGAGCATAGAGGGGATAATATTGCAGAAAGTTTCCTCAGGCTGGTTGACTTCCTGTCTCCATGCACGCCACTCTTCCCTCCATTCAACTAACAGCTCTTCTCCTCACCTGCCTGACCATTGTGCCCCAACAGTGGTTTAAAGACTTGATTAACACTGAAGACACACACGAATAGATGAACACACAAACACGATGATGCTACTGTCTCTACATCTTATGCAAGTGATAAATTGAGTCTAGTTGTTTGGGAGAGAATTCACATATTGGGATATTCACATGCATACATACTGACTGATCTTAAATTTCTACATGTGTGTGAAGAAGACTTACATTTACATATGCAGATTATTTTATCAGAAAATGTGTTACCTGGGAATTAAACCCATGACCTTGGTGGTGCTAGTGCCATTCTCTACCAGTTGAGCTATCAGGAGGCAATAAACTAAAAGAATATAATTAGGTCCTCTTCTCATGATAAATAATTACAATTGTTTTTTATTTATGTGTTTATTTATTTGTACTATTTTGACTATGGCTGTAAATCAATTAAAATTTTGTAACTAACTAATCGCACATTTTTCTGTGATTAATCACGATTAATCATGGTACATGGTGCATTAAAACAAACATTAAAATATAGTCATGAATGTATTTACTTTATACTTTGTCTCAGAGAACTTGCAAGAAAATGATTAGTCATAATTTATTTTAGTTATTTAAAAATAAACATGATGATTGCTGATAGACACATTTTTACTGGTATAAATCTTTGATACAAGTATATATTTGCATGCCTTTAAATCAGTGGATATGTTGTTATTAAAAGTTGGGCAAAATCGTATGCCTTTTTATAGGATCAAATGCACAGATTCAATTCATATCATGCTCTATTGGCAAGATACACTTAAGTCTACATTGCCAATCCATTATTAGAGATACATGTAGATAAATAGAATGCTGAAGTTTAAAATCTCAAAACTACTATTTTCTCTGGGTGCTCTTCAGTCTCTCTCGCGCACACACACTGGGTATCTCTCGCGCGGTTTTGTTTTTGACACTGGTTCAAATAAATGTGAGTTTTCGGGCAATAAAAAGAGATACAGCAGCTTGACCATATCTTTCCCACACCTGGTTCACCTCTTGTGGGTGAAGTCTCCATTTTCCATACAGTAAATCCACTCCCATGTTTATTATGCCCGGGACATGCCTTGCACGTAATGAACAAGCAAGCACTGCTCCACACAATTTAAATATGCCAATTTAGCCACAGGATGTGGGGAATACATTAATGACGTTTCAGGAAGTAAAGAAAAAACAGATACTGCATTAATTGCATACATGTGTTTTATGCGTTAAACAGTCAACAATTAATCGCAATAAATTAACGCATTAAATTTTGTGTTTCTTCATTTTCGAGATCTATTATTGACTCACTGCAGAAATACTTGTAAAATACTCATGTTTTCAGGGAGAGGTCTCCACATCATACTAAGAGAAGTTATCCAGGCCACTGGGTTGCTGAAAAAGTCGAGTCAATATTGTCAGAATGAATTGGCCACACTGTAACTCATGTCTTTGTTTTGTTTTTTTACATACTGCACTTACACATACCCAACCCTTCCACTGACACCTCTGATAATTCAGCATTTTGTAGGGTAAAGGGTAATAGGTCAAACAAAGGACATGGATAACTGGGGGAGAGAGATCTTTAGCTGTCATGTTGATTTGTGTTAATGTCATCACACCTCAATCTATCAGAGTGGATCAGACTTTCCACTGTAAGCCTGCTTCTGACAGCACTGATCAAAATACAGGGTACAAATTATGGGGAGGTTGGGGGGGATCAGACCCCAGTCATTTAGGCTTCAACATCAAGACACCACCATTTTGGGGATGGTGGGGTTCTTAAAAGTGCATATACTCTTTCATAGTACATGAGTACACAAAGTTTTCTGAGTTTCCAAATATCGAAATGCTTAAAGTTGTAATTTCACCTGTTGTCAAATAGATGTTAGCAAACAAATGTTCATCAGTCAGACCGATCACACTGTGAATTCAGCAAAAGTAGTTTGAAAGTTCTGCTGCTGAAATTGTTAATGAAATTCAAACCACTTCCCCCAATGCCCGAAGCTGGATGTTTTGTTGCACGTATGGGCACACGTGGGCTCCAGTTTCACTGTGAAATGTTTACTGAGTGGTGCCAAAATCTAGTTGTATTTTAGTTGTAAATTATATAATATCGTCAACAGAAATGCTTATTTTATTAACTCTACCCCCTACCCCAAACCCCAACCCTAAACCTAAGTCAGAGGAGTATAAATTTCAGCCTGATCTCATAAAATGTACATGTATATATGTGTAATATTATGTGCTTCATTACATGTTTGACTACAGTTTCCCAGTGAAATGTCCAGTGGAGGGCACCAAAAGCAAGTGAAATGGTGTCATAATCAGAAGAGGTTATAAGGTGAATATTAAATGGGTGTTTAAATGAGTAAAATGCCAATAGTGTCCTTAAAGATAAATGAGAGGTGAACAAAACAGACATCCATACCCTAAACCAACACCTAAACCTAAACGGTAGTATTTTAAAAGCAAATTCGACATGAAAAGCACATTTACTGAAGCAACCACGTCATTTCGTGTCGCTTCTATAGGACTTCTATAGGCTGGGATTGGTCCCAGAGTCCGAAGTCCAACACTCTACCAGGTGAGCTACCGCGGAAACTAATCATGTTGGAATAAGTTTGTAAATATAGGTGGGTCTCTAATACAAGCGTTAAAATGTATTGTTTATCAAATGATGCGTTATAGTAAAAGTGTTTCGACACCCATAGCAGGGTGTGAGTAATAGTGCGAATGATAAGTGTTAATAAAGTAATAGACAGGCACAGTACCCGTGATTTGTGTGAAAGTGAATAAAACACACAGCAAAACATTAGAAAGTAGAAAGCGGCACGTACAACTCAGTTTGCAAAAATTAAGTTATAGTAACGTTCATTCTGTGACACTAGGTCGAAAAATTTACATTTTAAGTAAACTGCATTCACAGTTGTTTATGTGAACTCGAAGACTTCCTGGTTACTACGGGTCCAGGATCTGTGTTTTGCACTATCAGTAAATAGATCAGTAGATAAGTTTCTAGAGGGAAATGTGTTCACACTCGAATTGTTGCAGAAATGTCTGATGGGATTGCCGCTTATCATTCATTTGGCTGAAAGGGGTGGATTCAATGGTACATTAACTTTCATGTTGCGCCATAGGAGGTAACCATAGCAACAGTACCATGTTTGCATACAAGTACTGTCATTATTAATTTATAAATTTTAGTATTTTCTTTGAAAATCTTTTACATAATTGTCATGAAGCTAACTGTGCTAGTGGCATCAAATTACAATTTGCATTGCGCTACATAAATCTCAACAGATTGCGCCCCCCCCCCCCCCCCCCCCCACACACACACACACACACACTGTAAAAAATATTGGTAAGGTGTACATGTGTATCCAAATGAAGCATAAAAGCTAATGAGGTTGGGAATGGGGTTTGCCGGGGGTTCAATCTGCCAGGCGACACATAGGATTTTGTTCAACTTCAAAAGGTGTTTTCTCAGTATGTCTCGATTTTTGAGAGCTCAAGAAAGCTGAAATGCACCAACTTCTGTTTGATCTATAAATGGGTGACTCAAACGCGGCTGTGATAACAGATAAGGGGGCATGGCCTTCTTCTTTAATTACTTTGTTTTGATGCATTATCTTCAATCAACTTCTCTCTCTTTCCCTCTCTGTCTTTCACCCTCTTCATCAAACGGTTGTGAATAAAGTGATGTGATAGACAGTAATCACACTGAGATGGCCAGTGATGGAATTAACTCTGTTTGATTGTTTGGATGTGAGTTCGTGTTTGCATACGATTTGACCCAAATGGATTGGGAGGATATAAACAGAATGGCTCAAGTTTGCATTAACTTAAACAAAGGAAGGTAGATTGAATATTAGTAAGGAATACACTCTTTGATTTGAAGGAAAGGTGTAATTTTTTCTAAATTAAAATGATTTAATATGCAAAAAGAACTACAAGTAGTCCCAAGTTGTACAAAATTGCTCAAAAGTGTTCATGGCATATATATTTATTTAGATAAAAATAAATAAATATTTAAAAAATAATAATTCTTCAAATAACATCATTAATTAAGCATTAAAAGATATTATTTATCCACAGAAAATACACACTTCACCTTTCAGGAATTCAAAACCCATACAAAAAGCATGGCTCAATTATGTTAACTCGAATTTCTGCCTGCCTGGCGGACATCTCGACCTGGATGAAGGAGCACCACCTGCAACTCAACCCAGCCAAGACTGAACTCCTTGTCTTTCCAGCCAACCCTGATGTTGAACACAACATCACCGCGCAGCTGGGTGCAACTACAGTAACGCCTTCCAAATCGGTCAGAAATCTAGGGGTAACCATCGACAACAGACTAAATTTCACAGACCACATCTCAAAGACTGCAAGATCATGTAGATTTACACTCTACAATATCAGGAAGATAAGACCCTTCCTCTCTGAACATGCCACACAACTGCTTGTCCAGTCACTTGTCATAACTAGACTGGACTACTGTAACGTTCTCATTGCAGGCCTCCCTGCATGTGCAACTAGACCCCTCCAAATGATCCAGAATGCAGCAGCATGTCTGGTCTTTAATGAACCAAAGAGAACACATGTTACACCACTCCTTGTCTCTCTCCACTGGCTACCGGTTGATACACGTATCAAATTCAAGGCTCTGATGCTGGCATACAGAACAGTTACTGGGTCTGCTCCAGCATACCTAAAATCATTTATGCAGATCTATGCGCCCACTAGAAGTCTGCGGTCAGCTAAGGAATATCGCCTTGTTGTACCAACACAAAGAGGCACCAAAACACTTTCCCGGACTTTCAGCTTCATCATACCACGTTGGTGGAACGACCTTCCCAACTCCATCCGTGAAGCTGACTCACTCTCTGTCTTCAAAAAACGACTAAAAACACATCTTTTCCATGAGCACTTAACCAGTCATTAAAAAAAAAAAAAATTTCTGTTGCACTTTATTCTGTTTTGAATACTATTATGATGCTAGTGATACTTTGTAATACAGCACTTTTCATACCACTGTCTCCTAAGATGATTCCCTTATGTTTTCCTCTCTTGTAATTCGCTTTGGATAATAGCGTCTGCCAAATGAATAAATGTAAATGTAAATGTAAACTAAAAGAAAGGGAGAATGCATATTAGTGAGAAATAGCTACGGTCTTTCATTCGATGATAATGAAAGAAAAGCAAGAAAAAGTCTCTGGCAAGTAAAATTAAACCAAAGCTTCCTCTGTCTTCAGATTCTGAACTGTGTGATACATTTAATTGGACAAATGGTGAAGAAGCAGTCAACAAAATTAAAGATGAGCCAAATGATGGAGTATCATTCCTCTAAAAGGGCCTTAGAGCAACAAGGGCGGAGGGGACGGAACGGGGTGATGTATTCATCTGAAGATTAACGAGCTGGTGATTTGGAGCAGGCGTGGAAAAGGAATTTTGTGCTGCAGTCCTGCCATTAATAGCCAAAAGATGAAGGCTTCTTTTTTTATGTGGTATATTTATGGAGAGGCCTGTATGCATCCAGCTCTGGTTTACTGTATACTGCTTCTGCCCTTGTTTGTGTGGGTGAGGGGGTCTTTAAGAGGAGTTTTAAAAGTCTACCTCACTGAGCCAGTGTAGAACAACTTAAAAAAAAAATAATTTAAATAATAATCTGGTTTAAAATAAATGAAGAATTAAAAAAAGTTTGTAAAATATATTTTTTAGGAGCGGTGTTGGGTGTAATATGATTACAAAGTTATAAGTTACTGTAATCAAATTACTTTTTAGTCCAAAGGTAGTGTAACGCAATACATTTTACATTTTTGTAAGGAGATAACAGTAATTGACTTTCGATTAAGTTAATTACATATTAGATATGTACTGTAATATAAAGTACATTGCTTGGGTTACACATATTTCTAAAATAATATTATGTATAATACATTTAAAACATGAATTATGTCTGTTTGCACTTATGTGGCAACTGAAGAGTCACTAATGAGTCATTGTAAGGGAGAAATGTGTGGTGTATGAACAAGAAAATAAAAGTAAGACATACGAATTTGAAACATAGTTTGGGGCGCCCCGAACTCAGTTTTAGTTGAAACTGCAAACAAAATGCAACTACATTCAAAGTGGATGAACTTCAGGATAAAATCGTTATACTATTGCATCTCATGAAACCAGATATGAACTTGTCATTTCAGTGCACAAAATGAAAACAAATAATTATTATTATAAATGAATATATAATATATTATAAATATTATAAATATATTATTTGCATTGTACAGTAAGTTATTTATGCATCATGGTGTTATTTGTTGTTTTACCTCTATGTTGATTTATATACAGATAATTGTATTAAAGCAATAAAAAAGAAAAAACAGCAATGAGAATCTAATGACAATCATCACTGACAATAATGTAATTACTGCAATACTTTAATGGGAATTTGGGGAGCAAATGTGCTTAATTGTATTGAAAATAATGTCGCAATGCAAAGAATCTTAATGGTCATGAAAAAGACTTAATTATGTTTATGTAAAATATACTTTCTTTTGATTTTGAAATGTGACCTGGACACATTTCCTTGACAGTATTATCATTATTATTATTTATTTTTATTTCTTTTTCAGAATATTACATAATCAAATTGCTGATTATTTAACAGAATGTTAATAAAAAAAATTGTTGCACCAGAACTGACTCTTGAAACAAATTTGAAACACATTCAGTGTGTGTTGCTTTTTAAATGTGGATTAGACCATGTGGATGACAGATATCTGATCTAGATCTCATAAAAACCTCTTTTAATGAGATGTAGCTGATAACTGTGAACGGGGTGTGCTGGGAGCTTTCTCGGAAACACAGAGGGATTTTGTGTTTGCGTGGTTAAAAATAAACCCAAAAGCATTCGATCTTAATTAAGACCATTCAACAAGCTCTGTTTGTGGTAACACATCATTGCTATTCTGCTGCCAAAAACATGAGAAAAATGTACAAAACCTGGGGAATTTGAGAAATATATTAGCCTGGGACATTCTGTACAGACATATTATGTACAAAACAGTGGCGCTAGAGGCACAGAAATTATACTTTAGCTTTAAACAATATACAAGTTCACATGAGAATATAGTTTGATAAAATTGCTTACTCACCTTTTCTGTTCTAAAGTTATCTAAAGTCCATTCATGACCTTGTAAAGCTGGTAAAAGTGAGAACTTTCGCATGATATTCGCAAGTTCATCACCTAGAAAATTTGTTCCACCACTGAAAGAACAATTTAGACAACTTTACACATTTTTCATTTCACATTTTTTAATATGGAAAATGTTTAATAATCACAAAAATACGAACTGGACATTTCAGCTTTTAAAGGTGCACTCAGTCATTTTCGTGTTTATGTCATCTAGGACTTATACTGACACCTAGGGGCGTGAATGCAGCATCATTTAAACACAGTAGTTTTCAGTTACTGATGTCATTGTAGAAATTCACTATTCACAGTCAGCCATGAATAATTTATTCCATGAGTAAAAGTGTCCAATTACAGGGCAGTTACTGAGATTAAGTAACTAGTATTCAGCTGGTCATGTGATCTTAACATGGCAGCCCCCATGAAGGGACCCTCTCCATAAACAATAAAATAGCTTTTTTATTAGGTTACTGATATGACTGGAGTCTTCATATCATGTGACTGGTCATGATTTTATACATATGTTTTAAAATTAGTCATTTATTTGTTTGGTATAAAAAAAAAAATTAATAAAAAAAAAATATGAGGGAAAAAAATACTGAGTGCACTTTTAAATCCTCCAGAATGCCTTGCCTTCAAGACTTCCATTGTGAGAGTTAGCCGAAACACAATTTGTGTTTGTGTCAAACCCTTTGTCCATATAATATCATATTCAAAACAAATCTACCCTTTGTTATTTAAAGCCATTTTGGCGTAACTTTACGCCAAATATAATTCTGGGTGTAGGTGTTATATGCAAAAAAAACAAAAAAACAAAAAAAACAAAAAGAGAGCAGAAAAGGGAGTCTTTTAGTGTGTGTGTGAGATGAATAATGCAAAGAATATATTTTAAGTATGAAGTTAATTAAAGACAAATTTTCAGTGAGGTGGAGCAAGCGAGAACAGATGCAGGCCCACAACTCACAGGTGCTACCTTGTAGACAGAAGGATACTCTTTACTGGGTCATATTGAAACCCACAAATATTTGTATTCACATGGTGAGTTAATTTTAGAAAGTCAGACTGATCTAAATTAACACATAAACTCTATAAGCAGAATTACATACACTGACGAACAACACACACACACACACACACGTTTGCCCAGCTACTGTATCTAAATGGGGACATACCATAGAGTTTTATTTATATATATATATATATAAAGCTAACTATAATTTCTATAAACTAATCCTAACCCACACCATAAACCTAACCCTATAACAGATTTTTTTGTTATTTATTATTTTATTTTTTATTTTTTTTTTTTTGCCATATTATAATTTTTTAAAATCATTACTTAATTTCTTTATGGGTGGTTTTTCTAAATGAGGACATCTTAAAATGTCCCCAAAGGGAGGCTTTGTCCAGTTTGGCCCACATCTGGGTACAAAATTTTCCCCAAAATATAGATAAGGAAGTACACACACGTGCGCACACTTATTTACAGTTTAAATATAACTCAGTGTGTTTTTGCATCTATGGCTACATGTTGATAAATGAAGTTTCATTAAAAAAGTTTGGGAGGAGCAAGTTAATTTAATCTGACCAATCACACTGCCAGAGCAAGCAAATAAAAAACAGTTGCTTACCTCTACGTGGCGTCGAGCCTTCCGGCATCCCTCCACCTCCCCATCTGCACCAATCTATTTCACCAATAACTAATTTAAGTCCAGGGGGGTATTCGAGCTCGGGTCAAGTCTCGAGCCTCGAGCCCTTCGCCCAGGACAGCGAGATAAACATGTTTACGCTATCCTCAATACAGGGTTACATTAACTTGCGAACTACTGAAGGTATTTTGGCTGTGATTATTTAAGGTGTGTGCTTGCATTCTTGAGATGGCTTAAACAGGATTTTCCCTGATTGAGATTTGGCACATCAAGCTGAGATGCTGGGTTTATGCAATGCTGCTGGCTCAAGAGAAATGGCTCTCTCTGGGTCCAAACAGACTGGGTTCCCCTTAAGGCAGCTGCTGCTAATCTCTGGAGCTAGTAAGCACATGTTGTTGAGACTGAGAGGCGGTGTGGCATACAAAGCCAAAAATGACTCTGTTAGCTTGAGATAGGGAATAAAAAGGGAAACTTCAACTAAAAGTCCGCCTCAGGAGGGTTCATATCCAAAATGGGTAGAGCTGAAAATTGAGATGTAAATAGCCTTTCAGCCACAGGTGAAATCCAGAGCAGTTGTTAAAATCAACAGGTCAGTTAAGTAGTTGATGTGCCTACAAGTGAAACCACTTCAAACATCTTGCCACCTGAATACATAGCACTGCAATGGAGAATATTTAACTTTTAGCTCCAGTCCAGGTTCAATTACAACACACTAGTTGAACTTAAAAGGGCTGCTGGCACTTTGTCTTGCTACCCTGGTCATTTTACATTTTAAATGTAAATGCAAAATTTGACTAGAATATGTTTTGTGTGTGATGTATGTTCTTGATGTTCTTTTATAACCACATGCATAGTCTCACCAGTATTATGTGAGTTTGTGTTTAGGGACCAGTCCTCTCCAGAGGTTTGGGCACTAAGTGTGTGACGTAAACACTACTTATAGATTTAATCACAAAGATCACTCACAGTATAAACTTCATATTACACAACTCTGAGGCATGCTTTAGATTCCAGGCCCTGAACAAACACACATTATCGGAACCTTTACATGCTATTTGTGTATGTACATGCACTGTTTGCACTCCTACACAAACACACTCCCCTTCTCCACTCATTCAACACACTCCTAGACTCCCTCAGTGGTTCCTGTAGCAGCTGGGAGATGTTCTGCTGCTCTGATGGGAATGACTGATGAGAGACGTGCTCTTATCACTATGGGGAGGTGTGAGGGATGTCTCCACTTTCATCTGGGATTTTACTACCATGCCAATAAAACTTTGTGGATCTTAAAGGGAATGTTCACCAAAAAATGAAAATTCTGTCATCATTTACCATCATGTTGTTTCAAAGGTTAATCTCAGTCACCATTCAATTTCATTGTATCTGTTTTCAATACAGTGTAAATGGTGACAAAGGCTGTCAGTCCCTAACATTCTGCTAACTTAACCTTTTGTGTTTCATGAAAGAAAGTCATACATGCAGTATTTTATGACAAAATTTTCATTTTGGGGTGAACTAACCCTTTAAATCTCAACTGAAACAGTATTACATGGTGGCTTCATCTGCTGTACAAAGCGCTGGGTCTAATATGTGTTAAAATGGGTCTATGTCATATGTTCCTGTATTCCAAATGATTTTCTAATGTTCAATACCAAGTTTTCCATTGTTTTAGAGCTGGCATGCAGTAAAATTGTAAGGCCTTGGGCAAGATCAAGAAAATGCATCACAGTTACTACAGTATAAGACGGGGTATTTAGTTTTCTTTAGTAAAGGAAAGCTGTTCTTTACACTCTTACTAGAACTACAGATGCTTGGTTACACAACCACAGGTGTTTGTGGTCTTAGGGGAGTCAAGCGATCTCATCTGGTCATAAAAAAGACAAAAAGGATCAAGCCAAACAGTATACTGATTCCAGCTAGAGGGAGAGAATTGGCTTGACAGGGAGCAAAGCAATCACTGAGAAACTATAAAGCTAAACAGATTTAATCTTAAATGTGTTTTGTAAGCCTTACAAATGTTTTGTTTCAAAAAGCTAATCTGATCAGTCAAACTCTCTGACTGTTGTTGATATTGTGCTTTGCTCTGCCCTCCAGACTAATTTACAACAGTTAAATCACTTATTTTGAAAAGGTGCCCACTAGCTCCCTTGCTAATACAAGAGCAACAAGTTCACACTGAGGAGCCACTCCGCTGGTCGTCAGTCACAGATTAAACTATTGACTTTCACCTTTGGCACCACACAAAGCCCCCCTGGCAACATTTTTTCCCTGCTGTGCCCTTTGAACAGGGGGAAGCGGACCTTACACATGCTATTGTTTCTAAACCTTCAGTCAAGTAACTGTATATCAGCAAGAATTATAGACAAGTTAAAAAATTAGTGAGAAAGAAAGAAAGAGGTGTGCAGACAGGGTATGCAAAGGGAGCGATGTTAGGAAGTTGTTAGAGAGTAACTAAATCAGCATTTTTCAGTAGCATGACAGTGGCAGCTGTTTCAAAATAGAATAGCTTTTCCAGTAACAAGCTACTTTATCCAATTCTTGACTATTTTTTACATATTGTATAGCACTGAGGTAACAGATAACAACAGTCTGGTTCCTATATATAAACTGATTTTTAACGATAACTTACAATCCTTTAAATACAGACCTACCGTGAGCTCAGAGGTCATTAATGGATGGTTTATGCTTTTTTGAAGCCACTAGTCTGCATTCTTTCAATTATAGATTTTTTAAAATCGTGTTTAAAAGCAGAATTACACTACCTATGATCCATTAGAGAAAGATCCACCAATAAAAGAATTGATTTTTGTATATCTCTTGTATATATCTGAACATTTTGCAATAAACTAGGGATGTTGATTTGACGCTTTAATTTGGTGCAATTAATTCTATGAAAAATAATATTTATTAAAGCAATTAATCATGCCCCCGACCCGTACGTAAATTTGGCAATAAGTAATGTTCCAACTATCGGAGCAATTCAACCTTAATGTACCACATTGATGTTTTTACGAATATGTGGCTGTAGGGGGCAGTCCTTTATATACTTCTTTGCTTTAGATCAAAGTTTGTAATGCTGTGATTCAACTCTGAGCTGGTTGATTTGGTTCATGGCTTAAAACTTTATTAAGAATTTTTATGAAATCCATATGGAAAAAAATGCATGGGAAAAATACTTCCGGAATCAAGATGGCTGAAAAAGTGGGCGGGCACTGTTGTGCTCTATAAAAATGCTTGCCTAAAATTTCCACTCTGTTTCTCATTTGAAGCATTGTCTGATTCAAGTAAATTGACACAATTAAGTAAATTGGACAATTAAATGAACAGGTTCAAAAAACAATTCACCAATTCTTTTGACTCGCTGCCAAGACACCTAGGACACTTTTCTTTTTTTTTTCTTTTTTTTTTGTAGCGATACACAAAGGAATATTATAATACTTATTACAATAATTTTACAAATACATATAATGTTTAATGTTTAATATAGTGTTAGTTAAATGGTGCTGTTCATCACTATGTTTTTGATTATATAATTAATTTTAAGTATGGTGTTTTAAGTTCTATCGACTCAGTTTCTTTTTAAATTGATCTTTTAACAAGCTGTTTATTAATCTTGTCACCCTTACTGAGATCCTACATCTTTGTTTTTGTGCCAAATAATGCCTACTGCTCTGATTGCAAAGATAATCAATATAAAATGGTTAGCTTTTATTAGTAGCTTGTAGCATTGCTAACTTTAGCATAGCTAGCATAGCTGAACTACTTTACAAAAAGGTACCTTCACTGTAACTAGGCTATTTTAACTACTTTAAATTATGTGTAATTTGAAGCAAGCAACAATTTCAGAGTAACATTCCCAACACTGTTAGGAAACTTAAGGGAGCATGGAAAGCACTGGAATAAAGAGAGGGAAATTTGGTGTGGAAAAAGTTGAGAGAGGTGAGCGCATGACGGCAAAGGAAAAGAGGAAAAGCTATGAGGATGGAATATGAGGGAAAGTGCAAAGATAAGAGCTAGTCCACAGGATAAAGATCAAAGCATGATGGGATGAACCGACACTAACAATGCTAATATGAACTCATACGTGTATTGACATTAACATCAAGGAAAATTCACCTGGCTGTTGCTATTTTAGACAAAGTGTGATGCTGTCTAGCACACATTGCATAAGCTGTTAGCCATTCAACTTGTGGTTGCATGCATGTTATTTTTAGATATCAAGTGCTTTGGGAATATATTAACACATTGGGTCAGGGAATGAGAGATATGCCCCTCATTTTTTATGCTTGTTTTTTTATGCATGAAAGGAAGGGATTAATAATTAGTTTAAGGACTAAATCAGTTTATTCATATTCTTTATGTAGTTCATACTTTACAAACATTCACGGAGGGCAGTTGTCTCTGACTTATGCAGTTGGGTTTAGGATATACTGTATGTTGGGTTAATAGTCTTGTCACTGTGCCTGAACCTTCACAGCCATTTATTCCAAACATTATCGTAGGCGATGACTGTCCCCAGGGCTTAAATGCATTACTGGTGTATCTGCGCCAAAAGAACAAGGACAAAATGGTCTTTGTGTCATCCAACAGCTCAGGTGGCTTCAGCTGGAGGAAAATCAAGCTTTCATATGCGTAAAAAACTAGGCAACACAGCAAGACAGAGGGAAATGGTTGAAGCTTTATGTAACCTGTGTGAAATAGATGTGAATTGCTAAAATGTAGCAGACCTTGAGCTTCCTTCCTCATATTTGTCCACACAGAGAGAGAGAGAGAACTTGTATTGTTTAATTTTTTAGAAAGATATAAAGAAAGAAAGTGTTATTGCTTCAGTCAGTATCAATGGAGCGCCACCAAAACAGACTGTGTCTTCCAGCTGTTGGCACTCAACTACCTCACAAGCATAGAGTAAGTCTGTTGACTTTTAAAAGATTGTTAAGATGCACCCTGAAAAGCATAATACCTTTCATCTTTTTTTGTTATTTAGTCTGACTCATCAAAATTAGGTAGTCCTGTTTCATATTGCACAGGTAAGCAGCGCATAAGTGGTACACATTTATTCCGGCGGTCATATAAACAGATTACAGCTGCGCGGTGTTGCATAGCAAATTGCATAGCAGAAATGTAGCTGCAAGTAGCATTTAGTCACTGAGCCTATTTTTGCCATGTGTAGCACACTGTACTCACCTTGAAAATGCTGTAAATTTCGACATCAATGCAATCTTGTATAATGTAAGCTTTTAGGAAGTAACATAAAAGACATCTGTTGCATGCAAACCGCAAGTTTGCACTAGTTCTCAATAGATCATTCCCGATATAACCAATTGAAAAATTATGGCCTTTATAAGAGGAAATATGAGCCTGATCTTATGAAAATTACTTGACTGAGGCGACATTTTTGCTAAATGATATTATGTGGCTCCTTTCATGTATTGAGGCAGTTCCGAGGTGAAATGTCCACTGAGTGGCTCTAAAAGCAAGTTAAATTTTCTAAATAATTTGCAGTGAATCACAAGCTCATTTGCATATGAACATTTGTTGCAAATTTGTGGCAAATTTGTGGCTAGTTTGACAGAACTCTAGATTTTTTGTAAGGGAAGTGAAACATGGTAACAATTTATAATAATTTTAAATTTGTTAACATTAGTTAATGCATTATGAACTAACAACTAACAACTAACAGTGAACAATGTTTTATTTTAAACAGCATTTATTAATCTTGGTCAATTGATAAAAACTATTGTTCATTGTTCATATTGCATTAACTAGTGTTAACATATACAAATTTTAATTAAAAAAAATTATTACTAAATGTTGAAAGAAACATTAACCAAGATTAACAAATGCTGTAAAAATATTGTTCATTGTTGTTCATGTTAACAAATGTAGTTAACTAATTTTAACAAATGGAACCTTAATATAAAGTATTACCTACAACACTTCAATGCTATTGTGCATTTTGATTGCATTTGCTTCTAAATGTAGTTTGTAATGTCATATTCTATAGTAAAAGTTTTTGATGTCATAAGACAGCATTGTGTGAGGAACAGGGTGAAAAGTAAGTGTTTATAAACTGATATGCTGCCCTTTACTTGTGATTTGTGTGAAAGATGATAAAAGTTATTGTTGTTTTAGCACCTCTAGTGTTCATTTCAGCAGTGATCTACTGTGATACATTGAACAAGCCATGAAAATCATATAGCAAAAATGTAGGTATAGTAATATTCTATTAGACAATGTTGGGAAATATTCAGTGACCCAGAAATCACTTTACGTTTACTTTACAAGCAACGCTGTCTGTGTAAAAGCACAATGTGAGCCTACTGTTGCAGTTAGTGTTGCTAATGTGCTGATTAAGTGTGTGGTGTGAAACTGGCCTTAAAATATTTTACAGTGTAAATGAAGGTTCTGCAGTCTCACAATGACTTGTTTCCTCTTACCAATCAAGGGCGATAATGAACCACCACTCTGAGACTCTCACCTGCTGAGAGCATAATCTCTTTGGGTCCCTCAAGTAAACATCCACCATACGCCACTCTCCTACTCAAACACACCTCTCCACAGATCCCTGTTCCTGACAGCTGTCATTCATCGCTCCATTTACATTAGATCAAGAGCTGAAAGCAGAGCTGAAATGATGGGTTTCAGCGGTTTGTTTACAGTGACTCAAAAGCTGCCTGACTCTCACAGGTTCTAGCGTTATCTCCATACTGTGTGTTTTGTCAGAGGTCTGCCGAACGCTGTGCCAACAACTGCATAACTCCAAGGTATTTTCTGTCAAATCAGGCTGCAGTTTTTCCTGGCTATTCAAGCACAGCTGAAGCGCATTTGAACTCAAATGTTAAATAAATTCCAGACACGATTGTTGTTGGGTAGATCACTGCTGCTGCAGGTGGATTGAGGTATTTTGGAAAAAGTTTGGGGTGTGAACAGTAAGCGTGGATGAATTAGGAGAGCACGGACATTTAAGTCGGCATGAAATGAAAATTCAGCCTTTCTATTTTCTAAATGCATGTTATTGATCTTATTGTGAATGATTCATCCATGCATATGTGTTATTTATTTTATTTATTTGCTTTTTTTACCTTGTAATCTTTAATCAAAATTTCATAACTCAATCTTCCAGTGAAACGACAGACTTCTTTCTGGTGACGTATGCAGGACGTCTCCAATCATTTAGTTCACTTGAACCCTGCCCCTTTCTTATAAATTCCACAACCTTGCGTAGAGTTTAATGAAGCATCAGTCGCATGTTGGTGAAGATGGCAAGGTGTATTTTTGTCTGTTTTCCTTCAAAACTATTGTTACTTAACCCAAACTTCCTTGGTTACGGGTCAGCTGGCTTGAATTTACAGTACGGAAGTCGGTCGCAAATTCCATTTCATGCTGACTAGGGGTGTGCAGCGAAGCCATTATCTGTATCTGTATCTGTATCTGTTCATACGACAAAATAATCTGTATCTGTCTCTGTATTCAGATAGAACCGGGTGTTTAAGAGTTTAAGAGTTTAAGAGTTACTCTTACATTTATAGTTTCTATTAATAAATATGCCTTGTATATGCCTTTTCATAATAATTGCCTGATAATAATAATAATGATAATAATAATTATAACTGTATTAAAGTATAACTGTATGTAAAATATTATTTTATTCTTTTTTTTTTTTTTTCAGATGAAGCTGAATTTGTAGGCTACATTAACTGTGGAATATGTTGTGGTTTTTCCTGGTATTTCAGATATTAATATCTGCATAAAATCTTTCATTTGTCTGTGCATGTATAACAACATTATTCTGGAGGCAGGAGGTGTCAAGCAAAATGAGAAATGTCAAGCACACATTTTTGCAGTGAATAATAAATACAAATTCAAACAAAAGAAATTAAAATAAAATCAATATAGCCTACAAACAGGTGAAAGTCCCGTAAGTCTATCAGGCATTTTTATGATAGGACACCATTATTTAGTTAAATAATAATAATAATAATAATAATAATAATAATAATGTTACATTTATACAGCACCTTACCAGAGTTCAAGAACACTTAACATTTTCAAATTTAGCACAGTTTAAAGAAGAAGAAGAAAAAAGACGGAGTTTCAGTTTCTTCGTTTTACATAAGGAAGAAAATTCCTAATAGATGAATACTCTGTGGAGCATTTAAACCTTTATGGGGCATTTTAACTTTTTTCCGGAATAAAGTCTTAACTAGTTAATAACCTTAATCGTTGATATGGTCAACTTTAATAGACGGCTAGACGAGCTCCGTCTTGAAATCATCACTTCAGGTCAGGAATTTAACATCATGCTCAGGTTTAGGCTATAAATAAATACATGAGAATCACGTGTGAATCGTGTGATACATTAACATACTGTAGACATTTCAAGAAGTGGAAAGTGTACATGATGTCATATCTTAATTATACACTTGATAAGCTCCAGACACACACAATTATAGACACTGTAAACAGAGTGGGAACCGCACCCATCAGATCTGAAATCACATTGTGCGCATTTTCATTCATAAGGTTTACACTTTAGAAATACTGGCTGCACAGATTCATAAATTCGTTGTAATTTTGGATATGTTTATTTAAAATGTAGCTTTATCCTTGTACTTTTTGGATAATCAAATCAATATTTTTTTATATTATTCGGATGAATCATGAACAAGCATACCACTGCTTAATGGAAGCGATGATTTATAGTTCCCTATCTGTCACTCACTCGACGTTGTGTCGATGTAGTGACACTAGGGGTCACTCTTGGGAGCCCGAGACACCTCTGGTCTTTGATAAAAGGCCAATGAAAATTGGCGAGTGGTATTTGCATGCCACTCCCGGACATACGGGTATAAAAGGAGCTGGTATGCAACCACTCATTCAGATTTTCTCTTCGGAGCCGAACGGTCATGCTCATTGAGCTGAATATCACTGTTCATTCACCTCTGCTGGATCTGATGGTGCATTTCAGCGGTTTCTCCCTCCTCTGCACTGGTGCACTGCAGAGAACGCCCCTGGGCGCTTCGGCAGAAAAACTAGAGAGTATATTTTCTGAAAGAGCATTTTTCCCCTCTAAAAGTGTATATTTCTCTAAAAGAGCGCACACACGGAACGTCTTTTTAAAGACGCGTCTTTTTAAAGATGCCTTTCCGATTGTGTGTTATTCCTGGTAGCGGTCGTTATCTCTCAACTTCGGATGGTCATGATCGCTGTCTTTCGTGTCTGGGCGCGACCCACACGGAAGCAGCGTTTGTGAATGGTTCATGTTCTCACTGCGAGAACATGACCATGGCAACGTTGCGGTCACAGCTTGCTTTCGTAAGAAACCCCAGCGGCTCCCCGCCTCGGTCCTTCTACCTACGGGTATGAGGCCAGCGCGGCTAGCACTGGGGGCGATTTGGGGACCCCAATGGAATCGTCTCCGCCGGGTATCCCCCCGCGGACCTCCCATTCCCCAGCACGCTCGTCTGCCCCAATCGGGCTTCCGGATGAGTTCGCCGGCTCGTCTCACGGCGAGTCTGGCTTCTTGTTCGGAGCTCACGAAGATGATGAGCTCTCGAGCATAGCATCGGAGAGCGGGCTTGTCCAGTCGGACGCAGAAGCCTCAGCTGGTCTTCCCCTTCGGGGACGATCGCCCAGTCACAGGCCGATGCCGAAATGACGGACATGCTTTCCCGGGCAGCCGCGAGCATCGGGTTAGAGTGGAACCCTCCACTCTCCCCTGAACACTCGTGGCTTGATGATTGGTTTCTAGGCTCACGGCGCCGCTCAAAGCAGCCACGCCCCGCTCCAGTGCCATTCTTCCCGGAAGTGCATGAGGAGCTGACGAAGTCATGAGAGGCACCTTTCACTGCCCGGCCCTGAATCCACAGTTCCCCCGCTCTCACTACCCTCGATGGCGGGGCGGCCAAGGGCTATACAGCGATTCGCCCGGTGGATAAGGCGCTCGCGGTGCACTTATGCCCGCAGAGCACTGCCACCTGGCGTGGACACCCTAAGCTCCCGTCCAAGCCCTGTAGGCTCACATTGTCCCTGACGGCTAAAGCCTACAGTGCTGCTGGACAAGCCGCCTCTGCCCTGCACGCCATGGCTCTCCTGCAGGTCCACCAAGCCAAGGCATTGAAAGAACTGCATGAGGGTAGTTCCGCCCCAGATTTGATGCAGGAACTGCGCTCGGCGACCGACCTCGCCCTCCGGGTGACGAAGGTCATAGCGCGGTCTCTCGAGCGGATGATGGCCACACTAGTGGTCCAGGAGCGCCACATTTGGCTCAACCTGGTCGAGATGGGTGAGGCCGACAAGACACGGTTCCTTGCTGCCCCCGCCCACCGCAGGAAGGCAACGCCACCCGTCTCACTGCCGGCGCCGAAGAACCCACGCAGGTCCTCGAAGCGCCTCTGAGACGGGCAACCCTGGGACGAGGGAACCCACTCACGTGGAGCTGGTAGGAAGACCATTCCATCCCCTGGTGGAGGGCCGGGTGGAAAATCTTTTGTTGCCTTTTTGTTTGATTTCGCCGCATGCCCAAGTGGCTGCGGTACCCAACAGTTCAGCAAAAGAGCGGCTTCCTTCCTCCCTGGGTCACATACCTGGTGCGTACCGTCGTCACCACGACTACCGTCTACGGGCTTTTTCTTGCAGGATTGGCGCTCCAGCGGTGCCCTTTTGCGCCCCTGATGGAGGGAACGAGACGTTGTGTCCCTCCTGCCACAATGCTGAACTACCCTCTGAAATGGCCGGACCTTATATCGGCTCCTCAGCATAAAACCTGAATGAGTGGTTGCATACCAGCTCCTTTTATTCCTGTATGTCCGGGGGAGTGGCATGCAAATACCACTCACCAATTTTCATTGGCCTTTTATCAAAGACCAGTGGTGTCTCGGGCTCCCAAGAGTGACCCCTAGTGTCACTACATCGACACAACATCTCGTTCCCTCCATCAGGGAACGGAGGTTACACCAGTAACCATGACGTTAAAAAGTACTTAAATATTTATCTTTTTTGCACCAAAAGCGATCGTATCGCTTTATAACACATTAATTTAACCACTGGAGTCGTATGGATGACGTAAATGCTGAGTGTCTGTGCTTTTTGTTGCATCAAAAATCCTGTTACCATCCACTTCCATTATAAGGACCTTCTGGGCTGAGATATTTTATATTTTCCTTCAAATGTGTTCTGCTGAAAAAAGAAAGTCATACACATCTGGGATGGCATGAGGGTGAGTAAATGATGAGATAATTTTTGGGTGAACTATACCTTTAAAATGCTCTTAGGCAGAGTGGCTTTAAGACAGAGGGGCTGGGCTGTTTATTTAAGTGTCTGAATGTTTAATAGAGAGGACAGGGCACATGTCTCTGGCTAGACTTGGCAGAAGCTCACTGTACAGAGGGATATGGAAGGGGGTTAATAAAGTTTATGTACTGTAAGTTTTAGGATTCATGAGAGGTTAATTTCCAGGACAGACAAATGAGAATTGTTCAAAGGTATGCCATATGCTGCATAAGTCCACAGTTGTTATTTCACAAAACAAAAATAATTGAATATATCATCTAATAATGGCTGCTACTATCTAAAATTAAACTTTGTGAGGACTTTGTGAATATATGGATAAGGGACATGTCTACTTATGTGAAGTAGACATGTTCTGCTGAGTGACACCACTAAAACTATTTTAAAATGCAATTTGATCATTCTTCTGTAATTATTATGCATGCAGCTTTTATGACCTCATATTAACCCAGATATAGCATATATACATCTCTGAGATGTATGTTTAAGAGTGTTTCATCTGGAAAGTATCACATTTTAATTAATATCTGATAAACTTCTTAAAAATATCAGATTTACAAACATTCTAAATCATAAACGTTTCAAATACTTCTGCTGAATGTCCTTTTGACATCGGAAAGCAAACGTCTTACAGACGTACTGTATTGCAGATGAGCAAACAATCTAAAAAATAAGTCTTTCAGATGTAAACACACACATCAAATAGATCTCTGGGTGTTGTATGTTTGCTATCAGGGAATTGAGAGACTACATGGAATATTTGTTCTTTTAAAACAAAAAGTACTAATATTCCATGTACACACCACAGGACCATTTACAATTAACTAGTGAAGGCAAAAAGATGTACATTCACTGAGCACTTTAATAGGAACACTATGGTCGTAATAAAGGGTCTGACGTGGTCTTCTGCTGTTGAAACCCATCCACTTCAAGTTGACGTGTTGTGCATTCTGAGATGCTATTCTGCTCACTACAATTGTACAGTAGTTGTCTGAGTTACCGTAGAATTTCTGTCAGCTCGAACCAATGACTTTATTGTATTTTGTTTTTGGCACCACTCTGAGTAAAATCTAGAGACTGTTGTGCGTGAAAATCCCAGGAGATCAGCAGTTACAGAAATACTCAAACCAGCCCATCTGGCACCAACAATCATGCCACGTTTGAAATCATTGAGAAATCATCCTGATCCCTAGATGGTTGCAAGGATCTATTCAATGGAAGTCTATGGGAATTTTCGCTATTTATTTATTACATTTGAATCTCTATTAAATCAGGTATTACACTAAATTACTTAGAATTCTGCACGTATCTTCTAAATGAATCACCCTAAACATGTGTGGGCCATTCTTTTTTTTTTTTTTTTTTGTTTGCATGTAATCATGAATTAACTCTCCCATTGAGTTTGTGCATGAATTTCGGGATCTACTCACCTGTTAATCAATTGATGCGTTAAAGGAAGAGTTTTAAACTGGCACGCAAGACAGGAATGACCAACGCAACACACTCTTACAGCAAAATCGTCAGGATTCGTATGACTTTTCTAAACTTGGCTAATTCGTATGATTTTGTGCGACTGCACTCGTTTGAATTCCTACGACTTTCACTACAGCCAATGACGTCGCTGGACATCATTTCCATCTAATACGCGACAATTACTTGCTTCTGTCACACACAACAGCTTCCTATCATGTTTACACACTCTACTGACTGGTTAAGTTTAGATAAGGGGTTTGGGTAAGGGCATAAATATTAGTATGTCCTTAATGCCTCATGCGCAGAACTCGCTCTTACCTCCGCATTAGACATCCAGGAATTTGCACGTGATGAAATCGTACGAGTTTATGCAAACATCATTGTGCGAGACCATACGAAATAGCCAACTCGTAAATTATTTATGAATTTTCATGAGATTGGGTTGTTTAATTTGTTGGATATTTCCAGCTAACAGAAACCCTGCTGCACACAGTCTCCAAGGTTCTGTCACAGTGTCTCTGCATAATAGTGCGTTTGATAGTGAACTTGCCGCTGTAGAACAGCAGAATATTCTGGAAACCTGCAGGTAATCTACATTGTCAGTAGCCCATTTAATCCCACTGAACAGTGTGAAAGGGGTCTAAAAAGGAGTTGATGTATTTTAAACATAGTTTTCAATTGTAAATGACAGTGCAGACTTTTATTTTTTTCGTATGAGTGGTGCAAATAGCCACATAACCAGAGCTATTTAATTCCACTGTGCTCCTCTAAACATTATGTCTGTTAAAAATATGCCCTGTCATAATACACATACTGTAACTTTGGTGTCTAGGAGTGGAAGAGGAAGGAGACGCAGGAATGGAATCTTTAAATCCTTTAATTATAAATGCCGGAGTGGAACAAACGAGAGCTAACTTCACTAAATAACAAAACAAGGAAACACTTTATCATCAAACTCAACGCAACACTTCAAGGACTGACAAATGATGAACAAAACTAGAGGGTATATATATATATATATATATATATATATATATATATATATATACACAGGGAAACGAATGAGGGAATGGAAGGCAGGTGTGGATGATGATGAACAGATGGAAGTGATTAGGGCAGTGAACTATGGGAGATGTAGTCCAGTGGAAAATTTCAAAATAAGAGTCCTTGAAAACCTGAGAGAGACAGACTGTGACATTACCCCCCCCCCCCCACCCACCCACCTCCGTGCCCAAAGATGGATGAGGAGGATAGGGTGCCGCAGAAGATGAAGGATCCCAGGAGGATGATCAGGAGGCCTAGGGGGCGGCTTCAGGGCTGGGAAAGGATCCGGTGGCCTGGGAGACAGCCACAGGACAGGGACTGGGTCTGGAGGCCTGGGAGGCGGCCACAGGGCAGGGACTTGGTCTGGAGGCCTGAGAGGTGGCCACAGGGCAGGGACTTGGTCAGGAGGCGGAACCGCTGGAGAAGGAGACTCTTGGGAAGCAGGCGGAGCTGAGGAAGAGTCTGAGGGTGGAGCCGTGGAAGGCGGAGCCGTGAGACACTTGAGGGGTGGAGCCAGGGAACTTGGTGCCCGGAGAGAAGCTGACGGCTTGAAGGGCCAGTGTGGAGCCGAAGGTTTGGAGGACCGAGGTAGTGCCGAAGGCTTGGAGGACCGAGGCGGAGCTGGGAGATCTGAGGACAGAAGCGGAGCCAGTGGGACTGAGGACTGAGGTGGAGCCGTAGGTAAGGAGGCACCCGGTGAAGAGGCTCGGACGAAGAATAGCTGGAGGATCGTAGAGCCGAGGCGGAGCCAGGTGACCGACTGACCAAGGTGGAGCTGGAGGGACGAGGGACCCCAGAGAAGCCGATTGGCTGAAAGACCACGGTGTAGACAAGGGAACATAGGGCTGAGGTGATAATGAGGGATCTGAGGGCCAAGACGGAGTCCAGGGCCCGGAGGGACTCAGTGGAGTCGGACGGTATGAGGTTCCCCTTAACCATGGTTTCATAGGGGAAGAAGGTCGAGCCGGTGACGTGGGAGGAGCCAGCTGACCAGGAGGAGGAAATGTCTTGAGATGGGCCAGTGGAGGAGGAAGGACCAGGGTACTGGACGGAACTAAGGTGTCCATGCTGTTAGGCAGAGCCAGCAGAGGAGGAGTACATTGGGTGGGCATAAGGGTGGGAATAGGATCAAGATCAATAAGCTCCATGAAAGCAGGCTCTGGGACGGATGGGGCTACAGGTTCTGGGACGGTCGAGGCTACAGGCACTGGCTCGTTAAACTTGGCCAGCATGGGCACTGGCTCGTTAACCGTGGCCGACATGGGCACGGGTTGTGGCCCGGGGTTCCCGCCATAATTCACAACTTATGGGGGAAATGCAACTTCCGTGGTCACTACCGCTGACTGCGGCAGGGAATCGACCACCGGAACCTGGACAGGATGAGCCCCCCCAAAAAAATTATTTAAGGGAATTGTATGGAGAGGAGTTACCTTGGAGATTAGGGGCATGGAAGGCGCGGAGACAGGGGCTGTGGAATGCACGGAGACAGGGGCCGTGGAAGAAGTCAACTCCTGTATTAAACGTGATGAGAGTGAAGGGTAATGGATATTCAGGGTGGCTAGGATGTAATTCGCCAAGGGAAGATCTTCCACCTCCGGAAGTGCTGTGGATCTGTAGAAGTTTAATCCCATTCCATAAATGGGCTTGAGGTATATATCCGGTATTTATGTCGAAGCAGCGAGGTGAAGGAACTTGGGTAGTGTATTCCAAGAGGGGAAGATCCTGCCTGAACAGCTCCAAGAATAACTCTGTTGGCTTCAGGCTTGGTGATGTGCTCATCGAGGTGAGGCTTTGTAGGAGAGGAGGATTAGTAGGATTGCTGGAGTAGAGGAAGACGTTTGGAAGAGCAGGTAAGTATATCTGTATTATTTGCTGGGTCAGTCCTTCTGTAACGTTGGTGTCTAGGAGTAAGAGAGGAGACGCAGGAGTGGAATCTTTAAATCTTTTAATTATAAATGCTGGAGTGGAACAAACACTGGAGTGGAACAAACGCTAGAGCTATCTTCACTAAATAACAAAACAAGGAAACATTTTATCATCATAAACTCAATGCAACACTTCAAGGACTGACAAATGATGAACAAAACTCGAGGGTATATATACACAGGAAAACAAATGAGGGAATGGAAGGCAGGTGTGGATGATGATGAACAGATGGAAGTGATTAGGGCAGTGAAATATGTGAGATGTAGTCCAGTGGAAAACTTCAAAATAAGAGTCCTTGAAGACCTAAGAGAGACAGACTGTGACACATACAACTATATATATTTTTTTTACATTGAATTGTGCTGTGTTTTCTGTTGTACCAACTCTGTTTGTCGGGTAGGTTGTGTGTAAATGACTGAAAAACAATAAATACATCTGAATGAAGCATTTTGTCCACTCATGAGATATTGCGTTTAATCACGATTAACGATAAAAAAAAAAAAATTAAAAAAAACATGCGATCAATCGCGATTAAAACATTTAATCTTTTGAAAGCCCTAGTTAAAATCAAAAGTAAGTTGTGGTTTATTTCTACTTTTACTCTAGTAGGTCTTTTGTGACCCAAACAAAATAGTAGTATGGAATTTTCTCCAAAATCAGAAGGGTTACAAATGGTGGAAAACGGTAAAAGAAATGGTGACCAGTTACAGGACCTATTCCTTTATATATTCATATAACTTTTAAGCTGAAAATCTCTACATTGGTAAAAGAAAAAGTCAACTACCAACATTCAGAATGATTTTGTAACCAAACTGCATTACAATCTTTTTATCTATCATAGATTTGCTAAACTGAATTCTCCCACCCATTTTCTTCACCTTTCTGTTTGAGTTAAAGTCAGCTCCTTATCTCAACTGCTCCTGTACAGCCCTGTCAAGACCATGACAGGAAGCCCTGGAGATCCCCACCCTCTATGTTAACAAAAAGCTCTCTAGACAAAACAGTGCAGTCTAGTTCCTGTGTGCACTACTACTGCCCTGTCATCCTCTCCCACCCCAATCCTCCAGTCCTTGGGCCCCATCCAAATGCTCGATTTATACTTTAGACAATATATATTTTTACATGAATTACACTGGATGATGTAGCCTGGAGCCACAAGTTATCACACTGGCATTGGCAGGCTTATCAAGCTTCATGACTTTGCTTCCATATTTTGTAATATTTATTTCTAAACTATATACAGTGTACACAAGTGTTTGGGTAAGATCTAAATAATACGACTTGTTGCTAAGACATGGGTGATTCTCATATATTCCCACTATTTACTATGTTATACAATGAGACTACATCTTTTTAAATGTTTATTTTATTCTATTTTATTTGACTGTAAATTGTTTAACTGCATGTTTTTCACTTCTTTTATTGTGTGTAGTAATGCTTTGGTTATATTGAAGGCCTACTGTATGTACTACAATCATGCCAATGAAGTACTTTGAAATTTAAATTGACTACAGTCATTACATGTTTGCATAATTCATCAAGTTAAATAGGCCTGTGTGGTTCATATGCAAGTACTTTTACATCAACCTTACTTAATACACTCTATAGTTCAGGTCAAGCCTATCATCACCAGTCTTTGGATAAATGAATGATTGCATTTGTCAGGAATCAAAGTTTGCAATATCTCATTTGGAGGATATTACAAGATCAACTTCAAACTGAATACTTATACAATTCTACTGAGATTTTGTTTAAAGTGCAGCCCAGCTTTGAACTTTCAGACATTTTGAGGAATACTCACACAAGTATTCTTCATTTCTTTACTTCTTTGTTCTCACAGATATGAATGCTGAATCTGAAATCAACTGACTCTCTTACCCTCCTCTGTTTTTATTGATTGTAGATTAGAGTATTATAAGCACAAACAAACTTCCTCAATCTCTCCACCAGTCTGTTTTGATCTCCAAGCTAAACTCAATAAGAGTCAGATGCTAACGAATAGGAAAGCTTATGAAAATAAGCACACAAACAATTTTTGACAGTCTACTGAACACACCATATACATGTAGGGACTGGAAAACTGTCAGGCAAATCAGACCAAATGACCTTTATTTACAGAGCTTAAAATCTGTGAAATGTAAAATATGTTCTGTGTGGAATATACATTAATTTTCTTTATGGCTTCTGATATGCAATTTACACCTGTTCACATTCATTAGTCTAAGGATGAAAACATACTGTTTTTACATTTTGTGTGTGTATGTGAATGTTTGTATGTATGTAATGTTACTACTGCTTTATATTGTATGCTAATTCTAGGCATACTATAAAAGCATTAATGAAATCAGTATCAGCTTAAACAATTGATTGATATGTACTCAAAACTCAAAGTAAGGTGTTTTAAACATAAACAAAACCTTCTGAGATGCCCTTGTCATGACAACATTTAAAGAACACCCTTACCGGAAGGTTGCCACATTATCATTAGGGCATGAATTTGTGCCATCAGCAGGGTTGGGAGGGTTACTTTTGAAATGTATTCCACTACAGAATACATGCTGTAAAATGTAATTTGTAACGTATTCTTTTAGATTACTCAAGGTCAGTAACGTATTTTAAATACTTTGGATTACTTCTTCAGCACTGGTAGATTTTTTCACTTGTTTTGACTATAAAAATTCTGCCAGTACAGTAAGACAAAATACACATGTTAAAAATACATTCTCTGAAAAACCTAAATATCTTATGCAGTGTTGTTTCTAAAACAAAATAAATCAAACTGATCTTGTTTTAAGGATTTTTAGATATTTTTACAGGAAAACAATACAAAAATGATTATCAAGAATAAGATTTTTGCCTTAATATCAAAGGTCTTACTAGAAAAAAAAGAAATTATGATCCAACGTGAATTTTCTTGATAAAAAAATATGATCATGCCTGGTAACATGTGCAGGTAAAATGGCTAGAAATAGTATTTTAGCTTAGTGTAAAGCTGACAATTTACACAAGGTTTATTTCTGTTTCTTCTGCTCCAAACTTACTTCAAACTTACTTCTCTGTCTGCTCGTATGAATGTAACACATCATAAGAAAGTGTTTCACCACTGTTCAAATGCACTTTGGATCGTATAATTTATATGGATAAATGTTTTCCATCTGAAAGGACTAAATATTAAATGAAACAAATGATAATAAAATGCAAAGTAATCTCTTCAGTAATCAAAATACTTTTTGAATGTAACTGTATTCTAATTACCAATGATTTACATTGTAACTGTAGTGGAATACAGTTACTTATATTTTGTATTTTAAATATGTAATCCCGTTACATGTATTCCGTTACTCCCCAACCCTGGCCATCAGTAATATAATGCACAATGAGTGTCATTCAAACAAAAAAGAAATAAGACTTTAGGCATCAAGCCTACCACAAAATTAGCAAAGTGAATGCAAGCAAATCTAATTAACAAAATCTCAAACAACTGACTGGAAGCTTCCAATAGTTCCTGCTCATATTAAAAGACTTTTGTTTATATCACTCATACATCTAAGTTTCATATTTCAGTACCATCATTTGTATGTGAAAGCATCATACTTTCATTTTCCAATTGACTAGCCCCATTTGCTGAGAATTATTAAGCTCAGGGCATAATTACTTCTGAAAGTCAATAAAAGTAAATTATATAGTAATGAGTTTACTGGAGAAAGTGGGTGTTTAAATAATAGAAAAACTTAAAAAGAAAAAAGAAATGAATACATTTAAAGTAAGTACATCTGTGACATCATAGTATGGTGAGCGTTAAGTCGGTCGGGAGCCGCTGTGCTTCTCAGGAAAGGCAGGGAGTGGTGGAGCACTTATCTTACTCTGCTTTGCCCTCTCTGCCGGGCCTATCATTGCCCATCCCACCCGTTCACACCACTCTCTCCTTTGCTCAGATGTTCACACCTACCTAGTGCAGCCAGACATCTGAGATAAACTGACTAACTTCAAACATATGTTAATCAGAATTTAAGCATGACTCTCCCTCTGCAAAGGAGACAGTGGGTTTGTTTTAAAGCCAACCATTAAAAGGCCCTAAACATTAACAGGTTTATCTGCCATCTAAAAAACAAGATCAAACAAATGTTTTTATGATTTCTTTGTAGCTGTTTGATAGATCATTTTCAAATCTTTAAATTAAATTGATTCCCCCTTATTATTCAGAGTGGCTCCATTGTGTCTCAAGTCCCCCATGTACCTTCACTAATCAACACAATGTGTAGCCAATGATCAAGAGGAATGTATTGGAAAACTGACACATAACGTGACCATGGACTTTTATCAATCAACATCAACATTTTAGGTAATTTATATGCATAAGAGAAAGTGTATATCTTAGGTTCTGTAACTGGACTGGTCACCCTTTTTATCACTTTTTGCCTTCACTAGTTCATTTTAAAGGAATATTCCAGCTTCAATACAAGTTAAGCTCAATCAACAGTTTTTGTGGCATAATGTTGATTATCAAAAATAATAATTTTGACTCGCCTCTAATTTATTTTAAAAAAATGGCCAGTCCATCAAGGGTAAAATGCACATTGTTTCAAAGGTATAGCCAAAAGATGTAAACATTATATGTGCTAACATTGTTGTAGTGTGATAAAATCATTTACAAAACTTATTAGTGAAAAGTTGAAACTAATATTACAATGTTGTCGCCATGGTGACACAACACTGGTAAACCCTGTAAAAACAATATCACACTAAAATTATGTTAATATGTATAATGTTTACATTTTACATACAGAGTGTGTAGTTTATGAACTGGCCCCATTCACTTCCATTGTAAGTGCCTGACTTTAACTGCAACTGTTTTGTTTTGTTTTGCTTTAAGGAGGGACAAAGTCTGTTGTAATTAACATTATGCTACAAATGCTGTCGATTGAGCATAACTTGTATGGAACACAGAACCTTCCTGTAACAAATGAATTCTAAAAGGTTCAAATATTACATATAGTCAATAGTATGAGGTCATAAAAGCTGCATGCATAACCATTATTAGATGTGAACTTTTTATGTCATTTTCCAAAAGCATTTCATGTCAACAACTCTTAAGGTGTCTTATTAGAAACATTTAGTTCCACTGCAAGTCATGGGAACACCAAATAACAGTAAAATTTTGCTGTGAATATAAAGTGTTCTAGTTTGATTCTACATTCCCCAACGGCAGACGTTAATGATGGTGTGGAGCACCTTTTATGACCGTGAGCAGTATTGCAGTGACAAGCATGGGCTCTCTGTGGAGAGAGGGTGTCATGCCATATCCTGAGTCAGCATGTTCTAGGGTGGAGTGAACAGGAAGTCTGATTTCTGATGTCCTCGGCCGGGGAGGGGTATGGGAACTGCTAACCTTTTATCCTTAGCTTCATTCTGATAAACCACTTATTTCCTTAAGCGGCCATGAGATCTGCACGCAAGCTTAACCTCCACTACATCTCTGCCCCTGCTTAAATAATGTTCTAGTGGAACAAACCACGGGCCACTGGGCATAATGCCAGCTTGCTTCTGAGACCCAGCACTACTAAAACAAGTGGGCTGTACTTTCATGCAAAGACAAAAGACACAGCGACAGTTCATTAAAATTCCCCAGCTCATCGGCATGGCTTGTGAAATAGGGGTTGTCAGGTATAATTCCCGAGTGCTGTTCTCAAACAACTTTAAAGCAGGCATTCAGACAGCCAGATCACACCAAAGCCTCACATCTCTCCAAAGCCTCATGGCAAGCCAACCTGGTATATTGAGTGTTGATGTTGTTTCCCTACAAAATATAAATATGCTTTAAAAGTATATTCCAGGTTCAGTAAAAGTTAAGCTCAATTGACAGCATTTGTGGCATAATGTTGATTACCACAAAAAAGTAATTTAGACTCAAAAACCGAGGTTATAGTGAGGCACTTACAATGGAAGTGAGTGGGGTCAATTTTTGGAGGGTTTAAAGGCAGAAATGTGAAGCTTATAGTTTTATGCAAACACTTACATTAACTCTTCTGTTATTTGAGCTGTAAAGTTGTTTAAATTGTTTTCTGTAATTTTAGTTTAGGGATTTTGGGTTTACATCATTTAGTTGTCAATGGCAACAGTTGTAAAATGTTATATAACTTTACACAGAAAAGGTTAGTAAGTGATTTTATCATAACACTAAAATCATGTTTACACACATATTGTTTACATCTTATGGCTATACTTTTGAAACAGTGAGTATTTAAATGTTTACAGATTAGCCCCATTCACTTTCATTGTACGTGCCACACTGTAACACAGATTTTTTATTTTTAAGAAAAGAAGGGACAAGTCAATTTTTTAATTATTATTATTATCATTATTTTAGTTTTTATGGAAATTAACATTATGCCATTATGTTGTTGATTAAGTTTAGCTTGTATTGAACCTGGGATATTCCTTTAAGATGCTTTATTGTGAATTCTCTGCGAGGTACTTGTAACATCTCCTTGTACAAGGACCAAAAAAGAATGTTTTCCATGGTGCTTGGTGCACTGGCTGCTGTTGAAATAGTCATTTGCATTTTTCATGATTTGAGGACCAATTGAGGTAATTCCCCCTCTATTATCTTAGAAGCCTGGATAGTTTTTAAGCCTATAGATGCAGTGTTACAAGACCTATTCTTAGTTTCTTTTAGTCTGTGCCATCCAGCTGCCACCAGAACACAGCAAACAAGTCCAGTGAAGGGTTCCTGTTTGAACTGGTCAGCTGGTCCAAAGTCCCCTCTCCCCGCATTGAGGCCTCATTGTTCCGAGTGTTCTTGTCCAAGTACCGGCTGTGCCAGGTCGCATCCAAACACAACACGCAACTCTGTGGGAGCTCCAGGCAAATCCAGCTGTGATGAAAAACTTTGAGCAGTTACACATCTCAATTTGTTCATGCTTTTTACCTGTACACTGTAAAGAGCACATTGTGTTTATGCAGTCTCAATTGATTAATGCTTGATTAAGCTTGAACTGCCCAAGTCAGTCTCACTGGTTATGCAAGAATTATTAACCATTTGTTATATTTTTGTTTTGTTTTCAATATAAAGGACTTAAATACCTCATGAAAATAAAATTGTAGTACTGAGTTTTGTGGCCCATATCTGTTAGCATTGAGGGCATCTATGTGCTACTGTAGCTACTCCTAAATGTTTAAAATTTAATTGAAAAATTACTGTCTTTCAAGGAAATCTAGCACTCATTTTGTCCAATAAAGTGCTCCCTAGAATGAGAATGTCCCGCCCCCTTAAAACACCAACCTCTGATTAGCAGGAGCAGTGTCACATCATGTTCATTGGTAAAACTTAAACTAAAGGCTATCGGCAATTTTAAAATAGGGACGAGCCCTTCGATATGCCCCACCACAACTTTCTGTTTCAAAAGGAAATACATCTACACAGGAAAAGTGTGCTTGTCAAGCCATTTCATGGGGTCTTTATAAATGAAAGTAACGTAAAAGTGTGTTGTCTTCCTTGTTTAACTGCTGCACAATGCAGTTACATAACATTTTAGTACATTTAAGCATTTATTATGTAGGCACTATATTTGCGCTCATGCAATACCTCTAAATTAATACAGCTGTATAACAACAGACTGGGAAAAGCCTGCCCGGCCACATGCCTAGAACGGAATGAAAACAGTTCATTTCATGTCACCTGTTTTGCATGTCCAAATATGCCAATGGCTCTGTACAGTAACAACTTCCAGTGAATCATCTGAACAGTGTGTCACACCATTATCGGAATAAACATGCAATTATATGGTGTCAGTATAAAGAGTTATAGTACTTTTTTTCTTGAAATGATATAATTAGCAATGATGATTAATTCATCATGCAACAGGTAGTAATGAGGACTCAAAACATGTGTTTAGTGTTGTTGTGGATTTATTCAAAGTGTACAAATTCTGACAAATAAATATGAACACCCCCCAACACACGAGCACTGAGAGAAAGCTTGACACATTTGAATATGGAACAATGGACCATTTAAAAAAACGCTTCATTTGAAGCAATACATTACTTCTTTTCTGTGGTATGAGAAATTCTTTACAAAAAAAACAATGGATGCGGCAAGTTCATAGATTAGAAAAGGGAATTGCTAAAGTGCATTTAAACATATCTGTTGTTCAGGGAAGTACACAATCTGGGTGCAGCTAGAAATTACACCCGTATTCAAGGAACACCAGTAAGCCCAATTGCACCAACATAATGCAGTCAACAGGACTACTTGAACAAGGATAGTACACCCTTAACTTTAAACCTTTCACCAATCGTACAATTACCATATTTATTGGCACCCACCAACTGATCTACAGTCCGATTGGTGGATGAAATACCCTTTCAGTGAAATCTGATTTCAAACATTTGTGCATTCCCAAACAAGTGATCCATAAAGCTTATTCTTGTTCCGATGACCACCGAGACAACAAACACTTGGAGAAAATGACTGGTGGCCAACTGGGATAAAACCAAAGGGGAGAGACACATCACCTGAATGTATACACTGGATTTTTTTTAAGAACATTTAAGTCCATGGCAGCTTTGGTAATCAATACTTCAATTTCATGACTACAGTTGTTTAAAAAGCAATGATATGTGAAACACTTCAGATGTATGGACAAAGACGAACACTTCTTTGTCATTTACAAGTTCATTTTGTAAGTCCAGGGTTGTCCTTCATGGGAACTCATTGTACCACAGACCTAATGACATTGTGTAACACTGTTTATGTAAAAGTTCCATGTGGTCATCTGCGCTGTCCCACCACTGCTACAATCCAGCAACCAAAGTGGTAAATCAATATTGTCACCATCTGACTGATAAAACTCAGCCCATCCAAATAATAATTCCAAGAGCGCATAGCCACAAAGGCCCACAGCAGAGCCATCACAGAGGCAAAAGTGCACCTCTCTACCATCACGTCTCGGTTATTATTCCCATCGACAAACAGTCATCTTTTCCTCTTCTGCTGCCTCATCGTCTTTCTCCGCTTGACAATCATGGAGTGAAGCCTCTCCAGACCCTCTTGAAGACCTTCTCCAATGATGGCACAGGCCGGTTGGAGGTGCCAGGGCGTGTGGGACCCAAGCTCATTCAGAGCCAGCATCTGCTCCACCTCACACAGAGGCAACGCATTGCGCAGGTCCTGCTTGTTGGCCACCACCAACACGGGAACCCCCTGGTTCTCCTGTAGCCGTGTGATCTTATGCAGCTCCGTCTTGGCCTCCTCCATGCGCTCTGTATCCACCGAGTCCACCACAAACACAAGTCCATCCGCACACCGCGTATAGGACCGCCAGAGTGGCCGGAGCTTTTCTTGACCACCGACATCCCAGAAATGAAAGGACGCAGTCCGGCCTTTCCCACCCAGCGTCAACTTGATCTTCTCCGCGTTAAAGCCCTTGGTAGGAACAGTGTTCACAAACTCATTGAAGCGCAGCCGGTACAATACGGTGGTCTTACCAGCACAATCCAACCCAAGAATAACAATGTGAAGGGCCTGAAAGGACGGCAGGCAGGGGAAGGCGGCATGGGGCTCTGATAATCCATTCCCCATCTTGTTCTGCCACTCTGAAAAGGATGAAAGCCAAGCCCGAGACTCAGGAGACCAGGTGTCGTCGCTGCTACTGCTGATGCTTCACCAAATATTCACAAGGCTTCTCTTGTTCCCTTGAGTAGCTGCTGCTATAACCTGAAACCAAATGAAAAAGGAGATGATGCAAGGAGGCCAGCAGTAGAGCACCATGACACACAGTTTTACTGATCCCATTTACTTGCCTGTTCATTTTAAGTAAGCATGGTTCTCTCTTTGCCATTCTGAAAGGCACACAGATTTAACCTAGCTGGGTGTCATTCAGTGCCAGTGATGGTGAATGAAACAGCAGGAAGCCCATTTGCACATGTAGCGCCACAGGGGCACCAGTATTTCATTCCTATTCAGAAACTGTATAACGCATGTGTTAAAAAAAAACCTCGACCTTCTTTTCATGCCATTTTATAGTTGAATTGCAGTTGCACTAATTGTTAATGGAGATGAAAGCTAGTTTGGCCTAGTTTGGTATCTAAACCTGGAAAACACGACTCTGTCGCATATCTCTAAGGCCATCTGTAAAAGCGCTTGAGGAGGGGCACATCTCTATAAATAAAAATACATGAATTGTGATTCTGATCACCTTCTGTACCCAACAAGTGATAACTCAAAATGAGACCCATTATGATAATGGAACAGAAGGCTTTAGCTTTATTGCCAAAATAATAAGTTATTCAGACTGCACAATATTACACTAAGTAATATGTTTATCATGTAACCTTTGTAAACAACATTAGCATATGGAAACAAAACCCAGTTCGGCACTCACCTTATTTAGCGCGAATCTTGAGTTACGGGTCCAGCAATATTTAGGACTATTTCCAAAATCTTGTTTCCATTCAGAACAGCTGAGCCGACAAGTGTATCCACTCCCTATAACCACGTCTATTTCACTGAGTGCACAGCGAGCTTGCTCCCAGTTCATTCTAACACCGTTAGCTCCTCCCACAGTGCAGAGAATCGCGCTGATTGGTCTGTTTCCATGGGCGCGTATTATTTTTCTTGGAGTCTGATTGGTGAAAAGTCAAGCCCGTCGTCTTTTTGGACACACCCCCTCGCCACCTGTTCACGTCGCTCAAGGCGCTTACAGGTGAGATTTATTTTTGGGAAAGAACGTACAAAAGTGTTGCATGTAAACTACGAAAATTTCTATTGACTATGCAGTGGACAGACCAGAGTAAAAACATTAAGTCAAAAAGGATTTCATACGTGAGCAGTGGCCTTTGATAGTGTTATAACACCCTGCCAAAGATGGGAATGCGTAATGTGCCAAAACAATTAGCGGTGCCATCAGTGAGCAATTACACTATGATGGACCTGTCTGTCACGTAAACCACACAGCCATTCATACACAGGAGATCTCAAAGAGACGTCTAACTTCACAACACCCTAGACTGCATGATCGGTCGTCGGAGCTTCCTAATAAACAACTAGCAAGTTAATCCAGTAGGGCCTATCCGTTAATCAGTCTCTCTTCAAAAGATTTTATGCCGGATTCACTTCAATCAAATCTCCATTGGAAGATGTATATCCAACAAAGTCTGAACAAAGTTTATCCAAGACGGTACACGGAGCATGAGCTTACAGAATTACATAATAATAATAATAATAATAATAACAGTTACATCACTTGTACAGGTAATCAGAGTAATGGAAAGTCATGTTGATAGAACTTCAAAAAGTTAGTGGTTCCTGGTGGCCTTATGGATCCAAACTTAATTTTAATCATAAAATATTCGCATATTAAACGCATTTTTATAGATTTTGGCAGCATCATTTGCGAGGTTTAACCTACAGTTTCACTGAAGTGTTATATTGATCTCATTTGTGTTGACGTTTATGTGAAAGAATGTCATTTTTCTTTTACTTGTGCGCCATCTCATGGTTAGGAAGAAATAGCAGAGGGCTCACCCTCGTTTTCCATTTCGATTAACTTTGTCCGACGGTGGCTTTCTGTTTATTTATTTATTTATTTATTTATTTATTTATTTATTTTTCCTTCGAATGACCATTTATTTATGGAGGACAAAACCTGAAAAAAAATAATAATTAAAAAAAACCACACAAATACAATTTAAAAAATTAATAAAACTATGAATGCAAAAATACAGTATGAAACATAAAAATAAAAAAAAATGTTAAAGAAAATGCTAAGTTGAAAGTTGATTTTTATTTCTACATTTAGATATTTCTTTAATCATTGGTTCAAATTTTTATTAATTAAATGTTTGTGAAAATTGGGTAATGCCAGTATATGTTATAGTCAAGCGAAGCCGTTTTACAGTGATCAGCCAATGGTGTCATAAATTTCGCCTGCTCATGTTTAATTGGCATCCTCTTATTATCATGTTGGCAAAGGAAAAATAACTACATACAGAAATAAATTAAAGATTAAAGAAATATAGAATTATTCAATTAAAAAAAAAAAAAAACAACGTTAAAAGTTGCATTTCCTTTAACTTTTTAAAATTTCCCCAAGCATTTATTTCTATTTTTTCACGAATGGGTGCATTTATTTATTTATTTATTTATTTCCTCGCAAATTGTAATTATTTATTTATGCCAAATATGTTTATTTATTTGTTTATTTATATATTACTCACGTATTTAAATTGTATTACTCATAAAACGCCCTTAACACACGTCACCACCGTTACTTCCAATACTGAGTATTAAAAATGAAGATCCCAGACAGCATGCCCAGACCGGTCTGACAGTAATGTTACAGCGTTGTAGCCTACTAAGATCAAATATGTACAAGTTGTATGTATCATAAGTACATATAATAAATGTTTACATTACAAGGCAGAAAGGCGAGTGCTCTCAGATGGATGGTGCTGTTTGAAGCATATGTCTTTGTACGTCAGCAAGACTTCAGCATGATGTGTGAGATTTATGTGCAAGTGTTGTGATTCAGGGTTCGCCGCTAGGGGGCTCTCGTGAGACCAGAAAACAAAACATCCATAAATGTTTTGAGTCTTTAATTGTAGAACTGTTTTGCATTTTGAAAGCATATATTCAGAAATACAGAGTACGACACATAGAAACATGGGAAATACAGAGCTTTAAGATCAGTATATTGTATATGTATAGAGTATCCTCATAGCAATGTGATATAGGCCTATTTTCTCTCTGGCAAATTTGGCATTTTGAACATATGGCATAGTTTCTATAGAATTTTAATAGAAAGCTCCAAGACACTCATCACGCTTCAGTAAACAGCAATCTGTTGTTTCTTTCCAGTGAAGTCACTTGAGTTCAAGATTTGCATAATGGCAGCTCTCAGTTAACCTGCAGGGATTTTACTGCTCTTTCCACAACATCGCTGTCCCATCGAGAGGCGTCCCACCCCAGGAACCAGCCGGTGAAGGTGGGGGGCTCGTGCCCCTGCTTTACCACAACCAAAGGTGTCCCCTTGTCCCGTCCTGATGGGTCTGTCTCAATATACATCTTTGCTGCAGGTGGGACAAATACTTATTCAGATTTGAATTTCCATATTTGTTGACTTAAGATGATTATAGATTTAAAATGCTATGTTTAAAATTAAAAATGTATCTTTTGCATTTATGCATATGATGATCTTGTGCTATGTTTTTGTAAGCATGTTGTTAAACCTTTTGCAGGCATTGAGGGGTTTCAGTTTTACATTCAAAATACAAAGAAATATTCTTCATGAATGTTTGCCTGGGGCACCATACCAGATTTTACAGACTCAGTCCTCTCCACCTCATTGGCATCCTTTCCAATCCACACAAATACCTACGAGATTAGATCAGAGGTCAGCAGCACACTGATATAGGAAATACCATCCCAATGAAAGTCAAGAGATATCATTGAATACTACAGATTATCAGCAATTTGCTGTCCTTGTAATCTCTAAGACAGTTTCAGAGTTCTTACTTTCATAGTTCATACCTTTGCTGAAGATAATGATGAAAGCAATCTGTCTAACCTGATCCCAGACATCCAGTAACATGACATCATCCTCTGCCAGGTCATCTTGGTTAAACTCACCAGGTACCTCTTCAATCTATGGTTTTAAAAATGCATTGTTAAAGCCTAAACAGTATCATATAGAGCTGTATTAGACTGCAGTTGCTATGAAGGTATGTCATATTTTATACAGTATTTCAGCAGTGTTTCAAGGCAGGATTGAAAGCAAAAATCACCCCAATTCACATACACCCAATGTGAATCTTAGCTTATATTTGGTACTCTTTTACCAGGTCTTTGATACTCACAATAAACCTTCCAGTTTTATTGGAACAGGCAAACAGTCGAGGAGGATGAGTTATAGTTTTATTCTCCAAAATCTCAGAAGTCTGATACTCTGTCTTTCCACCCAGAGCCTTCCAAAAGTCCTCTTTAAAAAAGAAATTATCAATGTAATAAAATTACAAAAAATATTATTGAGGATACTCGGTTTTAGTTTGTGTATTTGCACTTATGTAAGAGTAAAAAATATGAATGGTTATACACAGTTTGTACTGTAGTATATGCCAGACGTGTATTACCTGGCTCCTTTCCTTCAGTAATTGGTTTGGTTTTGCACTTCAGCTTCTCACTCAGGTACTTTGCCCCTCGTTCTTCTTCCTCACTGGCCCCCTTCCCTTTCCACACATATGCATCACCCTGAGGTAACTTCAGCAGGTAGGCATCATTGGTGTTTAAACTTGACGCTATAGCCTCAACCTGTTAGATGAGATCACAAAGCAACATATATATCAGGAGTGGCCTTAGACTGTTGTAGTTGTAGTTGTAGTTTCCTACTTGTTGAATAGAAAATATGTACTGTCTGTTGGAGATGACATGTCCTCCTCTTCAACAATAAACTGTGGTGTTCCGCCAGGATCCCTGTTAGGGCCACTTTTGTTTTCTCTATATATGTTACATAAATGACCAGCTGGAAACCGTGTCAGGCGTCTTTTTGCCATTATTTGGTGGAAAGTGTAGAGTAGACAGAAATGCAGGGGTGAGAGAGGGAACCTGATCGAGACATGTCCCAGCTCTGACTCGAACCTAGGCCCCCACATGCCAAGAGCTCTTATATGTCCTGAGTAGGGCTGTCAATCGATCATTTTTGTAATCAAAGAAATTACAAGATCTGGCAATTAATTTATCAAATTAATCGCAATTAATAACATATGCTATATAAGTATTTGCTGAGAAACCCATTAAAAACAGAACATGCAATATATAGTCAAAATTATATGCCTAATATATTAAAATTATAAATATTTAATAAATATCATAATTCAAACACATTACATTATTGTGGCAGATGAGTAAAATATTAATTAAACAATACGCAAGTGGCTTTAGAAGTCAATATACCATTTGTTGTATGTTTATGAATGTTCTACATGGCATAGCAATCCAGTTAAGGTCTGAAAACAAAGTGTTACATGGACCCAGTTTACAATTGAGTTCATCAGTCTGTCCAAGGTAGATTTAAGAGATGTTCTGACAGGATGCATTTTAGTGTTCCTTCTGTACTTTTTTGTTGGTCTATGTACACATTTGTCAGATGGATGCTTTAGGAGCTGCGCTCCTACACCTAACACTTTAAGGTGTTGCGTAGTGTTGACTTTTTAGCCATGAACACTCGCCCCATAAACACGTGTTATTAGGACCTTGTGTCATGGTAAACATAGTTTGAAACCATGAAAAACGTGTTTTGAGAGCCCTGCATTCTGTTTGTGCTCTGTCTAACTTAATTTGAACACAAGCATGTCCTGCTGTGTGAGGCTCATTTTGTCCAGCCTGCACTCCGTAAGTGTGCCTGTACAGCTGTAGTTGCGCTTTCTGCCTGCTGTCAACTAGGAAATGTAAAAACATGAAGGTCGTATTTCAAGCTTGAATTGCTCCGGTGGTAGGAAAACTCCTTATTTGGTAATTTATGCATGATCAGGGGGTATGATTAAGTGCATAATTTTTTAACACATTATTTTGTATAGAATGAATCGCACTAAATTAACACGTTAAATCGTCAGCCCTAGTCCTGAGCATTTTTTGCAGGGCCCATTGCTCCACAGCCCTGACAGAAGCTAGATACATTTTTTATCTTTTTCCTTATAATTTAATGTGACCAAACTCTTTCTTGACATTGTGCTTCATCAGAGTTTTTCTTCACGTGGAGGCCAGGACTTACCTCACAAATACGTGTAATGGTGCCCAGGTTCCTTCGTACTTGAAAGAGGCGGGTTAGAGGTGCAGGTGCTTGTCCTCCCTTTCTGGAAGTCCCATTCTTATACACAATCAAAGGTTTGTCTTTGAAGAGACTCAGCAAATGTGGTGGTTCCTTTCCTTGAGTCACTCGCACCTACATGTTGACAAGACTGATCAGAGTAGGGCGCTGGATGAACATGGAATGAAAGGCTTCTTAAAAGATAATTACACTGGCCTAATCATGTTTCCTCTAGATTTACAGAGTTTGTTATTCAGTTATCCACTGTTTTCCTGACCAACTGACTGGTGTTGAGCTTCATTTGGCAGTCTCAGGTTGTGCAGTCTGAGGCCCAGAGGCTCTTTCCCCACTGGCTCAGTCCACAATCCAGCCCTGGTTGTAGTCAGTAATAAATACATATTGTACATAAAATTCAAAATACCCTTACCTGAACAGCGTTTCCACCTAGAGAGCGGTCTAATTCAACGGTAAGGAAGGCTGAAGCTGTCAGTTCATCTATTGTGCTACTGGAACCTTGCCTGAGGGAGAGAATGTACAGCCATAAGCCTTATTTGTTTTATATTGCATGATTTGACAACCCCCCAGTGATTGACAAAAGTTAGAAAACTTCCACAAGGCTTACCAGGTGTAGATGATTTGTCCCCTGGTGTAGATATATAAAATTATATAACAGTCCCCTCCATAGAACTGCCCATATGTTGCTGGGTCTACAGGAACTTTGGTATCTCCTATGGTATTACCGCACTCTATCCTCCAAATCTGTGAAGTAGCACAAAAACAAGAATATTTATCAAATATATTCACATTTGGCTTTTGTTTTTTCCTTCTGTCCTTTATCCTATCTTACACACAATGAACCTGAGATTATAGTTCTTTAAGGGTATTCACTAAATTTACAGTTGCACCACGTGTATTTGGATACTTAATAGGTTAGTTTAAATAACCCTCATGTCGTTCCAAACCTGTATGCTGTTCTTTTTTCTGAGGAATACATTTTGAGAATAACAGCTTAAAATGTAGTCAATTTCCCACAAAAAGCTATCACAGAACTTCAGAATACTTGGAAAATAGCGCATAAGTTGTATGGACTACTTTTATAGTGTTTGTTCTTCTTGAAGCTTGATAGCTGTGGTCAATATGAACTTTCATTGAACGTTTTTACATGCACAATCTTACACTGATTATGCTTAACCTTTTAGTGAACCTCGTGTTGTATTTTGGTTTTGCTATACGCAAACATAATTTAAATTACTTTAAACTGACTGAGTACTGTTCACAAGACTCTAGACTGTCATTTAAAGGATTAACTTCTGATGCACCGAGTCACGTGACACAACAGCATGGTGTCAATTTCTGTGAAGAGTTTCTGTGGGCGCAGAGCCAACAAAAGTGCATCTGGTAAGAAGTTGTTTCATTGAAACCTGTTTGTGTGTAAAGAGTAGCATCTCTAGTTTCGTTTGATATGCTGCTTTAAAAAATTTATTTATTTTTCGTGTGTCAGCTCGCTGATAAACATGACGTACACATATGTGGATTTCGGAACATTATTCCCACAAAAGTTGAAAAAACATGTTAGTTATTTTGAATAACATTCCACAAACAAATCTGTGGGTTATTTCGCTTCATTTTAATATAATTTTTTTAATATTTTATTTTATCACTGTACAATACGATCCCATTCATTAACATTAGTAAATGCATTCCTGTATTCACTGCATTGTCACATTGAAAATCAAAGGGTTCATCCAAAAGCTGAAAAGTTTTGCTTTCAGAGGCTTTAAGGAGTTAAGATGAAAATAAGTTGCATTTCAAACTGTTCTGAGACCAGTGCAGTCAGACAGTACACTGGAGGTTAAGTCATTCACTAAATAAGGAGCAAGGAGACATCCTATAGCTCTCTATGCAGTTAAGTGCATTCACTCTTAAAATCCATCCAAAAGTTCAGTTTCAGGCTGCAGACGATGTTTGGGTCACATGTTTGGCAGACATGGGACAATGGTAATCGGTACATAGATTCAGAATTTATAATGCTACATTTTATTTTAACATGGATGGCAGTGATTGGATGATGCTGGCCATTACTATGAATCAGAATTATTTATTCAGCTTCACAGAAAATCAGCTGTAATGTCTTTAATGTCTCAAAAACATGAATAACCAACACTCCTGGGAACATTATAAATGATTTGATAAAAAAAAAAGACTTTCTATAGCTTGGTATTATTTAAAATTTCACAACTTAGTCCTGCTGTTTTATTTCTTTTTTTTTTTTTTTTTTTTTGCTTGTTTATTAGGTGCTACTAGTTACAAATCAAAAAGGAAAATGTAAAATGCACAACAGTAACACTCTGGTCTCAGGAGGTTTATAAGTCGACAACATGTAAGTTAATGTATAACAGCTTTCATTTATCGTTAAAAGGTCATAAGCGGTTTAAGCAAAAACTGATTCAAATCTCATATGTAAGCAGTTTTCTTGTGTTGTCATTGTGTTGTCATATTTTTTAATAAGATGATTGTTGATAGTTATCAGCATATTGCTGACATGGAAACGCACTCATTGAATGATAAAGAGGAGCATACTACATTCTTCAAAATGTTCATTTTTTTAGTCAACAGAATAAATAACAGCATACGGGTTTGAAGAAAGGCTGGGCAATATCGCTAAAATTATATCTCAATATTTTTCAGCATATTGATGATATTCAAAATGTGTCTTGATAATTATAGTATGTATTTGCTCTGAAATGGCTCAAAAGTGATTTTTTTTCTTCTTTTTAATCAGAGGAACCATAATTTAATCTAAACAGCCACTGTAGAAAAAATCTATTTTAAAATAATGTTTTCTCAGTTTTTCACTAAACTAACACAAGGGAGAATGAGATCTAATTATTTTCATTGCTATGCATATTTATATATATACAGTATATACAATGATACATAGTGGCTTTATAAAAAGCATTACTTATTATTTATATACCTTCATATCATTTATACTTAAATTAGTAATAGGTGGAGCCTTTATTTTGACACATCACTTTCACCTGGAGCTTTTATTTTGACATGAAAAGCGATTTTAGCTCCTCCTTTTCTGTTATTCAGTGCCAACTTTGAAGATTTGTATAATAACCTGTAGCGGTTACTAATGTTTGGAATTGTGAATGCTTAAAACCTGCAGTACTTTTTTTCAAAATGCACGTGAACTGCTCTAAAAGTGCTAAAAACATGAGCCCATGAGAACACAGAACAATGCAAATCACCCGGCAGCTTATCTGAATTTTAGCTTTCTGTTTCATTGTAATTTCATTTTGACAGTAACATGACAGGAATTTTCCAGACTGTTTCTCTCTTTCATTTCAAACATTTAACAAACCCACCTGCACTCTTTGCACACACAAGCACACATAATTTCACATATAATTACTGATCTCTTGTATGCAAATTGAGACCTGTGTTGTTCCAGTGCCATCATCAACCATGTTGTACTGAGCAGCCATTTGATGAGACTCATGTAGCTTGGAGGCATCAAACTCAGACTGCTGAATCTTGGCAATCCGCTCGGTAACGTAAACTCGGCCTAGGCCCTCAGCCTGGTCCTTCTCTTTCCAGCTTGTGAAAAACTGCTTAAAAATGGGTGTCTCCCCACCCTCTGGAAGAACCTGGATCTGTGTTAAAGAATTATGAAAAAACCTGGATGACAACAGGAATTCTATATATGCTGCATTTTACTGAATGACAGTCTCTTTTTTTAAGTTCTTTTGAGTTGTGAACCTGGGTGTTTGCAGGATAGCCCATCTGTTTGATGAAGCCCTCAGCTGTTTTCATGGCCTCCTTCCTCTCACTGGGATTAGCATTACGACCTAGGTCATAAAGAATAAGGTCATTCAAATCAGCAAGAAGTTAATCGCCAACATCTCATGGCCTCAGTTAACCTTTTGGTCAATGAAGTAGGTTTACCTTTCCACACATAAATAATTTTGTTTTTTCCGTGGTCCAGAATGAAGCATTCCTCTGTCAACAAGTCGCTCTGATTAAATGGATTCTCCTCTGACACAAGCGACACTTGCATTTTCCCACTTGCATCAGATACCTGTAAAGCACAATGGTATTCTGGGTCTTTGTAGATCATATTAACTTTATAACCTGTTACAGTTCCTTTTTATGTTTGTACATGTGTCTATTTAAATAAGACATGCACATGTTCCTGAGACACAGCAATTCATTTATTATTATTATTATTATTATTATTATTATTATTATTCCTAAAATTTCTCATGTTAAAATTTTTAACCCTTAAAGGGGACACCCAGAGCTTTTCAGAGATAGCAAATGTTTAGGGGTTCGGTGACAACAACTTTCTGTCCTTGGTCTTTAAAATGTCTGAAATCCCAATACAGCAAATTTTGTGGAAAGACAAACCTTAGGTGTGATGTTTTGTAATTTTCATTAGTACTGGATTGATTTTAAATTATTTTTTTCTTGTCAATAATCATTTTAAGATTTTTAAAATTAGAAAAATAAGTTGTTGTTTTAAGATAATGCAGAGTATTTCCCTTTACAAGAAAGCCATTTATTACTGCACTAGAACATTTAGTATGTGTTTTCACCTGTTGTGGCACTATGGGTGAATATGAGATAAAATACTAGATACTCCTATGAAACATTTTCTAGCACATTGACTCTCATTATTACAATATTTTTGCATAACAGGTAAATCAATTCTGTCATATGTTTCTGAAGCAATACACTGACATTGACATTTTTTATTTTTGCTGGGTCCCAGGAGGATAAAGGCAAATTAAAATAAAATGTAAGTCTAAAATAGACTTGTTTACCATGTAAAGTTTTGCCATTTTCCTGTTTGACATGTCAGCAATCACATCCTCATTATCGTCTCCATCACTGAGTTCAGGCTTATTACCAAGAACCTATGATGTGGAAAAACAAGGCATGAAAAATACATTACATAAAACTTTGCATCTAAGCCAGATGTTTGCCTTTTAGCAAATATTGTTTAAATGTAAAATTCTTCAAAAAGCAAGCAGGTTCTACCAGATGCCTAAGGTTGGTTGTATGCAAATCACCCAAACTTCAGACCTTTGATTAGGCTTTAATTTGTTACCTTACTCATCGCAGCAGGCTCTTGTCCTTCCTCTACAACCACAAGTCGGGCCCTCCCATTCCTCTCATTGTCTCGAATGCCAGCACCCACCTGGGCAGCCTTGAGACGCTCAAACTTGTTGCACATAGACCCGCACCATTGGTAGATTTCCTAAAGAAAAAAATCTGTTTAATTCTTAGTGATGTAGGTGAGATGGGCTCATATTTCAAGTTTATAGAGTCACATTGATAGATTTCCTTGGAAGCCATCTGTCCAGGTTTTGTCTTGAGAGTTACCTCTACACTTGACAAATGCAATGTTAGTTTTTACATTGTCATTATGGAATGGTGTTCATCTGGATAAGGCTGAGCTGTTTATTTTACACCATGGTCTGTAAATTCCATTACAAACATGAATGAGCGCAGCACTAAGTATGCTGTCAAAGAATTCAGTTATATTTGAATGGTACTGTCACAGACTTAGGCTGTGTGCAAACTATTCCATGCAACTGATGGTCGGCATAAGTCCCATAAGCTTTATGAATGAGCCTGTTGTTTGGCGTGAGACTGGTTCAGCCCTTTACGTGCTCATAACATTTGCTCTAGAAATTATGTTGACTGTCAATGTAATTTGACAGTAATCCAATTATCAATCCCACCCAAAGTACATACAGAGAGGACATTAAGTACACATCACACAAGTCAGCCTGCAAGTTACTGTCTATGGATAAGCTAGTGTAATCACAATATAACTGCCCATTTCTCTGGGTTAGCTTAAATTGACTTTCCATTTATAGATAAAGTGTTGAAAGGTTGGAGGATAACTTAAACCGAAACTTGTGATCAGTTTGGTATCTCTTTGAGCCTTGAGTCTAGATACCACTCCAGATGAAAATGAGATTGCTCAGAGGTTGCACTTTCATAGCTCAGGAGACTTTTTGGAGCTCTCAGTTGTTTCATTTAAGTATTAACTGTCTCAGATGTTTCTTCTAAAATGTCTTGGGTTAAATATACATAGAAATACCTGAGATAGTAGTTGACATGCAGACTATGGAGCTATAAAATGAATGAGGATGGCACAGCAGATAATACGGTCTTGGGAGAATTTGATGAGAAATGTTCGATTTCATATTGAAATCTCTGACTTTTGATACTATGGAGCTATAAAATGAATGAGGATGGCACAGCAGATAATATGGTCTTGGGAGAATTTGATGAGAAATGGTTGAGTTCATACTGAAATCTCTGACTTTTGATACAGACATTGGTATCTTGGCAAATCTGAGCACAGTTTGAGACATTCTTAAGATCTCTTCAGAAACTTGGAGAGACGTGAGATTACAAGGGTATTCTTCTCTGTTTGCAATCCATTTAATCTCACTGTATTCTAGGAGAAACAATTGATATATTAAAGAGACTTGTCTTTACTTTTTTAACACAATTTAGGTTTGTTGATGCAGCAACTCTTACCGCCCCCATATCTACTATGAAGCAGTCGCCCTTGTTGAAACTGGCCCAGGAAAAAGGCACTTCTGTGGCTCGGACAGTCCGTCTGCCCTTGATGTGGAAGAGTCGCTGGGCAGTAAGATCATTGGTGACCACATGATGAAATCCTGATGCCACACCTCCTGTCTGAAAAGGTAAGAAAATAAACAATGTTTTTCAAATTTTTCTGTGTTTTCTCTTTCTAGTCATTCCCTCTCTTCCACAGTCACTTTTTGTCTGTGGCCAAACACAACATTGAAGAGTTGAGCATTCACAAAACACATGCTATAACACATGACCTCCCCTCACACCATCATGTAAGTTTGTGCGTGGGGAAAAAATGGAAGGTCCTGGGTAGGAAGCTATTTGTGGGTTCCTCTTGGAATAGTTACTTTTACCTCATTCCTATACAGAACCATAGTAACCAAAAAGACTGAACCAATTGTAGATTTATACTGTGAGCTCTTGGAAACATTTTCTAAATTTATTCTTTCCTTCCAATGAAAATGTACTAAAATATCACAACAACTGTTAGTCTTTCCATCACTCTAAAGGGCAGCTTTATGTTTGACCTGAGACAGACTGAGAATTGAAGTGAAATAAAGAATAATATGCTGTTGAAAATCAATAGAATAAAATAGATATATATGAGACAGCAAATTAGATGACTAGAACTAGAGGAACATAAATTGTCTTGAACCTTGTATGTGATCCCTCCTTTGAAATAGCTGGTGAAGCTGGTGGACTCGACACCCTGGAGTTCACGGTACTGAATCGGTTTACCTCCCAGGTAGTCATCCAACTGAACAGTAAAGATTGCAGCTGCTGTGCTTTCATCCTGGGTGCACTCCTTACCTAGACAGAGACAGACAATAGTATGATGAATGTCACAAAATCTCACAAAAAAATCAAAAGTGAAATGTTGAATTCAGAAGCAAATATGCTTAATTGTCATGAAAATAATGTCAGCAATCTTTCGCCAGAGGCATAGAAAAAAGGCATTGGCTTCAGTCGTAATGACGGGAATGCCTTCATCACTTTTGACGGTTGCTGTTGTTCCGTTCCCTGCTCTGGTGGTCCTTATGACGAAGGCTCCTTTGCTCCCTGCCCCGGTGGTCCCTGCAATGGAAATTCCTATGCTCCCTGCTCCGGTGGTCCCTGTGACAGAGGACCCTTCGCTCCCTGCTCGAGGTCCCTGCGTTGGTGGTCCCGGTGGTCCCTGCTTCAATGGCCCAAAAGGTTCCTGGCTCGGTGCCATTACCCTTATCACAGTCTCCTAGTGCCTTGACATTTCCTGAATTCCCTAATGCCTTGACTATTCCTGAGTCCCCTAGTGCCTTGATATTTTCTGAGTCCCCTGATGCTTCACCCTCTGAGTTTCTTGTAAACTCGCTCTCTGAATTTCATGTGGCTCCGCCCTCTGAGTCCCCTTTGGCTCTGCCCTCTGTGTCCCCTATCAAGGCCATCACCCCTCCAGAGTCCCTGTGTTCCCAAGGCTAGTCGCTCCCCTGACAGACCCACCTGTCCTCGCTGCCCTGTCAGGGGGACAGTGGTCCCAGTGGTCCCAGCTTCAGTGACCCAAAAGGTTCCTTGTGCGGTGCCATTACCCTCATCAGAGTCTCCTAGTGCCTTGAAATTTCCTGAGTTCTCTAGTGCCTTGATATTTCCTGAATTCCCATAGTGCCTTGACTATTCCTGAGTCTCCTAGTGCCTTGATATTTCCTGAGTCCCCTGATGCTTCACCCTCTGAGTTTCTTGTGAACTCGCTCTTTGAATTTCCTGTGGCCCTGCCCTCTGAGTCCCCTTTGGCTCTGCCCTCTGAGTCTCCTGTGGTTCAGCCCTCTGGGTCTCCTATCGAGGCCATCACCCCTCCAGAGTCCCTTGTGTACCCTAGGCTAGTCACTCCCCTGTCAGTCCCAGCTGGCCTCGCTCCCCTGTCAGGGGGACAGCTACACTCTGCCTTTGTCTCCTGTTGCTTCGCCAGACTCCTCATCTGCACTGACATCGACTGAGTCCCTGGCTGCCATGACCTTGCCCAAGTGCCCAGCTGCCCTGCCCTTACCAGAGTCTCTTATGGCCTTGCCCTTGCCCTCACCAGAGTCTTCAGCTGGCTTACCCTTGCCCTCACCAGAGTCTCCTGTGGACTTGCCCTTTCCAGAGTCCCTTATTTCCCTGCCTGTGTCCCTGGCCTTCTTGAAGCTGCCTGAATCCCTGGCTGCCTTGCCCTCACCTCCTGGGTGCCCGTCGGATCTCCCATCTTCTCCTGCTCTCCTGTTGGATCTCCCGTGGTCCCCTGGGCATCTGCATGTTCCGCCCTGGTCCTCATGGTATCTTGCGCCTTTGTCGGCTCCCCTGTGGCCTCCTATGACTCTGCAGGCTTCCCCATGGTCTTTGTACCTCTGCTGGCTGCCCAGTGGTCTCTTGCACCTCTAGCAGCTTCACCATTGTGTCCTGTTCACCCTCTTGATCCCCCATGGGTTTGCCCCCTGACACAGTTACTATTGACACAGCTCTCTTATTTTGGTTCCTTGGCCTGTCTTTGGTTGGGTGTCAAGAGCTGCTCCTTAAAGGGGGAGTTATGTAACACAAGCTATAATTCCTTAGCATCCAGCAGATGGTGCTAGATGCATTCATCTCTTTTATTTTGAAATTCTTGTTACAGTTGAAGTCAGAAGTTTACATACACTTAGGCTGAAGTCATTAAAACTCATTGTTTAACCACTCCACAGAATTCATATTAGCAAACTATAGTTTTGGTAAGTCATTTAGGACATCTACTTTGTGCATGACATGAGTAATTTTCCAACAATTGTTTACAGACAGATTGTTTCACTTTTAATTGACTATATCACAATTCCAGTAGGTCAGAAGTTTACATACACCAAGTTAACTGTGCCTTTAAGAAGCTTGGAAAATTCCAGAAAATTATGTCAAGCCTTTAGGCAATTAGCCAATTAGCTTCTGATATGATAATTGGCTAATTGGAGTCAATTGGAGGTGTACCTGTGGATGTATTTTAAGGCCTACCTTCAAACTCTGTGCCTCTTTGCTTGACATCATAGGAAAATCAAAAGAAATCAGCCAAGACTTCAGAAAAAAATTGTGGACCTCCACAAGTCTGGTTCGTCCTTGGGAGCAATTTCCAAATGCCTGAAGGTACCACGTTTATCTGTACAAACAATAGTACGCATGTATAAACACCATGGGACCATGCAGTCATCATACCGCTCAGGAAGGAGACGCATTCTGTGTCGTAGAGATGAACGTAGTTTGGTAAGAAAAGTGCAAATCAATCCCGAACAACAGCAAAGGACCTTGTGAAGATGCTGGACAAAACAGGTAGACAGGTATCTATATCCACAGTAAAACGAGTCCTATATCAACATAACCTGAAACGCTGCTCAGCAAGGAAGAAGCCACCGCTCCAAAACCACCATAAAAAAGCCAGTTTGCAAGTGCACATGGGGACAAAGATTTTACTTTTTAGAGAAATGCCCTCTGGTCTAATGAAACAAAAATTGAACTGTTTGGCCATAATGACCATCATTATGTTTGGAGGAAAAAGGGTAAGGCTTGCAAGCCGAAGAACACCATCCCAACCGTGAAGCATGGGGATGGCAGGATCATGTTGTGGGGGTGCTTTGCTGCAGGAGGGACTGGCGCACTTCACAAAATAGATGGCATAATTAGGAAGGAAAGTTATGTGGATATATTGAAGCAACATCTCAAGACATTAGCCAGGAAGTTCAAGCTCAGTCGCAAATGGGTCTTCCAAATGGACAATGACCCCAAGCATACCTCCAAAGTTGTGGCAAAATGGTTTAAGGACAACAAAGTCAAGGTATTGAAGTGGCCATCACAAAGCCCTGACCTCAATCCGATGGAAAATTTGTGGGTAGAACTGAAAAAGCGTGAGCGAGCAAGGAGGCCAACAAACCTGACTTAGTTACACCAGTTCTGTCTGGAGGAATGGGCCAAAATTCCAGCAACTTATAGTGAGAAGCTTATGGAAGGCTATCCTAACGTTTGAAGTTAAACAATTTAAAGGCAATGCTACCAAATACTAACAAAGTGTTTGTAAACTTCTGACCCACATTTCACATCCTGAAAATAAAGTAGTGATCCTAACTGACCTAAGACAGGGAATGTTTTCTATGATTAAATGTCAGGAATTGTGAAAAACTGAGTTTAAATGTATTTGGCTAAGGTGTATGTAAACTTCTGACTTCAACTGTATATTCTTATTCTCTGTGTTTACCATGATTGCTCCCAGGTGTGTCTCGTTTTCCAGTTAGTACTTAGTGTATATATGCCCTCCTGTGCTCTGTGTCTTTGTCAGTTCTTGTCCTTTGTAGGTTTGTAGTGTCGGTGTGTTTTGGTTTCCTGTGTTTCTTGTGTTCCTAGTCTCTTGTGGTTTTTGAGTTTTACATTAAAGCTGCATTTAGTTTTAAAAGCATCCCATCTCCAAACCTTCATCATTACAATTACACGTGGTGTAGCACCCTGTCTGTGCAGATGTAAGTTGTAATATTACACATATGTTGCAGATATAGTGATTAATATCATGTATAAATAGGATGCGTTTGAGTGAAGTAATTAACCCTTTTTAGCGTGGTTCATTTTTTCAGAGTTCAGCAAGTTCAACTCATGCAACTCTAGTGGGGAAATACCAAACATACTGGAATTTTGGATTTGATCAATCAGTTCTTTCTAGACGTTTCTTCTGTTCGTGCACAGTTAAAATCTTGCACAATATTTTTTTTTTCTCATCATAATTTCATCAACAGTATGTTTTTCTAGTTAAAATAGTTTAATTTTTGTGATGATGAGACTTTTTCTTCTCATATACGTTATTGTTGACTAAATCAAAAACTGTTTCATCAATGCACATTTTCGTCAGTAATTTCGTTGACTAGCAATAAAATGCCCGACCATCACTAATAAAGTGTCAACTGCTGAATGCAAATGACATCACAGAGATTAATGGCACTTTAGTGCTGATGTGTGAATGGTAGCAACACAGATAAAAGACGGAAAGCTGTTGGATGTGTGTGATAGAGACCAAGGCAGTCACAAGGAGAATCACTCCAGGAAGCAGGAATGGCGTTCCGAAAGATGTTTTTTTTTTTTTTTTTTTTTTTTGTGGAGGAGGTGTAAAATGTTCAAATAAAGTGTTTAATAGAAAATAGAAACCAAGGTTACTTTATGGGGGTAGTTACATTTTGCCACTTCATGTTTCTACTAATCGGATTGCTATCCAATTGAATATGCACATTCCATTTACACTTGGTCACATAATGTGTCTCAGTTAAATGGATATAAATCTGATCTCCAATTCCCATGCTATATGCAAATAAAACGTCCATAATTATGCTAATGCCAACAGCAAATTTAAAAGATGTGATTTATTATTTGATTCTAAGTGACCTTGTGCTGCGCACGGGTATTGTGCAATCATTGTCAGTGTTTAGTTTAAAAATAAGATCTTGGATTTTCAGACTCCCAGGCTCTCCATCAAAATGTGTGATTAGCAGATGTGGTACATTTACCAGATAAGGCAATACGGATATTTTACAGGTAGTTCCATCTGCAATGGCCACTGTACAGTCTTTTACACTAGATGAAACTCACAGTTTTTTCTCTCACCCAGCATACATTTTTACACTTTAAAACCTGCTGTATTTGCTGTTGCCTGTGACCACAGATGTTTTTTGTGAGGTTGAAACTGCAGCATGTCTTTGTTAAAGGCTCACTATTCTATGCTGTCCATTTTGTGGCAAGTTTTATTAGTGTAAATGTCTTGGCAATGAAGACATGATGGACAGAAACATCATTACATTGTAAGTGGTTAATGACTCATAATGGGAGACAATTTTGTGTGTGTGTGTGATTTGTGGCGGAGTTAAAACCAAGAGGCCAAAGCATCTTAATGCTTTTGACTTCTCAGAAATATCTAATGGAGTAAAGAAAGTGGTTCAATCAGCAGAGGAAGGAAACTGTATTAAGTGCCTTTTGTCTGTGCACATGGTTTCTGGCAAATACATGACTTCTATGATTTTTATTTATTTATTTGTTGACTGGTGACAAATTGCAACTAATTTGTTAATTTCTTTCAAAATATTCTAAGAAACTGGTAACATTCACAAAAACTTAACCTTACATTTCTCTCTTTTGAACTCTTACATAGGTCAAGTTTACAAAACCATATTCATATTAATTTGCTCTGTTAAACAAATATCCTGTGTTTTGTGCTATATTGCAACTTGACCACAGAACGTTGTTGTTGAAATAGCTGTGAAAATGCTTTCTGCAGCCACCAGGTATCACCAATAAAACTGTAAAAAAAACAAAAAAACATAAAGCCCTGAACACAAAAGTATCACAAGAGCTTATCTGCATTCACAGCATTGTGATCATCTGAAAACCTTGTTTGCATAATCATGAACAGGCAACACATTTTAGAACAGCAGTTAAAGCATTTTCTATACCACATAATTATGTGAGTTCTGGATGTCTTATTTCTTCTACTACACAATTGAAAGTCCAATATTAATATCAGCTGACCCAGTTCTCGCTGAGTATACATTTTAAACTTTACAACCTTCACTTTACTGAAGTTGTATATCTTGCATTTTATAGTGGCCATATACTCTCCTGCTAGTGTATTTACAATATTGCACATCTGAGTTTCATGCCATCTAATTCACATCTTAACCTTTTAAACAGTAAAGATCTTGCAGTTGTTTTATTATTAGTTTTATTGCTTTAAATTCATACAAAGTGTTATGGACAAAAGGTTGTGAACTCCCTATAATTTGACCTTACTGATGATACCCTTTGAACATGTTGTAAGCATACTGAGACCATTTTACTGTTCTAATTGAAAAGTCGCATGACTTATGTTTAATATTTTGCATGACTTGTAATAGAAGTTTAATTAGAAATATTGGTATTAGTGATTTCAGCCCAAAGATACAAGCCCATTTCTTAAGAACAGAGGAACTTTTGCTTACCCAACCAGTAATGCAAGTCATAGAAACATGAGTTCTTCTGTTTGACAGTGTTGAGCACCAGGTAGGCATCACCTACATAGAAGCTTCCCTTCAAGTTGTCAGGCACAGGAACCAGTTCCATGTTCTCAATCCTCCAGATCTGGAGACCAGCATGCTTGCCAGCCTGCTCAAACTCTTTGTGATGAAGACCCATGGCTGAGAGAGATGTGTGGAGACGTGGTGAGAGGTAAATACAGTGTTAGAGGCAGACAGTTTACTTCTGTGGCCTGACAGCACTGAATCAATAACAGCAGTGTGCAGATGACTCCACTGACACATCAAGTGGGCGTGTTCAGAGACATGGCAAAGTAGTCAAACAAGCGTAAAAAGAGAGAGAGGTGCAGTAAAAAAGAGTGTTTTTTTTTTTTCAGACCCAATTTACCAAATTCTAGACAAGCACCACAATGTGGCGAATGATCATGTCTGAAAATCACCAATGCTGAGTCAGTCAAATCTTTTTTAATCTCCAGCTAGCGGTAAACTAAATTTGAACATAAGTAAGTGAAATAATGCTGTTTTGATCTTTGTATTGTTATGGTTAGGGTTAGGAGTATATTATTGTAATTACAGCTCAAATGTGTTCGAAAATCACATCTAATTAAAGGAATATGCCATACAAGTACAAAGTTCAATACAAGTTAAACTCAATCGACAGCATTTGTGGCATAATGTTGATTAACACAAACATTTATTTTCGACTTTTCTCCTTTTCTTAAAAAGGACAGTGAGACACTTACAATGGAACTGAAAGGGGACAATATTTGGAGGGTTTAAACACACAAATGTGAAGCTAATAATTTTATAAAAGCACTTTATTAATACTTCTGTTAAAACTCATGTATTATTTGAGATATAAAGTTGTTTAAATCGCTGTTTTAATGGTCATTTTAGGGTTTTATTATTGATGGTGTTACCTCATCTTGGCAACGAAGTGGTAAAACTGGATAAAACTTTACACGGAAAATGTTAGCTAGCGATTTTATCACACTAAAATAGTTTTAACACACATATTGTTTAAATTTTGTGACAATACTTCTGAAACAGTGAGAATTTAAATGTTTATGGATTGGCCCCATTCATTTCCATTGTAAGTGACACACTGTAACCCAGATTTTAGCTTTTTTTTTTTTTTTAAAAATGTGGGACGAGTCGAAATTAATATTTGTGGTAATCAACATTATGCCACAAATGCTGTTGATTGAGCTTAACTTGTATTGAACCCGGAATATTCCTTTAAAAACATAGGTGAAAAAACTTTTGGTCTCAGTACTGTTGAGCATGTGCACAACTGAAGTTCAGTATTCAGCCACCTGGAGGCAGTTTGGAAATTCAGAAAGCATAGGCCAATTTTATATGACAAAACAATCAACCTCCTTTCAACAATTTTACTGTGTCTGGTGCTGCTCTGTAATAATTCAAATATACTTGAGGCACCATTGAGTTCTGTGCACATGTGGGACTCATGTATTTAACCCTAACTTCTAGAGCAGTTCACATGCATTGTGAAAGAAAATTACTGCATGTTCAAGCATTCACGCAATTCCAAACATTAGTTACCCCTACAAGTTACTATATAAATCTACAAATGTGGCACAGTATAACAGAAAAAAAAAAAAAGTAGGAGATGCTGAACATTGTAAACTGTCAAATACACATTGCACTTACAGTGTAAAAATAAAAGCTCCAGTGAAAGGTGAAGTAAATAGGTCATAAATATATTATTTTTAAACCAAATCTATTTATAAAAATTATAATGATAATTCAGTATTATGTTATAATAATAAACTTGACTGGATCCCACAGTAATAATTGAATATTATGCAATATTGAACTGGGTTCCAAAAAATAAGATTTTTATCCATTTAGATCTGTTTGGATAAAATGATGGTTCCTCTGAAGAAAAAAAAAAAACATTCCATAAGATGAAAAATATGGAGATATAATATTAGTGGCCATAAGGCTCAGCCCTAATTGATATTGAGGGTCATAGCCTGCTATTATATTTAACATTTAGATTTAACATTTCTTAAATAATTACTAAATCCAAAATATCTTAAAGTTAAAATTGCATTTATTAAATTGTTTTTGTTCATGTTTGTGCTCATGCAAACTCCGGGAGGATTTAAGGAACAAAATAAGCATAATGCTTGTAGTTAAATGGGAGTGGCCTCCTTATTTTCCCAGATGAAGCAAGTCACTTCTTAAGCACTTTAATTATAAACAAATAAATAAAAAATGTTTAGACAGGTATCTTAATTGTAGGACTGGTTTAATAATGCATATAAGTCTCATATAACACATTAAGTTTGTGTAGTAGTAGATTGTAGTTGTTTTGTCGCTACGAAAACAGCTTTCTGAATACCCTGCTTGTCTGCAGTTGTTCAAACAGTAAGATAGTCCCACCCCCAACTCACGCAATTGGTTGAGTAACGTTGGGGTGGGTCTAAGCGGGTCACTCAGAACAAAGGAATTTTTATAGGGCCACAGAGACAGTGTTTACCGTTTTCAAGAAAATTAACATATGAATGGCTTACTTAGAGTTGTCTCTGCATATAAAGCTGGGATAGGAGAAGTTATTTTAACACTGAAAAAGTTACATACTTCAGCTTTAATACAACACTAATCGCTAATTGCTAAATCACAAAGAGGTTGTAGTAGACTGTTCGTCCTGTCTAACAGGTAAAAACTGTCCTGAAATCATGGTTTTCTTTAAATGCTGAACAAGTAACACTCATACTGTATTTAGGCCCAAAAAGAAGGAGCACAAATTGTTTACATTTTAGATCATACATTTTGCATTTTAATCGGCAGAGTTTTCTGTAGAATTCTGCAGTTTCTGCATTGGCATATACTACAATATGTACACGTAACTGTGCTGTTTTCTGTTGCATTGCCCATGAAATTTCTTTCTCACAGGAACAGGACACAATATATTCATCTGCACAATATTTTTGAACTTTCAAGAATTAAAAAAATTCAGAGTCTGCTCATGTTCACATTTGTGTAACAACTGTTATAAGCTTAATTTCTGTTTTCACAATGGCATGGCTGCATGCACACTAAGCAACGAAAAAATTTCAGCTTTTGCTTCTTCACACAAAGAGTAGGTTTTTTTCCTTCCTTGAAGCATTGCACACAGTGCAAAAAGACTGAAGAAGCCTGCACAAAGTGTTACAGTGACGTTTACAATTGCAACTGTATGTATACAGTTCTCCCTGTGTATCTTACAATTACGTCAAACAGAAAAGCGTGTGCAGGCTTTAAGAACCCATTAATCAATGCGCCACCTTTTGCCAGCACGTTTAATTCTATGGAAACCAGTTTCCAGTTCTCAGGAAGACTGCTACTTGTAATTTGACTTGTCTGTCATTGGTTCTATTATGGTAGATTAGTAAAATAACATGAAGTGATGAAAAAAGATGTTAACATACTGTATAATTATAATGTACACACTTTATTGGGTCACCATGTTCAGGTAATACTGTTGATCCTGACCATGAATAAAGTAAAAATTTGATGTGTCCAAACCAAGGGGTCAAGGGTTTGGTAGTTTAGCATGGTTCAGTTAACCCTGACTGGTATAGTATATAAATTGCAAGCATTTCATTATATTATATTAAATATGTATAACCAATGTCCGATATTTTTGAATAGCTCTTTAAAGTGTGAAATACACATATTTTTCTATCTGCTGCCTTTGTCTTCAAATCTCATGCACCGTCTGGTATAGTTGCTAGTGGAGGCCTTATAGGGCTATGCATGTTCTTGTGGTGCCATTAGCAAATCAGCTTATCAGAAACAATTGTGTCCAGATCTAAGTGTCCGTGAGCAAAGACAGCAGAATTCAAATCGCACACCTCTTCTTCTCTTTGAAAAAGCTAAAATATAAGACAATTTAGATTAGTTTTTTGTTGGTTACTACATAACTCCCATACACTTCTGTGTTAATTTTAAATGTGGAAAATAGAAATAATAAAAATGAGTACTGTATGTGTGTCCAAATGTTTGACTTCACAGGAACAACAGATTCTAGGAATTTCAAAAATCCCATCATAGAGTATGTGTGTTATTTTTACTGAATGTGAAACAAGTAGACCTTTAAGTCTATGTTAAATGGACAGTTCACCCAAAAATTCTCTCAGAATTTACTCACCCTCATGCCATCCCAGATGTGTGACTTTCTTTCTTCTGATGAACACAAATAAATATTTTTAGAAAACTATTTCAGATCTGTAGGTCCATACAATGCATGTGAATGGTGACCAGACTTTTCAAGCTCCAAAAATCACAAAGGCAGCATAAAAGTAGTTCATATGGTTCCAGTGTTTTAATATATCTTCTGAAGTGATGCAGTCACTTTGGGTGAGAAACAGACCAATATTTAAATCCTTTTTCATAATAAATCTTCACAATTCTGAAAAAGAAAAAAAAAGAAAATCTTCACAAATTTCACATTGTGAAAGTGGAAATTTATAGTCAAAAATTACTTAATTATTGATTTGTTTCTCACCCACACCTATCATATCACTTCTGAAGATGTGGTTTAACAACTTGAGTCTTATGGATTACTTATATGCTGCTTTTATGTGCTTTTTAGAGCTTCAAAGGTCTGTTCGCCATTCACTTGCCTTGTATGGACGAACGGAGCTGAGATATTTTCTTCTAAAAATATTAATGTGTTTAGCAAAATCTGGGATGGCATGAGGGTGAGTAAATGAGAGAATTTTCATCGTTGGGTGAACTATCCCTTTATTGAATATTCCAGGTTAAATACAACACATTCAATCAATAACATCTTTGGCATGCTGTCAATTACCACAGAAAATAATTTTTGCTTGTCCTTCAATTTATAAAAACAAAAATGGTCATTTTTTTAATCCAAAGATGACAGAATTTGGGGAATTACAGTCCTCACTCCTGCAGTTCTGTCTCCATGACAACCATCTTTTGACTGATCTGGGGCTCTGTGCATGATAAATCAAGACCTTGTTCCTCAGTTTTTGATTATTTGCTATGAACTTAGCAATGCATTATGCAAACCCTAGCCATCACCCCAGGGACTTGGAATGGTACTTTGAGACTCATAAATTCCTCTGGTGGCAAAACCAACAGATTGAGTTACAAAGGTCCACTGATCAAATATGAAGATCTTTGCAGACAGCAGAGAACTCATAAATCTCAGGTTATGAAAACTGTCTTATTCTTTATTCTGACATTTCAACTCGTAATATTTACATTCAGGAAATGTAGATTAATAGCTGGATCTTTGAAGAACCTCTATTTATAGAGACAAGTCATTGTGACATATAGCAACTGACTGAATAGAAATTATAACTTTTATTGGCGGTTTTGTCTCCATGACAACCATTGGGACTTTGTTGTGCCCTGAATGCACTGCTTTGCTGACAGCTAATTTGTGTCAAAGCCATGCTCCTTTGAACTGGCATTGCACTTTGCAGTTAGTAAGGATAAGTGTTAAGGTTAAAATAACACTATTTTATATTTCAAAATAGGATTACTTCGCTTTTATACCTTTGTTGGTAAATAATGGTATTAAAAATGTGCTTCAAAACAGTGCTTAATAGGTAGTTTCAGCAATCAAGTGAAGTTTGGAAACTTTCAGAGCTGCATTTAAGAAGAACTGCAGCATCACACATACAATGACTCTGCTATTTATCACATTTCCTGTTTTTCAATGAGTGAATTTATTTGAAACTTGTTTCCTGTTTAATATTGGTGAGAGAGCCATTTCAGCCACCTTCAATATAATTAAACTGGTTCAATAAGTTTTAATGCACAGTGATGGTGTGAAATAATCTAGTGTTTATTTTGAGATGAGTGTATAAATTGCACATTTATTAATGCAAGAACCAAAAATTAGAAATTATTATTCACTCTTGTACACATAAGTGTGCTCCTATACAGAATCATCTGACAGAATTATTAACATCACTGAAACATAAAATGATTTATAGTCACATCAATATGCTAAAAGAAACGCACGTACACGGTGTCAAGCACATTTGTTAAACTCGTTGTCAAATAAATAGAATGAAAGAACGAGTGACTCAAAACACATCTATTTAACAGAAACTAATGTTTCATACTTCAAACACTGAAATGGAGCCTTCAGCAGGGTCAAGTTAATTTATAACAATCTCAACAGCAGTCCAAACCTCTTTTCTCAAAAATCAAAAGTGCTACATACAAATATGTACATGATGAAAATGCTTGTTACAAAATACACAAATGCAAAGTCATTTTAGTAGCTATTCCTAGGCGATAGACCATCTTTCATAAAATATCGATCTGTGAACCTTTTTACAAACATGATTCAAATGTTTAAAAATGTAGTCCTTTTAGTCCTCTTTGAGAATGTTAAAAATGTTATGAAAGTTCTCTCCTTTAAAGTAGCTGGACACATCACATCAAATTTTCTAGATGAAAAAGCAAACTACTACAATTCTTCTAAATGAAATGCATTTAAATTCATTTCATGAAATCAATGTTATTGTGTTGAGAATCTGAGGGAATGATAATTTAATACAAAAACATCTTGCATGCAGCCAGATAGTCTCAGATCCCAGTGATTGTTGGTTTCCTACAGATTTAGTGCTTTATCGGTCTATTTACATTTGGAGGCAATTTTGGAGAGTTTAACAGCTTATGAACCATGACAATTAGTACATTTGTCACTAAAGTGCAAAACAGACAAAGATGGAAAAATCCTACGTGTACCAAACTGTACCAATTTTACAGCCTGTGAGATTGCACTAGTTATGTGAAATGAGGTATGCACTGTAACTTGAGGTAACCCATTTTTCTGGAATATTTCCTTTTAAATAATCACTATAAGTGCATCTCACCTCAATGTAAAGATCCCAAAGCATGCAGGGCCTCTTAGGATGTTTGGACAGTTTGATCTCATCACTTAAAAACTGTAATGAATATCAGATTACAGAACACAACAGAGAGAGAAAAAAAAAAAAAAAAAAAACATGAACCAGGAGTGCACTTTACAAACAGTAGTCTTAAATCAAGTAATTTTAGAGTGCTTTTAAATAGGTAGTGCTTAAAAACAATGTATGTTTGTCAAAAGGGAACAACTTCTACCAACACAATAATGCATGATTCAGTTTGGCAATGTGAAAGGGAATGAGAATTAGGCAGACCTAAAAAAAAATTCATATTGCCTGAAGAACATGAAATATAAAGTGCATTCGTGAATTGCAAACACCCTAACATGTTCTAGTGGTTAATTGGCAGAGAAATGTATTAGTAGTCCCCAGAGGTCTACATTAAAACTTAAAATGAAACCCGAACTGACAATGTGGCCCGACCCTACCTGGCCCAAACGATAGCCTACCATCAGATTTTAAGCCTGAACCCAAAATTGCTTACTATCTAATTTCTTCTCCTAGCAAGTACTGCTGCAACATTCGTAACAGTACTGAAACAGTAAACATACACAGTTTTAACAAGGCTCAGCAGCCCCTTAGTACACTAGAGCAGAAAGGGGAAAAAGCATTGCCTTACCGTTTATTTGCTGAAACTGCACTTGGTGCAGAACAATCTGTAATAATATGAAACAATGCAACAGTCCCCTCTATACAGCCTGAATTTGTTTAGAATGTTGAATCTTTGTGACACCTGTGCTAAAAACAATCTAGATGCAGCACAAAGAATGAAACAGTGCACAGGTGTCTCAACATGCTTTTTTGAAAATTTTAAGTTCTTTTTAACTTGACACGGTGTTTAAAATATGCTGGTCCTGCGCGAGACGCAGAAGAAAAAGTGAGACACGTGCAAATGTCAAAGACATTCGTCCAACATGTGTTTAAACAATGGGAAAACAGAACAGACGTGCGCAAAAACACATTCTGTGTGAATGGACCCTCACTCGTCCATTCGCGCGTATCTGTGAGTGAGAGCATGTGTGTGAAACAAGTTCGGTAAGCCTGTTTATTTTTTCATTTATTACAAACCCAAACCCGAAGTCCTACGTGTAAAAACTGACCCGAACCCAGCCCGAAACCCGTCGGGTTGCAGACCTCTAGTAGTCATTCAACCAATTTTGCTGAAACAATGACAAGGAGTGGAGAGGTGAGGGACAGGGTGGTGCATTATACTACATCAGGGTCAACTCTAGCCTGCCCAAGGGGTATTCAGGCTATACTCGTGCAGGGATGTAGTGTTCCCTCCGCAATCCACATACTGGTACATCTCCTGAGACACCTGCTCAGCATGGCCAAAATACACTGCAGTGACTGTTATCCTGGAAACCAAGAATCAAAGTTAGTCAAATGGGCATCAACCATATTTATGTGATTATACATTAATCCACATTAACCACTGAAGTCTTATGGATTACTTTTATGCTGCTTTTATCTGCTTTTTGGAGCTACAAATTTCTGCCCACCATTCACTTGCATTTTGATGACCTACAGAGCTGAGATATTCTTCTAAAAATCTTTGTTTGTGTTCAGCAGAAGAAAGAAAGTCATACACATCTGGGATGGCATGAGGGTGAGTAAATGAGAGAATTTTCATTGTTGGGTGAACTATCCCTTTAAATGATAACTTCTCATTTGCCTGTAATACTGATGTTAAGCTGCATGCATTATTGCCCAAGTACTTAAGCTCTTCAATATAAGTGTGCGTAATTCACGGTGAAAAATGATTTATGGTGGGATACTTACTGCATCATAACCACAATGTTGTGCACCTTGATGCTCTGCAGGGTGCAGTAGTCACTGTAAAATAGAGGCAGTTTTAAAAGGTCTGCTAGGAAAGAAAACACCGTAAAACATGTTTTAGGGTTTGAAAAGGGGGTAAACTTACTACATATAACTCATTTCATCTGCTATGGTGGTGGGCACCATGTAGTCAATCTGAAAAACAGGATATAAACAAAGTTATATACTGAAAAATGTCACCAATCCTGCCTATTTCCAAATGCCAATTGTACCTGCTTCATGTCCAGGGGGCCAATAGAGATGATGTTGCTAACACGGCTTTTTCCAATCACCGTCTTGGAAAACTGCACCTGGGCTGTAATGTTGGCCACATCCACAGAGTAATAGTTGTTGTTAGTAATATTCAGCAAGTTCTGTAAAAGAAACAAGGACACATAAATAAACAGGATAAACTGGCTAATACGGATATTTAGAGTCAATGCCGCTCCACAAGCTTTTGATTAGATTCAGAGTCATTTGGGTATATTTCACTTATAATGTCTATTTTGCTTTCATTCAGTATGTAAGAAATTCTCTCTCAGTTTATGGTGTTAACAGGGACCTTCTATCTTGGTACATTATGACATTTTAATTTTATACATTTTATTTTATCATTACTTTGTCACATTTTAGCTTTTTTTTTTTTTTTTTTAACGTAGAAACATTCCATGTATTACAATCAATCTATATGATGTCTTGAAATGTCATATTATGTATGTTTATTTTTTACATGCATAATTTGTACTATTTACAAGTATTTACATTGATATGTAGAAAAAGTGCTAAAACGGTCCTGTCTCTTTAAAAATAGTGGCAATTCAGCAAGCATCTAACAGAAGTGTTTTGGATGAGAACATATAAATCAAGCACAGCTTTTTTTTTCTTTTTTTTTTGTTGCCACCAGCCAGTGGGTAATCACAGATATTTTTAGTCACAAAGCACAAAATTTGTTCGCACATGCAAGTGATTTACTCACATTGTAGAGGGTTGCGCATAAAGAACAAGATTGATGTTGGGATTTTAAAGGTGTATTTCAGGTTAAATACCAGTTAAGCTCAATCGACAGCATTTGTGGCATAATGTTGATTACCACAAAAAATAATTTTGACTCGTCCCTCCTTTTCATTAAAAAAGAAAAAATGGAGGTTACAGTGAGGGACTTACAATGGAAGTGAATGGAGCCAATCTTTGGAGGGTTTAAACACAGAAATGTGAAGCTTATTATTTTATAAAAGCACTTGCATTATTCTGTTAAAACTTGTGTATTAAGTGTATTAACTCTGAGCTGTAAAGTTGTTTAAATTGTCGTTTTAGGGTTTGTTGACATCACATCGTCATGGTAATGAAGTTGTAAAAAGGTCTGTTAGTGATTTTATCACACTAAAATCATGTTTACCCACATATCCTTTATGTCTTGTGGTTATACTTTTGAAAAAGGGAGTATTTTAACTTTCAAAAATTGGCCCATTCACTTCCATTGTAAAAGTTTCACTGGAACCACGATTTTTGCTTGTTTCAAAGAAAAGGAGGAACGAGTCAAAATTATTTTTTGTGGTAATCAATATTATGCCACAAATGCTTTCGAATGAGCTTTACTTGTATTGAACCCGGAATATTCCTTTAATATGCGTCACGGGTGATCCGATCACAAGTGGTCTGGTGAGACAAATCGATGTTTACACCTGGTCACTTAAATGCATATCCTATGACCACTTGTGTTCAGGTTTAGAGGGGAGGGTCTCTGTTTCATGACAACATACATCAATCACTATGTCAGTGTGTTACTGCAAGATAATAAACCACTGAAAAATCAGAAAAGAAATAAAGCACAAACAAAACCGGTGCGTTGTTTCTCCCAGATGCAGTTGAAACTTAAAGCACAAATGCCACATTTCGAGTAAAATTATCCATTGTTTTAGTGGAGTATCTCAGTTAGATTTGCTTCCGATGTGTGTGCTTCTCATCTGTGTCCCTGCACGTTGATATCAGATACACTGAAGAAGTTCTCGTGCTTGTTTATGTTTCCGCCATTTAAATTTTCCAACAGGACGATTATTTCCTTTTAAAGCAGCACCTAAGTAGCAAAGTTAAAACTCTTGTTTAAGTGCAGAGGTTGACTGATAGGTGAGGTGTGGTGCTTCACTGCTGAATCCAGGATATCCTGACGCATTCAGGATGAATTAATGTTTATACCACAAATGCGATGTGGTCACACATTTTTTTTTCTGTCTATCCAGTCACAAAACGTTTTAGACCCCATTTAGACCTGTATTTAACACTGACCACTTCTGATCGGATCACCTGAAAAGCATCTTAATATCAGGTGCAAACTGGGTCTTAGACTAGGATCTGTCCTGTGACAAACATGTTAGGCTCAGCTATGCTCAGATTCAAAATAAACAAAGTGTGAACTATAAAATCCAAACTAAAACCAAATAAATATGAATCCATTTTTCTATGTTATAATGTTGGCATAGTCACAGCATTTTGCCTTTGTAAGGCAGCCAACTAAATACATACTGCTTCAAACTACATTTTTTGTAGTAGAATTTTCATTTTTGGTTAAACTATCCCTTTAGTTACTCCTAAAGAAAATACACCATTAGAAATGAAAAAGACTAGTCCAATGCACATTTCAATGTGGAATAAATTCATTATTACTGTCAAAAATGGCTATTATTCAAACACACCCTGAGGAAGGCTTTTTCTGTGCTATGCGCAACTTTCCAACCCATGTGTGTCATTTGAATAAAGGCTTTTTAACCTTTGTTTCCACACTGAAGTATGCCTTGGATCCATTTTTTCACTACTAATAGTCCTTCCTACCAAAGAGCACCTTTGTTGTAAAATGTTTTCAGGCTTCTGAGCACACCAGCACGTTTTTTCTTCTCGTGACCATCAGACACTTAAAAAAAAAAAATGTGAGAGCACAACATTCATTTGTCGTTTCTGCACGCTGAAAATTGCTCAAGGGGAACTTACAGTAATATTGAGATAAACGATGCGTTTGCTCTGGTCATAGGAAACGTAGACAGACTTTACTCCCACATAGTTCACATCAATGGAACGTGGGAAAAGGAAGAACACAGCCAGGCCGGAGAGCAGCAGGCACAAAATGACTGAAGCAGTCACGTACAGCTTGCTGTAAGACATATAACATTAATTAGCTGAATGTGTGCTGTCAAAATATTCCAACTAATTGGACAATTTTTTTCCCGTGTGTTTACACACAGATCTGCTAAGTGTCACAGCTACAAAGTAATAGGATGTATAATATTATTCCTATAATGTAGTCCAAATTAATGTTTTCTTGTATTTGTGATGGCAGGTTCAGATGTTCAAATATAATAACGGCATTGTGAGATAACCAACAGGTGTTATCAGGCTAGAGGTGATACTTCTGTTTCACAAAAGGTTCCTCTTAAAGTGCCAAATATATTTTAATGAAAGCATTTAATAATAAGTCTAAATGGGTGTAGAATACTGGCATGAATGCATTAGATGTGGCCAGTATAAAAAATCGTATCTCTTACGTTCTCCTTGGTCTCAGCCTTTGGTCACTGTATGGGATCAAAGCCACCAGCTGGTTTTCTTGGCCTGCATAAACATGTCACAGTGTGTCATATGTAACACATCAAGTAATTTTTCTAAATGGGTTATTTTAAAACATTCACTCAACAGAAACTCTGGACAAAAAGATACTTCATAAAGTATTATCAATTTAGAAATTTACCTCGTGGGATTCTTCCAGTGCCTTGGCATGTGGGGCAGGTAACGCTGTCTCGGCCAGTGAACTCTACATATGGGAACTGCGACACGTCGCCCCCATTCTTGCTCTCATCAGTTTGCATAGCACTGTAGCCAGGTGATGAAGTCAAGCTATCCTGACAGTCATCATGACAGGTATGCTTAGGCAGGTGGGAAAGAGCCTTCCCCATTTTTACACCTGGTGATAACAGCAATGTTTTAATATGGATGAAAACCATAATTTATAGCTACTACAATATGTACGCTTTACGAAACTCCCAAAATTTACTAGACAACTGCACTTTTATTTAATAATTTCTTTCAATCCCTAATAAAGCAGTGGATAGAACAGGATCTTTAATAGAGAATGGAAATTATTACTATTAAGGTTTCTTTTTAAAGAGAACAAAATCTAAAATCATTATCTTTAATAGGGAATCGAATTGAACAGAATCTAATAGAAGAGAATCTTCAATACAGAATAGTACAGGGATTGAATTAAATGAGGGATGTAGTCGGTTAACCGGTTAATCGATTAACCGGCATTAACAATTATTCGACTCACACTATTGGTTAAAACAAGAGCATATTTTTACAGACCCGCATTTCACTTATGTTGCACGGGAGAGATGAGTGTGATGTGAGGTGGGATGTCAGTGCTTTCGGAGAGGGTTTCAGTCATCAGGCTTCCTGTCAACCAGCTGCGTACCATACTGACCCCTGCCCATGTATATATATGTTGATTTATCTAAACAAAATTATTATGAGGGAAGTAAAGACGCAGACTGCCACACCTGGAGTCGCGAGTTCGAATCCCAGGGTGTGCTGAGTGACTCCAGCCAGGTCTCCTAAGCAAACAAATTGGCCCGGTTGCTAGGGAGGGTAGAGTCACATGGGGTAACCTCCTCGTGGTCGCTATAATGTGGTTCACTCTCAGTGGGGCATGTGGTGAGTTGTGCGTGGATGCCGCGGTGGATGGTGTGAAGCCTCCACACACGCTATGTCTCCGCGGTAACGTGCTCAACAAGCCACGTGATAAGATGAGAAGGTTGACGGTCTCAGAAGTGGAGGCAACTGAGATTCGTCCTCCGCCACCCGGATTGAGGCGAGTCACTATGCCACCACGAGGACTTAGAGTGCATTGGGAATTGGGCATTCCAAATTGGGGAGAAAAAGGGGAGAATTTTTTTTTTTTTTTTTTTTTTTTTAATTAAATTATTATGATTGCCCCAGCAGCACAATTTGTGGATAGGCTATCTGTTTTTATCCTTCCATTGTTAAACTGCCAAAAGTTATTGCCTCTTAGGTTATTTTGGCATGCAAGCGATCCATACAAAATTAGTTTGTTATGATATATAAAAAGGAAATATACGGTTGTTCATTAAAATATTGATGTAATAACCAGGGTATGAAATTAGCACCCGCCTCATGCGCATTGGCAGGTAATTTTGCTCATCTACCTGCCACTGTGGTGGGTGATCTGTAAGATGTCTCATAGTGACATACGACAAGAAATGCCGTTTAACATAAGATGCATGCTTGAAGCAACACACTTGATATTTTGAGGAACAGAGGTAAGAAATGTTGTCAATGCACGCGTCTGATTTGCTGTATATTCAGATTGTCAATGGCACTTCGGGGAACATGCATATGATGAGTTCTCATTATTTCTTCTCTGTCAGTCATCTGGAAACAGTTTTCAAGAATAGTTTAATCTAGAAGTTTCTGTTCTGTGCTTGTCTACTCTTTAGCCTCATTTGTATGTTGCAAAATTATCATTGTTAATAATAGAATATTGTGTTCTATGTTATATTTTATATTCTAAAATAACATTAAAATCTCTCTCTCTCATATATATATATATATATATATATATATATATATATATATATATATATATATATATATATACACACACACACACAGTTGTGCTCAAAAGTTTGCATACCCTGGCAGAAATTGTGACATTTTGGCATTGATTTTGAAAATATGACTGATCATGCAAAAAAGTATTTTATTTAAAGATAGTGATCATATGAAGCCATTTATTATCACATAGTTGTTTGGCTCCTTTTTAAATAATAATGAAAACAGAAATCACCCAAATGGCCCTGATCAAAAGTTTACATACCCTTGAATGTTTGGCCTTGTTACAGACACACAAGGTGACACACACAGGTTTAAATGGCAATTAAAGGTTAATTTCCCACACCTGTGGCTTTTTAAATTGCAGTTAGTGTCTGTGTATAAATAGTCAATGAGTTTGTTAGCTCTCACGTGGATGCACTGAGCAGGCTAGATACTGAGCCATGGGGAGCAAAAAAGAACTGTCAAAAGACCTGCGTAACAAGGTAATGGAACTTATAAAGATAGAAAAGGATATAAAAAGATACCCAAAGCCTTGAAAGTGCCAGTCAGTACTGTTCAATCACTTATTAAGAGGTGGAAAATTCGGGGATCTCTTGATACCAAGCCAAGGTCAGGCAGACCAAGAAAGATTTCAGCCACAACTGCCAGAAGAATTGTTCGGGATACAAAGAAAAACCCACAAGTAACCTCAGGAGAAATACAGGCTGCTCTGGAAAAAGATGGTGTGGTTGTTTCAAGGAGCACAATATGACAATACTTGAACAAAAATGAGCTGCATGGTCGAATTGCCAGAAAGAAGCCTTTACTGCACCAATGCCACAAAACACAACACCTTGACACGCCTCACAGCTTCTGGCACACTGTAATTTGGAGTGACAAGACCAAAATAGAGCTTTATGGTCACAACCATAAGCACTATGTTTGGAGAGGGGTCAACAAGGCCTATAGTGAAAAGAATACCATCCCCACTGTGAAGCATGGTGGTGGCTCACTGATGTTTTGGGGGGTGTGTGAGCTCTAAAGGCACGGGGAATCTTGTGAAAATTTATGGCAAGATAAATGCAGCATGTTATCAGAAAATACTGGCAGACAATTTGCATTCTTCTCCACGACAGCTGCGCATGGGACACTCTTGGACTTTCCAGCATGAAAGTGACCCTAAGCACAAGGCCAAGTTGACCCTCCAGTGGTTACAGCAGAAAAAGGTGAAGGTTCTGGAGTGGCCATCACAGTCTCCTGACCTTAATATCATCGAGCCACTCTGGGGAGATCTCAAACGTGCGGTTCATACAAGACGACCAAAGACTTTGCATGACCTGGAGGCATTTTGCCAAGACGAATGGGCAGCTATACCACCTGCAAGAATTTGAGGCCTCATAGACAACTATTACAAAAGACTGCACGCTGTCATTGATGCTAAAGGGGGCAATACACAGTATTAAGAACTAAGGGTATGCAGACTTTTGAACAGGGGTCATTTCATTTTTTTCTGTTGCCATGTTTTGTTTTATGATTGTGCCATTCTGTTATAACCTACAGTTGAATATGAATCCCATAAGAAATAAAAGAAATGTGTTTTGCCTGCTCACTCATGTTTTCTTTAAAAATGGTACATATATTACCAATTCTCCAAGGGTATGCAATCTTTTGAGCACAACTATGTATATGTATATAATATATATATATATATATATATATATATATACACACTGTTGGGGAGTAACAGAATACATGTAACGGGAATATGTTTTTAAAATACAAAATATAAGTAACTGTATTCCACTACAGTTACAATGTAAATCATTGGTAATTAGAATACAGTTACATTCAAAAAGTATTTTGATTACTGAAGAGATTACTTTGCATTTTATTGTCATTTGTTTCATTTAATATTTAGTCCTTTCAGATGGAAAACATTTATCCATATAAATTATACGATCCAAAGTGCATTTGAACAGCGGTGAAACACTTTCTTATGATGTGTTACATTCATACGAGCACACAGAGAATTAAGTTTGAAGTAAGTTTGGAGCAGAAGAAACAGAAATAAACCTTGTGTAAATTGTCAGCTTTACGCTAAACTAAAATGCTATTTCTAGCCATTTTACATGCACATTTTACCAGGCACGATCATCATTTTTTATCAAGAAAATTCACGTTGGATAATAATTTCTTTTTTTTTCTAGTAAGACCTTTGATATTAGGGCAAAAATCTTATTCTTGATAATAATTTTTGTATTGTTTTCCTGTAAAAATATCTAAAAATCCTTAAAACAAGATCAATTAGACTGATCTTGTTTTAGAAACAACACTGCATAAGATATTTAGGTTTTTCAGAGAATGTATTTTTAACGTGTATTTTGTCTTACTGTACTGGCAGAGTTTTTATAGTCAAAACAAGTGAAAAAATCTACCAGTGCTGAAGAAGTAATCCAAAATATTTAGATTATATTACTGACCTTGAGTAATCTAACGAAATACGTTACAAATTACATTTTACAGCATGTATTCTGTAATATGTAGTGGAATACATTTAAAAAGTAACACTCCCAACACTGTATATATATATATATATATATATATATATATATATATATATATATATATATATACAGGTGCATCTCAATAAATTAGAATGTCGTGGAAAAGTTCATTTATTTCAGTAATTTAACTCAAATTGTGAAACTCGTGTATTAAATAAATTCAATGCACACAGACTGAAGTAGTTTAAGTCTTTGGTTCTTTTAATTGTGATGATTTTGGCTCACATTTAACAAAAACCCACCAATTCACTATTTCAAAAAATTAGAATACAACATAAGACCAATAAAAAAAAAACATTTTTAGTGAATTGTTGGCCTTCTGGAAAGTATGTTCATTTACTGTATATGTACTCAATACTTGGTAGGGGCTCCTTTTGCTTAAATTACTGCCTCAATTCGGCGTGGCATGGAGGTGATCAGTTTGTGGCACAGCTGAGGTGGTATGGAAGCCCAGGTTTCTTTGACAGTGGCCTTCAGCTCATCTGCATTTTTTGGTCTCTTGTTTCTCATTTTCCTCTTGACAATACCCCATAGATTCTTTATGGGGTTCAGGTCTGGTGAGTTTGCTGGCCAGTCAAGCACACCAACACCATGGTCATTTAACCAACTTTTGGTGCTTTTGGCAGTGTGGGCAGGTGCCAAATCCTGCTGGAAAATGAAATCAGCATCTTTAAAAAGCTGGTCAGCAGAAGGAAGCATGAAGTGCTCCAAAATTTCTTGGTAAACGGGTGCAGTGACTTTGGTTTTCAAAAAAAACAATGGACCAACACCAGCAGATGACATTGCACCCCAAATCATCACAGACTGTGGAAACTTAACACTGGACTTCAAGCAACTTGGGCTATGAGCTTCTCCACCCTTCCTCCAGACTCTAAGACCTTGGTTTCCAAATGAAATACAAAACTTGCTCTCATCTGAAAAGAGGACTTTGGGCCACTGGGCAACAGTCCAGTTCTTCTTCTCCTTAGCCCAGGTAAGACGCCTCTGACGTTGTCTGTGGTTCAGGAGTGGCTTAACAAGAGGAATATACGACAACTGTAGCCAAATTCCTTGACATGTCTGTGTGTGGTGGCTCTTGATGCCTTGACCCCAGCCTCAGTCCATTCCTTGTGAAGTTCACCCAAATTCTTGAATCGATTTTGCTTGACAATCCTCATAAGGCTGCGGTTCTCTCGGTTGGTTGTGCATCTTTTTCTTCCACACTTTTTCCTTCCACTCAACTTTCTGTTAACATGCTTGGATACAGCACTCTGTGAACAGCCAGCTTCTTTGGCAATGAATGTTTGTGGCTTACCCTCCTTGTGAAGGGTGTCAATGATTGTCTTCTGGACAACTGTCAGATCAGCAGTCTTCCCCATGTTTGTGTAGCCTAGTGAACCAAACTGAGAGACCATTTAGAAGGCTCAGGAAACCTTTGCAAGTGTTTTGAGTTGATTAGCTGATTGGCATGTCACCATATTCTAATTTGTTGAGATAGTGAATTGGTGGGTTTTTGTTAAATGTGAGCCAAAATCATCACAATTAAAAGAACCAAAGACTTAAACTACTTCAGTCTGTGTGCATTGAATTTATTTAATACACGAGTTTCACAATTTGAATTGAATTACTGAAATAAATGAACTTTTCCACGACATTCTAATTTATTGAGATGCACCTGTATATATATATATATATATATATATATATATATATACACACACTATATTGCCAAAAGTATTCGCTCATATACGCCTTTAGACGCATATGAACTTAAGTGACATCCCATTCTTAATCCATAGGGTTTAATATGACGTCGGCCCACCCTTTGCAGCTATAAAAGCTTCAACTCTTCTGGGAAGGCTTTCCACAAGGTTTAGGAGTGTGTTTATGGGAATTTTTGACCATTCTTCCAGAAGCGCATTTGTGAGGTCAGACACTGATGTTGGACGAGAAGGCCTGGCTCGCATTCTTCGCTCTAATTCATCCCAAAGGTGCTCTATCGGGTTGAGGTCAGGACTCTGTGCAGGCCAGTCAAGTTCTTCCACACCAAACTCACTCATCCATGTCTTTATGTACCTTGCTTTGTGCACTGGTGCGCAGTCATGTTAGAACAGGAAGGGGCCATCCCCAAACTGTTCCCACAAAGTTGGGAGCATGGAATTGTCCAAAATCTCTTGGTATGCTGAAGCATTCAGAGTTCCTTTCACTGGAACTAAGGGGCCAAGCCCAGCTCCTGAAAAACAACCCCACACCATAATCCCCCTCCACCAAACTTCACAGTTGGCACAATGCAGTCAGACAAGTACCGTTCTCCTGGCAACCGCCAAACCCAGACTCGTCCATCAGATTGCCAGATGGAGAAGCGTGATTCGTCACTCCAGAGAACGCATCTCCACTGCTCTAGTGTCCAGTGGCGGCGTGCTTTACACCACTGCATCCGACGCTTTGCATTGCACTTGGTGATGTATGGCTTGGATGCAGCTGCTCGGCCATGGAAACCCATTCCATGAAGCTCTCTACGCACTGTTCTTGAGCTAATCTGAAGGCCACATGAACTTTGGAGGTCTGTAGCGATTGACTCTGCAGAAAGTTGGCGACCTCTGCGCACTATGTGCCTCAGCATCCGCTGACCCTGCTCTGTCATTTTACGTGGCCTACCACTTCATGGCTGAGTTGCTGTCGTTCCCAATCGCTTCCACTTTGTTATAATACCACTGACAGTTGACTGTGGAATATTTAGTAGCGAGGAAATTTCACGACTGGACTTGTTGCACAGGTGGCATCCTATCACAGTACCACGCTGGAATTCACTGAGCTCCTGAGAGCAGCCCATTCTTTCACAAATGTTTGTAGAAGCAGTCTGCATGCCTAGGTGCTTCATTTTATACACCTGTGGCCATGGAAGTGATTGGAACACCTGAATTCAATTATTTGGATGGGTGAGCGAATACTTTTGGCAATATAGTGTGTGTATATATATATATATATATATATATATATATATATATATATATATATATATATATATATATATATATATATATATATACACATACTATAAACACACACACACACACACACACACACACACACACACACGCATACACACACAAACACAATACCGTTCAAAAGTTTGGGGTCACTTGCCTGAAATCTTGCCTCATGATTTTAAAAATCTTTTGATCTGAAGGCATATGCTTAAATGTTTGAAATTCATTTTGTAGACAAAAATATAATTGTGCCAACATATTAATTTAATTACAAAACTAAAATTGCCCAGTATTGATGGTACATAATTGGCTGAATAGATAATCGCATGGATGATTGTTGGGATCAGATGGGCTGGTTTGAGTATTTCTGTAACTGCTGATCTCCTGGGATTTTCACGCACAACAGTCTTTAGAATTTACTCAGAATGGTGCCAAAAACAAAAAAGCTGCAGTTCTGTAGATGGAAACACCTTGATGAGAGAGGTCAACAGAGAATGGCCAGACTGGTTTGAACTGACAGTCTACGGTAACTCAGATAACCACTCTGTACAATTATGGTGAGAAGAGTATCATCTCAGAATGCATGCTCATCAGCAGCTCACTCATCAGTTCTCAATATTTCAAAACCAAAAGAGGCGATTCTCAGTTCAGTGTACTGTGAACTCGAGAGCTGCTGTCCTCGGATCAGTATACTGTTGAGAACTCTCGCGACTGGATCATCATCATACGTTGATAAAATGGTAATACAATCAAGCAATAAACATATTTCCAGTATGTTTTGTTATACTTTCTGCTGTTCAGCAAAATACATCAGAAACATGCATGCTAAGTATCAGCAGCTCTTTAGTTCTCAGTATGTCAGACATCTCTGAAAGAGGCGATTCTCAGTTCAGTGTACTGGTGACGCGAGAACTGCTGTGAGCGACTCGTACTGGTAACGCGAGAACTTTTGCAACCAGAGAGTTCAGTCCGATTTGCGACTAGTTGGAGCTGTTCATTGCAAAGAAGAGTTAAGAAAAGCAGATATCACCAGTTCTAGAATCATATTACTCCCAGTTATTGGCTGATTTCGAATTGGTGTCAGGCACATACGAGAGACAGGTTAAGATAGAGTAACTTGTGGATCAATGTTGACTCGAGACATGAACTGTTTCAAACGATTCAGTCCGTTTTGGTGAACTGGTTCTTTTCAGTGAACGAGTTGAACCAATTCACCAAATACAGAGATAGATTTGTTGATGCCACTAAAAAGGAAAACCAACTAAGATTCATTATGTATGAGTTAATTAGACATATAAAAAATTAAAGGCATACCCATTGCTCATCGATATGCAAAGTTAATGTTTCAATAGATTTTTGATGAGGCATAACATAAGAGATGTTTATTGCCAATAGATTAGAACTACAATATTCACAATTAATGTTTACATGAGCAAAATATTTCTTTTATATCAAGTTGCAGAGATTGATATTGTATGTGTTCAATAAGGTTGTTTTTTGTTGTTGTTTTGAATAACTTGTTTTGTGTGTGTACCTTCTCAAAGATGAAGCTGGCGCTTGCTTGATGATTATGAGTGTGATGGGGAGGTCTACGTTCCAGAGAAGTGCTACCTCAACTCACTCAAATAACACTAGCATTCAAAAGAAGCAGGCATTTGATGAATCACAACACAACATCTGTTAGGCCTCAAATGTCTCCAGATGCAACTTCAACACCATTCGTGATCCATTCTGAAGATGTACAGTTGAAGTAAGAAGTTTACATACACTTAGGTCATTAAAACAAATTTTTTTAACCACTCCACAAATTTCATATTAGCAAAAAAAGAAAAAAAGAAAAACTAAACTGGAATAAATAGTTTAGGACATCTACTTTGTGCATGACACGAGTAATTTTTCCAACAATTGTTTACAGGCAGATTGTTTCACTTTTAATTGACTATATCACAATTCCAGTGGGTCAGAAGTTTACATACACTTTGTTAGTATTTAGTAGCATTGCTTTTAAATTGTTTAACTTCAAATGTTTTGGATAGCCTTCCACAAGCTTTTCACAGTAAGTTGCTGGACTTTTGGCCCATTCCTGCAGACAGAACTGGTGTAACTAAGTCAGGTTTGTTGGCCTCCTTGCTCGCACATGCTTTTTCAGTTTTGCCCACAAATTTTCTATCGGATTGAGGTCAGGGCTTTGTGATGGCCACTTCAATACCTTGACTTTGTTCTCCTTAAGCCATTTTGCCACAATTTTGGAGATATGCTTGTGGTCATTATCCATTTGGAAGACCCATTTGCGACCAAGCTTTAACTTCCTGGCTGATGTCTTGAGATGTTGCTTCAATATATCCACATAATTTTACTTCCTCATGATGCCATCCATTTTGTGAAGTGCACCAGTCCCTCCTGCAGCAAAGCACCCCCACAACATGATGCTGCCACTCCCATGCTTCACGGTTGGGATGGTATTCTTCGGCTTACAAGCCTCACTCTTTTTTCCTCCAAACATAACGATGGTCGTTATGGCCAAAGTTCAATTTTTGTTTCATCAGACCAGATGACATTTCTACAAAAAGTAATATCTTTGTCCCCATGTGCACTTGCAAACTGTAGTCTGTCTTTTTTATGGCCGTTTTGGAGCAGTGGCTTATTCCTTGCTGAGCAGCCTTTCAGGTTATGTCAATATAGGATGCGTTTTATATGCTTCCTATGGGCGCTATTTTTAACAAATATGGAGTGTCTTTTCATTGTTACAGTGACGACATACAGATCTATGTACCTATAAAACATCATGACAAACAAGCTCTTGACCCTCTCTTAGTTTGTCTGCAGGAACTCAAAACCTGGCTGACAGATAATTTCCTACAATTTAATGAGAATAAAACAGAAATTATCCTGTTTGGACCAAATGTGCTTAAAACAGTGAACAACATTGACTTAGGTATTCGTAGGTATATCTCACTTCTCACGCTAAGAACCTAAGCTTTTTCTTTGATAGTAGCATAAAGTTCGACAATCAAATTAACGAAGTGGTTAGATCAAGTTTTTTCCACCTATGTCGCCTAGCTAAAACAAAACCTTTTCTATCCAGAAACTTTTGAATTGTGATCCATGCTTTTATTTCTTCACGCTTGGATTACTGTAATTCTCTGTACTCTTTCCTGCACCAATCAGCTCTATCCCGCCTGCAGATGGTCCAAAATGCTGCGGCACGACTTTTAACGGGCAGCCGTAAACATGAACACATCACTCCCATCCTGATCTCCTTGCACTGGTTGCCTATCAGATTTCGAACTGATTTTAAGATTTTAACATTTGTCTATAAATCCTTAAACAATCAGGCACCCCATTATCTATGTGATATGGTTCGTCCACATAACCCAACCAGATTATTCAGATCCGGGGATCGTGGACTTCTGTCTGTTCCTAGATCCAGGATGAAGCATAGAGGTGATCATGCTTTTTGTATCACTGGCCCCAAACTGTGGAACAGTTTACCGGATTACCTCAGGACCTCCTCCTCTCTATTTGTTTTTAAATCGTTGCTTAAAACTTTCTTATTTTCATTTACTTTTAATTTGCCTTAAATCATATATGTTTTATTTCTGTTATACTGTGTTGTCTGTGATGCCACTGTACATCACTTTGGTCAACCATAGTTGTTTTTAAATGTGCTCTATAAATAAACGTGATTTGATTTGATATAGGACTTGTTTTACTGTGGATATAGATACTTGTCTACCTGTTTCCTCCAGCATCTTCACAAGGTCCTTTGCTGTTGTTCTGGGACTGATTTGCACTTTTCACACCAAACTATGTTCATCTCTAGGAGACAGAATTCGTCTCCTTCCTGAGTGGTATGATGGCTGCATGGTCCCATGGTGGTTACACATGCATACTATTGTTTGTACAGATAAACATGGTACCTTCAGGCGTTTGGAAATTGCTCCCAAGGATGAACTAGACTTTTTGAGGTCCACAAGGTTTTAGCTGATTTCTTTTGATTTTCCCATGATGTCAAGCAAAGAGGCACTGAGTTTGAAGGTAAGCCTTGCAATACATCCACAGGTACACCTCCAATTGACTCCAATTAGCCTATCAGAAGCTAATTGGCTAATTGCCTAAAGGCTTGACATCATTTTCTGGAATTTTCCAAGCTGCATAAAGGCACAGTTAACTTAGTGTATGTGAACTTCTGACCCACTGGAATTGTGATATAGTCAATTAATAGTGAAACAATCTGTCTGTAAACAATTGTTGGAAAAATTGCTCATGTCATGCACAAAGTGCATGTCCTAAACAACTTTCCAAAACTATAGTTTGCTAATATTAAATCTGTGGGGTGGTTAAAAAAAATGAGTTTTAATGACTTCCTAAGTGTATGTAACCTTCTGACTTCAACTGTATATGGGAAAACTCTTAATATCAAAACTGTAATTTTGAATGATAGCTTACAAACGTGTTTCTTTTATTTTTAGGTTGCTTTTATTTTTAACGGTTCAGTTTAACATTTCTTTTTAATGTATAATTTTTACATTTGTTTGTTTCAGTTCTATTGTTTTTGCAGCTTATTTAATTGTTCATCATTTATATGTTTATTGCTTGCTTTTGTAATATTAATGTATTTATTACATAGTACATTTTGTATATTTTACTACTTTAGATATTGTTTTATTTTTAATGTTGAACAATTTTTACATTTATTGCTTGCTTTTGTTATATTGTCTTTCTGCAGCTGTTTTTTATTTATTTATTTTTTATCCTTTATATATTTTCACACTTATGTAAAGATTTGAGTATGTGTATTTTTTTCCATGGGGGTTGCAATTATATTGGCAAATGTATGACATTTCAGTGTTTTAATCATAAATTAAACCTGAATAAAAAAATTATTCTACACCTTTGCTTTTTTGCCACTTATTTGAAAAATATAAATCACAAAATATGAAAATATTACATTACATATGGGGCTTGGTAATGTTAAGGCTGTTATCTGGCTGCCATTTGAGGATTTTGGCATAACTGTGGTTTAATTACGGCTGCTTTCTGGAGATGTAGGTTAAGTTAAGGCCAATAGGGATGGGCGATACCACTTATTTTCTTTTTGATCCGATACCAAGTACTTTCAGGCCATTATCGCCGATATCGATATTAATACAGATACCTCTATTGAATTTAATTTTTATCAATCCTTTGGATAAAATTAGTAACTTAAATTATTACTAAAAATTTTTATATATTTATAGGCCTAAGAAGAAAATGATTAGGCTGATTTGTTTAATCTTTAAAAATGAGTAAGTATAAGCCACATATAAAACCACAAAATTAACCATAGATATTATTATATGGTTACTATTTCTAAAACTAAGTTACCATATGGATACTACAGTAATGCTGTAGTAAAACCATGGTTAACTGTATCAAAACCTTGGTTACTGCCAAAAAAATAAAAAGAAAAGAAAACATGGTTACTACAGTCGTGGTTACTAGTCATGGTTAATACAATATTAATACAGTAAATCCATGGGTAGTTTTCATAAGGGTATCGTTTATTAATAAGGATTAATGAACAATGTTATTTTCAATGTTTTAACACCTCTTGAAATAAGCTTGTAAAAATGGTCACATAAGCCCATTATAATAAATGTCACATCTAGGTTTGCCATTATTTAGTGTGAATAACTCCAGATGCTGTTTTTCTGTCATTACCTCAGGAAAGCACTGCTCCCTCTTTGAACGAGTGCTATCCTGACTGAAAGGGTAAGCGCTGTCTGACTGCTGGTGTATTTTAGCATTTCTACGCGTCAAGATGAGCAGAGGAAAAAATAGTTCCGGTGCCATGCAACTATATGCTAATAGAATTATTTTTTTCCACTTCGAAGTTTATGAGATTCATTAATATTCACGTTATCTAAATAAGAAGATCACTAGTTTAAAAAAAACAACTTCAGAATCGATATTTTTATGTGAGGATCGATATTCTTGATACCACATCAGTATCGGAAGTATCCATACTTTAGTATCGATCCGCCCATCCCTAATGGCTGAGTTCTGGTGCAGCAGTGGCAAATTGTTTAGCTGTTTTCTGGCTGATGTCTGGGGATTCTGGCACACTTGTGGTCCAATTACAGCTGCATGCTGGGGGGACAGAATAAGTGTGGCTGAGTTTTGGCCTCTTTCTGGGGTGGATACGGCTTACCTTCGGTAGGTGGCTTTCGGGCACATTTTGGACCGTAATTCCACATGGTATGTAGGCCAAAATCGCAGGCTGATCCGGGCCAAGAAAATTTCAAAGGGGTGGGTGGGGGGGGGCAGTGTTCATGTTCAAACCGACAAACACCGGTATTACTGCTGTTTGGATGCTAGGTGGTACTATGGGGTAATTTTCGATAAGCAGGGTTAGGGTTAAGCCTACACCATAAAGCAAAGACACCTTGATTTCAAACTCTGAACTTTATTTTTTATTTATTTTAACTAAAAATTCAAATGAAACTGGAAACAAATTGAGTGCAATTAAAATGTGTGTTGTTCAACTTATTGAAAGATGGCTTGACAACAGTTGTGAAGGGCAACATCTCTTTGGCAAAGAACCTACTTCATCTGTGCATTTTCTACTGGTCGAGTATTTCGTTGTCCGGGAAAATACATCATGTGTGTGAATAAATTCATTTTGTTCCCTCCTTCACTATATATATATCTCGCAATATCCAATTACATCGGCAACCCCCGGGCTGAGGGATCGGTGAATATTCTTGCTTTAGTGATTTTGCATTGAAAATTATATTAATTTATTTAAATCAAATACATTTCTAAATTCAAATTGCACTCCAAACAAAACGAAAAAGCAATTAAGATAATGAAGTGATCAAAAAAATAATATATAAGTAATCACCTTTCCATTTACCATCAGGTAAGTATTCGTCTAAACATGCATGTGGAAAATTACTTACACAAATGAAGACATAAAAACAATTATAAATGTAAAAATAATAATTATCATGATGATAAGAATCACTGAAGTATAAATCATGATTCGAGGTGAATGTGTTTTTGTATTATTTTATGTTTTAATCACAGCTGTATAGGCTGCAGAGTTGTGGTCACAATGAACTGCTCTGTGGAAATAAAGCGAACTGAACTCAAAGCACCTCCTGAGCTGAGATGTCTGAGGTCATTTGCAGCACTCATAGATGATACTGTTCTTGCAAAAAAAAAAAAAAATTCAGAAGACAGAAACAAAGAAAGAGTGAGAACCTTTTACATGCACGTGTTCCACGAGACTGCACACCTCCGTACAAACAGCGTGCCATACATGTGCATAGATGGCTTTTCTGTCATCTGTTCTTAATAACATAATAAAGTGTGTTTCTTCAAGCGCATTCTTCAAGTCTGTGTGTCTACAGGCAAATTATTTGTAATATTAATTTGATGATAATTATAAAAGCCTAATAATAATAATAATAATAATAATTTAATACATTAATGGGAAAACGAGCCAAATATCGTCTTAACATCAAAGGCATCAGTTACTGGCGATCACTCTGACCATCGCTGATCCCCGAGATCATCGTCTATTGGCACAACCTTACTGCAGACTGTAGCGTGATGACGTAGTGGATCAAATCCCATGCGTATTGGATTTTAGTGACGTAGTGGATGTTTTAATGCGCATGCGTATTCACATTTTAATGTTTTGTTTTATTACTGTAGCGTACTTAACCGTCATTAATACAGTATATATTCATATAACACACACACACACACACACACACACACACATTTAGATATCAGGGCTGCACAATTAATTAAAATAAAATTGCGGTATGACATTGTGTGATTACTTAACCTCAAAGGGCTACAGCGACTGAATTAAATTAATAGATCAATCAAGCTGTTTGCTTCAAAGTCTATGCATGCTGCTCTGTCCTGTCTGTATTATGTATAAGCATTATTATAGTGCATTTAGAGTGGTTCTGTGCTCCACAACTCCATCTCATGCTCAGAGTAACAGATGAGCTCCATTTGGTTCCAGATTCACTTTAATTTCACTTTTGCATACTTCAAAGTATGTTTGTCCACTACATGTTAATATACAAATACAAATAATTCACCCCATGGCATTTATGTACAGTGGAGGAGATGTTAAAATGAGGAGCGCATTATAGTGAGGAGTATACTGCTTAATTTATATATTTGCTTTCTGTGGGTGAAGAGGAAAAACAAGGAAAAGTAATTTATTAAATCCATGGTTATGACCATTTTTAAAGCTAAGCTATATTAAACAAACGTCTCAGTGTAATACTTAAATACCAAGTAATAATATACTCCGTGTAATGCATAAAAATGAAAACATCCACTACGTCACCAAAACATCCACTACGCAGAGGATTAGAAAATTAAGCTATCTGGGATGGCTTTGTCGAAACCAATCAAATAAAAAGGCCAAATACTACAACAACTTTGCTTAGCAGGTCCAAACATATTTTATAGGAATAAACACACTTAATAAATAAATAAATAAATAAATAAATAAATAAATAAATAAAGCTGTTTAAACGGTCTGAAGTCAGCAATCGCAGCTGCGATGCTTAACAGTAGAGAAGATGTGAGCCCTAGCAACACTTATACCTCATTTTTATCCGCCGTGATACATCATCTGGGACAGTCAGGTCAACACGACAGAGTATATAACCGAGAGACTGATTCTCAACACGATGTCAGAGATCGGACAGTGACACCAATCATTGTATTTGCCGAAACAACAGCCGTCGTCTTGTATGTGATTTATGACAGCTGGACGACCTGAGGTCTGGTCACGACTTTGATGTTTTAGCAGAAAGTACGAAGTAAGAAACATACACATAACCATTACATAAACCATTCGTAGACCTTGACACTACATCAGTTCGTACTTGAAACGCAACTGACATGTTGGCTAAAAACAAAACTAATTAGATCGGAACCAGTCGATAATTCCCGTGCCTAACACTGAAGCAGATCTGTCTCACATTATATATGAATACTTATGTAAAAGATGCTGCTCTTACGTGAATTCGTTTACTTGAGCTCCACAGTCGTCATGCAAATGTCGTTTCTCTTGGCCTGACATGCGTAGTGCGACGTCTCTTGGACACGAAATACGAATCAAACTATGGCGAAGGTTTAGCCAAAGTCTCTCTAGCAAGTCAATCCACTGTCGGCCATCTTTGGAACACTCTCGGGAGGTTATTTCAAGTCATGCTAGTGCAGCTCCTATCTACTTGAATGGGGAAAGATCGAAATCTCAAAGATAGTTGGTTAAGATTACGATCAAAGAACATATTTCAAATCATCAATAAAATCTGATAATATTGGAATCATAAATTATGCTTCTTTACCTCATATTACGCTAAAACGCAATTTTCCCGGTTTGTATAGCTAATGCGCATGTGCTTTAGCGAGTTGATTGACAGGCGATGTCTGTATCTAAAAGGTGATTGGCTCTTTTACCTGTAAGGCGGGACTTCCTTTCCACGTAAGTTGTGCGCTAGAGCTTCTTGGTTGGGCGTTCCATTTTCTCCCATTCATTTAAATAGAAGTTGCCCGTCTCTGCTAAATACTCTCTGGTTTAGCTCATGAATATTAATTATGTCCTTCTGACGTTGCGTGGTTAAAGGTATAGTTCACCCAAAAATGAAAATTATCTCGTCATTTACTCACCCTCATATCAACTCAGACGTGTAAGACTTTCTTTCTTCTGCTGAACACAAAGAAAGATTTTTAAAAGAATATTTCAGCTCTGTAGGGCCATACAATGCAAGTGAATGGTGGCAAGAAATCAGAAGATCCAAAAAGCAGATAAAAGCAGTATAAAAGTAATCCATAAGTCTTACGTGGTTAAATCCATATCTTCATAAGTGATATGAGATCAATATTTAAGTCGTTATTTATTTATTTATTTATTTTGCTATAAATCTTCACATTCACTTTCAGATGTGAAAGTGAAAGTGGAGATTAATAGTAAAAAAGGGACTTAAATATTGATCTGTTACTCACCCACACTTATCATATCACTTCAGAAGATATGGAATTAGCCACTGGTGTCGTATGGAGTCGTTACTTTTATGCTGCCTTTATGTGCTGCCTTTTCATTATATAATGCTTAAAAGATTATTAAAACTGTAGTGCTGCCCATATCCACCATTAAAAGCTGATGCTTAAATAACCCCCTTTTACAGTATAAAAGAATAAGAGTATAAAAGCATAAAAAATGTATTTAAACTAAATAACAAAAACTATTTTTTTTTATTATTTATAATCTCTTTTTAAGAGATTTTACAATATGGGAAATTTCAATTAGAACGACTTCAAATCTGGGCAAAGTATAATATTATTATTATTATTATTATTATTATTATTATTATTATTATTATTATGAATAAAGTATTTGCAATGCAAAAAAAGTAAAAAAAATGTAATATAGCTGCAAGCAGCAATTAACAGGGTTCAAGCCTTTAAGGTCCCATTAGGTGCATATGCAACAGATATTAAGTATTAATTAGACAGCCTGTTAGCAACTAAAACAATGTTAAACTGCCTTAATTTTCAGAAACATCAGGTAAAGTAGCACAGAGATCTGGTATTTTTTTACATTCCTGACTGTTATTGCATCACCAAGAGGTAGAGGTGCAATTTTTTTTTTCATGTGTCCTCAAATAAGTGTTTTAAATTTGGTGAGAATATCTTATTCCATTCAAGAATTTTAACCATTTAAGAAAAAGTGGCCACGCCCACTTCAAACGTTTTGTCCTACTGTTGCAACAGTGCATGGAAAGTTAAATTTTTTTTTAGAATTATTGATACTGGGTCTCCAAAGAATCTTTCTGCACAGGTTTGGTTCCGATCGGGTGAACGGACTAGGACTAGTTCAAATAGCTGCTAAAAGTTCATTGGTCGATGCCGGCCATGTTTTTCAAGATATGTGACTGTCCTCATGGACCTTGATGGCACCATAGACAAAGACACTGCATGCAAAATTGTCAAATTTTGTCTTAAAAAAAATCAAGAATATCGATCCTCACATAAAAATAAAGTCAATTGGACCAACGGTTCCATAGTTAGAGCAATTTTTAGATTTTTAATTATTATAGCACCACCAAAAGGTAGAGACGCGCAATTTTTTTGGGTGTCCTCAGAATGACCCCTTACATATTTGTTCCAAATTTGGTGATAAAATCTCATTCCCTTCAAGAGTTATAACCGTTTTAGTAAAAGTGGCCCAACCTGCTACGTACGTTTTGGCGTACATTTGAGACGATGAATCGAAAGTTCAAACTTTTTTTTTGATAATTATTCATAATGGGACTCCAGAGAATCTTTCTGCACTAGTTTAGTTCCGATCAGGCGAACGGCCAAGGACTAGTTCGAAAAAGTTTTTTTTTTTTTTTTTTTAAATAATCTCAAATATTTAACAAATGATTTGAATCTCACCAATGGTTCTTGAGACAATGTTGTTCAGAAAGAGGAGGTCTACCATATGGTATGATTAACGTGTTTCTTTGTGAAAGACAGCCGTTTATACATCAATTTACACGCATGTAAAACGCGATAGCGCCTCCCAGTGACCAATTATTTTTTTCACATTTTGCACAGACCTCTTGGGCCAAGAGACAAATGGCACTTTTCCACTGCACGTTACGGTTCGACTCGACTCGACTCTGCTCGCTTTACTTTTCTGAGCTTGTTTTTCCACTGCAGTTTAATGCCACCTCAACGTGGGTGGGATTATAGGCTGATCGTCATAGTTGCGCCGCCTCTACTGCCGTGACATCATCTTAAACGCGACACAAACATTACTGACCATAAAACAATAACACGACCGCTAGCTGTTAGCTACTAGCTCATTGTGCTGCATAAAGCAGTTGTTGCATGGTGATTTTACACAAGTTAAATTGTCCTGGTTGTTTTAGAAGCAAGCTTTCCAGAAGCTGGTCAACTAAATAAAGTGAAGCTTTCAAACAGAATATAGAGTTAACGTAACAAAACGTACCATCCTCCATCGTAGACTCCAACAACGCCGAGTCCAGGGCTCTCTCCCTCCCATTGCTCACCGGCCTATTGCTATAGATAGCATCCATTTGGTCAAACCACTTCCACTTTCTTCGGTTTGAACCACTCCAGCTGTTGTGGACCTTGATGGTTCTGTAATCACTTTTAAGTTTTTTTTTACTTTTCCCTACACTGTTGGTAGGTCCGGTGCGGCCAACAGCTGAGACACTTCCTGAAAGACTTTTTCATTTCGCGTCGTTTCATTCGTCACTAACAAGAGGAATGTCTGCACCTCGTTTATTGACCACGGCATGGTTTTGCGCACAGCCATTTCTTTTTACAATTTGAAAGTCACGTGAACAAATGATATTGCTGTCGCTATTGCAAAATTTAAAACTAGCGGGTTGATGTCCCGTGTCGCAAATCCAGTGACACTGGTAGTGACGATTCTCTCTGACCAGTCAGTGATCTGCAGGGTTTTGACGTTACATTTAGTATCGGCTCGGCTCGCTTGGAACCTCAACCGAGGTGGTACTAAAAAAAGTATCAGGTGCCAGGTACTATCCACAGTGAAAAACCCCCAAAAAGTGAGCAGAGTCGAGTCGAGTTGAGCTGTACCGTGCAGTGGAAAAGCCCCAAAATAGGCCTTCCACGTTTCGTTTCGATCCGCCTTTTGTAACCTTGTTTTTCAACCTGCTTAAAGTTGATTGTTTTTGTTTGTTTGTTTGTTTGTTTGTTTGTTTGTTTGTGTTTTGTTTTGTTTTATTGCGAAAAAATTTTCGTGACGGAAATTAAATCCGGAGATAGCCATTTTGTTCATATTGAGCCAAGGATTCAAATGATATAAGGCACTTGAGTTGTGGCCATTGTGGCAAACGGTTCAAGAGTTATGGCCCAAAAAGCGTTTGCCTTTGTTATAGTGCCCCCCATTGGCCAATCGGGGCGAGTCCATGCGTACGGCTCGCCAGCTGGAGTACTACCCAAAGGTTTCAAGTCTCTAGGCCTTATGGTTTGGTCTGCACGATCAGTTTTACCAGAGAAAAATAATAATAATCCTGACAAATACAATAGGGTTTCAGCCCTATGGGCTTGAATCCCTAACAACATGTTCAGCAGCATGATTACTACAACCCCAATTCTGAAAAAGTTGGGACAGTATGAAAAATACTAATAAAAACAAAAAGTAGTGATTTGTAAATTATATTCAGCCTTTGCCATATTTAAAGCACTACAGCTACACATTATATGATGTTTTACCTTGCGAAATTCATTGTTTTTTGAAAATGTACAGTAATTTCAAATCAGATGATTGCAACATGCTCCAAAAAAGTTGCGACAGGGGCCATTTAAGACAAATAAAAATTTGACAAGTTGAAACAACAAGGTGATGTGAAACAGGTGAGGCAATCATGTCATGGTATATAGGGAGCCTCCAAAAACAGCCTAGTCCTTCAAGAGCAAGGATCATTCAAGATTTGTCAATTTGCCAAAAGATGCTTCAGCAAATAATCCAGCACTTTGAGAACAATGTTCCCCAAAGTCAAATTGGAAGGATTTTGGGCATTTCACCCTCTACAGTGCACAATATAGTTAAAAGATTCAAGGAATCTGGTCAAATCTCGGTGCGTAAAGGGCAAGACAAAAACCACTTCTGAATGCGCGTGATCTCTGATCCCTCAGATGTCACTGTCTTAAAAAACGGCAGTCATCTGTAATGGATATCATGAACATGGGCTTGGGATTACTTTAGTAAACCTTTGTTAGTCAACACCACTCGCCGATATATCCACAGATGCAAGTTAAGACTTTACTATGCAAAGCAGAAGCCCTACATCAACACTGTCCAGAAGCGCTGCCAACTTCTCTGGCCTCCGTCTCATCTTAGATGGAAAGTAGAACAGTGGAACTGTTTTTTTTTTGGTTCGAAGAGTCCACATTTCAAAAAGTTTTTGAAAAACACAGCCATCGTGTTATCCGGGCCAAAGAGGAAAAGGACCATCCAAGCTGCTATTAGCATCAGGTCCAAAAGCCAGTGTGTGTATGGGCCAGGGGTGTGTCAGTGCCCATGGCATGGGTAACTCGCACATCTGTAGAACACCATGAATGCAGACAGATATGTAAAAAGATTTTGGAGCAACATATACTGCCATCTAGCACCATCTTTTCCAGGGGCGTCCCTGCATTTTCCAGCAGCACAACTTCAAACCACATACTGCCTGGATTTTAAGTGCATGACTATGTAAGCAGAGAGTGTGGGTGCTAGATCGGCCTTCCTGCAGTCCTGACCTGTCTCCAAATGAGAATGTGTGGCGCATTATGAAGCACCCCATACTACAACGAAGACCCCGTACAATTGTGTAGCTAAAGACATACATAATGGATGAATGGGGCAGTTTCACTTTCTAAACTTAACAAACTTGTGTCTTCAGTACCCAAATGCTTAATAAGTGTTATTAGAAGAAATGGTGAAGTTTCCCAATGGAAAACACTCGACTGTCCCAACTTTTTTGGAGCGTGTTGCAATCATTTGATTTGAAATTACTGTAAATTTAAAAATAACAATGAAATTCACAAGGTAAAACATCATATAATGTGTAGTTGTAGTGCTTTCAATATAGCAAAGGGTGAATATAATTTACAAATCACTCTTTTTTGTTGTTTTTATTATTATTTTTCATACTGTCCGGAATTCATACTGGAATTCATAAAAAGTTAATACTTTTTCGGAATTGGGGTTGTACATGAAAACTAGAAAATATATCTTTCATTAATAAAATTATAATTTTATAAAGAGAGCCAAATAAAAATTAAAATTCTCCCAAAAGGGTTGTATATGATGCAGACTTTCTTCCTACATCCAACAGACTACACATACATTAGATATGTATCTAGAAGACAAACTAAAAGTTTGGGTATTATTCTTCTCTCACCAAGCACCCACTTGCTAACGTCTGACTTTCAGCTAATCAGTGTGGCTTACAGCTTGAACGTCACGTAACGTAGGCTAATTAATATTCATAAGCAAAGCTTCCGCCATAGTAGAATTCTAAGATTAATTTCGCAGACTGGACTAATGTTTTTTTCCCAAAACATTTTATTAATGAGCACATAAATAACTGAGTTTTAAAGAGTTTTAAAAAAAGTTTACAATTAGTTAAGATTTACAGTTACATTACAGTATATTTAATCGACATATTTGTACATTGAAATTACTTTTTGTTATAACAGTAAATACATATTTATTTCCCCTTTCTGAGCAAAATATATAGTGCCACTGCCAGGTCAAATTAATAGTATAATAGGAGTCGAGAAATAACTGGTGCGCAATATTTAAAGGGGAGACTGAAGGGAGATCCTGTCCACCCAACAGTGCTTTTTCATCCTCCTCGTTTACGTCTTTGACTCCGCCTCTCCACGGTCCCTGCCTAGTGCTCAATCACGAGCAGCGGACGGAGAGACCACCATTCTCTGCTGTTGTTGTTTATCTGTGCTGCCGGCTGATCTTTTGATATAATGGCCTCCGATGGTATGGATGAACGATCACCGCTGTTGTCAGCACCGAACTCGGGGAATGTCACGCCCACAGCTTCGCCGTACCTGCAGGATCAGAGCCCGAGAGGTAAATGTGAATTGTGAATAACGTAGGAGTGCTGAATCATTTTGGTCGGACAGTAGTGAGCACTGATCTGTAGCAGCCATCAGCCCATTTATGTGATACATTGTCTCAAAACGACATGCAGTAACAGCTCAGATGAGTCGGTCGTGTAAGAAGAACGGGCCTCGATCAACACTGGACATTACGTTGGCATCGCAGCCTAAAGTGATGGGTGCAAAATGTTGCATTCCTGGATACGCTAATTAAATAATGAATTCATTTAACAGCTAATTATTATACAGTGCTTGATAGCTTATTAAACGTGTACTTTAAATTTTAGGTCAACTGATACCCGTTCCGTATAATTTGCGGGGGTATTTCGTTTCGTGGTCAATTTGACATTTAGCTCGCTGTTAGTGATGTGTTGCTTTCATTCGTGAGCTGGTAGTTTGAGACACTGTAGCAGTGCCAGTCATCACGTAGGCCCAGACCACATTATATTGGGACTATCCTGTAAGCATATTACAGATGAATCGTCATAACACTTGTTTGCACATGCATAAGACACACTATTACAAGTACAAACAAACTAGAAAAAGAAGAACATTTTCAATTTCACAAAGTTACCATGAACAATTTTGGTTAGCCAGGAACGTTGATTTCACGGAAATGTTGTTTCAGGTTGTGCAAAAGGTTTCCCTAATGTTCCTTAAAGGTTCCATTAAAGGAATAGTTCACCCAAAAATGGTGAATTTACTCACCCCCATGCCATCTAAGATGTGTATGACTTTCTTTCTTCTGCGGAACACAAACGAAGATTTTTAGAAGAATATTTCAGCTCTGTAGGTCCATACAATGCAAGTGAATGGTGACCAGAACTCCAAAAGCTCCAAAAAGGGGATAAAAGCAGCAAAAAAGTAATCCATAAAACTCTAGTGATTTAATTAATGTCTTCTGAAGCGATCCAGTTGGTTTTGGTTGAGAACAGACCACAATGTAACTCCTTTTCACTGTACATCTTGACAGCAGTCTCCTTGGCGATTATGATTTCAAGCTCGATTACACTTCCTAATAGCGCCATGTAGCGCTCTGTGCATACGTCAAGCACTAGGACGTGTAATTGAGCTTGAAATCTTGATCGTGGCTAGAGACTACAATGACAAGATTTACAGTGAAAAAGGAGTTACATTTTGGTCTGTTCACCCAAAACCAACTGGATCGCTTCAGAAGACATGGATTAAACCATTGGAGTTTTATGGATTACTTTTATGCTGACTTTATTTCCTTTTTGGAGCGTCAAAGGTCTAGGCACAATTCACTTGCATTGTATGGACCTACAGAGCTGAAATATTCTTCTAAAAATCTTCGTTTGTGTTCCGCAGAAGAAAGAAAGTCAAACACATCTTGAATGGCATGAGGGTGAGTAAATGATGAGAGAATTTTCATTTTTGGGTGAACTATTCGTTTAACCTCTGAATTCCTAACTTATCTGCAACTGTACTGCAACATCAAAAATCATCATCAAATCCTTTGTTTGCTTAATTTATGCTTTTCTCACAGTGATTGTGAATGGGCATAACCACTATAGACACTGAGGAGTGCATGTGATGTGCCCCCTTTATTCAAATTAATATGTTAATCAGTATGCACTTTTCGGGCCTGGGTAGCTCAGCGAGTATGACGCTGACTACCACCCCTGGAGTCACAAGTTTGAATTCAGGGCATGCTGAGTGACTCCAGCCAGGTCTCCTAAGCAGCCAAATTGGCCCGGTTGCTAGAGAGGGTAGAGTCAACCTCCTTGTGGTTGCGATTAGTGGTTCTCGCTGTCAATGGGGCGCGTGGTAAATTGTGTGTGGATCGCGGAGAGTAGCATGAACCTCCACATGCTGTGAGTCTCCACGGTGTCATGCACAGCGAACCACGTGATAAGATGCGCGGATTGACAGTCTCAGAAGCGGAGGCAACTGAGACTTGTCCTCTGCCACCCGCATTGAGGTGAGTAACCGCGCCACCATGAGGACCTACTAAGTAGTGGGAATTGGACATTCCAAACTGGGAGAAAATGGGATAAATAAAAAAAAATAAAAAAAATAAAATAAAAATAAAAATGCACTTTTCAATTAACAATTCCAAACTTTTACATATAATTATAAAAAGATACTAGTCTGGAATCGGAATCGGGTCTGATACAGCACTCATGTACTTGTACTCGTTCTCGTAAAAATACTCAGATGCCAAAAACCAATACCATCTGATGTACAAATGTCATTACACATTTTGCCGACACTGTTCATAGCTTTTAGAGCTCCTTGGCTCATACATAGAAAACACCATCATGAGCATAACGTGATCTGTTTGTAGCAGATGACAGCAAGCAGAGCGCTAATTCGATTTGTAGCGTGAGGCACATACAGACTACATATTTATTTAATTAAATAGCAATCTTTTGTGGTTTAATAATCACTTTGAGCCACGTAGAGACCTGCTTTTCCAGAGGTGAGAAGCTACTGTCAGAAATACAGAAACAGAAAGAGCTTCAAAATAAAAGCTGCTGCCAAAATAAAAGCAAAAAGTACGTTTTTAATGGAAAAACGTGAAACGAAATATATCACTACTGTGTAGTTATGTAATATTCACTCTAATACTACAGTAGTATGAATAATAATAATAGATCAATAGTAGGTGTATAATACTCAAGCAATATCACACATCTGTGATGCTCTGTTATGCAGCATTTTATTTGACAAAATATAACTCCAATGTGGTATTTTGTATTGTGCTGTGAGGTTCCGTATAAAAGCACTTAATTTGATTTAAAAAAGAATACAATATTATGTTGAAAATTAATTGTTCTATTTTCATTTGATTAAAGTTTTAATGAATTAATTTATTTAGACACCATTTTGATGATAAAATTGATAAACTGTTGATATGGAATTCAGAAAAAAAAAAAAACAGGTATCAGTGTCAGTGAGTACTGAAAAGAAAGTATCGCTACTCGTACTTGTTCTCAAAAAAAAAAAATGGTATTGGATGGGACATCCTTAGGCTTTAATGATAAATGAGGGTTACAAAAACTGAACAGACAAGTTCACATTTTGAAATACTTTTAAGAAGAGAAGCACAGATGATGGTATTTCCTTTATGAATATAGACTCTGTAAACTGTTTGTCCTAGTGTACTATAGCTTTATGATCTGGCCTAGTATTTCAAACCCCTGGATAAAGTCTGTTTCTTTCGCTCTTTTTGACCGTGAGCATTAACTCACGAGGTGAATGAGAGGGATTAGCTTTGCCTGTTGAGGGAGGAACTGCTGAGCTGGGCTCTAGTCTGTGCACAACATTGCTTAGTGTGCTGAGATTGTTTTTTTTTATTCTGCATTTGCTGTATGAAGCCAAACCTACATTAATTAAAACACCTGTGTGGACTGAACTACATTGTAAGCTCGTGATTTATGAGCTATCCAGTTAGAGATATTGGTGAGAATAGGAAAAAGGATAAGAAACAGCATTGACCTTGTCTGACATTAAATAATTGGGTTTTATTTTAGTGATATGTGATCAGTCCTCTGAGGTAAATACCAGACCAAATAATTGTCTCTGCTCTGGTCATGTCATCTGATTTCCACAGGAATTTTTGAAAATAGACAAATATAAAATAATAGTCCATCAAAACTCTTGAAGGTGTAGGTGCAGACACATATTTTGATATTACAAGCAGTTTAAAAGGTCTACAGTAAAACTTCTGGCACTAAACTAAAGATGATTGGAATAAAAAAGAAAACATTAGTTAACATGAACTTACAATGAACTAAACTTTTACAGCATTTATTAATCTTGGTTAATGTTAATTTCAGTGTATAGTAATACATTTTTAAAATCAAAAGTTGTATATGTTAACATTAGTTAATGCACTATAACTAAACATGAACTAACAATTAAGCTTAGTAAATGCTGTAAAAATATATATTGTTAATTTTTAGTTCATGATACCTAATGCATTAACTAATGTTGACGAATGGAACCATATTGTAGTGTTACCAATTTTTTTATTTTTTTTATTTAACAAATACACATTTTGAATCGTTATTGATATTATTGTGTTTGAAAGCACTCTCTTCTGCGAGTTACCTCACTAGCAAGCTAGATTACCAATTTGTTAATGTTCCTTTGTTGGAGCATGTTTAGCTCTATTTAAATGTAAATAATTAAATATTCATATTTAGCTTTAGATTAGGTTTAAGAGTATATCTCTAGTTCAGATTTAATAATTATTTCACTGTATGCACATAACATTTAAAAAATAGACTGTGAGTCTAGAAGCACAGTCAGCACAGCAAATTATCCGTGATTAAGGATTAAGAGTAAAAACTGGGATAGGCATTATAAATTTACCAATCACAGGGAATGTGTACATGACTTGGACGCTAAGAATAATGCCCTACAAAACGCAGTAACTATGCTTCAGTTCACATGTTCAAGGTATAATGGATGGCCTACAATCCCAGACTATTGTAAATGTATGCTAATGCTAAATCAATACCCGCTACTCTTGGGATGCCCAGCCTCTCTCAGATTTTATACATGATAGTAAGACGGACAGAGTGGGAGTTGCAACAACAGCTGGCTGCAGTCTCCAGGGTTGGGAAAAGGCCTCTCTCATCTTACATGCGGTTCAGGCTGGTGTCAGAGGAACGAGACCTGGACTTTCCACCTGCCCATGGAGAGTTGGCAGATACTATATTAGTTTGTGAGACATAAAGTATATGTCTTAATTCTGTCATGAAGACACCTAGTAAAAAATACATTAATGCATACCAAACATGTGTGAGTCAGCAGTTCAAGCTTATGCTGTATTTAAAGATGGCAACAGCATCCAAAAAGGGTTAAAAATCCATCCTCGCCCTTCTTTGTCAAAGAGATTTGCCTTGAGCTGTCAAAATTAACACGTTAACGCATGCAATTAATTTAAAAAAGTTTAACGCATTAATTTTTCTTAATCACGATTAACCATTTACCATTAATAAAGCATAAACCAGCATAAACACTGGTTTGAAGGGTGGAACCTTTGCGATGTGTCTGCTTGGAGTCTTTACACAGATGTACACACCTCAAACACACAACAGTGATTCAGTGTCAGTGATATCGTGATGGGGAAAGGAGCACTTTGCGTTGTTGAAATGAGAATTGTGATAGAAATCAAGTATTTTTCAGCCTAAGTAAGGCACATTTTAATTACCACAGAAGCACAGCTTAACTATAGTCTTAACTTAACCAGTCTTAACTATCACCAAAACGCAGAATGAGACTTTTTTGTCTGCAAGCGCTTTTCATGTGGAGTTCAAAGCGGCGCTTGACACTGATGCACTGACACGAATCATGCTGGCTGATTAATATCGTAGAGGATGAGAGTTTAGAGATGTAATGCCCATTGCAATGAATATGCAAACTATGTGGGGACTAGTTCTTTCAATTAGTCAAACTCCCACTTAGACTGCCTTGTAAACGTTTAATGTTACTTGAATTGGTGCTATTTTAGTGCATTTCTTGTAGAAGGCTTTGTTTGGAAACTGTTAATAAAGCATTATATTGTTACATATTGTTTTGTTTTCTTTCCTAAGAAGGAAATAAATGCATTTCATCAGGAAAAAGATGTATATTTAAATTTCAGATGAAATACCACAAATTATGTCATTAATCACGATAAAAAAATGTAATCGACTGATAGCATTTATTTATAGTAACCTTTTGTTAAATCTATTGAAAACAAGAAAGAGATGCTTAACTGATTTTTCCTAGCCTTAAAGGTGCATTCATATAATGTCCATAGTCGTCTTGGATTTTTTTTTAAATTTAAAAAATAAAAATAATAAAACCTCCTAAAAAAAGAAACAGCAGTAGTGTAAGCAGTCAACCAGAAAACAGGATTTAAAAGTGTGTAAACAGGTGACATTTCCAGACAACACTAAAAGTATACTGGAGAAAGAAAAAGAGAGCGATGAAAAGCTGAATTTCTTGATGACATTGGTAATGACTTGCAGGTAAGTCAGGTGTGAATGCACTTCCAACATTCTGGTTCAGCAGGATGGTTTCCTGATAAGATAGAATGCAGAGAGGGGCAGTTTACTAAAGCCCTAGGTATACTTTCATTTTGACGTGAATGCTCAGCGTCTATGTACAGTGGAACGGGAGTCTGTCAAAGTATACACCATATAACTGTGCGTGCATATACACAGGCGGTTGGCGCATGCACATTATGGCTGCTATGTGACACCAGACTATCTCTTCAAGAGTTTGGACCCATAACCATGTCTTTATTTTCCTTTAGACTCGAGTTATTCAAATGCAGTGACATATCTCCAGACCTGCTCACACATGCGCTCTTGACTTGCACATCCAGTGTTGTTCTTTTTACCTACATTTCCTGATTTTCTTCATGACAGCAACGGCTCAAAATGTAGCACGTTCAGTGCTCGCGCACTCTGGTGATGACGAGATTTGCGTCACTCGTCCCTCTGACCGAAGTATACTTTGGGCTTAATGCATTACTCAATATAGAGTTACTATGTGGTTATTACATATCTAGTTCGGTCAGAAAAGAGTTTAGAGAAAATAATATTCAAGTGCTCAATCATTCCCACAGTTACAGTTATAAAGTGAGAAGTATGGATTGTGCAATAATAAACACACCCTGCATTATATCATATTGCATCTCTTGATTGCATTGTTTTAGTTTATCTCATGATTACATTGTGTTTAATGTCAAGTTTGTTTGTTTTTTGTCATTTGCAAAGCAAAAGTAAGTAAATTAAATATTCATATAGTGTAGAAAGAAAGAAAGCAGTATTGGGTCAGGAGCACTGCAGTAGAAACTGATCAAATGCAATAAATAATAGGTAAGTGACAGATTTTAAAGGTGCACTCAGTAATTTTTTCCTCATTATAAAAGTTTAACTCCTAAAGACAATTTTGAAATACATACCTGTTGCAGGCTTGTTGACAACATGATCACACGTGAAGTCGGAATGATCTTTCCGATAGTTTCAGTACCCTATCACATCAAATACTGTATATATTACATATATCATCTCTGAGGAGAGTCTACTCCTCCATAGGTCGCAAATACTTGATGTCCAGACTCTGCAGAAGTCATAGCAGCTTTAGTTGTCTATTTTACATTTTTTTATATAGATTTGTAAGTTTAGCATTCATCAATCAAAAGAATGATTAATTCATCTCTTACTTGGTAATATAGCTAATACTAATACAACATTCAGCTCAATGTTTGTTCCATGCGTTAGGCTGGCAAATCACACTTCTGCCGTTGTTTATGCACAAAATTGTAAATTTTCCTATTGCTAAGTAATGTTAATATTTTGCATTTTATTAGGACTTTGTAGTTTAGAATCAGAATCAGAATGAGCTTTAATGCCAAGTATGCTTACACACACAAGGAATTTGTCATGGTGACAGAAGCTTCCAGTGCAAAGAGAATGCAACCATATATACATACATACATACAAACATTTACATTTAAACATATACAGTATACAAATAGTAACATAAAAATAAAAAAATATGACATAACAGATAAATAAAAAGAGAAATATAAAATAGAGCAATGTTGTTCGAATATTTTATATACAGATATACAGTTATGTGCAGGTGATGTATGGAAGAAGAGGAAGGATATGTTAAAAAATATAAACGAAATATAGAAATAAGTGGGAATGGATGGATTGAATGTTGCACATGGTTGTATTGACAAAAAGGAAAGTATTTGAGGGCAATTTTAACTGTTCATGAGAATCTGTTCCTGTGCCTGGCTGTTCTGGTGCTCAGTGCTCTATAGCGCCGGTCAGAGGGAAACAGTTCGAAAAGGAAGTGTGCTGGGTGAATGGGGTCAAGAGTGATTTTACCAGCCCTTTTCATTACTCTGGATGTGTACAGTTCTAGCGGGGTGGGTAAGGGAGTGCCAATAATCCTCTCAGCAGTCCAAACTATCCTGTAAAGTCTTCTGATGTCTTACTTGGTAGCTGAACCAAACCAGACGGTTATAGAAGTGCAGAGGACAGACTCAATGGCTGCTGAGTAGAACTGTATCAGTAGTGCCTGTGGCAGGTTGAACTTCCTCATCTGGTGAAGGAAGTACAACCTCTGCTGGGCCTTTTTCAAAATTGAGCCTATGTGGGTCTCCCACTTAAGATCCTGTGAGATGGTAGTGCCCAGGAACCTGAATGACTCCATTGCTGCCACAGTGCTTTTCAGAACGTGAGCAGAGTTAATGCTGTGGTGTTCCTCCTAAAGTCCACTATCATCTGTACTGTTTTAAGCGTGTTCTGCTCCAGGTAGTTTTTACTGCACCAGATGGCCAGCTGTTCAACCTCCCTTTTGTATGCAAACTAATCGTCATCTTGGATGAGGCTGATGACTGTAGTGTCGTCTGTGGACTTCAGGAGCTTAACAGAGGGGTCCTTGGCAGTGCAGTCGTTTGTGTACAGGGAGAAGAGTAATGGGGAGAGTACACATCCCTGGGGTGCGCCAGTGCTGTTTGTATTTGTGCTGGAGGTGAATTTCCCCATTCTCACTAACTGCTGCCTGTCTGTCACAAAGCTGGTGATCCACTGACAGGTAGAGGCAGGAACAGAGAGCTGGGTTAATTTAGTCCATAGGAGAGCAGGGTTGATGGTGTTAAAAGCCAAACTGAAGTCAACAAATAGTATCCTTGCATAAGTCCCTGGTCAGTCTAGATGTTGAAGCAGTGTTGCCACTAAATGTATTTTGCAGCTGTGCGGTGCCACTGCTGAATTATGAGCACCACTGTTGGGATTTCACATGGTTAATTTAATATTCTTGACCCAACATAACACTTGCCAGCCCCAGTTAGCTGTGTGCTTTGTACACTGCGAAAGAGACTTGGTGATTCCCTACAGAGTTGGGGGATGGTGTCTTGTAGTTTGTAATGTCCTTCAGGCCTCTCCACACTGATGCAGGGTCATTAGCTGAGAACTAACCATCACTTTACGTCCTTACTACAGGTTTAGCTGATTTTAGTTTCTGCCTGTAGATCGGAAGAAGATGAACCAGACAGTGATCAGATAGTCACAAAGCTGCTCTAGGGACAGAGCGATATGCATCCTTTAATGTTGTATAACAGTGATCCAGTGTATTTCTGTCTCTAGTGGGGCATGTAATGTATTTAGGCAGTTCACGTGTGAGATTTGCCTTGTTAAAATCTCCAAGAATAATAATAAGCGAGTCCAGGTGTTGCTCCGTGTCTGTGATCTGATCAGCCAGCTGTTGCAGCGCTGCGCTCACACACGCTTGTGGAGAAATGTAAACACTCATAGGAATAAATGAGGAGAGTAGTAGAAGGTTTGCAGTTTATGAAGAGCGCCTCTAAATTAGGACAGCACATCTTCTTCAGCGTTGTTACATATGTACACCAACATTCATTGATGTAAAAACACGTTCAACCTCCTCTCGTTTTCCCCATTAACTCCACGATGCGATCCGCTCTGAACAGCTGGAAGCCCCGTAGATGTAATGCGCTGTCCAGAATGGCTTCACTCAGCCAGGTTTCCATGAAGCACAATGCAGAAGAATTTGCAAAGTCCTTTGTAAAGAACTTCACAACAGGATGGAAGGAGGATGCAGGGAACCGGATTTCTTCACACACAGATCAGGCTTTAATTGGTAACTTTCTGGGCTTACAGCTTCACAATGAAACTACTTCACAAATACACATCAGCTTCACATTTATATATCACATTTATATTTCAGCTTTACAGCAGGAGTCTTGTTCCCTAACTCTCTCTGCTTCTGTCACTGGTGTAGTCGCTTTTATGCCGCTCTCCCCAAGCTCACTAGAGTTGAAAACAGGTGTTAATCATAATCTGGCTCAGTTGTCTGCGCCCTTACCGTTTCTCTCTCTCCGGGTGGACGCTCGACCACGCCCCCGCTGCTACATCCTTATTTTTGCAGGTGAGAAGTAATTTGTCCATTTTGTTAGGAAGAGAGCGGAGATTTGCTAGATGGATGCTTGGCAGCGCGGTTCGAAAGCCGCGCTGTCGGAGCTTGACCAGTGTGCTGGCTCGCTTCCCACGTTTGCATCTTTTAGCTTAAATAGCACCGCTGCTCCTCCAACTAAAATGTCAAACAGAACGTCCGAATAATCAAAAACCGGTAAAAGATTGTCTGGCATGTGCTGCCGAATAATCAGCAGCTTGTCTCTGGTAAAACTGATCGGAAATAAATTACTAAACACAGGACAAACAAACAAAAACATCAAAATAACTGGAGAGCTCCACACCGAGGTGGCCATCCACGGTGCCATCTTTAAATTAGTTAATGTAGTTCACATAGTTCATGGTAATATTTATAAATTTCATTTTTGATTTTAAACTTATGTACGATAAACAATTGGTACTTTTTTGGGCCACCACTTAATGTCCAATTTAATATCTGGGTCCTTAAAGAAATGTTCTGGGTTCAAAACATATAGTACTTTAACATAGACACTGTTTCAAAACTATAGCCACAAGACATAAACTTTATACATGTTTACATGATTTTAGTGTGATAAAATCTGTCTATAAACATTTACATAGACACTGTTTCAAAAGAATAGCCACAAGACAAACATTATACATGTTTACATGATTTTAGTGTGATAAAATCTGCTATTTACCAGAGTTGAAGCGTTTTGCAGATTACAGGGATTACTGGTGTTGCGTATCCATCATGGATATAACTTTACACAGATGAGGTTAGGAAGCATGTTATCACCCTAAATCATGTTAACAACCTGTATAATGTTTATGTACTTTTGAAACCATTTGTATTTTAATGAACTGGGCCCATTCACTTCTGATGTAAGTGCCTTATTATAACCGTGATTTTTACTTGTTGTTATTTTTTTTTGTGAAATATTGCTCTAAACAACTTCAAGACATTTATGTTTGCTTTTTTCTCTTACAGCCGAATTACCTCCGCCCTACACAGCCATTGCCAGTCCAGATGCAGGGGGAGTGCCTGTCATCAACTGTCGTGTGTGCCAGTCTCTTATAAATCTGGATGGCAAGCTCCATCAGCATGTGGTGAAGTGCACCGTCTGCAACGAAGCAACGGTAAGAGACCTATCTGCAGCTCGTGCTTAGTCATCCACAATTCTCTCTCTTTTCCTCTAGCTCTTTTTCAAGCTATGTACATTCGTTTTTTTTTTGTTTTGCATGAATTCATGTGAACTTTGAAGGGACAAAGTTTGGTTATCCAACCAAACATCAGCCATCAACATCAGATATATAGTTCTCATAGAGATTTTAGTAATTGTGTTGTATGCTCATGGAACTGAATTGTGATGTAATTGGATTGCCTACATGAAAAATACTTTGCATAAACTCTGGCAAGTCGATGAATGGATGCTTAATCTGAGCTGCAATGTCACCTGAAAACATGCTTGTAGCTTTCTGATTATTATAATGGACCATAAATGTGTGTCCCAGAATGTTTAATGTATCATTTTATGTGAACTTGAGCTGCTAAAGCAAAATCAAAGGGCTTCACAAAGCTCTATTTCATAATTGGTCATCTGCATGTGCTGTACATGTTGGCTAACAATAAAATCTCAGCTCGACTGGTTCAAATGTTTCATAAATTCTGGTGCAGACATGACCTCAATAATGGGTATTAGTAACAGTTTGGAGGTGCTTTGTCTAGACTCAAATGAGAGGGCTCTCTGTGTAAAGGACTCAGACCATGTGCAATATTCATGAATTAGTCCAGCCATTAATGCAGCCTTTAACTAGTACCCACAATAATGGAATTATTTCATGCATAAGACATTGCTGATTGAACATGCTTATAGAGCATACTTAAATAAGAGCATGTATTTAAAGGGGGTATGTAAAGAAAGTTGTTAATGCATAATAATGGATTTGGTTCGATTTCATGCTTATTCACTAAATGAAATTTAAAATGATAGGGGAAACTTGCATTATCTTTAAGGAATATTCCAGGTTCAATACAAGTTAAGCTCAGTCAACAGCATTTGTGGCGTAGTGTTGATTACCACAAAAATTTATTTTGACTTGTCCCTCCTTTACTTTAAAAAAAAGCTAAAAAGCTAAAATGAACTTTACACAGAAAACTTTAGTAAGCAGTTTTATCACACTAAAATCATGTTAACATTCATATTGTTTATGTCTTGTGGCTATATTTTTGAAACAGCGAGTATTTTACATTTTACGAATTGGCCCCATTGACTCAATTGTAAGTGCCTCACTGTAACATTGATTTGTCTTTTTTAAAGAAAAGGAGAAACAAGTTGAAATACATTTTTGTGGTAATCAACATTATGCCACAAATGCTGTCGATTGAGCTTAACATGTACTAGCGTCAGCCAATGGAATTGCAAAAAATTGTTAAATAGGGTTCTCTCACACTCTCCTTGTCTTTCATTGGTCAAACAAACAGATAGTCCCAACAGAGCAATGCTTTCATTATGCCACAGTGATTACACTTTTCATGGAAATCAACCTCTGAATGGTATACTTTTAGTTGTCTGTGCTGAGACAGGGGAAAGTATTATAACATTTAAAAGAATTACACACTTCAGCATTAAATATTATTACTCTGTTATGTTGTATCTTGCATGTTGCATATTCAGTTAGTGTGGATCCATCTGAAATATGACGTGTGTCACGACTTGTGGTAGTGATGATGAAAGGAGAGGTGATGGATCTATTTGCAGGCTTTTTAATGAAGACGATATAAAACAATACAGAGTGCCATAAACCAAAACAACAAACTAACGCAAGCATTGCACGGACGAGAACTGACAAACATTGAACAAAACTGGAGGGTATATATACACACACACACAAGAACTAATGAGGGGATTGAAGACAGGTGAGGATGATGTGGAACAGAGTGAGGTGATGAGGGCAGTGCACTGTGGGAAATGGAGTCCAGGGGGAAACTTCAAATAAGAGTCCATGGAGAACATGAGGCAGACAGAATATGACATGTATCTAATTTCTTTATATTTTTTTATTTTTTTATTTTTTTTACAGCCTATAAAAAACCCACCAACGGGAAAGAAGTATGTTAGATGTCCTTGCAACTGCCTGTTAATCTGTAAAGACACATCTAGGAGGATAGGATGCCCCCGGCCCAACTGGTAAGTGGTAAAGGGGCACTTTTGTGGGTAGTTATTTTGTGGACATGTGTTATGGTAGCTGCAACACCATTATATCACAGCAAAAGTGCATTACCATGAATGCTCAAACGAGCTGTGCTGTTTTCATTTTGTACAGCTGACGAATTAGCACTTGATAGTGTTAAAAGATTTCTCTTGCTTTTACAAAGCGATCTAAACTTCTATAGAACACCACCATGTTTCTTTCACCACGCTTTGCTGCCTCAAATGAAATATTTGACATCAAGTTGTGAGCTTGCAGAGTAGAGTTTTATGACTTAACTTTAAAAGATTTAACAAATAATGGGGGGTTTTAGATATTTTTAGGGGGTTTGTAATTTGTTTCAAAAATTGTAGAAAGATTACAATTGACATCATTGTTTTTATTGACCCCCAGCAGACGGATCATAAATCTAAGTCCAGTGATGGTTATCCCAGAGGAGCAGCCCACCCAGCCAGCTCTACCAGTCCAGACTGAGGGCATGCGCGTGGTCTGCGGCCACTGCGGAAACACATTCCTTGTACGGTCTTTATATCAATCGTTATATTAATAACGTTTCTTTCAGGGTGTGCCCCTCCTAAAACTTTTGGTGTCAGTTCATGAAAGCAGAGAAGAACTGTGAACAGAAGAGTTTTTGTAGAACATGTTCTTAGTGTTTCTGTGATGCCCCTGGTGTGTAGGGCAGTGAAGATGAGTCATTCCTGACTGTCTCAGGCCGGGATATTGGTGCTTCCTTTGCTCTCTTCAAGGTCCTAATGCCCCTATCTACCACCCTTTGGGCAGACTGAACCAACTAAAAAACCAATCAGAAATAATGGTAACTCTTTACAGTAAGGTTCCATTAGTTAACATTAGTATATACAATATCATTTTACAACGTTTATTAATCTTTGATGACAATTTATTAAAACACTAATGTTTATTGTTAGTTCATGTAAGTTTATAATGCATTAACTAATGTTAATGTATACAACGGTTAATTTTTAGAATGTATTAGTATATGTTGAAATTGACATTAACCAAGATTGTTAAATGATGTAAAAGTATTGTTCATGTTAACTAAATGGTTAACTAATGTAAAAATACAACATTATTGTAAAGTGTTACTGAGATAATTCAACCTAGTCTCACAGAATGAATGTTAATATAACTACATAGTATATATCTACATAGTATATATATCTACTTTTGCAAACTGAGTTTTACGTGCCACTTTCTACGTTTTGCTGCAGTTTTCTGGTAAAGTTAACACTAAAGGCACTACACCAACTGTGCGTTTTATTAACTTTCATGCAAATCAAGGGTATTAGGGCTATTTAGGAACACTTTTTTCAAAATACTTTTACTCTAACGCATCATTTGAAAAACAATACATTTGAACGTTTGTATTACAGACCCACCTACATTTACACACTTATTCCAACTTGATTAGTTTGTGCTGTAGCTCACCTGATGGTGTTGAACTTTGGACTCAAGACTGAGCCTCGAGCCCAGCCAAGGATGCTCGGAGTGACTGTGAAGTGAAAATACCATATCCGTTAGGTTTAGGCTAAAGTTTTAGGTTAGGGTGGTATGTGTTTTACTCATTAAAACATCCGTCTAATATTCACCTTAAAAACCTTGTCTGATTACAACATCATTTCACTCCCTTTTGGCGCCCCCCGCTGGACATTTCACTTGGAAACTGCAGCCAAACATGTAATGAAGCACGTAATTTTGATTTGCAAAAATGTAAGCATTACACGTGATTCAACTGAACATAACTCTTTGTGGTCTACAGAGGCAAGATGCAGGAACTTCTTATGTCAAACAAAATATGTGCCACTTATGATTTTTGTGTTACTTGTGCAATGTTGTGGTGGAGAAGCCTTTGTCTATTTCAGGAAACAACTGCCTTTTGCCTTTGTACGGCGTTAAATACACTAATTTACATAGTTTTTTCCCTTCTTATACATTTTATTTTCACTGAAATCATCATATACAAAAGATCTTGCTAATTATCTTGAATAATTATCAGTAGCCATTTAAAGTCAACATGAAGTCCTTTTCTAATACAAATTCCTAGTCTTATAGTGAACAATTCATCGGTGGCGGTGCACAACGTTATTAAAAAAAATAATGTTTTGTCATAATCTTTTAGCAAAAAGTAATAATTTTGCTCCACCTCTGAAACAAGGTTTCCTATTCGGCAGATGTCACAGCAGAAATACATCACATTACGGAAAATAAAATGGGTTGCAAGCACCGTTTCATGTTGACTTTAATTTTAAATACCATTCACTGACCTGTGGAATCAGCTTTGGTGTAGTTTAGTAAAATGAATTGCTCTACCATGCTTTGTGTTTGCATGCTGTATAAGAAACTTCCTCTGTTTTCTGTCTGCAGTGGATGGAGCTCCGATTCAATACACTGGCCAAATGCCCACACTGCAAAAAAATGTGAGTTGCAATAATTTTTCATATTCTTCACTTTTTGTATGTCAAAACTGCTGGCTCAAGACAGGGTTGACTGTCCCGAATCAGTCAGGGTTCTTGTCTGTAGAGACTTGAGCCTGTATGGACTTACTCCACTGATGTCATGCCAACAGCTGAACTGTTGTTCCCGGGAGAAATATCATAAATCTAATTATGTAATGTGCATTACTAGCTGTAGGTCAGGCTAGAGTTTTCACTGGGAAGTGAAAATAAATAAACCTTTGCTAGTGGTACCAGTTAGAGAGGGATTGGCAATGTGATGCCAATCTGCCAGTCACCTGAGAGGCCACAGGGCTGTCACAAAGTAAATCATGCTGACATATTGGAACATGAGCACTGCACACACTAGTGATGCTATGACGGAGAGTTATGACAGAGGCAGTAGATGTTGCAACAGAGATGAAGCCTAGTGCCCAGAATCTTCTGAAGTAAATTAGAAGTTTAAAAAATTCACTTGAAAACTGAGCCTTTAAAGAGGCAGAGAAGGAGATAAAAGCAGGAGGAGAGAAAGGCTATATGGTTTGTTGTGATTCCAAAAGAATGTTTCAAAATCCAATCACATGCGAGGCATGTGAAGGGTCAGAGTAAGACTTAATGAGAATCAAACAGGAAAAAGAGAGGACCATGTGACCCAGAGACTCAATCCTTTTGACTGCAAGTGTTTCTTTAACAATGGCCACTTTTGGCCCTGTGGAATTTTAGAAAATATACTTAATGTTCACTCTCTCCATAGTTAAAGGGATAGTTCATTCAAAAATGATAGTTTTCTCATCATTTACTCACTTTCATGCCATCCCAGATGTGTATGACTTTTTCTTCTGCAGAACACAAATTAAGATTTTTAGAAGAATATCTCAGTCTATTCAAGTAAGTGAATGGTGGCCAGAACTTTGAAGCTCTAAAGGCACATAAAGGCAGAATAAAAGTAATCCATAAGACTCCAGTAGTTAAATCCATGTCTTCTGAAGTGATGCAGTCTCTTTGGGTGAGAAACAGATCAGTATTTCAATCCATTTTTACTATAAATCTCCACTTTCACTTTTACCTTCAGAATGTGAAAGTGGAGATTTATAGTAAAAAGGATTGAAATATTGATATGTTTCTCCCCCACACCTATCATATCACTTCTGAAGTCATGGATTTAACCACTGGAGTCTTATGAATTACTTTTATGCTGCCTTTATGTGATTTTTGGAGCTTGAAATGTCTGGTAACAATTCACTTGCATTGTATGGACCTATAGAGCTGAAATATTCTTCTAAAAATCTTTGTGTTCTGCAGAAGAAAGCCATACACATCTGGAATGGCATAAGTGTGAGAGAATGATGGGAGAATTTAAATTTTTGGGTGAACTAGCCCTTTAAATGTTTCCACTAACAGCATCCAGCTGTGTATAAATGTATCACAGGAGAATTCTGTCATTTCTGTCTTTTTTCTGAACTATCGTGAACATTCCCATATCACAAATGATGTATTTATTATGTTTAACCACATTTTGTGGTGGAAATGACATTTTTGGAATGAAATGGCAGACTCCTTTTGTCTTGCTAAATCTATTTTCATGGCTAGCTTTGTGTGTATCCTAAATACACACAATTAAATAATATTTTCACACTTTTGCATGGAAATGATGCGCAAAATTTATGTTCACAAGTAATATTTAAGAAATATGACATGTAATTCCCGACACTGTCATTCCTTTGATAACCAAGTACAATCATTTTGATGAAAATGTATTAATAACAAAACTGTTGGTTGAGATAGATATGATACCATGTAATTTGTTTAAAATATTATATAGATAATTTTTACACAATAAATATTGAACTGGTTCATGACTTGTTCAATGAACTTGTTGTTTAGATTATTCATTTTGTGATGAAGTTTCTTATTTTAAAGGATCATGACATGAAGAATCAAGTTTTCCTTGGTCTTTTGACATACAAGAGGTCATTGTACTATAAAAACATACTTTAAGTTTCAGAACTCAAAACTTCCTCCTCACTGCAAAAAGAGCATTTGTTGAAACCAAGCTACCAAAACAACTCCTCTACATCCTCCACATTGTGATGTCACACTGTGGGAGAAATTTGCATCTGACTGCCTCCACAACAGCACATCAATGCCTGCTTTATCTTTAATCACTTCTGAGTGAGCAGTGAGATGGCAAGGAGAGAGAGCAGGTCAGTCAAGAGCAGACAGCCAATCATAACAGTGGGCGTTTACTGTGAAGTCTTAAAGAAGCAGCAGCACCAAAACCAAGCATTTCTGACAGGGTCAGAATGAGGGTATAATTTAATCATATTTTACAAATATATGACTTTTTCTTTTTTGTGCACAAAACGTTACTAATATTATTAGTGAACATGATGCAACATATTAAAATAATAAAAACAGACATGTCATGAAAAAAAAACATTAAAAAAAAAATGTATACATACAAGATATTTGAAAAGCAGCAAAAATAAATTATGAAAGCATGGTAAAATATTTCCAACACTATGTGACCTTCATATAACAATTTTTTGTTTTTTTTAAAGGGCTCTGTTTTCCCTTTTAGCTATGCTTAACCAAGGGAGATTGGTTTTATCATTTGAGGGGGCTGGTAGCTTCATTTTAGCCTAGCTTGCATGTGTAATACCTGTTAAGTTATTTGCAAATCCATGTAACAAGGCCATTATACTTGTGTAAATAGAGATGGATGCTGCCCAATAGAGCAGTAAATCACAGGCTTTATGTTTGTGATCAGTTTGAAGAGCACTGACATAGCCTTACCAGGTATGCAATCTTTGTTTTCAGATCCTCTGTAGGCAGTGCCCTACCCAGAAGACGCTGCTGTGCCTACATTACAGTAGGAATGATCTGCATTTTCATTGGTGTTGGTTTAACGGTGAGTATTCATCATGGTTATCATAGCTGCGTTTCCATCCAATTATTTTTATGTGCATTTTAACAGTGTGCATAATGCAATGCAATGACATCCTATTGTCAGAAAATAATTTTGGAGCACTAAATTCAACACCTATAACAAGTAGAGGAATATCATATTAGAAAATACAATACAAATATTAAAAAATTATCTGGGTTGAATGCAAGTAAAATTGCATACTAGCCTTGTCTATGCAATTTCCAATTTTTCAACTGCTGTCATGACTATTTTAAAGTCAGTAAATCCTGTTACTTTCCCATGATATGCACAAGGAAACCAGAAAGGGAGTTGCTGTATGTTGGTAACTTATAACCAGAAGTTCCACTGTCTAGAAAAGAAGTTCCATCGCTGAACATATGAATTAAACTTTACAGCTTAAAATGCACAGAATAATTAATGTAATTAGTTTAGCAAAAAAATGAAGAATGCTTTGCCCCTGTTATAGGGATAAGTCACCCAAAAATGAAAATTCTCTCATCATTTACTCACCCTCATGCTATCCTTTCTTTCTTCTGCTGAACACAAAGATTTTTAGAAGAATATTTCAGCTCTGTAGGTCCTCACAATGCTGTTCCAAAAGTGAATGGTGGCCAGAACTTTGAAGGTCCAAAAAGCACATAAAGGTAGCATAAATGAAATCCATAAAAGTCCAGTGGTTAAATCCATATCTTCAGAAGTGATATGATAGGTGTGGGTGAGTCCCACTATAAGTCTTTCACTATAAATTCTCCTTCCTGCTCAGTTGGTGGTGATATGCACGAAGAATGCAAATTACCAAAAACAAAAGAAGAATATGAATGTAAAAGTGGAGATTGATAGTAAAAAAAAAAAAAAAAAAAAAATTACTTAACTATTGATCTTTTTCTCACTCACACCTATCATAACGCTTCTAAAGAAATATATTTAACCTCTGGAGTCTTATGGATCATTTTTATGCTGCCTTTTAAGTGCTTTTTGGAGCTTCAAAGTTCTGGTGCCATTCACTTGCATTGTGAGGATAGTTCACCCAAAAATGAAAATTCTGTCAATACTTGAACACCAATTCCATTCCAAAATAATGATTTTTTATTTTATTTATTTATTTATTTTTCTGTGGGAAAAAAGAAAAATCTGCAAAAATCTTCACGTCTTTTTGCCATATAATGAAAACAGATAGTGACTCCTGGCTGTCAAGCTCTATAAAGGACAAAAACACAGTGAAAGTCCTGAAAAAGTTTTCTGAATCCATGAAAGTGACAAGTCACTGTTCACTTTTATTATATGACATAAAGACATTAGATTGTGTGTGTTCCACAAAAGAAAGGAAGTCATACTGGTTAGGATCAACATGAGGGGAATAAATAATGGCGAAATGGGTGAGACTTTTTTTTTTAAACTTTAACTTAATTTAACTTTAATTATAACTTTTTTTTTTTCTTTTTTTTTATAAATAAAAAGTTACATTTTAAGTCTATTTTAGGACCATTAACTTAAATTTAACTTCAACCTAATTTTCCCCTTAACTGTTCTCACCAGATCTTTTGTGTGTTTCCTCACAGGTGGGCACTCAGGACTTTGCCAGGCGCTATCATGCTACTTATGTGTCCTGGGCCTTTGCATATCTCCTTGGTCTTATCTGTCTGGTACGGGCCTGCTACTGGGGAGCTATTAAAGTCAGCTATCCAGAGAACACCTTTGCATAGACAAAGATTTGTCCATCCTTCAATGAGTCCATTTAGTATTTGATTTATCCTGATTTTAACAAGCTAACAGCTGGATGCCCACTCCTCTTACAAGAGCTAGAATTTACTTCAAGAATTAGTTATTGATTGGCTCTGATACTTCTCTAACTGATTTGAACTTTATGATGACTAGGGAAAATAAAGTGAAACAAGTGATTCTAAAATTAGATTTAATAATAATAATAATTTTAATAATCCATTGTTCTTTTTGGTACACCTCTTGGATTTTGTCTTGGAGTTGTCATGGTGGGTGGACATATTTTAAGTACTACATTTTGTTACTAACTTGACCAAAAGAGATGATCTTTTACGAACAGTTTGCCCATTGCACTACGATTTTATGCAAATATTCTGTTCTGTTGCTGCTAGTTTCCACAGCTGTAATGAGATGAGAGATGTTATGTCTTAAGAAAGCCTGCCATCAACAATGGTGGCACTGTCTGTCATATGAAATGTTCAGATATATTTAACTCTTCTTACAATCCTGTGCCAACATTTTTGTTTCAGTGTCTGTTAGGGGAGGTCCCTCAGATGAAATTTAGCAGTATTTTAAAATCCATTTTGGCTGCTCAAACTCACTGTGAGCAATAATCAAAAGTTTCTGTGGCTTTAAAAATAAGTAAAAAAGTAAGCATGTACAGGGTCACTGTTCCTCTTAATGACATTTAAAGGAAAAGTTCGTGAAGGAAAATTCAATCATTTCAAATCTGTCATTCCAAACTCAAATTACTTTCTTTCTTCCATGGAACACAAAAGGAGATGTTTAGTAGAATGTTCACGCTGCTCTTTTCCATATAACAGCAGTGAATAGTGACCAGGGGGTAACAAGCTCCAAAAAGGACAAAAAGCACCATAACATTACCAGAACAGTAGTCCATAAGACGTGCACATTATATTCCAAGTCTTCTGAAGCCCTATGATAGCTGTATGTGAGGAATAGAATGAAGTGTTTCACATTTCACTGAAAAGTGAAACCCATGATCAACATTCACTTTCATTGTATGTAAAAAAAAAATAAAAAAAAATTGCTTAAACATTCTGCTGAACGTGGCCTACAGAAGAAAGAAAGTGATACAGGTTTGGAACGACATAATGTTGATGAGAGAATTTTCCTTTTTTTTTTTCTTTTTTTTTTTTTTTGGTGAATTATCCTTTAACACATGATGAATGGACATTAATTACATGTGCATGATTTTACTTGGATTCTTTTGTACTCAGAAACAGTGTTTTATTCGTCTGTTCCTGAAAGGGCACAGTGGAAGTGTTACTCCATTTGTGTCTAGTGCTTCTTCCTGTGTGTAGAATGTAAAAGCCCCACTGCTACCTGCCTAATTCCAAAACTCAGTAAAAACCTTGCTAGTATTGCTGTAGCTTATACATTTACAGTAGTTCTGTATTTTGTCAAGACAATTGGAAATAAACTTGTTCTGAATGTGACAAGCCAGTAAACTCTTTGTACATAGGCAACTCAGCACACAAAGTCTGTAGTTCAAGTTGTAATATGGCTTGGTTCTTTTTCAAACAATAATTTCTCAATAAAACTGAAAATTATTCCTAACCCTTTGACGGCCAGATGCTTCATGCTTTCTTGACTTGAATCAGAATTTTAATGAATATCTTGTGTTTTGTATATCTAGTGAAAATACTTCCTTTGTACATTTTTCTAATTTAATACAATTTCTTTCAATACAAATTGTATTATCAGCATAACAATTTGAGTACAAATGTAGTACTTGGGATGTCCCCCTTTTGCTTTAACGACAACATGGATACAAGCTGTCATGGACTCCACAATTTTGTGCAAAACCTTATGATCCATGTTATCGAGCATGATTTGAGAATGTTTCACACTAGAATGATCCTGTGTGCTTCAATGGAAGCAAGGAAATCTGACCTTTTGTACAAAGATGTTAACATGCATCAGTTTGAAAAATTGCATACATTTGATTAGTGATATAGAAATAATGCAGATTCTTAAACACAGTATTTCTTCTTCATTTTAAATCATAATGTTCTTTGTTTTTCAAAATCCAGGTTTACTGTTGATTTTGAATTAGATTGTCAATATGGTCTAAGAATTTGGACCCCACTCTCACAATAGCCTCCTTATATCTTTTCATTTGGTACAAAGTGTCATTTGATTTGAACCAATTAGCAGTTTGCTTTGTACCAAGTGCCATCATTAGTATTTTTGAGGAGAGAATTATTGTCTCCACTGTCACACAGGCATGTTAATTAAAGATGCTGGACCTTATATAAATGTCACAGTAAAGCATGCTGATGACATAATACAGTGAGAGCCCACCAGCAAACTGTCTCTCAAAGGTCAGGCTATCTTTTTATCTCATAATTATGACCTTTTATCTGAAAATGTTGACTTTTTAATCCCTTAATTGTTTATTTAGCATCTCATAATTTTGGCTTAGTATCATAAACGTGACTTTTTATCTCATAATTATAATTTTTTTTTCATAATTATGACTCTATATATAAATATTATGACTTTGTATCTCATAATTTTGACTTTTTATTTCAACATAATGACTTTATCTCATAATTTTGATTTAACAAAGCACAATGTTTTGTTTGTGATGGAAATGGGCTTCCATATGAAACCTTTTTTTCCCAAAGCATTACGATTTTTTTGCATTATGATATTATTTTCATGACAATTTCTTAAAAAATCAAGAAAGATTCTTTTTCCAAGACTTTTTTTTTTTTTTTCAGTACAAATCAGCATAATTTAAATTCAGTACAACACATACTACTACGATGTGTAAGGGTGGTTGATGCATAATGTGTCAATAGACTTTTTTTTTAATCGACATTAAGATTCTAGGTTAAAATGTAAACAAATGTATAAGGGAAAGGGTATATCTTAGGTCATATAGCTGGTTACCATTTATTTTACCCTTTTGCCTTCACTATTTAATTTTAAATTGTCCTCCGGTGTGACAAATTATATTTTAAAACTATTCCATACTGACAGTGTCAGTATATAATGACCAATTTCTGGTGCTTGATACACCGTAAATACTAATAGTAATCTCAAATGATAAAAAAAGTTAACAACTTAATCTTAAGTTTTTACTATTCTTACTAGTTTTAATTATGTTACCATTACTCTCTAAATCCTAAAGTTGTCATTAATAAAAACAATCAAGTGGTCCTAATTAAACAATACTTGAAATGTCACATTTTGGAATCAGAACTCAAGTACATAAGTTCTTTAAACTTTGGCTTTGAGTACTACTAACTCAAAATTATCAGGTACAAAACTGCTGTGTGCAATACCCATAAACACTTGAAAAAAACATGCAAAACGATTGCCTTGAAAAATGTAAGTAAGGTCAACTAATTAGTTTTTACAGTGTATCATAAAATCCTGATCCTTGTACATCCACAGGATGGCAGTGTTGATACTTGAAAGGTAGAAACACATGACCCTCTATGAGTCATCTGGCTCTGGAAAATAGTCTAGCACAATCAGTCCCCTCTCTAAGTGGACCAAGAAAAACATTCATGTGCTGTTCAAATACCATATGACATGTACAGAAAGAAAGAAAAAAACCTAAACCACAAGGCAGGTTAAATGAAGTACATGCCACTATGTCAGAATCCTTCCATTTGCTTAGAAAGATAATTAACAGCTTAGTTAACCCAAATATGTATCAAAAAAATAGTGGTTGGTCACATTTAATGTCATATTTTTATTCAGAGATGACAAACGATATAAAATAACAAAAGTATATACTTTCAAATTAATGGTCTAATATTATTATGAGTAAGAGACACAGTCCTGTTCTATAGACAAACAGTACATAATATGACAGTACACATCACTGTAATGTCATGTCAAAGATGAACAAATAGATTATGTATCTCTGATTAAGCATTTGGAACTATTGGTGTCAGAGTGCTATCGGATATCATTGCTTTATTTGATATAATCTAAAGTTTACACTATTCATATAGAGCTAATAATGTAACAACATGGACAACAAGTACTAGTCACTATGACTACACAGCAAATATGAACACAAGTGGTCACTTCCTGATGACAGAAGGATACAGATATCAATCTTGGCATGTGTGGTCCATGTAATTTCTGGCATCACCTAAAGTAAATAGAGTTGACAAGTTCTAGTTGTTGTTGAGGACCCACCATGATGCTGTAGAAAGAAGCAGAACAACATTTAATAGAGATTTAATGTATGTGAAATCTTACTATAGTGTGTCAGCTTTGGGTTTTGCCATCAGAGAGAATTTGTAGTTCACCTGGAACCAGCATTGTCGTCATAATCTCTGGTGTCTCTAAGAAATCCACGTTGCCTCTCTGGAAGGTTTTGCTGTAATTGGTCTGGAGATGACTACAGACAGAAAAAAATGCTTGCACTTTAATGTGAAACAATTATATAAAGGTGAAGTGTTTAATTTTTGTGCCATTAGCATCACAACATGATCACACGAGAAAACGACATGATGCTTCTGAAGGTTCATGTACCCAGAAATCAATCCCATTCAACTGAATTACTGACAAGCGGCATCCACCGTGAGACATTTTTGCATTTTGCAATTCACGCATCACTGCAATTTACTCCACTGACAGTTGGGATTTGGGTTTAGGTTATGGTGTAGGGTTAATTAAATGTGCATTCCTGTTCACTGTATTACTAGAGTTGTCGATCGATTAAAATGTTATCTGATTAATTGATCGAATTAAATGCAATTAATCACATACATCATAATTTGCTGAGAAAGGCTCCCAAAAAAAGAGACTTTAATATGAATAATACGTAATAATTCAAATAATTATATGCTGTGTCAAGTCAAAAGTAGTTGAAACTTTGAAAATCGCATCTTGAGATCCTTGCATTCTGTGGTTCTTTGTCCAGCTGTCAAGAACGTGTCCTGTATGACTGGCTGTCTTTCTGTGGCTACGCTGCTTGTGAGGTTTGTTGAGGGGCATTGACTGCCCCCAACTGACGTGGCTCATAAAAACACAAAATTATGTACGTTGAATTGCTCCAATAATATTAAAATATGTACTTTTATTACAGAATTTTCGTACAGGTCAGGAGGCATGATTACGGAGATAATCTTTTTTAAAGCATCGTTTTTAATATAATAAATCGCACTAAATTAACGTTAAATTGACAGCCCTATTTTCAACTACAAATACAACTCGCTTTTGGCACCACTCTGTGGCCATTTCACCAAGAAACTGGAGCTCACACGTGCACATACAGGTGCATCTCAATAAATTAGAATGTCGTGGAAAAGTTCATTTATTTCAGTAATTCAACTCAAATTGTGAAACTCGTGTATTAAATAAATTCAATGCACAGAGACTGAAGTAGTTTAAGTCTTTGGTTCTTTTAATTGTGATGATTTTGGCTCACATTTAACAAAAACCCACCAATTCACTATCTCAAAAAATTAGAATACATCATAAGACCAATAAAAAAAACATTTTTAGTGAATTGTTGGCCTTCTGGAAAGTATGTTCATTTACTGTATATGTACTCAATACTTGGTAGGGGCTCCTTTTGCTTTAATTACTGCCTCAATTCGGCGTGGCATGGAGGTGATCAGTTTGTGGCACTGCTGAGGTGGTATGGAAGCCCAGGTTTCTTTGACAGTGGCCTTCAGCTCATCTGCATTTTTTGGTCTCTTGTTTCTCATTTTCCTCTTGACAATACCCCATAGATTCTCTATGGGGTTCAGGTCTGGTGAGTTTGCTGGCCAGTCAAGCACACCAACACCATGGTCATTTAACCAACTTTTGGTGCTTTTGGCAGTGTGGGCAGGTGCCAAATCCTGCTGGAAAATGAAATCAGCATCTTTAAAAAGCTGGTCAGCAGAAGGAAGCATGAAGTGCTCCAAAATTTCTTGGTAAACGGGTGCAGTGACTTTGGTTTTCAAAAAACACAATGGACCAACACCAGCAGATGACATTGCACCCCAAATCATCACAGACTGTGGAAACTTAACACTGGACTTCAAGCAACTTGGGCTATGAGCTTCTCCACCCTTCCTCCAGACTCTAGGACCTTGGTTTCCAAATGAAATACAAAACTTGCTCTCATCTGAAAAGAGGACTTTGGACCACTGGGCAACAGTCCAGTTCTTCTTCTCCTTAGCCCAGGTAAGACGCCTCTGACGTTGTCTGTGGTTCAGGAGTGGCTTAACAAGAGGAATACGACAACTGTAGCCAAATTCCTTGAGACGTCTGTGTGTGGTGGCTCTTGATGCCTTGACCCCAGCCTCAGTCCATTCCTTGTGAAGTTCACCCAAATTCTTGAATCGATTTTGCTTGACAATCATAAGGCTGCGGTTCTCTCAGTTGGTTGTGCATCTTTTTCTTCCACACTTTTGCCTTCCACTCAACTTTCCGTTAACATGCTTGGATACAGCACTCTGTGAACAGCCAGCTTCTTTTGCAATGAATGTTTGTGGCTTACCCTCCTTGTGAAGAGTGTCAATTATTGTCTTCTGGACAACTGTCAGATCAGCAGTCTTCCCCATGATTGTGTAGCCTAGTGAACCAAACTGAGAGACCATTTTGAAGGCTCAGGAAACCTTTGCAGGTGTTTTGAGTTGATTAGCTGATTGGCATGTCAAAATATTCAAATTTTTTGAGATAGTGAATTGGTGGGTTTTTGTTAAATGTGAGCCAAAATCATCACAATTAAAAGAACCAAAGACTTAAACTACTTCAGTCTGTGTGCATTGAATTTATTTAATACACGAGTTTCACAATTTGAGTTGAATTACTGAAATAAATGAACTTTTCCACGACATTCTAATTTATTGAGATGCACCTGTATGTTTAACAACACTTCCAGATTCGGCCACTGGGGGCAGTGGTTCGAATTTCGGTAAGCACAGACCAATTTCGGCAGCAAACCTTTCTACCTACTGCTGCCGAATTCACCGTCTGATCAGTCTGTTGCATCACTAAATGGAATGAGAGTTACTTACTTTTTCCACACATTGCTTTGCTCCCAGAATTCATACAGTATGAAGCGGGATTCATTGGCAAGCCTCTGAACTGCAACACTGCCGACAGAGCATAGCCAGAGAAAGATTACTATCAATGTCTGGTTAAAATCCCTTACAATTCCTCCCTACCATTTAATACAGTGATGTTATCAGTTGGTAATATCACAGTACATTAACATATCTTATGGTACTGAAGGTTCTTAAAAGAATACCATGGTACTGCCATGGTGCATGCCCCAAAAAAACATAGTACTAGCATGGTACAATGTCCCAAAAACTATGGTACTACCATGGTTCCTTTTGTTACTTTTTATGTTAGCTACTTCCTAATTAAAATATTGGGAAGTCATCAAAAAAAAAAAAAAAAAAAAAAAAAAAAAGAAAGGTTGTCAAAGAGTCAGTCATTTGAGCTGTAGAGCTTCAAGCATGTCATTTACAACAGTATTTAATAGCCTAAGCAAAAACTCTTCATCCAAGCATTCCAACTGGCTAATTAGTAAAGTTTTTATGATAAAACCAAAGGAGAGGGCCTCCTCCAGTGCTTTAAAAAAGTACACAATGTCACAGAGAAATTTGGTGTTACCTAATGTGATGACACATCAGTTTTAAAAGTCAAACCTGGACTGAGGGCTTGTAAACACACGGCAGATTCCTCCCAGCATGCTGCCACTCATTCACAGAGCGCTGTAAGCTCTCTGACGTTGCACAGGCTAAGCCATGTGAACAATTGGATATCTTATCTTACATATTTCTAAGCTTGGAACAGTTTAATTGGGGTGTAATGGTAATAATTATGGGTATCATTGTTTTTTAAGAGATTACTCATGCAGAAAACTATGAGAATTCCTGGTGTGCAGAAAACAATGTGCTTCCATCTATGAACTGAAACAACTGATTAAATGATTTCAACCACATGGATGAGAATACTGATTGCTTGATTTACCAAATGAGAAGTGGCCCACACAGACCCTTCATAAATAAAGCTACCCAGGGCTTAAAGGAATAGTTCAACCAGAAATTAAAATTCTCTCATTATTTCCTCACCCTCATGCCATCCCAGATGTGTATGACTTTCTTTCTTCTGCTGAACACAAACAAAGATTTTTAGAAGAATATCTCATCTCTTTAGCTTCATACAATGCAAGTAAATGGTGATCAGGCCTTTGAAGGTTCAAAAAGCACATAAAGGCAGTATAAAAGTAATCCATAGGACTCCAGTTGTAAAATCCATATCTTCAGAAGCGATATAAGTGTGGGTGAGAAACAGATCAATATTTAAGTCCTTTTTTACCATAAATCTCCACCTTTCACTTTCACATTCTTCTTCTTTTGTTTTTGGTGATTCGCATTCTTCGTGCATATCGCCATCTGCTGGACAGAAGTAGATGGTGACATGATAGAACTTAAATATTGTTCTGTTTCTCACGCACACCTATCATATCGCTTCTGAAGATATGGATTTAACCACTGGAGTCATACGGACTACTTTTATGCTGCCTTTGTGGTTTTTAGACCGTCAAATTCCTAGTGACCATTCACTTGCATTGTATGGACCTACAGAGCTGAAATTTTCTTCTAAAAATCTTTGAGTTCAGCAGAAGAAAGAAAATCATACACATCTGGGATGGCATGAGGGTGAATAAATGATGAGAGAATTAAATTTTGGGGTGAACTATTCCTTTAAAATTAGATTTTGGAGGTGAGGGAACTCAAGATCTAATGGCAAGAAAGCAGAAATAACAACACAAAATTAGTGATTAATTATAAATTAAATGCACGCATATATGCATAGATATATATGCATCATAAAGTTGACTAGGGGTAGAAATCAGTGGGTACCTAGCAATATTATACAGATATCTGGGGAACAATGTCGCTAACGTTGTAATTTCTTTAGTGTATAGTTATTTAAAACTGTTATATATTGCAACCTTTTACTCAATTTTTTTTCATTCATCTGTGCTGGACTTCAGAGCTTTTTCAGAGCAATTATATATTCTATATTCTCACACACTTGCTCTCAGTTGTAGTCAATTTATCCCAAAAAATAGTCATGTAAAATGTATTTAACTACAACATCTGTTCATACTACTCATTCTGGTTTGGAACAACATGAGTGTGAATAAATGATGCCAGAATTTTTCTATTTGGGTGGACTATACCTTAAATGGATATTTGGTATGGTAGTGCTACTTGTACTGTGCTCCCTAAGATTAATTGCTTTTGCTTGTATAATTCTCATTTGAAAGTCGGTTTGGATAAAAGCATCTGCTAAATGAATAAATGTAACTGTAAAGTTTTTTTCCCACTCACTAAAAAGAGCCAGGAACGTGTGCACTGGAACCAACAAAACTTGGACTGGAGTACACGCACATGAAATGGAGTTGATTACCAAACAAATTGTCAATCATTTAATTTCTTGTTTGAATCAAAGGAGGTGTAATTCTAGTACAGATCACCCAATTCAATCCCTGTGTACAGCACAAAGCTTCACACAGATCCAGTGGTGGTGTGAACTCACTGGAGGCAGCCGGTCTGGACACTGGCACAGTCGATATACTGCCTGAGAGCCAGACGAAACTCCTCCACCTCCTCCTCCAGAACGGAGAGCTGCCTCTGTACGATCAGAATGTGCTAGAAGAGAGGTCACAGGAGAGAGCAGGACATCAGAGAACAGCAGCCAGAAATGATGCTACATAAAAGATTCAGGACCATGGGTTATTTATAAAAGAGTACAAAATTCTTTCTGGATCAGTTTTCTAAGAAATGAACATGAAGTACAAGAAACATGTACTTCTGATTATGTGGTAACATCTAAATTAATTGGTTTTATTAGGTAAAAAAAAATAAAATGGATGACACAACTGAATCAACTTGACTATATTAGTAGCACCAACCTAAGTAGTTTTAAAGGGTTGGTTCACTCAAAAAGGATAATTCTGTGACCCTCATGTCGTACTAAGCCCATATTACTTATTTCCTTCGATGGAACACAAAAGGAGGGAAAATATTTAGCTGCTCTTTTCCATACATTGAAAGTAAATGGGGACAGATGTGTTGAGCTCCAAAAATAATACAAAAGCACCAAAGATTTAGTTCATATCACTTGTAGTACATTACAAGTCTTCTGAAGCCATACAATAGATTTTTTTGAGGAACTGAATAAACAATTTTATCCACTGAAACTCAAATTTCACTTACATTTGCATATATTTTCAAAAATGGCAAGTGAAGTCAAATCACGGCAGGTTTTGCATCAATGATGCCAAATGCCTTTGGTTGTTAAGTGTGTCATTACAAATTATGGTGTGCCAGATTAAATACGAAATGAGATATGATAGGTACAGCGGATGGGAAGATTTTCAGTAAATAACATCTTAAATTTTGGTATGTTTCTCACACAAAGCTACCGTATGGGTTTATAAGTCTTCAAATGTAGCACACAAGTCTTATGGAACACCTTTATGGTGCTTTTCCGTAATTTTTGGAGTTCTACAGCATCTGTCTGCATTCACTTTCTTTGTATAGAAAAGAGCAGAATATTTTCAATATTCTATCTAACATCTTCTTGTGAATGTGTTCCATTCAAGAAAGAATGTCATACAGGATTGGAACGACATAAGGGTGAGTAAATGATTACAGAATTGTCACTTTTCTGTGAAATATCCCTTTGAGGGTCGGTAACAACTGAACATTTTTACTTTTTAAAGTGCAAGATACCAGGTCAGGGTTCAAAACTGAATTCAGGAAGATCAACCAGGGAGAACTGAAGTTAATGGGGCCGAACAGCCATGTTGCTCATAGACTAAAGCATGAAATATCCACCTATGGAATTGTGACTTAGACTGCAGTGGGAACAGAGAGGACCCACTCAAGCATCAGGTAGAGCCATGAAAAATCGTGTCATAATGGTTGCTTTTTAAAAAACAGGGATGGTGGAAGGTTGTTGACAGGTAAATAGTGGCTGAATGAAACAGGAAGTGAGAGTTCTTTCCCTGCGGGAATTGGTGACCTCTCCACAGGCGCTGAGCTGGTGCCACTTCTCATCTTTCATAAACTATTTGAGTCTACATACTGAGAGCTCATCTCTCTCCAACGCTTACAAATACACACATATAGCTGTCCTTTAATTAAGGAGATATGTTTTAAACATAGTCTGCCATATTCACATAAAATACAGCTGAAATAAGACAGTGAATGATGAATTAACATGAACAGAGGTATGATATTAGTGACAGTAATGAAATGATACAAATGCATTAGCAGTGCTGAAATTGTTATTCCATGCATAAAGTTTGTGCTGGAGTGTAAGTCACGGTCTGTTTAGATAACTGACAAATGACAAATTAATGAGAAAGAACAATTCCACTTCAGTAATGAACTATTATTTCAGAGATAAATAATTTCTCATTTTGTATTCTTCCTCTATGTATGCACAAATGCAATACCCCTGATCTGGCTTGAAATATCGCTCATTATAAACCAACAGCTCTCAGAGGAAGCATTTCTGTGAGTGGATTTTCAAAAGTAAAAAAAGACTGGATGAAATGTACTTCACCCCATTCCTCATGCAACAACATGATTTTTGGAGAAATAAAGGCTATTCGAGTCACTCTTAAAGGTGTAATGTTTGGGCAAGGCAGGACAGGCTGAAGACAGGAACGGACGAGGACGAGACGATGATGAAGTGAGAACCCAAGTGCAGTTTATGATATATCCAAAAACGTGAATCCAAAACATACATAAACGACTGGACTGGACTTGACACAACGTTTCATTAACACAACACTTGACAACAGACAATGGCAAACATGAGGGCTTAAATACATGAACATGGGTAACTACAAGACAGAGACAACCAATGACAAGACTAAACTAATGAACATGACAATGAAACAAGAACCAATGATAAAACAGAACTGATAACAAGACTCATAAACAAAGACCAATGAAGAGACAGGGCTAATAAACATAGTGGAACAAGAGGGAACAAATACCAATAAGAACAAAACACATGAAAACATGGCATGGAACATGGAGCATGGCCTGGCGAGACAGGGCGTGGGGCAGGAGACCAGGGAGGAGCCAGTGGCCAGAGAAGTGGTTTCCAGGAAGAGAGCGGGTCTAGCGGTTTAGGTGGTGGCTCCAGGAAGGAGGTGGTCTGGGGGGTGACCACAGAGCAGGGTCAGGAGACCTGGGAGGCGGCCACAGGACATGGTCAGGAGGCTTGGGAGGCGGCCGCAGGACATGGTCAGGAGGCTTGGGGGGCGGCCACAGGACAGGGTCAGGAGGCTTGGGGGGCGACCACAGGACAGGGTCAGGAGGCTTGGGGGGCGACCACAGGACAGGGTCAGGAAGGAGCGGCTCAGAGGGCGGAGCTCTGGAAGTCTCAGGGATTGGCCATGACAGGGGAATAGTCTTGGTGTTTGTGAGCACAGGCAGTGGCAGGGTAACAGTCTCCATAGTCAGGAGCATAGACAGTGACGAGGGAATGACCTCCATGGTCATGGGCACTGATATTGACTGGGAAACAGCTTTTGTGGCTGTAAGTACAGGAAGGGACAGAGGAACGACCTCTGTGGCCGTGAACACTGGCAGTGACAGGGGGACGACCTCCGTGGCCATCAACCCTGGCAGTAACAGGGGATCGGTCTCCATGGCTGTGAACACTGGCAGTGACAGGGGAACTGTCTCCGTGGCCGTGAACACTGGCAGTGACAAGGGAACTGTCTCCATGGCCGTGAACACTGGCAGTGACAGGGGAACGGCCTCCGAGGCCGTGAACACTGGCAGTGACAGGGGAACGGCCTCCATGGCCGCCAACACTGGCAGTGACAGGGAAACGGCCTCCGTGGCCGCCAACACTGGCAGTGACAGGGGAATGGCCTCCGTGGCCGCCAACACTGGCAGTGACAGGGGAACGGCCTCCGTGGCCGCCAACACTGGCAGTGAGCACAGCTGTGGGAGAATCGTAAGGCGGAACCATGGCAGGCTCAGGGGACGGAGACGTGGCAGGCTCAGGGGTCATGGCGACTTGGCATGAAGGGACAGGTGTGCCGACTTGACAAGGAGGGGCAGACGTGGCGACGTGGCAAGGCGGGGCTGCTTGACGAGGCATAGCAGGCGTAGTGGCCTGGCATGATGAGGCAGACGGGACAGCATGGCATGATGAGGTAGGAATGGTGGCTGAGGCTTGCAACGCTGGCTCTGGGACAGACGAGGCTTCAAGAACTGGCTCTGGGACGGATGAGGCTTCAAGAACTGGCTTGTCGACCGTGGCAGGCATGGGCGCTGGCTCATCAACGGTGGCAGGCATGGCGGCCATGACGGGGGACGGCTCTGACATGGCAGCCACTGTAGGAGTGCATAGTTCCTCATCAGCCACTCCTACAGTGATGTTGGAACCAGCAAGGCAAAATCAAGAAATTCCATCAAAGTCCATGTGATTTGACCTTGAGGCAAACAAGACTTGATAGGCTCTTCTAGTCCAAAACGGAAAATGTCCTTAAAAGCAACATCATTAAAGTTTACCTCGTTGGCCAAATCAAAAAAGTCCACCACAAAATCCTCTAGGGAACGATTGATAACAAGGCAATGAAACAAGAACCAATGATAAAACAGAATTGATAACAAGACTCATAAACATAGACCAATGAACAGACAGGACTAATAAACATAGTGGAACAAGAGGGTCACATGACAGTAACATGACAAAAAACCAATAAGAACAAAACTCATGAAAACATGGCAGGAACAGGAAATCACATGACAGGAACAAGGAACTAGTTTTTTTAAATAAAAGACATGAACAAAAACACACAAAAACATGACAAAAGGAGTTGTTCACCCAAAAATGAAACTTTTTGTGACACTCATGTTATTCCAAACCATCTATTTTTTTCATAGAATACAAAATAAGTTATTTAGCAGAATGTCTCAGCTACTATTTTCCATATAGTGAAAGTGAATGGTGAACATGATTTTTATTAGGGATGTCCCGATACAATTTTTTTAAGAACAAGTATGAGTACTGATACTTCCTTTTATGTACTCGCTGATACTGATGCCGATACCTGTTTAAAATTACTGTATAAAATTTCACAGAAAATAAAATAAAAAAATAATCACTATATACAAAACCAAGCAAGCTGACTTTATTGGTTTCAGCAACTCAAATAAAAACCAAGATGTAAAGGCTGTCTATCAGTATGGATTCTTTTGCAAATTTAAGGGCATGATTCTTTTTCATGAACAGAAGCATCTCTGCATGTTATCATGTATGAAATCTATAAAAAAATATTTTTACAAATATTTGTTTTATGTTTTCACAAATTCCATATTCAAAAATGTAAATAAATTTTATCATCAAAGGGTGTCTAAATACATTTATTAAATAAAACTTTAATTAAATGAAAAAAGAATAATAACCAGTAATTTTTAACATAATATTGCGTTAATTTTATCATATCAAGTGTTTTTTTCAGATCCTCAAAATACAACATTGAAGTTATTTTTGTCAAATAAAGTGCTGCACAAGCATCACAGAAAAGAGGAAGTGCTTAAATATAGTACAGTTATTATATTATTATTATTATTATTATTATTATTACAGTGAATATTACATAAGTATACAGTAGTGATAAAATGATGTCGTATCTTTGTCCATTTAAATGGAGCTACTATTTTGGCGGGATACCGAGTGAAGCCGGTTTGACATGACAGCTCCACACCTCCAGAAGATCAGGTCACTACGTGACCCAGTGTGATTTTAAACACTAATGTGCATGATTTTAAATGCGCACATGCAGACTATATATTTATTTATTTCAATTGCAGTCTTTGCTGTAGAATAATGACACTAGGACACAATGAGGATTTAATTTGCACTGAATGTTTATGCAATGAAATTCGTATGTATCGGTTTTTGGTATCGGAGCATTTTTAGGAGCACGAGTACGTGAGTACAGTATCAGATCCAATTCCGATATCAGTATCGGTATCGTATCGGGACATCCTTCATTTTCAAGCAAGATTTTCAGTGAATAATGACCTTAATTTTGTCCTGTTTCCCACACAAAAGCTACTGTATGTCTTCAGAAGTCTTGGACGATATACGCTACTTTTATGGTGTTTTTTTTTTTTAAAGCTCAACAGCCACAGTCCCTATTCATTTTCATTTTATGGAAAAGAGCAACTTGGACATTTTTCCAAACATCTCCCTTTGTGTTCCACAAAAGAAAAATAAAGTCATACAGGTTTGGAACAACATAAGGGTGGGTAAATTATAAGCGATGGGTGAACTATTCCTTTAAAATCATAAGTAATTGAATGGGAGTGATATTTTAGAAGGGAACTACTACTTTGAGTGTAATTTTATGCTTCAACATGTCCAATATCCATATTGCATTGTGTCTCTGTCGGCGATCACACATTATTATGTTTGCAGCCAGTCTCCACAGGGGTCTGGGTTCCACTCTCTTCTCATAAGCACTGAATCACAGACACACAAACCGTCTATTTAAAGTCTGTCAACAACATCTTGTCAGCCAGAGTGAAAAGCGCTCTAAAAGTACTTTGCAAAAGATGGCAGAGCCAAATGAGAGAGGGTGAGTGATAGGGAGAGAAGAAAAGAAAAGATAAAGAATAATTTGGAGCAAGTTTTTTGATCCTCACTGTTTCCTAGACGACAGGGATCTGTGGTCTCAGTGTGAATGAATCTCAGAGAATATTGTGAAAGACAGAGACATCACAACTGACTTACTGATTTGGTGGTGCTTTCCAACACCTCTTCTTCCACAGGCTCCAGACGCAGCTCCTAGGAAAAGAATAACAAGCTGGATCTGACACATTTCTCTAAAATCACAAGTAATCAGAATTGGGAGGGGTGCTTAATTATAATGAAAATAATGTCACAATGCAAAAATCTTAAAGGGAATATTTCACCCAAAATTTATATTAAATAGTGCATTATTTACTTTCCCTAATGTCATTCCAAATGTCATTCTTTCTTATGTGAAATACAAAAGCTGAATTTCTGAAGAATACATGGACACTTTTTTCATATAATTACTGTAAATGAGGACTGGGAATATTTTCAAAACAAAGCATTTTTTTTGTTTGTTTGTTTCTTTTGATATTGTGGTGAAATATGACTCTGGCATGTTCTTGGCAGGATTTGGATTTTAAATTTAAACTTAGTTTAAGGTAATTGTGACAAGAAGGAGAGAAAGAAAGAGATTACTGAGAAAGTGAAATCATGTGTGTAGCCAGTTGCCTTTTTTTCAAGACGGTCAATCAGTTTTTGCAGTCTGTTGATCTGAGTCATCCACTGGTTGTCCTCTTCATATAGACCTGCAGAAACACACACTTCAGCACTCAAATACAGCTCTTTCTTGCTCCGTTTTTTTAAATGTTTTTATTTATTTTATATCTGCCATATGTTACTTGGCTGCACTTGCTCTGATCCAGTGTAATTGAATGAATTTGAATCAAATACACTTTATTGGGTTTTGGCAGCATGTTTTTCACAGTCAATTGTTACGGCTTTAGAAACATACAATTCCATGTGGAAAATTACACATCATCACAAAGTCCCCTAGAGGAGGACAAGGGTTAAATTGACTTGGCAAAATCAAGCATGCTTTTCTTCACCTGAGATGCAAATATCATTTGAACACTAAAGCCACATTTAAAAATGCATGAATGTCATTGCATTAAGAAATATAGCACTCTTTTTTAACAAAACCTTTTTATTTTTATCTTTTTTTTTCTTTGTCAGAAAAACTTTTTTTTTTTCTTTTTAAAGAAATCTATTACTAAAATACTCACAGAACTGAAGTTTCCATCCAATTTATAGGGTCCTACCCAGACTCCATTCTAGAATCCCAATTAGATCCCCTTCCTTCCCCTGGAGTCTCTCACATAGAGTCCCTCCCTGACCACCTTCCTAAATCTCCTATCTGCTGCATGCCTTCTGTATGCAGACAAATAACCTTTCGTCCCTTTGAAGCATTGAGGATTAGAATAATCACCTGAATTGACAAGGTTGATAAGTGGGTTGTTTGGAGACAAGCTGTTGTTCCTTTGAAGTCTTCGATTAGATCTCCGTCCTGACAACTGAATCGACAGCACCTCGGGCTTCACAGGTCCTTTTCTGTGATTAAGACAGCATGCACACGCCAACAAAACAGACACGTGCAAAGGAAACAAATACATGAGGCAGCTGCTCAGGAATGTGTACAAAGTGTTTTTTCTCACATCCTCATCTCATTATTAGCTTCTGATTATTCTGCCCTGAGCATGTGAGATTAAAAATAACCATCAATATCACATATCACCAACTGATGAATGTCCTCTGGAAATGTAACAACCATCAGAAACAATAATTTACAACACAGCCCCAGGAGTGTCATTATAATGTCACATTCAAATAAGGATTATGTTCTTTAATATTCTAGGTCACACCACTAACAAGCAATTGAAGAATAAACAATCCAATGTACTGTAATAAAAACAAAAGTATATAAATGAATACATAAAAGAAGCAACATTTTTAAATACTCTGGTGCTTGTCTGTGCAAAACTCACAGGGCGTTGCATTTATGCTATACAGTTCCAAAGATGTTCTGTTATATATTTATTTTTGTGCATGTCTATATGGTTGCTAGGGTGTTTTTGGTTGGTTACTTGGGCATTGCTAGGTGGTTGCTAGGGTGGTTGCTTACTGGCCCAAGTCAAAAGAGCTTATCCCAAAGTTTCTATGATATTCTGGTCCCTATGTGTGGCTCGAGTCCCTCCTTTAATACAAATCTACAGGATTATTTGCTTCTCCTTCATTCAAAAATCATAAGTACAATTGCTTAGAAAAATAAAACACACCTCACCTCAACAAGCTGCACGATTTGAGGTATCATTCATGTCTGTAGTATAATGGAGTGTGGCAGGTTACATGTAGAGGTTTAATATAGGGTTGGGGGTTTGCTCAAATCCCTAACCTTAAGTACAAGCAATAGCAAGAGCCTCTACCCAATTGCACAGTAATACATGAGGAGACAAAAAATAGATTTATTTCCCTATACTTAAAGCAGGAAAAGCTCAAATGTCTTTGCTAATACAGTATCATTCATACATTGTATCTAATTGAATTCCATTAGAGTAGAAACAGAGTGTATTCACATACAAATGATGCTTCAACATTTTTAGCCATCATCAAAATGCAATTTTCTAGCATCATGACAACACTGATGCCTCTTTGATTGCACAGGACCTTTCTGGCCTGCACCACTTGCTACCAGTTAAAGTGTATGAAGGAAGTCATCAGGACTTGAAGCTTTCTTTAATGCTCAGAATTCAAGAAATGTTCGCCTTTTAGATGGCTGATGCCAGCAGAACATTTTCTTTTTTGGCAATAAGAAGGAATATGGTGATTTCCTTTTCAGAAAGAAAATAATTAACTTTTTGTCTTACTGATGGTGTTTAGATATTTTTTTCTTTCTCTATAGAGCTGTTCAGTCATGGTATCAATTTGTTGGCCAACAAAGAATGTTAATAGAGCTCATCAGTCTGGTATCGGTAGTAAAAATCCCATTAATTTTTCCCATAAACCTTAAAAGACAGGCCTACCATGAGCTCCAAGTTTGTTAATCAATGGTAAATGCTATACTTGAAGCCATCAGTATTTAGTTAAAAAAAAAAAAAAAAAAATTAATAGCAGAATTTGTGGTGAATGACTACACTACCCATAATCCTGAAGAGAGATCCACCAATCAGAGAATTAAGGTGAACAAAGTGCGTCAAAAGAGCCTTGCAGCGACCGTTCACTCCCATGACGCACTACGAATGATGGAGTCAAGTCAGTCTCCCTAACATTTCAAACTATTTGCATTTTTATCTAAGTATTTTGCACTAATCTTAAAATATATTGTTTCAATACATGTATTCAACAACTTTAAACCAATAGTTTTGTATTTTTATATATCTATTTTTATATTTTAATTAATCAAAGACCATTATTCTGAAAAAACAATACGGTACGAGAAGGATGCGAAAATGTAAATGCTCTTCCAGGTTTTAGGATTATAATCTGAACAGCTCTTTTGTTGTAATGAATGTGCCATTGACCAATCAAAGTGATGATATCATTTGTAACAGAATTATACTACTTGGTTTTGGGAGTGGAAAATTATTATATGAAATCTAATTATATCTATTGTTCAGCTGTTTGCAATAAGTAGCAGAATGCTGTGTCTATTTTAACTCTGAGAAAAAAATAAATGGAGGCAGGCAGGTGTCAAAATTATGGCTCAGCTGGTTCCTCATTATCCCTAAAGACACTGTTGCACAGCGCACGTCCTGAGAGGAGCTTATCCTCCAGAGTTAAAAATGAATCACAACTGCATCATCAGCACACAAAAAACAGCTGCAAATGAATCAGCCAGACCATGAAGCCACACAGGTGAATAACCCATGGACCAGTGCTGATGATATGATGGAAGTTGCACTGACCAATGCTAAGAGATCACTTCCCTCTCATACGAGGAATAATGTAAAAATTAAGCCAGTAGAAAACAAAAATGGAGACATGGGTGAATGTCACAAAGCATGTCAACAATACATCTGGCTTATATTTAATATTTTATTGAATCAACATAAGAAAAAACGAAATGTTCAAAAACTAGCTGCTTTTCATTATAGGTTAATTTTGAGTTAGCTATATTTTTTTGAGTGAAATATGACCCTGGCATGTTTTCATAAGATCCACCCATATATAAGTAGGAGTGCTGCTTCCTAATAGCTGATAATGGTGCTCTTCTCACACACAGATGAAAGCAGTGTTGTGAATGGGGTGAGCTCATGATGGCTGAACTTCTGTTAGGTCTGGACTCAGATTTGTGCTCATCACTGGCGTTTCAACCCTCTGTGTGGTGCTACTCTGAGAGCCTGACTCAATGCTTCACACAGAATAGAGAATGGACCATGCTATTTCAAATTGCTCTAGCCACCATCCACCCTAAGTACACCTAACACAGTGGGAATCAAGCCCTACGAAACAGCACTCAGTAGCACACAATGTTCTCATCCCGTAACACTACCGAATAAGCCGTATGAAAGCCTTTTTTCTCAAAATGTGAATAGACTTTATAAATAACACTAATGCTATGAAACACCACAATGTGAACCTTGTGGCCTAAATAGGCTACACACGTTGTGGTGATGTGGCCGAGCGACGTCTGTGGAGAGCGAGGCCGGGAGAGGAGGAGTGGTAAGGATTGACACCTGTGGTAAATCACCTCTAACAGCTGTTTTGTGTTGCAGTGAGAGCTGGAGGGGGTTAAAGGACAGTCCAGAACGCCGGAGTTTGTTACGCTGAAAATTGTGTAATAAAAAGACTTACGTTGACATTTACCCGGCCCTCGCTTCCTCCTTGAGAAGAGAACGTGAGATTGATCACAGTGGTGCTGAAACCCGGGGATTTGGGAAGATACACCATCATGAAGTCCTCGCCCTTCGCCGATCTGATCAAGACCCTCGCCAGCATCCACCAAACACAACAACAAGCTCTGCTTGAGCTGCTCCAGGAACAGGAGCAGCGATTCCAGGTCATCCTTCAAGCTCAAGCAGAGGACTGGCAGGTGCAATGGAGCTTGATAACCCAGGGGGCTTCCACTGGAGCGATCTCAGCCGCCGCCCCCGCTATGACCCACTTTACGCTCACCAAGTTGGGGCCAGAGGATGAACCGGAGGCATTCGTAGAACTATTTGAGCGTGCGGCGGAAGCAGCGGGATGGCCAGAGTCCCAGTAGGCGGTCCACCTGCTGCCGCTGCTGTCGGGAGAAGCACAACTGGCAACCCAACAACTGCCCATTGCCAACCTCCTGGGGTATCAGGTCTTGAAATGTGCCATCTTGCAACGGGTCAGCCACAGTTCAGAGCAGCACCACCTGCGCTTCCACTTGCTAACGCTTGGCGAGCTCGGCCGCCCATTTGCCTTTGCCCAACAGCTCCGTGACTCCAACCGGCGATGACTGCTGGCAGCAGAACACGACGCCACGGCTGTAGTCGACATGGTGGTGCTGGAGCAGCTGATCAACCAACTACCAAAGGGGTTAGTAGAATCGGTACAGTGCCACTGCCCAGCGTCGCTGGATGAGGCAATCCAGCTGGCAGAGGACCATATGGCGCTGTATTCAGGGGCCGGCGAGCCCTCTTCTTCTCTCTCTCACTCTCTCTCTCTCTCTCTCTCTCTCTCCCTCTCTCTCTCCTCCCTCCTCCTCTCCTTCCCCTCATCCTGTTCCTATTCCCCGGAAATGGGGAATTCCTACCCAAAAACAGGTTCCCCGGACCTGTGGGCCGTTCATCTTGGCAGTATCCCCTAACCCTCTCCACTCTCCCCCACAGGCTGGTGAATCTGCTGCTGCAGGTATTAGTGTGAAATCTGGGCTGGTCTGCTGGAGCTGTGGGGAACCTGGGAATTTCCAGGACCGATGTCCCACGATGGAAGTGGAGACATTGGTCCGGGTCCCCGACACACCACAGGCTGCCCCCGATTTAGCAGGAGAACACTGGATACCTGTGAGTATTAAGGGGACTACATTTCAAGCCTTGGTTGATTCAGTTTGTAATCAAACCTCCATTCACCAAAGCTTGGTTCAATCCGAGGCTTTGGATACAAGCCGGCGGGTGAAGTTAAGGTGGGTGCACGGGGATATTAAAAAATAAACCTGCAGTGATGGTCATTATTCAATTTTGGGTACATAAGCACAGTGTCGAGGCTGCGGTTAGTCCCCTCCCTCTCCCATCCACTAATCTTGGGTACGAATTGGCAGGCATTTACAACTTTATTAAGTATGTGGATGGGTCTTGCAACAAAACGTTTCGGTGTGGTGTGTGATTCGCTGTCTGGGGTGGCGGTGCCATCTATGTCAGCTCCACGTCAGGAGGACATAAGGGAGGCTTCCCCAGCCCTTAGAGGATTCCTGGCAGGGGATTTCCATCTGGAGCAGATGCGAGGCGAGACCATTCAGCATGCCTTTGATCAAGTGAAAGTGATTGATGGTCAATGCCTCCACATTGCACTCGCATATCCATATTTTTCAGTTATCAAGGATCGGTTGAATCAAGTGATGCAGGACACTCAGACAAAGGAGTATACAACCCAACTGTTAATACCACAGAGCCGTCGGAAAATGTTATTCCAGAAGGCTCCTCATAATCCAATAATAATCTCACTTAGTGCAGGAAAAGACATTGAACCGTCTAATGGCCCATTTCTATTGGCTGGTCATTCGCGGGGATGTTCGAGGTGGTGTGTGGCATGCCGTGAATGTCAGCTGCTGAATCCGCCAGCCACCCCAAGAGCGCCCTTCCATTAATCGAGGCCCCCTTCGAAAGAATTGGTATGGACCTCGTTGGCCCATTAGAGTGGACAGCACGCGTACATCACTTTGTATTGGATCTGGAGGACTATGTAACACGATATCCGGAAGCAGTGCCTCTGCGCAACATTTCAGCGCAAAGTGTTGCGGAGGCACTCTTCAGAATAATCTCCCGAGTGGGGATTCTGAAATAAATCCTCACTGATCAGGGCACTATGTTTATGTCACGTACACTACACAAACTGAATGAATTATCGGGGATTAAATCAATTCAGACCAGCGTTTACCACCTGCAAGCCTCCACGGGGTTCTCCCCATTTGAATTATTGTACAGGCGTGGACTGCGTGGTGTGCTCGACATCCTATGGGAAAATTGGGAGGAATTTCTCCAGGCTCAAGAACATCAAAGCCGGCTGTATAATAATAGGGCTACAGGAATTTACACCGGGAGATAAAGTCCTTGTATTGCTCCTCACATCACGCTCTAAATTACTTGCCAAGTGGCAAGAACCCTTTGAGGTCACATGGCGAGTTGGGGAAATTGTGGCATGCTTTCACCCTCTGTTCGGACCACCCCCCACTCCAGTGGCTCCATCGCATGAAGGATACCAATGCACGGATCATCCGTTGGTATCAGGCTCTCCAGCCTTTTAAGTTTGAGGTGGTCCACAGGCCAGGGGTGCAGATGGCTGTTGCAGATTTCCTCTCCAGAAATGGTGGGGGAGTAAGTGACAGGCCGAATGGCTCCCCAGCCTGAGTCAGGCGATGGGGGTATGTGGTGATGTGGGTGTGGCCGAGCGACGTCTGTGGAGCGTGGCCGGGAGAGGAAAAGCAGTAAGGATTGACACCTCTGGGAAATCACCTCTAACAGCTGTTTTGTGTTGCAGTGAGAGCTGGAGGGGGTTAAAAGGGCAGTCCAGACCACCGGAGGAAAGAGAGTGACGCACGCAGCCGAGTTCATGTGTGTGTGCATTCATTTATGTTGTGCTGAAGTTTGTTATGCTTAAAAGTGTGTGATAAAAAGACATTTACCCGGCCCTCGCTTCCTCCTTGAGAAGAGAACCTGAGATCTATTGCACACGTGTAGCCATATGATGACTTACAGAAAAGATTTTAAAAAAATATAAAGATGGCCGTTAACTGCCACTTTTCATGAATAAGGTACAGAAAATGTATATTTTTTTTATTTTTTATCAAATGGTCAGTAAAATGAGGTGCTTAACACTTCAGAAGATGTAGATGGTCAACAACAAATAGAAACAGTCCAAATGATGTTACTTCTTGGCAGGTTCTGTTTGCACCCTGGTGCAAATAAAGGTAGATGCTATTTGCTCCCCAGTGCAAATAGTGAAAAATATTATTTGTACCCCAAACCTGGTACAAATATTGGCAAATACTGTTTGCACCCTTATTTAAATACTAACATGCAGTATAGAGGCATCACTGCAGAACATTTATTGTTTATTGGTTAGGGTCTCACAGACACACCACACCAACCCTTACGCCTAAACCTAACCCTTACCTCCCTTTACTAAAATTCAGCAAAGCCTTCTCTGCTGGCGTAACAATAAATATTAATATTTAAAGAAAAAGAAAAAACTTCATCCTTTCATTCTCATTCACCTTTTTGCCTATGCATTTTCAGTCGCTTTACACTCCTAATTCATCTACAAACGAATAGCAAAAAACAAAAAGTTTATCCAATCAGAATTAATCGTTCGATGCTTATTAGCAAAGCGTGTCGGCTGTTTCACAAATCGCATGCTCCTTAGCCGAAGCACTGCGTGAGTCTGAGCTCCACCCTGTTAGGCCTTCAGAATTTCTGCAGAATCCCTCAACAGTGCAAATGAATGGGCATCTAAAGTCAGATTGTCAGATTTATCAGCCAATCAGATTGATTTATATGTTCTTGGTGGGTGTGGTCTTTAGGATATGTCCCATTCCAGGCCTTCTAGCTGGTCTTGAGTGACGCAATCATGCTTTAAGTGATTTACGTAATTTGAAAGCGAAGAGCGCGAGATCTTGCTGACGAGTCGGCTGTCATCACCATTGAAAAAGAGATCCTTATGGATTTAAAAACCTGAGATGTTCTGTATGATTGTGCGATTGATTAATTAAACAGGAAAGGAGGGCTGATTTTCACTTCAGGCAAATTGGTAAGTGCTTTTTGCATTGTTATAGCAACATCTGCTTGAGCATTCAGAGTCAGTTAATAATGTATAATAATGTGAAAATTAATCATGTACCCTGACGAAACAAAATTTATTGCAAGCAACATTTAAATCGCAAATATTATTAGATAACTTTTTACACCATATTACTGTAGTAACATCATAGTTAACTGCATCAAAACTATGGCTTCCTTCAAAACACATGGTTACTACAATATTACTATAGTAAAACTACCTTATATATATCTTAAATGTATATTAATTTTTTTTATTATTATAAATGCTATTAAAGAAAATGTTAAGAGAGGAGACAGGAAACAGAATGGGAAAAAGAGTGGGACAAAGCCACCCTCAGTATGTCAAAAAAATTTGAACCCGGGTCGCCTGCACAAAAAGGCACATTCACACTGGCATTACACCCCACGCCACTGCAGCAATGCTTAAAATGCAGTTTTTCGTACATTTCTATTTTTCCAAAAGACTATTGGGGTGCAGACAGCCACGCAGTATAGAAGGTGCTATTTACACCTGGGTGCAAATAGTTATAGTCATCATCTCACCCTCATGTTGTTTCATCCCTGTATGACTTTTGTTCTTCCATGGGACACAAAAGGAGATGTTAGACAGAATGTAAAAGACTGACAGCCTCAGTCCCCATTGATTGTCACTGTATGGAAATGAACTGTAATATGGGTTTTAAACAATATGAGGATGAGGAAATGTTTAATTTTTTGTGAACTATTCCTTGAAGGTATGTTAAATTTGGTGTTACATGGGAAAAACATTCTGTACGAGGGCAGCGTGAAAAATGTGGGACACAGCTAAATATCATAATATAAAAAATAAAAAATAAAAAAAATGTTTTCTACTACAATTAATTGAATATCAATTCAACAGATGTCAAAGATATGGCATTGTCGCATAATTTTAATTGCTTAAAATTAGATACTATCATGCTAGATTCATTTTATGTAAAAAAATGTTGTGTACTGTATTCATAGAATGTGCCAACTAAATTTGTGCTACAGAATGTCAAAAATCCTCTAACCAAGATGAAGGACAGAGGGAACATGGAATGTCAATGCAATGTATCTGAGATATTTTGAGTGGACCCATGGGATTGTGAGTGATGTTGCAAACTTTTTACAGCTGTATTTTACAGCGTCAAAGACTGTGACAAGCAGACTGAAAATGAGGACCGAAAGAGGGATAGAGAAAAGTTCCCTATCTGTCACTCACTTGATGTTGTGTTGATGTAGTGACACTAAGGGTCACTCTTGGGAGCCCGAGACACCTCTGGTATTTGATAAAAGGCCAATGAAAATTGGCGAGTGGTATTTGCATGCCACTCCCCCGGACATACGGGTATAAAAGGAGCTGGAGTGCAACCACTCATTCAGATTTTCTCCTCGGAGCCGAACAGTCGATGTCTACTGAGCTGACTGTTCATTCACCTCTGCTGGATCTGACGGCGCATTTCAGCGGCTTCTCCCTCCTCTGCACTGGTGCACTGCAGAGAACGCCCCTGGGCACTTCGTCCGAAAAAAGAGAGTATATTTTCCTGAAAAAGTATATTTCTCAAAAAGAGCGGCACACACGGAACGTCTTTTTAAAGACACGTCTTTTTAAAGATGCCTTTCCGTTTGTGTGTTATTCCCGGTTGCATTCGTTACCTCTCAACTTCAGACGGTCACGATCGCTGTCTTTCGTGTCTGGGCATGACCCACACGGAGGCTGCGAGAACATGACCATGGCAACATTGCGGTCACTTATGAAAGCAAGCCACCCCAGCGGCTCCCCGCCTCGGTCCTTCTACCTACGGGTTTGAGGCCAGCGCGGCTAGCACTGGGGCGATTTGGGGACCCCAATGGGACCGCCTCCGCCAGGTATCCCCCCGCGGATCTCCCATTCCCCAGCATGCTCGTCTGCCCCGATCGGGCTTCCGGATGAGTCCGCCGGCTCGTCTCACGGCTAGTTCGACCTCTTGTTCGGAGCCCGCGAAGCTGATGAGCTCTCGAACGCAGCATCGGAGAGCGGGCTTGTCCAGTCGGATGCAGAAGCCTCAGCTGGGCTCCCCCCTTTGGGGACGATTGCCCAGTCACAGGCTGATGCGGAGATGACGGACATGCTTTCCCGGGAACCCTCGGCTCTGCCCTGAACCCTCGCGCACGATGATTGGTTCCTGGGCTCGCAGCGCCGCTCAAAGCAGCCACGCCCCACTCCAGTGCCTTTCTTCCCGGAAGTGCACGAGGAGCTGACAAAATCATGGGAGGCACCTTTTACTGCCCGGTTTCTCAGTTCCCCCCGCCCTCACTACCCTCGATGGCGGGGCAGCCAGGGGCTATACAGCGATTCCCCCAGTGGATAAGGTGCTCGCAGTGCACCTATGCCCATAGAGCACTGCCACCTGGCGCGGACGCCCAAAGCTCCCGTCCAAGCCCTGTAGGTTCATGTCGTCCCTAACGGCCAAAGCCTACAGTGCTGCTGGACAAGCCGCCTCTGCCCTGCACACCATAGCTCTCCTGCAGGTCCACCAAGCCAAGGCGCTAAAAGAACTGCACGAGGGTAGTTCTGCCCTAGATCAGATGCAGGAACTGCCCTCGGCAACCAACCTCGCTCTCCGAGCGATGAAGGTCACGGCGCGGTCTCTCGGGCGGACGATGTCCACATTAGTGGCCCAGGAGCGCCACCTTTGGCTCAATCTGGTCGAGATGGGTGTGGCCGACAAGACATGGTTCTTTGCTGCCCCTATCTACCAGGCTGATCTATTCGGCCACACCGTCGAGGACTTTGCCCAGCAGTTCTCGACGGTGAAGCAGCAGACGGAGGCTATCCGGCATATCCTGCCCCGGCACGGCTCAAGATCCCGCACCCCATCTGCTCATCACCAAGGGCATCCCCCTGCAGTGACTGCACCGGCTCCGCTGCAGCCCGCCCCTTCGGCCCGGCCCCGGTGTGGAGCCCACCGCAGGAAGCAGATGCCACCCGTCTCACGGCCGGCTGCCAAGAACCCACGAAGGTCGTCAAAGCACCCCTGAGACGGGCAACCCAGGGTCGAAGAAACCCACTGCATTGGAGCTGATAGTAAGACCACTCCATCCCCTGGTGGAGGGCTGGGTGGAGAATCTTTTGTTGCCTTTTCATTTGATTTCGCTGCATGTCCAAGTGGCTGCGGCTGTGTGGTCACAAGGAGCCAGGTAAGTGCTTCGATGTCCCTAGACTCAGCACGGCCACGACATGGTGTGGCACCTTGAGCTCTGCCCCGCCGTGAGGCCCCACCTGCTGCTACATCCGACGAGGTTGTCCCTTTGGTCCCCCTCGCACGGAACTTGGATGCGTGGCTTGCGCTTTCCAATCCTTCGCGACGGCTGGTCCGGACCGTCCAACTTGGCTACGCAATTCAGTTCGCCAGGCATCCGCCTAGGTTCAGCGGTATCCACTTCACCTTGATGAAGGACGAAAACGCTGCTACCTTGCGCGCGGAGATCGCCACCCTCCTATGGAAGAGTGCGATAGAACCTGTCCCTCCGGCCGAGATGAAGAAGGGGTTTTACAGTCCCTACTTCATCGTACCGAATAAAGACGGTGGGTTGCGGCCAATCTTGGACCCGTGAGTACTGAACCGGGCTTTACACAGACTCCCGTTCAAGATGCTGACGCAAAAACGCATTCTGGCGAGCATCCGGCATCAAAATTGGTACGCGGTGGTAGACCTGAAGGACGCGTACTTTCACGTATCGATTCTACCTCGACACAGACCCTTCCTGTTTGCATTCGAGGGTCAGGCGTATCAGTACAAGGTCCTCCCTTTCGGCTTGTCCTTGTCCCCTCGCATCTTCACAAAGGTCGCAGAGGCAGCTCTTGCCCCGTTAAGGGAGGTAGGAATTTGCATGATTGGCTAATCCTAGCTCACTCTCGGGACATGTTGTGTGCACACAGGGACTTGGTGCTCTCGCACCTCAGCCGATTAGGGCTTCGGGTCAACTGTGAAAAGAGCAAGCTCATCCCGGTGCAGAGCATCTCTTTTCTCGGTTTGGAGTTGGACTCAGTCTCATTGACAGTGTGCCTCACAAACGAGCGCACAGTCAGTGCTGACCTGTTTGAAGGCATTCAAACAGAAAACAGCGGTTCCACTGAAACTCTTTCAGAGGCTCCTGGGGCATATGGCATCCTCAGCGGTGGCCACCCTGCTCGGGTTGATGCATATGAGACCGCTTCAGCACTGGCTTCAGACTCGAGTCCCGAGATGGGCATGGCACCGCGGGACACATCGCGTGGTCATCACGCCGGTCTGTCACCGTCTCTTCAGCCCTTGGACCGACCTCTCATTTCTACGGGCAGGTGTTCCCCTAGAGCAGGTCTCCAGGTGCGTCGTGGTCACAACAGACACCTCCAAAACGGGCTGGGGCGCTGTTTGCAATGGGCACGCAGCTGCCGGCTTATGGACGGGCCCGCAGCTGCGTTGGCACATCAACTGCCTCGAGATGCTGGCAATTCTGCTCGCCCTATGGAGGTTCACCGCGACACAGTGGACGGTAAGTCCTTAGGGAAGCACGACCGTATCATCAGGTTCCTGAGAGGCACCAGGAGGCTGAACCCCTCCAGACTGTGCCTCGTTCCCGCATGGGACATCTCTGTAGTTATTCAGGGTCTACAGAGAGCCCCCTTTGAGCCTTTGCAGTCAGCTAAGCTTAAGGCAATCTCCTTGAAGACTGCCCTCCTGACTGCGTTCACTTCCATCAAGAGGGTAGGAGACCTGCAAGTGTTCTCTGTCAGCGAAACGTGCCTGGAGTTTGGTCCGGGCTACTCTCACGTGATCTTGAGACCCCGACCGGGCTATGTTCCCAAGGTTCCCACGACCCCTTTTAGGGACCAGGTGGTGAACCTGCAAGCGCTGACCCCGGAGGAGGCAGACCAGCCCTGCCGTTACTGTGCCCGGTGTGTGCTTTACGCATCTATTTAGATCGCACGCAGAGATTTAGGATCTCTGAGCAGCTCTTTGTCTGCTTTGGTGCACAGCAAAAAGGAAGCGCTGTCTCCAAGCGGAGGATCGCCCACTAGCTCATTGATGCCATAGCTATGGCATATCATGCCGCCCTCGGTAGGGCTACGAGCCCATTCTACCAGGGGTGTAGTGGCCTCCTGGGCCCTGGCCAGGGGTGCCTCTTTAACAGACATTTGCAGAGCAGCGGGCTGGGCAACACCCAACACCTTTGAGAGGTTCTACAACCTTCGGATGGAACCAGTTACATCCTGGGTAGTGGCACGCAATACAAGCGGATAAGCCGGCCGGGTGTATCGCTTGCACATAGCGCCTTTCACCTCCTCTGAGCTGAAGACATGCGCCATTAATTCCCAGTAGTGTTCACAAACTATGTTCCCTGGTTGACTTCCTCCGAGCCCTGTGGCAGTCCAGTTTTCGGAGAGACTCGCTGCTGGCCCAGTACACGTGCTAACTAAGAGCCCTGTTCTGGGGTAGGTGCTCCGCATGTGGCGGTTCCCTGTAAGGTAACCCCATGCAATGTATATCTTCCGCTAATTCATTTCTCTGTTGGCAAACTGCATCTTCCTTGTGCAGAGCCCCCTCTGCCACAGTCTCCATGTTTGTAGTAACTCCTCCCCTGTTGGGTAGGATCTACCATGAGACTTCTCCACATGGTCTGCAAGACCATGTGACGTATTTTCCACTTAAATATCCTCCCCTCTCTCTGGGTGAGGTGTGGTCTCCACGGTGTCCTCTCCTTGGGAGGGACACCCCCTGACTAGACCTGGTCGGCCCAGTCGGATATTCCCCCTTTTTTTAGGGAGTGGAAAAAAAGAAGGGGAAAAGAGGCCACGACTGGTCTAGCCTGTCTCTATCTTTTGGGTAGTCTACTTATCCCCAAAGGGCCATTCGACACTCATAACTATATTGGGGGAGGTTTCGTGTTGGCCTGGTGTGCTGGCTACGAGGCAAACAGTTGTCTGCCCATCACACACCACCAGTTCACGTAACACAGTTCAGCCAGTTGCGGCGTTTTGTATAGGGACCCCTAGTGTCACTACATTGACACAACATCGAGTGAGTGACAGATAGGGAACATCCTGGTTACTTGCGTAACCTCCGTTCCCTGATGGAGGGAATGAGACGTTGTGTCCCTTCTGCCACAATGCTGAACTACCCGCTGAAATGGCTGGACCTTGTCTCAGCTCCTCAGCATAAAACCTGAATGAGTGGTTGCACGCCAGCTCCTGAACATACCCGTATGTTCAGGGGAGTGGCATGCAAATACCACTCGCCAATTTTCATTGGCCTTTTATCAAAGACCAGAGGTGTCTCGGGCTCCCAAGAGTGACCCCTAGTGTCACTACATCGACACAACGTCTCGTTCCCTCCATCAGGGAATGGAGGTTATGCAAGTAACCATGACGTTTTTTTTTATCTCAGGGAGTGGCAATGTCAACACCGCTATTGCCTCTTCAACCTCTATGTGACTGCTGGGTTGATTAAAACCTGAGAGACAAGGCTATGTGACATTCAGTATCAAGCAGAGATATATTTATCTGTTCACTTGCTCAATATGCAATTTAAATTTGAATTCCCTTAACTTACCATGGCAGTATAATCTGGAATAAGCCCTGATTAACAGTGCAAGAACAAAAAGTACAGAATCAAATTTATTTTCTGAAGAGAAAAAGCATTTTACAGTTCTTATTGTTGATTTCTGCAATAAATACTTAGGGGGTATTCACTAAGGATGAATTACTCCGCTAATAGCATAATTTATTTGCACACACTGTCTGCATTGTTTTAGTACCCGATTGACTAGTGAAATTTAAAGAAAAACAGGTAACAGACAAAAATGAGTGCTATTGTCAGGGGTGCAGGAAGGAGGACCTGAACATAGGCATGAAATATGAGTTTTTATTACAACAAAAACTCTCACAATGGAGAAAAACAGGAACATAAACAAAGATACAAACACTGGTTGAGGCAGAACAGGACTAGAATACATGACAGAACAGGGTTACTCACAAAACGATCCAGGACAGAGCACACAAGGGAACTATAAAGAGGGAGAAATCAAGAGGTAAACGATGAAGGCAGGTGAAGCACATTAACTAATAACAAGGGAACAAGGAGGCGGGGTCTTGATGAGAGACAGGAGAGCAGGGCTTCTGCCATGTGCTCACACCAAACATGATGACGAGTCATGGAGCATGGGTGTCCGGATCCTCAAACAAAAAAACACAACAAAACAGACAGGAACACCAACTAGGGTGGGGCAGGAGGCATGGACTAGGGTGGGGCAGGAGGCATGGACTAGGGTGGGGCAGGAGACACGGACCAGGGCAGGGTAGGAGGCACAGAACTGGGTGGGGCAACCCATAGAAGGGCTGGCAGACCATGGGGGCATAGACAGAACCAGCCAAGCGGGGAAGGGGGAAAACCAAGGAGAAGGCTTCAGAAAGGTCCTCAGAGGCCCAGACTGAGATGATACCATCCCACTTGATAGTCAAATTGATAACCTCTGATATACTCTCCCCCTCCTTCCCATACAGAACACAGGACTTGATAGGCTCTACCAGACCCACCATAAAAAATCTATCAGGCAGGACTGATTGAACTCTAGGCCTGAGGACAACACCAGAAATTCCTGTGCATACCCTCTCACCGACCAGTTTCCCTGACGGAGACCATCAAGCTCCTCAAACTCCGCTCTACGGCACGCAGGGGAACGGGGTTAAAAAGAAAAAAATTCATGCCTGCTGGTTCCATAACAGGTTGGATCATTATGTCGGGGTGCAGGAAGGAGGACCCAAATGCAGGCATGAAATAATGAGTTTTTATTAAATGAAAAATAAAACACAACAACAACAACTCTCACGATGGAGAAAAACAGGAACATAAACAAAGATACAAACACTGGCTGAGGCAGAATAGGACTAGAATATATAACAGAACAGGGTTACTCACAAAACGATCCAACACAGGACAGAGTACACAAGGGAATTATAAAGAGGGAGAAATCAAGAGGTAAATGAGGAAGGCTTGTGAAGCACATGACTAATAACAAGGAGGCAGGGTCTTGACAAGAGACAGGAGAGCACATGGCAAACAAATCTGACAGAAGCCATGTGCTCATACCAAACATAATGACAAGACATGGAGCATGGGTTAACTGATCCCGACTCAGAACCAAACCAGTCCGAAGAGTCAGGATCAAAACATCATGCTACGAACATGTAAACACAGACAGGACAAAAGAGCGCACGGCAAGGAATAAGCACCCAAAACGTCATGGTTACTTGTGTAACCTCCATTCCCTGATGGAGGGAACGAGACATTGTGTCGATGTAGTGACACTAGGGGTCACTCTTGGGAGCCCGAGACACCTCTGGTATTTGATAAAAGGCCAATGAATATTGGCGAGTGGTATTTGCATGCCACTCCCCCAGACATACGGGTATAAAAGGAGCTGGTATGCAACCACTCATTCAGGTTTTATGCTGAGGAGCCGATATAAAGTCCGGCCATTTCAGCGGGTAGTTCAGTGTGGTGGCAAGAGGGACACAACGTCTCGTTCCCTCCATCAGGGAACAGAGGTTACACAAGTAACCATTCGATGTGTCGATGTAGTGACACTAGGGGTCCCTATACGAAACGCCACAATTGGCTGAACTGTGTTACGTGAACTGGCGGTGTGTGGTGGGCAGACTACTGTGTGCTTCATAGCCAGCACACCAGGTTGACACATAACCTCCCCCAACATAGTTATGAGTGTCGAACGGCCCTTTGGGGACAAGTCGACTACCCAAAAGATAGAGAAAGGCTAACCCAGTCGTGGCCTCTTTTCCCCTTCTTTTTTTCCATCCCCTAAAAAAGAAGGGGGATTATTAAAGCGTGCACTGGACTCAGCAACGACAGGGCTGGTCTGCCTCCTCCTGGGGCAGCGCTTGCAGGTTCACCACCTGGTCCCTAAAAGGGGTCGTGGGAACCTCGGGCACATAGCCCAGTCGGGGTCTCAGGATCACGTGAGAGTAGCCCGGACCAAACTCCAGGCACGTTTCGCTGACAGAGAAGACTTGCAGGTCTCCTACCCTCTTGATGGAAGTGAGCACAGTCAGGAGGGCATACTTCAAGGAGAGTGCCTTAAGCTCGGCTGACTGCAAAGGCTCAAAGGGGGCTCTCTGTAGACCCTGAAGAACTACAGAGAGGTCCAATGAGGGAGCGAGGCGCAGTCTGGGGGGGATTCAGCCTCCTGGCACCTCTTAGGAACCTGATGATCAGGTTGTGCTTCCTTAAGGACTTACCGTCCACTGCGTCGTGGTGTGCTGCTATGGTGGCAATGTACACCTTCAAGGTGGAAGGGGACAGTCTCCCTTCCAACCTCTCCTGCAGGAAGGAAAGCACTGATCCAACTGCGCATCTCTGGGGGTCTTCCCGTCGGGAAGAACACCACTTTGAGAACAGACGCCACTTGAAGGCATACAGGCACCTCGTAGAGGGGGCCCTAGCCTGAGTGATCATGTCTACCACTGCAGGTGGTAGACCGCTTAGGTCTTCCACGTCCCGTCCAGGGCCAGACATGGAGATTCCAGAGGTCTGGTCGTGGGTGCCAGATGGTGCCCCGTCCCTGAGAAAGAAGGTCCTTCCTCAGGGGAATTCGCCAAGGGGGCTGTCGCGAGGAGCCTGAGGTCCAAGAACCACACCTGGGTAGGCCAGTAGGGTGCTACCAGGACGACCTGCTCCTCGTCTTCCCTGACCTTGCACAGGGTCTGTGCAAATAGGCTTACTTTTTTATCAAAGACCAGAGGTTTCTCGGGCTCCCAAGAGTGACCCCTAGTGTCACTACATCGACACACATCGAGTGAGTGACAGACAGGGAACCGTGTGCTCACACAAAAGGTCCTGTCACCACAATAAACATAACTGACAAGGTGACAGAACCCTGACAGCTATAGGATGAAGCAGACTACCATGATCTGACATGCTTTAGACTGTAAATAATAGTTATCTCAAATTGTAAATAAAATAGCTGTTCTATTTTTACTAGTTTTAATTAAGTTACCATTACTCTCTAAACCCTAAATTTGACATTAATAAAAACATTAAAGTGGTCCTAATTAAACAGTATTTGAAATGTCATATTTTGGAATTATAACTCAAATATATATGTTTTTTAAAGTTTGCTTTGAGTACTACTAACTTAAAATTATCATGTACAAAATTGTGGCTGCGTAGAATACCCATAAGCCCTTGTGCTTGAATAAATTATGTGTGTTTGGTAAAAACAAGGGAACTTTAGAAAAATAATAACTGTTATTTAAAAATGTATAGTTTTAATTCTTATGATTACTGTTGTTGTTGTTTTTGTTTGTTTTTTTGTAGCTGGTTGATGGTTGTGATTTGTGTAAAGTCAAAATGGGGGTGATTAGTGTTACCTCTGGTGAAATTGGAGCCTGTTCAATTTAAGCCATTCTTCTTTATTCAATTGTACTTTACAAAATTGCAGATTAATGTGCACTAAGAAGTACTTATCCAATGTGGATAACCAAAATTCCAGTCATAGTTTCCCTTACACTGAATAATACATTATATAACTCAATTTAAATAATTAAATAAAAACAACAATACTTTAATCACAGAGGAGTTAAGTTTACTTAAAAAACTTAAGTTCAGTTTACTTGAGACAAATAAGTATGTTTACTTAAAAGAAAAGCATGCACTTTTGCCTTAAAAAATATAAGTCCACTAATTAGATTTTAAAGTATACTATAATCCAGGCACCTGAACCACTCTTTAAAATGTCAAAAGTGTGTTTGACTGCATTGCATGTCACATGTCTGAATATATGCCTGAATATATCTTCTGGATTATATCATCTCCATCATTTTATGATCATTTGATTAATTACTGCTGCCATGATCAGTAAAAAAATGTACACAAACATCTTTCATTTTTTAAATTCTGTTTAGCACTTGCATTCTGTGGGCGGTAGTAGCACAACGCTAATTACATCACACAAATACAGCTTACTTTTGTGAATAAGGCGAATTCTATAATGTGCCTACTTTGCATAGAAAGCAAGAGTGCACTAAAAAGAATGACAGTTATTTAATTTAAATAAGCCTGGAGCAATAGAGAAAATAGCAGCAGGTCAAGCTGGATTATGAGTGGTTAGTGAACAAGATGCAGGTTTTCGTGCTTAAAAGTACAGAAGTACGAAGTAATAGTGAATTCACCCCTGTATTTTTGTAGCTCTTGGCTTTTTTATTAAGTAAGAGGTACTGTTTTGCCAGCAGAGGTGATAGAGTTAATTAGAATTTACCAATTAATTATGTAACTGGCTATATCACAGCTAGAGTGTATTTACTTTTAAGAATAGACCAAAGAAGACAAGGAAGCACTTCCTTTGCAATTAAAATGAAGCTTAAGCATCCATAATTTCTCAAGGCCAGCTGCTCCTGCTCATTTTCATGAGATCGTAAGGTGAGCAGAGCAGCACAGCTGCCACAGATCGAGTGGAGAGGTAGTGGGCACTTTGTGACACATACACACACACACACTTATGCTCACAGTTCTAGGCACACAGTCCTCTGCAGCATGCAATTATCCAGGTGCTGGAACAAAACAGCTAATTTTCCATTCAAAATGTTGCACTCTATAAGAAGCTGACCCCCACGGCAGGCCATACAGCAGACCATCCTCCACACATGAATGCTGTCAGTTAGAGACGCTGACAATCCCTGTGAGCTCTCAAAATGAACACATACACTCACACGCAGGCTAGACTTTATATTGATGCCTTCATTGATAGATTAAACTGGCTTCTGTTCCAGTTCAATTTAATAACCAGGGCCTGGTCATCACTCTATTGGTCACCTGGTCTATTAAGAATAAATGCACACGATGCTCTGGCAATTCAGTATCAAGGATTGCTGTGCCTGGAATACCTTTTGCTTCAACCTATGATGAGCCAGTACACAGGTACTGCTGGATTGTGCACCATTCAAAATTAAATTGAGAATGCCCTTTAAACTCCATTTCATTTCCTGAATTTGAATTGAGGCAGGATGTAGATTTGTAATTTGAATTTGAATGAAAAGAAGTAAAGTCAAAATGGAATGAAATTCAAATCAATAAAAAGAAACTACTGTAAGTGTGGGCTTTAATTTCATTTTTGATTTCTCATGTTATCAAATGGGGTTTAATTACATTTAATTAACTTTCATTTTATTGACCATGAATCACTTATTTCCCATATACACTCACTAGCTGCATTTTCACTATCGGGCCAAATGAGGGTGTGCTAGTGCGTGCCAGGGCCAGTTGTGTTCCCATTGTTACTTCCGGGGCTTCACTGTGCCTCCTCTGGGCTTCCTCGGGGCCAACGGCTAATGGCCTTTGGCCCGCTGATTACCCGTGGGCCAAAAAAGGCCAACTGGGGATTTAGGCAGGGTCAATGTCAAAGACAGAGTTTCACTGAGTCCGGTCAAAGGCGGCAACAAGGCGTTTCCGTCTGCAGAACTGCTGCTCACTGGATGTTTTTTTGTTTTTGGCACCATTCTAAGTCAACTCTAGAGACTGTTGTGTGTGAAAATCCCAGCAGATCAGCAGTTACAGAAATACTCAAACAAGCCCATCTGGCACCAACAATCATGTCGAGGTCAAAATCACTGAGATTACATTTTTTCCCCCATTCTGATGGTTGATGTGAACATTAACTGAAGATCCTGACCCATATATGCATGATTTTATGCATTGCACTGCTGCCACATGTTTGGCTGATTAGGTAATCGCATGAATAAGTAGGTGTAGAGGTGTTCATAATAAAGTGCTCAGTAAGTGTATATTATAAGTTAGAATACTTATATATTATAAGTTATCTGAAAAAGAAATGTAGTGGATAATTTAGAGAAAGTTTAGAGAAATATGTGAAATCAGTTGAGAACAGTTTTCATTCTATAGCTTACATTAAATCAGAAAATAAATTGGTCAATCATTTTGTTGCAAAACCTTTGTGTGACTGTGTTAAATTGATTTTATACAATTCAGTATCTTTCTATTTTTGTCTTTTTAATTCAGCATCGAATGGGCCGTAGCCAATTCAAATTCCCACTCATGAACTGAGAGGAGGCCAATTTTTAAATTCTGAATTTTGCCCAAACATGAAGTACTGTCTACATTTTGAACAGTGAAATAATATTTTTACATCTATGGGGAGTGGGGACTATAACAATTGTATATTTAGCAAAATGTAAAAGTGGATTCTGTGTTTCTTGCCTCTCCTGTCGGGTTTGTTCAGCCGTGGTCTCCATGGCACACTCCAGGGAGCTCTGCAGAGACTGCAGCTGACTGGTGGTCTCCTTCAGGAGGAAGCGTGTCACAAACTGTTCCAAATGTGTTGACTCTTGATACTCCTGCAGATAAAGGGAGAGATTTAATTGTCACTGATGATGAACTCACATGCTCCAGAACTGGGCATTGGCCCCAAAAAGTATTTGGATCCTGAATGAATTATTATAAACCAGGCCGATACTATAATTATAACTACCTGAACCAGAAAGTTTTAATCTAAGAACTCTAAGAAAGAAAGTTACAAAGCTCTTTGCAAATAAACGAGGAATTGTCAGATCAAACTAAAGTTAAGTATGTAGTGCCACAGGGATCAGTTTTATGACCTCTCCTTTTCTCCTTATAGGCTATATGCTTCCCCGGGAGACATTATCAGGAACCGTGGAATTAGTTTTCACTGTTATGCTAATGAAATTTAACTTTATATTTCCTCGAAACCCAACAAAATTTCACAAAAATTCCATCGATGGATGTACTGTCATGTCGTCTTCTATAGTGAAGAACTTAGGTGCTATATTTGATAGAAATGTTTGTAGAACAGCATTCTTCCATCTCAGAAATATTGCTAAGTTACGACACTTAGTTTCTAATGCCAAAAAACTAATTAATGCGTTCATGACCTCAAGACTAGATTATTGTAATGCATTAGTGGGAGGATGTCCTGCAGGTTCCATGAATAAACTTCAGTTAGTTAAAAATGCAGCAGCTAGAGTGCTGACTAGAACCAAGAAATATGATCATATCAGCCTAATCTTAGTGTTGCTACATTGGCTACCTGATAAATTTCATATTCATTTTAAAATACTTCTAACTACTTACAAAGATTTGAATGGTCTAGCCCACAGTACTTAAGTGACCTTCTATTACGCTATATTCCATCATGTTCACTAAGATCGCAAAATTCTGGCCTGTTAAAAATACATGGAATATCAAAATCCACAAAAGGAGGTAGATCCTTTTCATATTTGTCTCCTAAACTATGGAATAGTCTTCCGAAGATGGTTCGGGACTCAGACACACTCTCTCAGTTTAAGTCTAGACTAAAGACTCATCTTTTCAGCCAGACATAAACCTAATTTACCTATCAACTCATAGTTATGCTGCATTAGTTAGGTCTGCCGGAACCGGAAGCACTTCTCATATTCTATAGTTCTGTTTTAAAATGAATGGCATCTACGCTGAGTGATGATGACTAACTGAAGCCTGAGCCAGCCAGATATCACTTCAGTCTACTACGATGGACTTCACAGAGGATGAACTGATGCCAGCACCAACAATCAGACATGGGATACTTCACTGGACACTCCCTGAAACCTGGACTTACTCCACCGGAAATTAGTTTGCCATGAGCTTACAGTCGAACTGCAGTGCACCTTACTGACCTCTGCCTGCATCACCTTGGTCAAAGGATGGACTACACTTTTAAAATGGAATAAATAGTTAATAAATTAATTGCAGTCTTCATCAGCCAAATAACAAAATAATGCATCTGTTTGCACTTCCGCAGTTAATTAAGAACGTAAATTCTGAGACTTTAGTAATTAATCTTACAGTTAATACAAAAGCTTTTTGTTTAAACATTGGCCCCTAACACTTACTTAGTTTATTAATTTTAAATCTTGACTTATACTACACATAAATAACTAATATTGGCATTGTATTCATGCTGTTTAGCCAGAGGGAAACTGGCCCCCACAGTGAGCCTGGTTTCCCCTAAGGTTATTTTTCTCCATTAACCAACATCTTATGGATTTTGTGTTACTTGCCACAGTTGCCTTAGGCTTGCTCACTGGGCTCTAAATATACTGTAAATATAATTATTCTCTATTATTTATTTTAAGGTGCAATTTACAATAATGTTTTTTTTTTAATTATTATTAAACTGCAATTTTATGACTCGAAGACATTACTATATTCCAGCTTTTTCTGTTAAAGCATAATTTTCTGAAAAGCTGCTTTTAAATTATGTGTGTTGTGAAAAGCGCTATACAAAAAAAATGACTTGACTTGCAATTATAGCATGGAGTGCATTCAGACAGCTCATGCATCACATCTTTTAATGAAAGTGTTTTGTTAGATCAAAAATTACTATGTCTTTTGAGAGTGAAAACACTCAGACAGTGCCAACGAGTCTCTTCATCTGTTTTGGTTGAGACTTGTTTTGCACTCGCAGTCCCAAAGGCAGAGTTCAGGGGTATGTTATTTGTGGGTTGTGGGGTAATTCAGCATTAGGAAACAACAGCCGCCTGTATAATTATGTTGTAAGCCGATGGAGCCTTGTTCTGTCACTATCAAAAGACCTTACTAAAGCTGAGAACATCCCTCAGCTAACAGGACAAATAATTCTTCTGAGCATCCAGTAAAGAAACAGGTGTTACACATCTATTATGAACATGATTGAGATGTTGACAGTCAAAAGAAATCCCTCTTCTGCATGCATCAGTATGATCAGAACACATTCACAGATACATAGCGCATATTTACAAAGCAGAGGTGCAAACCTGGTTAGGCAGATTTTGGAGTGAGGCAGACCTTTATAATAAAGCAACCAAAACCACTATAACCTGTAGATTTTTAACATTTTCCCCCAACAGGGATTACAACAGATTGTCTTAAGTCATTAGTTAATGCATACAGTACATGCATGTACTGTATAAGGGAGAGCAGGGCTTGTTGTCACAAGGGCTATTTTGAGTCAAAGGTCCAATTACACAAATGCTTGTTTTCTCTAGCAGAGGTTTTATATGTTGGTTTGAAACAACTAGTTTAAATCCTTCTTAATTTAGGATATTTTTTGCGATTTCTGTCCTCAAAACATAAAATCCAACATCATGTTTCTGCTATAGCTCTTGGGTAAACAAGTGAACACAATAAAACCACACTGGGATACTATCAGGCAAGAGTCAACTACAGTATATAATAAAGGTAGATTTTAACCGAAAAGTTGAACTGTGTACTCGGGACAAGATAAATGATAATAAGAGCTGTCAAAATTAATGCGTTAACGCATGCAATTAAAGAAGTTTAACACATACATTTTTCTTAATCGTGATTAACCCTTAAATCCATACCTCGGGTCTTTAAAAACCCGGGACCTCATTCCACCCCCTGTACCTCATCCATTTTTTGGAGTTGTGCCCACACCTCTTTAGTATTCCTCAATCTATCTCTTATAAATAGTGTGACACACAAAAAATGGCAAAATTGCAACAACAACAAAAAATTATAATGGTTTAAGGACCACACGTGTATAGGGTTTCTAGAGACCCGAGGTATGTAAGAGTGTCAGTTTTTATTTTTTGCACTTCCATAAATTATATTTTTTATAATTATTTCATATCTATTTATATGTATTACAAGAGAAAGGAGTACTATATTCATACAAATAAAATACTATATGACGTTGACTTTCTGTGCAACAATGAACTATCAACAATGGTGAATTATCAGTATTTTATATGCATATACACATACATAATATACAGTAATTGTTATTTGTTACTCAAGATGGCACTGATGTTTCAGTGATTGACTTGATTTACATTTGACATTGCTATTTGATGAAGTAACAACATCGAAGTAAACTATAGCAAGCACAACACATGAAAAGTATATGACTATTGCCATTTGGGTGTACTACTGAAATAATGTAAGTTGTGCATCTATTTAGACTCAACAAGTGCTGAGAAAATACACATAACATACACATAAGCTTAAGATACACATAAGCTACACATAGGTTACACATACATTTCACATGTGTAAATTATGTGTTATGTATAGCTCAATATGTGTTTGATAGCCAGTTGCATCTCATGAAATTTTAGTGTGAAAATAATTAATCCTGTTATTGATTTGTCCTATTTGTTGCATTATCACTTTAATTTATGAAAAATAAAACATAAAAAATATATCAAGAGATATTTTATTTTATTGTTTTCTAACTGTCTTGAAAATTTTTACACTATCTGGGCATTTTGTATATTCATTTAATGGGCCTCTAATCCCAAAGGGCCCCGAGCTCTAAATCAATTATTTATTTTTTTATTTTTTTATTTTGAGATATCTATTATAAATCTACGTAAATGTCAGTCTTATGTGAAATAACATTTGTTTGGCCGAATGCGTGGACAACAGCAGCGTGAGCACAGACACTCAAGTGCACGCTCAGGGAATCTGCGTCTCACAGGTGCAGAGTGTTTATTTGAAGGACTACAGAGAGCAGCATCTGATTTACAAAACGCTTCCAAACACAAAGATAAGGTGCAGTTTATCTTGGCTGTGTACAAAGCTGATGGTTTAAATTCAAATAAGCGACAGAATTCGTGCAACAGTATGGAGGCCTTTAAAATGTTTAAGTCCTGCATACATTTATTGTTTAATGATAAAGCGAAAGATGCCTTAATACCCTAAATATGTGCACGGTAACTGTAACAGGGTTTAATGGAAAGGAGGAGGTGGGAACCGGATGAAGCATCAAAGTAATGTTTTTAATTAACTTAAACACAAAGACACACAAATGTAAACGCATACAGGGCAGCTGCCTGTAGCTCTCGCTCTCTCTCCCGAACTGCCGCATCTCGTTGCACTTATCCCTCTCCTCGGCTGATTAGCCCGATTGGGGGCCGGGCATGCATAGTCACGGCCCAGCCCCGCCCTCCTCCTTGTCACAGTAACCTTTTGTAATATTTGGTTAACCACGAGAGTTCACAAACGGTTATTCTTTTATTTGTCAGGACTCAGGAATAAAGAATGTTTAATGCCATGGATGCATCAAACACAATCTCAGATTAGCAGGGAATAAAGTGCACAGTGAGCTATGAGCCTAATTAGCACAATACATATATTTTCAAATGATAAAATCACATTAAAATCGAACAAAAATAATCTCTGTCAATACCTGCAACATAGTAGGCCTATTCTTAATCAATGGAAAATGCGTAATTCTGCCCGGGCAGGTTCACTTTCCATGAGGCATCGAACGCTACAGTTTATATACCTCTTCGAGATGCTTTGATTTTAAGTTATTCAGCATTTAACTTGTGTAATTATTGTCTGTACACCAGAGCAAAAGTGGGAAATAAACAGTGGCTCACCGTTTAACAAGCGCAGAATTTTTGCCAAGTGAAAAACAATCTGGAATCATGTGTAACAGTCACATTAAGTCCTCTTTGCAACCTGAACTTCATCAGAATGTCGATTTGACACCAGAGCTGAAAAAGCTTGATGCAGCGCAACAAATGGTGAAACAGAACACAGGTGTCTCGAGATGCATTTATAATTATTGGAGTTCTTTTAAACTTAATACAGTGTCTAAAAAATGCGACAGTCCTGCGCGGTATGCTGAAAAAAGTGAGTTGTGGCACAATGATCAAAGACATCCGTCCAGTGCATTTTTATATGGCCTCGAAAAACAATTGAAAAACAGTGCAGACGCACGCGTGAACAGCCCATAACTCGCCATATAGCCTACTTGAAAAACTGACCCAAACCTGGCCCAAAACCTGTAGGTTTGTCGGGTACCGTCGAACTCAGATCGGTTGAAGACCTTACACGTGCAGAATAAAAGAATACTGATTTTGCTAATAATAACGCATGATTTATGAACGGTTCATGTTTAATATGTAGGCTACATATAATTGGCCTTAAGACATTGCTCTAATCTTTTCTTCCATCAATTTGAGAAATCCAATCAAATCTGCCAAGAATCCTGTACCACATAAAGATGAACATAGTCAAGTCATGGGGGGCCTCCATGGTGTACCAGCCCATGGGCCTCTCAGTTCTTAATCCGTCCTTGGATATAAGTGCCGGGTCTCTAAAAACCTGAATATGTAAGAGTGTTTGGGAAAATTACCATGCATTTAAGGGTTAACATATTTACCATTAATACAGCATAAACCAGTATAAACACCGGATGGAAGGGCAGGACCTTTGTGATGTGTCCACCCGGAGTCCCCCAGATGGGACTTGTGATAGAAAAAGTATTTTTCAGCATAAGTAAGTATTTTAAGTATTTTAATTAACACAGAAGCATGTCATGTCTTAACTATCACCAAAATGCAGAATGAGATGTTTTTGTCTGCAAGTATGTTTCATGTGGATTTCAAAGCGGTGCTTGACGCTGGCGTTGACACCCTGACGTGAATCATGAATACGGCTTCACAATTGCTGTTACAAAGCGGATAGCCATAGTCTGCCCACTGATTAATATTGTGGAGGATGAGAGTTTAAGAGATTTAATGCGCATTGCAATGAATATGCAAACTATGTGGGGACTAGTTCTTTCAGTTGTCAAACTCCCACTTAGATTTTGTGAAACGTTTAATTTTACTTGAATTGGTGCTATTTCAGTGCATTTCTGTCTTTATACTGTGGAAGGCTTTGTTCGGAACATTTTAATTAAGCATTAATTTGTTACATATTGTTTTGTTTTCTTTCCTAAGAAGGAAATAAATGCATTTTAACAAGAAAAGAATTATATTTAGAGTCAAATTTCAGCACTTTCAAAAATTATGAGATTAATCACAATTAAAAACTTTAATTGACTGACAGCACTAATTATACTTTTTTTTTTTTTTTTTTTGGCCAAAACAATGGTTTGCAATTTTTGTATGTTACCTTTTACATTTGTACCTTTTCATCAATTAATTTGTGTTTTATAATTGTTTTACTGTTTATATTTTGCTGAAAAGCTTAAATAGGCTTTTTAATGGCAGGTTCCATTGTTACAATATCTCTTCCATGAGCACTTAATCAGTCCACAAGCATAAGGCACTTGCTTTCAATAAAAATATATTTTTTTTTAAATAATTAAAAAATAATTAAAAAAAACTCTATGTGTCTGTTTCTTTCATCGGTGTCTTTCTTCTGCTCTAACTTCTATATATTTCTCCAGCTACTATTAGAACCTGGCAGTGCAATACTGTGGATTTTGTTGGCTTTTGTATTTTCGAAATGCTTATGTTCCTCATTTTGTAAATCCCTTCGGATAAAAGCATCTATATATATAATATATATATATACATACATACACACACACACACACACACACACACAAAGATACAAATAACCTCTAGATTTTTAATCTTTCAACTGTTGTGCTTGTGACTGGCATTTCCATCTGTTTACACAACCACAAGCTAATTACGTAACGGCGCATTTAAACATTAAAAACTATGTCACACTCCTTGAAAACATCTGAAAAGAAAATCATAATGGTGAAAAACAAAGAAATAGCTATTTTTAATATTCAGATTAGTAATCTGTCATGACTTCACCTGCAAACTAAAGGCAAGAGAAATTGGCTGGATGATACCAATCCAGCACCCACATATTAGACGTTCAGATGTGTGTTTGCTGTTTGTAGAAGGGCCTGAGGGCAGAGACCAAATGCATCATAGCAGCTGGTTGCCCACCCACTCATAGCACTATGCAACACACACACACACACACACACACACACAACACTAATGGAGTCCATGCAATAGAAATTTACACATCACCAACTAGCACGAAGAGAGAGACTACAGAAAAATGACACTTGGTGATGTATTTTATGCAGGCCTTTGATAACATCTATTTTTTCTCAGTAGTCACAATGAACCTTAGATGAATGATTTTATGGTCATTGAAAATTTATAAGCCATTGCAATCTGAATAATTTACGAGGAAATTGGAAAGAATTGCCTTTGCTTTTCCGTGAAATAAGGATATAATATTTTTATTATTTGCCAAGTTTCCTCAACAGAGTGTAATATACTGTAGTGTCTAGGATATGCAGTAACTGAATTGTAGATACTACTGTTATTCATCTTCACCGGTTTTCTTGTCTGGTTATGTCTTTTCACTGTTTGGTTAGATTATTCCACTGACACAATATGTATATTTTTTATTTTTCCTTGGCACTTTCATACCTAGAAACGTGTTTTTGTCCTTTATTAAATTTTGTGACCACTTGATCACATAGATGTAGTGCTGGAAATCAGTGGTTCTAAACTGGTAAGGTGTGACCCAAAATTTGGTTGTAGAAAAAATGCTAATTGCAAATAACAATATAATCATGCATAGCCAGGACAGCAAAATAAATAGGCTTATGAACTTATATACTATAGATCAAACTCTACAACATCACTTGGTAGAAGCAAGCCAAATTTCATATGCCAAGATTAACTGACATGTCCTCATTCTTGAAAACCATGAACAGAACTGAAATGAAAATACGACCAGGCTACATTAAATATGGGTTAAAACAAGAAAAACATGGTTTGTGCCAACCACAGGGTGACTTGTCCCAGTTATATTAATAGAGTACTACTAATAAATTAATAAGTATATAAATAATTGAAAATGTGTGGAATTAAGGACATTTTTTGGAACAATTTTGGTTCTGTGTTGGGTCTCCACTTGATGCCAAATCTGGCTCCTGAAGCAAAACTAGTTGAGAAACATGCTTGAAATTATGACAAGTATATCCATGGAAAAAGTACATGGCTGTTAAATATTTTATTTTAAGCGCTGCAAGCTGTGAAATTTAAATAATATCTATTCTCCCTTTTCTTTCCGTCACGATATTCAAAATATGAATGAATTGGTCACGCTTCTAAATGAATGGTATGTTATTGCCAGTGTTGGGTGTAATCTAATTACAAAGTAATTACTTTTAAGTAAAAAAGTGTAATGCATTACATTTTAAATTCTTGTAATCAGATTACAGTTAATGACTTTCAATTAATTTAATTAATTTTAAGTACATTATAGAGGCCTGCATGGGCCTTAAAATTAAACCTGAACCCGAGACCATGTGGCCTGACCCTACCCGGCCCAAACGATACCATAAGATTTTAAGCCTGAACCCGACCCGAACCCGAAATTACTTACTATCTAATTTCTTCTCCTAGCAAGAACTGTTGCAATAGGCTGTATTTTATGTAAGCATATAGACAACATTCGTAACAGTACTGAAACAGTAAACATACACATACACTAGAGCAGAACGGAAAAAAGCACTGCCTTACCGTTTATGCACTGAAACTTCACTTGGTGCAGAACAATCTGGAATAAAATGAAACACTGCAACAGTCCCCTCTATGCAGCATGAACTTGTTTAGATTGTTGAATCTTTGTGACACCTGCGCTAAAAACAATCTAGACGCAGCGCACAGAATGTAACAGAGCGCAGGTGTCTCAACATGACAATTTGAAGTCTTTTTAACTTGACATGGTGTTTAAAATATGCCGGTCCTGTGCGAGACGCTGAAGAAAAAGCGAGACATGGTGCAAATGTCAAAGACATTCGTCCAGAAAGTGTTTAAACAATGGGAAAACAGAACAGACGTGCGCAAAAACAAGTTCGGTGTGAACGGCCCCTAACTCTTCGAAACAAGTTCAGGAAGCCTGTTTATTTTTTCATTAATTGCAAACTCGAACCCAAACTGAACTTGAAGTCTTACTTGAAAAACTGACCCGAACCGGCCCGAAAACCGTCGGGTTCCCAGGTCCCATCGGGCCCAGGTCGGGTTGCAGATCTCTAGTCCATTATAGGGTTCTGCTTATTTCTAATATATTATTTATGTAGAATACATGAATTATGGCACCGTAATGAGTCATTGTGAAAGAGAAATGTGATGTGCTGAGTTTATGAGTTGTGTACAACAATGAACAAAAAAGAAATATAGACATTATTTAGAATTTGTTGAGTGGAAAAGTGTTTTAGAAAGTAACTTAAAAGTAAATTAATTAGTCATCTGATTATTTTTTAATGAAGTAATTAGTAAAGTAATCTGATTACAATTTTATATAAATAATTAGAAATTTGTAGTGGATTACTATTTTAAGTAACTTACCTAACACTTGTTATTGCTTATGCTATTTGAACATTCTGAATAGTATAAAATCAAAATTAAATTGTAGCTGAACAAAGACAGCATCTGTTAAAGAACCTAAGTATTTAAACAAAAAAGCAGCAATTTGATCCGCTCTCTCATCAGTAGGTCTGAAAATGACAGCAATCTAAACAGACAGCAATTTCTCATAGAAAATAGTTCTAACAAACAAATTTGCATATGTCTATTACAGAAAAACATCAATCCTAAGTGTTTATAACACTAATCGTTTTATTATTTGGCATGAAAATTAATAAAGCTTCAAGAGGGAAAAAAGGGGGAATAATGTGTTGGTAAATACACTGAAAAAAATATTGTACCTTAAATGTGCTTTGCATGATTACATCAAAATGAACTGGTTATAATTTTAGTCAAAAATTTTATTTAACATCATGGAATCAACTAGAATAGTAGGCTACACCACCAAAACCAATTTTAAGGGACTTTCTACTCATTTGAACATGAGTAGAAAAGCTGAAAAGTGTAAGCAGTCGCAGCACACATTCGACTGAAGTACTGAAGAACAGTATTCAACCTCACTAAATAATAACCAAGCTGAATGTGACATTTATTATTGTAGGCTAATAGGTTTTTTGTGGTGTTTGATATAACTTTAAGCAAAAGTTCTTAAATGATTAATCATGTTTTAAAATTGTTAGTAAATCAACAACAATGAAAGAGTCTGATTATTTGCCATTTTATGTAAATAATAGCTTTTTAATGTTAAATGGCTATAATTCCCATTCTATCCACACAGAATCCCAGAGAATTTGCCATTTAAATATATTGATTTGATATCAGCAATAGTGGCTTACATGGTATTTAGTTTCAGATCAAAAAGATAAAATGTTATCACGCATGTAAAACATGGAAGCAAGACAGAGAAAACGGCAATATTTTTCCACCAAAAAATCCCCTTGAACTCATTATTCAGGTTTCAACTTCCTCTGTCTGCCTCTCTAATCAAGAGGGCATAATGAAATGACACAGCACTGCCCTTTATCCAGACGATTCTATTCCTCAGATGCTCACCTGCATTAAGTGGCAGGTCTGCTGGGCCTGGAAACGGTGCGTGGCTAATTCATTATCTGTGCAGACCAGCTCAGTTAAATAGCTCTGCGGGAACTGGAGCACGCAGCTTGTACCTGAACATTCCTCTGACGGTCAGTGTGGACTGTTCTGATAACAAGGGTGTGAGTCTCTAAAAGATAAATGCTGCTACTCTGACCAGACTGTCAGGGCTGATAACCACTGACAATACTACACAACTCTATAAGCAGGAGCTGAGCCAGTCAAATGAACAATAAACCTGTAAGCAGATAAATAAGCATACAGCGTGGGTATAACATCCAAGCAACAGCATATTAAAATCTCTTTGGTGTTTAGCTGAGTTTGATATGCAAACTACTTAAGTAATAATAATAATAAATATGATGCAATAAGTATACAGATTTAAAGGCAAAGTGTGTTATTTTTTTTTTCTGATGTTAAAATACTTTTTCCTTTATCAGCTTAATATGCTGAAACAGCTATAAGTAAAGACATTTGCAGGTTGATTTCTCCGAACAGTGTAAACACTGTGGCTCTGTGGTGCAATCAAAACATTGCTCTGTTTGTTTGAGCATCCCAACACAGCAACATTGGCTCAATCAATGGCATGAGTTCTTCTATCTGTTTTTCAACCAAAGATAGATGGGGGAGTGTTTGGGAAACCTGTTTTAAAACAGGTCACTATTTTTGCAATTCTGTCTAGTGATACTAGTGCTGCAGAAATGGCACACTTCACCTTTAAGTTATAAATTGAAGTTAAAATATTGAGGCAATCTAGTATTAATTCATATTAATTGTGTAACTATTTTTATAATTTATGTTCATAATTCAAATCTTACATACTGATCAACTCTATTAAATCTTTGTATATGAACATTTTATGGAAATTAATTTAATTTAATATTTAACCTTGTGTGAGCCCGCATCCTTCTGCATGGATATCGCTAAACGCAATGCATAATTTAAATGCATTTAAACTGACTGATCTCAGATCAGAAGTCATGTGACCAAACCACATGGCGCCGACCACAGTGGAGTTTCCAGTATAATCCAATATGCCATTTTTTAAATTTGAGCAATTTATTCCGAAACGGCACGCTGCTAAACACAAGGTACACTATTGTAGACAATAGCACTAGTTTTTCATTGGAAATGTTATATTTATTGTGCATTTTCACAGGGGAAAAAAACCCTTGAGAAAAACATTTAGCTTCAAGTGGCTTAATATGGAGTTTGGATGAAAATAAGGTGCATCTCGAACTGTTCTGAAACCAGTGCAGACAGCACACTGGAGGTTAAGTCATTCATTAAATAGGGAACATCCTATAGCTTTCCTATGCAGCTAAGTACATTCACTCCTAAAATATGACCAAACGTTTCAGGCTGCAGATGATGTTTGGATCACTCAACAGTTTAGTAGACATGGGACAATGGTAATCAGTACATAGATTCAGAATTTATCATTGTAAAGAGGAGACGAGAAGCAGTTTTCCTGGTTCAGGTTATAGTTTATTTTCTCTCTCTCTGCAGCACAAAGTTAATCATCAATCGCACACCGCTTCACAAAAATAAACTCTCAACATTTGTAAAGAAACTCCTAGCTTCTTGCTCGGGTCTGTCGTGCCCAGGCTCTCTCTCCCTCCTATTTGCGGTGTGTCTCTATTTATGCCGCTCTCCCCGTGCTCACTGAAATTAGAGACAGGTGTTATACATAATTTAGCTCAGGTGTAAGCGCCCTTACCGCTTTTTCTCTCTCCGGAGAGATGCTTGACCACGCCCCCGCTGCCACAATCATGTATAATTTAATTTTAACATGGTTGGCAGTGATTGGATGATGCTGGCCATTATTTTGAATCAGAATTAATTTTGCTAATTTCTGATGTAATGTCTGTAACGTCTCAAAAACATGAATAACCAACACTCCTGGAAACATAATAAACTATTTGATAAAAAAAAAAAAAAATCTGACTTTCTATAGCTTGATATATGTGGGCATAAATTTTTAGGGAAATATTTGCTTTTTGTTTTTTTCATGTTTATTAGGCGCTACTAGTTACAAATCAAAAAGGGAAATGGAAAATGCACACAGAAGTCACGATCGGGTCTCAGGAGAATAACTTAATTTGATATATAAATTTGTAAAGATTAAATTATAATATAATGTAATATAATATAATATAATATAATATAAATAATTTTATAGTTAACATGGCTCAGATTGCAACTTTGAAGATAGGGCTTGAAAATAATGATTAAACAGATTTTTGGTATTAAATTTATTTATATTTATTTGCAGCAAATTAAAGAGAAGAACCACTTTAGATTCATTTTATCTACAGTCATTTATTCTTATCCAAATTTTTTATAGTATTAAATATTTGGTAAATTAATCAAATTAATATTTAAAAACTAATAATTGGAACAAAAAAAAAACATCATATCTCATGCAGCATTTTTTCAGACAGGTTGCGTGCAGCATGGTACTGTATTTCTGTCAAAAAGATTTGAGTTTGAGCTAGTGAACATCCATCGTCTAAGCGCTGTGAACAGCTTTATTACGACTCAGAACATGCTGTGAGTGATTAAGAAAAGACACTGACAGCCGCAAGGTATGAATGCAGAATACAAATTTTAGTGCTCACAGGCATCACATCTATATTGTACTGAGAGAGAAAACAAGTACACAGAAACATCTCCTACATAAATACACAGAGGCAAAGCGTTATGATCAAGAACACTTAGTAATCAATGATTTCAGTCTGAGGATAATAAAAGAAAATGTCCATCTTTTCTGATAGACGTGGTCTCGGTCAACTGTATAATTGAGGTCATTTCCATTTGTTGAATACTGCAATGCAGAGTAAGTTTAGTAGGCGGCTCACCTTCTTGGTTTTGTCCATGGCTTTCAGTATGGAGACGTTCAGGTCTTCCAGGGCAGCAAGGACATTTTCATATTCTCCAAGGTGCTGAGAAAAGTATTCTAAAAGAAAGGAAGACCGTGTGCAATATTAAAATACATATAACACGGTTTCAACACAGCATCAACAAAACAGTATAATATAATGTCATTATAATCTAGGCATTAGCATTAACATTTGCACCTTTATTGACAATGTTCAAAGCAACAATTGAGAGCTAATGTATAAAATTATATATATATATTAAACAAATATATTTTTGCATGTTTCATTATAATACTGTACATAAAACAGTGCAGTTCGTGTGGTATTATTACAATACACTTTCGATTCGCTTTTTTAAATTACCATAAACTGCGCAATTGCATGTCAAGCACAATTTTAATGGTAGTTTTGATGTTTTCAATAATAAGTGTTAACTCTTACCACAGAGTTCATCCGTGTCCACATTGCTAAAAGTAGATAATAAATAAACAAGTTTATTTCTTTTACATAACATGAACATAACAACATGATAGAAGACATCTCAGTTAAATTTAAATGTGATCTAATGTTGTGTGGTGATTGCAAGCTATGCGGGCAGCATCTTGCTCAAAGTGGGGTCCTCTGGGAATGTGATGTGTGCCTAATGAGAGAGGGTCATCGTCAGACAGCTAGACTCTGACCCTGGGTAAGACCCACTAGCCAACACTGACAACTCCATGTCTCAACTCTGCCCTGATTAGATACCCAAGGCAGTGAGAGAAAGCAGACTGTAATCTTACACACTGAGAATATAGGAATATAATGTGTCCCAAGTGTGTGTTTATGGTAGGCTGGGCCAGGGCTAGTTGTTCCACTTTTTACTCCACTGAACATTTCTCAGTTTTATTTTTAGAAGTTAATTTATGCATATACACATACTTTAAAGCCTTGGTAACAAAAAAGCTTAAATTTCCAATGTAACAGCACTGTGGCAAAACTGACTGTAACAGGGTAAAAGGCAAAGGAAGAGGTGAGACAATATAAATAATCATTTAATGATTAACTTAAAGCAAAAGAAATATAACACAAATGTATACAGGGCAGCTGCCTGTAGCTCTCTCTCTCCCAAACTGCCACCTCCGGCTGCCTTTATCCCTCTCGTGGGCTTAATTAGCCTGATTAGGGGCCGGGCGTGCATCATCACAGCCCGGCCCCACCCTCCTCCTTTCCACACTCCTCCCTCCTTTGCTTCAGGCCAGGGAGCCCAAGGCATGACATACAAAACTTTATTTTATACCTTCTAGTTATTGAGATATAGCCCCTATATATGTCATATATGGGGCAGTGGTGGCTCAGCAGTTAAGGCTCTGGGTTACTGATCAGAAGGTCAGGGGTTCAAGCCCCAGTACTGCCAAGATGCCACTGTTGGGCCCTTGAGCAAGGCCCTTGACCCTATCTGCTCCAGGGGCAACATATCATGGCTGACCCTGCACTGATTCTTTTTTTCACATATCCCAGCTAAGCTGGGGTCATAGTGCAGGGTCAGCCATGATATGGTGCCCCTGCACTATGACCCCAGCTTAGCTGGGATATGTGAAAAAAAGAATTTCACTGTATATGTGCAAATGTATAATGTGTGATAAATAAATACAATTATTATTATTATTATTATATGACCCCATGTGTCAGCTAGCACCAGTCTCCCCTATATGTGCTTTCCTAAGCTTGCATTAAAGCTGCAATGTTGTTTTGCTTTGTTTTTTAAGATTTGTATATCAGGCTTTGATAACAGTAATGTACAACTCACTTATGTCGACGTATATTATTTTTGGTTGCGAGAAATGTGGCAAATTTGAGATCATTTTCGTTAGTTTCACAGAGTCACAGTGATTAGCAGTTTAATTCCATTTTCACGTAGGTGGAAGATTTTCAGTGTTTGGCAGTTGTCTGCAGGCAATGACTGAATTCATTGGTTGTCTAGAGTTTAGAGTCTATGGCAGAGAGTGGGAACAGCAAGGAATAACTATTGTGAGACCTGCTGGATAAAACATCGTCACAGGAGGCCTTGTGTCATGGCTGAACTGCTAACTGCCTGGGCTAGACCTCTTAGCAGGGGGTAAAGCCCTCGATAAACAGACTGAGAGAACAGATCAATGAGGTCAGAGGAACTCTACACTGTCAATGATTTTCATATCTCCTCTCATTTCAACTCACTCCTAGAGATATTACACAATAACAAGACACACCTCATAACGCAATAGTAATCAATTTGATTTTGTTTAATGAAGCAATAATTGTTTGATCTTAGTTTACAGTGGTTAAATTAAAAGGATTATAGGCTACAGGAATTGAAATAGCTGTCATTAAAATGGGAATTGCTAAAATCACTATTATTAGTAAATCCCTAACTTTCACACCTCTTTTTAGTATGGAGCTGAACTGTCTCTTGTAACTTGACTGAGCTCTTCTCACACCTAAATATTACACTTTAATAAGTTGGATAGAGCTGATTTTAGGATATCAGTCTTATACAATGTTGGTCTTGGCAAATATGTTGAGTATGCAGGGTCCACCACTGACTAGAGGGAAGGATAATACTCAAAGACCCCATGAAATCGCTTGACGAGTGCCAGTTTCTGTCCTGTATTGTATGTATTGTAATCAGTGGCGTAGCCAAGGGTGGGCCGGGGTGAGCCTGCCCCACCCAACGTAGACCCAGGCCCACCCGGAATATTAAAGAATATTTTTTTACTGAAATATATATTTATAAAATAGTGAAAAAATGCATAAATTCTGCTTCCTGAAAGTGTGAAAGAACTGATTGAATGTGCTGCCTTTATGTTGCTATGGTAATTTTGGAGAAAAAACATTTGGGCAAACATTTGGCCCATCCATTTTTATTGAGGCCCACCCAAAAGTAATTTCCTGGCTACACACTTGATTGTAATTGAAACATAGTTTGATCAGGACATAACAAAGGGGTTGTCCCTTATTTTTTTTAATAACCAATAAGCTTTTGTTATATCACAGCCATGAACCATGATCTGCTAGTTACTGCTCAGTTGCAGGGAGAGGGACATTCTCATCTTTTGAGAGCATTTGATTAGACAAAAATCTGTGTTGTGCGACGTGAGTCATTCATATCTTTGGTCCATTTTTCAGGACGAGAAATTGACATTTTAAATCTGCTAAAAGGTAATTTCATTAGCTTTAGTAGATGAGTAGATGACCTCAAAGCTAACACATGTGGACTAAATGCCACAAAACACACATTTTTATGTAACAAACTGTAAGAGAAGGAATACTATAGACTATACTATACTATTTTAAAATTAGGATAAAGTGAAATCACAGATTCAAAGATTTTTAAAGGGCTAAGATTAAAGAAAAAGGGACTGCAGTCAATTATTGAACTCTGTAGCTCCTTTAAAGTGATTGTTGGCCTCTCTTTTTGTTAGAGTGCTGAGTTTTAAGGGACGGAATTTTCTTGGCAATGCTTGGGTGGTGTGGTGCAGCTTCCACTTCCTGATTATTGATCCAACTGTGCTCACTGGGATATCCAAACATTTGGATATTATTTTGTACCCTTTCCCTAATCTATGCATTTGTATTACTTTATCTCTAACTTCTGTGGAATGCTCTTTGGTCTTAATTTTTCTTCAGATTCACAGCCTGACTAATGATCCTTTAACAATGGGTTTTTTATCCAGAAAATGTGATTGCAACTTTAATGATTCACAGGTGGATGCCAATGGTAAAGTAATTGTGTCCTCGTTAGGGTGATTTCTTTCATCGGTGTAACCTGGCAGCTTCCGCAGCACAGGTGTTGAATACTTATGCAAGCAAGATATTTCATTTTGTTTTATATACACTATATTGCCAAAAGTATTCGCTCACCTGCCTTTAGACGCATATGAACTTAAGTGACATCCTATTCTTAATCCATAGGGTTTAATATGACGTTGGCCCACCCTTTGCAGCTATAACAGCTTCAACTCTTCTGGGAAGGCTTTCCACAAGGTTTAGGAGTGTGTTTATGGGAATTTTTGACCATTCTTCCAGAAGCGCATTTGTGAGGTCAGACACTGATGTTGGACGAGAAGGCCTGGCTCGCAGTCTTCGCTCTAATTCATCCCAAAGGTGCTCTATCGGGTTGAGGTCAGGACTCTGTACAGGTCAGTCAAGATCTTCCACACCAAACTCGCTCATCCATGTCTTTACGGACCTTGCTTTGTGCACTGGTGCGCAGTCATGTTGGAACAGGAAGGGGCCATCCCCAAACTGTTCCCACAAAGTTGGGAGCATGGAATTGTCCAAAATCTCTTGGTATGCTGAAGCATTCAGAACTCCTTTCACTGGAACTAAGGGGCCAAGCCCAGCTCCTGAAAAACAACCCCACACCATAATCCCCCCTCCACCAAACTTCACAGTTGGCACAATGCAGTCAGACAAGTACCGTTCTCCTGGCAACCGCCAAACCCAGACTCGTCCATCAGATTGCCAGATGGAGAAGCGTGATTCGTCACTCCAGAGAACGCGTCTTCACTGCTCTAGAGTCCAGTGGCGGCGTGCTTTACACCACTGCATCCGACGCTTTGCATTGCACTTGGTGATGTATGGCTTGGATGCAGCTGCTCGGCCATGGAAATCCATTCCATGAAGCTCTCTACGCACTGTTCTTGAGCTAATCTGAAGGCCACATGAACTTTGGAGGTCTGTAGCGATTGACTCTGCAGAAAGTTGGCACTATGCGCCTCAGCATCCGCTGACCCCGCTCTGTCATTTTACGTGGCCTACCACTTCGTGGCTGAGTTGCTGTCATTCCCAATCGCTTCCACTTTGTTATAATACCACTGACAGTTGACTGTGGAATATTTAGTAGCGAGGAAATTTCACGACTGGACTTGTTGCACAGGTGGCATCCTATCACAGTACCACGCTGGAATTCACTGAGCTCCTGAGAGCGGCCCATTCTTTCACAAATGTTTGTAGAAGCAGTCTGCATGCCTAGGTGCTTCATTTTATACACCTGTGGCCATGGAAGTGATTGGAACACCTGAATTCAATTATTTGGATGGGTGAGCGAATACTTTTGGCAATATAGTGTATATATATATATATATATATATATATATATATATATATATATATATATATATATATATATATATATATATATGTATATTTCCCAACATAATACATCTCGGTTACTGTCGTAACCCCCATTCACTGATGGAGGGAACGAGATGTTGTGTCGATGTAGTGACACTAGGGGTCGCTCTTGAGAGCCCCGAAAACCTCAGATCTTTGAGAAAAGGCCAATGAGAATTGGCGAGTGGAATTTGCATGCCACTCCCCCGGACATACGGGTATAAAAGGAGCTGGCTCGCAACCACTCATTCAGATTTTGTGCTGAGGAGCCGAGACAGGGTCCCAGCCATTTCAGCAGGTAGTACAGCATTGTGGCAGGGGGGACACAATGTCTCTGAGCTGCTCAGAGCGTCTAAAGCTCTGCGTTCGATCCAAGTAGATGTGCAAAGTACACACCCGACACAGCAATGACAGGGCTGGGTCTGCCTCCTCCTGCGGAAGTGCTTGCAGGTTCACCACCTGATCCCTGAAGGGGGTTGTGGGAACCTTGGGCACATAGCCCGGCCGGGGTCTCAGGATTATGTGAGAGTCACCCGGACTGAACTCCAGGCATGTATCGCTGACAGAGAATGCATGCAGGTCCCCGACCCTCTTGATGGAGGTGAGCGCAATCAGGAGGGTCATCTTCAAGGAGAGGGCTTTCAACTCGACTGACTCTAGCAGCTCAAAGGGGGCTCTGCGTAGGCCCAGGAAGACCACGGAGAGATCCCATGAGGGGAACAGGTGTGGCCTAGGAGGATTCAGCCTCCTGGTGCCTCTCAGGAACATGATGATCAGGTCGTGCTTCCCTAAGGACTTACTGTCCACTGTATCGTGGTGTGCCGCTATGGTGGCCACATACACCTTCAAGGTGGGGGGGACAGCCATTCCTCCAGCCTCTCCTGCAGAAAGGAAAGCACTGACCCGACTGTGCATCTCTGAGGGTCTTCAGCTCGGGAAGAACACCAATTCACGAACCGATGCCACTTCAGGGTATAAAGCTACCTCATGGAGGGAGCTTTGGCCTGAGTGATCGTGTCTACCACTGCTGGTGGTAGGCCAATTAGGTCTTCCGCATCCCATCCAAGGGCCAGATGTGGAGGTTCCAGATGTGTGGGCATGGGTGCCAGATGGTGCCCCATCCCTGAGAAAGAAGGTCCTTCCTCAGGTGAACTCACCAGGTAGGGGCTGTTGCAAGGAGCGTGAGGTCTGAGAACCAAGTCTGGGTGGGCCAATACGGGGTCACGAGGGTGACCTGCTCCTCATCCTCCCTGACATTGCACAGGGTCTGTGCAAGTAGGCTCACTGGGGGGAACACATACTTGCGCAGCCCCCGGGGCCAGCTGTGTGCAAGCGCATGTGGGCCAAGGGGGGCCCCCGTCAGAGAATACCAGAGTGGGCAGTGGGAGGTTTCTCGGGAGTCAAATAGGGCTACTTGTGCTTTGCCGAACGACTCCAAATCAGCTGGACCACCTGGGGGTGGAGTCTCCACTCTCCCCTGAGCGTCACCTGCCGCGACAGCGTGTCCGCTGTGTCATTGAGGTTGCCCGGGATGTGAGTGGCCTGCAGCGACCTCAGTCGCCGATGACTCCATAGGAGGAAACGGCGGGCGAGTTGCGACATGTGACGTGAGCATAAGCCACCTTGGTGATTTATATACGCTACTGTCACTGTGTTGTGCATCCGGACCAACACATGCTTGCCCCGGATCAATGGCAAAAGCCTCCGCAGGGCGAGCAATACTTCCAGCAATTCGAGGCAGTTGATGTGCCAACACAGTCATCATCCAGCCTCACTTGGAGGCATCTGTCGTAATGACGATGCACCTGGACACTTGCTGTAGGGGAACTCCAGCCCGTAGAAATGCAAGGTCTGTCCAAGGGCTCAAAAAGTTGTGGCAGATCGGTGTGATGGCCACGCAATGTGTGCCGTGGTGCCATGCCCATCTCGGGACTCGAGTCTGAAGCCAGTGCCGAAGCGGTCTCTTATGCATCAACCCTAGTGGTGTGACCGGCGCCGAGGATGCCATATGCCCCAGGATACTCTGAAAGTGTTTCAGTGGAACCGCTGTTCTCTGCTTGAATGACTTCAGGAAGTTCAGCACCGACCGTGCGCACTCGCTCTTGAGGTGCGCTATCATCGAGACTGAGTCTAACTCCATGCCGATAAAAGAGATGCTCTGAACCGGGGAGAGCTTGCTCTTTTCCCAGTTGACCCGAAGCCCTAGCCGGCTGAGGTGCATGAGCACGAAGTCCCTGTGTGCGCATAGCAACTCTCAAGAGTGAGCTAGAATCAGCCAGTCGTTGAGGTAGTTGAGTATGCGGACACCCACTTCCCTTAACGGGGCAAGAGCTGCCTCTGCGACTTTCGTGAAGACGCGAGGGTACAGGGACAGGCCGAAGGGGAGGACCTTGTACTGATACGCCCAGCTGTCAAAAACAAACCGTAGGAAGGGTCTGTGTCGAGGAAGAACCGAGACGTGAAAGTACGCATCCTTCAGGTCTACCGCCGCGAACCAATCTTGATGCTGCACACATGCCAAAATGTGCTTTGGCATCAGCATCTTGAACGGGAGTCTGTGCAAGGCCCGGTTCAGAACTCGCAGGTCCAAAATTGGCCGCAATCCACCACCTTTCTTGGGTACGATGAAGTAAGGGCTGTAAAACCCTTTCTTCATCTTAGCTGGAGGGACAGGCTCTATCGCACCCTTGCGCAGAAGGGTCGCGATCTCCGCACGCAAGGTGGCGGCGTTCTCGCCCCTCACCGAAGTGAAGCGGACGCCACTGAACCGGGGCGGGCACCTGGCGAACTGAAACGCGTAGTCGAGTTGGATGGTCCTGGCCAACCACCACGACAGGTTGGAAAGTGCAAGCCATGCATCCAAGCTCCGGGCGAGGGGCACTAAGGGGACAATCGCGTTTAACGTACCTGTGAAACAGAATGAAATTTCAATGCACTATTTGTAATTCAGTAATATGAGATAATTGGTCAGGGGTCTGAATACTTTTGCAAGGCACTGTATATATATATATATATATATATATATATATATATATATATACACACACATACATATAATAATTATAGTATTAATAATAATAATAATAATAATAATAATAATGGTTATCCAAATATATATATACTATTAAGTGCTCGGCGGGACATTGCTTAACAGCAATCAATTAAGACACCACCTGTAGCCTCCTTGGGTAAGTGCCTCCACCCCCCTTAACGGGACTAGGGAGATGCCTTACCTAACTCGCTTGAAGGTCACGACGTGGTTGAGCGCTCACTGCGAGGCATGCAGCAGCTTACCCATGTCCACTCTTCCGTACCTCGTGACACGGTCCAGCACCTGTGGCATTTACTATAGGAACCCCTAGTGTCACTACATCAACACAACGTCGAGTGAGTGACAGACAGGGAAAGTCTTGGTTACTGATATAACCTCTGTTCCCTGATGGAGGGAACGAGACATTGTGTCCCTCCTGCTGTGGTGCTGAACCGGCTGCTGACATGGCCGGGACTCTCTATCGGCTTCTCAGCATAGATCTGAATGAGTGATGCATGCAATCTCCTTTTATATCCGTATGTCCAGGGCAGAGAGTGGCATGCAAAATCCACTTGCCAATTTTCATTGGCCTTTTCAATTTTAAGCAAAGGTGATTGGGGCTCTCGAGATCGAACCCCTAGTGTCACTACATCGACACAACGTCTCGTTCCCTCCATCAGGGAAAAGAGGCTACATCAGTAACCAAGACGTTTTTTCAATTTCCACCATAAATTTTCAATCGGATTGAGATCCGGACTGTTTGCTGGCCATGTCATTGAGTTGAAATGCCAAAGAAAAGCTTTAACATTCTTTGCTCTGTGGCAAGATGCAATATCATTCTGAAAAATACTATTTTCTGTCAATGGAATGAGAAAAGTGTCCAAAATGTCAATGTACACCTGTGCATTTTTGTGTGCATATTGCGTTGTGTTTTCTATCCTGACACTTTGACGTCTGCCTTGGTCTACCCATATGTTTTCCTTTTATAACCTTCCCATTTTGTATATACTTGCACCAAATTTTAGACAGCTGACTAAGAACAACCAACTTTTGCCACACTACGTGTTGGATTACCTTCGTGTTTTTTATAATCCTTTCCATTGTTTCAACTGGCAACTCTCTTGTTGGGGCCATGTTTCCTTTCAATTAGCCAAGTCCAACAAGGACATTAATTTGTGCATTGATTGGGTTTTCACCTTTACGTAATATTTCAACGTGACTTTTCCTTTGCCCCATGTCCTGATGGTATTATGCTGGTATCTTAACCTAATGCCTCTGGATTTTGATTGTTTTTGTATATATTTTGTTTATGTTATTCATACTTGTTTATTTTACTTTACATATTTGTATTTTGGGTTATGTTGTTTTAACTTTTTTTTTCAGTAACATCTTTATTTGCACTTTGAATTTATATATGTATGTGTATGTATATATATATATATACATTATACACCTTTGAATGGTTTTATTGTCTGATGAAGAGCCGTGGACTCAAAATGTCACCTTAGGTGAGAACATTAAAATAACATTTTCTAATTTTGGAGCCGTGGTGTGCCGACTTTTCTCTCTTTTTCTGATACCAATTTGGTTGGACACCCACATTGAGCTTTTTTGTTCATTGAATCATTTGTTCATTTGTGCATGAACAGTACCAATGTTTATCTCAGCAAACTAAATACTGACTAAATATTCACTATTTTACTGTGTTTTATAGTTTTTATGATCAACTTAAACAAAAAAATGGCTACCTACGTGTTGGTTAAACCCAAAGATTTTGATTTGGTGGACAAAAAGCGCTTTAAAATTTGAATCATATTTTAAAACAATTGTTTCACAGTTTATTTTTTAAGAAATAACAATAAAATATTATTCTGCACTAGTCATGCCAACATTTCTTTTTTTAGGAATGTAAAATTTTAATGAGACTTTGACTTTTTTTTATTTTTATTTTTTACTGTCGCTGGACACCACATCACATTTTTTTACTTTAAGCCCTAGAAAAAATATCAATATGACTTTAAACTCAGCAATTGAAAAATATTCATCATAGAGGAGGTGTTTTCAAGTAAATGGTTTGTGTGAATTGTATTTATGTATTTTTAATTTTATAGATCAGGACAAAAATGAGCGTCATTTCACTGACCCTTAGGACACATGGCCATAATATGCACCTGTTACCCTCTGTAATTGTATTTTATGATTAATTTTGTGAAAAGAATCCATGTTTTGATCATGAAAAAGGGTTTTTTCTAGATCGCTCGCCCACTGCAGATACACATTTTTTCTACTCCAATCTACTACTTGACCATGTTTGAAGTCTCTCCTCCCCCGTCGCCGACCCCCCCGATGCCAGGTACATGGAGCAAGGGAAGTACTTCGAGGGCCCCCTCAGCACAGCCACGAGTTCGAGACAAAGCAAGGCTCCTCAATGTGGTGTCCCCTGCTCCCCCCCACTGCGAGGCCCCACCCACAGGTACATTAGACGTGATTGTCCCCTTAGTGCCCCTCGCCTGGGGCTTGGACACATGGTTAGCGCTTTCCAACCTGTCGCAGTGGCTGGCCAGGACCATCCGACTCGGTTACGTGATTCAGTTCGCCAGGCGCCCACCCCGATTCAGCGGCGTCTGCTTCACCTCGGTGCAGGGCGAGAACGCCGCCACCCTGCGTGCGGAGATAGAGCCTGTCCCTCCAGCCGAGATGAGGAAAGGGTTCTACAGCCCTTACTTCATCATGCCAAAGAAAGGCGGTGGGTTGAGGCCAATCTTGGTCCTGCGAGTTTTGAACCGGGCCTTACACAGACTCCCATTCAAGATGCTGATGCAGAAGCACATTTTGGTGTGCGTCTGGCATCAAGATTGGTTCCTGGCGGTAGACCTGAAGGATGCGTACTTTCACGTCTCGGTTTTACCTCATCACAGACCCTTCCTACGGTTTGCTTTCCACGGCCAGGCGTATCAGTACAAGGTCCTCCCTTTCGGCCTGTCCCTGTACCCTCGTGTCTTCACGAAGGTCGCAGAGGCAGCTCTTGCCCCGTTAAGGGAAGTGGGCGTCCACATACTCAACTACCACGATGACTGGCTGATTCTAGAGCACTCTCAAGAGTTGCTGAGCACACACAGGGACCTGGTGCTCAGGTACCTCAGCCGTCTAGGGCTTCGGGTCAACTGGGAAAAGAGCAAGCTCTCCCCGGTTCAGAGCTTCTCTTTTCTCAGCATGGAGTTAGACTCGGTCTCAATGATAGTTGGTGCTGAACTGCCTGAAGTCATTCAGGCGGAAGACAGCGGTTCCACTGAAAAACTTTCAGAGGCTCCTGGGGCATATGGCATCCTCGGCGGTGGTCACGCCACTCGGGTTGATGCATATGAGACCACTTCAGCACTGGCTTCAGACTCGAGTCCCGAGATGGGCATGGCGCCGTGGCACACATTGTGTAGACGTTGTGTCCCTCTTGCCACAACACGGAACTATCCACTGAAATGGCCGGGACCTTGTCTCGGCTCCTCAGCACAAAACCTGAATGAGTGGTTGCGAGCCAGCTCCTTTTATACCCGTATGTCCGGGGGAGTGGCATGCACATTCCACTCGCCAATTCTCATTGGCCTTTTCTCAAAGATTAGAGGTGTTTGGGGCTCCCAAGGGCGACCCCTAGTGTCACTACATCGACACAACATCTCGTTCCCTCCATCAGGGAACGGAGGTTACAACAGTAACCTAGACGTTTTTGTGCCTCTGGTCAGAAGTTCTCAAACAGTAAGATACTTATTTGATATGACTATGAAAATGACTGAGAGTGCCATCCTGTCTAACAAGCTGACAGACAGATTTTACTGTATATAAATGTGCCCAATCCACCATCAAATCACAGATCCATTCATGGTTTACCACAATTCTTTGGTCACAGCCAGAGAAGGCTGAAATGAGAATTCCTAGAAAACATCAACATGATAAAAAAATTAAATCACATAAGTACCTTAAACCACAGGCAACTCTAGATCCTATTATACTCAATGTAATTAAAATGTTGACTCAAAAAGAAAAATAATTGAACCAGATTATTTACAAATTATTTACGTGTCATCATAATTCAGAATGCTTTGACCAAACACACTTAAATAAATTCAAGCGCAAGGGATTGTGGGTATTGTCTTCTGCCACAATACTTCTCAAGTGGGCATGCTCAGTATCAGATGCAACATGAAATTCATAGTGCTTAGCCTTACAAGGTTCCCACAGATTTTGATCCATGAATTTTCAAGACCTTTACATGACTTTAACAGATGTTTATGACTGATAACATCCTTAAAGAGTTGAAATGCCTTCTCAAAAGCCTGTAAGTTCTACCTTCACCACCAAACTTGACATTGTATGTACTCACTATTTAAACATTTAAATTGCTCTGACTTAAATGGCATAAAATTTGACTTTATTGATTTTTTTAAGTAATCTAAAACATTTTTACATCAGATATTTCAATCAACTTTTAAAGTGTAGTTTATATGACAAAATTCAATTGGATTTTTTACAGCAGTACATTTGCAATGACATATTTTTGACAAAAAAAGGGGGAAAAGGTGCAAATAACATTACCTCAACATTGCATAAAATTATGAATTTGAAATATTTTTATCCAGTAGACAGACAAAATACATTTAAGTTCATACTGCAAGATTAGATCAAATCCATAAAAACAAAATGGCATTTCATTGTGTGGAAATGTTTACTAAACACTCAAAATATTGTCAAAGATTTCAATTGTATAACAAATTTCCATCAAACTGAATTATCTTTAACAAAATGAAATTATTAAAACTTAAATAAATAAAATAATACAATTCAAAATGTAAGTTTTATTAATTATTATTATTTTTTTTTTAATTATTTTTGTAAGATTACTCGCATCAGTTTAATGGAAATTTGTTATACAATTGAAATGTGTAAATCTTAAAAATAGACTGAAATATTTTTTTTTTAGTTTTGAGCAAGGCTCAAAGATATAGAGGTGAGTTTTCATCTTCTATTCCTTATTCTGTTGACTAATTGCTGGTGAGTCTCATGAGATGTTCTTTCGATTTGAGCTGCAGATGCAGAAAGAATTATCTTTGTCCCATTAGTCGGATCCTGGAAATGGGAGTAGCAGCCGTGGTTTTTGATGAACATCTCTTTATAGCTTACTGATCCTTTCTTGTTTTATATTTCGTGTTCGGTAATAGTTTAAACCTAATTGATAGGTTCTTTTCAGGGTATATTTCCATTAAAGAGACAACACAACCAAGTAATGGAGAACCTAGAAGTTGTCAATTTAAGCGTTGTTGAATTCGATCCAGAAAAGCAGATAAGATTAAAAAAAATAACTGGCATAAATTTTATTTTTATTCTTATTTTTATTGTCTTGTTATCTTTTATTTTCTTTATCATCTATGGGTTAAGATACTTATGAGATGTAATTTTTTAATCATGTTGATATTATCTTTTTTAATCATGCCTTCTCTGGCTGTGACCAAAGGACTGTGGTAAACCATGAACTGATCTGTGATTTGATACTGTAAAAACTTCTTTTATCTGTCAGCTTGTTTAATATAATGTAAAATCAAACAATATCTTACTATTTGAGTACTTATGATAAGAGGCGCAAAAACTATATGTATATGCAATGTATGGAATTCATTGGGGCGCCATTCAAAGGGGGGTTAAAACAGGTGCCAGGGGAGGGAGATAAACATATGCACACATCATCCCACATAATTAATTTCAAATTTGTTTCAGTTTCTATTTATAATATTTCTTGCAACTTATGTTCTTTTAACCCTGATAAAGGCCCTCGTGTCAAAACATGTTAATAAATGTCAAACTCTCCAATCCACAGAAGTGTTGTATGTTTTGCCCTATATTAAGTGAATGCTCTGCATGATAAGTGGGCAATATGTAGTTTGGCTTGTATCAGAGTAAAACAGGTTATGTGGACTTTTTCTGGAGAAAAAGAATTAGGTTTACTATCACTTTATCTTTACTCTCTGTCAGGATAAATAACTGCTTGACCCAAAACAATATTATGCTTGTGTTAAAGGGAAGAGCCGACCATTTTGTTGGTACAGGATAGTGATTTTTTTTTTAAAACCTACATCAAAACCAAATCTGCCCCAGCCACACAATGAATGGAAAATAAAATCACAAGTACATTCCCATCAAACATCTACTACAAAGGGACCATGCACCAGCCAGGAGAGCTGCTGCTATGGAAACCAAGATGACTTAAGTGACATGGAATTATTCGGGGAGGAGGTGAAAGCAAGATAAAGATCTACTCCTTATCACATATGCCACACATAGTTGCTAAACTTAAATTAATCTGGAAAGAGGATATTTAAATGCAACACATAAATATTAAAATATGGATATCTCCTTAGATATATTCCTAAATAGTACATATGCATTTTTCAAGAAGAAAAATCATACATCTTGCTTCGGTAAGCCAGTATTACTTTGTTACTTCTAAGTCTACCGATAATGTAAAAAGAAGCATGTGTTTATAATTTCACCTCTTACAAAATAATCCTTTTTGGGATTATTATTATATTATTATTTCTAATACCCTTATATTTTCATCAAAGAAGCTCCATATAAAGAGAAATCAAACTTTTAAAACCTTATGCCTCTTTCTCTCTTACACACAAACACACACTCTCACAACATGGACCACTGATGTGCCTGACAAGCCAGAAGCAAGATAAGCATCAGTTTGACATGAGTGCTTCGTGTTCGAGAGAGAAAGCACCCTCGCCCTTATGGATGTTACTAACAGAGCTGTATGACATCAACAGGACCAAGTGGCTGCTGGGTAAGCCAGAGTGAGGAACATTCAGCGATCTGTACTCCCTCTAAATCCACATAAACATTACAGACTGCACAGACAGTGGGGGGGGGGCGGGAGGGCAACTGGATTATACCTTAAATGTCCCCTGTACACAAATAAAACATAATTTGCTGTTTTAATATTTGCGGACATGCAAGTTTTTAAAGACAACCAAAGATTCACCAAATTTGGGTAAAAAATTTAATATTAAAATATATAAACAAACAAGTTTATGACAAATGTTTCAATAAGTCAATACTTTAAGCCATGTTGTCATGCTGTTCTTTAGAACTGTTCTTTAGAACTTTAGAATGACTAATGCAGTAAAATGAATGATAGGCAACATCATGATTTTAGGTTAGAATTTAATCAGTAGGCTATAATCAACATGTACAGGTCTTGTAAATGGTCACCATTTCTTTAAAATTATTTTATGTCCAGTGTAACAAGTGAATTTTTAAATGCATGTATCTCAATTACTATGAGTTTAAAAAACTTGCATGCATCGAAATTATAAGTGACCAATATGATGGCTTTAATGTGTTTTTTTAATCATTATTATGGTTTATTAGGATACTATGAAAATTGTTAATACTTTATTATTATTTTAACTAATAAACTAATTGTATTGTAGCAAATATGAGTGTAGTAATGTTCACGTTAACACGTTATCTTGTATTACCATATACAGCCTACATACAGTAAGAATGGAAAATATTATTGGTTAGCAAATATCCAATCACATCTGAAATGAATATTCTGACTGGTGGATCAGCTTAGTCGGACTGTCTGTTTTGTGCTCCCATGGCTCCGTGCGCGTTTAGAGAGAATATCTGTACACTTATATATACACAATTCACTCAACGGTGCTGTGGCATCACGTTAGTAGATTTAAAAAGTTCCATGTCAAAAGACTATTCGTTGTTCTGGCAGTATCACCAATTATTTCAGGTGGGCTTGTGCAAAATCCTAAGAAAGATAAGTGGACATACTCTGCGTATGCCCTAGACCAGTGGTTCCCAACCCTGTTCCTGGAGGCCCCCCAACACTACACATTTTGGATATCTCCCTAATCAAACACACCTGATTCAACTTATCAACTCGTTGGTAGAGACACCAAGACCTGAACTGGGTGTGTCAGATAAGGGAGATATGCAAAATGTGCATTGTTGGGGGGCCTCCAGGAACAAGGTTGGGAACCAGTGCCCTAGACTACACTACTGCCTGTAAACTATTTAGTGCTTCTCTTGCATTTCGTTTGCAAGAGAAGCAGCATGATGAAGTCTGAAGCTTTGTTCTCTCTCTCCTGGTTAGTTGCGCATTTGCTTTTTATTCCCAACAGTACCAATATTAATTTGTATATATTATTAGGTTGAAGTGCGTTGATGTGGTGAGCTTAGTGTATAAGAGCATTTCTCACTGAAGGAAAGGCATTTATTTAGGATTTAGTGGGGTGGTTTATAAGGGTTCCAATTGTATGTTTTAAGTGAATTCATAATAAATTTGCAATTGCAGGTGCGGTCTGGCCCTGTATAACACTAGCTGCTGTTTCTTCATACCTGTTTCTTTACATTTGTTCCTGCGTGCTGTTTCATCAGAGTCGCTTCATTGTTTATTTTGCCAAACTTGTTGCACTATATTTGTCTTGTTTCTGCATTGTACAGTGCAAAACATTAAATTAAAGTGGAAAGAAATACCTCATTATAATTAACATAAGTGTATACTGTATGTTGTTCCAGAAATGAAAACCCGACAGCTGTATACATTAAAAAAAAAAATTATAATGAATGCTTGCCAAATAAGAGCGATCTCTAATGAGTTTGGCTCAGGTGCATTCAGTAAGGCAGAAAATCAGATCCAGATGGGTTTCGTGATAATAACGTGGGAAATTGTGCTATAAAAGTAACTTATATTACACCTACATTTACACCAGCACGTATAATCCACATGAAGTAGAACTGAAACTGGAGCTGACAGTTCCAAAGATGCGAAACTAATGCTGAGCTTCTACCTTATCTCCAGATGTTGTTGGCTCGTTATTCGTTTGACATTTGTTTTCTCCCACCCGTACTTTTCAACGATATCATTAGCACAATTAGGTTAAAGAATATATGACTATATCACACAGGCATAAAACGTAGAACTCAAACGGTCAACGCTTGTTGTAGCTGGAGAATTCTGCCTAAAAATACACTGATGGGCTTTCATTAACTAGCTCTTGTAAGGGACCATCTGAAAATTCCACCTACAACACTAAAATGTCAGAGGTGTCCAATTATTAATTAATTAATTAATCCAATTAAAGTGTAAGTTATGCATACAATTTACAGTCTTTAGAATGTGTAAATTTCTTTTTAAAAAGTGTTTAAGACAGAACATGCAAGGCAGTCGCATTGAACACTTGGACAACGGTGATGTCTTAACACAGTGTGCGGACATTTTAGACGATCTCTTATAAACAATAAGAGAATATTTAATAAATATTTGACTTAAATTAAACTTTACCCCACCAAGTATTATTATGCAGTCATAATGCATTGATGTTTTGTTTAAATATAATTTGTTTGGTCTATTTATTATGATGTGGGGTCACTGAACTCTCAGTAAGATGGAAAATGAGAATACCACTCTTACCATTCTACCACTCCAATTTAGTGGGGGCCACTAGGGGGGCCAGGCCTCTTGACACGGGGTCCCCCAGAACCACCCCTGCCTGCGACCACTCACTTTCATTTTGTGGAAAGCAATGAGAGTGGATGGTGACTGAGGCTAACATTCTGTCTAACATCTTTTGTGTTTCATGGAAAAGGGAAAGTCATATGGGTTTGCAACAACATGAGGGTGAGTAAATTATGGCATTTAATATATTTTGGTGAACTATCCCTTTAAGCCACTCTTGCATGGTTAATAACTTAGAAATGAATGCTTTTTGTGTGGATAAATCATATAACAAATATACAACCCAGTACAATAGAATGAATGTTACTAAAACAAAATTTTAGCAAACTGACTTTTACGTGCCAAATTCTTCATTTCTTTGCAGTTTCCTGGTGAAATGAACACTAGAGGCACTAACAACTGTGATCTTTATTCACTTTCACACAAATCACGACTACAGCTGCTGATTATGACTTTATTAACACTTATTTTTAGCTCTATTACTCATACACTGCTATGTTATGATAGCGAAACACACTTGAAAAACTTTAACACTTTAACGCTTGTATTACAGACCCACCTTCATTTTCACACATATTCCATCAAGATTAGTTTGTACGGTAGCTCACCTGATAGAGTGTTGGACTTTGGACTCAGAAGACCACGTCTCGAGACCAATCAAGCATGCAAACTGACACGAGATGGAAGTTTCATAGAAGTGACATGAGATGATGTGGTTGCTTCAAAAATGTGCTTTTATGCTTATTTCATTTTACAGCACTATCAGTTAGGTTTAAGTTAAGGATGTCTGTTATTTCACCTCTCATTTACTTTTTTAAAACACTATTGGTTAGGTTTAGGCTAAAGTTTTAGGTTAGGGAGGTACATGTTACTCATTAAAACCACCGACTAATATTCACCTGAAAAACCTCGACTGATTACGACACCATTTCACTTGCTTTTGGCATCCCCTGCTGCACATTTCACTAGGAAATTGCAGCTAAACATGTAATGAAGCACATCATTTCTTTTTGCAAAACATTTTGCCACAGTCACGTAATGTTCATGAGACCAGGCTGCAAATATAGTAAGGTACTCAGCAATACTTACTCTGTGTTATGAGTATCAATCGTATGGAAAAGCTCCTTCAATTCATCTCCTGACAGAACGCCATCTGAGAAATAAGCCTTAAACTCATCAAAGGACAGCTTCCCATCATCTATTGAGATAAAAATGTGGTTACAGAAGAAAGTTGCCTTAAAAACATCTAATTCAGAATAGTTTTGCATATTTAATTAGTAAAGTGTTGCATGCATCACTGGTTGCATGTATAAATGAAAAAGGAAGTGAAGTTCATCATCCTTAAGACCAGGATCAGAAATTAACCAGGTCCTGGAGCATAAATGCCAAAATGGAGATATGGCAAAAAATTTAGGTATTCAAAATATGTGAGTGGTGGTATTTCAAATTTTAGCTGTTTAACATTTAATCTATTTTATAATATTCTATTCTAGGCCTATCTAGTTTGGGTTGGTGCCTCTGCAGGCACTTAAGGGATCTGTAGCTCTCAGAAATCTGGAATCACTTTCTCAGAGTATTTTTGAAGGAGAATGTGAAGAAAACACTCCCAACACCATCTGTATATACAATCTACCAATGACAGCAGAAAGTATAGAGAGCTGTATAATATTGATATTGATATCTTGTCAATTATTTACAGCTACTATACTTTTATGTTGACTGGATTCAATAAGTAGCAGTCATAATAGTTCAGAATGACAATTTATTTCAGTTCATTAATTCCACTGAGTCAAAAGTATTTGACATGAATGGACGACACACACACAGTTCATATGGTTCGAAACAAAGATATGCCCTTATAAATATAAAACTTCCTCTGAAAAATTGCCGTTTACTAAAAAGTAAATTTTTGACACTGCTTTAGACTATGGCAATGCAGCTTGTGCATCTCGGATCTCAGGTGAACAGCACAAACACACACAGATGCTACAAGAGAATGTTTGTAACAGGGCTGAGGTTTGTGTTAGTTTGTGTGGATGCCCAGAGCTTTTTATACAAACAGTGACAGGTGAGTCATGCCAAGCTATCCTTAAAATAGAAGAAATGTATTGCTGCACATGCTGCGTGATACACACCTAATTCATTATATGGAAAAAATGCAGTACAAAAATCTAAGAAGGAAGAAGAAAAGTGAACGCAAATGAAGGTGAATATCTGCACGTGTTTGGGCCTGATAGCCTTTAAATATATATTGATTTGTGCTGAAAAAAAAATAAAAAATAAATAAATATATATATATATATACTGTATATACACACACACACAGGGTTGGGGAGTAACGGAATACATGTAACGGGATAACATATTTAAAATACCAAATATAAATAACTGTATTCCACTACAGTTACAATTTAAATCATTGGTAATTAGAATACAGTTACATTCAAAAAGTATTTTGATTACTGAAGAGATTACTTTGCATTTTATTGTCATTTGTTTCATTTAATATTTAGTCCTTTCAGATGGAAAACATTTATACATATAAATTATACGATCCAAAGTGCATTTGAACAGCGGTGAAACACTTTCTTATGATGTGTTACATTCATACGAACAGACAGAGAAGTAAGTTTGAAGTAAGTTTGGAGCAGAAGAAACAGAAATGAACCTTGTGTAAATTGTCAGCTTTACGCTAAACTAAAATACTATTTCTAGCCATTTTACATGCACACGTTACCAGGCACAATCATATTTTTTATCAAGAAAGTTCACTTTGGATCATAATTTCTTTTTTTCTAGTAAGACCTTTGATATTAGGGCAAAAATCATATTCTTGATAATAATTTTTGTATTGTTTTCCTGTACAAATATCTAAAAATCCTTAAAACAAGATCAGTTTGATTTATATTGTTTTAGAAACAACACTGTATAAGATATTTAGGTTTTTCAGAGAATGTATTTTTAACATGTGTATTTTGTCTTACTGTACTGACAGAGTTTTTATAGTCAAAACAAGTGAAAAAATCTACCAGTGCTGAAGTAATCCAAAGTATTTAGAATACATTACTGACCTTGAGTAATCTTACAGCATGTATTCTGTAAACTGTAGTGGAATACATTTCAAAAGTAACACTCCCAACCATGTATATATATATATATATATACACATAATGTAATTACAATGTAACAATCATTGTTACATTTTCCGTTAGTCTGAGTAAACTGTCTCTGTAATTTAAAATTAGATGGATTTGTGTTTCAATGCTTCTCAGACTTAATATCCTTAAATAACAAAGTTAAGACAAAATAATATATATAATTACCATGTAAGCTGACCGAGAGAAGCAAAAGTATTGAATTTGAATTTACAAGGCATGAACTGAACTTCAAAAAACAGTGCTCAAAGTTAAATCTGAATTTTACTTATATCAAGAAGTTTAGCACCAGTCCACGGTGGCAAAAACCAAAGCATGGGAAGAGGGCAATGGGGAGGAGCACGGTGACATTTGTTTGGTGTCACCCTACTAAAATATTGACTATAATTAAAAAACGTATGGACAGTCTAGTATTTCCATGACAACAGAGCAACAGCATTGGCTGGCAAGGGAAAACCCAATGAAACATATGGAAACACCATAAATAATGTGCACTAGTCTATAATACAGTTTATTATGCAGGTGAACTTACCATTTTTGTCAGCTCTTCTCAATATCTGAAAGCAAATAGGAGAATATGAGTACATAAACAAAGGCTATGGAAAAATGATGCAGTGTTTATCATGTAAAGGGATGCTCGCTCTAAATTATTTAGGTCGGCCCTAAAAAAGCAGAGATGAAAGAAAAAGTGATGATGGCTATGTTGACTTTGAACACCCAGTCTAAGCTCAGGCACACTGTGGCGGTCTGGTAGATAAGGTCCCAATTCACAGCAAGAATATTCACACTCTAAATATGGTCCTCTGATAGGCATGCCAAGACTATGCTGAATTTAGCCTCCTCATTAGAGGAGTGAGGGAAAAAACTATGCCACCACTTTGTCAAGGAACGGAATCATAATTAACTGTAAACACCTCATTTACCCAAGGAAGCTTTTTAAACTGCATACTACCATTTATTTAGGAACTGAAACCTCACTTACAACTGGTCTTTAAGTGAGAATCTCATTGTGGTTAAAGATGACCAGCATCCATTGTAAAGCAGAAAAGAGACTGTATTATTTACTGTATTTTTTACTATTTTAATAATCAATTTTTTTAAACAAGGCAACAAATTAACAAAATGCACGGTTCTTTTAAATACGCATGAATCTATATGATGAATGCACTGGTCTCAGAGCATTACATAAGTCAAACGTGAATATCTATGGAGGATGCTAGTCTCACATTACCTTAACATCACTTCAAGAGCCAACCAAGACCAGAGATCAGTTCATATTCCAACCAAATTTTGAATCAGATATATTCATCAGTCAATACAGTTTTATGAAAGACAGCTAGACAGAATTACAACATTACTTTAAACATATAGCCATATACCTACAGATATATATCACCGATACCTACAGACACAACATTAATCAATTCATCAGTTAATCAATAATTAAAGGAAAACATCTGATCCACGAAACAGATGTCCAACTAGTTCCATATATAGATAGATAAGATTTAAATGTTAAATCATGTAACACATGGATTCCGATTATGTTAATAGATTGTTAATGAGCAAATTATCAAAATTCGGGAAATGGTGAGAGATTTTTCAACAGGTTCTTTGAAATATTTCGCTTCTTTAACCTCTCTGTTTTACTTTTATCGTTCGAAACAATTATTTGGTACTATTATGGTGATACAGGATTAAAATAATAATAATAATAATAATAATAATAATAATAATAATTCGTAAAAAATACTTACATCCAAAAATATTGACATTCCTTTCTTTAACTCCATGGGTGTACTGGCTTCATCTGACAGTGACTGCACCTCTTCAGAGCAATCCATATTTATTCCTTGTGATGAATTTTTGTTTAGTATCGTAAACCCTAAATCAGCCACACAACTGCGCATGCAAGCAGAATGAGCGCGAGATCTGCACTATGTTGATGTACGCGCGTGAAAGGACACTGATGAGCCACAGGTCTCCTGATGCTGCATGTGCGCTGCGCACCGATGACACGCAACTATCACGCAAATCAATATTCCCTACTATTCTCAGTGTGGAATTTTTTCTTTATTTTTTTAACCATACTTTTTCTCACAAAAGTTTCTTCTCTTGTTATGATACCAATATTGTTATATTTTTATTATTGTTTTATTTTTTGCATACACCATGAAGTCGTATTTGGCGTTCACAGAAGAGTAAAATTAAAGGGATAGTTCACCCAAAAATGAAACTTCTCTCATCATTTACCAACCCTCATGCCATCTCAGATGTATATGCCTTTCTTCTGCTGAACACAAACGAAGATTTTTAGAAGAATATTTCAGCTCTGTGGGTCCATATAATGCAAGTGAATGGTGACCAAAACATTTAAGGTCTAAAAAGTACATAAAGGAAACATAAAAGTAATCCATAAGAATCCAGTGGTTAAAAACAGATGAGAAACAGATCAACATTTAAGTCCTTTTTTCGCCATAAATTCTCCTCCCTGTTCAGTAGGTGGCAATATGCACTAAGAATGTGAATTAGCAAAAACAAAAGATTAATGTGAAAGTGAAAGTGGAGATTGATAACACTAGGTAACACCATTTTTGTTCATGGGTAGTAAGTGTTATTTCCTAATTGCTTATGCCTCAGAAGTATAGAAAATGGCTATTATTCCCCACAAACTTTGCTTTTGTGACCAGGACAGTGATATTTTGAAATGTACCTATTTCCAATGAGAAAACGGGCAAATTAGTGTCTTTTCGTTCACATAAAGTCAGAAAAAAACAACATATGAATCCAAAATCCTTCTCTATCTGTGGTCCGACAAAGACACCGTCTTTGAACTTGAAGTCTTGAAGGTACTTGAAGGCTGCCGACTCCTTATCTAGAGCTCTGACTAATTGTTTCATAAGGCCCAATTTGATGTGCAGTGGTGGCATCAGCACCTTCCGGAGGTCCACCAGTGGCTCCCATTTGACATTGTTCCTCCCCAGATAGAACTTGGTCCGCTGTGGCCAGTCCTGCCTGTGGTAGTGTGCCTTGGTGTCCCTGCTGTCCCAAAGGCAAAGTTAGCAGGGAAACATGGTAAAACCGCCTTGGAGACCCACTAGGAATGCCACCATTTTGAAGTCTCCAATGACCTCCCAGCCGTACTCATCATAATTCAAGGTGTCCAGCAAGGTCTTGATGCTGTTGTAATCCTTTAGGATAAATACATGTTCATTTGGATTCATATGGTTTTTTTTTTTTTTTTTTTTTTTTTTTTTTTTTGTGAATGAAAAGACACGAATTCGCCCATTTTCTCATTGGAAATAGGTACATTTCAAAATATCACTGTCCTGGTCACAAAAGCAAAGTTTGTGGGGAATAATAGCCATTTTCTGTTCTTCTGAGGCATAAGCAATTAGGAAATAACACTTACTACCCAGGAACAAAAAAAAAGAAAAAAAAAAAAAAAGAAATTTGCTACACAGTGTAATAAAAAGGACTTAAATATTGATCTGTTTTTCACCCACACCTGTCATATCGCTTCTGAAGACATGAATTAATCTACTGGAGTCATATGGATTACTTTTATGCTGCCTATATGTGCTTTTTGGTTCTTCAAAATTCATCATTCACTTGCATTGTGAGGACCAACAGAGCTGAAATATTCTTCTAAAAATCTTTGTTTGTGTTCTGCAGAAGAAAGTCATACACATCTGAGATGGCATAAGGGTTGGTAAATGATGAGAGAAGTTTCATTTTTGGGTGAACTATCACTTTAAGCGTCACAATAATTTCATATATGTTCTAACCTTAAGGAAATAATGCTCATTCAGTTCACATAATGTCTGTGCTTCATGTGGGGTAAAACGGTTTTATAAGTTTTATTATTCTTTAAAGTAACGTTATAAAATTCAATTTAACTTCTAGTCTGTATGATAGATGGCAATTCTCTGAGAAAAAGTCCAAAGCCTTTCAGTGACTTGAAAGTTAGACAGCAGCGTCACTTTGTGGTAAAATGTGGCAATGACAGAAACACAAGCAGAAATGTACGGAACCCCTTGGAGGACAGGGAGGGATTTTTTTCTGAAATAGTTTTTCGTAACTTCGCAGTTAGTTTTACATGCTCTCGCAATATGGTATTTGTGGTTAAAACATAGTAGCCTAATAATACATGAAAATGAAAACTATGGTAATAAAAATTATAATTTTGTGGTTACAGTTTTCCTACAAATACTGTAGTTCAACTATGGTTACTGTAAAACCATGAAAGATTAACCCTCGAAAATGAACCATGGTTTACTAACTCTGATAGCACAAGTTCGTCACCCAGACGTTTATTCGATGTGTGTGTGTTTACATCTGGAAGACGTTCATCTGGAACGCAAATGTAGCCTGTTGTGAGGGAACGCAAAACTACTAAGAAAAAAAAAATCCTTTCCTGTCCTCTAAGCCAGGGAATGTAACTTCCTAGAAATGTAACTTTGAAGTATCTAAATAATAATGACAAATGTTCAGATACATCCGGTTGGGAGCTACCTGCTAAATATCTCAAAAAGACCAGTCACACAAACTGCCAGAACAGGTAACTAGTTGAAGGAGTAACTGTGATCCAGTCACATTTAAAAAATGTGTGCTGAGCTGGAATTTATTACAGAAATGTCAGTCCAAGGTCAACGCACATACTGTAGGCCCATATCTGTATGCCTGTAACATTTAGGAATATGTATGTATGAATTGTACTGTGGTCTGATGAGTCATTTTCACCATGTTTTCAGTATTCAGATTTGTTTATGCATGAAAGAAAAAGCCAAATAATGCCTTCAGCCCTCAAAATCTCTCCATTATGGGGATCTTCAATGGCAGTAATCTTATGGTAGTCGATCAGATGTCTATACAAGACAAGGTCTGATGATTACTAAATGGTAAAGACATCATTTTCAATGGCTAGGTGCACCTTAAACGGTACACTGTTTTCAAGTGAAGTTTCCATATGCCAGACTGATAATGCTGTCTATAATGATAAACTAATTAATAAATACTTTCATGAAAACCAGGGTAAAGTCTGATGCCTTGCATGGTCTCACAAGATCATCATCATTGAACATTAATGGGTCATTCCAGAGCGCAGAGTGCAAAGTAGACACTCCTTTCATCTGCCAAAAACAGAGGCTTATCTTATCGTCTTCTTCAATAATTGTGCAATTGCTACAACTACACAGTTAAATGGACTTGAATGGCAGCATACAGAGTAGGACAGAAATCTGTTCTAAAGGTAAAGGGTATCACTACACTAGATAAGGTCCTTGATATGCAAATCATTTTGCTGATTCTATTATTTTGTCTGTAGGTTGCAGGGTCAGAAATGAAAAAGCAGCTCAGGGCAACAATACCACTGAAAGTAACAAAAATGTCCCCAAAAATTGCCAACATACAGTAATGAATTCCTCCATTTATGCGCTACTTATATGTTATTGTATAAAAATGCATGTTGATTGAATTTATGGGTAAGAGGTAATACATTCTCAATCTAGTAATTTACATCGAGAATGTGTGTTAATTGATTCATTAAATTTAAGTATTTGGCATAAAATGTTTTTTTTTTTTTTTTTTTTTTTTTTTGGTTAGAGAAGAATTGCCCTTTCAAGGTATAAAATGACTCTAAAAAATCAAAACCATCTGTAAATGTAAATATACTTCAGCCACTGATGAAGGAGCATGCCTTTGGTTAACTATAGGCAATCAGTACATTTCACTGTCCTGTTCTTATATGTTCATTAGGATTACAAAAGATAAATAAATTAAGTCTGCTTATTTATATACAGAGGCGCCCTGAAAATGTTATGAGTGAGAGAGCATGCTTAAAATTAGAAGGAAGAAATAAAACCCCCAAACATTTCCTTTGTAAACTGAAAGTCTTAATAGTGATAGACCAAATTATCAAACAATATTTGGTCATTTTGAGATCTCCTCCAACAATCATGTCCACTTGGCAAATTAAAGGGATAGTTCACCCTAAAATGAAAATTGCCTCATTATTTACTCACCCTCATGACATCCCAGATGTGTATGACTTTGTTTCTTCTGCTGAACACAAATGAAGATTTTTAGAAGAATATTTCAGCTCTGTAGGTTCTTACAATGCACGTGAATGATGACCAGAACTTTTAAGCTCTAAAAAGCAGATAAAGGCAGCATAAAATTAATCCATATGAGTGTCGTTTAATCCATGTCTTCTGTAGCGATATGATAGGTGTGGGTGAGAAACAGATAAATATTTAAGTCCTTTTTTACTATAAATTCTCCTCCCTGTCCAGTAGATGGCATTATGCACGAATAATGTGAATTGCCAAAAACAAAAGAAGAATGTTAAAGTGAAAGTGGAGATTTATAGTAAAAAAATGTTTTTAAAAAAAGCAGCGAGAGTGAAATATTCATTAGCAATCATTACATTGTAATTATTTCTGCATTAAATAGGCAACCAGTTACTACGCTCACTAGACACTGGCATCAACCATTGAAAAACCTGCATAGGTCAATCAGTATTTATTTTTTATTTTTTTAATGGGACAAAGTACATTTGAATAATTGCTCCTTTGAATCCCAATGAGCGGTGTTTACAAAGCTTTTTGTAAATGCAAAATAGAAGAAGCAATGACATGTTTTTTCAACCCGTCAGTGTGCTTCAGCGGATTTACAATGCAAATTTTGCCTACTTTACATCTCTTTTTAGCAGTATGTAGGCTTAAGTTAGTGCTGTTGATTGACCAGAGTCACCAGACAAACTTAAAGTTAGATTATTATTAACTTATTTTAAATCATTTTAAATAATCTTACTGTAAGGCACTGATGGAGGTTTGCTGATTGTGGGCCCCGGCAAAAAAATGGGACAAAACATGTCTTGTTTCTCCAGAATCATTTTATTTGGCAGTGACAGCTTAACACACATTGTCAAAGACAAAATTTCAAAGACAAATGACAAAGAAAAGAATGTATCCAAAGACAACATGTCCAATTACCGAACAATTGGCTGAAATAAGAAACTGTGCTGACACTGCTGTGGGTAATAGGAGAATGATGTATTCAATAAGCACAATGTAACAGTTTTGAACATCATGTAAACTGGGACTCTCTTACATAAAGTCATGTACTCGTCTCCACTCTATTGGTGACAGGGCTTTTTCATCTTATGCTCCAAAATTGTGGAACTTGCTTCCAGCTGATATGAGAGAAGCATAGACTTTAGGAATATTTCAATCTTATCTTAAAACATATATTTTTAGGACAGCTTTTACTTGATTATTTTATTTGTTGCACTCTGTTTTATTATTAACTGTGTTTTCATATGCATGTTTATACACTATTTGTTTTTATTCTTTGTATTCTTATAAGCTTGTCTTTTAATGTAAAGTGCCGTGAGAAGCTACCTTTAAAGGCGCTATATAAAAATAAAGTTAATTATTATTATTTTGTACCTTGTCACATAAAGAGCACAAAAAAGCAAAACATGCATGCTGAAATATATGTAATTGAATTAATTTTAATAAATAAATACAGTTGTATTTATTTTATTACTGACATTATAATAGTGTTAAAAATGGAACATAATAAATTCATGTGTCAATTTGGCTCTAGAAAGACCTCATTATAACAATTTAGCAATGATGTCTTGATCTTTTGATTATTAAGCCTATATTATTTTAGATAAATGTTTTTATAATCTGACAAATTTCTAACAACTAGGCCAAAAGTAAATTCTAGGTGTCTTTTTAATACATTTCTGTTATTGAGTGTAATCGTTCGCTAACAAGAAAGAAATCATGTCCAAACACGTGTTTTGTTTTTGTTTTGTTTTTCACAGAGCGCTGTGACCAGAGCCCTTTTACCAAAAATCCTATAAGTTTAGCATAAAATTGCATAACGCGGCAGTCGTTTTTCTCCGTCTGTGGAGTAGACGCTTCAGTATGCGGAATAAACTGCTTTTGTGAGAAAACAACTAATCTCTTAATGCATTTACTACCTGTCCCCTAACATTCAACATGTTGTAAACTAAAAAAATCCTTTTGGAATGAAGTATTTGGGTCGTTTACAACGATAAAATTTTAGTTTTATAAGAAAAGACACGGACAATTTTGTGTCAGGTAGGGATCGTTTACGGCTCTCCCATTCATTTGTATGGTATCCGCAAACGGTGACTTGCTGTCGTAACACGCATGTTGACCGTTACGCTCTCTCCTATGATAGAGCCGCGGAGGTTGTTGTCTAAATTTGTTATTTATTTATTTTATTTTTTATTAATGGATTTCAAAAATACAAAACAATTCAATTAGTTTTCAGACAGTTGACACAAACAGTACAAATACTAATTAAAACACAACAGAAAATAAATTAATTATAATAATAATAAACTACGGGGTGACAAACATATATTAAATTCATTTAACAAAGACACAGTTTTTCAGGCTTTTTTTGTTTATTGAAAATTTTATAGATTCAAAATACATTTCAAGGGCTGTTTGGAAATGAACAAAGTTTGGTTTTAAATCACTTCACTTACTCTGATGAATTACAAAAACAAATCAATAACTCTCTTTTCTTTTTGAAATGTCATACATTGCATTCCTTTTTATTTCAGACACATAGGTCCATATCAATAAAAACATACAAACAAAAACAACACAGACAACAACACAAACATATAATCATTACAGTTGATTAAAACACATACAGGCTTTTGTTTCAATGTTTCCAAAAACAAGAGGAATACCTTGTGTCACTTAACGTGGGGTCTGTTAAGGCCATTATGGTTACATTTTTAGAATCAATTAATCGACACATAAAGTTATAAATAAAATTCCTCAGCACAGCATAAAAGGTGGGAACATTGTTAGTCACAAACATATGGCTTGCACTTGTCCATCTTGGGAACTTGAGCACAATTCTAAATGCATCATTAAATGCCACCTGAAACTTTTCACATTTGTTTTGCTATACCTGCACCATAAGTGAGCTGTATAAAGTGAAATACAGTAGGCTCTAAAAAGGGCTATTTTGACATAATCTGTACACATATGAAATATGCGTGCAAGCATTTTTGCTTGTGCATACGGTTTGCAACACTGGCGCTGCACATAGTCATCATCACATAGACCAATCTTTATAATGTGACCCAAATATTTTACTTTGTTCACCACATTTAGCACTTGGTCTGCCATATAGAATGAGGGGAAATTTCGGTGGGGCACGTGGTGAGTTGTGTATGTATGCCGCGGGGAATAGCATGGGCCTCCACACGTGCTACATCTCCGCGGTAACGCGCTCAACAAGCCACGTGATAAGATGCACAGACTGACGGTCTCAGACACGGAGGCAACTGAGATTCATCCTCCGCCACCCGGATTGAGGAGAGTCACTACACCACTCATGGATTTAGAGCGCACTTGGAATTGGGTATTCCAAATTGGGGAGAAGTAAAAATAAAGTAATGGGTCTCCACCCATCTAGTGATAGCGTATCCTAATTTGGCTTGGATATTAAGGTAATTACCCCTTGTCTGAGAGAAGGGGGTAATATTCCTTTATTTATGGATTCATTAAACATAGATAAAATAAATGGGCAGAGGGCATCTCTGAAAGTCTTATAAAATTCATTTGTACGCCCATCATTACCAGGAGATTTGTTGTCCTTGAGCTTCTTAATATTATCAACACTTTCTTTAATACTATGCTCTTTTTCGCATAATTGCTATACTCATCACTAACAAATGAGTTATTATCTAGGGTTTTTTAAAAGGCTGCAATTAATGCTAGAATACAAAGATTGATAAAACTCCGATACATGTTTTGAGATTGTCAGTAAATGATCTGTGACTATATTATTTATGCGTAATTTATTGGCTAGTAATTGAACCCTGTAGAAAGTATTTTTTATTTATTTATTATTATTATCCCTAAAACTTCACTCTGAATTGTTTAAAATCCAGTATCCATTTCTACTCGTGTTCTTTCTATTGACATTAGTAATAATAGAAATGTGAATAGACTTATGGTCTGTAAGAACTGCCGGATCAATAGCACCGCTATCTACAAATGATATCATCTCCTCCGATATTAACCATAAATCTATACGAGACTGCACTGACGGCTGTTATCTAAGTAAATACAAATAGTCTGTACGTTGTGACGTTGTTACGTGCTCTCGCGATGCTCAGTGGGCAATGAGAACACGTGATGACATTCGCATGGAATACTGGGAAACAAACAGTGGAATGAATAACGCCGGGCGTGTAAAAATCGTTCAGTGATGTGGGCAAGAGCTCGCTGAATACCGCGAAAACAACTGATCTCGTTCCGCTTTGATAATTGTGATTATTCGGGGCAAGCGATGTGACGTGTTGGGCTGGATGGAGCACTGCAGTGATGTGTGGAGTCTGGAAAGTTGAGCGAGTGTGTGGTTTATCAGCCAGACGCAATGACAGGAGCGATTTGAACACGCCGGATCATCACTCAAGTAGCTGCCTGGTCATTTGAGATGTCTGGAGGGGTTTTTACTCCTCTGATGTTGACAGGGCTATGATGGGAAACTGGGAGAGAATGACGTTTGTATGTGAACAGCAGCAGCTCACACGTTTGGATCTGAAGTCCTTGAGGTGATACGACTCCAAGATAAACACGCTTTCGATTGCTTTCTAAATCACTTGACTTTGGGACAAGCCCTGTTCTGTGTGTTATCTAAAGTGATCACTTGTAGGCAACGTGGAGAATCAAGGGTCAACCAGTCAATCAATCGGGTGAACTCTTATGCAGCGCATATGAAGGGCTGAAGATGTGGAGCTCCGGGTCAGTGCAGGGGGTGCTGAAAGCCCTGAAGCACGCTGCGGGTAAAGGGCAGATCCAGCTGACCCGCTGGCTGCAGCGGAGCCCGGACACGCTGGAATGCGACAAGATTGATATCTTGATCTGTAATGTGTTTGATGATCGAGGAAGCGGCGGCAGGTCTGAACCAGACCCCGAGAACCCGAGCGACAGCGGCGTGTCCTTCACCCCCGAATTCAGACATCCGTGCTGCATCACCACCTGTTGCTTTAAAAGTGCCCTGCTGGCGTGCATCCTGACAGCTGTGTGCTTCTCATCCGTGGCACTCGTGCGTCAGTACCTGAAGGACGTGTTACTATGGGTGGAGAGTTTGGACAGTTTTGTGGGAGCGATGCTCTTCATAGTGGGCTTGATCACAGTGTCTTTCCCCTGCGGCTGGGGGTATATCGTGTTAAACGTGGCCGCGGGCTATCTCTATGGCTTTGTGTTGGGTATGGGGCTGGTGATGGTGGGGGTTTTGATCGGGACCTTCATAGCTCATATGGTGTGCAAGAGACTACTGACGAACTGGGTTTTAAGTAAGATCGGGAGCAGTGAACAGCTGAGTGCTGTTATTCGGGTGGTGGAGGGTGGAAGTGGACTCAAAGTTGTGGCCTTAGCGAGACTCACGCCGATACCCTTCGGTCTCCAGAATGCAGTCTTCTCGGTAAGTCTGTTTTGGACATCCTTGGCTTTAATTTTGGTTTATTATTACTAATAGTAATAATGGGTCAATAACGTGATCTATTAATTTATTTAGAAATCTATACATAAAAAACAATTACTTGCTTACACATTTTCTATGATGAACATTTCTATGAGTTCAAAGTCATTTTGATATTTTTTTCTGGGGCTTAATTTAAAAAAAAATGTAATGTGGTGCAACCATCTGGAGACCGATAACATTCAAAGTCTAATTAAAAGCTGACATTCTTGAAAAAGAAAATGTTGGCATGAGTTGTGCTGAATACACTTTTATTATTATTATTATTATTTTATTTTTTTAATGCAGTGAAACAATTTTATTTTAAAACATGATTAATATTTGATTTTTTTTCCCACCGAATCAAAGAAATGTGGTGCAACCAACATGCAGGTAGAAATTTTGTTGTCATGTAAAAGGGAAAAAAAAAGGAAACAGAGAAGATCACTTTAGACCCACAAGACTGTATATGGAGATTCAAAAACAAATATCAGTATTTTTACATTTTAATGAAAAGGTCATTTGGCGCAACCATGAGAAACCTTCTTGAATTCTTGACTTAAAAATTTGTGATGTTTGTAAAAAAAAAAAAAAAAAAAAAAAATTCTTAAAAATGTGTTAGAAAACTTTTGTGAAAATAATGAAGTTCCATACACTCTTGTGTTTTCAAGGTGCAAGGAAACCAATTTAATACCTTTTACTTGATGGTTGCACCACATGACATTTTTAAAGTCATTAAATACATTTTTTGTTTTGTTTTGTAAAAACAACAAACTCGAAGATTACATGTCTATTATCTTGACGTGTTTTAAACCAGATTTTTAAAATATTTCTAGTTTTTATCACCTCGGACAATCTTATTTGTTAATGACAAGTAACACAGTTAGATCTGCATGTTTTTTTACAGTAAAATACAGCTAGTTTACTTCTTACAGTACGCTACAGTAAGCTTGTTGTTTACAGTTATTTACTGATTACTTTAACTTGTAATTGAGGTGTATTACTGCAAAAATATAAATTTTACAGTAACTGATATATGAATTATCCTTAATAATAACATTAAGTAACACTTTTTAGATGAAGTTACTGTTTACAAACAAACACTCCACCCCGTTCCTTCAGGGTTCTTTTGGTATCCCAGAAAAGAACTGCTGTCTATGGACGCTTCGCTCAAATTGCGCTGAAACTGCCCCAAAAGTGCTGTTTGTGGGGTTGGAACACCCCGTTTACCACAGAATATTGGAGATTGGGGCTTCTTTAGATTTGACCCGCAGCAGTTGTTGGTTGATATTAAAATTTTTATGAAGAAATTACGTAAACTCTGATTGTAAACTGCTTTTTTCATTTCCAAAGTGCTGTCGCTGTGACAGATATGAGGTCAAATATAATCTAACGATGATATTATATGATCAAGACCACCATATATGATATAACAGGAGGAACAGAAACCGTCTCCACCACCGCAGAACATGGACTATTGTTTGTGAAAGGATAAGTGAATAAAAATAATGTCATACTGTGAAAATGATGTCTTTGCATTTATTTTGAATGCAGTAAATAATATTATTAAATCGAAAACAGCTGTTATTATGTTTTGATATGGAATATGATCATTTTGAAGTAAGAATATTATTATTATTTATTGAATGTGGGTTAATAATTTAAGCAGTAAAGACACATATTGCATTTCTAGTGGTAGTTCTTATTTTTATATATCACATGTCTTAGGCTTTAGAAGTGTGTTAAACATGTGAGGATGTGTATTCATCAACCTGTTTCATGTCTGATATGATCATACAGGCTCATTGAATCAAGTTTAAACTTTAAACCAATATTTCAGAAAAGAACCCACGTGCTTTCTTCACTGTAAACCATAGATATTCCTTTATAATAACTTTTTATTAACATTAAAATACATTATTTCTTTCTATAAAGCATAAAAGATTATTAAAACTGTAGCCCTGCCTATTTCCACCATTGAAATCTGCTGCTCGAAAGAACCCGGAAGCGTGGTTTCCTGCGGTGTAACGCCAGAGTAATTTAATCTATACTATCTTCCACAAATGAGTCATCAATTGAACAAATATTTAGCTAATATTACTTATTCAACATATTCATATATAGAAATATGAAAATCAACGTTTACTGACATTTCTGCAAAATTTTATGTAAATCAACTGATCTGTGAAGCATTGTAAATTATTATGAAAGTTAGTGTTACCTTATAGAAAATGTTAATTTTGTATTTTATGTTTTACCTCCAGAGTAGCAATACTAATTTGATTACTTGCATAAATCTTTTATATATAAATTAATAATATTTATATAATATTTATATACAATCTTTTATTTATACCATATTATATCATATATATATTATACCTCAAAGTTTTATTTTTATTTATTTTTTGTACCTTTTTTTTTTTTTTTTCTGGAGGTAAACGACACAGCACAGAGGTCTCTGATTAATTGCACTGAGGTAGCTTTATCCAGCTTAGCTGGAATTAAACAATAAAGACATCCTACTCGAGCAGGATTTAAATCAAACATGACTGCTCTTCATGCAGGATCAAGGATAAAGACAGGACTCAGTGTACATTGTAATATTACCTTCAAAAGCATTGCACCACCAACATAATCCATTTTTAATTAACTGACACACATAAGGAGAAAGAACTGACACAATTAAGATTAACGAAGGACAGTAAATAACAGTGATGCACAATGAATGCAGTCTCAAGCGTTTATCACCTTTTTTTAAGCCTTACACAGCTTTGAATGAATTATAATAATGACCTAGTTTCTTTAACTAGAGGAATGGTCACATAAATAAACACAATTAAACGCTTACTGCAACATTTAAATTTGACACTAGATCATTTAGTAAATAATGGTATTATTAATAGAGAAATGATTACACTAGGCTATATTTTTCCTGGCTTTAAATGAGAGTTCAGTGAAAATGTAATAGTAGCATCATCAAAATTGTAAATGCTCATCAGACATTTCAATGGGCTATACAGTGCATTCAGAAAGTATTCAGACACCTTAACAATTTTTTCACATTTTGTTATGTTACAGCCTAAAATGCTTTTAAATATTTTTCCCACATCAATCTACACTCCATACCCCATAATGACAAAGCAAACACCAAATTTTTGATAACTTTGCAAATTTATTAAAAAGAAAAAACTGAAAGATCACATTGACATAAGTATTCAGACCATTTGCTATGACACTTGAAATTTAGCTCAGGTGCATCCTATTTCTCTGGATCTTCTTTGAGTTTCTACACTTTGATTGGAGTCCACCTGTGGCAAATTCAATTGTTTGGACATGATTTGGAAAGGCACATATACACCTGTCTCACAGCTGAAAATCCATATCAGAGCAAAAACCAAGACATGAGGTCAAAGGAACTGCCTGCAGAGCTCAGAGACAGGATTGTGTTGAGGCACAGATCTGGAGAAGGCTACAACATTTTTTAGGCTGCATTGAAGGTTCCCAAGAGCACAGTGGCCTCCATAATTCTTAAATGGAAGAAGATTGGAGCAACCAGGACTCTTCTTAGAGCTGGCCGCCAGGGCCAAACTGAGCAATCAGGGTAGAAGGGCCTTAGTAAGAGAGGTAACCAAGAACCCGATAGTCACTCTGGTTGAGCTCCAGAGATCATGTGTGGAGATGCAAGAAACTTGCATAAGGACAACCATCATTGCAACACTGCACTGATTTGGGCTTTATGGCAGAGTGGCCAGATGGAAGCCTCTACTCAGTACAAGACACAAAAAAAATCACCGAAAGGCTCTCAGACTGTGAGAAACAAGATTCTCTGGTCTAATGAAATGAAGATTGAACTGTTTGGTCTCAATTCCAAGCATCATGTCTGGAGAAAACCAGGCACCACTCATCACCTGCGCAATACCAACCCAACGGTGAAGCATGGTGGTGGTAGCATCATGCTGTGGGGGTGTTTTTCAGCGGCAGGAACTGTGGGACTGGTCAGGGTTGAAAGAAAGCTGAATGCAGCAAAATACAGAGAAATCCTTAACGAAAACCTGGTCCAGAGCACTCAGGACCTCAGACTGGGCCAACAGGACAATGACCCTAAGCACACAGCCAAGACAATGCAAGAGTGGCTTAGGGACAACTCTGTGAATGTCCTTAAGTGGCCCCTAGATCCCGGACTTGAACCCAATCTAACATGTCTGGAAAGACCTGAAAATGGCTGTCAACTGATGGTCCCCATCCAACCTGACAGAGCTTGAGAGGATCTGCAGAGATGAATGGCATACAATCCCCAAATCCAGGTGTGCAAAGCTTGTTGCATCATACCCAAAAAGACTTTAGGCTGTAATCGCTGCCAAAGGTGCGTAAGTACCGAGTTAAGGGTCTGAATACTTACGTCAGTGTGATATTTCAGTTTTTTCTTTTTAATACATTTGCAAAGTTATCAGAAATCTGGTTTTTACTTTGTCATCATGGGGTATGGAGTGTAGATTGATGTGGAATTATTTTTTATTTTTTTAAGCATTTTAGCTTAAAGTCTGCAACAAACAAAATGTGAAAAAAATGAAGGGGTCTGAATACTTTCTGAATGCACTGTATATTAATCTATGTCCTTAAGTTACATTTTAATAGATTTAAAGTTTAGGCCTACATGCATCTGCTTATGTTAAATTAGATTTGCCCTGTACTTAAACTCACTGAGAATTACTTATTTGGATATTGATATGAATTCCTGGAACTCGAGGCTTTAGCCTGTTTGTTTGGAGCATATTTGACTGTTGTATGTACCATTTGCATAATCTATGCACTGGGTGTTTCAAATGTTAATGTGTTCCAGCTCCTTTTGAAGAAGTTTACTTTTTTTTTTTTTTTTATGATGAACAGATGTCTTCGTCCAGGTTGAATGATTTACATTCTTTCCACTTGACCATGAAAGTTAGTTTGTCTTACAGTGGGTGGCTTTTTTGTAAGTGCAGAGCTCTGACTCTTTGTTTTGGGAGTGCTGTAATTGAGCCCCTGCTTATGATTATTGGTCATTTGAAAGATTAACCAACAGTTTAAATGTTAAACCAAGAGCTGGTTTTGTCATTCAGAAGCCATCATTGAGTTTAAGTGAACTACATTATGCTAGTTTCAGGGTCATTCCTTTTGGAGCAACCTTAGGTTAAGGTTCTTGTTCAAAGACACTGTAATGACTCTTCCATTCTTAGTTTGCTTTTACCTGGGATTGAACCTGATATTATGAGTCAGCAGACTAACTCCAGTAGGTTACAGATGCCCATAGACCTACTTGTTTATGTTTCTCTTCCACCAGCCATATTTCCATGTAATCTAATATAGAAGCGTAAAGGCCAAGGGAGTTAACACCAACCCCTCTGTATATGCTAACCCCAATGACTCTAATTTTATTTGGCCTTATTGGTATTTTGCTTCACATTTCTTTACCTAACAGAGGGGATCGCAGACCAAGGGTATGATGTACATTGGTACTCTGCAGGTCACACTGGAATTATATTTCACACACCCTCAGTAAGCACGACCTATAGAAGGGGCAATGTGCCCTGCATTTTCTGCTGAAGCAGAATGCATCGTGTTATATGGGTAACCCAACACAATGCATTGGTCTGCATACTTAGAAAGAAATATTGCTCGACAGCCATTTACAATGAAGCACCAACTCAGAACGAAAATGCATCGTTTTATCATATTCATGAATAATAATAGGTTGACTCCACCTGACTATTTATAAACAAAACTGTTGTCATGGTCTGCCAAGTCATAGTTCACCACTTGTTGAGCAGACTATGTTTGAGCAAATGTTTATATTGCATAAACCGTATACCTGAACTCCCACATAAAGGAGATACAATTCATTTATGTAATCATTTTATGCATTTATTTATAGGCCAAATGTTGTGTGTTTGTTATAGAGACTAACAGACTTAAAGATGGAACAGCTGCTTAAATATTTATTCTTTTAAAGCATTAGCACAAAGTAGAACAACAGGTCAAACCTCCTATATGTGCATCACTGAAAATCAGTGCATTGCATTGTGTTTACACAGATATATTTACTATGGATATAAAATGTTTGAAAAGTGATTTTACTGTTTAAGTAGCATGTCAACTTGTGATGACAAAGAAAGGAAATAATTAAAAATGTCATATGAGTTGTTACTGTAGAAATACCTCCATGTTAAACCATTTTAATCTGCTAATTCTTTTAGAACTATGCATGCAACATTTATGACTTTTATTAATTGAGAGATATGGAATTTTTGTACAGCTAAAAATTCATTTGTCACACTGCAGGACCATTTTAAATGAACTACTTTTTAGACCAAATAGTTTTACAAAAAATGTATGTCCACATTTGTGGACAGTGGGACCAAATGTGAATTTTCAACGCGATTCCTCGCCACGATAAACATTTTGAATCGAAACAATGGATTCCTTACGAGCCATTCTCACCTGGAGCGTAAAGTTTCACACTGAATCGTGTGGCGACAAAGTGAATCTTTTTTTTTTTTTAATGGTGTGTACATTTTTTTTTTTTCTTCGCCTGCTGAAAAAATGCCCTGACCAATAATATATAAGCTTTAGATCATGTGTCTGAAGCTGTTACCAGAGCAACTGGTGGCACTAAAGCACAGAAAGCTGTTTTGACCACTGACATCAAATGTTGAAGTAACCAGCAGTGAGGATGTATTGTTCATTTGTCTTAAACTGAAATGTTTTTTTTCTCATATGGGTTCGCTTAACATTTAAATGATATTGCTGCATCACTGCCTTGCATCCCCTTTAAAAATTACAGTGGCATGCAAAAGTTTTGGCACCCCTGGTCAAAATTTCTGTTGCTGTGAACAGTTAAGTGAGTAGAAGATGAACTGATCTCCAAAAGGCATAAAGTTAAAGATGAAACATTCTTTTCAACATTTTAAGCAATATTAGTGTATTATTTTTATTTTGTACAATTAGTAAAAAAAAGGGAAGGAGCACCATACAAAAGTTTGGGCACCCCAAGAGGTTTAAGCTCTCAGATAACTTTTACCAAGGTCTCAAACCTTAATTAGCTTGTTAGGGCTATGGCTTGTTCACAATCATTGTTTGGAAAGGCCAGGTGATGCAAAATTTCAAAGCTTTATACATACTCTTGACTCCTCAAATCTTGTCCCAACAATCAGCAGCCATGGGCTCCTCTTGCAGCTGCCTAGCACTCTGAAAATTAAAATAATTGATGCCCACAAAGCAGGAGAAGGCTATAAGAAGATAGCAAAGCATTTTCAGGTAGCCGTTTCATCAGTTCGTAATGTAATTAAGAAATGGCAGTTAACAGGAACGGTGGAGTTCAAGTTGAGGTCTGGAAGACCAAGAAAACTTTCAGAGAGAACTCCTCGTAGGATTGCTAGACCCCTGTTTGACTGCAAAAGACCTTAAGGAAGATTTAGCAGACTCTGGAGTAGTGGTGCACTGTTCTACTGTGCAGCGACACCTGCACAAATATGACCTTCATGGAAGAGTCATGAGAAGAAAAGCTTTCCTGCATCCTCACCACAAATTTCAGTGTCAGAAGTTTGCAAATGAACATCTAAACAAGCCTGATGCATTTTAGAAACAAGTCCTGCAGACTGATGAAGTTAAAATATAACTTTTTGGCCGCAATGAGCAAAGGTATGTTTGGAGAAAAAAGGGAGCAGAATTTCATGAAAAGAACACCTCTCCAACTGTTAAGCACGGGGGTGGATCGATCATGCTTTGGGCTTGGGTTGATGCCAGTGGCACAGGGGAACATTTCAATGGTAGAGGAAAGAATGGATTAATTTAAATACCAGCAAATTCTGGAAGCAAACATCACACCATCTGTAAAAAAGCTGAAGATGAAAAGAGGATTGCTTCTACAACAGGATTATGATCCTAAACACACCTCAAAATCCACAATGGACTACCTCAAGAGGTGCAAGCTGAAGGCTTTGCCATGGCCCTCACAGTCCCCCGACCTAAACATCATTGAAAATCTGTGGATAGACCTCAAAAGAGCAGTGCATGCAAGACGGCCCAAGAATCTCACAGAACTAGAAGCCTTTTGCAAGGAACAATGGGTGAAAATCCCCCAAACAAGAATTGAAAGACACGTAGCTGGCTACAAAAAGCTTTTACAAGCCGTGATACTTGCCGGGGGGGTTACTAAGTACTGACTGTGCAGGGTGCCCAAACTTTTGCTTCGGGCCCTTTTCCTTTTTTGTTATTTTGAAACTGTAAAAGATGGATATAAAAAGAAAAATAGCTAAAAATATTAAAGGAATGTGTCATCTTTAACTTTATGCCTTTTGGAAATCAGGCCATCTTTTGCTTGCTTAACTTCTCACAGCAACAGATATTTTGATCAGGGGTGCCCAAACTTTTGCATGTCACTGTATCTGATCTTATGTGGATTGTCTTCATAATTTTTGTCCATATTGATGCATTGTTTTGCCTTTGCCTTTTTTTAAATAAACAACTTTACAGGGGGCCTGGGTAGCTCAGCAAGTAAAGACGCTGACTATCACACCTGGAGTCGCAAGTTCGAATCCAGGGCATGCTGAGTGACTCCAGTCAGGTCTACTAAGCAACCAAATGATCCGGTTGCTAGGGTGGGTAGAGTCACGTTGGGTTAACCTCCTCGTGGTCGCTATAATGTGGTTCTCGCTCTCGGTGGGGCACGTGGTGAGTTGTGCGTGGATGCCACGGTCAGTAGTGTGAGCCTCCACATATGCTAGGTCTCCGCGGTAACGTGCTCAGCAAGCCACTGAGATTCGTCCTCCGCCACCCGGATAGAGGCGAGTCATTACGCCACCACGAGGACCTAGAGCGCATTGGGGATTGGGCATACCAGATTGGGGAGAAAATCCAAAATAAAAAATAAAAAAATAAACAACTTGACGGATCTTACGTGTTTTTGTTTTCGGCAAAAAGAATAATATTAATACTATTGCTGTGACTTGAAATGCACCTTAGTTTATATATGTCGTTCTATTCAAAATGCCTTTGTATACCAAAAAAGTGGTGGTGTCTCAAAAATCGTTATTGCTGTGCTATTGTTAATAGTCGTTGGCAGTATTATTGTATCTAATAATGGGTCAGACTGAAGATGGGTTTTGTTGGGTGAGATCTGTGTTTTAATGCTTGCGCTCTTGGAGCTTTTAAATTTCATCACGTTCATTTAGTAACATGCAGGGTTTTGAGCAAATATAACACAAGTAGATGTACATGACAATAAGATACAATCAAACATTTGTTTTAAAAGTCATTATGAGTGTGCATTACACAGTGATTTTAACCAAATGCACTTAACACAAGTATATGCAGTATGTGTGACAGTGGCATATTATTAATATTGTTCCAAATGATAACATGTTTTAACCGTTAATATTATTTTTTACACTCCATTCTTTCTAATCACCCCTCAGATTGTGTATTCATGACAATACTGTCATGTTGTCCAGCAGGTGAAAGTGTCTTTAATATTTTCTTTCTCATTGAACACATCAACAATACACTCGTCATCGCTGCTTCAGCTTGTAGAGAAATCTGTTTTATTTTTTCGATCTGCCCGCTAGAGAATCGTTTGCTTATCTTGTTTGTTTTGCAAACTTGTCAAGTGGTTAACCCCCCCAACACACACACACACACACTTTGCTTAAATTTGTTCACATTTACTATTTGATCTACTGTCCAAAAATGTTAATGTTGACAAATATACAGATGTATCATTATTAATATTTTTGGACAATAGACTATTTAGTAAATGTGAACCAATGTATGCAAAGTAAAGTTAGGCCCATGGGTGGGGTCAATGAGCAATGAGTTTTTAGATAATACCAAGCTATAGAAAGTCAGATTTTTTTTAATCAAATTGTTTAGTTTGTTTCCAGGAGTGTTGGTTATTTATGTTTTAAGATGTTACAGACATTACATTAGAAATTAGCATAAATAATTCCTAACTGAACTGAGATCAGTCGTTTAAATTAAATTACATTTTATTTATGCATAGCCTATAGCAAAGCCAAAACGTAATGTCCATGTATGTGGATGCGGGGGTCTCAGGAGGTTAAATATCTTTAAGATGTATTCCAGTTTCAATACAAGTTTAGGTCAATCTACAGGATTTATGGCATTATGTTCATTACCAAAAAAAATTAAAATAAATAGTCATTTTCGACTTGTTTATTTAAAAAGAAAAATTGCAGTTACAGTGAGGCCCTTACAAAGGAAGTGAATGGGGTCAATCCGTAAATGTTACAATTGTATTCGGCTCAGTCCGGGTGGCGGAGGATGAATCCCAGTTGCCTCCGTGTCTGAGATTGTCAACCCGTGCATCTTATCACGTGGCTTGTTGAGCACGTTGCCATGGAGACATAGCGCGTGTGGAGGCTTCACGCCATCCACCGCGGCAACCACGCTCAACTCACCACACGCCCCACCAAGAACGAACCATATTATGGCAACCACAAGGAGGTTACCCCATGTGACTCTACCCTCCCTAGCAACCGGGCCAATTTGTTTGCTTAGGAGACCTGGCTGGAGTCACTCGGCACGCCCTGGGATTCGAACTAGCGAACTCCAGGGGTGGTAGCCAGTGTATTTTACCACTGAGCTACCCAGGCCCCCCCCTCCAGATAAATTTTAACAATCTTGCATCTGGCCTCAAATGCCCATTTTCAGTTTCATTACACAAGTGCTGGAAAGTACTAAATTGCACCTAAGACAAGTGAAGGACAGCGACAGCGCTGAATGTGGTTGATGACACATTCTTGCAGGCAATATGGAGCCACTGCGATTAATCTTGACACACTATGACCAACTCTAGTTCTTGCTCCCTTTGACAGATCACAGATGTGTCCTTGCCAAATTATTTAGTGGCTTCCTCAGTGGGACTTCTCCCAACACAACTTCTTAATTCATATCTGGGCACCACCCTGCGCACAATGGAGGATGTGATAGCAGAACAGAGTGTCAGTGGATACCTTGTGTTCAGTCTACAGGTAAGCAGACATTTCTCAAAACTAAAACTAAAATAAAGTTTGAATAATATATCATGTTTGCGCATTAAGATGAAGAGCATGGCAAGTGGGATGCTTAATATTATATTATAACTGTTGGACAGTCATAATTTTTTTTAATATTGATAGAAATAATTTATACAAAATACATTTTAAAGTGGTTTGTTTATTTCACACTTTATCATAGTTTTTAAACATTAAGTTATTTGCAAGTTTTTAATGGATTTTCATAGTTTAATATTGAAGGTCTATGTCTGGGACAAGGCTAAAACAATAAAATCTATACATAAAAGGCATCTTGAAAGGTACCAAAAATAAATGGTGCAGACATTGTAAATAGTTTCTAAGTCTTTTCTACAGCTAAAGAAGAAAAATCAACCGCTTGGACATGAAATTGCCTGGAGTTGAAGAAATACCGATTTATGTTATGTCTTGTGTAGATTGTAGGGGTCATTCCTGTGAAAATAACTACGGTAAACCATAATTATAGGTAGTCATTGGCAAAGCTTTGACAAATGTGTGTTCGTTTTGTCATTTTCTCGTCCGTGTAGTAAAGATAGCATGAGTTCTCCATTCCCTTGAGATTGTGAAATTGTATGTTAGATGCCAATAATGGATTCTTGAGTGAAGCATGCTGTCATAATAGAGAAGCCAAAGAAATGAAATATTGCTTAATTTTACAACCGCATTTAAGTCACATCATCTGGATCTTATCATCAACTCTAGTCCAGCACAGTCAGCAAATCAGTCCAGTGACTCACTCTCTCTCTCTGTTCCTCTCATCAGATTTTCATCAGCATCGGCCTCATGTTTTACGTTGTTCACCGAGCACAAGTAGAACTGAACGCCGCCATCGCCGCCTGCCAGATGGAGCTGAAGACATCGTACATGAACGGGAACATGGCGAACCACAGCGGATCGACCTACTGCAGCAAAAGGGCTGCGGCGGGAGGGGGCATCAATGTAGTCTGATTGATAAAAATCAACATGTTTCCTGTTGATGAACATATTTCAACTCCTCTTCCATCCAGTTGCTCTTTCCTGACTGGAATGCTGGGGATGCAGAGGCTTCGTCAGAGAGTTTGGGCCCCTGCAGGCAACTGAAGCTGCTACTGCCCTGACCAGCTGTTCTAGAGATGTTCGAGGTCTAGCTATGGAGCGGCAATGGACTTTATAAATGAAGAGCTGCCCATCAGGGACTATCAGACTTTATTGGAAACATTGCCCAAAGATTGGGACCCTGAGCCAGTATTCTATGAAAAAAATTGATGATACTGACTGAGATATTAGTTATTGTGGTACGTTTTCTTTTTTATGATACTAATATAAATTATATAACACTTTATAGGAGGCCTAAACTAAAGCATGAATGGGTAACTTAAAGAGAATGTTGTAGAATTGTAATCAAATATTGCAGAGGGCCCAACTAATATATCAGGTTAATATGCTTCAGTTTTTTTGGAATTTTTTTTTTTTTTTTTTCATTATTGTTCTATATATACTGTCATTTGGTATAAATGAAGAATTATGTTTAATTATTTTGATACTTTTCAGAATTTAACTAATGGTATTGCTTGATGGATTCTTTCTTTTCATATGTTTACTCTAGAGGAAGAAACACGTACCACCTGGATAAAATTGTGGCTTTTGCCAAACTGGAAACACTTTTTTGCAACTCTGCAGTTTTGTAAGGAACAGATGGAGGAAAGAACATTTTCTTAGCTGTTTTTTTTTTTTTTTTTTTTTTTTTTACTTTTTTTGTAATGGTTTTAAATTCTTTCTGTTGTTTCACATATTTATGTTGTGAATTAAGTTTTTAAGAACCAGATGCTCTCAATTATGGATTTCTCAGTAACTGAAATGTATACTTGGTGGTGACCTCATTCAGAGTGTCATTTGAGACTCATCGTTTGGTTAATAGTATCAACATTACCACATCACCATTATCTGACAATCAGTGGATCCATGATCACTGGTGTGTTGCTCATTTTACAGGACGATATCTTGTTAGTTTTCAGTCATAGTTTTGCTGCTACTTAGACTGTAGGGTGTGAGTGAAATTCTGACAAGGGCTCAAAGTAATATTGCAATTTTATTACAATGTGACATACCATATGGGTTTGTCTTAAATAGCGATTCTGTGCAAATGAATAGGTTACATTTATTTTGAAAAGTGCAAATGCACAAATAAACACATTCCTTACCCTAAAAATTGGTTGAATGGTTTTGATATGTATCTGGATTTATTTTATTTTTATTTTTTTTGAGGAAATGGAATAGCCCCTCTGTTTTCTGAATTTAGCAATAACTAAAAACTGAACGTGCTGACTCACCACTCTGAGTTACATTGGAGAGCTCCAACAATCCCAGTCTTTTGTTACGATGTCAACCTGCCTTGTAGCTCTTGCTGCCTAGGACATTGAACAGGACACTTGCCTGCAGTATGTTCAGACTCTAATTTGAAAAGTCATGAAATTCTGTTAACTAAAATGCTGAAGACCCTTGGGATGTCAAATGCAACAAACAAACAAAAAAATGCAAAAGTTATAAGAATTTTAATTGTTACATAAAATTAATCAGAAAACGAATAAATGACAATTCGAGGATAAGTATCAGTGCTTTGTCTTTTTTTTTTCTTTTTTTTTTTTTTTAATTAAAGTATGGAATATGCAACAATGCAGTTGTTAAATATGTCCCTGCATGGTTCTTGGCAAACCATAATCAGAGATTACAGAATAGCTATATCACATTTTTAAAAAAGTGCACAAATGTTCAGACTAGGTCAAATCAGGTACCTTAATGAAACTTTACCCATTTGACAAGTGCAGTTTACATTTGACACTGTATTTTGTAATACAGAATTTTGCAATGAGTAAATAAATATTTATCACTGTACCATGCTTGTTCAGTGTTATTTATGAAATAAGTGTATTTACTTTAAAATAAATAAATGCCTTGGGCTTTGCTATGGTATCTACATAAAAGTGGCCCCAAAGAATTTGGACACTTAAGCAACACTTGTCATTGTCATTGCATTACATAATATATCAAACCAAGTGGCATTTATTTTAAAGACAGATTTTTAAACCCTTATTTTGTGTTCTGGTCAGAACTGACCGATTAACTTTTTCTCTCTTTTTCCTGAAATCTGTAGTTTATTTCATTCAGTTGGAATAAAATTCCATGACTTTGTTCACACAGGGCATCTGAACACACAACATTTTTTTTTTTAAATAATTTTCATAAAATTGTATTGGTTTTATTTCACTTTGTTACACCTATGGTATTCCCGGTCTAAAGTGACCTGCCAATGGAAATGAATAGATTAGACTACAAAATACAGAAATATTAAATGTTCAGGAGCACCCCAATCCTTTAGATGAGCACGTGGATGTGTGTTTGCACACACACAACGTGTATTGAGCGCCATTTTGTGCATCATCCTTCCATGTTCACTCACTGAGGAATATTTCTAGATCTTCTTATCATATTATGTTGTGTTTGTGCTTGTTTGTATCGGGATAGTCTGCTGTAAGTTACAACATGTCATTGTCTATTTGTTATACAGTATGTATATTTTAGGAAGTAATAAGGAAAAACATGACAAAAGACACTAATGTTTATTATATCTATGTGTGTCAGTGGGAATTTAATACACTATACTCTGAGTGAAACAAATTTGCTCATTGCATTTTACTAATTGAAACGTTTCCAATGATATATAACACATGGCTCTCTCATCTTTTATATGTTTTTACCAACTCTAAATATAGTTTTTTTGAAAACAAATTTGCTAATGATGAGAACAAAACAGTTCTAATTTGTCAGCAAATTAAAAAGCATAATTTAAGAATTGGTAGGATCAGCTATATGCATTGTAAAGTCCAGATTCAAAGCTTTAAAATTACACCTATTTTGTTTAGATCAAGCAAGTGGTTAATTAAATACGAAATTAATATTATTTTAATTTTTTTTTTTTTTCTGCAGGGAGTTCCCCCCACTAGCCCAGTATAAGCTCAGTTCAATTAATCCTTCTATCGATAAAAAATATATATATATACACATTTTTTAAATATGTTTGAAAAAAGAAGTACAACACCTGTCATAATTACTAAAAAAGATGTTGACAAAAAGATCTAATGCAATATCTTAGGATAATATATGCAATATGAGAGATTTATAAACAATCGTAGTTGGCTGGTCATTTTGGACTATGGGAACACAAAAGGTGTTAGCACAAACGAACACAACACAAGGGTTAAAGCAAAACTTTCACAAAAAGAACTTTGTTAGGTTACATAGTATATACCTATATTATATTATAAAAATATATAAACTACACCTAGGACATGTGTGACCTTGAGGGCAACTGATTTGGACCAGCTGGTTAAAAGGAATTGCAAAAATGGCTCAGAAAATTGAAGCTAGTTCCGAGAAAACCTCTAGAATCACATGTTTCTAGATGTCAGTTAAAAAAAAAAATTTACGTGTGGCTTGAATATCCAAATACTTTCACAGGCCACTGTAAATCCCCTTTATTTATTTCTTTAATTTAATGAGTCAGGGTAGGGAAAACGTCATAGACCTGTATCCTAACTGTAGATGCATTGTTTACTGATAAATTCAATTTAGTTACAGATTGAGAGTGCTGTATTGTCTGGTTACATAATTGTGTCTTACATCAAGATTTCCTCCTTCACGTGGTTCCAAGAGTTCTTTCCATTCCTTTCAGACCTCATTGTCTCGGGTTTACAGTGACATGGAACAAACTACACTATTATCTAGTCTAAAGCATGCAATCTGAACTGTGAAATGAATGGGAAGATTCCTGTTGCACTGGAGTGTACCATGACAACACCCATAACCTTGACTGCTTCACGACTGTGTCACTGATGTGCAACAACCCACCTCTAAATGTTTATCTTATCAAACAAACATGTCATGTTCTCGGCATTACATTATCAATGATTGCATATATGGCCTAGAAGACTGAAATTTCCTTCTTTAGTAGGAGCAGAGGTGCTATTCCCCAACACTAAAATAGCATGTGCTCTTGGCCATGTGTCAAAGCAATTCAGTGTGGTGAGTGATGACTATAGAGGGGATAGTTGTCCTGAACCAAAGCATTGCAAAATCACTAACAATTCACACTGCAGAAGATCACAAACAGGTTGGAGCCACCATAGACATTCAGAATCATGCTTGACTGATTGACAGTTTTTCAATGACTAATTCTTATAAATGAATAGTTCACCCAAAAAATGCAATTTTTCATCATTTACTCACCCTCATGTTGATCTATTCCAGTATGACTTTTCTTGCGTGGAACACAAAAGGAGTTTCCATACAATGAAAGTGGATGTGGACTAGCCGTGTTCCTTCCATTGTATTAAAATCAGCAGCTTGGACATAGAAACCAACAGTCGGGATCTGGAAGTAAAAATTCCATTTATTTTACATTGGAGAATTAATAAATATCAACAACTTATAAACCTTTAAAGACAGACCTACCGTGAGTTCTGAGGTTGTTAAAGGGATAGTTCACCCAAAAATGAAAATTCTCTCATCAATTACTCACCCTCATACCATCCCAGATGTACAGGTGCATCTCAATAAATTAGAATGTCGTGGAAAAGTTCATTTATTTCAGTAATTCAACTCAAATTGTGAAACTCATGTATTAAATAAATTCAATGCACACAGACTGAAGTAGTTTAAGTCTTTGGTTCTTTTAATTGTGATGATTTTGGCTCACATTTAACAAAAACCCACCAATTCACTATCTCAAAAAATTAGAATACATCATAAGACCAATAAAAAAATTTTTTTAGTGAATTGTTGGCCTTCTGGAAAGTATGTTCATTTACTGTATATGTACTCAATACTTGGTAGGGGTTCCTTTTGCTTTAATTACTGCCTCAATTCGGCATGGCATGGAGGTGATCAGTTTGTGGCACTGCTGAGGTGGTATGGAAGCCCAGGTTTCTTTGACAGTGGCCTTCAGCTCATCTGAATTTTTTGGTCTCATGTTTCTCATTTTCCTCTTGACAATACCCCATAGATTGTCTATGGGGTTCAGGTCTGGTGAGTTTGCTGGCCAGTCAAGCACACCAACACCATGGTCATTTAACCGACTTTTGGTGCTTTTGGCAGTGTGGGCAGGTGCCAAATCCTGCTGGAAAATGAAATCAGCATCTTTAAAAAGCTGGTCAGCAGAAGGAAGCATGAAGTGCTCCAAACTTTCTTGGTAAACGGGTGCAGTGACTTTGTTTTTCAAAAAACACAATGGACCAACACCAGCAGATGACATTGCACCCCAAATCATCACAGACTGTGGAAACTTAACACTGGACTTCAAGCAACTTGGGCTATGAGCTTCTCCACCCTTCCTCCAGACTCTAGGACCTTGGTTTCCAAATGAAATACAAAACTTGCTCTCATCTGAAAAGAGGACTTTGGACCACTGGGCAACAGTCCAGTTCTTCTTCTCCTTAGCCCAGGTAAGACGCCTCTGACGTTGTCTGTGGTTCAGGAGTGGCTTAACAAGAGGAATACGACAACTGTAGCCAAATTCCTTGACATGTCTGTGTGTGGTTGATGCCTTGACACCAGCCTCAGTCCATTCCTTGTGAAGTTCACCCAAATTCTTGAATCGATTTTGCTTGACAATCCTCATAAGTCTGCGGTTCTCTCGGTTGGTTGTGCATCTTTTTCTTCCACACTTTTTCCTTCCACTCAACTTTCTGTTAACATGCTTGGATACAGCACTCTGTGAACAGCCAGCTTCTTTGGCAATGAATGTTTGTGGCTTACCCTCCTTGTGAAGGGTGTCAATGATTGTCTTCTGGACAACTGTCAGATCAGCAGTCTTCCCCATGATTGTGTAGCCTAGTGAACCAAACTGAGAGACCATTTTGAAGGCTCAGGAAACCTTTGCAGGTGTTTTGATTTGATTAGCTGATTGGCATGTCACCATATTCTAATTTTTTGAGATAGTGAATTGGTGGGTTTTTGTTAAATGTGAGTCAAAATCATCACAATTAAAAGAACCAAAGACTTAAACTACTTCAGTCTGTGTGCACTGAATTTATTTAATACACGAGTTTCACAATTTGAGTTGAATTACTGAAATAAATGAACTTTTCCACGACATTCTAATTTATTGAGATGCACCTGTATATGACTTTCTTTATTCTGCTGAACAGAAACAAAGATTTTTAGAAGAATATTTCAGCTCTGTAGGTCAATAAAATGCAAGTGAATGGTGGCAAGAATTTTGAAGATCCAAAAATCACATAAAGGCCACATAAAATTAATCCACATGACTCCAGTGGTTTAATTATTTCTTCGGAAACTATATGATAAGTGTGGGTGAGAAACAGGTCAATAAGTCCTAAAAACTAATAACTCCCTGCCCAGTAGGTGGCGATATGCATGAAGAATGTGAATTGTCAAAAACAAAAGAATGTTAAAGTGAAAGTGGAGATTTATAGTAAAAAAGGACTTAAATATTGATCTGTTTCTCACCCACATCTATCATATCACTTCTGAACACATGTATTAAACCACTGGAGTCTTAAGGATTACTTTTATGCTGCATTTATGAGATTTATGGAGTTTCAAAGTTTTGGCCACAATTCACTTACATTGTATGGACCAACAGAGCTGAAATATTCTTCTAAAATTCTTTGTTTGTGTTCCGCTGAAGAAAGAAAGTCATACACATCTGGGATGGCATGAGGGTGAGTAAATAATTCGAGAATATTCATTTTTAGATGAACTCTTACTTTAGCAACCTCAGAACTTTATTGATTCTATTTTTATTCTATACTTATAATCAACAACTTTGAATCAATAGTTTTATGTTTTCCCATATTGTTTCATTCAAAATAATAATAAAAAAATCCATACGGAACCAAGATGGCTGTAAAGGGAACACACTGTTGTGCTCTATAATGCTGCTATAGATAACTCCCTTTATATTCCATGCAAGAAAGAGACTCATATGGGTTTTAGAACAATGTGAATGTAAATGATGACAGAATTTTCCTTTTGGGGTGAGCTATCTCTTTAAAACGATTACATCTGGTCCCCCAATCCTGAAAAGGTGGGACTAGTCTTGATCAGGAGGGTGGATTAATGCTCTAAAACTGTCTCAAACAACTCCACAAGGCCTGCTATTACTCAAAGTAAATATGAGCAGAATGTTCAAACAAAATCAATTACAGGACTCGCCCTTTAAACAAGAAGTGGCAATGAATGTTTTCTATGACAGAGGGGCAAGGATAGCGTGTGTTAGTGCCACAAGCAGTGTTGTGGAACAGACCTCTGTAAGCCAGTCATACAGACCCCGTGGGCAGATCCCTTTTAAAACTCAAGGCAGTTTGACCTGCTTAGATGTAATATTTACCCATCTGACCATGCAAAAGGTTTATTAGCCTTGGCAGTGGGGTGCCTTTCAAGGGTGTCTGGAGTCACGTGTCTACCCTGCTTAAGACAGCTGCTCCCTTGACACTCTTATGCTTTCAGCTCATTTAGAACAGCTAGGAAAAGTCCTCACCACTAATTTCACATTTTAAATAGTCAGATTGGCATAGCTTGAGAATCATGTAGCTTAGCGGCATACTGTAATTTTACATTTTACTTAAATACTGAGAAACCGGAATACCCATTCAGGATATAATATTCCTGTATATACAGACTACTACTACAATGTAGTTTCAATAAGCTTATAATTACAGTAATTAGATTATATTAATTAGCAAGAAGCAAGTTAAGATCAATCAGCAGCATTTGTGGCATAATGTTGATTACCAAAAAGATTTATTTCGACTTGCCCCTCCTTTTCTTTAAAAAAAAAAAAACACAAATCTGGGTTACAGTGGGGCACTTACAATGGAAGTGAATGGGGCCAATCCGTAAATGTTAAAATACTCACTGTTTCAAAAGTAAAGCCACAAGACATGAACAATATGTGTTAACATGATTTTAGTGTGATAAAATCACTTACTAACCTTTTCTGGGTAAAGTTATAGACAATTTTACAACTTCGTTGCCATGATGATGTAACACTGTAAACTCAACAGCTCTAAAAGGACAGTAAAAACGAATATATAAACAACTTTACAGCTCAAATAATACAAAAGTTTTAACAGAAGTATTAATATAAGTGCTTTTATAAAATTATAAGCTTCACATTTCTGCCTTTAAACCCTCCAAATATTGGTCACATTCACCTCCATTGTAAGAGCCGCACTGTAACCTCTATTTTTTTGTTTGTTAGTTTTACAGAAAAGGAGGGATGAGTGGAAATACATTTTTGTGGTAATCAACATTATGCCACAAATGCTGCTGATTGAGCTTTATTTGTATTGAACCTGGAATATTCCTTTAAATAAAGGAGGCATTAAAGGCCTTTGAACATGGGCCAGTATGTAATTATCTAGCAACCACCTAGAGCACCCTGACAACCGCATAGAAATGCACTACAAACTCATGTAATCCCTTGGCAACTGCACAACAACACCTCAGAATTATGACACAAGTTTTGCACAGGCAGGCACTACTCAATTTACTCAGAAAATGTTTAAAATAATCTATTTTTCTCCGAAAAGAGCATAGTTTGAAAAATACTGACCTCTTGTGGTAAAATAAAGGGACACGTGTTACCACAAAAATCTTCTTATTCTTATTTATTAAAATACAATAATTCAGTCAACAACAACGACGACATTTTCAAAAAGCAATAAAAATGGCAGAAAAGGGAAAACTATTACATATCTGCAAGACACACAAAGTGGGAGCGCATTTAATAGTCATAGGACTAAAATCGTGGGATGCCATAACAAAATGAACCTAAAATTTTTTTAATAAAAATAAAATAATGTAGTGACCAGTTCTTGAGATATAAAGAAATCACATTAATTCAAACTGTATATATGTTTATTAGCTTACACCCACCTGTTTTTCTTTAACTATCCATATTTGTTTATACCGATCTGTAGGCACTTTTCATGTCCTTCTAAGTGTTCTTATTTCTAGGACACACTCTTTTAAATGAACTATATCCCATGCAGAAGCCTGTCAATGGCATATGGGCTTTTGGTATATAATAATCATGTATTAAAAGTGCAGTAAATACCCCAGTGATCACTTGTGTAACGGCCACAGTCCACTTTCTCCATTCCAATCAAGACCATGTGATCAGGAGTGACTTTAAGCCCGGTTTTAGCAGACTTTAGATAGATGCGGTCAAAGCGACATCTGCTTATGTAAGGCACAGCCTTGTTGCTGTTTACTTTTGTGTCCCAGGTGTATCTGCAGTGTTCCTGTTTGCCCAGTTGTTCCCACACATCATTTACACCTGGAGGCAAACCACCAACCTTTACCACCTACAAAGGCAAGACACAAATTTAAAGGGATAGTTGACAAAAAAAAATATATATATATATATATTTTAAAAAAGACTATCCTATGATCATTCACTTACATTATGTTGTTACAAACCTGTATGACTTTTTACCAAAAAAAAAAAGAAAAAAAAAAAAAAAAGATTTAGACAGATTTAAGCATTCATAGCTGGGAAAAAATATGCAATGAAAGTGAATGGTGACTAAGGCTAATATTCTGCCTAAGATGTCCTTTTGTGTTTCACAGAAGAAAGAATAGTCTTACAGGTTTGGAACAATATGAGGGTGAGTAAAGGATCACAGAATTTTAATTTTTGGGTGAACTATAGGCCCCTTGAGTATATTTTGGTACATTTTAAAAGATGCACAAGTACTTTGTTCCTCATTTAAAAAGCTTTTCACAAAGAAATGTGAAGTAGTTTTGAGAACATTTTAAAATCAATATTGAAGTCCTTTTTAACTATCAATTCTCCTCCCTGCCCAGTAGGTGGCGATATGCACGAAGAATGAGAATTACCAAAAACAAAAGAAGAAAGTGAAAGTGGAGTAAAAAATAAATAAATAAATATATATATATATATCAAAAAAGAATTAATTATTGATCAGTTTTTTCACCCACACTTATATCACTTCTGAAGACATGGATTCAACCACTGAGTCTTATGGATTACTTTTATGCTGCCTTTATGTGCGTTCTGGAGCTTTAAAGTTCTGGCACACATTCACTTGCATTATGAGGACCAACATAGCTGAAATATTCTTCTAAAAATCTTCATTTGTGTTCAGCAGAAGAAAGAAAGTCATCCACATCTGGGATGGCATAAGTGTGAGTAAATGATGAGAGAATTTAAATTTTTGGGTGAACTATCCCTTTAAGAAACGTCAATGCTTATTTCTCGCTAGAGTCAGAAGTTGAAAAAAATGAAAAACAGGCCATTTATAAACTAATTACCATACTGTTTTCAACTGCTCCATCATATGGCATGTTTATTCTTTCAACCAACAAGCTAACTTCACACGCACGATTTTGGCACATCAAAGGCAGTGAAGGTTAGATCTATATTGCCTTCAAATACAGACCAGAGGAAGATATCTCAGAAGACAGAATGTGACTCAAATACTGGATTCTGATGCACCTTGTTGCCTACCTGATTCCATATACAGCCTATAAAAGGCAGCCATTTTCATTTACCTCGGAGTCCCTGAGATTGGTGTCTCCACCAAAAATGACAGTGACATCATCTGGTGCTTCTCTTATCTTTTGAAAAACAAATCTCAGCTGTTTCATTCTCTCCTCTGATTGATTTTTACAGCTTTCCAAATGTGAAGTCATCAAGCACAGCTTCTGACTTAAGAAAGTTACCTAAATAAGAAACCAGAGACAAGAAAAAAATTAATGTGTACAGTATATAGAGGAAGAGAGGCAGATAAACTATGCAGGAGACAAGAACAAAGCAATGTAAAAAGTAAAGAGAACTCTTTGAAGGGTTTAAAGACTCTCAAGGATTGCTTATCCTGTGTCTCCCTCTAGTGGACATAACTGGCACTACATCCTGCATCTGCCCTTCACTGTTGAATTACCTATTCATTTTGAAGTGTTGCTGACAACAGAAATTGATGACATTTGACACATGTCATCAGACTGTCCTGGTGAGCAATTAATCTATAGATATCTCTGAGCTTATCACAAAAAAGCAATAGGTTAGAATGTATGTAAGCCATTTAGTTGCAACTTTACTTATTACAAGGACAATCTCTTTGGAGCAGTTTGGGATTAAGTGCCAAATTTTGATGGCTTATGGATCACTCCATGAGAAGCTCGAACCAGCAAATGTCCAGTTACACCTATACCATGGCAATCGTTGAAAACTCACCTGAGCAACTAACAGGTTTCTCATCATCTGTGTTGTAGGATAGCATATGATCTCACTTTCCAAAAGCTTTACTCTTGATTTCTTCAGCATAATTCCTGTGAAGTATCCATCACTGCTTCCTATGATGGTAGAGAATGTTATTACTCACTGAAAAACAACTAAGGAACGTTACTGAGCACATAACAAATCCCTTACCCTCAACAAACTGGTAGTTGTCAGCATGTTTCTTAAGATACTGAACATAAACTGGAATGAGTTCTTGAAGAAAAACCACATCTGGTGTATAGCTGCAAAAGAGACAGACAAAACTCCCTTTCAGTCACATGATACATGAAAAAGAACACCTAGTGATCATTAAAGAACTCACAGAGCCAGATATGAGCACAAGCTTCTGGCACGCTCAACCAGATTCAATGTGTCCAAACCATCCACATTCCAGCTGATAATGGACAGCTTGCTATCCTCAGCTTCAGAGTGGGATGCTCCACTATCAGTCTGATTCTCTTTTGAGTTGTTGCTGGAACAGGTGGGCTCCTCCACTAAGTCAATACTGCAAAATTACAAATAATTATATTAATAACATAAACTGTTACTTATTTGAAGTATTGATAGAACATATCCAGTTTCCCATGGCTGAAATTTAGAGAACATCACCGATTCGCCATGTCCGTTTTAATTTTTTTCTTTGATCCTGAAGCATCAGCCGTCTCAGGAATCACCTCTTTTCTCTTATTCCCAGACACATTTTTAGTTTCCTCTGTATCTTCAACGTCAAAGACTGAATCCATATGAGCCTCGAAGAAAGAGTTCAATGCTCTCTGGCAGAAACACATAAAATGTACTTTTTAATAGGAACAGATGAGAACTAGAGAGACTATACGTGTCTCACTCTATCTACTAATACAAAGGGTTATATCCTCTAAAAATGTGTCTATAAGATGCCGTTTTTGCAATGGCATCGGTATACCTCCATATCCCAGTCATTTTCTGCTAGATAATACTGAGCCACAGCACTATCTGACCCAGACACACAGGCAAACTGCTCGCAAAGACTCGTCCTAGTTTCCTCCAGACTAGACATTTGTTGATCGGTGTGGTTATCTGACATGACAGTGTTGGACATGTTCACAGTTCAAATATAAATGCGGGAGTGAATACGTGCAACGAAAAAAATATTCCGGGTAACGAATCTGCTTTTGGCATCGTAAATGGTTTTTTTTTTTTTTTCTTCCCTCTCTCTCTCTCTCTCTCACTCTCTCTCTCTCGCGCTCTCTCTCTCTCTCTCTCTCTCTCTCTCTCTCTCTCTCTCTCATTATTGTTTTCTCACTGTATCCTTGGAGATTCTTGTTATTGTTGCTTGTTATTGAATTTTATTAATTGTTTAAAAAAAGCGCGAAAGTACGGAGAAAATATTACTATAAACGTATGCTTGTTGTCAATAGACTTACATCATTTAAACATGTTAAAAATTAAAATGTAAACATTTATATAGAAAATAAGAACAACAACAAAAGTATTAGTAGCATCATTTTCATGATGAAATTTGCATCCAGAGAGTAGTCGTTGAATTTAGGAACTATTATTATTGGACTGGTGGCGTACCGGAACATTTAAACGCAAGACTGAACGGATCCACTGTATATTTCATAATAAAAGTGCACATAGGCGAAAGGTTCATCTTTAAGTTTCTAATACTAATCATTAATTTATTCGTTTGATATAGTTTACATGTTCAGGGAAAAGCAATGCGAATTTCCGTAATATTCACATTTACTATATTTAAGTTGTTTATATTTCAATTAAAATAAAATCAGAAGGATTGACTTTACACCGGAAAATCAATCCACTCTTAATTTGTGGGCCACCTTTCAAACAATTCCCAGTGTACACTTGTCCTTCATTGTGTTTTAGTATTTGCAAAATTTAGTAATGGTTTCCTTGTCTGTAAATTCATTAAAACAGATCATGCGAATGATGGTGGACAGCCCTGGATTTGACCGGGTTTTAAAGAAGGTAAGTGTCGCGCGAAGACACTGCAACCTTGAAGTTGATATGCGTACCAACGTAACCAGTTCAACCTGCGACGAGCATAATTAACCGTTCATGTTGTGACCAGGTTGAAATAGTCTCTGCAACCCCTGGCAGAGTTGTGTGTGAGATGAAAGTGGAGGAGGAACACACCAACAGAGGAGGCACTCTTCACGGAGGACTGACAGCCACGCTGGTGGATGTGATCTCCACTACTGCCATCATGTACTCTGAGAGAGGAGCGCCTGGAGTCAGCGTCGACATGAATATAACGTGAGGATTTTTGGTGTAGGTTTGTGTTTAGAAGTACACTGCCAGTCAAAAGTTTGGACCCATTCTTTGTTACTAATTACAAACTTTAGAATTACATTAAAGGAACAGTTGACACAAAAATGAAAATTCTCTCATCATTTACTCACGCTCATGCCATCCCAGATGAGTATGACTTTCTTTTTTTTTTTTTACTGAACACAAACGAAGATTTTTAGAAGAATATTTCAGCTCTGTAGGTCAATAAAATGCAAGTGAATGGTGGCAAGAACTTTGAAACTCCAAAAAGCACATAAAGGCAGCATAAAAGTAATCCATATGACTCCAGTGGTTTAATCAATGTCTTCTGAAGCAAAATTTCTCAATATTAAGTCCTTTTTTACTATAAATCTCCACTTTCACTTTCTTATTCTTTTGTTTCTGGCAATTTGCATTCTTCGTGCATATTGCCACCTACTGAACAGGGAGGATAATTTTTTGGAAATGGACTTAAATATTGATCTTTTTCTCACCCACACCTGTCAAATCACATCTGAAGATATAGATTTAACCACTGGAGTTGTAAAGACTTATTTCATGATTCCTTTGTGCTTTTTGGATCTTCAAAGTTCTGGCCTCCATTCACTTACATTGTATTGACCTAGAGAGCTGAAATATTCTTCTAAAAATCTTCGTTTGTGTTCAGCAGAAGAAAGTCATACACATCTGTGATATTATGAGGGTGAGTAAATGAGATCATTTTCATTTTTGGGTGAACTGTTCCTTTAAAGTCATCAAACTTGTGAAAAAATCCCAAATGGACCAAAACAATCTTATATTTTAGCTTCTTCAAAGTAGCCACCATCACAGCTATGCACACTCAATCAACATTCATGAAGTACTCACCATGCATACCAGTATTAAAGAAGTTCCCATTTATGCTGGATACTTGTTGACAGCTTAACGCCTTCAAAAATCAAGTTTTGTAAAGAAACAAATACTTGGTCACGATTTACATTTTTCCACAAAGCTATTTGAAAGCATTTAAACTTAAGCATTTTGATCCGGAGCTTTTCAATTGGTCAGAAACATATTCAGTCAAGCATGTCCAAACTTTTGATTGGTAGTGTAGCTATAATATGATTACAAATGTGTGGGATCTGATGTCATGAAATAAGGTTATATTTGGTACTGAATATTTTTCCACTTATTAACAGATACATGAATGCTGCTAAAATCGGAGAAGACATCCTGATAACTGCACAGGTTTTAAAACAAGGACGGACTTTGGCATTTGCAACAGTAGATCTAACTAACAAGGAGAATGGAAAGCTTATTGCTCAGGGAAGACACACTAAGCACCTTGGCAGCTAATTATGTACATATCCTGTAAATAACATTTTCTTGATGATATATAATAAACTCCATCATAAAAATGTTTCGCACTTTGTTAGGATATGTTCAGCTCTGTTTATTTCAAACAATGGATACATAAAGACAAAAGATACACCTTTCCCTTTGCTGACTGTGAACTTAAAATTTCAAAGTGGGAAATAAAGTAATGATTTTATGCCATATGACCCAACGAAGATGGCTTACAGTTACCAAGTCCCCAAGCACTGCAATAATTAGTACTCATTCTCAGAACAGGGTTGTCTATAAAAGAAAAACAAAACTAATGATCCATTTTGAGTTCTCCACAAGATTTCTTATTAGGTACATGAGCTCATCTCCCATCACATACTCACCACCAAAGATTAAATCTGTTATCAGAAGCTTGTATGTATATAGTGCTTGATTGGTGACAATTACCATCCCAACCCCAAGAAGAAAAAAACAGCGTCAGAATTCCTCCAAAAGACATGAGTTTGTCAAGGTTCTTAGACATACATCATGCCACTCACCTCTGTCCCCTTCAGGCACCACACCTCCAGATATTATAAAATATATCAAAATAAGGTCTGTCATATTATTGGCAAGGAATAACACTCAAATTAAAATGTCCAGCAAAAACTAAGGCAGTACCACAGAATGAGAAGCAATGCCTACACCAAATGAGTTCTACTGATCACCTTCTAAATAGAAGCCTTTAGAGGAAGACTACCCAGGCTCTTTGTCACTGGTTGTCATTACTCATGAAATCCCTAGTACTATAATTTTCCCAATAATAGAGACAATATAGCTATCCCTCATGACACTGATGTTAAAGCCATTCCAACACAAGAGGAACACATTTAAGAGACCTCTGTCATTGGTTTCCATTTTTTTTCTTGTCATTTTGTAGGTTTTTCCCTTAACGTAGAGTTCCTTTTGTGACTGGTATTATTGACGGTGCAGCTCCAAGAAAACAACCACTCAAAGTCAATGTTCATGCAAGTAAAAAAAAAAAAAAAAAAAGAAGATCAAACAGAGGGTAAATGAGGTGAACCAAACCAAGATTGGTTGAAAGAGGGGTTAAAAAAAAAAAAAAACTAAATTAATCTCAAGATGAAAATGAGTGGTTAACAAAAAGGAGAGTTCCAAGCACAAGTTCAATTCTATTCAACTGAGGGATGTGTAGATTGAAGGGTGTCTTCCATGCGTTTCTCCTAGTCAGGCATGTATGGACGGAGGTGGTCCTCGATGTCTCCAACCCCCCAACAGGTGAGCTGGTCCTGTGGCAGGTAGAGACAGAGGCTGCACAACTTGAAAACTGTGAGCTTGGTTTTTGGAGTCTGTGGAAGGAAGCAAATATTAGAGGTTTGTTAGGTGTATTATTTAATGTTCACCTTTATTTCCTTATGTTTTTTAACCAACCTGTAAGTGCTGTCTGTCCATGAAGAGAAAGACAGACTGATTAGGGTTGTTTATAACCATGCCAGCCTTGTCCTTCCGACCAACAGCATGTAAAAACTGTTTCTCATAGTCTGCGTGGTGAAATTCAAACTTGGCCTGTGAACATAAATGTAACTTTAGTCTTATTTTACATTTACAGTTTTACAATTTATTTATTTCTTTTTTTATCCCCTTTTTCTCCCAATTTTAAATGCCCAATTCCCACTACTTGGTAGGTCCTCGTGGTGGTGGTGCGGTTACTCATCTCAATCCGGGTGGCGGAGGACGAATCTCAGTTGCCTCCACTTCTGAGACCGTCAATCCGCACATCTTATCACGTGGCTCGTTGCGCATGACACCGCGGAGACTCTGCATGTGGAGGCTCATGCTACTCTCCGCAATCCAAGCACAACTTACCACGCGCCACATTGAGAGCAAGAACCACTAATAACGAACACAAGAAGGTTACCCCATGTGACTCTACCCTCCCTAGCAACCAGGACAATTTGGTTGCTTAGGAGACCTGGCTGGAGTCACTCAGCACACCCTGGATTCGAACTCGCGACTCCTGGGGTGGTAGTCAGCGTCAATACTCACTGAGCTACCCAGGCCCCGCCGTCTTAAATTTATTTTGACATTTTCTGAAGAGTGGTGTTTGCCTGTGCAAAACTTGTCTCTTCAATACTATGGTGTTTTGAGTGGTTATCAGGGCATTGACATTAGAGGTCAACCGTTAGTAGATTTTGCCAATACCAATAACTACGGTGCTGGAAAAGGCAAAAAAACTATTTTTTGGCCGATAGTTATTTTACATTTATCTATAGAATGTTAAAAAAAGAAAATGTCTTGGTCTTTCCTTACCAAGACAGGCACAGACATAGAGGCTACAAGAGTCCGCAATGAATACAATCCCAAATGCTGTTTACTGTGCAACCAAAACCTCAATAATTACCAGAACATTTTTTTTACTTTAACTTTTAAATGAAAACTAGTCCGAAATACACCAGGGACTCCTATTTTAAAATTAAGGAGTCTTGGCTCCGTTACAATGCTCTATATTTAAGTATTTACAAAATGTATGATAAATAAATTGTTTTTTTATAGCCTATATATTTCAGCAGATGATGTTTAATGAGAAATTAGGTTTATTATTATTCACAAGATATTAAGTTGGAAATACGATGTACAGTTGAAGTCAGAATTTTACATACACATTAGCCAAATACATTTAAACTCAGTTTTTCACAATTCCTGTCTTAGGTCAGTTAGGATCACTACTTTATTTTAAGAATGTGAAATGTCAGAATAATAGTAGAGAGAATGATTTCAGCTTTTATTGAAAAATTTTATTTTATTTCAGCATCACATTCCCAATGGGTCTGAAGTTTACATATAATTTGTTAGTATTTAGCAGCATTGCCTTTAAATTGTTTAACTTGGGTCAGATGTTTTGGGTAGCCTTCCACAAGCTTCTCACAATAACTTGCTTGAATTTTGGCCCATTCCTCCAGACAGAACTGGTGTAACCGAGTCAGGTTTGTTGACCTCCTTGCTCGCACACGCTTTTTCAGTTCTGCCCACAAATTTCGGATTGAGGTCAGGGCTTTGTGATGGCCACTCCAATACCTTGACTTTGTTGTCCTTAAGCCATTTTGCCACAACTTTGGAGGTATGCTTGGGGTCATTGTCCATTTGGAAGATCCATTTGTGGCCAAGCTTTAACTTCCTGGCTGATGTCTTGAGATGGTGCTTCAATATATCCACATAATTTTCCTTCCTCATGATGCCATCTATTTTGTAAAGTGCACCAGTCCCTTCTGCAGCAAAGCACCCCCACAACATGATGCTACCAACCCCATGCTTCACGGTTGGGATGGTGTTCTTCGGCTTGCAAGCCTCGCCCTTTTTCCTCCAAACATAACGATGGTCATTCTGGCCAAACAGTTTTTTGTTTCATCAGACCAGAGGACATTTCTCCAAAAAGTAAGATCTTTGTCCCCATGTGCACTTGCAAACTGTAGTCTGGCTTTTTTATGGTGGTTTTGGAGCAGTGGCTTCTTCCTTGCTGAGCAGCCTTTTAGGTAATGTCGATATAGGACTTGTTTTACTGTGGATATAGATACATGTCAACCTGTTTCCTCCAGCATCTTCACAAGGTCCTTTGCTGTTGTTGTTCTGGGATTGATTTGCACTTTTCGCACCAAACTACGTTCATCTCTAGGAGACACAATGCGTCTCCTTCCTGAGCGGTATGATAGCTGCGTGGTCCCATGGTGTTTATACTTAACTACTATCATTTTACAGATGAACGTGGTACCTTCAGACATTTGGAAATTGCTCCCAAGGATGAACCAGATTTTTGGAGGTCCACAATTTTATTTTCTGAGGTCATGGCTGATTTCTTTTGATTTTTCCCATGTAGGCCTTAAAATACATCCACAGGTACACCTCCAATTGACTCCTATTAGCCTATCAGAAGCTAATTGGCCAACTGACTAAAGGCTTGACATAGATTTCTGGAATTTTCCAAGCTGCTTAAAGGCACACTTAACTTAGTGTATGTAAACTTCTGACCCACTGGAATTGTGATAGTCAATTAAAAGTGAAACTATCTGTCTGTAAACAATTGTTGGAAAAATTAATTCTGTCATGCACAAAGTAGATGTCCTAAACGACTTGTCAAAACTATAGTTTGCTAATATGAAATCTGTGGAGTGGTTAAATTAGTTTTTAATGACTTAAACGTCTGACTTCAACTATATGTGCTTACGGGGCACGCATCCATACAGTCACATTTTTCTTTGCATGCTCTCGCTTCAACTTAAAACACTTTATTAACTAATCAAACTATGCACTGAACAAAATATGCATTAAAGTGAGAATAAGAATATTGATTAATATTGTCAGTGATAAAAGATTTAGATACAGTAAATCCACACAAGGTGTCAATAGCCCCTTTCAAACATGCAACCAGGTAAATTACAGGAAAATCGTTGGGTTGCCTTTACTGGTAAATATACCAAATGTGCTGTTCACACATACCATCAGTAGTTCACACATGACCTCTAAACTGGAAATTTAAGTAATTTTCTGGAAAGGGCTGTATGTGTGAATGTGACTAGTGATTGTTTTTATTTCATTTCTTGAGGCTGCTGTTATACTGTAGAACTAATCCGTTCCAACTATAGAATCTTCCAGCGCTGGCCACAGAGGAATACGGAGGAAATAAAAAAACATTGGGTTCAGACCAAGCAATTGAACAAAGTGTGAAAGCACACTAAATCTATGGAATCTTTTTTGCCCTTTTTTACATATCCAGGTGAAAACTGCAAATCTGATTGCTTAGAAAAGTAAAAGCACTCCTCCACAAGCATTCATGTCCGTAGCACAAACTGTGTGGGGTTACAAGTCAAAGTTTAATACTTGGGGTTAGAGGTTTGTTCAAATCTTTAACCCCATGTATGAGCAATAGTATTAATGATGCTCCAAGCACCACTAATTATGTTTTTGGGCAGGAGAAAACCATACCTGAACAGGCCTGAACGATTCATGTTCAGCCCCTTTCCATCTGGAGAACAGGAGACAGACAATCTTCTCAATATCGTTGCGGGGCCAAAGGATGAAGTCCATCTCCTGGGTACAACCTATCACATCCTATTAGGATTCAGAAACAATGGTGAGACATAAATATCAAGTGATGACACATGGATGTCTGGACAAGACAGAGCATTACGATTGCAACGCAGTAGTAGCTTAAAGGGATAATAAAAAAATAAAATATCTTATTTACCCTCATGCTAGATGTGTATGACTATTTTCTACTAAACACAAATGACGATTTTTAGAAGAATATCTCAGCTCTGTAGGTGCATACAATGCAAATGAATGGTGGCCAGAATTTTAAAGCTCCAGAAAGCACAAAGGCAGCATAAAATAATTCATAAGACTCCAGTGGTTAAATCTATATCTTCAGAAGTGATATGAATATTTATCAATATTTAAGTCCTTTTAAGATTTTATTAATAGTGTGTAACTTTTAACTTTAGAGGCACTTTAACTTTGAAATACAACAGGGACTCATATTTTGAAATGTTTGCACTTCACTGCTTCCAGCTGCTCATTCAAACAGATAAGGGAAATAAAATGTGCACTCCTACAATAATCTAAAACATATTACAATATAAACAATTAAAAGTAAACATTGTCATATTTCATCAACATTATATCATCATCATCAACAGCTGATCTTTATTGGTAGCTTGTCATAAATTTCCGATATGGCTTAATGATTGTTTACTGCTCTGCAACAGCTGGAAATACTCACAAGCCCTCACATGCTTGGAGAAAATACAGTGCCGTGTTTTCACTTTGAAGGACACAGTGCATGCATTTATTTAATTAAATCGTATTCTTTTGAAGTTTGATAATCACATTAGGTCATATCATGATTCCTGTCTTTCCGCCCCAAATTTAAGACCTCTTTAAATAAAAATTAAAGACTTTTATTGCATCGTTTAAGATATTTAAGACTTTTTATGACGTTAAATTTGGGAAAACTGAATTTAAGACATTTTAAGGATCTGCGGGAACCCTGTTATAGTAAAAAAAAAAAAAAAAAAGAAAGAAAGAAAAAGGACTTAAATATTGATCTGTTTCTCACCCACACCTATCATATCACTTCAGGTGACATGGATTAAACTACTGGAGTCATATGGATTACTTTTATGCTGCATTTATGTGCTTTTTGGAGTGCTAAAGTTCTGTCCACCATTCACTTGCATTGTATGGACCTATAGAGCCGAGATATTTTCCTAAAAATCTTTGTTTGTGTTATGCAAAATACAAGAAAGTCAGATACATTTGGGATGGCATGAGGGTGAGTAAATGATGAGAAACAATTTTTGTGTGTGTGTGTGAACTATCCCTTTTATCTTCAACTGACACTGCTGAAAGAAAACCAATGTGTCGCAATACTTACTCTACGCATTGACTGGTAACGAGGCGCGTGCAACTGCACGACATCTTTCTGGAGAAGTTCTAAAGAACTCTCTAAGGAGTAGCTTGAATCCTTCACACCTTTAAGGATATTTTCCTCATAGTTGTTGGTCATCACAGGGACCACCTCAGCTACTTCAAAGAGCGCGGACTTCTTTCTCTGCAAAAGTGGTTCAAAGGAACATTAGAACAATCCCTGTCATCACGAATTTCTTGAGAAGAATTCAAAGTGGTTCCCAATTCTTAATGTTGTTTTCACAAAGTCGCATGCTTATTTGAACCACATAAATGTACCTTTTCCTTGAATACGAAGGCAATGTAGATCTTGAAGTCAAACTGATCAGCCAGAGATTCTCTTTTCTTTCGTAGCTGGGCTCGGAGTCGGTTTCTCGTTTGATTCCTTCGAGAATTTGGGTCTCCCATTGTTACTGACAGTAACAATATTTCTTATGCAGACTGTTTTTTTTTTTTCTCTATCTCTCTTTGTGTTTTCCTGACAGTAGACTAAGTGGCTTTTCAAAACTAAAGAAAAGCTATAACCAAGCACTACCTGCAGCACATACTAATTCGAAGGGACACATTTTGTAAAAACAAATCGTCATTTTCAGATCAATGTGGGTAACGCACATGAACCATGTAAATTTGCACTGTATTCTTGCTTTACTACGTTTTCGTGTGTTACACCTGTTTTAGTTTGTGTGTGTGTGTGTGTTAACTAAGGGAAACCACTCATATAACACGACCCAATCCAAATATTAAATCGTTATATGGTCGACTGTGTTTTAGCACTGAAAAGAAGACGGGTGACACAAATGCCTGCTACACTGAAAATCCATACAAACAGATTTGTGGACGTGTTTGTGTGTGAAAGGGGTCAGATCCCTGGCTTTAGTTAAATAAACCTTGCTTAACGTTATCTAAAAAGCTGACAAAGAGACTTGACTATTGTTGCGGACTTTTGAAAGTCTCTTCCAGGATCGATTCTTCTGGTTTGTATCCATGTCTTTGTATAATAAACCGTCTCATAAAAGCACATCTGAATGACAGGTGAGAAAGACAACCATGGCTGAGAAATACAGATGCCATGAGATCTTGGCATCGAGTAAGAACACGGAGTTTGCTGGACATTTTGGGATTTAAGGGCATAAAATGGACCCATTAACTGTCCTGCCACAGTGGAGTGCCATTTGGAGGCTTTTATTGTGTGGCTGGCTAGCAAACTAATGCTAGCTTAGCTGAATACACACTTTTGCCACTAACTGACAAGCTGGTTGAAGGGAGCTACATCTCTTTCGGGTCCTATATGATTTTAAATCTACAAGAGCAGTCAAGCTAATATTAATCGAAGGTCTGACGGTTACATTTTGTTTTTGCCTTATTTATCTCGATGATAGCGGGGACTGGCTTTCATGCGTGGCTGGCTAACTGGCTAACAATTGTGTCTCATTTTCTCGAGTTTTCCTCCAAGCCCGTTGCGATCCGAGCTAGTACTGCAAAACGATCCTAACAAGAAACCCACGTCTTAATACACCGATCTCAGTGCAAAAAAACCCGCCAGGCTTGATCTCTCCTCCGCGGAGGCTTAGCTAGATGGTATCCGTTTGTTTTCGAGCTTTTCCACAGTCGTCACACAACTGAATGCCATGTCAAGATAAAGTGACAAACCGACCGAAATCCTCCGTTCTCTCAGGTGACAGACGGCGGGATCTGCATCGCGGTGGACCCATAATGATGAAGAGAAACGGTGAAATGTCTTTCGAGTGTTTCGGGCCTTTGATCTGTGTTTGTCGGGAAAATAACAAGCGCTCCTCGCTGAACAAACAACTTAAAATGGCCGATGCGCGTCACGCAGCTGTGCACATGTGACAGATAGGAGAAGGGCGCACGTCATTTTTCTGACAGCCTTATTCATTCCTGTTGTACTGACTGACATGAATCCGTGTATCATTCGTTCGTTTCATATTCAATTAGGAATTCAAAATCGGAAAAACCAAAAACACGAGTACAGTATTAGGTTATTTTAGGATAAACGTCATATAAAAAACATTTCAATACTTAAAGGAATAGTTCACCCAAAATGAAAAAAGCAGTCTCCTAGGCACGATCATGATTTCAAGCTCGATTACTCTTCCTTGCGCCATTTTGCGCTCTGTGGAAGTGTAATCGAGCTTGAAATCATGATGCGGACAACAATAGAGCGCAACAATCTGGTTCTGGAAGTAAACATCACATTCATTTTTTCCATAGACTTATTAATTTTAAACGATAACTTATAAAGACAGTTTAAAGCCAGACCTACCTTGAGCTTCATAAATTGAAGCCATCAGTCTGCATTATTTCAAATTCATTTGTTTAAAAACCGTGTTTGATAACGGAATTCCTGTTGAACAACTACCCATTGTCCAGAAAGATCCACCAATCAGAGAATTGCGGCCAGCAAAGCCCATGAAACCAGCCCAGGAGTGACCGCCCACTCCCATGATGTTAGTGTAAATGACGCAATGGAGTCGGTGTCTCTTCACCCTTAAATTAAATATATTTGTACATATCGTAATATTTAGCAATAAACGTAAAGTATATAGTTTTTTACTTATAATTAACAACCTAAAATCAATAGTTATATTCCAATAATTTTTAATTCGACTATGTCATTTGCAATGCTTCACGGGACTGTAGTTCATGTTTTGTGAAAGCCGGTAAGTACTAGTCTTGTACCTTTATCTTTTTATCCTATTTTCAAATACTTTTTTGCCTCAAATACAAAGTTTGTAATCTTGTGATTCACCTCGGAGCTGGTTAGTTTTATGAAAAGATGCAAAAAATTCATGGAAAAAATACTTCCGGAACCATGACGGCTGAAAAAGTAGGCAGTACTGTTGCGCTCTATGGCAAGTTGTACTGTAAAAATGCATTACGTTTGGTCTGTTCTCACCCAAAACCGATTGGATCGCTTCAGAAGACATGGATTAAACAACTGGAGTCTAATAGATTACTTTTATACTGCCTTTATGTGAACTTCCTTTAAAAAAGTACCATGATACTACCATGATGCCCTAAAACAAGGTATTGCCAAGGTACATGTCCAACAAATCTGGTATTACCACGGTACAGCGTCCAGAACTACCCTTCATCTTAAATTAGTGTCTACTATGAGAACTTAGGCTTCATTAGTTCATGAAACACAAGTAGAACGAATTACAGTAGGCTACTGCTTCAGTTCTACTCGTGTTTTATGAATGAGGCTGAAATTGTCTAATCTGCGGGATACAAAAATATTTACATTTATTTAAATATAGACACAATTAATTGAATGAAGTTTGAACACACAAAACCTGTTTTTCCCTTCTCGTAATATTCATATACTATTTTGAGAAGCAAAAAGTACTGATATCCATTGAATGAGGAGAGGTGGTTTGTTTACGCGCGAAATCTGGAGTCACGTGACGGTACAAAGGCAGCATTTAAGCCACTGGCGCGCTCTTCTCACACACCAAACAGCACGAGTTGACTACTGAGAAGTTATTGAATACATTTCTTGCCATATCAAGTGAGTATTATCTTTGTCTTGCTTGATGTCCGGTAGTTCTTAAGGATTAAATATATTATTGTTTTTTCGTTTCAGAAGTGGCAGCTTTTGTACGGGTTTGAATTACATTTTTGGTTGCTTAAACACAGTCAGAGGCCTAGTCAGCCTTTTTAGGTTAAGCTTTTTTTTTTTTTTTTTTTTTTTTTTTTTTAAACAGACATTACCTTAAATTGTCTCAAATACAGAGTTTTGTACATGACGTTTTTATGACCTCATTTGTACTAAAAAAACAAAAAGAACTGCAAAGGGGAAAAGGTGACAAGTGCTGGGAAATTTTAAATGGTGTCAAGTTACATGACCTAATTTACACTTTCCTTTTTGCATGTAATTGGACCTTCAATCTTGATTAAGGACATGTCCGCTACCAATGTCCAGTTTGTCTTCAGGCTGTTGTGATAAAATTGAGTGTTTTTAATGGAAGGTTTTTTTTGTTTTTAATTTAGGTGAAACATGAGTTCAGTCAGAAGGGTTAAGCATGCAGAGAATCCCTCTGAAAACATCAAGGTATCTGGACCATTTCAACTTGACACTTGCAGAGTCTAACACTATTCATTTAGGCTACTAAAAGAGTTTAATTGATTGTTAGTGACATGGTGTGTCTCCTCTGTGATTGCATTACTGGGTATTTCTTTTGAATTTGGATGCAACATCTCCATAAACTGATAAATGGCACCTTTAAAAGCTAGTGGTTAGTGGTGATGGTCTATAGCTGTTAATTGCCATAACTGTAATTCTTAATTATTCCTGTGTTCTGGTTAAATGGAACATGGTTGGCTTTGTCAAAGAGGGGATGAATGGGGTCAGCAAATTGCCTTTAATTTAAAACTATTTCCCACCTAGAACAAACTGACTTGAGACCATGATCTGTTTCTGAATTAATTACCAATGTGCATAAGCCTTGACACTTTCTGCTTTTAGAAATTCAGTAACCATGTTTTCTCTTCTGCCACTGTATTGCGAGTGAAAACATTAACCAACTCAAACTTGCAGTTTGTCATAAGTAGACTTCTGTGGTGAGTTTTCCACAGTAATTACAGGTTAAAGAATGTTGCAGTAAGATAATAATGTGAAGGGACCAATTGCTGCTCGAGGAATCGGAGGTGTTTACCCCATGAAGCTGATGTGCGTCCTGCCCCTTTCCCACATTTGTTAGAACGGTGGACATGCAAAGTTGGTCGGATACCTCACTTGTTGCTGTCTTGTTAACCTGTCAAGACAGTGTTAAGGCTGGTGAAAGTAGCCTGAGTTACTGTGTACTTTGATAAAGCAGCTTCGCTTTCCTTCTCTCCAAATACCATCATGATTTGTGTTGTCTTATTTTTCTCAGAAATTCCTTGTAGTGCCAACACCTGGAACAGGATCAGGAAGGAGGACATTCCAGGTCCTTCAGCCAGCTGCGGTAAATAAGAACCTGGGACGGATAGTTGAGGTACAAACAGCAATAGCATGCAAAACATGTCAAGAACATGCCTGTCATATTTCACCCCTAAAATCTAGAGCAGTGTTTTCCAGACTGGGGTGCGTGCATCCCTGGGGGATGATGTGGGTACGCGAACAAGATTCTGAGACTTTTTAATCCCAGTCTAAAACAACATTCAAACTGAGTTCTGCAGTGTATGTATTTCTTCTACTAAAGTGAAATGTTGCTTTAAAGGAGTTTGGGATATTTATATTGGGGAAAACAAAAACGTTTTGTTTCAGTGTTTAATGGGGTGAAGATTACCTCACCTTTTTGTTCACTTAAATCCATCTAACTAAAAAACAAAAACAAGCTGCGTATTAACAATTTTCTTCACGGTAAGTAATGCACAGTGACCCATTACGATTCAATGTCACGTTATAATTTAGCTGCAGCAATTGCATGCTTGAGGGTCGGGCGTCCCCGTGCCAGAGTGCATCAGCCGGGTGCAGTTTCAATCTCCATCACCCCCCTTAGATCGGGACTCTTCAACTCAGAGGTGCTGACTACATCGAGAAATGCCAGTGTTGGAGTTATTTACATGACCTGCTGCCTTTTTTGAACTTAAAAGCTATAACGCATTAAATATAACTGCATTAAAGATATAACGCCGGGGTCTTTCCTTTAAAGACGCACGACACGCGAGTTTTGCTTCAGCAGAACGTCAGCTCCGCTTATTCTACAACGAGGGTGTTTCTGTATTTACCTTGTATTTTTGTATAGTTTCCTCATACTTTGTGATCAACATCACCTGAAGCTGTTTTGGAAAGTTTGGAGTGCATCTGGACTGGAAGCTGTGTAATTCTTCCCCCTCCGTCCGTGAGCTGCAGTGCTGCTCTCGCGCATCACTAGTTTCATGTCTGTTCTCCTGTTACGTTAAATGAGTGACTATTCGACACAAATGTCTGGCCTTTTTATTGTCTACGTTGGCAACTAATCGTTTCAGCCCTAAATTAAATCCTATCTTGCGGTTTAAAAAGTGCATAAACTTGCGTGACTTTTTTCAAATGAGCTCAATCTTTCTGACAAAATGTGACAAGGACCTTGAGCTAACCGTGCAAATGCGCAGAAGGCTGGCAATGCCATACCTGCAGTGATGCACAATTCCTGACACGTTACAGGCAGCTATTCTTGCGCACCGGTAGCTCTTATAAAGATGCGCGGTACGGTGTCATGCTCCCGTGCCTATGAGGGGGCGAGTTTAAAAGTTATGCATTATTTAGCACACCCATCTCAAGCCACTTATTCAATTTGTGTATATGGTAAATATAACGTACAAATGTTAAAACAACTCCCTTATATCAAACAAGATAATTGTTAAATCTTCAATATACCTTGTGTGGATGTTATCCAGGGGATACATGAAACTATGAATGTTTGGAGGGGGGTACACCACTGTAAAGTTTGGGAACCACTGATCTAGAGAAATGCAGAGTTTTGTTTAACCGGGACGCAAACAACTACTTTCAGCTAAATTCTCCTTTTTCGGAAGCAAATTTGCCCAGACTAGCTATACACCTGCTGTCTCAAGCTTTTGAGATATTGATGGGCTACATGCATGCCTAAACTTTCTTAGTGCTGCAACAACTATGATAAAACTTGGTATTATTGAAACTACACCCACTGAGCACTTTATTAGGAACCCTTGTACACCTACTTCATGCGACTATCTAATCAGCCAATTGTGTGACAGCAGTGCAATGTATAATCAATCAGATAAGGGTCAGGAGCTTCAGTTTTCACATTCCCCATCAGAAGGGGTGGGTGGGGGGTAGTGATTTGGACCATGGCATCATTGTTGGTGCAAGACAGGCTGGTTTGAGTATTTCGGTAACCGCTGATCTCCTGGGATTTTCATGCGCAACAGTCTCTGAGTTTACTCAGAATGGTGCCAAAAACAAAAGTGTGTGTGTCCTGGTTATGTACACTCCATCTATCCAACACCAATTCCTAGGGAACAATCCCATAATTCCTATTGCCTCTGCCATTTCCTCAGCTAGTCAAGCAGTATTTAAGTGCTCCACCAAAACCCCAAACAAGCCCATGAGGAAGAAATGAAAGCGGTACTGCCAAATGAAATTAAGGGAGTATCAAAAGGGAAAATGTATAGATGCAACGCCGATGCTAAACAACTCTTCTGTTGCTGGTGCATGGAGGCTCCAGAAGAGATTGGAGTAGACAATCCTTATGTAATGGGTAACAGCATTTTAAAAAGGGATAACATTTAAAAAAAAAAAAAAAAAAAAACAGCACTTCCCAACGCCACGCCAGGAGACCAAATAGGAAAGGGTGGCCAGCAGACATGCTACATCTGTGACACGCACACATTGCACTAAGTCAATGGTTGACTGGGTGAGTTTGCAAATAAGAATTTTTAAGTGATGTCTGCCCACAGACCCATTTGTCCTGCTAATTTGAAGTGTAATATGGATGTTGTTTGGATTTGTGTTTAGTGATTATTGGGCTATATAAACAATTGACTAAGCAAGAGGTGTTTTGTTCCTGCAGTCTGCCATTTTGGGCAAATGTTTGTCAACACTTGTTAAGGTTTGGATTTTGTGTACCCTGTATGCAACAATGTCCTTTGCCAGTCACATGTCTAAGTGATTAACTGCACTACTTGTGGTGGTTTTCTGAGATGGTAACACATTTTATTTGTGCTACAATTGTGTGGCTTGTTCTTAAAAATTCAACCTTTTGTAGCACCAGTGCCATGTACAAAGTTAACGTACAGCCCTGGAGAGGTCAACAGAATGGCCAGACTGGTTCGAGCTGACAAAGGCTACAGTAACCTCTCTGTACAATTGTAGTGAGCAGAATAGCATCTCGGAATGCACAACGCGTCGAACCTTGTGGCGGATAGGCTACAACAGCAGAGGACTGTGCTGGGGTCTTTTTATTAGGGACCATGGTGTTCCTAAAAGTGCTCGGTGATGAATGATCGACAGTTTTCGTTTTTAGTTGGATATCAGCGCTCTGACAGAATCTCCATCAGTAATGCCACTTCACAGTAGTGGAAAAATCAATTTCTATGGAAAAAAGCATTTGAAAAATGGTACGAAGCTGCATCTGATATAAAATGCTTTATAGAAGCTTTTAGTTTGGTGTCAGTTAAATTTCTTCATTTTGATCCGTAAATATTAAACTCCAAGCTAGTTTCCATTTTGCAAAACAACTTGTTACTTGAGGCCTAATTCACTGAGTGCACACATGCACTGCAACCAGATTAAGTGCAATGCACTGAGAAAGGGGCTGCAGTTGTTTTGACAAATTGATGTTTGTTTTGTTTGAACGTCAAATGTACCTGTGAATTGAATGGCATTTAACTGAAATCTTGCATGTAACACTAGTAATTCTGAAATGGGCTTTAATCTTTTTGATTTATATATTCCTGCTGCGTTAAAACTGTGGACAAACACAACGCAATATTGCAATGGGTTTTTTTTTTTTTTTGTTTAATATAAAAGGCTTAACTTTTTTTCATAGGAATAGTCCTATGCATGTGGCCCCTGGACATGCTCTTGTGAGATCCACCCATTAGGTGTGTGTATATTGCAGTGTTTAAGTCACACTCAAACTCTGTTTTTAAGAATGGCAAAGCTGTTCCCAAAAGGAAGATGTGGAGCGCTGAGCAAGAAAAGGGCTCAAAGAGAGTCAAAGCATGATATGATTCCGATATGGCTTAATGATTGTTTACTGCTCTGCAACAGCTGGAAATACTCACAAGCCCTCACATGCTTGGAGAAAATACAGTGCCGTGTTTTCACTTTGAAGGACACAGTGCATGCATTTATTTAATTAAATCGTATTCTTTTGAAGTTTGATAATCACATTAGGTCATATCATGATTCCTGTCTTTCCGCCCCAAATTTAAGACCTCTTTAAATAAAAATTAAAGACTTTTATTGCATCGTTTAAGATATTTAAGACTTTTTATGACGTTAAATTTGGGAAAACTGAATTTAAGACATTTTAAGGATCTGCGGGAACCCTGTTATAGTAAAAAAAAAAAAAAAAAGAAAGAAAGAAAAAGGACTTAAATATTGATCTGTTTCTCACCCACACCTATCATATCACTTCAGGTGACATGGATTAAACTACTGGAGTCATATGGATTACTTTTATGCTGCATTTATGTGCTTTTTGGAGTGCTAAAGTTCTGTCCACCATTCACTTGCATTGTATGGACCTATAGAGCCGAGATATTTTCCTAAAAATCTTTGTTTGTGTTATGCAAAATACAAGAAAGTCAGATACATTTGGGATGGCATGAGGGTGAGTAAATGATGAGAAACAATTTTTGTGTGTGTGTGTGAACTATCCCTTTTATCTTCAACTGACACTGCTGAAAGAAAACCAATGTGTCGCAATACTTACTCTACGCATTGACTGGTAACGAGGCGCGTGCAACTGCACGACATCTTTCTGGAGAAGTTCTAAAGAACTCTCTAAGGAGTAGCTTGAATCCTTCACACCTTTAAGGATATTTTCCTCATAGTTGTTGGTCATCACAGGGACCACCTCAGCTACTTCAAAGAGCGCGGACTTCTTTCTCTGCAAAAGTGGTTCAAAGGAACATTAGAACAATCCCTGTCATCACGAATTTCTTGAGAAGAATTCAAAGTGGTTCCCAATTCTTAATGTTGTTTTCACAAAGTCGCATGCTTATTTGAACCACATAAATGTACCTTTTCCTTGAATACGAAGGCAATGTAGATCTTGAAGTCAAACTGATCAGCCAGAGATTCTCTTTTCTTTCGTAGCTGGGCTCGGAGTCGGTTTCTCGTTTGATTCCTTCGAGAATTTGGGTCTCCCATTGTTACTGACAGTAACAATATTTCTTATGCAGACTGTTTTTTTTTTTTCTCTATCTCTCTTTGTGTTTTCCTGACAGTAGACTAAGTGGCTTTTCAAAACTAAAGAAAAGCTATAACCAAGCACTACCTGCAGCACATACTAATTCGAAGGGACACATTTTGTAAAAACAAATCGTCATTTTCAGATCAATGTGGGTAACGCACATGAACCATGTAAATTTGCACTGTATTCTTGCTTTACTACGTTTTCGTGTGTTACACCTGTTTTAGTTTGTGTGTGTGTGTGTGTTAACTAAGGGAAACCACTCATATAACACGACCCAATCCAAATATTAAATCGTTATATGGTCGACTGTGTTTTAGCACTGAAAAGAAGACGGGTGACACAAATGCCTGCTACACTGAAAATCCATACAAACAGATTTGTGGACGTGTTTGTGTGTGAAAGGGGTCAGATCCCTGGCTTTAGTTAAATAAACCTTGCTTAACGTTATCTAAAAAGCTGACAAAGAGACTTGACTATTGTTGCGGACTTTTGAAAGTCTCTTCCAGGATCGATTCTTCTGGTTTGTATCCATGTCTTTGTATAATAAACCGTCTCATAAAAGCACATCTGAATGACAGGTGAGAAAGACAACCATGGCTGAGAAATACAGATGCCATGAGATCTTGGCATCGAGTAAGAACACGGAGTTTGCTGGACATTTTGGGATTTAAGGGCATAAAATGGACCCATTAACTGTCCTGCCACAGTGGAGTGCCATTTGGAGGCTTTTATTGTGTGGCTGGCTAGCAAACTAATGCTAGCTTAGCTGAATACACACTTTTGCCACTAACTGACAAGCTGGTTGAAGGGAGCTACATCTCTTTCGGGTCCTATATGATTTTAAATCTACAAGAGCAGTCAAGCTAATATTAATCGAAGGTCTGACGGTTACATTTTGTTTTTGCCTTATTTATCTCGATGATAGCGGGGACTGGCTTTCATGCGTGGCTGGCTAACTGGCTAACAATTGTGTCTCATTTTCTCGAGTTTTCCTCCAAGCCCGTTGCGATCCGAGCTAGTACTGCAAAACGATCCTAACAAGAAACCCACGTCTTAATACACCGATCTCAGTGCAAAAAAACCCGCCAGGCTTGATCTCTCCTCCGCGGAGGCTTAGCTAGATGGTATCCGTTTGTTTTCGAGCTTTTCCACAGTCGTCACACAACTGAATGCCATGTCAAGATAAAGTGACAAACCGACCGAAATCCTCCGTTCTCTCAGGTGACAGACGGCGGGATCTGCATCGCGGTGGACCCATAATGATGAAGAGAAACGGTGAAATGTCTTTCGAGTGTTTCGGGCCTTTGATCTGTGTTTGTCGGGAAAATAACAAGCGCTCCTCGCTGAACAAACAACTTAAAATGGCCGATGCGCGTCACGCAGCTGTGCACATGTGACAGATAGGAGAAGGGCGCACGTCATTTTTCTGACAGCCTTATTCATTCCTGTTGTACTGACTGACATGAATCCGTGTATCATTCGTTCGTTTCATATTCAATTAGGAATTCAAAATCGGAAAAACCAAAAACACGAGTACAGTATTAGGTTATTTTAGGATAAACGTCATATAAAAAACATTTCAATACTTAAAGGAATAGTTCACCCAAAATGAAAAAAGCAGTCTCCTAGGCACGATCATGATTTCAAGCTCGATTACTCTTCCTTGCGCCATTTTGCGCTCTGTGGAAGTGTAATCGAGCTTGAAATCATGATGCGGACAACAATAGAGCGCAACAATCTGGTTCTGGAAGTAAACATCACATTCATTTTTTCCATAGACTTATTAATTTTAAACGATAACTTATAAAGACAGTTTAAAGCCAGACCTACCTTGAGCTTCATAAATTGAAGCCATCAGTCTGCATTATTTCAAATTCATTTGTTTAAAAACCGTGTTTGATAACGGAATTCCTGTTGAACAACTACCCATTGTCCAGAAAGATCCACCAATCAGAGAATTGCGGCCAGCAAAGCCCATGAAACCAGCCCAGGAGTGACCGCCCACTCCCATGATGTTAGTGTAAATGACGCAATGGAGTCGGTGTCTCTTCACCCTTAAATTAAATATATTTGTACATATCGTAATATTTAGCAATAAACGTAAAGTATATAGTTTTTTACTTATAATTAACAACCTAAAATCAATAGTTATATTCCAATAATTTTTAATTCGACTATGTCATTTGCAATGCTTCACGGGACTGTAGTTCATGTTTTGTGAAAGCCGGTAAGTACTAGTCTTGTACCTTTATCTTTTTATCCTATTTTCAAATACTTTTTTGCCTCAAATACAAAGTTTGTAATCTTGTGATTCACCTCGGAGCTGGTTAGTTTTATGAAAAGATGCAAAAAATTCATGGAAAAAATACTTCCGGAACCATGACGGCTGAAAAAGTAGGCAGTACTGTTGCGCTCTATGGCAAGTTGTACTGTAAAAATGCATTACGTTTGGTCTGTTCTCACCCAAAACCGATTGGATCGCTTCAGAAGACATGGATTAAACAACTGGAGTCTAATAGATTACTTTTATACTGCCTTTATGTGAACTTCCTTTAAAAAAGTACCATGATACTACCATGATGCCCTAAAACAAGGTATTGCCAAGGTACATGTCCAACAAATCTGGTATTACCACGGTACAGCGTCCAGAACTACCCTTCATCTTAAATTAGTGTCTACTATGAGAACTTAGGCTTCATTAGTTCATGAAACACAAGTAGAACGAATTACAGTAGGCTACTGCTTCAGTTCTACTCGTGTTTTATGAATGAGGCTGAAATTGTCTAATCTGCGGGATACAAAAATATTTACATTTATTTAAATATAGACACAATTAATTGAATGAAGTTTGAACACACAAAACCTGTTTTTCCCTTCTCGTAATATTCATATACTATTTTGAGAAGCAAAAAGTACTGATATCCATTGAATGAGGAGAGGTGGTTTGTTTACGCGCGAAATCTGGAGTCACGTGACGGTACAAAGGCAGCATTTAAGCCACTGGCGCGCTCTTCTCACACACCAAACAGCACGAGTTGACTACTGAGAAGTTATTGAATACATTTCTTGCCATATCAAGTGAGTATTATCTTTGTCTTGCTTGATGTCCGGTAGTTCTTAAGGATTAAATATATTATTGTTTTTTCGTTTCAGAAGTGGCAGCTTTTGTACGGGTTTGAATTACATTTTTGGTTGCTTAAACACAGTCAGAGGCCTAGTCAGCCTTTTTAGGTTAAGCTTTTTTTTTTTTTTTTTTTTTTTTTTTTTTAAACAGACATTACCTTAAATTGTCTCAAATACAGAGTTTTGTACATGACGTTTTTATGACCTCATTTGTACTAAAAAAACAAAAAGAACTGCAAAGGGGAAAAGGTGACAAGTGCTGGGAAATTTTAAATGGTGTCAAGTTACATGACCTAATTTACACTTTCCTTTTTGCATGTAATTGGACCTTCAATCTTGATTAAGGACATGTCCGCTACCAATGTCCAGTTTGTCTTCAGGCTGTTGTGATAAAATTGAGTGTTTTTAATGGAAGGTTTTTTTTGTTTTTAATTTAGGTGAAACATGAGTTCAGTCAGAAGGGTTAAGCATGCAGAGAATCCCTCTGAAAACATCAAGGTATCTGGACCATTTCAACTTGACACTTGCAGAGTCTAACACTATTCATTTAGGCTACTAAAAGAGTTTAATTGATTGTTAGTGACATGGTGTGTCTCCTCTGTGATTGCATTACTGGGTATTTCTTTTGAATTTGGATGCAACATCTCCATAAACTGATAAATGGCACCTTTAAAAGCTAGTGGTTAGTGGTGATGGTCTATAGCTGTTAATTGCCATAACTGTAATTCTTAATTATTCCTGTGTTCTGGTTAAATGGAACATGGTTGGCTTTGTCAAAGAGGGGATGAATGGGGTCAGCAAATTGCCTTTAATTTAAAACTATTTCCCACCTAGAACAAACTGACTTGAGACCATGATCTGTTTCTGAATTAATTACCAATGTGCATAAGCCTTGACACTTTCTGCTTTTAGAAATTCAGTAACCATGTTTTCTCTTCTGCCACTGTATTGCGAGTGAAAACATTAACCAACTCAAACTTGCAGTTTGTCATAAGTAGACTTCTGTGGTGAGTTTTCCACAGTAATTACAGGTTAAAGAATGTTGCAGTAAGATAATAATGTGAAGGGACCAATTGCTGCTCGAGGAATCGGAGGTGTTTACCCCATGAAGCTGATGTGCGTCCTGCCCCTTTCCCACATTTGTTAGAACGGTGGACATGCAAAGTTGGTCGGATACCTCACTTGTTGCTGTCTTGTTAACCTGTCAAGACAGTGTTAAGGCTGGTGAAAGTAGCCTGAGTTACTGTGTACTTTGATAAAGCAGCTTCGCTTTCCTTCTCTCCAAATACCATCATGATTTGTGTTGTCTTATTTTTCTCAGAAATTCCTTGTAGTGCCAACACCTGGAACAGGATCAGGAAGGAGGACATTCCAGGTCCTTCAGCCAGCTGCGGTAAATAAGAACCTGGGACGGATAGTTGAGGTACAAACAGCAATAGCATGCAAAACATGTCAAGAACATGCCTGTCATATTTCACCCCTAAAATCTAGAGCAGTGTTTTCCAGACTGGGGTGCGTGCATCCCTGGGGGATGATGTGGGTACGCGAACAAGATTCTGAGACTTTTTAATCCCAGTCTAAAACAACATTCAAACTGAGTTCTGCAGTGTATGTATTTCTTCTACTAAAGTGAAATGTTGCTTTAAAGGAGTTTGGGATATTTATATTGGGGAAAACAAAAACGTTTTGTTTCAGTGTTTAATGGGGTGAAGATTACCTCACCTTTTTGTTCACTTAAATCCATCTAACTAAAAAACAAAAACAAGCTGCGTATTAACAATTTTCTTCACGGTAAGTAATGCACAGTGACCCATTACGATTCAATGTCACGTTATAATTTAGCTGCAGCAATTGCATGCTTGAGGGTCGGGCGTCCCCGTGCCAGAGTGCATCAGCCGGGTGCAGTTTCAATCTCCATCACCCCCCTTAGATCGGGACTCTTCAACTCAGAGGTGCTGACTACATCGAGAAATGCCAGTGTTGGAGTTATTTACATGACCTGCTGCCTTTTTTGAACTTAAAAGCTATAACGCATTAAATATAACTGCATTAAAGATATAACGCCGGGGTCTTTCCTTTAAAGACGCACGACACGCGAGTTTTGCTTCAGCAGAACGTCAGCTCCGCTTATTCTACAACGAGGGTGTTTCTGTATTTACCTTGTATTTTTGTATAGTTTCCTCATACTTTGTGATCAACATCACCTGAAGCTGTTTTGGAAAGTTTGGAGTGCATCTGGACTGGAAGCTGTGTAATTCTTCCCCCTCCGTCCGTGAGCTGCAGTGCTGCTCTCGCGCATCACTAGTTTCATGTCTGTTCTCCTGTTACGTTAAATGAGTGACTATTCGACACAAATGTCTGGCCTTTTTATTGTCTACGTTGGCAACTAATCGTTTCAGCCCTAAATTAAATCCTATCTTGCGGTTTAAAAAGTGCATAAACTTGCGTGACTTTTTTCAAATGAGCTCAATCTTTCTGACAAAATGTGACAAGGACCTTGAGCTAACCGTGCAAATGCGCAGAAGGCTGGCAATGCCATACCTGCAGTGATGCACAATTCCTGACACGTTACAGGCAGCTATTCTTGCGCACCGGTAGCTCTTATAAAGATGCGCGGTACGGTGTCATGCTCCCGTGCCTATGAGGGGGCGAGTTTAAAAGTTATGCATTATTTAGCACACCCATCTCAAGCCACTTATTCAATTTGTGTATATGGTAAATATAACGTACAAATGTTAAAACAACTCCCTTATATCAAACAAGATAATTGTTAAATCTTCAATATACCTTGTGTGGATGTTATCCAGGGGATACATGAAACTATGAATGTTTGGAGGGGGGTACACCACTGTAAAGTTTGGGAACCACTGATCTAGAGAAATGCAGAGTTTTGTTTAACCGGGACGCAAACAACTACTTTCAGCTAAATTCTCCTTTTTCGGAAGCAAATTTGCCCAGACTAGCTATACACCTGCTGTCTCAAGCTTTTGAGATATTGATGGGCTACATGCATGCCTAAACTTTCTTAGTGCTGCAACAACTATGATAAAACTTGGTATTATTGAAACTACACCCACTGAGCACTTTATTAGGAACCCTTGTACACCTACTTCATGCGACTATCTAATCAGCCAATTGTGTGACAGCAGTGCAATGTATAATCAATCAGATAAGGGTCAGGAGCTTCAGTTTTCACATTCCCCATCAGAAGGGGTGGGTGGGGGGTAGTGATTTGGACCATGGCATCATTGTTGGTGCAAGACAGGCTGGTTTGAGTATTTCGGTAACCGCTGATCTCCTGGGATTTTCATGCGCAACAGTCTCTGAGTTTACTCAGAATGGTGCCAAAAACAAAAGTGTGTGTGTCCTGGTTATGTACACTCCATCTATCCAACACCAATTCCTAGGGAACAATCCCATAATTCCTATTGCCTCTGCCATTTCCTCAGCTAGTCAAGCAGTATTTAAGTGCTCCACCAAAACCCCAAACAAGCCCATGAGGAAGAAATGAAAGCGGTACTGCCAAATGAAATTAAGGGAGTATCAAAAGGGAAAATGTATAGATGCAACGCCGATGCTAAACAACTCTTCTGTTGCTGGTGCATGGAGGCTCCAGAAGAGATTGGAGTAGACAATCCTTATGTAATGGGTAACAGCATTTTAAAAAGGGATAACATTTAAAAAAAAAAAAAAAAAAAAAACAGCACTTCCCAACGCCACGCCAGGAGACCAAATAGGAAAGGGTGGCCAGCAGACATGCTACATCTGTGACACGCACACATTGCACTAAGTCAATGGTTGACTGGGTGAGTTTGCAAATAAGAATTTTTAAGTGATGTCTGCCCACAGACCCATTTGTCCTGCTAATTTGAAGTGTAATATGGATGTTGTTTGGATTTGTGTTTAGTGATTATTGGGCTATATAAACAATTGACTAAGCAAGAGGTGTTTTGTTCCTGCAGTCTGCCATTTTGGGCAAATGTTTGTCAACACTTGTTAAGGTTTGGATTTTGTGTACCCTGTATGCAACAATGTCCTTTGCCAGTCACATGTCTAAGTGATTAACTGCACTACTTGTGGTGGTTTTCTGAGATGGTAACACATTTTATTTGTGCTACAATTGTGTGGCTTGTTCTTAAAAATTCAACCTTTTGTAGCACCAGTGCCATGTACAAAGTTAACGTACAGCCCTGGAGAGGTCAACAGAATGGCCAGACTGGTTCGAGCTGACAAAGGCTACAGTAACCTCTCTGTACAATTGTAGTGAGCAGAATAGCATCTCGGAATGCACAACGCGTCGAACCTTGTGGCGGATAGGCTACAACAGCAGAGGACTGTGCTGGGGTCTTTTTATTAGGGACCATGGTGTTCCTAAAAGTGCTCGGTGATGAATGATCGACAGTTTTCGTTTTTAGTTGGATATCAGCGCTCTGACAGAATCTCCATCAGTAATGCCACTTCACAGTAGTGGAAAAATCAATTTCTATGGAAAAAAGCATTTGAAAAATGGTACGAAGCTGCATCTGATATAAAATGCTTTATAGAAGCTTTTAGTTTGGTGTCAGTTAAATTTCTTCATTTTGATCCGTAAATATTAAACTCCAAGCTAGTTTCCATTTTGCAAAACAACTTGTTACTTGAGGCCTAATTCACTGAGTGCACACATGCACTGCAACCAGATTAAGTGCAATGCACTGAGAAAGGGGCTGCAGTTGTTTTGACAAATTGATGTTTGTTTTGTTTGAACGTCAAATGTACCTGTGAATTGAATGGCATTTAACTGAAATCTTGCATGTAACACTAGTAATTCTGAAATGGGCTTTAATCTTTTTGATTTATATATTCCTGCTGCGTTAAAACTGTGGACAAACACAACGCAATATTGCAATGGGTTTTTTTTTTTTTTTGTTTAATATAAAAGGCTTAACTTTTTTTCATAGGAATAGTCCTATGCATGTGGCCCCTGGACATGCTCTTGTGAGATCCACCCATTAGGTGTGTGTATATTGCAGTGTTTAAGTCACACTCAAACTCTGTTTTTAAGAATGGCAAAGCTGTTCCCAAAAGGAAGATGTGGAGCGCTGAGCAAGAAAAGGGCTCAAAGAGAGTCAAAGCAGAGGTGGCAGTAAAATCCACAAGCCCAGAAAATGAGAACCAGCCTGAAGGGATCACCCAAGAAGCTTATGAGTTTATGATCAAAGGTAACTAATCACATGTGTATAGTTCAGTGGTGTTGATTTGGTATGCATTTATTGCAAGTTGTGGGGGGGGGGTTTGAAGATGGTAATGGAAAGTTCTTTATAACTGTAATGAAGACAGTTTCTCTCCAGAAACTCCTGGCTGCTCATACTGGAAGGAGGTAGCAGAAGAGAGGCGGAAAGCCCTGTTCAGTGTTCTCCAGGAGAATGAAAAGGTGAGTTAATTACTAAAATGTGGTGGCTAATGTTTAGCCATCCTGCACCACCTCTCTTGACAGGGCTGATGAATCTGTCATGAGCCTTTTTAAGAGTGACCCCAGGTGCTACTGTGATTTCTTTAACTTATTTCACTTGTAATGCTCCTAATTTTAAATATGAACTTTAACTGATTTTAACCGAGATGATGCATTGTTTACTGGTCTGAATCCATTTCAAAATTAGTTGCACAAAGACATTGAAGCCAAAGATGAACAGATTGCTCAACTGAAGAACGAGAACGAAGAGTTGCAGGAGTTGGCGCAGCATGTACAACACATGGCCGACATGATTGAAGTATGAAATGGCGTCTAGAAATAGATACGGGAATATTGATGTACATGTCTATAGTGGTTGTGGACCTGCCCTTTTTAATTTTTTTTTTTTTTCTCAGAGATTAACTGGTAAAAGTCCAGACAATCTAGAGGAGCTGCGAGAGATGGCCTTTGATGCAGAGGATGAAGCGGAAGCATATGAAGATGAGGAAGAAGAGCAAAATGAAGAGAGCCAAGAAAGTGTGGATCTGGGCCCAGACGAGCACATCATGGTCCAATGTCAAGATAAGGATGATTCCACAACAGAAGAAAGCTGAAATTACTCCTTTAGAAAATATTGAACTGAAAAGAACTGAGACCAGTGGTTTTGGTCTGACGTGATTTTTATTTTTAGCTTATTTGCTTTGCGGAACTAACGTGCACCTTTTGTTTTAATACTATTTTAATTTCTGTAAATGAGCTTTATTTTCAGTACCCATAGTTATTGTGCATTTTCACTGCCAGTGTACATATGTAAAATTAAATGCAATGGAAAAACTCATTTTGTACAAGTGCACTTTTAATTTGGTCGTTTTGACCCCTTCTGCATTTCTGCTGTGGACCTAGAATTCAGTTTCCTCATGGAAAACATCTTGACTTGTGCTTTGCCTGAACCCTATAATGCTGAGTAGCTCCTGAGGGTAGTTGGAAGGCCAGCTGCCCCAGTCCAGGATTGCTAGTTGCTCCAGATTGATCTGAAGCTCCTTTGAATTCCTGAGGTGATTGATGATTTGAATGTTATTACAACAGAGGATGTTGAGTAGATAGCAGCTCCAGCGCTTTGCTGTAGTGGACACATTGCTGGCTGGAGCCATTAATTCCAGTAGGGTGTAATAGAGCCCAAGTGTTTGTGCCTTATTTTGGTTGGTAAAACGGAAGAAGCAGAGTCCACTGAGAGCCTCCAGTACTCTAATGATGTGATCATCTGAAAGCTTGGGTGTTCTCAGGAGCTCCACTATGTTTGGCATGTACTGTGCTGCTGTATGTTTTGCTTGTGCATAACTTCCTAGATGGTTTACAACAATTTCAGGATCAGCCAAGTGTTTTATCTTGTTAAATTTGACTTTAATCAGCTTTAGCTTCTTGAACCCTATTCTAGTGGGGGTGTTCTTGTGAGAACAAAGATGACCCATGTGTGACTGATTTTTATCTTTTTTATATTGCTTATGGTCAAATAATATGGGTTGTTCAATGGCCTTTAAAGACTAAGGTAGCTGATATATGCAATACAATTTCTTTTCTGGTAATAGCATGCACCCACAATTGCTGAAGTATGTGACAAGAACTTGCCAAATAAAACTAATTATGCATTCAGTAAATTTGGAAAAAAACAAGGGCGAGGTACTGTAAAACATATTAATGGCCAATATAGTAAAATCTCAAATACCTGTGTAACCTAGGATCCCAAGGTCATGAGCTGCATCCACTCTCTTTGTTATAGGCAGCTCTGTGTCCTGGACAATTTGACCAGCCATGCAGATCTTCTTCTGATGCTGAGTTCTGTGGTCTTGGTCCGCTTCTTCTACTTCATGGTAGAAATAAGACTTGATATTATTGTACAATGAGAATAGAAACCTAATCATACTGATACAATATCTTTTGTATGGTCAAGTTTCATTAATGGACTTTTTAAACTCCAACTGTCATAAATATTCAAACTTATACAAACATGCACAAGGCCTTTAATCTACTTTATTCCACGGGTCTGTTGAATGCTTGATGCTGATTGGTTGACGGATATTCTAAGGTGTGTAATTATTTTTCAAGTAAACACAGGGCTATGAAGTAGTTCCAGGTCTTGACCGCATAACGGTTCCATATCATTACGCCAAATTATTTCAGAGAGCCCTACGGGCTACCGCAGCAAAATAATTAAAACAAAGACATTAAGTACATCGGATAAAAATGACAATTTCAGTAATATCCTACATTTTAATTTCGATTGAAAAGCTCCCTCATTTCTCATTTTCAGTTTTAAAGTACTTTATTAGCATGATTGTGTTTACACACAGTATTGCCAAAGCATTAATGCACAAAACAGATGACAAGACAAAAACAGTAACGAATAAAAATATAATTAAAATTAGGTGCCAGGTAATAAAATAAAAACTATAATAACATACACTATATAAAATAAGCATTTAACAAGACATTATGAACATTAAAAGAAAACAAAAAAATACTGTGAACTACATTTAAGGCAGTAATTGGTTTCTGAGGGTGTGCATTTCAAAAATGAATTGAACACACACACCGTACATGCTACCACAGCAAAATAACCATATAAACAAATATATTGGTTAAAGTAAATCGGTTAAGAACGTCAAACAATGTCTATAATATCCTACATTTATTTCAATTTCAGTTGAAAACTCCCTCGTCTCCCCCGCTCGCGCTCTCTCTCTCACACACATAAACATTGAGACTCGTGTAGCGACCAACAAATAGAGCCGCATCCACAGATATATATATATATATATATATATAATATAGAACTGGATTGCTCATGACGTCATCTCAGTGAAGCCACTACGCCGCCATATTCCTATGCCCAAACATTCCAATGTCCTTATTGACTTAATAGGAAATCATCTCATTTCAGTAAACATTAGTCATTCAATCACCGATTTTATATATGAAATCTGCATGTACATCCCTACAACGTAAACGCCCCACACATGTAATTATTTATTTAAAGTCGGCAATTTTTCCTGTTTCTTGAAAGCCCGAGCGAGTTATACATATCTATATCAAACAGTATCCACCTCTAATAAACTTCATCAGCGAACAGATCAGCTGAATGTAAACAAGTTCTCTGAAACTGAGGTTAGATACAAACAGGCCTTTTTTTTAACTTATTTATTGTGATCATCGAAGTGTTTGTTCAGAGTTACTTGTTTTATGTTTTTATCAAAAAGTGCCATTTTCTCGCGGGCACTTGAATAAGAGCGCGCGCTCTCTCTGTCACACGCGCAGAGGACGCGCAGAGAGGGGGACATGCAAAGCAAAGTTGGTTACAGTTAAAGTGATACGCTAGATTTAAAAGGCAAACAAACACACATTTATGACATGTGTCCATGTATGACTACAGAGAGCACTTCAATATGAAAACAAGCAAATCCCGGGCATTTAAGGCAATTTAGAAATCCCGGTCTGACTTTTTTAAAGTTCCTTTCGGGGGTACGGACATATTGTCACCCTAAACTAGCAGATATTACAGATTTTCCTACTCACAATACAACTTGTGGACAGTTTTGCCGCTTCCTTTGGTGATTGTTGTGCTGCACCAGGTCAGGTAGATGCTCTGACATCTCGATCTTCGTCTATCTTATATATCCCTCGTAATGAACATTATCCATAACAAGATAATTAAACCTTAAACGTGATTGTCACGAGAAGGCGAAATGCAACTGTTGTATCCACAGGTCGGAGACTGTGAAACAGGAGTGTTTTTCTGTCTGTCTCTCCTTTTATCTATCTATCAGTCTATCTTTCTGTCTGACACTTTGTCTGTCGGTCTATCTGTCTGACTTTCTGTGTGTCTATCTGTCTATATGTCATTCTATCTGTCTATCTGCCTATCTGTCTGTTTGTCTTTCTGTTTATTTATCTGTTTGTCTGTCTGCCTATCTGCCAGTCTTTCTCACCTTTTATCTATCTGCTTATCAGTCTATCTTTCTGTCTGTCTGATTTTGTCTATCTTCCTATTTGTCTGTCTATCTGTCTGTCTCACCTTTTATCTATCTATTTATCTGTTTGCCTGTCTGACTATCTATCTGTCTGACTGTCTGTCTGTCTCACTTTTATCTATCTACTTATCAGTCTATCTATCTTTCTGTCTATCTGGATGTCTGTCTGACACTTTATCTGTCTATCTGTCTGTCTGACACTCTGTCTGTCTAGCGCTCCATCTGTCTGTCTGATGTTCTATCTATCTGTCTGTCTCACCTTTTATCTATCTTTCTGTTTGCCTGTCTGACGGTCTGTCTGACTATCTATCTGTCTGACAGTCTGTCTGTCTCACTTTTATCTATCTACTTATCAGTCTATCTTTCTATCTATCTGGATGTCTGTCTGACACTTTATCTGTCTGCCTGTCTGACACTCTATTTTTCTGTCTGTCTGACACTGTCTAACATTCCATCTGTCTGTCTGATGTTCTATCGATCTGTCTGTCTTTCTATTTATTTATTTATCTGTCTGTCTATCTGACTTTGTCTATTTGTCTTTCTGTCTGTCTTTCTGATGGTCTGTCTGACTATCTATTTTTCTGTCTGACAGTCTGTCTGACTGAATCAAGTCAGAATTGCATTTTAATTTCTTAGCACAGCTGTGTTGTGGCAATAACTGTAGAAACTATGGTATTTTGGCAGAAACATACTATTTACTATGGTAAATCTATGAAAAGGATGAAAAAACAGCTAAATATATCTGATAATTATGCAAAAATAAAATTTATTGCCACTTTCAGCAGACAAAGGAAATACAGTTAACAGTGAGTAAACATTATCAAAGTCATTATGACATCAAGTGAAATTGTGCATCTGCATTCATCCAAAATAGCAGTAGCTAAAACTATTGCAACAGCAAACTGTGTGTTCAATCCATCAGCATAGTCACAAAACCATAGTAATAGTTTTCCTATAAAGAAACATGGATTTACAATTCTAATGAGGTTTGTGACAACAATAAAATCCAGTTTCAATTTACATAGCTTCTTTCTGAGATGAATAAAGGCAATACATGTTAATTGTACCTTTTCATTTGATACCTCTGTGCAAAGAAAGAAATTCACTTGAGTGATCACCAATGCCAGGAGTTCAAACACTGTAACGATGGTAATTTGACAAATTTGCAAAGCAAGAGGAAAATATAGCCATAGCTAGAGTGAATATTTAGTGACTAAATACAGAAAACAGAAAAAAATAAAAACTGTTATTTTGAAATTCTTTTATAGATAATTCTGATAAATAGAAATGTCAAAACAGCGTTAAATATATTTGCCTTTGTATCATTATGGCTTTGGGACTTTGTGCAGTAGATGCCAGATAACACATTTGACATGTTAAGATACAATCTTACCATAATAGTTTAGTTGTGCTTTTGAGGCATATACTTCCAGTAGCTGCACTAAAATGTGCTCTTTTAATGAACAGATTTTAGCCCTACTTTGGTAAAATTCTTAGTGGTAGTAAAATGTTTATTGTGAAAACAGGTCACAATGACAATTCTTACAATGGGGCAATCTACAAAATTGCATTTTAATTCCTGCCATATATACTGAAATTCATATTTGCAAGCTTTTAATATCAACACTGTCTGTGTAAACGGCACAGAGCAAGGCAAATGTTCTGTTAGCAAAAAGCGTTCTCTCATTTCTCAAGACCATACACGTACTGAAAATATTTTTTTTAAATGTTTCCTCCTTGAACACAAATACTGTATAACTCTCACATGTAGAAATCTCAGAAAATACACTCAAAACATGATACTGATAAATAAAACCTCTTTCTATATGTAAAAAAAGAAATTGCTATCCGTTTTAACATTTCATGGGGAACAGCCCCTCAAGAATACCAAATTCTGATGCACCGTACTTATTCATATTGTGAACAGACCAAAAAGAAATTAGCCTGTTTAGTATATCTTTAATACAATCTGTTCTCTTATTATTATTTAAAAGAGCAAAATAAGGGAAAATATCAGCATCTTACGTTTATAACGAAGAGAAGTGAAAAAAATAAATAAAATAAATGATATTACTCGTTACAGTCACATGACTCAGTAGTACAGAGGTACAGAAGCAAGTTAGATCATAGAGCACAATATTTCCAGTCTTCATTTATGCACAAACCAAAATTCACAGTAATGCATCACCTTTTCTCTGACTGAATATAGCATAAAAAAGTGCATTTTCAGATACTCAGCAAGGGCCTAGTCTGTCCTCGAGCCCTTAGTTGTAAGATCCCATGTGCCCAGGCATTAGAACCATGTTAATGCAATAGATTCAATACTCGCCGGGGTGTCGTCCAGCAACCCTGCTTCCTCTGTCACAAGTGGCAGCTCACTGTATGCTCCTCACAGTTCCATTTATGGACATTTTTGTTCCTGACCAGTGAAAGGCAAGTGAGCAATCTATAAATCGGTGGTCCACTGTCCACAATGGCCATTCAGCAGTCCGTATGACCAGGGCTTGGAACAGTTCACTCAAATCTTTCCACATGGGCAGAAAAGTAACTCTGTCCAGGAAAAAATGCAAACAGATTCTCAGCGGAAGCTTCAAAACCGTCCATTATAATCCCTAGCTGTGCTATTTACGTTCCTCTGACAATGCAATTTACTGATATCTGCAAATGACTAATTGCTAGTAAACAATTAATCAAACACCCTTATTGTTAAATCAGCAACAATAACTTATGACCGCTGTGACAAGAACATTGTAAATGATAAATATCCTGTTTTGAAGAAAGTGGCTTCAGCTGGGATCTCATGATAAGGTCTGAATCGAAGGAGAAGCCCAAAGCCCTTTGTCACTTGTCCTTTTGCGAGTGGTTGTTTGTGTATTAATTAAATGTGCAGGGTCATGGGGTAATAACGGATTAATGATGTTGGGATTACAGAAGAAACGGGTTCCTGTGTGAAATTGATTTTCTAAAATGTAGTGGTAACAGCATTACCACGGCGAGTGCCCAGCCGCACCATCTCCCTCGGCACTGTGTCCAACTGCTCATATGCCAGTCGCCCCTCTTCACCTGAGAACAGAAACAAACACAAGCTCTGTAAGATACAGGACCTTTTAAAGATTCGGTGAATGTGGTTTTGTCAAGCAGGACCTGTTCCTGGATCAACATCCTTGTTAATCCTGGAACAACATTCCTATTAACCAAATTAGATTTTGGGGTTAGGTTTAGGGTTACTGTGAGAGTTAGGGTTAGGTGATTGTATACCATTCTTATTAACGTCTCATTTCCCTCAGGTTTATCCTGAGCACGGCTGCTGTATGCATTTTCCATTTCCCTTTTTGATTTGTAACTAGTAGCACCTAATAAACATGCAAAAAAAAAAAAAAATTTTTTTTTGCTGTTTCAGAAGGAAATTGGTACTTTAATTCACCAAAGTGGCATTCAACTGATCACAAAGTATAGTCAGGACATTACTGATGTAAAAAACAGCACCATCACTATTTGAAAAAAATAATTTTTGATCAAATCTAGACAGGCCCCATTTCCAGCAGCCATCACTCCAACACCTAATCTTTGAATTATCATGCTAAATTGCTAATTTGGTACTAGAAAATCACTTGCCATTATATCAAACACTGCTGAAAGCTATTTGGTTCATTAAATGAAGCTTAACATTGTCTTTGTGTTTGTATTTGAGTTGCCACAGTATGCAATAGACTGGCATGTCTTAAGGTCAATATTAGGTCACAAATGGCAAAAAAAACATTCTTCAAAGACAAAGGACAACTGGCTCTAACAAGGACAGGAAGAGATTTGGAAGGCCAGATGTACAACTAAACAAGAGGATAAGTACATCAGAGTCTCTAGTTTGAGAAATAGACGCCTCACATGTCCTCAGCTGACAGCTTCATTGAATTCTACCCGCTCAACACCAGTTTCATGTACAACAGTAAAGAGAAGACTCAGGGGTGCAGGCCTTATGGGAAGAAATGCAAAGAAAAGGCCACTTTTGAAACAGAAAAACAAAAAGAAAAGGTTAGAGTGGGCAAAGAAACACAGACATTGGACAACAGATAATTGGAAAAGAGTGTTATGGATCTTAGCCCCATTGAGCTTTTGTGGGATCAGCTGGACTGTAAGGTGTGTGAGAAGTGCCCAACAAGACAGCCACATCTATGGCAAGTGCTACAGGAAGCGTGGGGTGAAATGTCACCTGAGTATCTGGACAAACTGACAGCTAGAATATCAAAGATCTGCAAAGCCGTCATTGCTGCATGTGGAGGATTTTCTGATGAGAACTCTTTGAAGTAGTTTAAGAAAATTTAAAATTGTAATAGTAATTTTTCACTTTATTAATGTCCTGACTATACATTGTGATCAGCTGAATGACACTTAAGTACCAATTTCTTTCCATAAGAGCAAAATCTGTACATTATTCCAAACCTTTGGCCACCAGAGTACATATAGAGCAAATACTTTTTCTAAAAATTGATGTCCTCATATGTGGACAGCAGGACTACTTTGTGAAATTTTAAATGATACCAAGCTATAGAAAGTCAGATTTTATTTTATTTTTTTAATCAAATAGTTTATTATGTTTCCAGTAGTGTTGGTTATTCATGTTTTTGAGACGTTACAGACATCACAGTTGATTTTCTGTAAAGCTGCTTTAGAACTGTGTATTGGGAAAAGCACAAATAAAAAAACTATACAAATAAAAGTTATTTGACTTGATTTGACTTATGTTTCTATGTTTTTTCTACTTTAGCAAAAAAAAAAAAAAAATCTCAATGTTTTCTCTTTGCACTGTCAAACAAACAAGTGATAGCCAGTGCTGAAGCATTTTACCAATCAGAAATTTGCACAATTAATTCTGATACAAATTCCAATCACTGCCAACCATGTTAAAATAAAATGATACATTAAAAATTCAGAATCTATGTACTGATTATCATTGTCCTATATCTGCCAAACATGTTGAGTGATCCAAACATCATCTGCAGCATGAAACTGAACTTTTGGTCGGAGTGAATGCACTTAACTGCATAGAGAGCTACAGGATGTAGTGAATGACAACCTCCAGTGTGCTGTCTGTCTGCACTAGTCTCAGAACAGATCGAAACGCATGGTATTTTTATCCTGACTCCATATTAAGCCTTGGAAAATGCATGGTAAATATAGGATTTCTAATGAAAATCTAGTGCTATTGTACACGATAGTGTACATTGTGTTTAACAGTGTGGCGGTTCACGATAAATTGCTCAAATAAAAAAAAAATGGCATATCGGATGAAACTAGAGACTCTAATCTTTTAACTCAAACAGGTTTCAATGTAAAAACTTAGGTTTCTTATCAGATGCAGTTTTGTTGGCATTTCTGCCAAAGACAAACTGTGATCGGTGCCATGTTGTTTTGTCACATAACTCCGTGCATGTTTAAAACTTTACTGACAGCAGAGTCTTCTGAACAGATCAGTCGGTAAAAATAATTTAAATTATGTTTTGCGTACAGCGAAGCCAAAATACAACGTCCACGCATCTGTACGCGGGGTCGCACGATGTTATAGGTAGTTAATGGTTAGGGTTGGTTTAAGGAATAGCAATTAATGTTGTTTTCAGGGCTAATGCATTTACTTTAGAAATAAAAAAGGCCTTCAATATGTTCCGCCCCTAACTAATAGTTGGTGCAGTGCATGTATCATTTGTATTGGCTTAGACTGAATGTATTACCAAAAGTGAGGAGGGTTTCTATGGCAACCTGGTGGAGTTCTTCATCTGCTGAGTCACACAGTGACACAACAGCATCAATGCTCTCCACAGCCTAAAAAATATGTAGAAAGACAGAGAGGTTTTGCAACAGTCATATATACAATCACAGTCAAGTTGCATAATCAAGGTATTAAACTGACCTGCAGGCAGCTCAGAGCAGCACATGCAGCTCTTGGTGTGTGTAACCCTGCTTCTGATAAGGCTTGTGTGTAACAATTCAAAGCCTGTCAATAAACATACAGTAAACAAAGACACACATATAGACAAGATTAACTATTTTATCTCCTCCAGGTGTCCTCAAACAATTGTTTGAAGGTTTAGACATGCATTTTGTGCATACTGTTACAGTGAGGATTCAAATTAAAGCCAATTTTAGTGTCAGTGTGTCCAGTCATTCAACCAACATCAACATCCCACAATGGGCTGCACAGAGCCTTTCGAAAGGGTCCAACAAGACTGACCTTTGACCTGAAGGGTTTGTGTGAGGCAGCAGAGGACAGGAAGGCTGTAGCAGCCTTGCTCAGGTCAGGGTCATCAGAGGTCAGCAGTCCAGCAACAGCCCCCAGGGTTTGAGGGAGGGGCTGGAGAGAGGTGACGGACACGTCCTGTAGCTCCTTGAGAGCAAGCTCTGTATCGCCACAGCTGAGGGCCTCTGAAAACATGACTGGATTGGACACAAAAAATTATATTTAATAATAATTTTTGATAATATTCAATATACTTTATATTGTACAGGGCTGTGGAAAAGTATTTGCCCCATACTGATTTCTTCTGTTTTTGTGTATATCTCATACTAAATTGTTTCAAAAATTCAAACAAAATCTAACATAAAATAAAAGCAATCTGAGTAAGCACAAAATAAAGTTTTTAAATGATAATGTTATTTATTGAAGCAAAAAAGTTATCCAATACCAACTGGGCCTGTGTGAAAAAGTATTTGCCCACTTAGTTACTAAATCCCCAAATCTATGAAACTGCATTCATAATGGGGTTCAACTGGACTAGACACATCCAGGCCTGATTACTGCCAGCCCTGTTCAATCAAATCAACACCTTATTAAAACTTTTTCAGCAGCATGAAGTTGGTTAAAAGGTCTCACCCAGCAGCACACTATGCCAAGGTCGAATGAAATTCCAGAAATGATGAGGAAAAAGGTGATTGAAATACATCTGGGAAGGGTTACAAAGCTATTTCAAAGGTTCTGGCACTCCAAAGAACCACAGTAAGAGCCATTATCTCCAAATGGAGAAAACCTGGCACAATAGTGAACCTTCCCAGAAGTGGCCGACATTCCAAAATTCCTCCAATAGCACAGTGACGAATCATCCAGGAAATCACAAAAAAGCCAAGGACAACATCCATGGAACTGCAGGCCTCTCTCGCATCAATAAAGGTCACTGTTCATGTCTCCACTATCAGAAAGACACTGGCCAAAAATGCCATCCATGGAAGAGTGGTGAGGTGAAAACCACTGCTAACTCAGAAGAACATTAAGGCTGAATTTTGCCAAAACACACATTGATGATCCCCAAACCTTTTGGGAGAATGTTCTGTGGACTGATGAGTCGAAAGTGGAACTGTTACATCTGGCATAAATCAAACACAGAATTCCACAAAAAGAACATCATACCTACGGTCAAGCATGGTGGTGGTGGTGTGATAGTATGGGGATGCTTTGCTGCTTCAGGGCCAGGGCGACTTGCAATAATTGAGAGAAACATTAATTCTGCTCTCTACCAGAAAATCCTAAAGGAGAACTTCCGGTCATCAGTCCGTGAGTTGAAGTTCAAGCGCAACTGGATTATGCAGCAAGACAATGATCCAAAGCATAGGAGTAAGTCCACCTCTGAATGGCTCAAAAGAAGCAAAATTAAAGTTTTGGAGAGGCCTAGTCAAAGTCCTGACTTGAACCCGATTGAGATGCTGTGGCAGTTCATGCTTGAAAACCCTCCAATATGGCTGAACTAAAGCAGTTCTGCAAAGAAGAGTGGGCCAAAATTCCACCTCAGTATTCTGAAACACTGATCTCCAGTTATCTGAAGTGTTTGGTTGCAGTTGTTGCTGCTTAAGGTGGCACAACCAGCTATTAATTTTAAGGATGTAGTTAGTTTTTCAAATGCGTGATATAGGTGTTGATAACTTTTTTGCTTCAATAAAAAAAAAATATATATATATATATTTGAAAACTATTTTGTGTTTACTCAGGTTGTCTTTGTTTTATATTATATCTCGTTTGAAGATCTAAAACAATTTAGTATGAAAAATACACAAAAATAGAAGAAATCAGGATGGGGCAAATACTTTTTCACAGCACTGTATATACAGTGCATATAAAATAATGTATTTTCCTTTATGAAATTATAAGATATTTTATTATTAGGGCTGTCAACCGATTAACATTTTCAATCGAATTAATTAAATTATATGCTGATTAATTAATATTTGCAGAGAAAGGCCCCCTAAATAAAAATAATTTAATATACAGTATAATGATTAAATAATTTATATTATATATAATTCAGTTAGTTAAAATACATTTCATTATTGTGGGAGACGATTAAAGAATTGATTAGACAATACAAAAAGTGGCCTTAGAAGTCAATATATTGATTATTTTCATATCAGTGAACATAAGCCTATAACTGATCTACAGTTCACAGCAATTCAGTTTACAATTGACTGTTTGCTAAGACCCGCCTTAAAAGCATTTCTGACCAGTTCTCTCTAAGCAACTGTTGCCGTCTGCTATTTCTTTGACAAGCGTTTGCTTTTTTCCAACGAGAGTCTATGGGAGTAATGTGTGTTTGAGTAGTTTTAAGCGGAATTTTATAGAAATGATAAAAAAAAAAAAAAAAAAACCTTGTTGCTGGGTCACATGTAAAAATAATGACACAATTTGTTTTATTTTTTATGTTGTCTTCAAAAAAAGACATTCCCAAATGAACATCAGCAAGGACACCTACATTTGCTCCAAGTTAAATTAAAGCTAATAATTACTGTACAGAGAATGAGACTTCAACCGCTAGCGGTGAGCCATGTGTGGGACAGATACGGGCAAGCTGCTGTATCTCTTCACATAGCATGAAAACGCTCACTCGCTGTCATCTGAACCAGTGTCAGAAACAAAACCAAGTGAGATAGACTGAACTGCAGCCAGAGAAAATAACAGTTTTGAGATTTGAAACTTTAGCATCTATATATATATAGTGTCCAGTAATGCATTGGCAATGTACAGTGCATCCGGAAAGTATTCACAGCGCTTCACTTTTTCCACATTTTGTTATGTTACAGCCTTATTCCAAAATGGATTAAATTCATTATTTTCCTCAAAATTCTACAAACAATACCCCATAATGACAACGTGAAAGAAGTTTCTTTGAAATCTTTACAAATTTATTAAAAATAATGGGGTATTGTTTGTAGAATTGAGGAAAATAATGAATTTAATCCATTTTGGAATAAGGCTGTAACATAACAAAATGTGGAAAAAGTGAAGCGCTGTGAATACTTTCCGGATGCACTGTACAGTTAAGTTTCTCTTGCCAATAAAAGTTTTTATAAATTGAATCTGCCCATTTGATCCTATTATTAAAAAAGTCCACTGGAAAATGGCAGAAGATTTTGCCCAACTTTTAATTACAGCATATTCATTGATTTTATGGCATGTAAACATGTGTCTAATTAACTCTATCTGCAAACAATTTAAAATGTTTATATTAAATAATTAACATACAGTTGTGCTCAAAAGTTTGCATACCCTGGCAGAAATTATGAAATTTTGGCATTGATTTTGAAAATCAATCAAAAGACCTGTGTAACAAGGTAATGGAACTTTATAAAGATGGAAAAGGATATAAAAAGATATCCAAAGCCTTGAAAGTGCCAGTCAGTACTGTTCAATCACTTATTAAGAAGTGGAAAATTTGGGGATCTCTTGATACCAAGCCAAGGTCAGGTGGTCCAAGAAAGATTTCAGCCACAACTGCCAGAAGAATTGTTCGGGATACAAAGAAAAACCCACAGGTAACCTCAGGAGAAATACAGGCTGCTCTGGAAAAAGACGGTGTGGTTGTTTCAAGGAGCACAATACTTGGTGACCCCTCTCCAAACATAGCGCTATTGGTTGTGAACATAAAGCTCTATTTTGGTCTCATCACTCCAAATTACAGTGTGCCAGAAGCTGTGAGGCATGTCAAGGTGTAACCGGGCTTATTGTAACCGGGCTTTTTTGTGGCATTGGGTTCTTTCTTGCAACTCGACCATGCAGCTCATTTTTGTTCAAGTATCGTCGTATTGTGCTCCTTGAAACAACCACACTGTCTTTTTCCAGAGCAGCCTGTATTTCTCCTGAGGTTACCTGTGGGTTTTTCTTCTTATCTCGAACAATTCTTCTGGCAGTTGTGGCTGAAATCTTTCTTGGTCTACCTGACCTTGTCTTGATATCAAGAGATCCCCGAATTTTCCACTTCTTAATAAGTGATTGAACAGTACTGACTGGCATTTTCAAGGCTTTTGATATCTTTTTATATCCTTTTCCATCTTTATAAAGTTCCATTACCTTGTTACACAGGTCTTTTGACAGTTCTTTTCTGCTCCCCATGGCTCAGTATCATGCCTGCTCAGTGCATCCACATGAGAGCTAACAAACACATTGACTATTTATACACAGACACTAATTGCAATTTAAAAAGCCACAGGTGTGGGAAATTAAACTTTAATTGCCATTTAAACCTGTGTGTGTCACCTTGTGTGTCTGTAACAAGGCCAAACATTCAAGGGTATGTAAACTTTTGATCAGGGCCATTTGGGTGATTTCTGTTATCATTATGATTTAAAAAGGAGCCAAACAACTATATGATAATAAATGGCTTCATATGATCACTATCCTTAAATAACATTTCACTATCCAAAATTTCACAATTTCTGCCAGGGTTTGCAAACTTTTGAGCACAACTGTAAATGATGAATAACCAATTTCTTGCAAGTTCTTTGAAACAAAGTATAAAATAAATATATTTATGATTATATTTGAATGTTTGTTTTAATGTACCATGTACCATGATTAATCGTGATTAATCACAAAAAACTGCGATTAGTTAGTTTAAATTTTATAATCAATTCACAGCCCTATAATTTATATAAAAATTATATTAATTATCTATAAAGCCAAGACTCCTGCCAACACATAAAATTAAAAAAAAGTCTCACCCTCTTTGGCTAAATCCAGCAGGTGTTGCTCCATGTCTGTGATATTGTGTTCAACGGTGTAGCTATGAAACTGAAACACGGTGAGCACATCCTGTGCCAGAGAGGATGGTGATGGACACGGGGATGAGGCCAGCTCTCTCCTGACCACCATCTCATTCACCACCATCCTTATCACTGCATATACACACAGACTGATGAATATAAATGGGACTACCACAATCAAACCACAATAATTAGTATTTAAACAGACAGAATTTATCTCATTCAGCAAACACACAAGGCCCAATGAAGCATTTGGACACTTAAGCCAAATACAACATACTTAACTATGTATGAATGTCGTTCCATTAGATAACAAAATATCAAACTAAGTGGCATCAGCAAACCAATAATGCTAGAGTTTTTGTGAATAACTTCACTTTATTTATACATTTTTGCCATTGCTTTGTCATACTTCTCCTAAGGCGCTTATTTATTAATCTATCCTACTTGGATTGATATTTTGTTCTAATGATATCTTATGCAATTAAATGCAAATATTTGTAAGTGTGGCTAAAGTATCCAAATACATTTTGAGGCCACTATTTATTATATCTACATATACAGTAAGGGCAATACCGAGGTTACAATGCAGAAGTCATAGGCTCTACCTGAATCAGGTGAATGAGGGAGAATCTCTTGCAGTGGTAAGGCAAAGCTGAGATGCATTTGTTTAAATACACGGTCCAGTGTAGTATGGAACATGCCACCACTGCAGTCAGACCACAGAGACATCAGCGCTGGCTGCTCTGCTAATCCAGGCAGCACTGTTTAACAAACCAAGAGATGTAGGAGCATTTACAGAGGGCTTTAATGTTATAATATGTTATAATGCCTTCATATGTTTAAGCATAATCACACATAATGTAACACTAAAAAATTTACCAAAATATTTTTTGTACATGTACCACCACAGAACTCTTTTTTTGGAAGTTACTGTGATCTTTTCGACAAGAATAAGCTTAAATTGGCATATTCTTAAAAAAAAATATGTCAAAATGGAGTTAAAGCTGTTAAAACATAGCATCAAAATGTGATAACGATGTGTCTAACAAGCATATACTATGATGTACTAACCATCAGATGCCATGGTAAAGCAGCCCGATCTGTCAAAGTTTTTCTCACTGAGCTCCTCCAATAGGACTGTTTGCGTTGCTAGTTTGTGCAGGTACACCTTATGCTGCGATGGGCTTCCTCCTGAGTCCAACAACTATAACAAACACAGAGAATCTTTAGCATGTTATTGCATAAACACACAATTATACTTGTTTTTGTTGTTGTTGTTGTGCTGTACAAAACTGTTGCTGTTGTGACCATGTTCACTGATACAAACAAAGAAAACCACATATTACAGAGTCTGAGATAAAAAGAGGAGGGAGGAAAGGAAGATGTAAATATAAAGCAGCACCTGAATTAGATGATTGCAGTATTGTAGATGAATAACGATAGCCACATCTAGGTTCTCATTTCCTGTGGTGAGAGGCAAGGGACTGCCAGCCACACTGTTCCCCACACCGGTGTCCTCTGTCAGGGCTTCACTCAGGTGGCCTCTTGCTTCTGGATGCTGGCCTGGCCTACTGGACATGAAAGATATTCAGTCACCACCAGAGGGCACTATATGCCAAATGTAGAAGTACAGTACATTCCAGAATTATTTAAACTGGCCTTCACAATGTTGTCCATCCTTCAAACCAAACAATCATGTACTTAAAGGGATAGTTCACTGAAAAATGTAAATTCTCCCATCATTTACTCACCCTCAAGCCATCTCAGATGTGTATGTCTTTCTTCTGCAGAACACAAACAAAGATTTTTAGAAGAATATTTAAGCTCTGTAAATCCATACAATGCAAGTGAATGGTGACCAAAACTTTGAAGCTCCAAAAAGCAGATAAAGGCAGCATAAGATTATCCATAAGACTCTAGAAGTTTAATCAATGGTGACCAGAACTTTGAAGCTCCAAAAAGCACATAAAGATAACATAAAAGTAATCCATATGACTCCTGTGGTTTAATCCATGTCTTCTAAAGTGATCCAATAGATTCTGAGTGAGAACAGACCAATACAAAACTACATTTTCAATATAAATTTTGACATCAGTAGTCTCCTTGGTGAATCATGATTTCAAGCTCGATTACACTTCCTATAGCACAATCTAGCGCTCTGCGCTTGCGTCAAGCGATAGGAAGTGTAATCGAGCTTGAAATCATGATCATGTCTAGAGACTGCAATGGCAAGATGTACAGTAAAAAAAAGTTTACATTTTGTTCTGTTCTCACCCAAAACAAATTGGATCACTTCAGAAGACATGGATTAAACCACAGTAGTCGTATGGATTGCATTTATGTTACCTTTATGTGCTTTTTGGAGCTTCACAGTTCTGGTCACCATTCACTTGCATTGTATGGACCTACAGAGCTGAGATATTCTTCTAAAAATCTTTGTTTGTGTTCTGCAGAAGAAAGACAGTCATACACATCTGTGATGGCCTGAGGGTGAGTAAATGATGAGAGAATTTAAATTTTTGGGTGAACTATCCCTTTAAAGTTATCTGATGGAGGACACCAAGTGGAAAAACAGTAGGTCAATAAACGGTGTACAATTAAACCTACCCGATTCTCTCTGACTCCATGTCAAAGAAGACAGATCGTGAGAGGGTGCCAGCATCATCTCCTGTGTCATCGTCATCAAAGTCGGAGGTGTTGAGGAAGTCAAAGCTTTCAAGAGCGCTTTCCACAGTCAAACTGAGACTTGATGAACGACTCCTATGTGCAGGCACCCGACACTGAGAAGAGACAAACAACCTTCATACCCTGTCCATACACAGCATCAAATTCTAAGTTTCCATCTAAATGGTGCTGGTGCCAATCTAGACGGCTTTGATGATTATAATGGGATCAATCTAGTTTTAATGTGATCTAGTTTTTTTAGCGTCAGTCTAGCCAGACCAAGTTTTTCTGGAAGAAAATGCATTTTTACACTACGATTGCTGAAGTTGAATTCAAATCTAAATTTGATTGTCATCAGTCATCCTGCGCCCACTAGTTTACGTTTGCACTGTGTTCTGTTGTTCTTTCAAAGTACCTTCGTCAAGTACCACTAGAAGTTTATCATAACGGAATATATGTAATCAACACCAGTTCACCTCCATTTTGTATTTACATAAATCACAAACAATAGATAAGGTTCCCAATGTCATGGAAAACCTGGCAATGCCATGGAATTTCAAAATGTAGTTAACAAAATCTTAAAAAGTCAAGGACATTTCTATAGTGAATGTACATTTTTCTTATTATGCTCTGCTTTAAAATATTTCACCACCTAAATATTGCTCTTGGTTAGAGCTTTTGTAGAGTACAACTTGTTAAGCAGGAACCTTCTTTCGAATAGGTTCTTTTCAGTTAAAGGGATAGTTCATCCAAAAATGAAAATTCTCTCATCATTTACTCACCCTCATGCCATCCCAGATGTGTATGACTTTCTTTTTTCAGATGAACACAAGCAAAGATTTTTAGAAGAATATTTCAGCTCTGTAGGTCCATACAATGCAAGTGAATTGTGACCAGAACTTTGAAAGTCTAAAAAACACATAAATGCAGGATAGAAGTAATCCATGTGACTCCAGTGGTTAAATACATGTGTTCAGAAGCTATATAAGTGTGGGTGAGAAACAGATCAATATTAAAGTCCTTTTTAAAAGGACTTATAGGCCAGTAGGTGGCAATATGCACAGAAAATGTGAATTTGAAAGTGAAAGTGGAGATTAATAGTAAAAAGGACTTATTGATCTGTGATATTGATCTGTTTCTCACCCACACCTATCATATCACTTCAGAAGACATGGATTAAACCACTGGAGTCCTATGGATTATTGTTATGCTGCCTTTATATGCTTTTTTTACCTTCAAGTTCTGGTCACCATACACTTGAATTGTATGGACCTACAGAGCTGAGATATTCTTCTAAAAATCTTTGTTTGTGTTCTGCAGAAGAAAGAAAGTCATACACATCTGGGATGGCATGAGGGTGAGTAAATGATGAGAGAATTTTCATTTTTGGGTGAACTATTTTTTTGATTGGTCAAAATGGTTTACAAATCGGTCTGAATCAAAATTATTTTTAAATATCATTTTCTAGAAATCACAAATGACTAGAAAAGTCATTGAAATTCTTTGATCAAAAGCGTGGGAACCCTGCGTAGATGATCCAAACCCCAACCCCCCTTTTCGATCTGACATTAGTGCGGTTACTAGGTGTGCACCTGAGTTTAGATTACAACTTTCAAACTAATCAAAAAAATTAACCTGGGTCCTCACCAAAACTTTAGTGTCAAAGCAACATTAGTCAGACTGTATAAAAAACTGCAACTGGAAAAAAGTAAGGAAGACAACTTAAAACTTGCTCATAGACATTGAAATGAAGAAAAAACAGGGATGCCACAATCAAATGTACTTACCTTGAGCAGGTCTTCAAGTCTCATAACCTCCTGCTCCAAGTCTTGTAGCTCTCCACAGCGCTGGCCCAAGCTCTCCAGCTGCAGTAGCAGGGATTGAATGGCCTCCTCCAGGCTGCTCTCCAGGAATGCCCTGCTGCCCTCTCCCTCCCAGCTCAGAGTTCCAGCCTCAGGTAGCATGTCAGACGAGGTCAGCCTCCTCACCAGCTGCTTCGTCAGACTGCCTTCTTCCCCATCCAGCTCCACGGGCTTCAGCTCCAAGTCTTCATCAGGCACACTGGGCTCCAGGAACACCACATCCTCTGGTCCCACTGCAGAAAGCTGACTCTCAGAGCACAGAGAGCGGGCCTCGGAGCCTGTGCTGGACCCCTGGCCCTCAACCAGATCCCACTCCAGGTCTGGTTCACTAGCACTGGCCACACTTGCTCTCACACTGCAACTCTCTTCTGCTTCCTCACCCCCCTCTTCCTCAGAGGAGGGGCTCGGCTCAGAGGGCGGGTCCGTCTCAGGGGGCGTGACTGTGATCTCAGGGTTTAATTGGATGGGGACGGAGCTTGAGGTGGAGGTGTCTGAGAATGTGAAAGACAGGCGTTTGCACTCGGCAACACCGCAACCTTCGTTCTCATAGACGTCATCAGGTAAAGTGGACTATGTGAAGATAAGTGAAAGAACAAGATAAAGGAGAGTAAAAATTGTCTCTCTCATGTACTATATTTCTATAATTACTATTGTTTCTATGATTTCAGTGGTCTAAAGATGTGTGCAACATTTCTAGTCCTAAAGATTTCACAACAACACACTGAAGAGCAAGAAAGGATTTAAAGACCTCATGAAATGATTCGATGAATGCAGTATTATTTCCTCTGTTGACATATTTTTTTTCAAACAGGAAGCTGTTTATTTTTTATTTTTAAGTTTATTTTTGAGGAGTATGCTAGCATATAGATGACCTCAAAGCTAATACACATGGACTAAAAGCCACAAAACTCCAAATTTGATTTTACGGGGTCTCTACATAGCTAACGTTATAGTAGAAAAAACGTATGTGTACAGATTTGGCTATATTTGTGAGGGCCAAATGTGTAAATTTTGACAAAGATATTTTGATGAAGACATGATGTGAATATATCTGTACACAGGTGCAGCGCATGTGTCAGATGCAAGGAAGTGTAATCAAGCTTCAAATCTGGATTGCAAGCCTAGGAGACTGCAGATGGTAAGATTTATAGTGAAAAAGGAGTTACATTTTGGTCTGTTCTCACCCAAAACCAATCGTATCGCTTCAGTAGACATGGATTAAACCACTTGAGTCATATGGATTACCTTTATGCTGCCTTTATGTGCTTTTTGGAGCTTGAAAGTTTTGAACCCTATTGACTTGCATCGTATGGGTATATTTACCGTACATAATTTCTCCATCAAAATATGTTTGTTTGTGTTCCGCTGAAGAAAGAAAATCATGCAAGTTTGAGACGGGTGAGTAAATGATGAGAGAATAACATTTTTTGAGTGAACTGTCCCTTTAAATCTAATAATGTCAACAGGTTTTGCTTTAGTGCTAGGTTAAAATAAATATCATTATGAAAAGTATTGTCTAGTCTAATTCCTCTTTAATATAGTGACATCAACATATGTGTGTGTGTGAGAAGAAATGGGTGTGGAAGCGGTTGAGTAATGTGACAAACCATAGAGCACAACATGCAAGCAAGACAATTAGGCAACATTTAAAGACACACACACACACACACACACACGTTCACTCAGAATGGTAGGGTACACAGTGACCTAACTCACATAGACTTCCAAACTGGACCTTGAACGAGGTCTCAGCGCTGCCAGATCGCCAAAAGAGCGACTGCGTCTCAGTTTCTCTATGAGAGTCTCTCTGAGTGTGTGCAAGAACGAGAGCCGCTGACCCTCCCACTGCCGAGGCTGCCACTTCTTTCACATCAACACACAAAGCCACATATAGCAGCCACGATGGACATGGTGGCAGGGGGTGGTTACAATTAGACACAACAGTGTGGATTAGGCACAAGCATTTACACGCAAGCTGCAAGCAAATTGAAACACAGTGAATCCAGAACAGCTACTCTGGAGTCAACTGGGTTAGGGTTGGATTAGTACTCAGGTGTTAGGGTGGGGAATGTGTGCAATTTGTCAGTGACAGTGTGTTAGGTTCCAACACTTGATTTCAAAACATCATTTTATCATTGAAACCAAAAAAAACCTTTTGGGGCCATTTTACATGTGACTTAAAGGAATATTCTGGGTTCAATACAAACTGAGCACAATCGACAGCATTTGTGGCATTATGTTGATTACCACAAAAAATCTTTTCGACTCAAAAGCAAAAATCTAAGTTACAGTGAGACACTTACAATGGAGGTGAATTGGACCAGTTTTTGGAGGGTTTAAAGGCAGAAATGCAAAGCTTATAATTTGATCAGAGCACTTACATTGTGGGGGCCTGGGTAGCTCAGCGAGTATTGACGCTGACTACCACCCCTGAAGTCTCAAGTTCGAATCCAGGACGTGCTGAGTGACTTCAGCCAGGTCTCCTAAGCAACCAAATTTGGCCGGTTGCTAGGGAGGGTAGAGTCACATGGGGTAACCTTCTCGTGGTCGCGATCAGTGGTTCTCACTCTCAATGGGGTGCGTGGTAATTTGTGCATGGATCGCGGAGAGTAGCATGAGCCTCCACATGCGGAGTCTCCGCGGTGTCATGCACAGCGAGCCACATGATAAGATGTTGACTGTCTCAGAAGTGGAGGCAACTGAGACTTGTCCTCCGCCACCCAGATTGAGGTGAGTAACCGCGCCACCACGAGGACCTACTAAGTAGTGGGAATTGGGTATTCCAAATTGGGAGAAAAGGGGATAAAATAAAAAATAAAACAAAAAAAGAGCAGTTACATTAATTCTTCTGTTAAAACTCATGTTTTATTTAAGCTGTAAAGTTGTTTAAATCATTGCTTTTACTGAAGTTTTAGGGTTTACGGCGGTATTTGGATATAACTTTAAACATAAAAGGTTAGTAAGTGATTTTATCACACTAAAATCATGTTTACATGTATATTGTATACGTCTTGTGGCTATACTTTTGAAACAGAAAGAAAGAAAAAAAAGAAAAGGAGGGACAAGTTGAAATTAATTTTTGTGGTATCAACATTGTGCCAAAATGCTGTCGATTGAACTTAACTTGTATTGAACCTGGAATATTCCTTTAAGTATATGTGAAATTGGCTGCAGTGTTTGTAGGTCCTCTAGTGGGTATTGGGCCTTCTAAATGCCAAATGTGTTTTTACAAATAGAGCTGATTGGTCCAGTAAGTTAACAAAAGCTGTCTTCTACTCTGGAAAAGAACTGGACTTTGTAAATGGGCACTCACAAAGAAAGAGTTGTCCTGGAAAGTGGGTGTCTCAGGTGTGCCTTGGCTGTACACAGACACTCGTCTCTGCAGGGCGGTGGCTTTGCTCACATTTCCTGAGGAGAGGGTCAGATCCTCCACATCAAATGGACTGCAAGAACAAGACAGACATATGTTCATGTACACCATTAAACCTATAACATTATTATAAAGAAAGAAAAATGTGTATTAAAGTATGTGAAGTTGCCATTAAAAAGTATTCGAGTCAGTAATTCAGCATCATTTCCTTGACTATCCAACAGAGGGCAGCATACATCATCACTTCAATCAACTGTGGCGAAACTGGCTGAAACGCCACAATTCTTATCTCATTTTAATACATAGCGTCACTTACAACCAGACGACCTCCAGGTTAAGTTTAATGGTTCCCAGGTCATTGACGTCTACAGCAACCACCTGAGGCATAGCGGTGAACAGGTCCTTGGTTTCACAGATCACACTACCCACTAGGATATGAGTGGCCAACCCCTTCAACTCTGTCACCTAATAGAAAAATAAATGTATTATGTATTACCTTCTTCACGCTTTTTTTTTTTTTTCTGTCATCAAGGATGTACCCAAATATTTAAGATTGGAAGGGACCAAGTGTGAAAGTTAAGAAAAAGTAGCATTGGAACACATTTGTGTAAGTAAAGTAGACACTGTGTGGTGACTGAACTCCAGCCCACCTTGATGTTGAAGAGGTCTGTAATGAGGGGCATAAAGATCATCTCCTCTCCATCCCAACTCTGTTTGGAGTTTGCTTCGATCTTCCCCTTCAGTTTCCATCTTTGTCTGCCATATCTCATAAAAATCTGCCAGGAAGAGAGAAATAGACAAAAATAAAGAGAGAGGAGGGAAGTAAGTGTGTTTTAGGCAGTGAAATATTAAAGAGTTAGAAAAACAAACAAACAAACAAACAAACAGAACAAACTCAATTATTATGTCACAGCAGTGAAAGAGGGAATTTCAGTTTTGGTTTGATACAGACTTCTATTTAATTGGTTTAGGTGGGTGTACACACTTGTGGAAGAGAAAATGTTGCTATTTTTCACATTTAGTTATTTGGTTGAAGAGCGATGCATTAATTTGACTTTATTATTGAAAAAAGTTCAAGTTTTGAATGAAGCTTTGGATCAAACAGCCAGACTTCCCAAACAACTCACCTCATACTGATCACCGGGACAAAGCCTGGCAAAGCCAGCCAATCCTAAGATGGGAATCACAGGGGGAAAAGGTGGAGTTTGTTAATGAAATCCAATGAAATCCAAGTTTTTATAGTTTTAACTAGGGCTGTCGATTTAATTAGTTAATTTAGTGTGATTAATTATATGAAAATTAACGCAATTAACCATACCCTCAACCTGTATGTAAATTGCGTAAAAAGGAATGTTCCTACTATCAGCAGGATTTAAACTTGATGCACCACCTTGATGCAGTATGGGGCAGTCAGCGCTCCAGCTTTCCACAGATGCACTGTTGTATCCGACAGCTGGACTGTGCTTGCATCTCAAGACAAATTTGTCAAAGTTTCAAAATACGTTTAACTTTGCACATCGTCCTAAAAACATAGCACTTAGAACTAGAGGCGCTGAAAACTTGAGACGCGACACAACCAAAGTGAGAAGCTCCAAAAGTGTCCGACTGATGAATAAGTACATAAACCAACAATTTGAAAATAGTGGACATACTGTATGTAGGCCAATAATAGGGTTATGTTCAATGATATGGAAATAAAAAAAACTATCTTTTGACTTTTGAAGACCCCTTTTGTACTGTATAAATCAGTGTTTCCCAAACTTTTTTGCCATAAGTACCCCCACAGCACTATGAGTTAGGCTCAATTACCTGTCATTGACACAAATCCAAAGATATGTATCAAAGGCTAAATATCATTTAACGTTACCATGAATTTTGTCATAGGAAGTTTCTGGTTGTGATGTTTATTCACCAACAAAAACAAAAAGTTTATTGTGTACATGCATGATTTGTACTATTTACAAGTATTTACATTGATATGTGGAACCAGTACAAAAATGGTACTGTCTCTTTAAGACTACTGGCTGTTCTGCGTTTTGTTTTGTTAGTGCATATTAATGCATGTCTTCTTTATTAGAATATTTTTTTTTTGTTTTGATCAAAATCTGACAGTGAAGAACAGAAAGGATATTAAAAGAGACACTGTCAGTAGCTTTGTTTCCATCAACGATTTTGTATGCGCATTTTGGGATATTGAATAAAAACTGCTGGATGGAAACACCAAGATGCAAATAAAATCTCCAAAATGTGCATAAACAATTTATACACTTGCTTGAGGTGGATACATTTTTTATTTGATAAGATGAAATGCACATAAACTATGATAGAAACACATTTACCGAATAAACTACAGAATTTATGACTGGACTAACCAGCCAATCATCACATCCGAATTGTTGCATCCTGAAATAACAGTGTCCTGACAATCCAAAGCCTGCATAGAGTTTGCAGAGCAAATAAGTCGAATACAAACTTGAACTGTGCCAAAGAGCAGGTTTATTGACATAAGGATGGATAAACGCACACATAGTTCTCCCAGAACTGTGTGTCACGCTGTCGCTACCAGACATGAGACAATTTTTTTTACAGTGTTTTGTCTGTGTTCTAAACTGCAAGTATTTTAGTAATAAAAGAGTCACAGTGGCTTCAATTTCTCGGCTTTGTTCTTTTGAACACATGGGATGGAAACGTGGCTTTATTTGCACATTGTTTTTGCGGTTTTATGGTTTTTCCGCATAAAATAAATTTGCAACTTGGATGGAAACATAGCTAATGACAACTGGATTTATGGATCTAATCTTTGAACACCCATTAAACGAAACAAGTCAAACCAAACTCTCAACACGCAGTGAAAGGATCTCGATGTTAAACTTTGCATATTAAAAGACTGATTGTGGGATTTTAAGAATATATACTGAGATCTTTGGGAAATCTATATTTTTATGCATCCTTATTATTTTTTTTTTAAATCATAAAGATTAAACATAGCAAAATCCAATTCTTTTCGCATACCCCCGGTTGGAAATCACTGGTCTAAATGCTTTACTTGTTTGCTGTCACAATATATGTATATGATGTAATGTATTTAAATAGATTATAATATTTATTATATCTTTATCATTATTTTTTATATTATATTCTGAATTACCTTTATTTGGGGGCCTTTAGCAGTAAATATTGATATGTGATTAATTTGATTATTTAATCGGCACATCATATAATTCATTCCATTAAGAATTTGAATTGATTGACAGCCCTAGTTTTTACACAACTGGACCAAACATCATACCAAAGAGGATTCATAAAGAAACCCAGTACCTTTCATTTTGATATGAAACTCTCCCAGCAGGTTCTCCAGCTCGCCCTCAAAAGTACTCATGTTCTGAGAAGAAGGGAACAGACATTCATAAGCTAAATAAACATTACTTCATCTTCAAACTCTGAAGACGTGAGGACAATCCCAGGAATTCAGAAGATATATTCATATTCTGCTACTGTGTGAATGTAGCCAAAAAGAAACTGGTATATTGACAGATGATAGTGTACCTCTGTATACTCTTTATATCTGCGGTTGACCTCAGCCAGGCTCTCACGTGTGCCTTTAGTGGAGGGTGAAGCAGTGAAGGCCTGTTTCATCTTACTGGCCCCATCACGCAACCGCCTTTGAATACAAAACCCCTCATACAGCTCATCAACCTGTGAAAACATCAATAAACACACACACACACACAGTATTGGCACAGGGAACTCTATTACTCAAAAGCAGTACTGCTCATGTATACACATGGCAACTTTTGAAGTCTAAAGCGCTAGCATACATTATTACAGAACTCCGGGGTGCCCCATTCAGCACAGAAACACAACTTTTATAATCTACTGTAACATTCAGCAGTACAATGGAGCGGAATACTGTACAGAGTGTTGAGAAATGAATTTGAACACTTCAAAAGCGAATGCACAATGATGTGGCTCAATGGCCCTCAGGACAAGCGTTTATGCCATACTTCTGTGATGGACGAGCAGCTCAGAGCCACAGCCTTTATCATGGAAATGCACATTTAGCACATTCGCAACTCACTGAACACTGGGCGGCTCAAATTAGCTATGCAAATCCTATCAATGGTGGAGACAGAAAGAGAGAGAGAGAGAGAGAGAGAGAGAGCTCTCCAACCAAAAACACAGAGAGCCACACAAAGCTGAAACCAGACAAAATTATTGTGAAGCACTAAGGGATTATAAAAATACAACATGCCACAAAAAGCAACAACATCTAAACCACATTCTTAATGAAACTGAAGACTCAATTAATGATAATCAGTTCTGGGAAAAATGGAGCCGTCTGAATAAACAACACAGCCAGGACATAGCCATACAAAACTGAGAATTATGGAAAGGCTATTTTAAAAACTTTTTCAAAAGAAATTTCTCCAGAAAATCTCACACCTGACCAGAAAAAACATGCAAAATAAGATGAGTCAATTGGAATCTACAATAAAAAATAACCAAAACCCTTTAGACTATCAGATTAGCAGAGAAGAATTGACAGATGCACTTAAGAAGCTAAAATCCAGAAAGGCATGTGGTTTAGACAATTTAGAACAGAAATGCTGAAGTAGAGCCCTACAGTAATGCAGGAGGCCTTGTTAAAACTGTTGAATCTGGTTCTGCAAACTGGCTACTTTCCTGACACCTGGAGTATGGACTTAATACACCCATTATATAAGAGTGGAGACAAATTCGACCCCAATAACAACTGAGGCATTTGTGTGAGCAGTAATCTGGGAAAGACTTTCTGTTGTATCCTGAACGCCTGGATACAGGCCTTCCTTACCAAGCACAATGTCTTGAGTAAGAGTCAGATTGGATTCCTACCAAACCACCGCACCACCAACCACATTAACATGCTACACACGATAGTCAACCAGCATGTTTATCAAAAAAGCATAGGCAAAATGTATGCATTTGATTCCATTTGGCATGATGGTCTATATTATAAAATTTTACAATCCGGCATTGGGGGTAAAATACACAACACTATCAAACCTATGTATTCGGACAACAGGTGCAGAGTTAAAATTGGCAATAAAAGAACAGAATTCTTCAATCAAGTGAGAGGAGTGAGACAGGGCTGCAGTTTGAGTCCAACTCTGTTCAACTTTTACATTAATGAGTTAGCAGTGCTTCTGGAACAATCTGCAACACCTGGTCTTACTCTAAATAATTCTGAAGTTAAATTTCTTCTCTATGCAGATGATCTGGTGATGTCAGCTACTGCAAAAGAGCTACAGCAGCACCTGGACCTGCTGGAGAACTACTGTCAGAACTGGGCCCTGACAGTCAATTTGAAAAAAACTAAAATTATGATCTTCCAGAAAAATGCCAGATTGCAGGAAACCAGATACACATTCACTCTGGGAAACACTGCAATAGAACACACCCTACACAATGACTACTCCGGTCTAAACATCAGTGCTTCAGGGGGTTTTGATCTGGCAGTGAATGCACTAAAAGAGAAAGCTAGAAGAGCATTCTATGCGATTAAGGGCAAATTTACCCAAACAGACATTCCTGTAACAATTTGGAGTAAAACCTTTGATAGTATTGTTATGCCTATTGCTCCGTATGGATGTGAGGTTTGGGGTCCACTCTGTCTGGCAGATTACTCTAGAAGGGACAAACACCCCACAGAATCCCTGCATGCAGAATTCTGTAGAAACATTCTAAGAGTTCAGAAGAGGAACACCTAATAATGCATGCCGAACTAGGCAGATACCCCCTAATTATACATATTGAAAAACGATCCCTCAAATTCTGGACACACCTAAATTCAAGTTCCCCTAACACACTGTAACATGAAGCCCTTAAAACCCAAGAGTTGAAGTCTAAAACCAGTCCCCTTTGTCAGCTGGCTCTGAAACTCACAAACCCACTAACAACTAACAAACACCAGTTTCAGACCAGCACTGCTGAACAAAACCAAATCAGAATAAACCAAATCAAACTGGAATGTTGTCGGACCCTAAACAGAACGTATAATCTGGCACAATATCTCCACACTGCAAGACATCCAAAACAGAGACGGATCCTCACCAAATCACAGTCTGGCCATAGACAAAGGGAAACACAGACAAACATGGCTTACAAAGGAAGAAAGAGTCTGTGCTCACTGAGACACTGGTAAGGTCGAGACAGACACAGAGGTGAGAGAAGAAATACTTTGACAAACTCTCGAACCTCATGCCACAGTCTTCGAGTTTAGCAGACACAGATCAAATACAAGTGTAACTGGGGGAGGACAATCATGCATCAGTTGCAGCAAAATTCATTTTTGAAGTGCACACTGTCAGAAATCAATCACTGCCTTAATGTACTTCAGTCACAGTATTATTTTTTTATGTTCATAATGTCTTGTTAAATACTTATTTATTTTATATTGTATATTGTTATTATAGTTTTTATTTTATTCATTACATGGCACCTTATTTTAATTCTATTTTTATTGTTATTTGTTACTGTTTTATTATTATTTTTGTCTTGTCATCTGTTTTGTGTATTAATGCTTTGGCAATATTGTATGTAAACACAATAATGCTAATAAAGTACTTTAAAATTGAAAAAACAATTATTATTTTTTGATAGATCAGAGTGGAAGAAAGATGGAGACTGCAGCTAAATGAGAGAAACAGCAGTGACTTTAGGTTATGATGTGTTTCCTGCACCAATAAAATATATTTTAGCAGAGTTGTGAGGAGACACTTACCGCATGCAAATAATTACCATATGCGAACAAATCGCTCATTTGTTGCAACTTTTTTTAATAAATCAATCAAACCGACTGGCGAATCAGACTGAATCAGTTACAGGAGATATTGGTCTGAATCATGGACTGAAAAACTCAATTCTTCACTGAATCAGTTTGGGTGACTTAGGACCCGTTCATACTGAATGCATTCTTGTGCTAAAAAAAAAAAAAGGCTAGACACAGCACCACGAGTAGAGCAGAAAGCAGGTGTCTCACAAAAGTTTTTAACAGATGAAATACTTTTTAACTTGGCATCTAAAACCATGGCGCTCCTGCGCGAGATGCTGAAAAAACTGCAAGCCGCGACAGAAACATTTTTTCAATAGGAAACTATTTTTAAAAATGTGCTTAGGGGGAGAGGGTGAGAAATGGGACAATCTAACCCAATTTGTGTGTGTGGATTGGGTATATTATCTGTGTATATGATGGATGTGAATGTGTGTATTATGATGTGTGGGGGTAGTTCATGATAAATGGCATTAGATAATGAGTGTGTGTGTACATACCTAGTGTTAGTTTGGGGTCAAATCTGTCCCCTAAAGTGAGCTAAATCTGACAAAACCTCCCTTTGGGGACAATCGTGGACATCCTCAATTAGAAAATCAATTGGAAAATATTTAATAAATAAAGCAAATACTTTTACTCTTAAAACTTACAGGAGTTGGGTTAGGGTTACACCATGTTCACTAATCCGTTTAAGTTTGAAAACTCAGCCGTGAGCTTACTAATATTATCGTTTCCAAAGTATGTGGTTATGGAGAGCGTTTTCAAAAGTCACAGTTTTTTCAGTGGAGAAAAACGCTGTTATATTGTGAATGAGAAGCATAAATGTAGCAAAATCAAGGCATTTTCAAATGAAAAAGTATTAGTGTGGATGTGGCCTTATAGTCTAGACTACAACAGCATTTTAGTGCCACGTTAAAATAAAACAAAAAAATCTAAGATTTCGGGAATAAAATCTAAACATAACGAGATTAAAGTAATAATTTTTTGAGAATAAGGTCATGTAAGGTTTAGGGAATTTTCTCATAATAGGCCTTTTACGAGAATAAAGTGGAAATGTTTTGAGAATGAAGTCGTAACATTACAAGATTAAAGTAGTAAAATGTTGGGAATAAAGTCATAATATTTAGTGTATAATCTCATTATTGACCTTTCACGACAATAAAGTCATACATTTTTGAGAATAAAGTTGTAATATTTCGAGATTAAAGTAGTAATATTTTGAGAATAAAGACAAATTTACGAGAATTTGTAGAATTATGAGATTGAAGTAAACATTATGAGATTAAAGTAGTAATATTTTAACATTTTGAAGCAAGCAGCACATGCAGATTACATATTTATATTATAAATTATTATATTATATATTACATAATTAAATCGCAGTATTTTGCAGTTTAATAACCACACTAGGACAGATCGCAATTTTTATTTGATTAATTGTGCATTCAAACATTAATTTTCATTCCAAATATATAAAATTCCTTGAAATTTCAAATTTTATAGCTAATGCCGGATTTTCAGATTCTATCCATGTTTTCCACATCATAGAAATCAAAGGACCCTACACATGGCAGCCACGGTATAAGCGGACTCCGATAGTTGAATTATTACAAACTAATTCACATCCCGAGGTGTTAAGGCCGCATCACCATGCTACCACCTCGGGTTGTAAAAAATAAAATAAAAATTGCAGTCCCATCATTGTCATTGTCTAAAGTTTAAATTACAACTCAAATGTTTTTGTAGTTAACACAACAGCAATGTTGGAACAAAAAATCCTATTTTGTACTATATCAATACTTAACCTATTTAGTCGGAGCAAAGCAGAGATTATAGCAGATGAGCAGAGAATTTACATGACAGGGCTTCATTCATTATGGTCAGCCGCTGATGTTGTTTCCCAATTCACAGCCTCCGGCAGTGACACAACGAAACAAATTTGTGTATTTGCCATCTATCCCAAGTCCTGATTGTTACCATGTTTTTGAACATGTAACAAAATTATTGTCAAACAGATTCATTATACTAAAATATTTTCAAGGACAATTAATTTTTTTCCAGGACATTTTGGCATTTTTCAAATTTTCCATGACTTTTCCACAACTGGAAAACTGCATTGCAAAATTCCAGGTCTTCCCGGTTTTCCAGGATGCATGGGAACCCTGACAAAGTCGTAATATTTTGAGATTAATGTCAAAATTACAAGAATTGATAGAATTATGAGACTGAAGTCATATTATTACGAGATTAAAGAAGTAATATTTGTAAATTTAAAAATCTTAATGTTTAGGTATTAATCTAATTACTGGCCTTTTACGAGAATAAAGTAGTAATATTTTGAGAATAAAGTCAAAATTATGAGAATTTATAGAATTATGAGATTGAAGTCATAGCATTACAAGATTAAAGTAGTCCTATTATGAGAATAAGGTAGTAGATTACAGTATTTAATTCCAATTAGCTTTTCTTTAAAAAAATAGAAGACTAGGTATTTTCAAATTTGTAAGTTTGTAAAAGTGTGTGTGTGTGTGTGTGTGTGTGTGTGTGTGCGTGTGGTTTATTAGGCATCTGCCTAAAGGGTGTCGTGACATGTCAAGTGCAGCTTGCTAGTGAGCTATTGCATGTAGGGGTGCCTGCATTTCCTCTCCCTTATCTCCTCCCGCTGGCCACACCAGCCGGTGTTCAGGAAGCAGAGTGTGTACATCTTCCTTGGTCAGTATACAGCCTCTCCCTCACCAAGACTCCTATGCCTCCTTGCGGCAAACCACGTTAACTGGGGTTTTGCGACCAACGCAATCAGCGTTAACGATGCTTCAGCTTCAGGGCTCTCCTGTCCCATTTGCAATAGAGTGTGTGGCTCTAGGATCGGCCTCCACGGCCACATGAAATGGCACCAGCATCAACCTAGCTGACAACTTCACCCAAATCCCTTCCTACTCCTTTGAAGCCAGCGTCATCATCGGGCACGATTGACAAGCAAGAGTGTGTGTGTGTGTGTGTGTGTGTGTGTGTGTGTGTGTGTGTGTGAAGAGAGTGTCTGGACGGTGGTCCTGTGGGTTTAATTACATTGGGAGGAAAGACCCCACCCAAGTCTGGAGAACTTTTACCACACACATGCACACACTCACCAATCGCAACCCTGTTATGGTACAACAGCTGCTTGTTTATTTGGCTCCATTAAATTCTCTTGTCGGACTCCTCTCATCTGCCATAGCAGCAAAGCAGCATGGGAAATGAATCACCATGACCGCCCCAAGCCTGCTCCATTCTGTCAGACGAGTGCGGTCTGATGCGTACATTTTTATAAGCTGCATTTGGACAATAAATTAGCCCAAGGAAAAACAAATTTTCACTAAGCTCTAGCTATCATCTAGTCTGCATTTAAAGTGTCTAGTGTCTGCATTTAAAGGGGTCATATCATACATATTTTTATCATTTCATTTTTTTTTTTTAATTATTTTTTTTTTGCAGAGGTTCACTTACAATGTTAGTCATTTTTTTTTTAGTTTGTTATGACCATTTACCACTTTATCTTTGATTCTTAAGTGAGTTGCACACCGGACGAGAACTGCCACATGGGCGTCAAGTCACAGGTAGGACAAAGTAGGGTATCGCACATAGAATATGCCAGTCGAGTGTAAAGAGCTTGCAGTTCAAAAGTTAAATATGAAGGTTTCTGCACTTAAAAAAATGTGATCTTGATGAGTTTGCAAGTTGGTAAAAGATTAGAAATGGCAAAGTTTATTATGCAATTTCTCTATATGTAGCCTTGAATAGGCTTTATTGAAGCTGTCAAACCATAAAAACACATACTTGTTACTGAAAATGCATTGTGTAGGCTATATGAAAGTTACATATTCACAATGCATCTTCTAGCCATGGCTAAAGTAAATAATCTAGGTCCCATGATAATGATCTGGGTCAAATTTAATGGAAAACTATTTAAGGGGAAGCCCCCGATGTTGTAGCAGGGCTTTATCAATGGACACCGAATGGCAGTGCCAGTGTGCGTACATTCATTGAAAACAATGGTTTCGAATTTGAGGTAAATTTCAAGTCTGCAGTGTAGTTACTCATAATCAGTAGGTGACATATAAATATGTTAATGCTGAGGGGTTTCTGATGTCAGAAAACCAAGAAGCCCTTTAAAATTTCAACATTTATGTCATGTAGAAATGTGTTGTTGTGTTATTCACAGGGCACTCACACAATTTTCCTCAGACCAATCCTCAATGTCTTCCCAAATTTACCAAAGACATGCATGAAATGAGTCCAAACAGGAGTGACTCGTGACTAACAGGATAATGGGCCGCTCAGGTTAGCCGTTGGTGTCAGTATGGTGTTTGTCAGAGCTTTGTGTTTGTTTGAACAGAATTTATTGAGCTTTTTGATACAGACATAGCAGAAAAAAAGTATTGAGCCATTACAATCCACTTTTCATAAGCTGACACTGTGCCAGACTTGTACTGCCTCAGTTAAATATTCATGTCCATTCAATGGCTGATTTCTATCTCATCTGCTGCAACCACAGCAACTGTTCTCAGAGGCAGAGCTTAGGGTGACAGAAACAGACAGCCCTGCAGTGACTGAACAGGATGCCCACTTCTACTGATGAAAATACTATGACCTCAAGAAGTATTTGGACACTTCAGCCACACTTAACAATGTATGGATTTTATTACATAGATTTAAAAATATCAATACCATTTGGAGCCAATGTAGACTGGCAGAGAGGCTGGCAAACCAGTCAAGATGTTAGCTTCTCCATCCTTAGTAGAAAATAAGTCATGGGGAAAGTGCAGGAATTGAGGAAGAAAAGTGCGTGACACTATATTAATGTTGTGTTTGGAAAGATGATGCATTTGGTGTGTACTGAATGACATACACCCAAATACACATTCCTGCAAACAGTCAATCCCACTGGGAGTGTTTTTGATCTACTTTTAGTTGACAGCAGAGGTCCAAGGCCCGACTCAACCAACCCATGCATACTTGTGAACAGCTGTTTGGCAGCACTCTGTCCATCGCAAGCGTGGGGGTTTTGATTAGACCTACTGAGTCAAATAACAAGCCAAGAGTATGCAGTTGGCCCATATAATAAAAAAACAATAAAAAAAAGACATACATGGCATATTAGTGGTGCGTGCTAAGCATGCATCACTAGTATTATTGCTCATACTTAGGGACAGGGATTTAAACAAACCCCTTGTCACTCACTATTTGTGCTACAAATGGACACCAGAAAGCCGTTAATTGCAAGAATGCTGCTTGAGATTTGAAATCACGAAACCACGAACATGCATCGTGTTCACAGCTTTCCCTTTACCACATACTGCACAGAAGGCTCGGTGAGTAAGCAGCTTTCTCCACAGCAATGTAATTTGCCTGTGAAGCTTGTGTAAATAAGAAACATCGGCTCCGAGAAAGATCTCGCTATTTTATTTTCTGTTGCTTTGGTTTATTTCAAGATATTCCAGAGTTGTTGCTGTGTTGTTTCCTTAACTTTCTATCGTGAATCTATCAGCGGAACTGCACTACAATAGTGGGCTTTCCATCTTATGTCAAACTCCATTGTACTTGAGCGCATATACGTGAACATGAGGGACAGTTGATATTTTTCCACTGGTGTGTATAAATGGGTATATCTTATTCAGTACGTGCTTTTCCCACTCCCAGAAATGTTGAATTCTTTCCGTTGTGTAGACTCGTTGATAAAATGTAGGGGTCTATCATATGATAGATAGTTATCTGGTCTGTTCCATGCACATGCGCACTCTTCCAAAACCTGTAAGAACACCGCTTATGTGTTTGCATAGCCACATAAGCCATGTTTCTCTGGGAGAAACCTGGGTGTGTTAAACCGCTTTTTCTTAATCCCTTAAACGGCGTAAGGGAAACGGCGTTCTCGTTTACATGATGTTTCAGAAGTCCCTTTTCTGCAAAAACCCTGGAATAAACCCGTAAACACATGTGAACAGGGTCAATGATACCTAAAATCATGTGGCTTGTTGAGAAGAGGGGTCCCAGTACATTTCTTAGGGCTCAGACTATTTTTGCCTGATAGATAATAAGAGGGCATAAACATCCCACAGACTTAAATTGAAGGAGGGACCCCAAGCCATTCTGTATCTAAGAACCAGAATATCATAAGAGAGCCTTTTTGGGCCAGTGAGCAACCACCAGAACTCCTTAGCAATCCCCTGCAAAGCCACAAGCAACCAGCCAAAACACTCTTAGCATTTTGGTGACAAACAAGACTCATATTTACTGCAAGATGGGGATATTTTAAAAAGACAACTAAATAATCTGGCTGGTGAAAAATCCTCTTAAATTATGGGCATTTATCAGCTGTGATCAGAGTATTTAGCCCCTCTACTATAAAATAAAAGGGGGGGCAACGGCCCAATTAAACAGATTAAAACCTCCAGTTCACCCAAATTTCTTCGGAGACTAAAGCCAGATCAAAGAGCATGGGGTAGAAGAGAAAAGATGCCCACTAATTCACACCTCCTCCAACACAAAACACTTCTGACAATGACAGTACAGATATCGGACTGTAGGCTGAGGCCTACGAGTCAGTATTTCTATAGGTGTTTGTTTAGTCTCCCATAAGGTCATAAGTTCAGATTGAGGGTTTGTTGGGTTAGACTGAATTCTTTGGCAAGATTGAACCTGTCAATACTGCCCTTCCTCTGAGAAGACACCTGCTCAACCTGTTGAAAAACTTCCTGTTGGCATTGCTCAACTTCCTGTGGGAAGAAGGGTTGCGATGACAAGGTTGTTAAAAGAGAAAGCCACTGCAGAGAGTCTGTAGCCCAGCTGACAATGCCAATCTATAGCAGAGTCATAAAACAATGATCGAATCTTTGACATTGGTTTTCCTATACCCATCACTGGCCACTTTATCCACAGCACTTACAGGGATCAATGCGCTCAGATATCAGTCTGCTGAGTCAAAACCGATGGGTTTCATTCCTGTATTCAGTACCTTCATTCTTCTAGCCATTAACAACAACATAAACAAGGGTGGCCAACAACTCAGAGGACTTTGATGTGTATAAAGGGTTGCTCAGAGCAGATTATAATGAGATAATTGATGAGGATGGAAGTCTGCTGGATGCAGCGTTGTTCACGTGAAAACTTGTTGCGTTCAGTTTAACATTGGAATTAGCACTGTTTTTGCTTTTGCCGTTAGGTTTAAGTGTTAATGAACTTCTTTAACTGGCGAAGAAGGCAGATTTTTATAAGAAATTAACTTACATTTTGGGCTGTTTCTTACCAAAATGTTTATGCCACTTCTGGGTTCTTTTTAACCCTTAAACTGAGCCACTGTCAACTGCCATTGTATTGAAATCAGCAAATGGGACATCCTTGAAAATCCCTTCTTCTGTGTTCCGCAGAAGAAAGAAAGTCATATGGGTTGGGGTGAACTATTCCTTTAACATGAACTTTGCCTCTCTCACACGGTTTCACCAAAATCATAAAGAAAATGCTTTGCCCCCTCCTAATTAGACATGCTCACGCTCATTAACACCTTGGATTTAGCCATCAGAGATTTGTTTGTCACTCAAGAGGATTGCTTTGACCTAGATCCGGTGCCAATCATAAACAGCGTAAAACACAGGGGAAAACAAAACACTCCTCCAAATTACAGCAAGTCCGACACAAAATGTTATTTATAACCGCAAAGACCGTAAACAGAAAAATAATAATTCGATTGTCTCTCCAAGATCTGTACGCTATGAGACAGTTCAAAGTGTTCCTGTGGGCTGGCTGAATGTGGGGCTAATTTCAAGTGTGTAAGGCTAATATGAGCTATGAATTGCTCTTCAACAGCCTCAAAGCTGCCATCGTCAGGTTGCCATGGCTACTTTGAGACTAGATGTGCTGCCGAGTTGCCAATCAGCATTGTAGTTTGTTGCAGACACCCACCTGTATGCCACTAAAACACACTGCAGAGGAAAAGGACACAGCAGGACTCCAAAGAGTGGAGAATGCCAGACCAGGGGACTCGAAATGAGTCAGGACATTTATTGGAAACACAGAGCGCCCCTGTCCTTAGAAAACACTAACCCTCTCACCATAGCACACTGTAACTGCAATTTCAAAGAGTGAACTAGTCTTACCTTTTCTAATCTATAAAAACAAACTCATATATACGCCATGGCTCCAAACGGTATTTGGACACTTGTCATGAATGATGAATGCATGAAAAATGCATTAAAGTCATTGCATTATATAGAAAATATCAAAGCAAGGTCATTTTACTGGAAGTATGAAGTCAGATGCCCTCAACTTCACACTGCTGAGAAAAACACAGGTGTAGTTCATCACATTAACTATATACATGTTCCTCAAAAAAGTGACTTGTCTTACTTTGTATTACTTTAGAACAGTATATCTATTGCCAGAGTTGGGAAATAACAGAATACATGTAACAGAATTACGTATTTAAAATACTAAATATTAGTTACTGTATTTCACTACAGTTACCATTTATATCGTTAGTAATTAGAATACAGTTACGTTCAAAAAGTATTTTGATTACTGAAGAGATTACTTTGCATTTTATTGTCATTTGTTAATATTTAGTCTATTCAGGTGGAAAAAATGTATCCATATGAATGATGCGATCTGAGGAGATTTTGAACAGCGGTGAAACACTTTCTTATGATTTGTTTCATTCATACGAGTGCTTTCACAGGTTGGATATGACATCGAGGAACTTTCCCTTGGGAGCTTAACAGAGGAGCTACATCGTGTTTCTACAGCTTAACAAAAAACATTTAGAAACGCTTTGAAAGATGAAACATAAATCCAATAAATACACGATTACATTGTCAATGTTTTTTATGCGGTTAGGGTATTGCTAACCAATGTAGCCTTTAACATCGTATTAAAAGCTACAAATAATATATTTTCTGCCTCATTCTATGAACAGAATTCACATACGATCGGAAAAGGATGTTGTTGAGGACACTATGTGGGGTTTTGAAGTTTGGAGCCCCAAAAATAGTTAACCTGTAAATTGTAAAATAAACATTTGGCTTTATGCTAAGCTAAAGTGCTATTTCTTGCCGTTACATGCATCTGTTACCAGGCATGATTATATTTTATAATGAATTTTATGAAGAAAATTCATGTTAGAGCATAACTGTTTTCTCTAGTAAGACAGGGCAAAGATGCACTGCAAAACTTTTATTCTTAATAAGAATTTTAACATTGTTATCCTGTAAAAATATCTAAAAATCCTTAAAACAAGAAAAATGTACTTGAGTAGCCAAACTGCATAACATTTTTTTTGTGAGAGTTATGCTTGAAAAAGTGTTTGTGCTATCGTCCATCATTTGGTTTGATATTTTTATTTAATGCAATAATAATCCTACCTTTTTAAGTTTTAATGTCAAAATACTTTTTGGGACCAATGTAATACATACATATACATAAAAGAAAAAGACGTAAATCCACTCTTCACCTTACTGATGTGGAACTCCAGTCGTCGCATGTATCTCTCTATAGTCTTAATTTGCTGTTGGAAAGAAGACAAAAAAAGATGAAAATGAAAAGACATACGTTATTCACACAGGGATCAATCAGGGACTGACACCAGCAGAAATCAGAATGTCGCAATAACGGATCACTGCTGCAGGAATGCAGCACATCATTAATGCAAAGCTGCTTACGTTTCCTGGTGCACATTTCTGTTTTCAAAGTTCTAAAACAGGTTAAGACAGGTTAACTTAGATGGGTTAAGAAGGCCTTAGTGTGTTTAAGGACCCTACCTTGTCCAGATCATACAGCACACCCTGAAGAAGAAAACAGATACATAAAATCAGTGGAAATGCAAGGAAATACCATTTTATAATTTTAAAACACAACTCTGCTGAAACAATCAGCATATTTTGTGTTTTGGATGTTGGTCCCCTGCTTGGGTTGCCAATCGTCCCTTATAATACAGAATTGATCTGTATTTAAGAGAACAAAACTGTGTTTTGTATTGAATCCATATGGGACACACCTTGTATTTTAGTGTCTTATACCCAAACAGCTGAGTACGCTGAATCAGTTTTACATACAAGTGTCAATGTTAAAAATTACAGACTGCAATGGAAATCAAATCAAGAAAGATTTTTTTTTTTTGGCTGTTGCTACATCAAATACATTTCATCACTTAATTCTGTCAACTTTACACTGACAGTGTAGCATTTCATTTTTGTTTACAATGTGGTCAATCGTCACCTGCCAGCAATGGTTTACTTAATTGTCAAATGGAAAAAGTGGTATAAAGAATTGGAGAGTGTCCCTTATTTTCCATAAACTAAAACATGAGAGTGTCCCTTATTTTACTCTGAGGATGTTGGCAACCCTATGTGCTAGTGTCCCCATTAGGCTAGTTAGCTAGCTTAAGACTTCCTTGGTCAACCAGCTCCACAGGGGGATCATGCTGGTTGACCAGCTAGAGTACAATCAAACCAGCATAGAATAGCCTAGACCAACATGGAAATTAACACTGGTCTAAGCTGATCTTTTCAGCAGAGCATATCCACCATTTTCCTGAACGTGGAAGACTCATACCTGAAGCCTGTTTTCGTTTTCCGATCTCTCAGTGTATTTTCACTCGCATCTTAAAAGATATTTAAATGTTTTGCGTATTAAATTTGTATAAATGGCCAAAAAGGCATTTGGCTCCATCGTGTCAACACTTACAGTCACGATGGATACACTGTAAACCCTAATGTTGTCATTACTGGAAAAATCAAGTTGTCTTAATTAGGTAAACATTTCAAATATCTATGTTCATTGAACTTATTTTTCTTTAAAAAAAAAACAACAAAAAAAACATAGACTTAAAGGAAACATATGGGGCATTTAAATGGTTGTTATTAAGAATTCATAGAGGTTTTAGCTATTTTGTAGTATTATTTATGTTGTTTTTTTGCAAATACTTGTTTTGTGTGATGTCACCATTAGAGTGATTGTGTCCCCTTTGATCAAGTTGGGGCCTGTTAACACTATCTCAGTTCTCCTTGTGCATGTGCAACTAAGGTACAGGTGTCTATGCATTTCTGTGGAGAAATACGTTTATTTAATGACTGACTTAGAATCACTTAGAATCTTCTTTATTTAAGCGGTTTTATTGTATGACCTAAATTTGAGTCCATTCAATTAAAATTATTAAGTACAAACAACAACATTTAAATAGCAAATATGAGTAAAGCTCTTGCATCTTGTTACCTTAACTTAAATAGTTAAGTTCATTTTATATGATCACCAAGTTTAGTGAACTTAATTACACAAGTTTTGGAGACACCATTACACAATTCAACTGAGTGAACAAGTTTACTCACTCAATTGAGTAAAGTCAGTGTTTTCAGTGTGTCTTTTGACAGTGCTTCACCCCTCAACGTTTAAAGAATAGGTAGATGACACCAAGCAATGGCCAGCGGTTCATTACCTTGATGTCTTAAACTACTTCTAGGTGACAGCTAACAACTGCACAAGTTGAGTCTGAACTCATTTTTACTGCAACTAACACTTAAAATGGATGTTGTTCTCCATCTTGACTGCTCGCTTCAGTAGTTTTTACATTGCTTTTTATGGAGACCGGAACCAGAAAACAGTCTAGCAGCAATCAGAATCATCATAGCAGTGCCCAGTAGTTGGTCAGGAAAACTGTGGCTAACGGTAATGCTGGGTGAAGATGTCATATCCTGTCTCACCAGTCTGGAGTTTCTCTTCATATCCTTCATGAGGGAAGTGAGTTTATCCAGCTCTGTTTGATGCACCTCCAGATACTCACTGACAGAAAGAAAACATGAAAAAGTATGACGTCAGTGGTGAACAATGACTGAACACAAAGATTTTATAACAGCTAGCCTGAACAACATTGATTCATCCAAAATGTGTGTACGACTGCGTGGGGAGGTGAGAGAAAATCTATGGAGAAAAGTCCAGACGGAGAAATGTGAGTCAGAGGAGACTCACTCCAGGCCTTGTTTGAGGGCTCCGTAAAGTTCTTCCACTCTTTTGGGCTGCGGCTCTCGTGAGCTGCTGCTGGACTTGTGCCCGGACAGATGGGACTTCCTTGGCTTTGAGATGGGCTTCTTCTGCACTGCTGAGTTCCCCATGAAGGAGTTACACCTGGAAACACATAAATGTAAGCAATCCATTTACTTCAAAGCATTCGCTTGGAATCTCTATATACAGTACCTGTCAAAATTTGGACACACTTGACTGAATTTTTTCTCATGTCTCATAAATACCTTTTGATTGATGCTTAAATGATTGAAATTAATTTTGTAGAATTTTTTTTTTTTTTTATTTAATCAAGAAGCTGAAATCGCGGGGTCTGGGTAGCTCAGCGAGTATTGACGCTGACTACCACCCCTGGAGTCACGAGTTCGAATAAGCAACCAAATTGGCCCGGTTGCTAGGGAGTGTAGAGACACATGGGGTAACCTCCTCGTGGTTGCTATAATGTGTGGTTCTCGCTCTCGGTGGGGCATGTGGTGAGTTGTGTGTGGATGCCGCAGAGAATAGCGTGGGCCTCCACAAGCGCTACGTCTCCGCGGTAACGCGCTCAACAAGCCACGTGATAAAATGCGCGGACAATTTGTCCACCACCACCACGAGGACTTAGAGCGCATTTGGAATTGGGCATTCCAAACTGGGGAGAAAAGGGGAGAAAAAAAGAAGAAGCTAAAATCACTAAATATGGCATCTGTAGTCCCACCCTACTGGGGTGGGTAAAAATACTGATTTTCTGATGCATCGCAATCTTTATTTGAAAGATCTCTTTATCGATCCTAAAATCCCAAGATCGATTTTTTTACTCTGTGTGCAACCCTCCACTACAATGAGAGGAAATTGCTTTCATTTGCAACCAAATTTCACACTATGCAACTAAAATGTTTATTGGCAACTGGCCGGTAAATGTTTACATTTCACTCAACAGTAATTGTGTAGTATAGTGGTGAAGCATTAATCAGAGAGATCCTTTCACTGCATGTTGAGAGTAAAGGTTTGGTTTCTGTGTGTCTAAAGACGAGATGCACACACCCACTTTTGTCATTGAATGATGTCTCTATTAATACCCTTTCTGTTCTTTACAGTCAGTTGTTGATCAGAAACAACAAAAAATTTATATTTAATGCTAATCACGCATAGTAGGGATGAGATAAAGCCATTCGAGTCCTCTCTGGTATGTGCTCATTTACAGATGCTTTTTACAAAAATGACGGTTTTCTTATAAAGACAGTACCATTTTTTAGCACGTGTTCAACAAATGAATGCACACATATACTTGTGAATAGTACAAATTATGTATTTAAACAGTAAAATGTAACAAAAAAATAAAAAATGCAATATAACATCATATTTATTGATTGAAAACATGGATTTGTTCATCTTTAAAAAGCTTAAATGTGACAAAAATGATGAAAAATTAATCAAATATATTTAGTAAAATTAACATTTTCTTAATATGCCTAGTTAGAAGGGACCCTGTATAATTAACAGCATTAGCTGGGAGATCAATTATTTCATATGTAAGCAAAAGGGACATTATAACTGAAATACACCCATATGAATCGATATTGAATCAAATTGAAGAGCTTGTGAATCGGAATCGAATCCGGAGATCTGTATTAATACCCAGCCCTATGCCCTAGAGTTAAAAGAACCAATCACCTTTCTAGATAGAGACATCGCCTGTCTGTTTACTCGAGAATGTGAATGCGTGTTAGCTGAAGAAGTTGTATTTGAGCTACAGAACGAAAATGTATTACACCATTGCTGTCAGATTTAATTGCTGATTTTAAATATGAAATTTGAACATTTGAATCTTGACCAAATGTTTTACAGATTGATGTCTATCCCCATTCAAGTAGATAGAAGCTGTATTTGCATGACTGAAAATAGCTGCCCAGGAGTGTTGTGAATATGGCCACCAAGTGACTTGCCTTAAAGGGACTTTAGGTTTATTACTATACATGATGCTGTCGGCTAGTAGTCTATGTTGGCATTTTAGTGCCCTTAATGCTTGTCTATGCAATATGCATGCAAATAATCGAATGAAGTTGCTAAAGCTTCAATGATTCCTATCATAATGTCAGTTAAAACCACAAAACATCAGATAGGGATGGAGCTTGTAGTTCTCCATTCTTCCTCAATGCTCTTGACATTTAAGTCAAAAGGCAGGGTGCTTATTAGCCTAGTTCTGATGTGACAGTGCTCCTACATCTAATAATATCCCACATTCCTGTTTCTTAATGACACAATGGCAGTTGGTTACTCGACATGTCTGAACATGTTGCATGCATGCACATGCAGGCAAAAAGAGCATTGGATGTTTTGCTGCAGTAAATCTAGGCCATTGTGTAGAATGAGCACATGTTGTTGCCTAAGGGTCATCCACTCGCGATGCACTCCGTCATGCTGAGATAAGCCAGCGTGCACTGCACAAACACACACACACACACACACACACATGTTGGTGCGGCTATCCTTATGAGGATTCTCCACAGACATAATGATTTTTATACTGTATGAACTATAGATTCTATCCCCTTACCCTAACCCTACCCCTAAACCTAACCCTCAAAAAAACATTGTTTAGTATTTTTTTTTTTTAAGCGATTTGAATTATGGGGACACTAGAAATGTCCTCATAAACCACATTTATAGAATAATACCCTTGTAACTACCCGTTTGTATCCTAAACAATTTCCTCGTAAATCATCCAAACCCGCCCACACACACACACACACACACACACACACACACACACACACACACACACACACACACACACACACACACACACACACACACACACACACACTCTTTAATGCTATTACTGCAACCACTGTTTCTCCATTCCCAGAGTTGTATTAGTGAGAATTATTTGCATATATTTCCAATGAGCAACTTTAGTAACCAGTGGGCATAAACAGTATCTCTCTACATAGAAACCAATGCAAAATTAAGATAAAAAGGGGTTTTGCCCTCCGGTCACAAAAGTTGCTAGGTGCATTTCTGAGCGAATACCCAGAAATGGTAGTAAGAATTAAACACCACATGATACATTATCCAGCAAATTGCCAAAAGCTCTTCCTGAGTTTGACTACTTGTTTCCCAGTTGTTTTTAAAGCATCTATAGTCACCCAAAAAATATTTACAGATGAAAAAAGCCCAACATTTCTCGTGGGCTTAAATCAGCTTATAAAAAGTTGTCTGATTTTATGCATGGTTACAAACAAATGTGTAAATGTCTTATATTTTGTGTGAATTGTTTTTAATTTTGTCATCCACAGTGACAAAGAGATGTTTTATTTTCATTCAGAGGATCATCTAGTCAACTGGAGAGGGATGGAAGTGTTTAATCCTCTGACAGGACAAGTGACCTCACCGTGAGCGTCGCTCCTGCAGCGTGCTGAATCCAGCGAATGACTGGCTCCTGATGATGCCATTGGGCCCTCCAGGAGAGTGAGTGCCAGCAGCCATGATGTCTGGGAAGCGGGACGACACTCCTGCAAGGAAACAGAGAGAATTCTGGATAAGAGAGGGGCCACTGGGTCCGATAAGGAGGAAGGAATGCATGTGTAAGATGATGTGGGGTTGGGAATGACTGAATGCATTTGGTTAAATTCAAACTTTAAACCAGTAGTCCATTTAAATGGCTACCAATACACTGTTACATTAAAGAGAACAATGCAAAAATGGTGGGTGTGCTGTATGATATGAATTCTTAAATTTGTTGGACAAGCAGGTCATTTCGAAAGATATAGGCTACATTCCAATTTGCATACTATCCATATACTTTATAGAATTAGGACATTTGTGTTTTATCCTATTTATTTAATCCAAAATTAGGATAAGGACATTGAAAATGGTGTTTTGTAAATAGTGTGCCAAAATTACCCAGATACTCAACATTATTTCCAGAGGATTTTCAAAGTACGAATCTGTGCATGCTTTTTTGTCTAATACTTTCCATGCACGCACTACGGAAGAGTTGTGGTGGTTCCCTTTCAGTTGTAAAAAAAATAACAAATAATATGAAGACTGTGAGGCAAAAGTTGTATCAGTCATTTTTAAATATGTGAACCTAAAAGTTAAGTAATTATGCATTTAAATGTAGTTAGCTAGATGCTAACACTTACATGCAAACACAAACACTACACAACAAAGAGGTCTTTGATATCAAAACTCTATATTTTGATGCAGTAGTATGCCCCAATATTAGCATACTGACTTGATACATACTCAGAAATACTTTTCCATCACCAGCGAAGTACAAAGGCCTACTTTTAGTGTGTAGTGATTGGGAAGCAACCACTCAGTTCTAATATGAATACAAGAATACAGACTGAGAAGACCCCATACGGTGCACATTTAGAGGGTTTTATAAACTGCTCAAAGCCACCTGAGCCCACCACAGCTGAAGACATTAGAAACTGGAGGTGGTCTAATGGAGCACAGAAAGCCTAATGTCATCACTCTATTCAATCAAGTGCAATCATCTAGGGAGGACATGGAAATCTCCCTTATACAGAAAGGAGAACCTTCAAGATATTGTCTCATCTCCTTTATAGCTGATCTCCAACATTCTATAATGCATCAGAGTAGAGCAGGATGATGAGAGCAGAGGCAAATCCATGATCTGAGGGTAATGAGGCTATGAGATCAGCGATGTGAGAGACATACTCATTCTGACCCAAGATCAGTGCATAATTCTGATAATACTCCCTTGCACCGAGATCTAGATCATAAAGAGGGAAAAATCTGGGTTATGCTGCAAACAGTAGAAGTGCACACCAGGGCCGTTTCAAGACTTTCACAGGCTCACTATCAAGTAAAAATGTGTATCATGATTTTCTTGTGGGGCCCTGGGGTGTAGTTCTTCTGGAGAACCCAAAGTGTTCAATTCTGTTGACTTTTGAAACAGCATTCTTTACATTTTCTTAAGTACTGCCCCCTTTACACCTCCCATTAACAAGTGTCTTTCATGATTAGATCACAGTCGGATGGCACTTGACACCATCAAAAGCCAAAAAAAGTTACAAAAAAACAAAAACAGATTCTGACCTCATTTGACAAAGGTGTAAATTCTAATGCATTTTCAGTATCTGCCTATAACTATGCAAGTACATACTGAGGTTGCACTACAAACAATCACTATCCATCACTTTGATGGGATGGGTTGTAAACATTTTTTGTCATGCTCTATTTTTATCCATTGTTGTTATACTTTTCCAGAAATTATATAGAGTTTAGATCTATAATGACCGGGACTTGACAAAACCAAAAAAAAAAGAAAGGCTATAATGGAAGTTAATCATGATTTAAAGAACAAAAAACATGGACGTCTGACAAGCGCAAGTTCTGTTTAACAGTTTTATCTATTCTATTTAGCTAATTCGGTCACACACACACACACACACACACACACACACACACACACACACACAAAATTCATTTGAAAAGTTTAAATTATTGCAATAATAAAAAACTTCAAGTTTAAATGAAAAACACATCAGACACTGTGGTCTGATCACCTGATTTAATTAATATTATCCCACAAATCCACCGCACTTGTAATCTCTCCTTTCTCACCCCAAATCCTCACTCACATCTCTCTCCTGGTCTGTTTTCATTAACGAGCTTTAAAACTTTATTTTCTCCCCTTTTCTTCACTTCTAAACCCTATAAGCGCGATTAGGATTTATCAGTAAAAATTTACTGGAGCACGGCAAATTTTTATGGGCTTTTTACCCCAGTTAAAAGAGTCAAGCAACACCTCTGGTTCACATATGGACTCTCTAAATAGTCTATACTTTCTAGATTGGAGGTGGTTCACAGATATAACTGTCTCATTAGGTCTGTGTTTGTGTAGCTCTCTTAGGGGTATGGTTACACACTGCATGCAGGGGTGATGTGCTGGGGGAACCATACACCTCTGGGTCTCTGCTCAGAGCACAGTGCAATAAATACATCACTGCTTAGACATGAAAGCAATGGGGCTCTGGGATGGATCTTGTTTTGCAGAGGAAAGACAAAAGATCATTCTATGACGTGTGCCAGGCTATTTATAGGCACTGGCTTTGACTCTCGAACGTGAACTTCAGTACTTCTCATTCTGATCATCTGACAAATATTTTGATCACTCAGACAACCAAGGAAATAAAAGACTGGAATAATGTAATAATTTCACACTGCAGCATCCAATTCTTTCTGCCTAAAAAAGGTATAAAATGTAACCAACCCAATCACAGAAAAATAAAAAAGCACTTAACACGCAGCCCTATTTTTCTAACCGCACATCTTTGAACGTGCATGTGCCTGGAGTTATTTGCACTAATTAGTGGGTCCACAAGGTGGCAACACTCACATTTGTGCCATTGCCATCACAAAGAAGCACTAGAAGAAAATGTAATCTGTGCTAATCATCAGGATGTTATGTTGCTCAGAACTGCACCCAAGAATTTCACAAACCATTACACTTGTGTATATGGTTGTGTGACAATAAAAGTGATTTGATTTGATTTGAGATGAAGGTAAAAACAACAACAGTGGATGTGCAAGTCAAGATAGCATATGTAAGGAGGTCTGGAGATACCTGCATTTGTACAACTCGAGTCTGAAGGAATATAAAGACATCTTTATAAGTCTAAACTCTTGAAGAGAAAGTCCGGTGTCCAGAGAAAGTCTTAGCGTGCATGCGCCAACCGCCTGTGTATGCCCACAGTTATATAGAGTATACTTTGACAGGCTCGCATTCGCATTCAGTACACAGACGCAGAGCGTTCGGGTTAAAATGGAAGTATACCTAGGGGCTTTAGTTTTATAGATGTTAATGCTTTATTAACGAAAGGTACAAACAAGGCATTGAAACCAACCACAGGCTAATCAGATATTTGGCAGTGTGTTAATGAAATGTGTTTCTCTCTCTCTTTCTCTCTCTCGGTTTTTTTTCACGGGTGGAATTGGAAAAAATAGCGTATGACACCGGAGTGGGCAGGAGCAGGAGAGAATCTTACGGTAGCGGGATTTAAAAATTTGCATAGACCTCTACCTGCGGGATTTCGTGGGTGTGAGCGGGACAAAATGAAATTTTTTGTGGGAGCGGGTCTGAAAAATCTATCTCACGCAAACCTCAGATACTTTCAATATCACTATTGGACCCACTTTTTATTATGTGTCTTTAACTACAATGTACTTTCTACTACTATTTGATACAATGTACTTATTATGTCCATACGTGTTGTTCCATTATACTTACATTTAAAGTACCTGCATTTAATTATATCTGTAGTTACACTGTTAACATTACCGCTTACACTAAACCTACCCCAACCCTTACCTTAAACCCTAAACCCTACTCCTAAACCTACCCGTACCTTAATCTCAGTAGCGGCAAATGTTAATTTTGTGAAAATTTTGCGGAACAATATGTAGTTACACAATAAATACATTGTATTGTATGTATTCTAATGTAAGTACATTGTAGTTTAAGACAGAATAGAAAGTTGGACCTCACAATAATATCAAAGCACTGATGCTGATGCAGTAGGTGCATGTATTTAAAGCTTAAGTTGTTTCTTTTTTTTTTTTTAAACAACACAAAACCAACGCAAGGAAACATATATAACCAATCGCTGGGTTGAACATACAAAAGGTATTACTTCAGTCTCCCAATGCATTTCAAGAGCACAAAGCAACACTGTGCCAGCCAGTGCATGCTGGGATTACTCCACACGTTCTATTAAGGCCTACCCGTCTCGGGTCACAGACACTCCTCAAGTGTTGCTTATGAGGGCAACGTCAACCCCGTCCCAGGGAGAAAAGAACGGGGGGAGGGGGGTTTGTGGGCTTCATTAATTTGTCACCTCCAGCAGGGACCATGTTTGTCAGGCCTGTCGTTAAGGGTGGGGAACGGGGTCTTGAAGTAGGGCTGTAGTAGTACTATGAATTCTGGCTGTCTGACTAACCTAACACACTGCAAAGAGTGAAATGGGTGCGCTCAACAAAACATGGTGCCTTTCTTATTCAAAAATCCTGAGAGCATTTTTACAGAAGAGGAAACCATTTAGTCACTTTTGATGTAGTATGTGATTCAAATCAAACACATCACCTCAGGGTTTTGTACAAGCCATTTCCTTTCTGCACCTCAATCTTTGGAATAGTTCTTGTTTTCATTCTGTTCCAAATTCTAGTGAGCTCCCTCCATAGGCAGCATTTTAAAGGGGTCATGAAATGGAGAATCAAATTTGCCTTGATATTTAGACATATAAGAGGAAACTGTACTATAAAAACATAATGTAAATTTCAGAACTCAAAACTTCCACCCCAGTCTAAAAAGAGCATCGATAGTTACCACCCTGCTGAAACATCTCGTTTTGAAATCTGTGTGCTTGTGATGTCACGAGACACTGGTCATTTGTATTTACACATCCCACAACATGCATTATCGGACCCCTGACCCCGCCCACTGGTGCTCAGTTTGAGAGAGCAGGCCTTGTATGGCTAACTATTCCTTTTTAATCATTTTTGTATATAAACATGCACTATATAGACGTCTTTGACCATCATGTGTCTCACTGCTTTTAAAAGACACCATGTCAAGTTACAGCTCTAAAAAGGAGAGCCCATTCAGTTTCATCAGCTGCTCTGGGTCTTGCTGTTTTGAGCACAAACACATCCTGAATGCGTTCTTTCGCACATCTGTGCTATTTTTAATTGTTGGTGTATATAAACATGCACTAGATTAACCTCTGTGACCATTTTGATGTATTTCCGGCAATATACGCCTCAGTGTGCCTATGTGTGTGCATTATTTCACCGTAATTTGCACTATGTATGTGCAGGGGTATTTTTCCAGCTCATGTCAGCGTGGATTCCTTGTGAACCAGTCATAATACGATTCAAGTTTTGCAAAGGAACTGATATTAAGAATTGGGCCAGTTAAAAGCACTATTGGAACAAATTGCAAAACAGTAAGTAAACAGTTTCATTCATGAATATTTCAAATGTCATGGCTGTTTAATAGTTTATGGTGCTGAATGTTAAAAGTTGTGCTTGATATGAACGGATTAATATATTCGGATGCAATGTGTTGGATGTGCGTTATGTGGAAACTCTGAAATTTAGTTGTATAATGTTGTGGAGCTTTGTTCATTTTCTTCTGATTGAGTTTCAAATATGGCTGTATTTAAGGGGCTGCACAATGTTAGCCAATCATAACAGTGGGCCTTTACGTTAAAGTTTAAAGGAGGTGCTGAGGTCAAAACCGTGTTTCAGACCGAGTGCCAGAGATAGGGTGGAAAATGATCATGTATTATTAAATTAAGCCTGTTTTGATGCAAAATTGTTTTTTAATAACATTATCATTGGACCTCAGGGAAAATAATACAATTATAAAAAAATAAAAATAAAAAATAGCATTTCATGACCCTTTTAAAGCATGAAAGGTGTGCTCCCGACATGAAATTTGTTCCAAAAAAGGAACCCCATGTGGGCAAAACCCCCTCCCCCCAAAAAAAGTTAGATACGATATGCGATAATTTATCGCTTCCATTTTAGTCAGACTTTTTATCCTAACCAGCCACGAATGCAACGGGAGACAAGACATTAAGTTGGTTTCCATATTTGTGGCATCGAGCCAGGTAGTCCCGTCTAATGTGAACTCTCATTGATCCAAAATCTTGCTCCTCATACATTAAACATCAAATACGTTTAACCAAACAGCCGCTAACCTCCACAAATGTGGCAAGCAATGCAACAACAGCCATGAACGCAACGAACGACAGGACATTAGGTCGATAGCTTGGTTTCTATTTCTATTTTGACCATGTAGTCCCAAACCCTGTGAACCATCATTGGTCTAAAATCCCACTCTTCACACATTAAACATTCAAAATGTTCAGATTAGCTGTGAATGTGTTGTGTCGCACAGCAGTTTAGCATCAAACGTGGACAGTCGTGAACAGCCACGAATGCGACAAACAAAGTAACAGTCATGCGGGAAACAAGCGCTGAGCAACAGAACATTAGGTCGATCGTTTGGTTTCTAATTCTGTGGTAAACACGCAAGGTCGCCCCATCCACTGTGATCTCTTAATTGGTCCAAAATCTTGCTACTCCTTTGTTAAGCATCAGCATGTTCAGCTGATTGGCTGTGATTGTGTTGTGTCACACAGCAGTCTTGCGATCAGTGTGGACAGACAGATTGCAAATCGTTGGAATCTTATCGCATTTCATATGGTTAGCACATGGTCAGCTACTCATTTACGGAGGTTTATGCAATATCAGCGTTGGTGTTTCTCTAACGTTGGCACTCCCTTTACTTTTCGCCTTACTTATAATTCATTCATTTTAAAAGGAATCAATAAAAAATGTTTTAATACATTAAAAAAAATACATATTTTAACCAAAATGTGATTGTACTACGTGTATTTATGCTTATATTTAGCTTAGCAACAAACAAACACCCAACTGTATTGAAGTCAATTGTAAGTCAAGTGTCCTATGCACTTTGCGTGAGAAGCCCTATTTGTGTGACACTCAGAGTTGCTGCCATAGAGGTTTAATTTCCCACACAAGCACACTGCAAGTTAACAGCAGCATGATTCCTAATGACTGTATAAATTATAGTTTCTATGGTAACAACAGACAATACCCAATATGTTCAGTACAACAACATTGCTATTATATATCCTCCACAGCAGGCCTCCTCCCACTATACTGATCTAAGACTCTGTTGTCTTCCTCTCTGCGTTTAGGTAGGAGTTCCAACTGCCCAGCCTACATCCATGCAGCTGTCTGTCCAGTTTGCCCATTGTCCCAGTCCACGTTGACACTTATTCCACACTCCACCCAGGAATAGTGATGAGCTGGCCTCCATGCCAGATCAGAGAACTAAAGTCAATCATGTGGAAGTGACCGACTGACCCTGTTCCAGTCACGCTGTAGTAATGTGCATTTGGGCAACATCTCCAAATGGGCCAGGAGAGTGGAGCGGTATATCTTTAAATGGATAGCTCAACCAAAAAATTAAAATCCCTGCAGAGGATAGGACTCTGTTATGAGAAGCACAAAGATTATAAACACAGTGAAACATGATTCTAAAGCAGGCACCCGAGAACTGAATGGGTGTTCTTGTTTTCTGGACGAAAGATCATGTGGTCATGACAGTGGCTGCTATTGTTTATCAATGTCCTGAAAATAATTACAGTTTTGCTTGAAGCTGGGAGGCACTGTAAGTCTATCAGCTGAGGAATAAACTAATAAACTAATTGGGACAACTGTCCCAGACAACTGTTGCTCAATAGAGGTGTGGTTTTGGAACACAGGAGATGCAAAATGGATGAAAGCATAAAAATGTAACTAATCCATGCATTAAATAATTTAATTTAGACTTCAGCAGCCTGCACTGATCTTAAGTAGAAATTAGGAATGGGTCAGGATAGTTACGTCGACTAGACAACAAATCAGTGAGACTGACTAGTTTATGTAGATTTTTTTGTGTGTGTTGTAGCTTTAGTAATAGTGTTTTAAAAGTCTCTAAACTCATCGCCTTCAAAGCACCGTTCAGACCAAACCTGTTCTTACATTAGAAAAGATGCTGCACAATGAATGGAACAGAATGCAGGTGTCTTGAGAGATGCATGCTTAAAATATCAAGTTCTTTAAACCTGATGCAGCATCTTAAAAACGTGGTGCTCATGAGCGAGATGCTCAAAAAACAGTGAGACATAGCCAAAGACTTCTGTCTAGTGCATATTTACATTGAAAAGCAATAAAAAAAAAATCATCATATCAATGTGTGGTGGACCCTAAATCAGTATGATTGTACAGGGCTTTCTTAAGACCGACCAGTGAAACTAGTCGTTTAGACAACCCATTGACTAGTCGATTGAGAAAATATGTATGCACAGGGCCATATTAACATACGGGTTTACCGGGGCTTAAGCGCTGGGGCAGCGGGGGAGTGGAGGGGTGGAGACGCTGGAGACGCTGATGTAAACACAGAGAATGATGAGTGCGAACTGAAGACAGAAAGAAACGATTTCCGGATGCCTGAAACACACTTAATCAATGATAACTTCTTAAAGACACATTGGGCATTTGTAATCTCAAACTCATCCTCATAAGGACATGGATGAGCGTCTGAGCATGTGGGAAATGTTACCAGATTCAGGTTTGACATGGCTGTTAATGGCTGTGGATGGTGATATGTCAATCTCTAAAACAAAAAGCTGCATAAAAGTACCATAAAAGCACTCCATATGACTCACATGCTATATTACAAGTCTTCTGTGAGGAAAAGACTGAAATTTATGTCGTTATTCTATAAATTTTCCCCTCCACCATAGCTCTGAAATATTACTTGCGTTCAATTCAAAACGTTACTGTGACAAGTCACGAACTCTCTTTGAAGGAAGAAGCGAGGGCCAGGTGAACAGTCAACATAAATCTTTTAATTTTTAACACAGGTTGGCTTTTCAGCATAACACACATAAATAAATGCACACATCCACACTGCTGCATGCAACTCTCTCTCTCCACTCCAATGGTCTGGATTACCTCTTTTATCCCTCTCCAGCTCTCACTGCAACACAGAACAGCTGTTAGAGATCATTTCCAACAGGTGTCAATCCTTACCGTTCTTCCTCTCCTGGCCTCGCTCTCTACAGACGTCACTCGGCCACGCCCCCATCACCACAGTTACATCACAACCGGTCACGTAACAAGCAAGTAACAATTATGTTTGACATCACTAACATAAAACCTAACAATCCTTTTTATTGTATGGAAAAGAGCAGCTCAGGCATTCTGTAATATATCTATGTTTGTGTTTCACGGAAGAAAGAAAATAATACAGAGTTTGGAACAACATGAGTGTAAATGATGACTGACTTCTCATTTATGGGTGAACTAGCATATTCCTTTAAGCAACTGTGATCAGCCATCCAAAAATTATGTGCATATTTTTAAATTCAACTTTAAATGTGGATTGTCACTGTGGGGCTATTCCAGTCCTGAATATTTGTGAATATTTGACTGAACCAAGTTTCACTTAATTTGGGCTCTCTTTATTAAGATAGAGCTGACCAGTGGCACACAAATAAAACTTGGCTATGGCTCTAACTGGAAGCAATGCTTGTGGCTTTGAAGAACAGGAAATGACCAGACTCATGCTGACACATCATGGGAAACGGACACTTGCAGGTGAATCTTCAGAATGATTCAGCAGTTCAGAATCACCTCTGTGTGTGTGTGTGTGTTCATGCAAGATGCATGAGAGAGAGAGACATAGAGCAGTAAGACAGAGTTGCTTCTTCATTTCTGTCTCTCCTGCAGTCTGCCAGCAGGACATAACTAGAACATCTGTCTCTATAAAAAGATGCCAGTTGACTTGTGTCAGGCTCGTGCGGATGAAAAATTAAAGCCGTTTACTGTCTTGAAGACTGAAAAGACCTTTTAAATTAGTGATGACGTCTCTTGAAGTTTCAAAAGAGTGTACAAAAGAAAAGCACACTGTATGTGCAAATACACATCCAAAAAGATGGGAGATGAAACCAAACTTATAAAAATACTTTCAGCTACAGTTGATCATTCAGTTTAATTAGTGGTGTTTGTTAATGCAATAATAACTATTACTAGCTCATACTTATTGTCAGGAGTTTGTTCAAATCCCTAACCTTAAAGGAATAGTTCATCCAAAAATGAAAATTCTCTCATCATTTTCTCACACTCATGCCATCTCCCAGATGTGTATGACTTTCTTTCTTCTGCTGAACACAAAGATCTGTACTAGAATATCTTAATTTCAAGCTCGATTACACTTCCTAGCGCTTGACGAATGTGCAGAGTGCTAGAAGGTGCTATAGGAAGTGTATGCTGATGTCAAGATTTAAAGTGAAAAAGGAGTTATATTTTGGTCTGTTCACACAAAACTGACTGGAGTCCTATGGATTACTTTTATGCTGGCTTTATGTGCTTTTTGGAGCTTCAAAAATTTGGTGACATTTACTTACATTGTATGGACCTACAGAGCTGAAATATTCTTCTAGAAATCTTCATTTGTGTTCAGCAGAAGAAAGAAATTCATACACATCTGGAATAGGGCTGCAACTAATAATTATTTTGATAATTGATTAATCTATCAATTATTAGAATGATTATTCGGCTATTCAGCGATTATTGCAATGATTAATCATTAGCTTTTAACCGATTATTCAGCTTGTGCCCCGACTTAAAAGGTTGTATTAAACGTGCTTACTAACAATAAAGAGGACAAAATCATCTTTTAAAAATACCTCTAAATGACATTCACTGAATTAAAGGGGAAAAAAATACTTTTTATTAAGTTTAATTCAGTAAAGAAATTCACTGCAAAAAATCCTATTGTTATCAAGTGTTTTTGTCTTGTTTTCCATTTAAAATTGTCTAAAAATCCTTAAAACAAGATACATTTACTTGAGAAGTAACATATAAGATATTTAGACTTGCTTTAAGAGAATGTCTCTTAAATATAAGTGTATTTTGTATATAAGTGTATTTTTTCACTTGGTTATACGGCAAAATACACTTATATTCAAGATCTATTCCCTAAAAGCAAGTCTAAATATCTTATATGCTGCTTCTCAAGTAAATGTATCTTGTTTTAAGGATTTTTATACATATGCTGCTTCTCAGGTTAATGCATACTTTTTTAAAGGATTTTTAGATATTTTAAAATATTTATATTTTTAATACTATATTCAACATTCTCAGATAAACATTTTTTCTTCCGCAGTATAGCTGCTAAAGAAAATGTACATTGTTTTAAAGGAGTTTTAGATATTTATATTGGAAAACAAGCCAAAAACAAATCAAAAACTTATTTTGTTTGTGTATAATGGGGCGAAGACTACCCTATCTCACCTTTCTGTTCACTTCAATCCATCTTTAACTCACAAAAAAAAACTCTCTCTTATTAATAAAGCTGCGTATTGCCAATTTTCTTCATGATAAGAAATGCACAGTGACATATATTATGATTCAATAAGTCGTGAGCATCATGTTATAATCTAGTGGCATTAAGCGTGCACGCTCGAGGGACGAGTGTCCCCGCGACAGAGTGTGCATCAGCCGGGTGCAGTTTCAATCTCTCCCCTTTAGATCGGGACATTCGCGCAACTCATAGAAGAGGCGCTGACCACACAGAGAAATGGCAGTTTTGGAGTTTGTAGTTATTTACATGACCTGCTTCTGTATTGTTTGAACTTTAATAAAGCTGTAACGCATTAAATATAACTCCATTTAAGATGTAATGCCGGGGTGTTTCCTTTAAAGACACTCGACACGCAAGTTTTGCATCAGCGGAGCAGCAGCTCCACTAATTCCGCAACGAGAGTGCTTCTGTATTTACTTATTCTGTATTTTTGCATTATAATTCAATTATACTTTGTGATCAACATCACCTGAAGCTGTTTGGAAAGTTTAGAGTGCATCTGGACTGTGAGCCGTGTAATTCTTCCTCTCTTCATTAGAGTTTAATGTTATCTCATGTTACGTTAAATGAGATCAAACGACTATTCGACATCAAAAAAAATTGTCGACAATTGTCGATAATGTCGACTAATCGTTTCAGCCCTAATCTGGGGATGGTATGAGGGTGAATAAATGAGAGAATTTTCATTTTTGACTGAACTATTAGTTTAGGTATTAAACTTCGATGTTTAACTTGCTTCACCATTTTTTTGTGTTACGGACATGAATAATACCTCACATTTTTGCCTGATAATCAATAAAACTATATAAAAAATACTACAAATGTACATTGATTGGAACCCGAGCCATATCAAGAGACCAGAATATCAACATTTGGAGGTGGGCTCTTTTAGGCCAGTAAGCAACCACCCAGAACACCCTAGCAACCGCATAGCAATGCTCTAACAACCATTCTGAAGACCTAAGCAACACCCTAGCATTGTAGCAGCGAGTTTCATACAGGCAAGCACCACTCATATTTTCTTATCTAGCAGTTTATAAGAACATCCTTATCTACATTTCTTGTGGGTTTGATAGAAGGAAGTACACTTCATCACTGCCAAAGTACAGCTGTATGTCAGCAAAGACCCAGAAGGAGCACAGCACCCTTTAAAAAGCACAATGATTGGGCTTCACAGAGCAGGTTACATGTCACAGTTGACAAAATCTAAGGAAAACAGCCAACATCTAAGGGAGAATATGTTGTACATGACAACATCCAAGGACCTCATTCAATCAACCAATGAAATTTCAGACAGAAACCCTAACAACCAATCATCTTCCTACACTCCTGCTAACGACCGATTAAACACAGTGAAAAACAAAAACATCCAGTTCACCAGATTACGTTGGAGGGATAAACCGCTGTAATACTTACAGCAGAAAGCTTGTGATTTCATCACTATGGAACATATGAGCTATGTGATATCCATGGGTGCAAGAGGGGTGTTCTCTCTGCGGCTGGATTCATAGACTGTCAATCAGAGGGGGGATTATGGGATAACACCCCTACTGATAAAACCTAAATGCATGTCATCTGTTCAGGATGAGAGAGAGTGAACAAGAGAGAAAGAACCTTTGGATAAGATGCCATTATTTAACCATCAGTTCAATATGCCTCTCCTCAGAAAAGGAACAGTACACAAGCCCTGTTCCAAAACCTAGTGGGGTGCCAACCTAGACAGCATTTTTAAGGCATCATAGGTGCCCCCCCACCCCCCCAACAGGAAAGCTATTTTTAAAAGGTAGTCTAGACAGAAACAAAAGGCTGCCCTCTAAAGATTACAGTTTCACGTGCCGTTACGCTTGGCACATGGTCAAGTGCTCTAGCCTAATAGTATACTCTTTTGACCAAATTAAATTCAGCATTAAATGTGGATTGACCACAAGGCCATACGGATGCGTTCGATGACCACACACTACAATTTCTTTGTGATGTTATTTTGTACAGTCAATGGCAAGTGCATGTGCAGATGAAGCGCAAAGACATGGACTGTTTGCGTGTCTAGAAAAACTGGGTTGCATGCAGACATTACATGCATACTGTGCTGATGACAACATTTACATCACACAAACTGTGCGCAAGATGTAGTGGTACACGGAAACCCTACACTTTTTTCAGTTTGGCTGAACATGAGCTACCCTCTAAGACATCTAATTTTGGCCAAATTTTAAGGTAGCATTGCATGTATTCTTCGTCACATGCTGAACTCAGTGGAAAACATATTGATAATGCACTATAAACCTTTCTATCAGCACAATCTTTTATAACAAATGCTTTCATGATTCAGCATAAAATACTATACTGAACTATTGACTGAAAAAAGACATCTTGATGCAAGTAAAACAGCAGTAACAGGCATGTGACACTTTCATGATGTAAATAAGATTTCATGACGGTTACGTTTTTAATACCCACTCTCGATAAACATTGAATTATTTATGTCCGTTATTACAGGAAAAACTCAATGTAGTCATACAGAAATCACATTGTTTTCTGTATAGCACTGCAACTGTCACAGTACAGATGCGATGAAATCTCAGTGTGTCAAGTACCTAAAATAGGCTTTACTGTAGTTTCTGCAGTGAGAAAGGCTGATGGTGCTCTAGGTGATGAAGAGTGTTCTTAATCAGACACTTATACACAGATGAGCCAAAACATTATAACCACTCACAGGTTAAACAAATAACACTGATCATCTAACAAGGCCACATGTCAAGGTCTGGGTAGATTAGATGGTAAGTGAGCAATTAGTTCCCGTAGTCAACGTGTTGAATGCAGGAGAAATGGGCAGGAGTAAAGACCTGAGCGACTTTGACAAGGACCAAATTGTTATAGCCAGAGGACTGGGTCAGAGCATCTCTGAAATGGCAAGGCTTGTGGGGTGCAACCAGTCAGCAGTGGTGAGTACCTACCGACAGTGGTCTGAGGAGGCATAAACCACAAACCGGCGACAGGGTGTTGGGCGCTCAAGGCTCATCAATGCACGAGGGCAATGAAGGCTATTCCATCTGGTCCGAACTGACAGAAAGTCTACAGTGGCACAAGTCACAGAAAATTTTAATGATTGTTACAGGAGGAATATGTCACAACACACAGTGCATTGCACCCTGCTGCGTATGGGGCTGCGTAGCCACAGACCGGTCAGAGTGCCCATAATGACCCCTGTCCACTGTTGAAAGCGCCTACAATTGGCACGTAAACGTAGGAAGCAACAGAAGAAGGTCGGCAGGTCCGATGAGTCTTGTTTTCTTTGACATCACATGGATGGCCGTGTACGTGTGTGCTGTTTACCTGTCAGAATGTCCAACAATGTTCTTTTTATTGATATGAAGCAATATCAATAAATAGAAAACCATATCAAAGCAACAGTGTAGTAGAATAACATTTAAAAATCTTGATTATGTATCTCATGCAAATTCAAATGCTATTGTGTATCGGCTACACAAACCTACTTTCCACTTCTATGATCTATGCACTTCCCATGAACATGCATCACGGATGCCCACATATAAACCCTGAACATTTGAAGATGCATGAGGTAATTATATGTCCATATACAGAGTTGTAGGATCAAGTGCTGTGTGAGTGCTGTTGAATGAGAGTTAGATGACAATGGAAAGCAGAGGTCAGTGGAGACTGATTCTATAGTAACACTGACACTCAAATGGCCTCTTGCTGACCGTACTGATTTGATTTAGCTCGCCTTATGGCTGTGACGTGTGCCTCAGCCTTTCACTGCCTCGTCATAACCACAGAACAACAGTAGCCTTCATAAAACCCAGACCTTCCAGCAGCTCTTTTAATCCTTCTCACTCCTTCAATTGAACTAGATTCTAAAATATGTCTGTCTCTTTTAGCTGCCCCTCTTTTTCAGGCATCATCTCTTTCTTAAAATACCTTTCCTCAGGCCAGGTCAGGTCAGACTAGGTCAGACTATCTTAATGGGATATTTGTACAAGAGTACTTGACTACAAAATTATTCAAAATGCCCATCCTTAGTAACGATACACTCGTTATCTCGAGCAATCGATTACTAATCCTGCCGATTCATATGCATTGATCTTGGAATAGGATTTTTGTATCGAGGATTGTTAGTGTTGGTCAATAATAAATTTAAACAGCTAAAAATCAGATGAATAGCAATTCAGCGAAATAGTATACAACATTTTTGAAAATCTAAATATTAAGTTAGTTATATATGCAATTTGAAGTAAATGATGTTACTTAAAGGTTCTTTTGCGTCCATTCTTTTTACTTTTTAAACCCAAAAATGAAAAAAAAAAAATGCGGTTTCTTCTTTATTGGTTTTAACACTGATGAATAGAATAAGCAGATACAAACTCATTTTCTGTTGACTTTCTGTTTTCGTTTTCTTTCATTGTTTAAAAAATTCATTATCGGCTTGAAAAAGGAATGGATGCAAAAGTACATGGACCCTTAAATGTTGTAATATTTGGATTAGTTCACTGATTTAGGGTTCCCACGGTCATAGACAACCTGAAAAAATCAGGACATTTTAAAAGTCATGCAATTGAATTAAATCTTAAAAATCAAGTATTTTTTTTAATTATAGTGAAATATGGAATACTTTTTTTTTTTTTTTTAATTTGGAATGCCCAATTCCCAATGTGCTTTTAAATCCTTGTGGTCACGTAGTGATTTACCTCAGTCCGGGTGGCAGAGGATGAATCCCAATTGCCTCCGCGTCTGTGACTGTCAACCCGCGCATCTTATCACGTGGCTTGTTGAGCGCGTTGCCATGGAGACATAGCGCGTATGGAGGCTTCACACCATCCACTGCGGCAACCACGCTCAACTCACCACGTGCCCCACTGAGAACAAACCACATTATAGTGACCACAAGGAGTTTACCCCATGTGACTCTACCCTCCCTAGCAACCGGGCCAATTTGGTTGCTTAGGAGACCTGGCTGAAGTCACTCAGCACACCCTGGGATTCAAACTAGTGAGCTAGGGAACTCCAGGGGTGGTAGCCAGTGTGTTTTACCACTGAGCTACCCAGGCCCCCAATATGGAATACTTTTCTAGTCATGCTAAAAAATATTTTATTAGCACATTGCACTCTTTGTTGTATTCCAAGTATGTAAAAGTATTCAATGTTTTCTTTCATGTTACTTTTGGTGCAATAAACAATCTTAAATAATTTGTCTTTCTTTTTCTTGTTTTAGCCACATTCGGAGAAGTATTTTAAGAATACTTTAAATGCATTGAAAAATCGTTAATCAAATTGAACCAAATTTCATTGTTCATCGAATTAAATAGATTCATTCTGAATTTGCAAAGAAATTGATTTTGAATCACATCAAAAACCTATGAATCCTGAATCTAATCGATTCGCTTTCAACCCAAAGAATCACACCCCTAGTAGCTTGACTGTAGTTTAACTACTGACTATAATAGGAGTATGAGACAATGAGATATGGGATAAATAAGAATAGCTTTTAACTTGGAATGCTACAATTTCAAAGTACTGTAGCTTCACCAACTGCTAAATCTTAGCTCAGAAATGTCAAACAGAAAACAATTAGAATGTCATGTAATATGCAGTACATCACATTTTCTGAGAAGCCGAAATCACAGTGATAAGAGTAAAAGAAAAGGCATGGGGCTGAATGGGTGGAAGATGGAGTGAAAGGGGGTTTATTCAGAGAAAAATCTTGAGAAAAGTTTTTAGAAATGCTAATTTGTTACTGATTTGGAAGTGCAAGAATCTGGAAGCCCCCTCCAATAGAGTGCAACAATGACCCCCATCATTTTAATAAAGAGTATTCCAAGATCAATCACAACATCGTAAACTTTGATTTGATGCACAAAAGTATATAAAGAAAAAAGTACAAGAGTGTGTTCTTAAATTATTTTATGAGGTATAAACTCATCCCATGAAGCACTGTGAATGGCATAATCAAATATAAAAACAGCATAGTATAAAACTACTGAATTATAGTTATTGATTATGAGTATAAATAGTATTCAGTTTTTTTTTTTTTGCTAAATATTTACATATATGCTAGATATATAAGTAGTAGAGCATGGGGAGTGTGACCTAAATATGTCATTGGCAGCGAGCCATATAAGTAGGTTAGGGAGAGTGTTTTGCGACAATATCTGTTTCCATGACTTGTTGCATTAAAAAAAACCTAGACGCTGTGCAACAAATGAAACAGAACTCAGGTGTCTCTAGACCAAATGTATCTGTCTGGGTCACGCAAGGCGACAAGGAACAGCCACTACACAACATGCCCACTCCCAGTAACGCCCCCCTTGGATCACAAAGCCATTCTATTGGCTGAAAGAACTTTTAAACTCTTATGCAATTGCTGTATGATTCTACGTAAACATGACAAAGAATGACTTTAAATTATATGTCCCATTTAATTTACTATAAAACCAAGACATAAATTGTTAAATAAAACATTTCTCAGTTCAGTTTTCTTCAGTTAGCTCACAAGCTAACTGGTTAGCCTTTTAGCTTAGCATAGTTTCTTCTCCTCTTCATTTTTCTCACATTTCTTCTCTCTGTCGCCATCTAGTGATACGTCAAAATGATTGAACTTCTAAGTTGTGGTATATTTAATAATTTTACAAACTATTTAGTTGGAGGATTGCTGCGGAACTCCAAATAAACACAAAAAACACAGTGTATGAATGTGATCCAAATGTTGCAGCTTGCAAGACCTCAGCATTTCATCAGTTATTTGAAAGGGGGCGTAACTTGTAGAGGGTGTGCCTTTAGTGCGCATACCTTGTAGTAGTCTTGCAGGATGCAGACAGACCCTTTTCCTCGAGATAAGATTTTAAAAGTTGACACGCCTTCTAAAAAAAGTGCTGCTCCTTTTCGAAACACTGAAAAAACGGCAAGATGCCTCAGAAAAACATTTGAAAAACAGCGCAGATGCATCCAAAAGAGCATTCAAGGTCCGGGGTCTGGGTCCCAGCTTTCAAATAATAGATGGGTCCGGCATTTCTCGGTTCTGCATGAGTACGGGTCCAAGCTTTCAAATAATAGACGGGTCTGGTTCAGGTCTGGGTAGTACATTTCTGGGTCTCTTTGGGATTGGGCATGAATTTTTGGACCCGTGAAGACCTCTAATTCAAAGTAAATGGCCCCTTAGTGGATATCTCTCAGGACTATGGGTATTGTAGTTCAGTAATTTGGCTATAGACCAATCCTTTGTCAACGTCACCGCCTATGGTTTATTGTTATTATGGTCCGTTGTTAAAACATTTATTTTGAGGGCTCTCGGAGACAGCTGTGGTTTCAAGCAATCAACAGAGCTGACTGGACTGAGAAGATAATTTCAATTTACGGCTTTGCAGCAAACATTTAGTAAACATTATTTCAGGTATCTTATTAACTAATATCATTATAATAATTGTATAGCTAAGAATATTTGTGTATTTATGATGGTTTTGTACACGCTGAAATTTTTGTATACAATGGGATTGGTCTACTAAACATGCATCATCGCTTAATTTTGGAGGTCAAAGAAGGTTTTGAAAGGTATATATTTTATCGTTAAAAATCTGTTTCTCCACGGAGAAAATAAATGGGATTTTTACTTCCGGAATGTTGCTGCACTCTCAGCTATCTGTGACGTCACATGCACTCTCTGCCCAAGGAATTTGAAATATGTATTCCGCAGTGGGGTATTTATTTACCCATATATATATATATATATATATATATATATATATATATATATATATACACACACACACACACATATATATATATATATATATATTTACAGAGAAAAATGTAACATACATGTTTGTGTGTGTATATATACAGTATATATGGGTAAATAAATACCCCACTGTATGTAGGCTATATATATATATATATATATATATAAACTATTTACAGATCACGAATGTTGTCTATATTTCAAATCATGGTCACGGTTCTCTTTTCAAAAGTATTACTTTATGGAAATAAACATGACACTCCATCATTTGAGCTGTTACTGATGAAATATTTCATTGACAGCTGCCAAAGTATACTGTACCACAGCATGTTCAAACTGATATCCGTCTGGTATTCTGATGGCAGTTTGTCTTATCTCATGTCACAATCGGTTTTATTTAATCGCACCCGCACGAACTAAAAAGTGCAGCTATTTGAGCGTCTGGTGTAAACGCGTGCGGGTGATTAAACAGTGAACAACACGACACCATTCTGCAGAATCTTTGAAGACACTCTTTTAAAACACTGTTCAGCTACCGACATTATAAGTGCTTCTCATACTGATCATTACAAATGCATATAAACACTGTCTATTTTTATCATTATATCGTTTCATTGATATATTATATTGGAATTGCGCAATCTTGGACTCGGGTGTTAAGTTATAAAGGGTAGTAATGAATCAGTTTATCACATGAATGGCACCAAAACACAACAGTGAATCAATATTGTAGAAAAGTAAGAACTCTTAAACATCCTTTAACGATCTACAGCCAAAAAACCACCATGCAAAACATCACGTCACTGAAGTGAACTGTAATATCTAGATTTAAAGGCATCGTTTCGCAAAGTGCATCAAATACAGACAGTACTCACCACTAGAGAGAGAAAACTTAATCCAAGTGAATTATTTACTTGAGCTGTTCACTTCCGTCCATGCGAGCAAAATATCACTTTCCCCTTTTTTGGCGATTCGGAAATTGATTATTTAAGTGTAGCAAGAAAAACTAGCGCAAGCGAAAGTGTTAAATGACAATACAGACTTTCCCGAGTGATACCATCCGGCACGGCAGCAACGGATCAAAAATCACATGTAGTACACTCGTAATATTTGTAGCTCGCCCACAAAGCCACAACGGACCAATCAGCGGACAGCGCTATGATAATGGGCGGGGCCTGTTCGTGTCGGCAAACTACATAACATATTCACCCTTGGCTGGCTCGATTCTAACTTGTCTAAAAAACATTGTGGTGTGCCACATCAGGGTCTGGCATTAACAGCGTATGTACTCTGCTGTCACAGTGAATATTCTTACTGCTATTTCGTAACAAAAGCTGCTTAATCTGTATCTGCAGGAGTTTTGCATTTTCAAAAACAGCTCAGTGTGCCTGTGGGCTACATGAAACCTGCACACTACAGAAACCAGTGCAAACTGCCCACAGCTGACCAGTCTATACAATCAAATGTCAATGTTTAAAGTCATGAATTACAAGTGATTATAAATTATTATAGCTTATAATGGTCTTCTTTATATATCTTCAATAAAGTTACGTGGCATAGATGCACCACTATTTTGACCTGAAATCAAAATTTCCTCTATTTATCGTCTTTATATGTATGTGGAGGATTGATTGATGCATGCTATCCCAATGCAATATACAATACAAATGCTCTTCAAAATGTAAAATCTTGCTCCACCTCTGAAACAATGTTGGTGCGGCTATCCTTATAAGGACTCTCCACAGACATAATGATTTTTATACTGTACGAACTATAGATTCTATCCCCTAACTCTTCCCCTAAACCTAACCCTCACAAAAAACTTTCTGCATTTTCAATAAAACATAATTTAGTATGTTTTTTAAGTGATTTGAATTATGGGGACACCAGAAATGTCCTCATAAACCACATTTATTACATAATACCCTTGTAATTACCAGTTTGTAACCTAAACAAATGTCCTCATAAACCACCCACACACACACACACACACACACACACACTTATTCACCAGATCAAAATCTTTGCTGTAGAAATGTGCCTTATAGGCACTTTATATCAGAATCAGAACACATTTAATTTTGAGCACCTGATTAAGTTACTGTTGCCACAAAAGCCACTTTACATCATGTCTCACCATTAAGGACCAGTCTTCCTAATGAGCTCATTGTGGTTAAACCTGACCTTGGTCCAACACTCATGTAGTGTGATGTGGTGTATTATAGACATAGAAGCAGAGTGTTCTCAGGCTGTATGCATCAAGGCAGGCTTGGACAGAGCAGTACAGACACCTCCACATGCACCCTCACTCAGCTCATCCCGTAATTATGGCTGTCATTAGTGGCCCCGATGAGAAGCTATATTTACTGGAGCCATGCACAAACAGTTCTCAGGCTTAAAAGAGCAAAGCAGAGCTCTTTCCATTCACTCGCGACTGCTCTTAAACAGGTTAGCAGGCAAAATACCAAATGTAAACACCAAGTTCTAACAAACTTATAGCTGACTTGATATTCAATAAAAGAATGTTACAAAATCCTCATATAAAGACAACCATGATTAGATGCAGACTGCTTGACTGCCCTCTAATAATGGACATGCACATATAGTTGGTCATAGAGCCTGAAAATCAATTTTATCTTGATATTTCTCACCCATTTTGATAATGCACAATATATATCTCAATATAAGTATGTAAGTATATATGTATTTCCTCTGAAATTGCTTAATTTTTTTTTTCAGTCTAAGGAACCATCATTTCGACCAAACAGCCATTGTAATCAAATAGTTTAAATATGTTTAATGGAAGAAGTAAAATACAGTGAAAAGGAAGAATGTTTAATAATTTTCATAAATATGCACCAATATAACAATACATAATGATAAACAGCAATATTTGCCTCCACACAGTTTTACTAAAACATTTGACTAAGTAAACAATAGAGAGGGAACAGTTTTGCATGATAACGATCAGTTGTTGTTTATAACTATTATCGAAAAACACTGACCTCTCATGTCCATCTACATTCATTCAGTCCATGTATTCCATTCTGTCTTCTTCACATGCCTACAAACAAGCATACCTAGCAGGAGTCATTCACACATGTTTGTACACTTCTGTTCAACAAACATGTCCAGGCATTTGCGATCACTTCAATTACGAGAGTCAAACAGAAATAGGTTAGCACATACCACTAAGGTCAAAAGGTTGCGAAAAGCAGCCAGACAAGCGAAGCTGAGGACAAGTATGTGTGAAGCTTTTGATGGAATGATTAGTTTAACAATACAGATATATATCTATTACATTTGTATAGTGTCCCCAAAAAGTACTGGACACTTAAGCTGCACTTAAAAATGTATTCTTAAGACACATTGTGTGTTAGTGGATCATGTCCATAGTTATGAACTACGCCTGTGTTTACTCTGCAAAGACACCTGTGCACTCAAAAAAAACATTGCTGCATGTTAAGTTTCTTTAATTAAAATAAACTAAAGCAACACAATTGTAGAACATTTTGTCACAACTTGATTTCATTGTGTTCTATCCATTTAAATTTGTAAAATGGAAGTTTACTTAATCCATTTAAGTTGGGACTACATGAATACTTTTTGTGGTGTTAATGTAGCATTGATGAAACTGTGCAGGGGATTTATATTTTCAAACATGCTATCCATTTTGCAAGTGTTATTTTATGCTTTTTTGAGCAAGATGAGAATAGGAGGAGATTTATTAATGTTTAATGTTCTGTTATATTGGTATTTAATTAAAAAGAGAGTCTGTTATGCTGGAGTTTTAGGGGTTAACATTATGGTGAAGATTGGCGCTTGTGCTGAGATTGAGAATGGACTTTCACTTTCAAGTAATGATTGATTCGAGTGCTGCTTAGCTCTATAAGCAGTTGTTTTTAAATTGAAGGTGCAACAGTTTTACACTTGTTCACCTGGGATATACTAATGACTGATCAAATAAATTGAGTTGGACCAACATAATATAGTTTATTAAATACCTTGGTAAACTAGGTTTGATGATCCTAATGAATTTTAAGATTTAAGTTAAAACTGCTACAGTACATGAACTAAATTATGTTGGCTCAATGAAACTAACTTAATCGGAATTAAAGACATTAAATTACTTGTGAAAACTTTCAACAATTCAGTTAAGTAAGGGTAATGATTTCATTTTGTGGACTTGAGGGAAACAGATTTCTTAGATCTATAAATGACCTTGGAAGCAGTTGCTTAAAAAAAATTGCCAAAATGTCTAAGAAAACTGAACTTAGTTCTAAGAGAATGTCTAGCATAATTTGTTTGCAGATGCCACTTGGTTTGATATTCGGTTTCAAATGCAATAACATTCATAAATTTTAAATGTGTTTTTAGAGTCCAGAAGTGTCTAAATACTTTGGGTCTGAATTTATGTACTTGGAAAAAAACATCACAACAGTATTTCTATTGCTCATACATAGGGAAAGGAAAATGAACAAACACCTAACCCCAAGTGTTAAGCTTCAGCAAGTAAATCATCCTGCATGGTTTGTGCTACAAACATGTAGTGTACCTCATATTATTGAGGAGAGCGATCAGACCCTCCATTTCCATCTGCTGGACCTATACCAATTAACCAATATTAACCAACAGAACATTAAATATGAACATATGTCCTGTTCGCATCTTGCTCAAAATGCATAAAATCCTATAAACTTACCTAGGGACTTGAAACCAGAAAATCATAGAGACTTGTGGGTTGGTTCTTTTAACTTGGGCCAGTAAGCAACCACACAGCAACCACCCAGAACACCCAAGCAACCAGATGGCAACACACTAAAACCACTCTGAACACCAGCTGTGTAGCAATGCCCTGGCAACCACACACATAACCCAAGCTTTATTTTCCTGAGTTTTGCACAGGCAAGGACCACACATATTAAAAGAGAAAATATAGTTCTAAAAGAAATCTAGCTCTAAAACTAAGTTGCCAGGTGCCTGTACATTTTTCCTTAAACTCTTTGAAACTGTTTCATCGGAAGAGTTTGTATATTTCACTATGGTTTGAAGAGAGTTAGTCAGTCTGAATTAGATTATAGGTTGCCATGCCCTGTGGCAAATCTCCTGTCTTTGGTCTTAATGACAGGCTATGATGCAGGTAGCAGCCTACACCACCAACCCACACAGCTGTCTGTGGACCGCCGACCTGCAGGTGTTCACTAAGCCGATATCAGCATAATACTGTAGGTTAACTGCAACACTGGGATCAGTTCTGATATAGTAGTAAATGACAGACAGATTAAGAATAGTTAATCACCTTTTCCAACACAAAACCTGAGCTCAGTGGTGGTTCATTGTAAAACTGGTTTGCGATTGTTTTTTCCTTTCTTTAACATTTATTGCTTGTCAGATTGTAATTATATGACTTTGGTGAGAGATAAGGTAAGATAAGGCAGATTCAACATTCTTTTAAGTCAGATTGTATGATATACCTGGTCTTATAGAATCACGTTACTATACCTACATTTTTGCTAGATGCTTTTTACGTGGCTCGTTGAATATATTGCAGCAATTTCCTGGTAAAATAAACACTAAAGATGTTAAAACAATAATTACATTATTTTTCTTTCACAAATCACGTCAAACTGCAGATAATTTCTTGCGATGCATAGAACCTGGGTACGTGTCCTTAAGAGCGTGCGAGTCGACACATGAGCTGAAAGTGTCATAGAAGCACTACAAAAAATATATATATTTATGTCACACTTTGCTTTTTATGACACAATCGGTTAGGTTTAAGTTTAAGGTTTAGAGTAGGAAGGTCAGTTTTGTTGATTTAAAACTCAATAGAGTACTACCCTTTAAAACCTCACCTGTTTTGAAGAAAATTTAACTCACTTTTAGCGCCAATCAATGGACATTTCACCTCGGAACTGCTGCAATACGTGAACAGAGCCACGTGTTATCATATTGTAAAAATGTCACCACAGTCACGTAATTTTCATGAGATCAGGCTACAAAAAATGTCTTTGAAACTTTGTCGAAGGCTAAAATTCATTGCAAAGGCAATAAATCGTCTGTCAGTGAGCATGTCGTGCTAAGCGATCAAACTGACGAAATAAATATCTTTTACGATTCTGGAAATTTGTCTCAGACTCCAAAATCATGGCAGTTTGCACCCGAAGATAAAGACTAAGAGCTTAAGTGCAAACCAGGAAGCAGCTCTGCTCATCTGTCATTGGCCCCCACCAGTGTTTCATCTCTCCACATTGTGTGTTTTCACCTACTGTGCAGTCGTAGCCTTATGTTTGTGGAAACCTCTGCTTGTTTGGTCTAAAGTAGGTCAATGGAGGCCTCCGTCATATTGTGGTGAGACAAAAACACACGTAATACACAGCCCCCCACGACACGACAAACCAGATTAAATATTCTGCATATGACAGCTCAATCTCTCATTGAGTTTTAAAAATCTCTACACTGACTGAACATGTTCTGTAGCAGGACTAAAAAAAGAGAACAACAATTCCATGTTCTCTCATCTGTTTTTCTCTTGTCACCCTGAGGCTGAGCAGTGTGTTCTGGGCACCCCAGGGCTTGAGTCCTGAGTCACTTTGACCAAGTCATGACTGGCACCTTCTGACACATTTGCCTTGAGCATCACGTACTACTATGGACAACCTCCATCTACACACTAAACATGCACTAAACCACAGAACAGCCTCCAATCTACATGTGCATTCATATGTGTAAAGTCAGTCCTCTTAAAGAGATAGTTCATCCAAAAATAACTCACCCTCATGCCACTTCCTTTCTTCTGCTGAACACAAACGAAGATTTTAGAAGAATTCAATCGACAGCATTTGTGGCATAATGTTGATTACCACAAAAAATTATTTCGACTCGTCCCTCATTTTATCGAGGTTACCGTGAAGCATTTACAATGGAAGTGAATTGGGCCATTTTCTGGAGGGTTTATAGGTAGAAATGTTAAGTTTATAATTTTATAAAAGCGCTTACATTAATTCTTCTGTTAAAACGTGTGTATTTATTTGCTGTAAAATTGTTTAAATTGTTGTTTTCCAGAATAATAGGGTTTACATGTTAGGTCATCATGGAAACAAAGACATAAAACTGGCTATAACTATACACAGAAAAGGTTAGTAAGCGATTCTATCAAACTTAAATCATGTTAACACGCATTTTGTCTTGTGGCTATACTTTTGAAATGTGAATAACATTTAGGGATTGGCCCTCTTCACCTACACCATTGTAAGAGCCTTACTGTGACCTTGATTTTTGTTTTGTTTTTTTAAGTAAAAAAGGGACGTTTTGAAATTATGTTTTGTTGTAATCAACATTATACCACAAATCCTGTCGATTGAGCTTAACTTGTATTGAACCCAGAATATTCCTTTAATATAGACTTCAACTGATGTGCGGTCAAAGATCTGGAATTTGTTTATTTTTTGGAGGGGGGGGGGCTTTTTTAAAATGACCTTGAACATGGCTCATCCAATCAGATTTCAGTGTAAAACTCTGAAGTATCCATTTTATAAATGGTGGTAACCACTTTCAACTTGTTAATGTTCTGACAGACTCTAGCTGGTGTGGTGAATCAAAAAGCTGTATGAAATTATCAGCGCTACTTTGCGTCACTCTCTGACTCTAAATCAGCTTCTGATAATAATAAGCCATCACTTGATGGGTGCAAGTTATGCAGCCATTCAGAGCTGCAAATGTCCTGTTCTGCTGACATAGACACTGACATCATCGTTATTCACTGGCGACCTTGGACATGTAGTGCAGCGTGAAGACTGAACGCATTGTGTATTATTGAGAAAACGCATCATATCATTGTGCCAGCTCTGATCTGCAGGCCTGCTGATAACATCTCTACCAATGGCGCTGTTCAACCAGATTACACCCGTAAATCAGTCCTACTGGCACCACCATTCTGCATGAATCAATACATGATGCAGCTCAGCTTTGTAATCAGATGCCATGCCACCATGGTGAGTTTTGTTGAAGCCCCTGAGAGGGTACAGTTTCCCCCGCCTGAGTGTGATACAAGTGGATCAGGGGTGCACAAATGTTTTTTTGAAACCCAACACTGTTTTTTTTGCATGCGACTGGATTTGATTGACAGAAAACATCACAGAATCCCAGCTCAAATGCTGTTCTTAGAAATGCATCAGCTTTTAGTCACAATATCACTTGGAGACTGAGCTGCTCTCAGCATTTCAAAAAGATCTGCAAAGACCTTTAAATTAAAATACAGCAAGTGTTAAATGCCAAATCCAAACACATGTTGTCAAACTTATACTTTGTATGCAACCAATTAAGGAGAACATTAGCAAGCAATACTGCAAAATCAATATAGCCTTGGTTATAATAGCAAATCTAATTGCATTTATTGATAAAATAATAACCCATGCAGTTTCTAGTTATAAAACCGAAGGTTCCCTATGATGTTTTGATAAATACACTTAAAACATAAAAAAGCCAAATGTTTGTGGACACCCTAACATCACTCCCATATGTGCTTGCTAAGCATTTCATTTCAAAACCTTTGGCATTAATAGTGAGTTGGTTCTCCCCTACAGCTTCAACTCTTCTGGGAAGGTTTTCCATTAGATGTAGGAACATGGCTGCCATTCAGACACAAGACCATCAGTGAGGTGCTCAGAAGTCTTGATGTTGGGTGATGGAGTCTGGCTCGAAGTTACCATTCCAATTCACCTCAAAGGTGTTCATTAGCTGCTTTTCCATTATTGGGGCAGTATGAGCCAGGGCTATCAGCTGGTCAGCCGGGACAAATATCCTTGGATCTTGAGCTGTGAGACCAAACTCAATCTGTATTCCCACCATCGGGCCAACAGCCCTGCAGCATTGCCCTAAAATTGCCCTTGATACACTGCCGTGGTGCCGATGTCACACACCCCGCCCATTTCACAAGCAAGAGGAAAACTTAAGATGAGGTATCAGACTCTTGAGACTATCTAGCCCTCAAAATCAACTTGGATTTTTACTGTCCCCGCAATTTTTTTTATGTTGTGCGCTGTATTCATAACTTGGAAAGAGTACTCTTCCTTGGTGCTGGTGCATGTAGCTGTAGAGCATGATACAGTGTTTGGATAGTATAATATCTACAAAGTTAGGCTGAAATTTGGTGTATTGGGAAATAGGTAATGAAAGATGCAGTTTATCAATCCATCCATGTCATGCTCCACCTATGCCTATTCAACATGTGAAAGAGATGGGTAATATCCAATACCTTTACACAATCACAGTCTATAAATAGATACATAGCAACACATTGCCTCTCAATCCAGATAAACTCAGTGGCATTTATGCATTCCAAGCCATCCAAGCAAAAGACAAACACCTCCGTCATAATTTATAGCCAGAGATTGAATGAAATAAATAACTTTCAGGCTATTTTTTCTCTCTCCATTGACATGCACAGAGACACACATTCTCTCCTTGTCCAGACTGATGAGGCATCAGGGCTTTTGCAGCAACAGCAGATAAATCTGAACATTCAATGCCTTAGTGGACAGAAATCACAACATATCTAAGACAACGTATCATATACAGAGCACTGGACATCTATCAGAATGGAAACTGTAGCTTTAAAAGGGCAACTTTGCCAGTTAATGGATGTTTATGTGAGGTGTTCAATGAGGTAACAAGTTCACTTTCACTGCATGTTGTGAATATAAAGTCTTACACTGAATAAACCAATCAAATCTAAATGGGAATAATAAAATTGTTCTAATTAGACAATTTTTCACGCCATATTTATTCCTGAGAAGGTGCTTTAAGCATTTAATATTATCATAGTACATACAGTTTGTGCTTCTCCTTGGTTTTTATATTACAGCGTCACTTAGAATCAACAATAAAACCATAAATGTCAATAAGAATGTTTACAGTATACATAAAGTTGTTACATCAATGTTGTTTCAAAAACAGGAAATTGCTGCCCTCCATTACACCGAACATCATCCTGTTCCTCTGCCTTGGCAGATGCAGCACTTGACAAATCAAACAGAAGATATCACTCTCACTTAGAACATGTTTGCTCATGTACTAGTTCTTAAAATACCAAACAGCTGCGTTGTATCAGTTTTACTGGCACAGTTGTACAGTGATGTGCTCAAATCATAATATAACAGCATTATCAAACAGATCTACTCCTGTAGAATGCCCACTAAATACAGTATGTATTATGATGAGGTAAGAGACATATATCATATATCATATTTCATTTGAAATAGTTTTTATTCTGAGCAAAATATTAAACTCAGGGTTTGTTCACCCAGAAATGTTCCAAACCCATATGACTTTCAGAATGTTTGGTCTCAGTCACAGTTCACTTTCACTGTATGGGGGGGGAAAAAGGCAATGAATGTTGAAGTGAGTTGTGACTGAGGCTTACATTCTGCCTAAAATCTCCTTTTGTGTTCCACAAGAGAAAGAAAGTCATACTGGTTTGGAACAACATGAAGGTTGAGTAAACGATGACCAAAATTTTACTTAAGGAACTGTCTCCAATTCATACAGTATTATTATCACAACCATTTCCCCCAAACCTGTAGAGCAGATACTCTCCACAGTGTTCACTCATTCAAGCACACCCATACCCATGGCCTAAACTCTCCACATGATTTCAGCATGACCCTACCATAATCAAAGACGTCTTCTGCCTCCTCATGCATCAATTCATTTAGGTCATCCTCTGTGATGTCGGAAAAGGCCATCCCTTCCTCTCTTCCCTTGCTTTGCATCTGAGCAGTAACTATACTGTAAAATTAAATTAATGCTGGGATTCTCTTTCCCCCGGGCAACTGTAAACCCCGCTTTTCAGATTGAGCCTGAGTAGAGAAGCGAAAGGCAATGGACCGCTCTTCTACTGACTGCACCAATGCGAGCGTGTGAGGGTGTGTGGGAGCCCACACCATCCAGGCCAAGTTTCATCAACAGGATGATTTCATAATCTCCTGTGTGAGTGTCAGAATAAGGGAGATGGAGATTGTGTGTGTGGTAAATATGCTAAGTGTGGTATGTTGAGTGGAGGTCAAGCAGAATGATCTTCGAGTAAACCAATCCCTAGTGATTAAAGAGATAAACTGGCAAGCTGTATCACAGACAGCAGGCATTGTGTGAGAGATTTGAATCTGCTAATGTGGAATCAAATGGAAATTCTATATAGTTCTTCTATTTTGACTTTAACTCCATGCACATTATATTTCCAATATATTGGCATGGAAGCTCAGGAAAGTTAATTTAAGGTGCATTTAAGGTGAGTCATATTATGAAGTAACAGAGAGACTTTAAACAGGACGATTTTATGTGTGTTTAAATATGTTTGTCATGTAAAATGGCGAGTGCTTCACACATAAAGACAGGCTGAAATAATTAGGCTGCAGAAGTTTGACTTAAGCCAAGCTTTTCTTTCTCTTTAATTTTGGTGTGCTTCTGATCAAAGCTCTGTGGAATAGACCATGGCAATCTCATTAATGGAGGGGACAGCTCACACTGTCACAGGCATATAACAGCAATTTTTCACCTCAGAACTCCTTTAAAAACATGCCTTAAATAGAGGAACCAAAATAGATCCACCCACAGATGTCACGTTTTCAGGAAACTTTTTTTTTTTTTTTTTTTTTTTGTGATTGCTTCATCTTTTCAAATATTTAGTTGGGTAACTAAGGCAATTTAAACCCCTGACCTTAAGTATTTTATTACTACAAACTTCAGTGCATAACTCATCCCACACCATTTGTGCTACAGTTGTCTAAGTAATCAGACTTACGATTTTCATCTGGCAGAGGATAAAATTGCAAATAAATCACATGGACTTACTGTATATTGAAAGATGGACCTGAGCCATATCTAGGAAACCCAATATCAAAGAGACTTGGCCAGTAAGCAACCTCCTGGCAACCACCAAACACCCAAGCAACAACCTAGAAATGCTCTAGAAAACGCCTTGAAACGACCTAAAAACACTCTGGAAATCCCTAGCAACTGTATAACAATGCCCTGGCAACCACACACAACACCCCAGCAACCAATAAGAAATGCCATAAAACCACTCCATAAAACCCCAGCAACTGTACACCGTAGGAACGCCCTGGTAACTACCCACATCACACTAGCAAACACCTAGAAATGCCCTAGAAACTGCCCATAAAACCATAGCAACCATAAAGGAATGGCCTGACAAACACCCACAATACCCTAGCAGCCACCTAGAAACACCCTAGAAACTGCCCAGAAAACCATAGCAACCATACTGTACAACAATGCCCAGGCAACAACCCACAACATACTAGCAACCACCTTGAAATGCCCTAAAAAATGCTCTGGAAATCCCTAGCAACTGTATATCAACACCCTGACAACCACCCTCAACACACTAGCACCACCTAGAAGCATCCTAATACCACTACATAAAACCCTAGCAACTGTATAACATAGCAACGCCCTGGTAACTACCACCAACACCCTAGCAAACACCTAGAAACACCATAGAAAGGGCCCAGAAAAACCTAGAAAATGCATAGCAACACACTGGCAACCACCCACAACACTAAAGCAACCACCAAGAAACACCCTAAAAAACACCCAGAAAATCCTAGCAACCACCCATAACACCTTAGCAACCACCTAGAAAAGCCCTAAAACCACTCCATAAAACCCTAGCAACAGTATACAGTAGCAACAACCTGGTAACTACCCACAACACCTTAGCAAACACCTAGAAAAGCCTTAGAAATTTCACAGAAAAATTTAGCAATCATATAACAACACCCTGGTAACCACCCACAACACCCTAGCAACCACCTAGAAATGCCCTAGAAATTGCCCAGAAAAACATAGCAACCGTATAGCAGCAACACCCTGGCAACCACCCACAACAACCAAACAACCTCCTAGAAACTTCCTAAAAAACACCCAGAAAACCCTAGCAACCATACAGCAATGCCATTGCAACCACCCACACCACCCTAGCAACCACCAAGAAATGCCCTAAAAATCACCCAGAAAATCCTAGCAACCACACAGCAACTACCCACAACATCCTAAAACCACCTAGAAACGCCCTAGAAACTGCACAGAAAAGCCTAGCAAACATATAGCAACACCATGGCAACCACCCACAACACCCTAGCAACCACACGCAAATGCCTTTGAAATCACCCAGAAAACCCTAGCAACCACATAGCAACTCCCTGACAACCATCGACAGCACCCTAGCATTGTGGTGGAGAGCATCGCTCACATTTTCTTCTAAAAATTTTAAAATCTAGTTTCTTCTTTTGAATGTTGATCAATATAGTGCTTGCATAATCATTTCAATCTATAAAAAATATGATTTTTTAGCACACATACAAACACAATATTTGTTAACGTTAAAATGCATTGTGCCACTATATGACTAATGTAATTCTACACAGTTCTTATAATAATGGCTCATAATAAGATGTGTCATATCAGGTGCTGTTTTCTTGTAAAGTAAAAGCTTATTCTTATAAACAAGTTTAAAACCTCATGTTAGTTCAACACCAGCATCTGAATTCCCCACGAGTCTCTCAGATTCCACTGCAAACATACCCTGCTATGATGTAAAATGTCTACACAACTATGTGCAATGTGTTCAGTTGGAGGTGGGCTGACCCCTGGCCTCCAGTCTCCTGGTGGTGCTTCTCAGGTCTGTGCACATGAATAATACAGGACAGGAGAGTAATAAGACCCCTGAGCTAGATAGGAGGAGCGGCTCTCTAGACCAGAGACCATATACAATAAACCTGTTTACAGTAATAATACCAGTGCAAACCTCAAATCTGATACTAAATACTGTACTGACAGTCTGACATCTTAGCCACACAACTTAAGATCCATGGTAAAAAATAATGGCATTGCATTCATTTTCCTTGTCTGTGTCCACATAAATATAAAAATTAAGTATTTTAAGGTAATACGAACTCACTTTTTTTTTGCATGTTTTGCTGTCAGAGATTACTAATTATGTGAGCTGTTAGTCATATCACTGAGCATACCATACTCAAACATTATCAACACATACCACAGGCTGCCTTAAGTAACAACAAGCAAAATAACTATAAAAAATATCAAACAAAAGCATTTGGGAGGGACAGTAATGTGAGGGGAAGTTGGAGGAAGGCCAGGGAGTGTAAATTACAGAGTTTCTATATCTCAGTCATTATGAGCACCTTTCCAAGCAAAAACAGCTAGAGTATAGCTAACAGTAAACTTGTCCAAAATAACAGTGATATGCAGGATGATATCCAGATATAAAGCCCTTTAAAATTGTATACTAGGGCAGTGTTACCAATGCAATCATAATGGGTGGAGTCTTTTTTATTTTTGTTAGGATGTTAAACTCTCAGTGACCCAAAGGCAAACAAACCCCAAAACCCTTGGGTATTTGCTTTCTAAAAACGCAAGAGAAAGAGGGCACAACCAATGTGACAAACAGTTGTTTTACTGTACCACACCCATGCCAGGTTTCAATCTAACATCTGTTTTTAACATTAAGCTGTTTTCCATTTCCCTAGGGACTTTTTAGCGGCACATGCCAAGAATCAGAGTGATATTCATCAGGTATTAATTTTATTGTGTTATAACTCCATGATGTATTTGATGGAAAAATTTGTATTTGATGGGGCGATTTTCACAAAACCAGTCAAGAAAATGTTGTCCTGGTAATCTTTAAAAAATAGGAAATTGTATTTTGCATAAACAAAATGAAGCCTACATTTAGAACCATTAACATTTTTGCATTGTGACATTATTTTCAGGACACATTTTACCTCCTAATTTTTAATACTGTAGCACATCCGGACGTTTCATTTGTGCTATTCCCATTGTTTTCAATGATGACTCTCATTACAGTAATGCATTTTTTTTTTTTTTTTTTTTTTTTTTTACAGTAAAAAAGATGCTGCTGTACAATTTTTTTATTATTATTAAAATCAGTGGAAATTAAAGGCAGTACCAAGGGAGTACTACTATGATGTATAAATACTTTACAATTTAAATAATATATCATTCATAATTTATAATGAGAATATCATAATGGCCATCTTTTTTGTTAATGAGTATATGTTCTAAAGTACACATTAGTGTACATTAGTGTGCAGCATGCAATTTTGCGATAAATCGCTCATATTGTAAAAATGGCATATCGGATGAAACTAGAGACTCTTTTGACTTAATTCTTACCAGATGAAGTTTTGTTGCCATTTCTCCCAAAAACAAACTCCGCTGTGGTCAGCACCATGTTGTTTTGTCACATGACTATGTTGAAAGTTTAACCCTTTACTGACAGCACCGAGTCATCTGAAATGAGATCAGTCAGTTTGAATGATTTTGAATTATGTGTTACGTAGAGCGAAGCCAAAATACAACATCCACACATGTGTATATGGGGTCTCACAAGGTTAAAATAGGCTTCCTTTCTATATGCAAATAATAATTGTTTTGTTTTTAATTTTTTATTTGATTGATTTTGGAGTAAAATATGACCAGGATATTTTCTTAACAGTCGCAGTACTTACAGTCATGGTATTTTGATATATACTATGGTACTGAATAATTCCCATATTCATATACAGTACCATGGTATTTACATTGTACTCCAAGGTTCTTCAAAAAGTATTATGGTATTACCATGGCACGTGGTATAAAAATGTCTAAAAACCATGGACCTTTGTACCATGTCCAAAACAAATAAATAAAATACAAATATTATGTTAATATCATGTTACTTTTGTTGCCTTTTTGTCATTGTAAGTAAGGCTGCATCCAGTTGTAGATGAGTTTATTTGTAAATAACTGTAAATAATCAGATATTTAAGGGATGTTTTAAAAAACCGACATCCTGCTGGTTTTTAATACACAATTCATTATACAGTCAACTTGTTAATTATACAATTTTGTGGTCATTCAATCAGCAGTTTTTTGCACTTCAATTTATTGGTGGCAAGCGGAAAATTAAAGGGATACATAAACAACAATACAACACAATCTTTACGAGCAGGGCAGTGTATGGGTGGAGATGCTTCTGTGGTTTGCATTACATCCGTTCCCACACAAACAGGTGACCAGAGAGAAGGGACGTGCTTGCAACAGGGGGAGAGAAGAGAGAGAAAAGGGGAAGGAAAGAAGGCCACACCTTCCGGATACATCTCTAATGTCGATGTTGGTTAAGACCAATATCGGTCATGCCTTAGCTGTGCCAGAGGGTCACAAATTTGTCACTTCCTGCACACTTCAAGCAAAAGTGAATAAGCAATGCTGGCACTGCCCAACGTGCAATGGTACACATGTGGTAAGCTCATGGGGGGGGGGGGGGGTTGAGTGTTGAGTGGAGTGAGGAGGAGGCAGAGAGATTGTGAATGGAGCTTTTCTATTGACTAACAAAAGGCCACAGTTGAATGGCATCTGAAATAACTGTTAATTTGAAATTACAAGACACAATAACAAAAAAGATAAACATAATATTTCTAATAATTCAGCTGCAAGTAATTTGTGTGAATTTGGTAAATTACTTTTGCTGAAACAGCTTCAACCAGCCTCAGTCTTAGGTCTTAGCTGGTTTCCCAGTCTGCTATGGTTTGCTTTTAAAGGAAGTATAGGTCTCTGCAGAACAGTAATGGGTGTTTTCAAATCTGTGGGTGTTTTCAAACCGGTATGGGCATTTCTAAACTAACCAATGAAAGTAGGGAATCTTAATGGTTTGAAAACGGCCACTGATTGGGAAAAGCCCATTTTTGTTCAGAGATATAAGTCTCTTTTTGGGGTTTTGGGCACTTGTCAGCTTGGTCAGGCTAGGAGACCAGCTAGACCAGCTTAAACCAGCAAAAAAATCAGTAAATCATTGTAGGCTGGTTTAAGCTGTTTATAAGCAGCTTACATAACAATAAAACAGTAACATACAAGTTGGTGCAGTGCTTACACATGACATACATAAAAGCTATAGAGAGCAACAGTGCCTGCCCACTTTTTCAGCCATGTCGCTTCAGGAGGTATTTTTCCCACTGATTTTTCCTATAGACTTTTAATAAAATCCTTCATAAGAGTTGTAAGCCATGAACCAAACAAACCAGCTCTGAGGTGAATAAAAACATCACAGACTTTGTTCTGAGGCAAAAAAGTATTTGAAAATCAGACAAAAGACAAAGGTACAAGACTGTGTACTTACCGTCTTTCAAGATGGCACGGAACACAATCCCATGAAGCATTGTGAATTATGTTATTGAATAAAACATTATGGAAATATATAAAACTGTTGTTTTTAGGTTGTTGATTGTAAGTATAGAAACAATATAATTTTACGTATATTGCAAAATTCCGAAATTTACAAATAGATAAGTAGTTTAAGGGTGAAGAAACATCGACTCGATTACGTCATTGACAGTGTGTCATGGGAGTGGGCGGTCTCTCAGAAGCACCTTTCACAGGCTACGTTGGCCGCGGTTCTCTGATTGGTGGATCTTTCTCTGCTGTACCATGGGTAATGTAGTTGTTTACCATGAATTCCGCTATCAAATTCAATATTTAAACAATGAAGTTGAGATAACGCAGACGGATGGCTTCAATTGAAGCATACACCATCGATGAACAACCTCGGAGCTCAAGATAGGTCTGTCTTTAAAGGTTTATAGGTCATCGTTGAAAATCAATTAGTCTATCGGATAAATTGAATGGGATTTTTACTTCTGGAACCAGACTGTTGCGCTCTATTGGCTCTGAGGAACCTGGGTTCCAATTCGGCCTTGGTCATGTCCCGTTACCCCTGTCTCTCCCTCACTTTACTGTTTGCCTCTGCTGTCCTCTAAATTAAAAGTTTAATATAAAAAAAAAATAATAATATCCATCAAACAATGCCTTACTATAACCCCTCTTCCAGGAACCCCAAAATGTTAATGTCACTTTTATAAAAGACATTTCTTATCGTTTGAAAAATGTAATGTTCTTTACCCATGGGCATGCTGAGAACTGCCTGGTACTGGACTTTTAGTTTTCCATCCCAGTGTTCCGAATGAGATTCCCACATAGAGTTCCAGAACTCCAGACAAGGAGCTCTTTTCCGGTCTATCAACATGAGAATGATCTTTCCCAGCATGCCTGGTGAGGCTGTCACCCTCTGCTCATTCAGCCCAGCCAACCCAAGCATCCTGGCATTCCTCAATGGGCTCACATCCTGCTCTCAAAACAACTATGAGCCATGGTAACATCCCAGAATCCATCAATGACAATTACAGGCTCAAAAACCAAGGCATCTGAATCAAAGACCAGTGAGCACTTGAAAAGCTTGAGACCCTTGAAAACTCTCACTTAAGATTGCGTCATGTTTTTGTCCCTTCTATTTCAAAAGTAAAGTTCACCATCCAACTTTTGTAGCATAATGTTCATTCAGGTATCATCACCCTATTGGTGCTCAGGCATGATTTATAAGCTTCAGAAATTAGTTGTTTGCAATCATTGCTGTAGGTTGTTATTGGTTTCTTTAGTACTGGGACTGGATTTATTGGAGTGACTAATTTCTTCTGACTGCTTTTTGGAGGCAAAATAAAACTGATAAAGACTCAGCTTTCTCTCATCTGTTGTCTGGCTAATAAGGTAACCACTGATAAATATTCATCAGGCACGAATCCACTGAACATTGTATGAAACTCTACATTTTTAAACTAGATTGTTACATTTGCTATAGAAAATGTGAGTGGTATCATTGTCAGTAGCACAAAGGGTACACCAAATAGTCATACTTGTGGTAAGAGGTTTGATAAAATTCACTAACAAGTAAGAGCAATAGTGATGTTTTTCTTTAGCAAGTACCTCTGAGAAGTGAGGATGTTTTATGCTTTTTTTAACCCTAGGCTACGAAGATGATGCTTTATATGCTACCAGCTTGAGGACTCAATTCTTGAGGACAGCATCATTAAACAAATGACTTTTTTGTGTGTACTAGTGCTCTATGTTTGGTCTCATTTTATCTGCTGCTCTTGTCTTCCATTCTATCTGAACATGTATTGCTTTAACTGGTTTTGCTATGAATTGAACATCATCTTCCTACTCCATAGCAACACGCCTCTCTGAAGCTAATACTGGATCCTTATTATGGAGGTTATGGACCTCAGAGAGGTTTAGGTTACAGAGATGTGATTCACTCACTCTCCTCTCTCTGGTTCATTTGCTTCTCTTCATTTGCACCATTTTCCACCCTCTCGCTGTATCTCTTTAATTTAGTCTCTTTTAGAGAAAATATTTTTTTGCTCATGTTTTGCTGGCCAATACAATAGAGGTCTTGGACTTTAAAGGAATAGCTTACCTAAAAATTTAAATTCTGCCATAATTTACTCACCTTCATGTCATTCCATACCTGTAAGACTTCCTTTCTTCAGCAGAACACAAAAGGAGATGTTTTAATTAATATCCTAGTCCGTCATTTCAAGTGAATAGTGATTCACTTTCAAGCTTCAAAAAGAATGATAAAGTATCATGAAAGCAGTCCAGGCAATATACTCGTCATGTTTCAAATCTACAAGAAGGTCGTTCAACTTGCATTGTTTTGTGCTATAAACAATGCACGTTCTTGTCGGAACACAGAAAACATGGACTATTTTTATACATTTGGGTCCTTTTTTAAAGTGAGTCACTCTCAGCTGCCATTGCATTGAAAAGATGGACCACGATATTCATTCAAATATCTCCTTTTGTATTCTGCAGAGGAAATAAAGTCATATGGGTTTAGAACGACATGAGGGTAAGGAAATTATGATTTTTTTTAAGAATTAAAATTTTTAGGGAGAAATATTCTTTTCTTAAAAGTTTTTAGTTACCAGTGCAATTGTAGAGATACCTTATTCACAGGCATATTTGTGTGTGCATGATTAATTTATTCCTCAATTTAATATTTCAAACAACAGGGGTACTACTGTGTGTAGTATTCGACTGGTCATGTGATTTTAACATGGCTTGCCCATGAGGATGCAGCCAGCAACATGTAGAATAAAACAGACTTTTTCTTGAAGACTGTTATGACTGGAATTTTCATGAGTTTTATCTGTAGATCTTTTTTTAATTAGCAAAACATTACCAAGTTCTCCTATAAACATCAGGTAGCATGGGGTTTTCAGATATCCACAGTGATATAACTGATAATTACCCCAAACCATGGTGGCAACATGGCCCTGGTACTATAAAAGAATAGGGGCCATTCAAACACGCTGATGCAGGTAAGGGCCCTTGAACATGGACACAGCAAGTACCATCAACCGTAGCAGTGCTCTTAAGATTTAACAAACAGTCTTTGATCATAATGTCACTAATCCTGAATGGCCTCTGCTGGAAAGGAATTTATGTGCCTACTTACAGCATAAGTGCACCAATGGTTCTTCACCATTAAAAAAACACAGCAGGACCAGCATGGCAAACATGCCATTGGGAGCTTTACCTTGTTTACTGCTTGCTCAGTCATTCTTGATGTTAGAAAGACCTCTGTGTAAAGTGAAATATTTTAATTTCAACCAATACATGGACATTCTTAGTACAATTCACAGTGATTCGGAGTTGTTGGACATCCTCAGTGTAGTAGATGCTAATCCGGCATGACTCAGCTGTAAATGAAACACAAACAGCAGATATCATGCTGCAGATTTCTTGTAAACCGTATGACAGATGCTTAGAGAGGTCAAATGACAGAGACAGAGCCAGTTCTGATAGTTCAGTTAGTAGTGTTTGCTACTAATTGGTCAGGCATCACTATTACTATTCCTTATATATTTTAAACAAACTTCTAACCCTTAGTATTAAACTTCGCAGTGTTCCAGATACCTCAAATCATGTGGCTTGGTGAGGAGAGGTGTGCTATTACTTTTCTAACCAACCAAATTTACAATTTTATTCATAGACATTGAAGGAGGGATCAGCTATCTAGGTACCACAAATCATAGAGACTTAGGGGTGGGCTCTTTTGACTTGTACCAGTAAGCAATCATCCAGAAGACCCTAGAAACCACCTAGCAAAACCCTAGCAACCACACAGCGCACCATAACAACTGCATAGCGATGTACTAAAAACCACCCAGAACACCTTAGTAACTGCATAGCCAAGCCTTGGTAACTAACCACTCACAACACCTGAACATTTTGGTGGTTAGTTTTGCACGGGCATGGACTACTGACGTTTTCTTCAGACAATGTAAAATCCTATTTGAACAAATAACAATGCAAAGACAATGAGGAGACTTATATTTGACTATGTTTCTCACCTAAAACCAATCGCATTGCTTCAGAAGACATGGATTAAACCACTTGATTTGTGTGGATTACTTTTATGCTGCCTTTATTTCCTTTATGGAGATGGAAAGTTCTGGAGCCCATTGACTGGCATTTTATGAACAAAACCCATGATTTATCCTTCAAAATATCTTTGAGTTTTGCAGAAGAAAGAAAGTCATATGAGTTTTAGACAGCATAAGGTTGAGTAAATGATGAGAGAATTGCTATTTTTGCATGTTATACACTGTTTTATTAGAGTAGAAGGGCTTGCAGTGGTTCAGTTTCTGGGGCATTACACTCCACATTACTTCACCTCAGGGTGTGTCATGTTTAAAGTGCCTTAAAAAAGCCCCTTTAACAGTAAAAAGAAAATGAAAACTTTCTTCATTTCCTCATTGAACAATACATTTTTTTTAAAGGGCAACAAGTGTAACCTTCACATTGTGAAACACCCTTTTCTCTTAAAGTTACAGACTTCAAAACTCACCACAGTCAGATATATAGTATAAGGGCAATGCTAATATAACCCTTATAATTTAGAGACTGAAACATTCTGTAACAGGGTTCAATGGAAAGGAGGAGGCGGGAACCGGACGAAGCATCAAATTAATGTTTTTAATAAACTTAAACACAAAGTCACACAAACATAAACGCATACAGGGCAGCTGCCTGTAGCTCTCTCTCTCCCGAACTGCCGCATCTCGTTGCACTTATCCCTCTCCTCAGCTGATTAACCCGATTGGGGCCCCGCCCTCCTCCTTGTCACACTCCTCCCTGGGACTGCCCTTCCGGCCCCGCCTGCTGGCAGGCCTTCCCCACCTTCCACGACCTGGGAGGGAGACAAGGGGAGGGAAAAACAAAACAACAAAAAGAGGAGAGGGAAAGGCCAATGCGGAGCGACAGTGAGAGAGAGAGAGAGAGTAGAGAGAGGAAAAATGTACTCGCTGGTTCCCAGACACGCCGTCGCCTGGTCCTCGATCACTCCTCCATCCTCTAGCGGACAACAGCCACTCCTCCCCAGGCGGACCAGAGCCAGTCCTCCAACCCCTGGAGGACAGAACACCCCTCCGTGTTTCGGCCGGTAGGGAACTCCTCCGCCCCTGGCAGCGGGTCTACCACTCCAGGTGGTCGGCAGCGAGCCCCTCATCCCCTCGCGGATGGCTGCCGTTCTTCCGAACCCGCCGCGTTTTGGCGGCTGGTAGGGAACTCCTCCGCCCCTGGCAGCGGGTCTACCACTCCAGGTGGTCGGCAGCGAGCCCCTCATCCCCTCGCGGATGGCTGCCGTTCTTCCGAACCCACTGCGTTTTGGCGGCTGGTAGGGAACTCGGCAGTGAGCCCCTCCTCCCCTCGCGGACGGCAGCCATTCCTCCGCGTCAAGGCAGCCGGTAGCAACTCCTCCGTCCCCTGGCGGATGGCCGCAGCTGCTCCTTTGGGGTGGATGGTAGTGGCGAGGACTCTACAACGGCGCATCCTTCCTCCTTCCTGGGTTTCGGCATCAATGTAACAGGGTTCAGTGGAAAGGAGGAGGCGGGAACCGGACGAAGCATCAAAGTAATGTTTTTAATAAACTTAAACACAAAGACAAACAAACAAACGTATACAGGGCAGCTGCCTGTAGCTCTCACTCTCCCGAACTGCCGCATCTCGTTACTCGTTGCTCCTCGGCTTATTAGCCCGATTGGGGCCCACCCTCCTCCTTGTCACACATTCAAACCTGTAAATTTTAAATATTGATCTGAAAGCAAATGCAACTTAGCTTCAAATCAGACTCCAAATCAGAATGATTAATGTTTACCCGTTCTCTCTCTCTGGGGTTTATTTTGCCACATTGTCATGGTTCTCAAATGGCAATATTAAGTAACACTCACTGAGTGTTAGACAGTCAGCTGCCATGTGGCAGTATGCTAGGCTGCCTGAATAGAGCTTCTTAAAATAGGTGTGTGTGTGTCTGTGTATTAAATGGCTTAATAAACACACAAAATAATGGCTAAATCAAAACAAAAAAAACAAAAAAAAAAGACAAAAAGATTTCTGTGAGGGTTAGGTTTGGGAGTTAGCTTAGTTTTAGGTGATAGAGGATATAATTGGCTCAGTATAAAAACTATCAAAGTCAATTTAAAGGCCCAACCATAATAGAAAAACAAACAAGGACACCTCTGAATCATGGGTAAATACAATGAATCCCCCTTCTTGTCAGGGTTGGAAGAGTCCTTTTGTCTCACAAAACCCATACCCTTTATACTGTACATGTAAAACCAACTTTTTCACAAAAAAAAAAAAAAAAAATGGGTGAACTGGACTCTAATAATACAAAACATTAGCAAAACATGAAGCAGTTTTTTCCTTTCTGGCAGCCATAGAGATTTAGCATTAGGATAATCTACATCTACTCTCACGGGAATGTTGTCGTCTATCATGCTATCAAGAGCTCCAGTCCCAGTGGGTGGACACGCTGCAGTCTCCTCATTGTTTCATTGTGGGTGGAAATGCCCTTCAGGCACTGATCAGAGTGCTAATCTGACTGACTGCAGACAGACAGATGTGTCAAATAGGACTCTAAGAATAACATTCTCTGTGTCTTTATTCAGACTCTTCAGAAGAGAACCGGGTTATCAAAGGACTATTTTTAGCATCTAACTTTCTTAAGTGATTTGTCACAGCCCCCCTCTGACGAAGCACAGATGTCACTGCTAAAAGACTCAGTGAGACAAATGCACAAGTTCTTAATCAAGGGATAAAAACTGTGTAGAACTGCACTCTGTCACAGAGTAAGCTGCATTTAAAGACTCCATAAAATGGTTTGACGAATGTACTCTTTTCTGTCCTGACATATTTCCTATTGAAACAAGAAGTTGGGGCTGGACATATTGAAGGGGTTGGCCCCATTTTTTCAAATTCCCAATAGCCTTTAATTTATGTCATAGTTGTAAACCAATGATTGGCTACTTGCTATTGCTAGATAGAGGAAGGTGGTATTAGGGGGAGGGGACATTCTCATTCTAGACATAATTATTTATTGGATAAAAAAAATGGATATGCCTTTGACTGCAAGATTAGTCATGAATATTTCTGGTCTGTTATATTGCAAGACAAAGACTGTAAACTTTAAATGCATGTACTGTATCTGCTTAAGGGTATTTCAACATGATCACGTGGAAAATCGACATGTTGCTTCCAAAAGTTCATGTATCCTGAAATCAACCACATTCAGCCGAATTACTGACAAGGGTCATCCCCCATCAGACGTCTTTGCATCAATTCAAGCATGCTCACATTTCCCGCTACTGACAGTACATTGCAAAAACAACCTCTGAAACATGGGTTCTGATGCGTGTGAAGTGAACCAGGAAGTAATCACGTTCACATAAACAATGGTGATTGCGATTAAGAGGTTACATTTTTGCTTTAAAATCTAATTTTTACTTCACTGACAGTTAGGATCAGGGTTGGGTTTTGGTATAGGGGGAAGGGTCCATAAAAATATGTATTCCAGTTGACTGTATTACATCATTTACAACTAAAAAAAACTCACTTTTGCCGCTACTCTGTAGACATTTCACCAGGAGTTCACACGTGCTTATACGTTGAAAAAAAAACACTTCCAGCTTCGGCCACTGGGGGCAGTTATTCAAATTTCAGTAAGCACAGACCGACTTCAGCAGCAAAACTTCTGACCTACTGTTGTCGAATTCACAGTGTGATCAGTCTGGATACTTTTGCCAACTTTTAGGAGTACACTGACATACAGAGTAGATAACCTCAAAGATAACATACATGGACTTAAAAATATCAAACTCCATTTCTGATTTCATAGGGTCTATAATGTCCCTTATGCTGATAACTGGCACTGCTAAACCAACATATTGAAACTGTTGGTAGTCAACACTGATCATGTCTATCTTACTTTCTCTAAAGACTGATCAAGACCATGAAAAGTCTCAAGGGTCAACCAAGGCTGAAATCAATGTTGAGCAGATCCGATAAATCACAGTAATCACGCATCTCTTTGAGGATGAACTCAGTGTAGCTTGTCAGATGGTTTTACAGCTCACAAAGATTTCTCTTTCCCACAAGCTTCGATCAATTCTCCCCAAATCTTTAGCAAGAGCCTTTAGAGGAAATTGAAGGCAACCAACTCTCATTTGAACTATAGCAACAATAGCTTCCATATAGTAAGATGCTCTGTTGGAGCTTAATCCATTATTTTTTTTCAGCTTCTCCTCCACCATTCTGTTGTTCTCTTCAAAGACTGTCTTGGCAGGTAAGCCACTCAGGAAGTCTGCTTGTCAGACAGCAACCAGCTCTTGCCCCAGAGACACCCCAGGCTGTACAGTCATGAGCACTGGGGTCCTTCCCCACACCTCAGACACCTTCAAGCCCCTCATGTGAAGAGGGTCGAGTCCTCACTCCCCACGCCGCACTGCCTTTTGTCTGGATGGTATAAACACATCTCCAACATGCCTATTTGTGAGTGTTGAAATAATGGTTCAGACTACTCAGAACCAGTCTTCACAGAGATGAAAGGAGGCTTTGAAATTAAATAAGCCCCCCCAGAGCTGTGTGTGTGTGTGTGTATGTGCATTTCATCCTTCAAAAAACTGTGGGTAATTTCTAACAATTCGTTTTAACACGGGTGGAGTGGAGTTGAATTCACACAGATTATCTTTTTATCTACAGAGAGTCTTCACCCTTTTCTCAGGCACAAAGGGGTTACAGACGCACCACAGATGCACACTGGGATCAACAATTATTTCAAGACTCAACCGAAGCATGTGTTGTAGAGCTTTCATCCATCAGTTTTGGATAATCAATGCTGCTTCAAATACAACAAACCCTTTAGGCCCAAAACATACTGTTTAATCATGATTTCACACCTTTTTGCTTTCTGAAATGCATACATAACATAAATGTATGTGTTGCATTCTAAGTGTTGCAACAAGGGGTGCTATAATGGGCATTAGCATCAACTGCCACCTTCTACAGTCAGTTTTGCTTTTCAGGTTTAAGGCACCAATATACTTCGAAACCAAAGAAAGAACAGGGTTTGATGTCATTTTGAATAAAATCTTGCCAAAAAAATAAATAAAAGTTTTTTTTTTGTTTTTTTTTGCTCCACCTACTCTGACACCAACATCTTTTTCTGGTTAATTTCTTCAGTCAGTCAAGAACAGTTACACCCTTCTTTGCAGTAGTGTCGATGTCGTTTTTTAAAAATCAAGTATAAAAAAAACCTTTTCAAGATCTTTTATGGATTTTTTTTATTTTTATTTTTAACCACAAAATTCATCTTAAAATTCAATAACAGAAACCAGTGTGTATTATGGCCACATATAGCATGTTAGCATCAGTGCTATGAATGCAGAATGTAAACATGAGAAATTACACATTATCTTCTGCACATTTTAACATTTAACATTAGGGGATGTTTCACATGTAGCCTTATATTTAAATGCTCCACAGTGGTGTGGGCGGTCTCTGAATGTTTGCAAACAGTATACCGTTGCTCAACTGTTTCGAACATCTTTTTTAGCGCTGAGAGAACAAGAACCTCGCCAGTCAGTATATCGTAGCCTTTACTGTCATTACAAAGCAACAATAATAACTTGGCTAATGAAAGGGGCCGTTCACACCTAACACATTCTTGTGCTAAAAAAGAAAGATGCAGCACCACAAACAGAGCAGGGCACAGGTGTCTCGAGACATGTTTTTAACAGTTGAAGTTCTTTTTGACTTGACACGGTGTCAAACTCCTCCTGCGCGAGACACTGAATCAAAGAAAAAGACGTCCATCTAGCGCATGTTTACATAGGGGAAAAAAAAAAGAGTTGACAGGGGCAAAAATGTGTTCAGCTTCTACTCACTGTAAAATACAAATCAAGATGTGACTTTAAATTCAGTACCACAATGACACCATCCTATTTTAAGGGACAACATTTTTTAAAAGTAGCATCCAGTTCTAGATAAATGGAATTACAGAGATCAAATGCTTGTCCAATAAAAACAGGCGGAAATTAATTTATCGCTGTCTGGAGTTCAGATCTGGGAGTGATTTGAATTCATGGCTATGGACAACATTCCCATAGTAGCAGCAGTTGTAGCAGTTAGAGGCCTGTTTTGCACCTTAGCTGCAAAATGAAATCAGTGCTGCCATTAATTAGCAATGCAAAGGGATTCTGAGGCCATGGGTTCCCTCTGTTGTCACAGGGCATTTGGCTGATGCTAAACCTTTTCTGTCACACTTAAAACAGGATTTACTCTCTCTCTCTCTCTCTCTCTCTCTCTCTCTCTCTCTCTCTCTCTCTCTCTCTCTCTGTCATTCAGGGGCATAGATTCCAAGGGGGGGGGGGGGTAACCCCCCAATAATCAAAACAAGTAAGTACATTGTGTTTAATCCTGTTCAGAGAAGCTACAAGTTGGCACACCCACCAGTGAGTTATAAATGTGCGCGATCCGCAGGTGTTGCTCATTAATTTTTGTGATAGAAATGAGACAATCTTAACAAAGACAAAGCGGTAAAAATGTAAGAGAAAATATAGAAAATGGTGAAATTACCCAGATATCAAGTGATGGTTAATGCCAGGACTTATCTGTGGAGTTTTTCTTGGAGAAACTGCACATTTGAATTTCTCCCATGACCAGGCCACTGATGCCTTTTGGCTAGCAGTTTAATGCTGATGAGAACAATGCAGGATATATTGTGAATTTGGCACTCATTGTGATCATAGACAGTAGTATCATAAAGGAACACGACTTAAAAATGTCTTGAATTTGCTGCTCTTCCTTGACTCATGGATGTACACACAGGAACATGGAATGAATGAAAATCAGCTGCGTTACATCACGATGACAGCTGTCTAGGAACTTTGTTCTGTGTATTAGTGAATTCACCTTACTTATATGACTACAAAGATTTACAGTTTTCTTGGAATTTGGAATGAGCCATAACAGCGTAAAAAGGTAGGACAGATTATATATAACCTTTATACGACATATTAATAATAATAATAATAATAATAATATATATATATATATATATATATATATATATATATATATATAAAATAGGCTTATTGAATGGCAAACACATAACTGCAATCATTGCACAATGGCATACTTTCATTATTTGGCTTCTTAAAATCCCATGGCAACATATTTATCTTTGTGTCGCTTAATTGTGTTGTCAAGGTTGCAAAGGCAATGCTGTAGTATTATTGTTAATTGTTAATGTGCATTTCATTTTCATATACACTATTTGGGCAGTTTTTTTATGCTTTGGGGCAGGTTTTGAGCAATCAGTGGGCTGGAAAATGTCAAACAAATCTGGCAACACTGCTCATCTTTCATAGACATACATGATAAGATATGTGGTCGTCGTTGCTGGTGTGTTATCTTCATATCACTTAGAAAGTATTTTTTAGGCTGACGAGATAACGGAGCACACATTTTTGGAGCGAGGAGGAGAGATAATCATTTACAATCCTTCCAAAAAATTCATATGAATCGATATAGAAGTGAAAGCACCGCAACTATCTCAAGAATGGCATAACAGTTTTCATCGGTTCATCAGCCTCTTGTTTACTATTGTTGATGGCATAAATTAAAATGACTAAATTCCTCAAATGCAGAGTAATCAATAGATCGAGCAGATACAGACGGCGTGCATAAGGCAAAATTGGTCAATGAAGAATCTATTATTAATCATGTAAAATAATCACTCATGATGATGAGCTGTTATGGCAGAAACTGGAAGACTAAAAGTCATTTTTTCCCCCTTGAGAACTGCCCGTTGCATACAAGCACATACCTTATTAATGGATGATTGAACGAACGACATGGGTTTTTGTATTCTGTCTCCCAATATTAGGATATTTGAAAATACGTTTATATGACATCTTTATAACTTTTGTGTGAATTGGAGTGTAATTTACAGTAGATGGCGTTGTTGGTGTTCATAACCCATATGTTGGGTTATAAATTAAAATGTTTATATTACAACAACACTGATACACTTTAATTTTCACTCTATGGTGATATTAAAAAATGAACATATTTTATAATTAATTTAATTCATAATTAATTTCTCTAACCATGCGTTATAATTAAGGCTTTGATGAATTGCACAACTTTTTGATTTACAGATTTGAATGACAGTAGACACATCAACACAGTTTGTTCATCAGTCCATGCGACTCAGTCCTACTACATTTGTTTGAAATGACACGAGTAACAACACAAAGTCACTTACGAGTCATAGCACTAAAATCGAAATTATCTTTCCTAATTATTTCAACACTGACTACGACTGCATTAGAGTTGAATCTTCGCCATAATAGGATTATAGGATTATACATTTTGCCCTCCACTTTCAACATGACTGAAACAACAACAGTCTGACTCCTACTACATCTAATTTGCAATGAACCATGAGGTACAACACAATTTCATATCACTTACGAGCCACAGCACTATAATAAAAATTATCGGGCTACACTATTTTAATACGCATCTCTTATCATGTACACCAATAAAAGATGACCGTGCCAGTAAGTTATGCAAGCTGCAGCCAGGGATATTTGGACAAATTTGCTGCAATTATCATCCCCAGGCTTAAATATAAGACACATTGGGCATTTTTATGTTGCTTGGCCACACCTGCATACATTTATCTGTGTTTATAATAAGCACTTTGACAGTGACCATGGGTAGAGTAAATGTTTGTTATCAAAGATCTGTGTAATTTGACTGGATAGCTATTGGTTAGACCTCAAAACAATGGAAATAAAACTAAAGCTTGTAACAGCGACACATTAAACTCCTTGTTATTTCACAACGCTGGCTGAAAATGTCTGCCATTAATCTAAATAACACATCTAGGGCCACTTTCTCACATCACCAATCAGCGGTGCTGGCCCTCAGCCAATGAGAGTGCGGCATGACACAGAGTGTGACCAACACTTGATCCCGAACACCCATGGTGTTTATCTCTGAGCAGAACACGACAAGAAGAGAAGCTATTGTGAACATGATGTACCTTCACGCCCCTTCCTGTTTTCCCTCCTCTTCTTCACACACAAATGTGAACATACAGGTGCACCTATCTACAGACAGGGTTGGGAGTGTTACTTTTAAATGTATTCCACTAAAGATTACAGAATACATGCTGTAAAATGTAATGTGTAATGTATTCGTTTAGATTACTCAAGGTCAGTAAAGTATTCTAAATCCTTTGGATTACTTCTTCAGCACTGGTAGATTTTTTCACTTGTTTTGACTATAAAAACTCTGCCAGTACAGTAAGACAAAATACACAAAACCTAAATATCTTATGCAGTGTTGTTTCTAAAACAAGATCAATCTAATTGATCTTGTTTTAAGGATTTTTAGATATTTTTACAAGAAAACAATACAAAAATTATTATAAAGAATAAGATTTTTGCCCTAATATCAAAGGTCTTACTAGAAAAAAATTAATTATTATCCAACGTGAATTTTCTTGATAAAAAATTATGATCGTGCCTGGTAACGTGCATGTAAAATGGCTAGAAATAGTATTTTAGCTTAGTGTAAAGCTGACAATTTACACAAGGTTTATTTCTGTTTATTCTGCTCCAAACTTACTTCAAACTTACTTCTCTGTCTGCTCGTATGAATGTAACACATCATAAGAAAGTGTTTCACCGCTGTTCAAATGCACTTTGGATCACATCATTTATATGTGTAAATGTTTTTCCATCTGAAAGGACTAAATATTAAATGAAACAAATGACAATAAATTTCAAAGTAATCTCTTCAGTAATCAAAATACTTTTTGAATGTAACTGTATTCTAATTACCAATGATTTAAACTGTAACTGTAGTGGAATACAGTTACTTATATTTAGTATTTTAAATACGTCTTCCCGTTACATGTATTTCGTTACTCCCCAACTCTGCCTACAGACAGCATGACTAATGTGGATACAAAATATGTTGGGAAAAATTTCAGACACATATGAATTAAGCTTAAACCAACAGTATTTTAGCAGTGGAATTAACAGAGACATCAGTCAGTTTTCTCTTTAAGATCAACCACTGTTATAGTGAAGAAACAGTTTGAAGAGAATCTTGCTGAGCAGATTAAAGGTAGTCAAACCTTAATAAACTTTGTTTCTATTATGATTATGAGCATAGACATCTTCTAATACATCTTCTTAATCGCGATTAACGCATTTACCATTAATAAAGCATAAAGCAGCAAAAACACTGGTTTGAAGGGTGGAAACTTTGCGACACAAAACGCACAAAAGTGATTCAGTGTCAGTGATTACGTGATGGTGAAAGGAACTCTTAACACTATTTGATGTACAAAACAAACCTAGATGGGACTTGTGATAGAAATCAAGTATTTTTCAGCCTAAGTAAGGCACATTTTAATTACTACAGAAGCATGTCAAGTCTTAACTATCACCAAAACGCAGAATGAGAAATTTTTGTCTGCAAGTGCTTTTCATGTGGAGTTCAAAGCGGCGCTTGACACTGGTGTTGACGCTCTGACGTGAATCATGAATGCGGCTTCATGATTGCTGTAACAAAGGGGATAGCCACAGTCTGCTGGCTGATTAATATTGTGGAGAGTTTTAATGCCCATTACAATGAATATGCAACCTAAAGTTAGCACTTTGCTAGGATTTTTCGGGTGGCTGCTATTTTAAATAGTCAAACTCCCACTTAGACTTTGGGAAACGTTTAATGTTACTTGAATTAGTGCTATTTTAGTGCATTTCTATCTTTATACTGTGGAAGGTTTTGTTTGGAAAATGTTAATAAAGCATTATATTGTTACATATTTTTTGTTTTATTTCCTAAGATGAAGTACATTTTAACAGGAAAAGAAGTATGTTTAAAGTCAAATTTCAGCACTTTCAAAATCTGCTATTATTCACGATTAACTATGGAAAATTATGCGATTAGTAATCGGTTGGCAGCACTAATGTAAAGACATTAATAGTTTACTCAAAAATCTAAATTCTGTCATAATTTCTTCACCCTCATGTTGTTCCAAACCCCTATGATTTTCTTTCTTCTGTGAAACACAAAGGGAGGATTAAAATAGAATGTTAACCTCAGTCACCATTCATTGAATGAAAAAAAAAAAGTTCCAATTAAATTGGATGGTGACTAATGCTAACATTTTGCTTATCTCCTTTTGTTTTAAATGGAAGAAAAAGTTATACGTGTATGAAACAACAAGACAATGAGTAAATTTTCATTTTTGGAGAGACTAATCCTTTAAAATGCAACACTCAGTTTTATACAAAATGTAACAGGGGATCCCTGCTTCATCTCTTTTTTCAACAAGGGGCCCTTGGCCTAAAAATCATTGAAGACCCTGACTATAATTAATAGAACACTTCAGAATGCTCTATTCCCAGCAACCAGTTCAAATTAAAAAGACTGGTCAACACATTCAGCATGATATTTCCTCAATCTCTTGATATTTTTCCACACACACATCAGAACACATCACACTCACTGTTGAACTTCCTGTGATGGGCCCGGGCCCTCCAGGGCCTGTTGCGGATCCAGTGCAGCTTTCGGGACAGTTCCATGGCTGTGCGCCAGAATGTGCCCACAGGAAGTCATTGACCAGCGTCAGCCTAAACTCTTCCTCTTGTCCCCAAACCATGAGCTCATATCCAGCCCAAGCATTTGACCCTTTATGGGTCCTTGTCCAAGTTTCTGAGCAGACTCTCTTCTTTGAGGCTCACTAAGGCTGCGTATCCCTCGTCTCAACAAGTGTGTTTGCATTGCCGAAAATCTATATTTTATGCATGAGTCAGGGGAACCCAACTCCCTCTGCTGCTGCGACAGACAGCACTGAGCGTGTTTTGATCCAGGGAGCGTCACCTATCCATGGCTAGTATCTGGACACACACACATTCATAGCTGAAATGTGACTCTCCCTGTCTCCTGGACAAAGAAAAGGATTGGATACCAGACTAGGAAACACACATTCACAACCTTGCATATCTTTGACTCTTGTGTACCTGAAAATTGCATTTTGCTGTTTGTGCGGTCATCCCTGTGTGTTTGCAAGTTCACTCTCAACAGCTTAACAATGTGTTAAAACACCTTGAGATCATGTTTCAGTAAGATAAAAGATAAAAGATTCACTTCAAATACTTATTAAAGATACTTACAAATAAGATGTTATAAGAATTGTTTTTGTTTAAATGACTATAAATTAGTAAATGGAATAAGTGAAACCTGGCAAACTATAATGTATACAGAAACATGAGAGCCTTTTATATAAAAACATACAAATCCATATACAACTAAAACTTGGTTCAAAATTGTAAAATGCCTTAAAATAGTTTCTTCTGATCAGTCAAATGATGCTGAAAGAGTAAACTAAAGTAGCTCAAGACCTATGCCGCCTCCTTGTGGTCTTCTCACATTCAGCACTTTCAACATTGAACATTATCTGAACAGAAAGGAGAACTTTATATTTTCGGAAGGAAATGTGAATACTAGTGCTTGCCCATGCAAAAGCCGCCACCATGATGCTTAGAGTACTATTTGGGCTGTTGAAATGTGGTTGCCAAATTGTGGTTGTTAGCACTTTGCTAGGATGTTTAGGGTGGCTGCTACTTTCCCAATTCATAAAAGCTGAATTGGGGCCCTAACTCAGAAAACATCACAAACAAGAGTGACAAAAGCTTCTTTCTAATGGGTTTATTGTCATTTGTTGTGTACAGTTCTGTATCTGTAAAATAAATAAAGTAACCAATGAGCTGCCACAATATTTAAACATTTTTAAAAGTGTAGGTTTCCAACAATGCTCGACAGACGAATATGTGAATATTCTGCACAAAATATTGATCCAACTGGCGATACAAATCACATTTGCTTAAAGGGATAATTCACCCAAAAATGAAATTTCTCTCATCATTTACTCACCCTCATGCCATCCCAGATGTGTATGACTTTCTTTCTTCTGCAGAACATGAACACCTCAAAATGTGAAAGAATGTGAAAGTGGAGATTTGTAGTACAAAAGGACTTCCAAATTGATCCTTTTCTCACCCAGACCTATCATATCACTTCAGAAGACTTGGATGTAACTACTGGAGTCTTATGGATTAATTTTATGCTGCTTTTATATGATTTTTGGAGCTTTAAAGTTCTGGTCACCACTCACTTGCATTTTATGGACCTACAGAGCTGAAATATTCTTCTAAAATCTTTGTTTGTGTTCAGCAGAAGAAAGAAAGTCATACACATCTGGGATGGCATGAGGGTGAGTAAATGATGAGAGAATTTTCATTTTTGGGTGAACTGTTCCTTTAAGGCTAATATAAAAACAATACAGTACTTACAAGGGTAACTAGATGGAATATTTCTCCCATCAGAAAACAAAAAGCAAAGACAATCAATGCCTACTGTATACAATTTGCTTTAAAAACATAATCATAATCTGGTGACTAAGCAATGAACCTGATAAACGATAAACAGGGCAGGACACATTCTGGTCGGATTAAATGATGACTATGGTCACAGAATGATAAACTGTGTAATCAAAATCTATAAGAAAGCAATGTCAGGAGGTACTGCTATAGAGCAAGCTCTGCTATTTTACTTCATAACTAGAGGTGATTCTTTGGTGTATTCTAATGAGTCCATCAAGAAATGAGAGCAACATTAGGGAATGACACAACTGCCAAGCGGTTATAAAGTGATGTCTGTGCAAGGTGAAAACAAAAAACATAGCCTGTGCACACATTTAACACAACTGAGACAGTCTAGTCAATCTAATAACATAACAACAATGCATTATATAAAATAAAACCTATTTAGGAAGCATCCTCCACTTTGAGATTTCCATGTTTTAGATATTGTCTCTGCTCTTTAAAAAAAAAAAAAAAAATGCTGTTTATAACCATTATTGTCCCTATACGGTTCACCCAACATTTCTGTTTTAACGCCTGCAAAGAGTGACAGTGCTCTCATATGAGTGACAGTGCTTCCCATACCTGCAATTAAAGACTGTACCTTCATGTTATTTTGGGGGCGAAGGAAAATGATCCAGCATAAAACGTATTGTAATTAAAATGGACAGAACAAAAAGACATCCTGTTCACATGGAAGTACACAAGCCACTAAAACTAAAAGCCAACTTTAAAACAACACTCACATTTGAAGTGGTGTACCAATCCTTCATCTCTCCAAGCACACACTCAGAAAGAGTAAACAATAAAAAAAAATAAAAAAAATAAAAACACGCAGCAGTTGGATCTTATTAACAGAACATGTCCATCTCTTCAGCTGCAAAATTCCAGTTACCAGGCCTAACAAAATGTGATCCCCAGTAGGGGGCCTAATATGACTACTAACCAGAAGTAAAGGATTTTTGTGTTGAACCTGATTTCAAGAAAACACCATAATCACATTCACAATAGCCTTTATCTACATCAAAATGCTGAATTAAGTTTGTCTCTGTTTGCTCCACTGCATTGAACGTCCACTGTTGCACGACAGGACCCAGTCACAGGTCTGGGGAATGCAAGGCATGGGGGTTTGATTGTGTGTTTGTGCGTTCAGTTGTTTACCCGGTTGAATCTTTCAATCCTAATAATCTCCTTGTATATTAGTTTCATAATTTCATGCGTGCTTAGACTAGAAAGTGCAGACGTGAGGTTCTGCCTTGAGTTTTGGCTTATTCTCAAAGAAACCTGTGTAATCCGACTTCCTTTGGGGCCCATGTTTATTCCTTTTTGTCCAGCTCAAGCGAATTGTCCAGGTCCAAACCAGGTTCTGCTATGCAGCAAAAACACAGCTTCTGTGTGTGCAACGAGAACGTATCTGAAAAAGAAAATAATGCAGAAAATTTTAAATCACCTTCATGATTAAATGCATCCGAGTACCACACTAATGGTGATTGACTGTTGTTCAAAATAGGCAAAATAGCCAGAGAACCAAAAATATTCAGAGTCAGAGGTCCCTGGCTCAAATTTTTATTTATTCATTTATTTTATTTTTAGGGAACTATCTGAGATTTGGTTGATTTGACATTAAATAACCCATCTTGCATGAAAACCTCTTAATGGATCCTTATCTTGAAGACAACGAAGGTATTAATTCATTTGCCTGGCCAAAAAACTAGAGGCTAAATTGTTCAAAAAGAAGTCCTAAATCATCTCAGAGTTGTCTCTCAATGTAAATCTATGGGATTGTTTTTAACCCGTTCTATCATTAAAAGCTAAATCTAGTTCAGTAGTTGTAATGTAGGTCAGTTTTATTACTCACTAATTATGTAATTAAACTGTAACATGAAATCCGTAATATAAAGTTTGATGAACAATTAATCAATATGCAATATGGCTGATATCTTAGTTTTTCCTCCGTATTGCTCTAATGATTTATGGAACCCTCTGAGGTCATTCAAACACCATTTTCACAGGTTTTAAGATAGCATGTCAAATTAAAGTCCAGCTTCTAAAAATGTGTCTCGAGACCCCTGCACCGTTTTCACCAAAACTATTATTTTCCAGTTCTGCTAGCCTAGATGTTTTTGAACACAAGAACACGTTCTGTCTGAACGACCCTTATGCATGAAACCCTAACACTATTCTGAGAACAGCAGCCTTGGAAGAAAACACTGAGGTCATTGTTCATGGTAAACCGCTTATAATATGCAGAACATATGGACCATTATGTGCTCCCAATCCTCCCTGAATGCATTCATCCTAAGATCAGATTCATTACACACCACCACAATCTTGATATTTTACGCAACCACAAAAAAACCTAGAAAGCAAAGCGAACATGGGCGCAGCCAACACAAGAATGTTTCAAAATATAAACAGAAATCTGAGCCGTGTAGGTGCTGCAGGTTTTATGGGTTACACGACTACTGATTTTCAATAGTCGAGTAGTCGAGCCCATTAGTCGATTCGAATTCGACTAGTTGTGACGTCACCGCTGCTAGCGGTTCCCCGTTCTCTTGCAGCCGCTTGAACAAATTATTACGAGCGGAAATGTGATCTAGCATGCAGGACAGGGATGCGTTCCATCATGTCATGTTACTCCAACTTGAAGAGCTTTTTTAATTGTTCTTGAAGGAGCAAACAGCAACCAGGTCAGATGTCCAAACACAAAGTTGTGATGATCATGTTGAAAATCACCAACTAGCGCTAGCGGGTGCCTTTTTAAATGATTTTGCATAGCTCTTGTATTTCTGTTATATCTAAAGGCCACTTTGCATGTATTGGTGGTTACGGTAGAATCTGTGTGATCTTTATCAAAGTACATTTGAGCCACTTTGCTCTTTTAGTCCAGAGCCATCGGTCTCCACACCTACTGGCGAGTTTCCGAAACGTAGGATGGCAGGGGATGAGTCATTTATATTCATGAGTAAAGCAATAAATGATTGGATGGTTCAGTAATACTCATCAGAAAAGCGCTACCTGATTGGTCAGAGAAATTATAACCCAACCCCTAAAACTAACCCTTAACAAATCAGGTAGAGCTTTCCTCATTAATATGAATGAGGCTTCCCTCGCTATCCTACGTTTAGGAAAACCACCACCAGTTGTATTTTACATGGAAAGAAACAAGTCGACTTCAGGTTGACAGTGTCAACTACATTAGTTAAAGTCGACTCGCCTATGCAACCCCCAGCATGTGCCAAGCTGAACAAACAGAAATGAAACAAGACAATTGTAAGATTCATTGCGTGCATAACTCACCGAGCATGTGTCCCAGAAAGGCGGGTCTGGCGCTGGGCGGGAGTTGCACAAATATGTAATACACAGGAGCCCCGGAGAGCGCAACCATGATTCCCACCAGAGAGTTTGTGGTGTCACTGTAAAGCGGTACAACCACCAGAAACACAGTGCATAGACAGTACACTATAGGGAAGAACAGACTCAGCTACACACACATGAACACACACAGACAAACAGTAAGAGTCAAAATTAATCACATCATAACATTGGCAAACAACAACAAAAATTGAGTGAATTGTGTTGGAAGTGAGAGATATGAATTCTGTTACAAAACCTAGTGAGCTGCCTAGCTAGATATAATGCAGTGATTTTCAAGATTTTACAATGGACATTAAATAGTGACCCAACAATGTACCAATTCCCACGTTTACATGAGACTCATTATTCTTTGCTTTTTAACGTCAAAATGTAAACAGGTATAAGCACAACACTTGCATACAATGGATAAGACGGTGAGAATGCTAGTAAACGTATTAACATGCAACACGAAATCAATATAATGGGCAAAAATCAATGTGTGACTATCGGTTTTTGCTTAAACCGCTAAATAATATTGCCATATGTACATTTATCGTAAAGCCAGAGGAGGATAGGCTAACTTTGAATCTGGTTTCTCTCAAAAAAAAATTTCCTTGCCACAATCACCTTTAGCTTGCTCAATGGGGGCTTAAAGACATTAATGCATGATTTTATATAAAGCTGCTTTGAAACCATGAGTATTGTAAAAAGTGCTATACAAATAATAATGGCTTGAATGTTAACTAATTTTGTAAATTCATGTTCATGAGTGTTTCTCTTGACAATCTGTCAACAGCATATCTCAAGTTACTTTTTTATTGAGCTCTGCTTTTTGTTTTTTTAATGTAAGACACTGTTGTGTCATTTAAGATTTAAAATACATTTAATTTATGTTGAATCCTTCAATAACTTTTAGTGAAAGATTTGTGGGCACTTTTTTATTGCATCGTATCGTGAGGCTACTGTATCGATTCGTACTGTATCAAGAAATCTGTGTATCGTTACATGCCTAATTGAAATGTATTAATATAACCATGAACTGTACAGGCCCAACAATATGCAAAAAAATTACTTTTTGGTTTCTAAATGTTTCTTTGAAGGTTTCATGCTCTTGGCAATCAACAATTCACTGCAAAAAAACAAAACAAAAAAACATTACATAACATTTATCTTAAAGAGTGAACACTTATTTAACGTAATTAGGTATTTTTTATACTCTGCATAATTTTGTTCATGGTTTTTGAAGATAAGGCATATCATGCCACCTTTTTATGTTGCCATCTGTCTAATTTGGCCGATGAATCTGTGGCAAAACAACAGCATTTGAATGGACGTACAGCCTTTGAACAACAGATATGGAAAGCATTTTCTGTTTATTTTTCTATCCTAACTATGCATGATTATACACTTAGTTACATTTTATTATTTGCACTTAGCATTATTTTCCTCTGCCGTATGCACCCAATCAGAACAGACCTGTGTCCCATTTTTGGGTTGTGACCCACCAGTTGAGAATCACTGTTTAAAAGCGTCATGAATTGTGATTCGAGTCTCCCATGTGCTTCATGTCAGGAATTTTATTTGTGTGGTATGGGTGGAGTTGCTGACTATGTAGAGCATTTCAAATCAGTTACTCATAAGGTTCTATGATGGTTAGGATACTACCTATGTAGGCAGCAGAGAGCAAGGCAGCTCACTAGGTTTTGGAACAATTAACTCACCTTAACAGGACGTGGCAGCTCAGGTGCTTTAATACGCAGGTAGATCTGACTGCCAATGGAAAGGCCAATGAACAGCCAGTAATTAAAACTGAAGTAATTAATGAGCTGGAACACATCTTTCACACACAGAAATATGAGAGACATGCCACCCTAAAGCAGGGGAGAGAAAAACAGAGACACACTTTGAGGATCGCTCAAACAGACTCCAGATATACCGGTGTGCTACACAATATGGGCGTCTTTGAGCCTGTTTAATATCCTCACATTAAAGAGCAGGGCTGGGATTGGTGTGTAGCGCTTGACATGAATCATGCAGAGGACGTTGGGTAAATGACCCTCACGTGACCCCACAAAGAACAACCTGGAACACAAACAAGACTGCAAAATACCATGGGACTCTGATCATTACACAACAGAAGACAAGAAAAACAAGATGTTTACCTGGAGGCAGCTATGATGGAGGAGTTTAAACCTCCATAACAGGAGATGGCCACAGACAGCGGAATGAGCCAGCTTGCATAACCCAGTACATAGTCTGCAAACGTCTGTATGAGATACAAAAGCATAGATACGGTTACAGCTGTGCTGAGTAATCGCTAGATTTGGGGTACTCGAGTTCAGACTCGAGTCCGAGTCACGAGTCCAATTTTAATGGACTTGGACTTGTCACGGACTCGGATGCAATTTTACTCAGACTCGAGCCTTTCGGACTATGTCCACTTTTCCCCAGACATGTCCTCTTTTTCAGACCTGAAAAAAGCATCCGGCCGGGATTTCAAATTGCCTCTAAATGTCCGGGATTTGGCTTTGTCTTCATAATGATGTGCTCTCTACAGTTAGTACTATCATACATTCTGTGTATTTGATACTGCGCATCAGTTTTCACACGTATATGTCCTTACGTGTGATTATTCTGGCTGAGAGCAGCAGCTCTTTCAAAGTACATTTTTAGCTCTCTCGGCCGCGCGCCCGTGCTGTATGTGTGTGCGGGAAAGAGATCGGCATTCGCTAGACGTGCTCTGCCGCTCTCATCCAGAAATACAGTATCAATAACGTAAGTACACTTTAAAAAGTACATTCCCCAACTCTGCAAATTATTAAATAGAACATGTTTTATCAGACTCACGCTTAATACACAAAGTAATTTCTAACTTAAAATGTTGACTATATCAAGACAAAATCAAATTTACTACATATCAGGGACATTTAAACTAATATGATGGATGAAATAGACCATGATGGAAATTGTACAACTCAGTCCATTACATATTTGTGGCACAACCTCTGTGTGTTACCTGAAAAGCTGGCACTTGCATTTCAATGGCAAAAAAGTCAGAAAACAGAGGACATGTCTGGGGAAAAGATGACGTATGGTCACCCTGTGTTACGTTATTTTTTTGTTTGCTTGTTTGTTTTTAATTGCATCACAAATGCCATGGACTTGGTCCGACTCGGGAAAGTCTGAAACACTAGAGTCCGAGTCAAGTCCGAGTAAAAATGCATCCGAGTCCGTGACCATTAAAATCGGACTCGTCACTCGGACTCAAGTCCAAACTCAAGTACCCCAACTCTATCAGTCATATTAAATAAAAATTTTGACCTGAGATCAAACCAGTTATATTTAGATGTTTTTAGGTCACCACACAAAACCCTCTAACAGTGCAATGCATAGTAATAATACATTTACCTACCTATATTGGTAACACTTTATAATAAGGTTGTATTTGTTAACAGTTTATGCATTAGTTTACATAAATTAACAATGAAAAACACCTATTTGCAGCATTTATTATTCTTGGTAAGTATTAATTTATCCATATGCATCTTTTAATATTAAGAAATGTTAGTATACATTAACACTAGTTAACACGTTAGTTAATAAAGGCCACATCCACACTGAACGAAAAATGCATCTTTTTCTCTACGTTTTTGCATTCTGTCCACACTGAGACAGCGTTTTTGACAATGAAAATGCAGCTTTTCGAAAATGCTCTCCCAAGTGGATCAAATTGAAAATGCCATCTTCATGTTGTAGTGTGGATGGGGAAAAAGGAGATATCTGAAAATGATGACGTATTTGTTTTTTTTAATGTGACGCAATCATGTGTTTCATTCAATCTAAAAAAAATCAAGATGGCAGCCCATGTTGTAGTGGCGTTGTTGTGCCTGCTATTCACTTTTACATTTTACTTTGTAAAACATTCACATTGCATTCCTTCAAAGGCGAAGGGAAGTTCACTCGTAACTGATGGAAAGGCATTTTTTGCATGCGCGTAAGGGGATTTAAGAGTTTTCATACGTTTCGGTGTGGACGAGCCACTTTTGGAAAACGCATGAAAATGGCAGTGTAGACGGAGAGTGGTTAGAATATGAAAACACCAATTTTTTTTTTAATGTATATGGATTAATGTGGACGTAGCCTAAGGTGAACTCATAATAGAAACTTATTATTAAGGGTTACCCATATGTGTTATACTAAAACATTAAAAAATGTAAAAAGGCACATAGGGATGGACTTCTGTGAACATTTATAAGTGCTGACACAAACAAATCATTAAATCAGTGTTTTGAACCGGTTCACTGAAATGGACAGTTCGAAAGAACACTCGTTGCAAGACAAGGAGGAGATTCGAAACTAGCCAACTTGAACGGTCTTGAAAACATTACTGACCAAATTAAAACCTACAGTGCATTTGTTATTAATATTAAATGTATTAATGTTGCTTAATTTTATGTGGCCAACAAAATTATTGTGAATATATACTCACTGAGCACTTTATTAGGAACACCTGTACACCTACTCATTCATGTGATTATCTAATGAGCCAATTGTGTGGCTGCGGTGCATAAAATCAGGCTGATTCGGGTCAGGAGCTTCAGTTAATGTTCACATCAACCATCAAAATGGGGAAAAATGTGATCTCAGTGATTTGGACCATGGCATGATAGTTGGTGCCAGATGGGCTGGTATGAGTATTTCTGTAACTGCTGATCTTATGAGATTTTCACACACAACAGTCTCTAGAGTTTACTCAGAATGGTGCCAAAAACCAAAAACATCTAGTGTGTGGCAGTTCTGCAGACGGAAACGCCTTGTTGATGAAAGAGGTCAACAGAGAATGGCCAGACTGGTTCGAGCTGACAGAAAGTCTACGGTAACTCAGATAACCACTCTGCACAATTGCAGTGAGCAGAATAGCATCTCAGAATGCACAACACTTTGAACCTTGAGGCGGATGGTCTACAAGAGCAGAAGACCACGTCGGGCACTTTATTTGGACCATAGTGTTCCTAATAAAGTGCTTAGTGAGTGTATTTGTAAATATACTGCCCAGACCACTAATATTAAAATTACAAATATTATAACAGATAAAAAGAATGGTCAGCACATCAAACAAACACTCACAATAAATGAAATATCTTTCCACAGCGTAGCACACTAGCCTGATTATCAGGCAACAGAGTGTCTGTGGTTGTGGACTAATGTCACAAGAACATCTCTAGAGAGAGGATGTTGCCTCAGGCTGCTCTACTTAAATAGATCAGTGTAACAGGAGATGAAGACATGATCAAATCTGGAGCAATTACACAAAACAGACACTGGCAATTAACTGCCATGTGACTTGCAGGACCATGAGGGTTAAAAATTAGATTTGTGTTATGGTAAAAGAGAAGGTAAGGTATTCTTATGACCGTAGCTTGTTTATTAAAGTTTGGTTCTTTGACGAACAAGTGAATTTCAACATCAAACGGTGTTAAAACTACTGATCCTAGAAGGTCTTACCACAGCTACGGCTTCACTCTGCAGCAGTGTATTCATGTCCAACACGGCGTAGTAGGCAATATTAGTCAGGATGTAGATTACTGTGACAATGGGCATGGAGATTGCTATTGACAGTGGCAGATTCCTACAGTGGATTTAAAAAAATATATATCTTCCTGAATTTACATCAAAATGCATGTATTGCATTAACTGTCATCCATGTTAATGTTGATGATCATATTGGTAGCAGCCAATACTACAATTTTTTGTTGTTGTTATAATTAGTCAATCAAATGCTGTAAATCTTCGTACCTCTCTGGGTTTTTAATCTCCTCAGTGATGAAGTTCAGTGTGTCCCAGCCGGAGTAAGAGTAAAGAGCAGCATATAGAGCCAGAGCCATGTCTCCTGCATTCAGCTTAGAGTTTTCAAATGGATCCCTGAAGTTGTTTGTCTTGCCTGTAGCATTATCATGCAAATGCAGTGAAATATCACAAACAAAACTTAATCAATCAAAGCAAAGTGAAATATACTAGTTAGTCTTTAATAACTCAAAACTCAAGAGAGCTTGGAACAGCAAAAATGTGATTACCCTTGAGGAGGAACATTTTACATCTACAGGTTAGTGTGTTTGGTATGGAGCTAGACCATTCATGGTAAGTGTGCTTGGTTCAAACACAAAGCAAATCTGGAACTGCTTAAAATTCTTCCCAAGCAGAACTATGCAAAAGCAATTTCAAAAGAATTAATACAACTGTTTTTTGTTTTTTTTAAAGGTGCAATATGTAAAAATTTTCATGTAATATTCGCCTTTTGTTTGCCAATGTGTGAACGGCTTGTAACGCAACGTAAAAAATGAGCCCTTCCCGGACTTCCTAGGTTGCCTATTAAAGCCTGTAGACTGATTTTCATGCAAAGGGAGTGGGTCGCTTTTGCCGGAAAAATCCAAAGGATGTGACGTTTATGCGCGCTCCCGAGAGCCTTGCCTCAGTAATAGCTTCTCTTCTGCGTCAACAGACAGTCTGCAACATTAGGTAACGTTATCTTAGAGATGGAATCCAGCAAACGTCCGGCTCCCAGCACAATATCAACTCCTACACAAACTCAGAGTAAGCCAAAATAAAAATAAAAAAATAAATAAATGTATCTACTGAATCCAGTCTGGCTAAGCGGGAACGTGATCGTGGTCGAGAGAAAACTAGAGTGAACATCGGCAGGGCATTTGATTCCTGGAGGGACCATCGTTCGGTTTTGTGTATCAAAACCGACCCTGAATTAGCGTTCTTCTTATTGGACAGGTAAGCTTACATAACTGCAAAGCATCTGAAATATAGAGCCATAAGGATTGATCTGTGTAATTTTAGCTAACTTGATCTTGCCTGCTAACGCTGACGAATCGCAAGCTACCTTGCTTCGTAACATTCAAATAATTTCAACGATCTTCTCTTTATACTAAATGTCAGGTATACAGGATAAATTTAAGCAAATACGCTGGTTTCTTATTCGTAGTGCAACATATAACATACAAAACATACAATATTGCAACATAACAGTGCAACAGTAAACTGTCTGGTATATTTCGGTAGTACATTGCTGTATGTGTGAATCAGTATGCTATGTTAGCTTATAAGTAGTTTTACTTTAGTCTCAAAGTTTGCAGTAAAACAATAATAACTGTGTAATTTTAATTATGCTACCATCATCTGTCAGCATGATGCCAGTGAATCACGTTCAGTCTCTTTGTGCGTTATGTCATTGTTTTGGTCGATGCTCGCTCGCTCATGTCCCTATGGAGTGTGTCCCTACGAGCACGAGCAACAGGTAGCTGGCTGCAGTTCACTTAACGGCCACAGGTGTCATTAATAACAAGGGTTTCTGAATCTTACATACTGCACCTTTAAAGAACACAATAAACAACACTAAAAATTGTGACTGACAAGGTCACAAACTGTGTTACAATCTCTACACACATTTAGTGACAGTGTGTTCATACCTTGGGCCAGCACTATCATTCCAGCGATAATGATGACTATGAGAGCCAGGACTTTAGCCACAGTTGAGATGACCTGAAGAATAGCTCCCCACTTCACTTTCATACAATTCACAAATGTCAGAAGACCTACAGAAGAAACAGGTATGATTACATTTAAATTCAAATACAACCACAAGACCAAAGCAAACATCGGTTTTCCGCGTGCCGGTACGTACATCTGACACACATTTCGCTTGACGGAAATTTCATCACCAGCACAGTACCCATGGACAGTCAGTGTAAAACTACACTACCATATTATTCTTACTATTTCTGCCATAGACAGATAATTAAAGTGCTGCATAACAAAGCGTCACAGATGTGTGATATTGCTTAAATATAATGCAATTATTATTATTTATTATTATTATTAGTAGTAGTAGTATTAATACAGTGAATATTACATAACTATACAGTAGTGGTATATTTCGTCATACTTTGTTCCATTTAAATTGAGCTTTTACTTTGGCAGAAGCTTTTATTTTGAAGCTCTTTCAACTTCTGTGTGTTTTTGACAGTAGCTTCTCACTTCCGGAAAAGCAGGTCACTACATGAAACAATGTGTTTATTAAAACGCAAAAGGGTGCTATTGAATTAAATAAATATGTAGTCTCTATGTGCCCCACACTACAAAGTGAATTAGCGCTTTGCCTGCTGTCATCTGCTACAAACAGAGCGCGCAATGCTCATGATGGTGTCTTTGGTGTATTAGCCAACAAGCTTTAAATGTGTCAGCACAACACCGGCTCCACACATTCACATTGAAACTACATATTTATCTCATTAAATTGCAGCTTTTGCGGTTTAATAATCACACTAGGACATAATGTGATTTTAATTTGTGAACTGAATGTTTACAGAATAACATTCCTACGACAGATGGCATTTTTACAAGCACGGGTACAAGTACATGACCGTGGTATCAGACAAGATTCCCATACCAGTATCGGTATCGGGACATCCCTATAAGTTTTTCTAGACACGTGGACAGTCTTCATCTGCCTGACATTGCCTGTGCTAAAAGAGTATTGAAAAGCGGTCGTAGTGCATATCCGTCTAACATGTCCGTATGAGCTTGCGTTATGTGCGAGTCATATTTATTATTATATATTTTTTTAATGGATCATTTTCTGTATGTAAAGCTACATACAAACTGCCTCCACTTCATCACTGACTGGCAAATCAAGCTCTACTGTAGCGAGCACTGGAAACTTCTGCAATCTAATTTCACCAACAAACCACATCTGAAAGATTCTGATAGTAATTCACTCAGCGATAACAGTGATCTCTAGGTCTGAGAATTTATTGCTACAGAATCACAGAGCCAAGTCATTATGTGTGTCTCCAGCTGCCTTCAAGACTGGACACCCTGGTGCTGTGATACCCAGGAGACACATCAAGTGGATAAAGGTATTTGTGCCTTGGTGTATGCAAAAATAGTCCAAAGCACATCTTCTGCTATAAAAGTTAAAAAGCCTTTATTTTAATTGGCTCTTAACATTGACAATAATAAAGTAAAAAATCAGTAGCTGCAAACTGATGCATTTTGGCCAACAGAGCCTTCTTCAGAGTGTGTCAGGATACCAACTGGCTAAAGGTGTAGGTGTAATTAACTAGTCTATGGAGCTGGAAAAGACAGAAATCATAAACACATATCCATACATACAGCATATTTACTTATACATATATAGAACTACATGTACACACATGCACATACACCTATATACATAAACCATAGTATAACTAATACAAAAGAGCCAATAGATACATGTCCAATATACACAATATGGAGAAAAAAATAAACTTATTTGAATTTTAATATTTAATAAAGAGAGATGAAAACTTTTCCCTTACTGAAATGGTGTAAAGTCTAGCTCTTCATTTAGACTAGGAATAGTTGTGGCATTTAAATGAAATACCCAACAAGTCTCTCTTTGTGGAAGTCTCTGTAGTCTATCCCCTTTCCTAACTGATCCACTTACTGCTTCCAATCCAATAATCTTTTAATTTGGAAGGATTCTAATTGTGTATGGATACGTAATGCACTGCCATTGGGTAATGTTTGTTACCTGTGCAAACTGCATTTTTTGTGATCCAAAGTCTATATTGAAGTCTGCGCTTAGTCCGGCCTATGTAAAAACACCGACATGGACATTCCAGTCTGTAAACCACATATGTAAACCGATCAGCCACAACATTAAAACCACCTGCCTAATATCATGTAGGTCCCCCTTGTGCCGCCAAAACAGCTCTGACACGTCGAGGCATGGACACCACCAGACCTCTGAAGGTATCCTGTGGTATATGGAACCAAGATGTTAGCAGCAGATCCTTTAAGTCCTGTAAGTTGCAAGGTGGGGCCTCCGTGGATCAGACTAGTTGGTCCAGCACATCTCATATATGCCCAGTCGGATTGAGATCTGGGTAATTTGGACGCCAAGTCAACACCTTGAACTCTTTGTCATGTTCCTCAAACCATTCATGAACAATTTTTGCAGCGTGGCATGGTGCATTATCCTGCTGAAAAAGGCCAATGCCATCAAGGAATACCGTTGCCATGAAGGGGTGTACGTGGTCTGCAACAATCTTTAGGTAGGTGGTATGTGTCAAAGTAACATCCACATGAATGCCAGGACCCAATGCATCCTGCTGCCATCTCTTCCCCAAGTAAATGACGCACACACACCTAGCCATCCATGATCTAAAAGAAAAAATGATTAATCAGACCAGGCCACCTTCTTCCATTGCTCCATGGTCCAGTTCTGACGCTCACGTGCCCATTGTAGGCGCGTTCAGCGGTTGACAGGGGTCAGCATGGGCACTCTAACTGGTCTGCGGCTACGCAGCCCCATTCGCAGCAAGCTGCAATGCGCTGTGTGTTCTGACACCTTTCTGTCATGGCCAGCATTAAGTTTTTCAGCCATTTGTGCTACAGTAGCTCTTCTGTGGTATCGGAAAACAGACAGGCTAACCTTCGCTCCCCACGCGCATCAATGAGCCTTGGGCGCCCATGACCCTGTCACCAGTTCCCCCGTTGTCCTTCCTTGGACCACTTTTGGTAGGTACTAACCACTGCATACCGGGAACACCCCACAAGACCTGCCATTTTGGAGATGCTCTGACCCAGTCATCTAGCCATCACAATTTGGCCCTTGTCAAAGTCACTCAGATCCTTACGCTTGCCCATTTTTCCTGCTTCCAAAACATGAAATTCAAGAACTGACTGTTCACTTGCTGCCTAATATATCCCACCCCTTGACAGGTGCCATTGTAATGAGATAATGAATGTTACTCGCTTCACCTTTAAGTGGTTTTAATGTTGTGGCTGATCAGTGTATGTACTTTTAAAATTAATACAAGTTTTTGCTGGTAAAAACATCTTCAAAAGACTTTGTCTGAAGTACATTCTTACAATGGTTACAGTGTCTACATTTAAAAGTTCCCTGTATTTTTCTATCCAACCATGTAGTCAGTTTGGTCGCAGGCAAATAACTTCTCACCATTTTGTCTTTAATAGTCTGAGCTTTTTTATAGCTCACAATTGTAGGCTCTTGGAATATCTGTCGCAGGTGTAGGTCACTTTGAATGATTCTCCAGTTTTTGTTCATTATCTGTTTTATATGTTGTGAAGCAGTTATGTTTGCATTCTGTGCAAAAGTTCAAATAAAATAAACTGGTTGAGCAGAAATCACTCTTTTTATTTATTGTATTGTTGTAATTGTGTCACTTTATTTGATTCTTGATCCACAAGATTTATGATATCGTCATCTCCTAAAACGATCTGTTATATCTGTAGGGAGAAGTGTAAAATCTTGGGGCTCTATTTTCATGAGCACATTACAATGTCTTATCCAATATTCGTGAGAGCGCTAATTCAAAGAGCAATTTTCGTGCCAGCGCAAAGCGCAATTGGCTGTGGGTGGGAGTGTTTGCGCTACTGTGGGTGTATTCGCGCAAACTGCTGGTGAATTATATGTTAATGAAGTGGCGCAAAGCGCAGTTTGCTATTTTCCTGAGAAATACGTCATTGCGCTAAGATGTTTCAGCTCCATGTCTGCTTTCTGCGCAAAGTCTAAAATCAGTTCCTGCATTTACATTTTGGAGATTCCACCAGCAGGTGGTAATAAAGTCCATGTCCAAACTCTGTAAAATAAAGTGGAACATCAAATTATGTCCCTGACAATAATCGTTTTATGAAACAAAAATGTATTAGATTTGTGTTAAACTATTTATAGGTCATGATTTATTTGTCAATTATTTATTATTATAATGTTTATATTTACAATTGTATTTATGATCTAATTTGTATTGGTATTTTTCCACCTATTGTCGTAGAGTGATTTTAAGTCACTGCAACAGGGGCTGGTGGAAGAAGTTGGACAAAGTAAAATGTTTGGATTTGATATGATTTCACTTCATAATTTTGATAATATTTAATTCCAAAAATATTTTTGGCTTAATTTTTTTCGTGTTTCAATAAATTAATTTAATTTTTTTAAATCAAAATCGACAGGAAGCCATGATTTTTGTGTCAAACAGAGCAACAGAGCAAATCCTGATGAGAACCACATTTTCCATGCATATAAAAGGAGTGCTCCACTGTCAAAGATATGCGCCTGACATTTAACAGGTTAACACAGTTAATGCACAAAAGAATGTAAATCCATATTTCTATTCTTCTAATTCACTGCATACAGTCCATTTACACAACCAACTTCTTATGAATGTGCTGTCATTGTTTATATCGCTGATGCTTGACAGGGAATGAACTATATAATAGGACGCAGACGTGCTGGAGAAGAACCTCATTGCACTTGACCCACCCCAATAGCGCTTTGCACGCGTAATTTCTCCAAACCCACTTGTGCCGAAACTTAGTGCATGCTTGCACGAAAATGCCAAAACATCTTGGCCATGCCCACTGACTTTACACTTATGACTTAATGGTGCACTCAGTAATTTTTTGAAGTATGTCAAAGTGGCTTACATTGGCTTACACTGACACCTATTGGCCTGTATGCTGCATCATTCAAACACAGTATAGTAAATCAGGATTAATTTAATCCATGAATAAAAATGTCCAATAACAGGGCAGTTACTAAGATTAAGTGAGTAGCATTCAGCTTGTCATGTGATGCTAACATTGATGCAAGCGCTCTTAAAATAGGGCCCTTGATCTTGATCACAAATCCGCCTTAATCTTTTTAAAATATTTTTGTGCCTTATTTATCTTAGTCTGTACGATTTCATCTGAATAAGGTGGCATTGGCGCAAAGTCTAAAGAAAGAAAGTGCTATTTGTGACAAGACTTACAAATCACAAATAAGCTAAATAAACTAACGATTATACTCTTATATAAGTTTATGATAACAAACAGTGTTTGCTGGTTGGATTGTAGATGTGTTTTAGGCTGACTGTTTCTCAACGTACTTGAGTTAGAGGACTTTTATGTATGCAGTAGTTAACCAAACATGCCACAGGTGCAAATGTCAGAGAATTCCCTTGATCTCAAACAAACTGCACATGATCTGAGTGTGGCAACTTTTACCAATGATGACTTCAAATGGGTCTCGTGGAAGTGTTAGCAGGGTATCAAGCTTGTGTGTTAAATTACCTACTCAAGGCAAAAGGGAAGGCCTTCCTTGACAAATATAATGCCTGAATAATCCCAACCAACACTAATGGAGAGAGCAAATAGGCAGACACATTGAACACAAAACACTTAATTATTTAGCTGATACATTACATGTCCATGAGCTTTTTTCTTTATTGACATCAAGATTTTAAGTTAGAATTTATATGACTGTCACTTTAATCATTGTAATAATCACCTTTATGGCTTCGCCAGTTCATTATAAATGGTCCTGTGGTGTGACAAAGGGATTTTAAAAAGAACAAATATTCCATGTAGTCTCTCATTCAATAATAAAGTCATAAAAACCACATGCAAAAGAATTAGAAAAATTTTGTTTAAACTAGATTTAGATGGGCTATAGCATGTTACACAAGAAATGTCAACTTCCAAAAAGTATTTCATCTACAGATTTGTAGAAACATGACTCATTCTATTTAGACTAAACACAGACAAATTCCAGGATTACGCATACATAAAGAGCAAGTTCAAAATATGATGTTAAAATTGCACAATCCAACAGGTTAGTCCACATTTCTTAAGCAAATTTGTACTTTCTCACAATGAAAACAGGGAGTTCCAGAATTTCACTCACTGGAAGTGAAATTCACATTTAGTTTTTTTTGCTGTTGTTGTTGTTATTGTCATTGCAAAGATATAAGGGGAAGCTTTTCTATTGTGCCCACTTTAGGAAGAAAGAGAGAGAATAATAAATAAATGCACAAATGTAATAAAATATATATATATATATATATAAGAAGGAAAAATGTACTTAGTGAAATATAATTCTGGAATTTCGTTTAGGTTAAAACGTATATATACACATGAAATATGAGAAAGTTATGGGTAGATGCTGTAACTAGTCACCATTTCTTTACATTTTCACCATTTTAATCGCCTATTAGCTTTTGGTAGTTCACTTTAGTAGTCCTGTCCTAAGAAAATGTATTTTTAAAAGTACAAATATTTGTATATTTATGAGATCCCTCAACTGCAGTAATATGATGTCATAACTAAATGACAACTGCATCAGCACTAGGAAAATGCTGTTTTTTATTTTATTTAAATTTTTTATGGTTTTAGATGGAGAACAGCATATTACACTGAAGGAGACTGTTTTCAATGTGAAATTTCATGTATTCCCAGACATGAAAGGTATTGCAATACAGAACAACATTCAGAAATATTCTGTATATGAAAAAAATATATTCTGATTTTGAGTGAGCCAAATAATGCTGTGCATTGAAATAAAGGGACTTTATGGCAATTATGAAGTGGTAATTACACAAAACAAAAAGGATTAAAAGGGTCTGCCAGTCACATTATTTAGAAGTTGCCTAATTTTTTCCATTAGGTTCCTATGCAAATATTGAACTTCCCTGCAGCAGCATAAATTGTTGCAATGACGTACTTGATAACATCAAACTTGCAACATTTTGACATCAAGTGCCCTCTTGAGAGTTATCTCATAAACACTGCACAGTGTATACAGCAAACAGTAGAGATTTCTTGATAAATCCGGCCTATATTATATTGAGTGTTTAATGTGCTGTGACGGTTACATGTATCTTTATCAAAACAATCTTTCAATGCATGAGTGGAAGAGCACTTACCTATAATGAGAGCTGCAGAGAGCCGTATTGCTTCATTTGGTGCTGGGCAGGTTGGAAAAAAGGGTTTTACTAAGTAATTAGAGAATGTGAGTGCAATGACCGCCTGGCAGGCCGGTTCCACAATCATAAGGGACGTCCACAGACGAATAAAGGCCAGGAAGCCACCAAAGGACTCCAGGATGTAGGCATAACTAGCTCCTGACTTGCGGATGGTTGTGCCCAACTCAGCATAGCACAGGGCACCAAACACAGAGAAGATCCCTCCAATAATCCAAATCACCAGTGACAGACCGTAAGATCCCGTGTTCTGTAGAACACCGATGGGGGACACAAAGATGCCCGAGCCAATCATGTTCCCCACGATGAGGCAGACGCCGTGCAGCAAGGAGATCTCCTGCTTCAGACGCAAGGAACTGGTGGAGTCAGAGTCCCCCATGATGAGCTCGGGTCGGGTAAAGAGGAGAGGAACTCAGGAGAAAGGGATACAGGGAGAAGAAGTGCAGAGATGAGGAGGAGAAGTATGGGGAGGTCTGTTCACCTCAAGCCTGGAGTTTTATCGGAGTCTCATCTTTATTTCTTCCCAGCTACTAATCTACAAAGTAAATGGAATGTTCCAGGTTAGGTAAATTTAATAATTCAAGGTGCATTTAGTAATTTTTTTTATTTAGATTGCATGCACATTTAGTCCACACTAATAAGTTTTTGTTTGAAAACGCATCTTTTTCTCTACGTTTTGGCTAACCATCCACACCGAGCTTTCCGAAAACGCTCTCCCAAGTGGATAAATTTGAAAACGCTGTCTTCGCATTGTAGTGTGCAGAGAGAAAACTGAGATACTTTGAAAACAATTATGTATTTGTTGTCATGTGACCAGGGCTCCAGACAAAAAATAAATAAATGACTTGGGAGCCACTGGCTCCTAAACTGAAACATTAAGGAGCCAAATGGCTGTTTTTAGTAGCCAAATCACAGATTTTCTCGATTTAGATTGCTGTTCAAAAACAAGATAGAAAGCCGAAGAAAAGTCAGCCAGCTGATAACCCATTCATCAAAGGTTTAATAAACAGTATATATAGTTGAGAAGATAAGTTTGCATTCCCTTTTGTCTCATAAATGTTCACACCCCTTTCATAATTTATACAACTATACGTTTTTATTTTTTATTTATTACTGCTCTTCAGAATCTACATTACAGATAATTACATAAAATATAGTATGCATATAGTAGTGTGTTGACTTCTTGAGCATCAATGAATGTTTGCACCTCGTGTAATAGTTGTGTACAAGTCTCTCAATTGTCCTAAGTGTCCAAAGCTTGATTATATATATATATATATATACACACAATTTCAATTGTTTTAAAATATTGCCTTTTTATCTTTCTTTACTATTACCAGATGGCCCCAGACACAGAGACTACAAGACTGCAAACTGAATGAAATCCCAGATGTAGTTTATTGTGCTACTCCAATCCCAATCAATAATTACCAGAAGGAAAAAAAAAGTGCTACACAATATGGGACATTTAATTATAAAGAAGCCTGAAATACACAGGGGACTCTTATTTTGAAATGTCTGCTCTCCCAGTTGTGAACACACTGACGGCTGATTCGCTGAGAAAGTGAATCTGATTCAGACTGCTAACCTGAGCTCCTGAGTTCAAACCCTCAGTTCTTTTCGGGTGATTCATGAAGAAGATCCAGTTCAAAAGAGTCATTTGGTCATGACTCTCTCGCACTGGGTTTGTTGTTGCGTGGGTGCAGCGAGCTCGTCAGAAACAGAACGGGTGAAAAGCGGCGCGAGACACACTAGTGTGCGCTCTAAAGATAACTCACAAGATGATATCTGACAAACCCGCATATGAACGTGCACAATCCGACTGTCGCCACTGGCGACTAGATTATAAAATTATTGTCGCAATCAATTATTTTTGGTTGCATTTGTGACCATTTTAATCGCAGTCTGGAGCCCTGCATGTGACATAGTCATGTGATCCATTTAAGCTAAAACATTCAAGATGGCAGCCCATATTGTAGCGGCGTTGTTGTGCCTGTTAGGGTTGCTCAGATACCAACATTTTGGCTTCGGTACAATACCAGCCCTGGTACCTCGGTATCGATACTGAATCGATATATTCAACAAATAAAAAGCTTCATTTATGAAATTACACAGAAAATGACTTGATTAAAAGAACTGCATAAAGTCTTACAGATTCAAATGATGCGTTTTCGGTTTTAATTTTTCTGGATTCCATGATAAATGTTGCCAAATGAGTATTATCGCTACTTTTTGAATATTATATTTTTATACAGTTGTTTTTTTTTCCTGTCTTCAATTTCACGCATCCATTTGAATAGAGCTTTCATTTAAGTAGGACTTTTATTTTGACAGACCTTTGAGTTCTTCCTGTTTTTACGGGTTAGTTATGTCAAGATTCTCATTAATGCTGGGATACTCCCGTCGCGACTCTCGAGCGGAAATCTCCGAGCTGTACCTGAGGAGTTCATTTAAGTGTCAACCGCCATTTATACTCTAAACACACTGCATGAAAATTAAGCACCAGTAGCGTGTGTTGCATTTGTGTGTGTGTAGAAATCATATGACAGACAGAGCAGCACCTCTTGTTCATTCTGTAGCATGTAGCGCATGTGAATGTATATAATTTAATTAAATGACATCCTTCTGCTGTTTAAAGATCACACTTGGCCATATCCAGAGGTTTTTTTATTTTATTTTCAAACTGTCATTGATTTCATCTCAAATTTGTCACATCTCATATGATTTTGTTTATGACAGCATACTGTAATATGGTACCGAAATTAGCATCATGATGATATCCTACCGTTTAAATTTTTTTGGTATCGCTGTACTTCATAAGTACCGGTAAACCGCGCAACCCTTGTGCCTGTTATTCACTTTCATAGCGTTGATAAAGATAAATGTTACTTTTTACATCCTTCACATTGAATTCCTTCAAAGGCATTCCTTCCTTTCTTCTATCCCAGCTTAATATGCAGAGACAACTATAAATAAGCCATTCATAGGTTAATTTACTGAAACTGTAAACATTGTGTTTCTGTTGCGTTTTGAAAACTGCTCTGTTTGTTTTGGGCGACCCGCCCGAATAACTTTACTCAACCAATGGCGTGAGTTGGGGGCGCGACTATCTCTTTGTTTGACCAACGGCAGACGGAGGGCGTATTCGGAATGTGGTTTTGTAAACAAAGTTTATTTTTGCAATTCCGTTTGGTGGCGCTAGTGTTGCAAAAATTACATCAGCTTTAAATTGTTAAATTAAATCTCACAATTTGAATCTCACAAAGTGACATGGCTCGTACTTCATTAAATTTGATAAAGCGGACAGTTCTGGGGCTGGTTGCACCAGCTATACATAAGTTACAACTTAGCCTAGTTGTGGCGTAAATGGGCACCAAGTCACAATTTACGCACTACTAAATATCTGAGCGTTGCACCATTAAACTTCGGTAGAACATAAACCTACGTATAAACTAAATATTTACGGCAGACTCTGACCAGGAGTAACGGATGGAATAAAAAAGCAGACTCATTTAATGATATCAATGAGCTAATGTTTTGGCTGACAGGCATCAATCCTTTCGACATATATGGTGTTGGCATTTACACTTGTTTACATTTACGAGAGAGAAAAAAAAAACTTACTTTTAAGCAGCTCTTCAGCATGAAACCGATCTAACGGTGCAGTTTTCAGGGTGTGTCACCCGGTGTCAAGTTTCAACATATACAAAATATATATAAGATATTAAAATGAATAAATGTCTATTTTTCCAGCCTGTTGTATTAGTATTTATTTATCACCCCTTATTTATTTTAGATACAGTTCCTATATATTGTTATTTACACAAGGCAAATACAATATTTATTAAATCTACTTTTATTATGTATCGTATTTTAATGAGGATATAATTTATTACAGCTGACAGTTACGTGAGCAAACAAGGTTTGAACATCAACCGTAACAAGATCAAATTGAAGCTGATGGCTTTTCAACACTACTGTGTACAAATATGAAGGTTTATTGGATCAGTACAGGTAAACATCATATTATGCGACTACGCGTTACTTTATGGAGAGCTTACGACCTACTAGATAAGTCTTGCCTTAAGAACAGGTGGTGCAACCAAATTAAGCACTGACTTAAGTTACAAACTATCTAGTAGTTACTAAGCCCTTAGTGTGAACTTTACGTCCCAACTTACGTGAGACTTACGCACAGCTGGTGCAACCCTACCCTGGTCCTGGATGATGATTGGTCAACAGCCGTGTTTTATTCATGATTTGGATCCCTCCACAGCACCTATAGCTGACAGTTATACTCTTGAATTTACTCTTTACTGTCAGGGGCTATTTCTTCTAGTGGAAGGATGGCATTTCATGATTTTACTTACAAAATGTAAAAATTTTATTTTAACTCAAGGCTGCGCAATATTGTAAATATAGTCATGCCTTATTGCTTAAATATTAGGCTTTTAATTTGAATGAATATAAAAGCTTTAAAATTTAGAATTTGTACAATTAATCAGCCTGTATGTTCTTATTGTGAACCTATATACATTTAATTACACACTAGCAGCAGCGGTATTTGTTTTTGTTTTGTAAATGTTTAAAGTCTTCATAGATTTATAATGATCTCTTGAACTTCAGCAGAGAAGTAAATCACAAAGAATTTCTTGCGAGTAGTAATTGCTAGAAGTTCTTTCTCCAAGCTTCTAGCATTGGCTGTTCATGGCAAACATCACTCATTTATGTGCTTCAGGGTTAAGCATGAACTCGAGCTCAAACTTGAGTTGACAGAGAAGGTTTATAGCAAGCGTCTTGAGATAGCTGAACCCGATCTAAACTGCTATGTCTCTATCATTTTTTTGTCAACCTGAAACTTACTCTGTAACTCTGAGTTTGTTCAGCTAGCTTTATGAAACAGGCCTCTGGTGCCGTAGATGCAACATCACACAAACACAGAATTTAGGTATTAGTTACCGAAGTCATGGTAAAAATGAGCTATTCACAGTCAGCTATGATTATATCAACTAAATTATGGAGGTACCTATACAAACATAAAATAATACCATATACAAAATACAATGTACCCAAACTTGATAAAAAGAAGTCATTTTGTTTTATTTAACGCTTTTCACAATACACATCATTTCAAAGCAGCTTTACAGGTAACATACTGTAATGCCTTAATGACTCTAAGCTTCCATTGAGCATGCCAATGGCGACTATAGAAAGGAGTAAAAATAAAATAAAAATGAAAATAAAATAAAAACTCCTTAGATGTTTAGTTAGTGCAGGGAAAAAACCATGAGAGAAACCAGACTCAACTCTGGCTTCACAGTACATGCCAATATTATTTAGCTATATAGTATGCAATACAAGTTATGTATTGATAAATACTGTAGATTAAGTGATTTCAAAGCAAATTTTAGTAAGGCAATGTTTAAAAGTGTAAGGGTCAAGACTGAACTGTAAGGTTAGATGGTAAAATGACTTCATCTTGGAGGGATATTCAGGTACATTGCTAACTTAGCAGAGGAAATCATAAACTGTACAACTATAATAATTACAAAAGACCAGAATTATAACCTAATATACCATCTATGTGTTAAAAATCTCTCTCGGATAACAAGTTCTTTAATTGAACCTCCCTCAGTCATTTAACGCACACCTGATGCCCGGAGCAGTTGTAGTTACATCGTTATGGAACAAAGTTGTACAGTGTACACAGTGGTGTAGGGAGAGAAGCAAACACAGACTGGGTGGAGTCATCTACGTTGACTTGCAGAACCAACTGTTTTTAGAGATAAATCTACTACAGATAAAGTCCTACAAGAGAGTATCCTCCTACACTAGACTTCAGCTTGTTCTGATATTGATTCTGCTGTCATAGTCCATTTGAACCATATGGAAAATGTCCTTAAAGTTGACCTGCAAAACCTTTTTGGAAACAAGCTTTTGTAGATGCATTAAATGAATTCATAATAATAACTGATACATTTAACTTTGACAAACAGATTTAGCTAATAAAGACTTGCCACAGAATTTTTTTTTAGAAGTTCAGTGTTATACTATTTTACAACGTTATTCATACAGGTTCTGAAATACAACCTGGCTTTCTAGTAGTTGTTTTTGTTGGTTATAAAAACACAATGAGTTACGGCATCATTTCGTCATTGCTACTTCACCTGTGGAGGTACTGTGGACTTAACTACGAGTCACAACATGTGCTCACAAATGCCACGCATGGATACGTGAGACAAACATTTGGCGCTCTTTATAAGTTATTATTATTATTATTATTAAATATTGTGAAAACATTCATATTTATAATTTTAGCGCGTGACGCGACATGCTGTCAAACATTAGCCCGGGTTTAAATGTACGACTTGCGCCAACACAAAACAGCATCCTTCAAGGGACAACACGGATAGCACTGCACAATGTTTATTTATGGGTTGCTTCGGTTTTTTTTTTATCTCTATCTGGTCGATAAAAACGTGTCTTTATCAACTCTGTCTATCATTTTTTCCAGTACGAGAGGCTTCCTTTTCTTTACACGTTCGAGGAAGCTGACACGTTGTTGTTGTTCAGGTTTGGTCGCAAAACTTAGATTACGAAACTCACAGTTTCCCTGCAAATCTTAACATAATGTAACCCTGAAGACAAGTCTAAGTTCTCTCTCATATAAACAACATAAAAATAATAATACAAAAAAATATATATATCTAAACTCCACCCACGTGCACTGTTGTTAGCTAGCAGTCGTGTATCACACAACTCTGCTATAATACTGCTATCTACTAGCTAACAGCAGTGCATGTGGATGAAGTTGGAGTCTGAAATATCAAGTATAGTTTAACCCTCTCACAAGATCTCACCTGTTTTCAATGACGATGTGGAGAGAGTGGACCATGTGCCTTAATGAAGTCAACATGGAGCAGCAAGAGAGGTAGTGATGACTTTTTAGAGGAGGAGACTTATGACATCCTTTAGGAGTAATGCTACAATAGGCCATCCTCCTCCTTCACTTCCAGGGGCCCAGTTATGCTGCTGCTGTCTGGTAACTCTCAAAAACACTCTCTCAGAATGTGTATTTGAGTACAGTTTCTTGCGACATCCTTGTGTAGTTTACTGTAGTTTTCTGGTGTTATATGATGTATATGTGCTTTGAGATAGCTCATTATTTTACAACACGCACAAGGTGACACTTCAGGTGCTTGTGCAGCCATGGAAGATATGTGTAAAACATCCATATTTGCTTTGAAATTATATGATGACAAAAATTTACAATATTTACACTGGCGGCCAAAAGTTTGGAATAATATACAGATTTTGCTCTTATGGAAAGAAATTGGTACTTTTATTCACAAAAGTGGCATTCATCTGATCACAATGTATAGTCAGGACATAAATAAAGTGAAAAATTACTATTACAATCTGAAAAAAATTTACTTAAACTACTTCAAAGATGTTTCATCAAAAAATCTTCTATGGACAGCAATGACGGCTTTGCAGATCTTTGATATTCTAGCTGTCAGTTTGTCCAGATACTCAGGTGACATTTCACCCCACACTTCCTGTAGCACTTGCCATAGATGTGGCTGTCTTGTCACGCACCTTACAATCTAGCTGATCCCACAAAAGCTCAATGGGGTTAAGATCCATAACACTCTTTTCCAATTATCTTTTGTCCAATGTCTGTGTTTCTTTACCAACTCTAACCTTTTCTTTTTGTTTTTCTGTTTCAAAAGTGGCTTTTTCTTTGCAATTCTTCCCATAAGGCCTGCACCCCTGAGTCTTCTCTTTACTGTTGTACATGAAACTGGTGTTGAGCGGGTAGAATTCAATGAAGCTGTCAGCTGAGGACATGCGAGGTGTCTATTTCTCAAACTAGAGACTCTGATGTACTTATCCTCTTGTTTAGTTGTACATCTGGCCTTCCAAATCTCTTCCTGTCCTTGTTAGAGCCAGTTGTCCTTTGTCTTTGAAGACTGTAGTGTTCACCTTTGTATGAAATCTTCAGTTTTTTTTGGGCAATTTCAAGCATTGTATAGCCTTCATTCCTCAAAACAATGACTGACTGACGAGTTTCTAGAGTTTTCAGTATTTTTGACCTAATATTGACCTTAATACATGCCAGTCTATTGCATACTGTGGCAACTCAAAAACAAACACAAAGACAATTTTAAGCTTCATTCAATGAACCAAGTAGCTTACAACTTTGATATAATGGCAAGTGATTTTCTAGTACCAAATTAGCAGTTTAGCATGATTACTCAAGGATAAGGTGTTGGAGTGATGGCTGCTGGAAATGGGGCCTGTGTAGATTTGATCAAAAATTATTTTTTTCAAATAGTGATGGTGCTGTTTTTTACATCAGTAATGTCCTGACTATACTTTGTGATCAGTTGAATGCCACTTTGGTGAATTAAATTATCTGTTTTCTCCTGAAACAGCACATTATTCCAAACATTTGGCCGCCAGTGTAAATGCAAAATGACTATAATGTAACTGTCTTAAATTATTAAAATGATTAATTTGTTTTGATTATTTATACTAATTATAAAAGCCTTTATAAATTATAGGTAATGAATAATTCTGGATTCCTAACAGATAACTTTTCAGAATTTCATGCTTGTCATATTTTGACTAAGGCAGTCTCACATGAAGAAACTAAAGCACTTTATGCAAGTTTTTGTGAATAAGAGCAAATGCTAAATGCTTTCTACACTAAAAAATAAATAAATAAATTTAATTTTTAAGATGGAGTACTGTTTAATAAAATTAAATCAATAAAACAAAAACAAAAAACTAATTAATCTAATAAAAGATAAATTAATATTTGAAAGAGAAAATATGACAAAGTGCATATGAGGAAAAAAGGATGGATGAATGAATGAATGAATGAATGAAAGAAAAAGAAAAATCTGCCACATATCTGACCACACTAAATCCTGGTTTATAACCACCCTGGTTATACTTTTTTTTTTTTTTTTTTTTTTTTAAATTCACAGCTGATTTATTAAAATGAGATTGTGCTTTTGCTCACTCAGCTGCTCAATGAATCAAATTTATACTCAGCTTTAGCAGAAATAAAAGCATGTGCAATGAATAGTAACCAGTGTAAAGTAAATCCAAAACAGCAACTTTTTTTGAGCCAAGCCAGGCAACAGGTTTTAAAAGAGATTTGTTTAAGATTTATTTATTCAAAGCTGTTGCCTTTTTTTAGTTTGCAGGAATTCACTGCTCAAAGGACACATTACTCCCACGAAGGTTTATGGATTATAGGCTACTTTTTATGGAAGCCCAGGAGTGCCATTTAAAAAAAGAATGAAGGAATAAATTATCAATCTGAAAATAAAAATGTGAATACATTTATTTTTTTATTTTTTTATTTTTATAAATGGACAAATAAATAGACACATTCAAATGTGAATAAATAAACCAATTTAATAAATGGACAAATACATAGACACATTTAAATGTGTTTGTTTATTTAATTAATGTTTTTAATATGTACTAATATTTAGCAATAAAACAGCATATTAATGTCATTTTTAAATGCACCTTTTAAATTGCATTTTAAAAGCATTTGGCAATTGCTTTTCTTCATCCATTTGCCAGTTGCTTTTCTTAATTGTTTGACTTTTCTTTTTCCATTTGTCAATCCATACCTGCTGAAGCCCAGGAGTGCCAGTTAAAAAAGAATGAAGGAATAAATTACCAATCTATTAATTTGAAAATAAAAACTTGAATAAATAAGTCAATTTATAAATAGACAAATAAAAAGACACATTTTGTATTATAAATATATTATATAATGCATTATATTTAACAATAAAATCATGCATTATGTAAATCATATTTATTTCATGTTTAAAATGTCAATAAATGAGTACATGAAACAAACGTAGTTATAGCCGAGGCTAGGATGAGTTGGGTTAGTGTTGTCGCCATGTTGAGAAGACGCTGTTTTCTTCACTGCGAAAGCAAAACCTCTTTGTTTAGACTTCCAAAGGCAGACAAATTGAAGAATCAGTGGTTAAAATTTATTTTAATTATTTAGCAGTACAACCACAACCAATGCCGGATTTTCAAGACGGTTACTCCTGAAAGATGTGGCAGTTCCCACTTTGTTGGGACAATCTGGCGCTTCAGGATCACAACCTGATTATTGTGTATTTGTCTGCTAACGAGAGTTCAAAAGCGGAGTTTTGTGTTGTAGCTAAGGTGTACACCCAGTGAACTGCTGTAGGCCTCTGCTAACTTGCAGAGTGAACTGGTTAACTGGTTAATTGTAAACTCTTATTGTATTGAAATAGTTTTGCTAATCAGCTGCGGGCCCACTTTTGCCTACAATTGTGTAGAATTATGCAGATTGTTTTTCGTTTTTACTATCATGAATAGTGATCAAGTGTGGAAATGGATTTATTTTTACAAATGGTCATTTTACATATGCAATCCACGGCAGTGCTCAGCTAACTTGCTATGTAATGTTACTGTTTTGGTAAGGATTTACTATTCAGCTGTGGGCTGGCTTTTACCTAAAACTGTGTAACAAAATGGTTGATCTCAAGAGTCTTATAATTATCTTATTACAAGCTGTAATGTTATAGCCTCTATCCACGGTAGTCCACGGCTAACTAATGTCCAACTGGGAGTAAGCCTCTGTTCTCTGTTCATAACTCTGGCGACAAAGTTCGGCTACACCCATTCCAGCAAAAGATGACTAACTTAGATGCACTACGTGTCTTTTACTTGAAGCTTTGTTAGGTTCACAATAATCAACAGTGTACTTGTAAGAAAATTGTAATTAAAACTTACAACTGCGAAACGTCCTGCTCAAGTTGTGCTTGCGAAGGTGGTTCGGGTCGATCAGCTTGTTCTTTCAAACTTTCATTATTTCATTCATTATCAGACTCAGGCTAGAGGTGGTACAGCAAAAACTGACACCACTGTTATTATAGTTACAATAGTGTTTACAGAGCTGCTCACAAAGCCTCGGGAGCTGAAACTCGGTTATGGTAAGGGGCGTTCCATTTCCGACACACGCTCTACGCGGTTGACCTATCACAACAGACTAGGCCAGCTGACCAATCAGAGCAGACTGGGCTTTTTGGAAAGGAGAGATTTAAAGAGACAGGAGGTAAATCAGAGCATTTCAGCCAGAGTATGAAGAACGGGGAAAATAAATGTACAGAATGAGAAAAATCATGTGTTTTTTGAACATTAAACACTACCATTTGTTTCACAAAAGTGTGCTTGCTTGCCTTCTCTGTATACTCCGCTGACCGTCATTCTGAGAGTCTGCCTTTTCTCGATCATACACAGGCAATTATTTTAATAAAAATAAAATATTTAAAGATGATCATACAGTGTTTTTAAAATGAATGTGATATAACTGAAAGGGAATGTGCGTTTTCTTCAGTATAAGGTCTGGAAAGTCCATCAGCTTTCTCCAGCGACTTGAGCCGTTGCCCTTGCTCACCTCCGTCACATGCTTTCAGTTCGGGGCGCAGGTTGGGAGGCTGGTTCTGTTGACAGCATCACAATTACCAGCTCCGATCCTGGACACGTATCACTGTGCATGCTCAGGTAGGGCCGCGTTCAGCATTTCACAGCAACAGTGAACGAGCCACCATTAACTTCTGATATGCTTCGCATTCGTTTCTTATGCGCGGGATTTGCATATCCAATAAAATCACGTAAACTACTCTCGTCCAATAACAGGACGAGAGTAGTTTACATCCTCTTAGAGTGGCACATGAGAGAGAGGGTGTGTCTTATAACTGAGTCAAAAGTTCATTTGTTGCTCCCACGAGTCAACAGTCCAATGGCATTTTTTAAACTCTTCTCAATTGGAGAAAGAAAAGAAAAAAGAAAAGCAAAACAAAAAAGAAAAGCAATTGGCAAATGAATTAAGAAAAGCAATTGCCAAATACCTTTTTTAAATGCTATTTAAAAGACTCATTAATGTACTAATTTATTGCTACATTTAATTACATTTTAAACATGAAATAAATACATTTAAATTTGTCTTTTTATTTGTCCATTTATAAATTGACTTATTTATTCAAGTTTTTATTTTCAAATTAATAGATTGGTAATTTATTCCTTCATTCTTTTTTAAATACCATTCCTGGGCTTCAGCAGGTATGGCTTGACAAATGGAAAAAAGAAAGGAAAAGTCAAAAAATAAATAAAAGCCATTGGCAAATGGATGAAGAAATGCAATTGCCAAATGCTTTTTAAAATGCAATTTAAAAGGTGCATTTAAAAATGACTTATTAATATGCTGATTTATTGCTAAATATTAGTACATTTTAAAACATTAATTAAATAAACACATTTAAAAGTGTCTATTTATTTGTCCATTTATAAATTGGTTTATTTATTCACATTTTTATTTTCAAATTAATAGATTGATAATTTAATCCTTCATTCTTTTTTAAATGGCACTCCTAGGCTTCCATAACCTTTAACAACTAGACAGAATGAGTTCAACATATCTATCACACTAAATCAAATGTTTTGTTCCTAACCTTGCTATGTTGTGGGTTTGTGAACATACAGATAATGCATTCTTGACTTTTGCTATGTTAGACCTCCTGTCCTGCTCAGCAGGGTCCTCATGGGCCTATAGTTAATGAGTAACCAGGAACATTATAGTGTGCCTACTAACCCCCTCATTAGTTTGCCTCTGCTCTTGAAATTAAATTTCCCACACTGACCATATTTAAATACCATGCTGGGTTTTCTTTATACGTGCAACCAGAAGTGTCTTTCAAGCATAACCAAAACTAATTTTAAATTCATTAAGGACACCCTTGAGTGACTTTAGATGTCTGGTTCATTGGCTTTGTCCTTTAAATGTTTAGTTAATCTACCATAGCTAGAAGCAGCTGTAACTTTGATTAGTGCTGCACTTATATAAGCAATTTCTCCACTGTACATTATTACCTTTTTGTTTTATTCTAGAACATTTTTCCTGTTGAAATTTTGAAAATTAAGATGTGCACTTTGCTACAATAATCAGAGCCGATCTTTCTTGAAATATTAAGTATATAATGCCGCCTACAGGTTGAAAATGAAAATGCAGTTTTCCCTTTGATCATGAATTTTTAGGTGTGACCCTGAGTTGGCATATCTGATAGCTGGTTATCCATGCATTACATTTTTTATTTTATTTCAGTTTAGTCTAGAATATGAATATACAGGTGCTGGTCATATAATTAGAATATCATCAAAAAGTTGATTTATTTCACTAATTCCATTCAAAAAGTGAAACTTGTATATTATATTCATTCATTACACACAGACTGATATATTTCAAATGTTTATTTCTTTTAATTTTGATGATTATAACTGACAACTAAGGAAAATCCCAAATTCAGTATCTCAGAAAATTAGAATATTGTGAAAAGGTTCAATATTGAAGACACCTGGTGCCACACTCTAATCAGCTAATTAACTCAAAACACCTGCAAAGGCCTTTAAATGGTCTCTCAGTCTAGTTCTGTATGCTACACAATCATGGGGAAGACTGCTGACTTGACAGTTGTCCAAAAGACGACCATTGACACGTTGTACAAGGAAGGCAAGACACAAAAGGTCATTGCAAAAGAGGCTGGCTGTTCACAGAGGTCTGTGTCCAAGCACATTAACAGAGAGGCGAAGGGAAGGAAAAGATGTGGTAGAAAAAAGTGTACAAGCAATAGGGATAACCGCACCCTGGAGAGGATTGTGAAACAAAACCCATTCAAAAATGTGGGGGAGAACCACTACGCACAGACGTATGCAAGATATGGGTTTCAGCTGTCGCATTCCTTGTGTCAAGCCACTCTTGAACAACAGACAGCGTCTGAAGCGTCTCGCCTGGGCTAAAGACAAAAAGGACTGGACTGCTGCGGAGTGGTCCAAAGTTATGTTCTCTGATGAAAGTAAATTTTGCATTTCCTTTGGAAATCAGGGTCTCAGAGTCTGGAGGAAGAGAGGAGAGGCACACAATCCACGTTGCTTGAGGTCCAGTGTAAAGTTTCCACAGTCAGTGATGGTTTGGGGTGCCATGTCATCTGTTGGTGTTGGTCCACTGTGTTTTCTGAGGTCCAAGGTCAACACAGCCGTATACCAGGAAGTTTTAGAGCACTTCATGCTTCCTGCTGCTGACCAACTTTATGGAGATGCAGATTTCATTTTCCAACAGGACTTGGCACCTGCACACAGTGCCAAAGCAACCAGTATCTGGTTTAAGGACCAGGGTATCCCTGTTCTTAATTGGCCAGCAAACTCACCTGACCTTAACCCCATAGAAAATCTATGGGGTATTGTGAAGAGGAAGATGCGATATGCCAGACCCAACAATGCAGAAGAGCTGAAGGCCACTATCAGAGCAAACTGGGCTCTCATAACACCTGAGCAGTGCCACAGACTGATCGACTCCATGCCACGCCGCATTGCTGCAGTAATTCAGGCAAAAGGAGCCCCAACTAAGTATTGAGTGCTGTACATGCTCATACTTTTCATGTTTATACTTTTCAGTTGGCCAAGATTTCTAAAAATCCTGTCTTTGTATTGGTCTTAAGTAATATTCTAATTTTCTGAGATACTGAATTTGGGATTTTCCTTAGTTGTCAGTAATAATCATCAAAATTAAAAGAAATAAACATTTGAAATATATCAGTCTGTGTGTAATGAATGAATATAATATACAAGTTTCACTTTTTGAATGGAATTAGTGAAATAAATCAACTTTTTGATGATATTCTAATTATATGACCAGCACCTGTATATAATATGAATGTATGTAATGTATTCTATATATATCTCAAAACAACTCAGGATTATTCATTGATTAAATGTAAAAATGGCCTATGGATTATTTAATCTACTAATCATTCAAGGATCTACTCTTTTCATGCTAATGACTTCATAATTGATGTTGAAGAGCTGAACTGGAATTGCATGTTCATGTAGTGAAGTACATGTAGTGATAAATCATGGCTGAATGGGACTAAATAGATGTATTAATAATAAATATTTCATAACATAATATTGTACGTATTCAGTGCACTTCAATATTTACGAAGCACTACTCTGTGCCATATACATTTACATACAGAATGTATATGGGTCATTGACAAATAAGGTTGTCCAAGGTGATAAAAATGAGAAATCATTTAAAAATCTAGTTTAAAACACTTTAAAATGCAATGTAATCTTTGTGTCCATGTTGGTTTTATAATGTTTTGAAAGACAATTGTAGCATATTCTCCAATTAAAAAAAAAAAAAAAATCAAATGTATTAAAATACTTTCACCTTGAATATACATGAGTATACAAAAAAAGTGTTTTTAAGTAATTTGACCTGAACAAAATGTGCCTTTTCATAAAAATCTCAGATTTATTTAAAAGAGATTTACACCTCTTTGACTGATTGAGTGATTTTTGTCTTATGACAACAGAATGGCTACTTGCATGTTGATTACAACATCTGACTTTCTAATATAATCAGGGACTAAAAACAGTTCAAGAAACGAAAACTGAAAGGGAACAAAAAATTGTGCAGAACGTAACCAAAAATGGGAACAAAGTTCCTTTCAGTTGTAACGGAGTGGAAGCATTATTTTTAAATGCTGGTAACCAATTAATAACTGGTTAATTTTGTTCTGATCATTTTTTTTCATGAACCAAAGACCAAAGGGTTTATTACAGTACATTTTCGGAATTGCACCACCTCCTGTTGCCCAAAAAATGTGGCTTCACTCTTTTTAGTAGAACATGATTCTTAAGGAAACCACTGCATCACACATTTCCGTGCCTTCTGTGACATGCTGAAGACCTTTTTGGCAACTATACAGTACATCCGGAAAGTATTCACAGCACTTCACTTTTTTCACATTTTGTTATGTTACAGCCTTATTCCAAAATGGATTAAATTCATTATTTTCCTCAAAATTCTACAAACAATACCCCATAATGACAACATGAAAGAAGTTTGTTTGAAATCTTTGCAAATTTATTAAAAATAAAAAACGAAAAAAATCTCATGTACATAAGTATTCACAACCATTGCCATGACACTCAAAATTGAGCTCAGGTGCATCCTGTTTCCACTGATCATCCTTGAGATGTTTCTACAACTTGATTGGAGTCCACCTTTGGTAAATTCAGTTGACTGGACATGATTTGGAAAGGCACACACCTGTCTATATAAGGTCCCACTGTTAACAGTGCATGTCAGAGCACAAACCAAGCCATGAAGTCCAAGGAATTGTCTGTAGACCTCCGAGACAGGATTGTATCGAAGCACAGATCCGGGGAAGGGTACAGAAAAATGTCTGCAGCATTGAAGGTCCCAATGAGCACAGTGGCCTCCATCATTCGTAAATGGAAAAGTTTGGAACCACTAGGACTCTTCCTAGAGCTGGCCGTCCGGCCAAACTGAGCGATCGGGGGAGAAGGGCCTTAGTCAGGGAGGTGACCAAGAACCTTATGGTCACTCTGACAGAGCTCCAGCGTTTCTCTGTGGAGAGAGGAGAACCTTCCAGAAGAACAACCATCTCTGCAGCACTCCACCAATCAGGCCTGTATGGTAGAGTGGCCAGACGGAAGCTACTCCTCAGTAAAAGGCACATGACAGCCCGCCTGGAGTTTGCCAAAAGGCACCTGAAGGACTTTCAGACCATGAGAAACAAAGATTGAACTCTTTGGCCTGAATGGCAAGCGTCATGTCTGGAGGAAACCAGGCACCGCTCATCACCTGGCCAATAGCATCCCTACAGTGAAGCATGGTGGTGGCAGCATCATGCTGTGGGGATGTTTTTCAGCGGCAGGAACTGGGAGACTAGTCAGGATCAAGGGAAAGATGAATGCAGCAATGTACAGAGACATCCTTGATGAAAACCTGCTCCAGAGCGCTCTGGACCTCACACTGGGGCGAAGGTTCGTCTTCCAACAGGACAACGACCCTAAGCACACAGCCAAGATAACAAAGGAGTGGCTCCGGGACAACTCTGTGAATGTCCTTGAGTGGCCCAGCCAGAGCCCAGACTTGAACCCGATTGAACATCTCTGGAGAGATCTGAAAATGGCTGTGCACCGATGCTCCCCATCCAACCTGATGGAGCTTGAGAGGTCCTGCAAAGAAGAATGGGAGAAATTGCCCAAAAATAGGTGTGTCAAGCTTGTAGCATCATACACAAAAAGATTTGAGGCTGTAATTGGTGCCAAAGGTGCTTCAACAAAGTATGTACATGTGATTTTTTTTTTCGGTTTTTATTTTTAATATATTTGCAAAGATTTCAAACAAACTTCTTTCACGTTGTTATTATGGGGTATTGTTTGTAGAATTTTGAGGAAAATAATGAATTTAATCAATTTTGGAATAAGGCTGTAACATAACAAAATGTGGAAAAAGTGAAGCGTTGTGAATACTTTCCGGATGCACTGTATATACAGTTGAAGCCAGAAGTTTACATACACCTTAGCCAAATACATTTAAACTCAGTTTTTCACAATTCCTTTCTTAAACATTCCCTGTCTTAGGTCAGTTAGGATCATTATTTTAAGAATGTGAAATGTCAGAATAATTGTAGGGAGAATTATTTATTTCAGCTTTTATTTTTTTCATCACATTCCCAGTGGGTCAGAAGTTTACATACAATTTGTTAGTATTTGGTAGCATTGCCTTTAAATTGTTTAACTTGGGTCACATGTTTCGGTAGCCTTCCACAAGCTTCTCACAGTAAGTTGCTGGAATTTTGGCCCATTCCTCCAGACAGAACTGGTGTAACTGTGTCAGGTTTTTAGGCCTCCTTGCTCGCACACGCTTTTTCAGTTCTGCCCACAAATGTTCTATCAGATTGAGGTCAGGGCTTTGTGATGGCCACTCCAATACCTTGACTTTGTTGTTCTTAAGCCATTTTGCCACAAATTTGGAGGTATGCTTGGAGTCATTGTCCATTTGGAAGATCCATTTGTGGCCAAGCTTTAACTTCCTGGCTGATGTCTTGAGATTTTGCTTCAATATATCCACATAATTTTACTTCCTCATGATGCCATCTATTTTGTAAAGTGCACCAGTCCCTCCTGCAGCAAAGCATCCCCACAACATGATGCTGCCACTCCCTATGCTTCACGGTTGGGATGGTGGTCTTCGGCTTGCAAGCCTCACCCTTTTTCCTCCAAACATAACGATGGTCATTATGGCCAAATAGTTAAATTTTTGTTTCATCAGACCAGAAGATATTTCTCCAAAAAGTAAGATCTTTGTCCCCATGTGCACTTGCAAACTGTAGTCTGGCTTTTTTATGGTGGTTTTGGATCAGTGGCCTCTTCCTTGCTGAGCAGCCTTTCAGGTTATGTCGATATAGGGCTTGTTTTACTGTGGATATAGATACTTGTCTACCTGTTTACTCCAGCATCTTCACAAGGTCCTTTGCTGTTGTTCTGGGATTGATTTACACTTTTCGCACCAAACTACGTTCATCTTTAGGAGACAGAATGCATCTCCTTCCTGAGCGGTATGATGGCTGCTTGGTCCCATGGTGTTTATACTTGCGTACTATTGTTTGTACAGATGAACATGGAAATTGCTCCCAAGGATGAACCAGACTTGTGGAGGTCCACAATTTTTTTTTTTCTGAGGTCTTGGCTTATTCCTTTTGATTTTCCCTGTCAAACAAAGAGGCACTGAGTTTGAAGGTAGGCCTTAAAATACATCCACAGGTACACCTCCAATTCAGTACACCTCCTATCAGAAGCTAATTGTCTAAAGGCTTGACATCATTTTCTGGAATTTTCCAAGCTGCTTAAAGGCACAGTTAACTTAGTGTATGTAAACTTCTGACCCACTGGAATTGTGATATAGTCAATTAAAAGTGAAACAATCTGTCTGTAAACAATTGTTGGAAAAATTACTCGTGTCATGCACAAAGTAGATGTCCTAAATGACTTGTTAAAACTATAGTTTGTTAATATTAAAACTGTGGAGTGGTTAAAAAATGAGTTTTGATGACTTCAACCTAAATGTATGTAAACTTCTTACTTCAACTGTAATTACTACAAATACATGCACGATTAATCCAGATGCAAGGAAAAAAATCGAAGTAAAAACTACATATCTCAGTTGTTTCCAAGTCTGCACTGAATTATTGTTAGATATGATGCATTGATATGGATTTGATGCTGCAGGGGTTTGACTGAGAAGCAGATCCATTATTAAAACAAATCATTAAAATAAAATAAACAATTATTAAATACTTAATTTGCAAAAAAATATAATTAGCATAAGATGACATTTAGTCCAAACGTGCCCATGCAGTGTGTGCATGTATACAGGAAAGAGAGATTTTGGCTGTTAATTGATTTTAGATGGCCAGATGTATATTTTTGGGGATATATTTAATATTAAGAATATATTTATTGAAAAGATCTTGTTTTTTAGAGGCTACTGTATAATTTGCTTGTTATGATTTCTATGATGATAATTCCCACACATGGGATAAAAAATAAATAATTGCTTATATTTTTGCTTATTTTGGTTGAGGCAAGTCACTTATTTTGTACTTGTTTTTTCAGACCAGGTTACTTGTTTCTCTTGTGAGACCTGGCAACACTGCAACTGGTGCTGTATATTACCCACCCTTAGCCCTGAGTGCTGTCATTAAAAAAAAAGAACATTATTAACCATTCTTTTGTTTAGTTCTAACCGGTTACCAGTTGGAAAAGAGGCTGCGGAAATCTGGAACCGGAACTGAAAAATACTGTTTCTGCTCAGAATGAAACTAAATGAAAAACATTTCGTTTTTTGTCCATGAATGTAATTATAATATGAATAATATTTTAAACAAATTTGTTTCACTACTTTTTTTTTTTTTTTTTTTATTATATAAAAGGTTATTCCAAACTAATTATACCAAAATTTCTTTTTTCATGAATTTTGACTTTTAATGAGAGTTATTTTTACATTATTTTGTTACTGTCTCTGCTCTGTTACACCACATAGATATTTTTTAACCTTTAGGCCCAGAAAACATATCAAAATTATTTTGAAATCAAAAAATTAGAAGATATTCATGTAATGGTTTTATATTAATTTCATTTTTTATTTATTTTTTAATAACTCAAAAGTTCTGGACAAAAGAAATGAGTGACAGGTCATTGACCTCATTTGTTAGACCTCTTGTTTTATTATTTAACTGTTGTTATTGTAGTTTGTAAACACCATAATGTGATGGGTCATGGTGCCAAAAATCATTAATTTATTGTTTTATAAATATTTATTATTATAATAATTATTATTATTATTATTACTGACCAAATGTACCAAATAAATATTTCACAATGATTAATATTAATAAGCATGTTTTGATGTGTCCTCTGAACTTGATATTATGTTTTACAAATAGAGTGTAAAACATAATTTAACTATAACTAAAACAATATTTACAAACGGTTGAAATACATTGAGGTACATAAAAGCATCACGTTATAGTAGGCCTCAGTCCCTAGATAGTCCTGGGAGGGGCACCTTGCGACCCAGTGCAGCTTCCTCGTCAGTACTACTAGCACAAAATTCTTCTAAAATGCTATATGTAAAATGAAATATAAAATAGGCTACTGCATGTGATATTTCACAAAATTTCATAAAAGACTAAATGGAAAGAAGACCGCAGACAGCCAGCTATTCAGATAAAATAATCCATAATTTGATAATGATAATGTGCTTCATCTAGACTTCTGTGAACATTCAAGTTACCAAATGTTCATCCAATAACCAGCCTTTTGATGAAGCCTACTGTAGTATACTATAGTATACCTGCTCCCCTATAAAATGGATATAATCAATGAGAACTGCATGAACGGGCTGGACCACAGCAGAAAAAGGGGGGAGACACAATTAGTCACCTTGTAAGCGACACACCGTTGACATCCTCCTCCTGTACATTAGACCGGGCAGCAAGCGTTTAAGGACAAACAGCAACAGCCAATCTGATTGAACACACGCACGATCGTAATCCCCGGACCTGCTCTCGCGTACTCCTTCCCCATAGAGCGCCGTTCTGCTGAGTCAGTGCCTTATCAGAGCGAACCAGTTCCTCGCCACCGCACAGAGCTGAGACGCACCAGTCACCGCAACAACTCCAGCCATGTCCAAAACTGCAATCGGTAAGACAAACCTTCCTGTCGTTGTGCATGCATATGATGCAGGTTAGGGGATGCTAATAGATGCGCGCTAGGGGGTTGATGAGACTGGGCGCACAAAAGAGCCTCACGGGGTGATGCAGGTGAAACGGAATAAAAAGGTTTCGCCTACTGACTGGGATATTTCAGGAATATAAATGTGCTGCCTCATTTTAGACCCATGATGTTTAATTTTTAAATATGCCATTTTAGGTGCATGCAGAAAAGGAAGGCTTTATTAATTCAAACCACATTCAGTTGTGTTATTATAGAGAATGCATGCTTGAAAATATATATTAGAACATGTTTTATAAGCCTTAACGTTTCAAATGATGGTGACAGTGCACCTGCTAGCTCATGCATCTCCAGCATAATGCAGAAGGACCCCACCCAAGCTCGTGCTCTGTGTTTCAGCCTTAAGATCCAATACAGCTTGACAATTCCGTACTCTGAACAGTTTAAGCTTTTGACAGTCGCTATACACAATATTTCAAGCCATCTTGAGAATTATCACAAATTACAGGGTTAATAACTGGTCTGAAGTCACTAATTTGGGGCATTACTCATTAGCTGGTGGGTTTATCACAGACTACACACTGGCTGCATTTCTGTTTTACCTTATTTATGATGGGTAAATAATATTTATTAAGAAAATCCATGAGTTCTCACACCTTCAGTTTATTCTTGTGCCTTGATGTCATCATTTAGCTGGCATAAGCCATATCACCATTCAAAAACAATCTCTAAATTATTTTAGGCTGTAATTGAGGATTTTTGTGTCCTGACATTTTGTCACACCATTTCTAGTGTTCTGGCACCATATTAAAGGCAGACTGCAGTACTAAACTGATTGAGGCTTTAACTGGAAGTATGTCAAGGCTGGGGTTGTCTCGCCACTAAGCATGTCTCGGTGCTGTTGTGATGTTGGATTATGTTGTAGGCGGCAAAAGTGGGGCATGTAACATGCACAAGGTGGCTATATTTGCTATAGATGCCTGCAGGGTAGGGCAATAGTGCACTGTTGGACTGTTGGACCTCTGTTCAAGCTGTCATATCATTTGAAAAGTTAAATGACAGCTTCCTGAGAAAGATCTCTTATGGAAATCCAGTTATGTACAGTTAATCTTGCCATTTACATATGGGGAAATGTCTGGAGATATTTAATTTAGTTTCACAAAACACATGAGAAATGTCATAATAAAGGCCTTCTGCTAATGAGAAAGAGCATGCCAATCAATAAAGTTTATAGAATATTTATAGGGTTGTCGGAAAGACTTGCATTTGTCAGCTCCATAACACTCCCAAGTAATCCAGATTAAAATAATAATCATGCATTGCTATGCAAGATTATGCCGCTTATGTATTATCAAATTGCCCATTATGGTGTCATATTGATGACCTGATATAACTCATTTAAAAGCATGGCTGTTTGACTTAGTTAATGAGACCTTTAATTGTGCATTTTTCTTAATTATTGGTTAATTGGTACAATACCATCTCTGCCTGACAGAATTGCCCGTTATATATCAAAACAGAGCTACGAATTACTTTAAGTTCCAAGGATTTGTCCAATATCAATGAATATTATTGATCTCCCCACGTAAACTCCACCCCACCCATCCATGTTTATCATCTAAGATTACTGGATATGTGAGGGCAGTATGACTTATCCAATAAAGCCCCATTAATCTTTGGCGTATAAGTAATTGAAGCAGTATGTGCTTAAACAGACACATTCAGCAATGTTTCACTGGGGTGGGGCCAGTCATTTCTTTGTGAGGCAAATGAATATGAATGTCCTATTTGATTAATGTATTTCAAATAAATGATCTGAAATACCATAATAAGCATGGTTATTTTTGCATAAATGTTGCATGTGGTCTCAAGTCAGTTATACTCTTTTTTTTTTATTTTTTTTTTTTAATTGGTGGTTGCAATGTAAATGAAGAGTTAAAGCTCAGCTTTGGGGACATCTGCCCAACTGCAGTGGACAGAGCGTGTGTGTGTGTGTGTGTGTGTGTGTGTGTGTGTGTGAGAGAGAGAGAGAGAGAAAGTGGTGGGATGGGCCATTATTGATTTCCAGGGTGGGCATGCTGATGCATTATCAAAGAAACCACACAAAGGGCAGACATTTACATTGTCCATTGGACCATATAGTCTTACTGCAGATTTTGTGTCTTTTACATTTGTTCTACATTGTATTCAGTGGTGGTACAGATGTAATACATGGAACTGCACCACTGTATACATGAAGGTATAACTAATTCAGTGGCTTAAGACCTGGAAAAAATGGAAACATGAATAAGAATGGCTTGAATTACTCAACCCAACGTGTTCTCAAAATACTTGGCACAAAATTTTTTGATACTTTTTATTGTCCCACTGTTACATCAGTGATCATTGACCGTCATAGCTACAAAAAGGGTGTGGTCCCAAAGGGGGTGGGGGCTACTCTTGCTACTCTTTCCAAATTACAAAACCTCTATTATGTTCTGACTGAGAGTATTGCAAGCATACAGATTCAGTCATCTGCCTTAGATCCTTTTCACCTGCTCACCAGCCGGCTGACCTGAATTATCTGCTTCACTGAGCTGTCTATTGGCCTTATCTTACCGTGAAAAGGGAAATTGCTTGCAAAGATCTTCGAACACATAAATCCCCATTGCCACCCCCTCACTTTACCGGCAGGAATGGTTTGCTCCAGTAATTACTAATTAAAGCCCCCTACACGAAAAGCAGCATGCCTGAGGGCTTTTAATCCTAGCGGGAGTGAACACAGTGATTCTCTTTCCTCATACCCTTCCTAGTTTTCTCCATCCTCTATTTGTGAGGAAGGATTAATAAGCTTGCAAGTGAGGGGGAGTTGATCGGGTTTGAGATAGGGCTGTCACGATTATAAAATTTGGTTGACAATTAATTGTCAAACAAATAATTACGTTTATGATGATTAATTGTCTCGTTAAGGGCTTTCACGATTAATTGTCATATAAAATGTCATATTTACTTTTTTTCTGCATGTGTGCTTCATACATCTGAACAAGTAATTTGTACATATTTAACTTCAAATATATAAATCAAATAATAAAATTGGGATAAACTATGATTTTCTTTTAAGGATTTAAAAAAACTTATGAAAACAATCGTTTAAAGTGAAAACGTTCACTATCAGAGTTGATACTTGTTTGTTTAGAGTTTAGCGTGAGCCTCTGCTGACAGTGTGCTCATCAGAGCGCTTGAGAAGCACTTCACGTGCTCCTCCAGAAAGAAGCTGGTTGACCTCAGCAGTGCGGCTCAGTGACGCTTGGACTCGACTAAAAGACACACAAACACACCGTTCATAGCATTTATACAGTATATTCACTTAAAATGTCCTTAAATGGAATTTGAATGCCCAATAATCGCAGTTGTCTCAAATAATCGTGGTTAGATGAAATAACCGCGATCAGACGGTTATTTAATAAACGCCACAGGCTTAGGCGGAGAGCAACTCGAGAAAGTAGAACGGTGTTGGAAAGCATAGCAGTCTAACATCTGGATGGAGAAATTTATTTGATAACATCAACACTGCACTGCTGTCAAGACATTGATTTATATGCACTCACATAGAGAAGATAAATGGTCCCTGTTTGCTCAAGGAAAATCGCTTAAAACGCTTCAATGTAGCGTCTACCATCATTGATGTTTTAAAGATTTAGCCTTGTTTTACTGCAAAAAGCATTTTCTTTATCAGTATTTTTTCAAGTAAAAATATCTAAACATACTTAAAACAAGATACATTTACTTGAGTAGCAAATTTGCATTAGATAGTTAGACTTTTGTGTGTGTGTGTGTGTGTGTGTGTGTGTGTGTGTGTGTATACTTAGCTATAGTTTGGGGACAAATTTGTAACAAAATGGAGCAAAATCGGACAAAGCCTGCCTTTGTGGACATTTTGGGATGTCCTCATTTGGAAAAACGATCCATACATAAATTAAATGATGATTTGTGTGTGTGTGTGTGTGTGTGTGTGTGTTTGATTTACCCCACTGACATTTATTTTTTTTATTTTTTTTGGGTGACACTTTAAGGTGGTATTTGTTAAATACTGTAGATAAGTTAACATGAACTAACAATGATCAATACTTTTACAGCACTTATAAATCTTGTCTACTGTTAATTTTAACATACATTTTTAATATTTAACGTATACAGTACGTTAACATTAGTTAATGCATTATGAACTAACATTGATTTTTATAAATTTACCTAGATTCATAAATGCTGTTAAAAAATATTGTTTACTCTTAGTGATACCTAACCATTCACTAATGTTAATAAATACGACCTTATTATACCATCTTTTTCATGTTTTAAGCTAACAAAATATTAAGGTTTTTTTGCTTAAAACAAAGGCACAATTTGCCAATGGGGTACTTAAGTAAAGATATATTCTTATTATTAAGCAGTAAATGTATCTTGTTCTCAGGATTTTTAGATATTTTAGTGGAAAACATAGCAAAAAAATAAAATAAAATAAAAAATAAATAAAAGCTGATTAAAAGATAAAGATTTTTTGCAGTGTTGCATCCAAGCGTGTATTGCTAGACAGAGAAAAAGAAAAATGATTCTGAAGTTATGGGTTGATTCCAGTAGGATCTGTGTAGCTTGCATCTCATAAACAGCCATCAGGAAATCTGTCTCGTCTTAAGTCTGCTTTGATCGTGCCAACTCACTACCCGCACACACCACCGGTAGTGAAGTCTGGGCAAAAATGGATTCCAATAAATAATGTAACACATAGCTGATGGTTGGGGTGGAGGGGGATGGGTGTATCTTGTGGTGAACATTGTCTTTTAGAAAACCAGAGCGTGTGAGGTCACGAATGCTGGTTTGTTCTTAGAAAGCACTGAAGAAAAGCTATTTTTTTTCCCCTCTAGATCAGGACTTGTCAACATTTTCCAACCCAGGGACCCCCCTAATATGAAAATGCTGGAATTTTTCAGTAGCAATGTGAAATCATCATCATTAATAAATATTGACAAACATGATTACATTATGCTAAACAGATTTACTTTTGTTTAATGGTGATTCTTCCATGCAGATCAACACAAGTTGATATAAAAATGTCTTCAACCATATAAAAACATTCAAAAAATGTTGAACTTAAACCACATGTAGATTTTTTTTTTTTTTTATAAACATTAAATAAATGTTTATTGTCTTATATAAGTCCTTGGGCTCTAGATGATTTGAGTTTTCTGCAACATTAGAGATTCAATCTCAAATAATAATTCAGAAACTGCGAGAGAGGATCTGGGTCAATAATTTTGTGTCTCCCCACAGCATACAAAGAGAAGATGAAGGAGCTGTCCCTCGTCTCCCTCATCTGCTCCTGTCTCTACCCCGAGGCACGCAACAATCTGATGGGAGAGTTTGAAGGTAGGAAATGAAATTATTATGCCAGTAATAAAAAGTTGTGTCGAAGAATTTACAATAATGCTCTTTGGTTTAAAGTGATACTTCACCTAAAAATGAAAATCCTGTAAAAATTTACTCACCTGACTTTTTCTCTTCCACGGAACACAAAAGGAGATGCTAGGCAATGTGTTAGTCTCAGTCACCATTCACTTCCATTGCATTTTTTTTTTTTCATACAATGGAAGTGACTGGTGACTGAGGCTAACATTCTGCCTAATATCTCCTTCTGTGTTCCAAGGAAGAAACATAGTCATACAGGTTTGGAAAAACATGAGAGTTTTTACATTTTTTGGTGAACTATTCCTTTAAGGTTCTCATTTTGTCTGATCTCCATAATATAACTCTTTATTGGCCGATATATGTACTGCTAGGCAATATGAAACCTTTGTTAGACATCTTTACAGCTAATATGGATCAATAAATGTCTGATAAATGCTCTGGGTGATCGTATAACAAAGTTATATGAGCTCATTACATGAGCAGAAGCCAGTTTGTACATTTGACTGCTTGCATCTGGATGTTCAAACCTCACCAGTGTGCTGATAAATCTGTGTTGCCTGACAAACTGCAGTCTCTAAACAATGGCTAACCATCTCACTTTGCATCTTGCACGTTTAGACATGGAGGTTAAACCCATTAACAAACGGGCTTCTGGCCAGGCCTTTGAGGTCATCCTTAAGCCACCCTCGCCCACGTCTGATGGAGGTTACAGCATCACTTCTCCTCCCAAGAAGAGGGATTTGTCCCTGGAGGACATCCAGAAGAAGCTGGAGGCAGCAGAGGACAGGAGGAGAGTGAGTGACCTACAGTTCATACTGAACATACTGTATACGCGTTGTTATAATTTGTATTGTTACATGGCTCTCTGGAATACTTGATTCTGATTGGTCAATTGTGACATTCTTTGGTCAAATATTTTTGTATAATTAGCGCTAAACTGTATAATTGTCCGTTGCCCAAGGCAACACTTCCTACATAGCTGTGCAAGTCTCTTTATGTTGCTCAACTGTTAGAGCATGGCACCAGCAAAGCTAAGATCAAGGGTTTGATTCCCGGGGAACACTCAAACTGATAAAATGTATACAGTAAATGGACTGTATGTCGCTTTGGATAAAAGCGTCTGCCAAATGCATACATTTAAATGTGAATTTATTCAGTAAGTAGCCAAGTAATAAATAAAAATTTACATTTAGCTGGACTTTATTGCAAAATAAACCCCTTTAGGTTGATATTAAGACCCCTTGGCTTTGTGTCAGGGTCCTGATAACCCTGTTGGATTTATTTTTGGTAATAATGTGGCCAAATGCTCATCCTTTACTTATGTATCAGAATTTATGTTTGATATTTGTAATTTTATATACTGAATACCTCAGATAAGAATCATTATGTCATATATAATTCAGGTTCCACACATCCTACAGATGAGGCTCATGTTAAAGGTTAATGTTTCTGTTGTAAATTCATCTGTTTAAGTTATGGTTAGTTTTCTTTCTCTGTAGGCAGGGAGTTATTGATTATTGACCAAGAATGTCTACCTTATAAATTAACATACAGATGTAATCCAGCTCTCTCTCTTCCTCTGCAGTCCCAGGAGGCTGAAGTGCTGAGAGCTCTGGCTGAGAAGCGTGAGCACGAGCGGGAGGTCCTGCTGAAGGCCATGGAGGAGAACAACAACTTCAGCAGGATGGCGGAGGAGAAACTCAACATGAAGATGGAGCAGATCAAGGAAAACCGTGATGCCCACCTTGCAGCCATGCTGGAACGACTGCATGAGCAAGTGAGGGTTCTCAGGGCTGCTTTGTTAGAAGCTTGAAGTCTTGACTTGTAACTGAATTGTGCTCTTCATTGTGATAGAGTATGTGATTAATTGGCCCTTAATAACTTGGACAAATTCTCTCTTAAAGGTATAGTTAAAGGAATTATATCATAATTTACTCATTACATCATCATTTCATAATTTTTGTTTGAAATATTCCTTTATAATTTATGTTATGCTAGCTTGCTAAGGCATGATAACCCATGTTGGGCAGTTTGTACAGGAGAAGTGTGCTATTATTTTTCTTAGTGATCAGACTTACAATTTCACCTGGCAATAAATAAAATGGGCAAAAACCCCCACAGATAAATAGACAGACAGAAAGACAGACAGATAGATGGATGGATGGATGGATGGATGGATGGATAGATAGATAGATAGATAGATAGATAGATAGAAAGATAGATAGATAGATAGATAAGAAGGAAGGAATAATGGATGGATTGATTGATGGATGGATGGACAGACAGACAGACAGGAAGGAAGGATGGATGGATAGACAGACAGGAAGGACAAAATAAAGGAAGGATGGACAGACAGGAAGGAAGGAAGGAAGGATGGATGAATGGATGTATAGACAGACAGACAGACAGGAAGGAAGGATGGATGAATTAATGGATGGATGGATGGATGGATGGACGGACAGACAGACAGACAGACAGACAGGAAGGAAGGATGGATGGATAGACAGACAGACAGACAGACAGGAAGGAAGGATGGATGGATAGACAGACAGACAGACAGACAGGAAGGAAGGAAGGAAGGATGGATGGAAGGATAGATGGATAGACAGACAGGAAGGAAAGAAGGAAGAAAGGAATGAAGGAAGGAAGGATGGATGAATTAATGGATGGATGGATGAACGGACAGACAGACAGACAGACAGACAGGAAGGATGGATGGATAGACAGACAGACAGACAGACAAACAGACAGACAGACAGACAGGAAGGAAGGAAGGAAGGAAGGATGGATGGAAGGATAGATGGATAGACAGACAGGAAGGAAAGAAGGAAGAAAGGAATGAAGGAAGGAAGGATGGATAGATAGACAGACAGAAAGAAAAGAAGGAAGGAAGGAAGGTTGGAAGGAAGACAGACAGATGGGAAGGAAGGATGGATGAATGGATAGATGGATAGACAGACAGGAAGAAAAGAAGGAAGGAAAGAAGGAAGGATGGATGTAAGGAAGGGAAGGAAGGAAGGAAGGAAGGAAGGATGGATGGATGGATGGACAGATAGACAGAGAAGAATGAATGAAGGAAGGAAGGATGAATGGATGAATAGCAGACAGGAAGGAAGGAAGGGCGGACGGACTTACAGACAGGAAGGAAGGATGGATGGATGGATGAATAGGCAGACAGACAGGAAGGAAGGAAGGAAGGATGGATGGATGGATAGATGGATGGATGGACAGACAGACAGGAAGGAAAAAGGAAAAAAGTAAGGATGAATGGGCAGACAGGAAGGAAGATAGATAGATAGATAGATAGATAGATAGATAGATAGATAGATAGATAGATAGATAGAAAGTAATACCCTAGTAACAATCTGGCAATGTCTTAGCAACAGCTTTAAGATATGAATTACAATGTTTATATTAATTAATTTGTTTTTTATGTTTCCACCTTTCAGGAGAAGCATGCTCAGGAGGTGCGCAGAAACAAAGAGCTGAGGGAAGAACTGACAGCATGAGCACATCGCCTTACACCCACCACCCCATCACCCCACCCCCTCCTCCTCCCATACCTGTGACCCTCTGTCCCCAGAGACACCCCCTCTCACCGCACTTCTGCAGCCTAGTAGAGAAGAGTCTCTGGTGCCCCACCCCCTCTCCTGCCCCACCCTGCCCAGAGGAAGGTAATCGACTCTGCCCCCTCACTATCAGCATCCTCCCCCAGTCCATAAGACAAAAGGAACACAAAAAGATTTTTTTTTGCTCAATTTGAAATCGAACAGATGAAAGTGGTTGTTGTTTTTTTTTGTTTTTTTGTAAATACTTCCTATTTGTTTTATATGAAACGATGAAAAGTATCACGTTGTGCCATTTTATAAGTTTCTCTCTCTGTATCTTTCTCTTTTAGTGGATGTACTCGTTTCCCCTCTCTCTCTCTCTTATCAAATCTGCTACAGTTTTTCTTGTGCCAGGCTTTGGTGTTTGTGAGTTTGCTGGCTAGCTGACATTTGCAATGTCTTCTCTAAACCCAGTGATCACATTAGTGTCTTTTTGTCAATGAGGAGAGAGTAAAGCCACCACAGTACACACAATACACACAGTACACACAATACACACAGTACACTCAACTCTAACAGGTAACTATCAAAGCATTTACAAGACAACTCTTTCTCTTTTTTCATACAATCATGTAGTAAATATTCACAACCCACAGACACACACACTTACACACTTTATGTCCTGCTCAGCATGATTTAGTAATTGTTTTTTTATGAAAAATAACACGTGGTTTGAGCCCAGCCGAAGTCATGTGACACCTCTTGACTCTTGTTTGACCATTTGAACTCTGTAACCTTCTCATTTCTTGAGAAATATTTGTACATGGTTCTCTTATTCTAATCAAAGTGTGCCAAAGAGAACCTAGATTTAAAGATTCTTGGGTTTAAGATGGGGATATATAAACAGTTAAAATGGACACGACAGAATGACGTGTGTGTGTGTGTGTGTGTGTGTGTGTGTGTGTGTGTGTGTGTTTGTGTGTGTCCAAAGCAATGTGGGAGGACAGCTTTAGAATGTCCCATTTCACTTGTATGAGATGTCACACACCTGCCGTCCACATCTTTCTCTTCCAGCTGTGTGGTTTATTCCCTTAACACTTGTAACTGTGGGAGCAAGCTGTGGTGAATAAAGGCTTGGGGTTCTTTGAATGAGAATATCTTGTCTTTGGTTTCTTTTCATCTTAGACAAGCTGTTATATCAAAACACTTTCTTAAACCAACATAGACATTCAATTCAATCCAAATGAATCACCTGTGCGACTGGAGGCATGAAAAGATCTGAAGTGCAACACCACAGATTACCAACAGGTGGCGATAAAATACTTTGCAACAAAATATATGAATAACTCGCGTTGTCAACAAATGTTTTAGTAGTTTAGAAAGCTTCCTAAATTAACATAAACATTTAATTCAATTAAAATGTAACATCTGTGCGCTTACAGGCATGAAAATATGTGAACGGCGTGTCCAGGAGTTTGGAGAATCTAAACTGTAACACAACCGATTACCAACAGGTGGCGATAAATGACTTTGGAACCAAATATACGAATTACTCGCAATGACGCATTGACAACAATTGTTTTAGTAGTCTTTTAATATGATCTTAATGGAAATATATATTGCATACTGTGCAGTATATGTTATTTACAATATTCAATAATAAATATTTCAAACAGTAGTATACATTGTTGTCACATGACTTCATAATGTTACACGTTTAATTCAACGATAACCATCCAGTTGTCATCTCAGAAATAATAAGGACTAGTTTGCATTTTTACTCTAATTTGGAAGTATAAATCAAAATGAATCTAGTTAGAGATGTAAAATTTGCTGTTAAAATAACTTCTGGTTCGTTTGTCATACTGGAAATGGAAGGTAAAGTCGAGCACATTGGGTGTCCGAAAATACATATTTCCCTACTATATAGTATGCCAAAAGCAGTATGCAAACGGAGTAGGTGTCCGAATCCTCAGTATAAATGAAGTTACTGTTTACAAACAAACACTCCACCCCGTCCCTTCAGGGTTCTTTTGGTATCCCAGAAAAGAACTGCTGTCTATGGACGCTTCGCTCAAATTGCGCTGAAACTGCCCCAAAAGTGCTGTTTGTGGGGTTGGAACACCCCGTTTACCACAGATTATTGGAGATTGGGGCTTCTTTAGATTTCCACCAGATCGCTGCATCAGAAAAAAAACTCAGGATTTTACATAAATGATGATAATTCACGGGTCACCGTCATTGTCACTGTGTCTACTCTATTGGACACAATTGACCCGCAGCAGTTGTTGGTTGATATTAAAATTTTTATGAAGAAATTACGTAAACTCTGATTGTAAACTGCTTTTTTCATTTCCAAAGTGCTGTCGCTGTGACAGATATGAGGTCAAATATAATCTAACGATGATATTATATGATCAAGACCACCATATATGATATAACAGGAGGAACAGAAACCGTCTCCACCACCGCAGAACATGGACTATTGTTTGTGAAAGGATAAGTGAATAAAAATAATGTCATACTGTGAAAATGATGTCTTTGCATTTATTTTGAATGCAGTAAATAATATTATTAAATCGAAAACAGCTGTTATTATGTTTTGATATGGAATATGATCATTTTGAAGTAAGAATATTATTATTATTTATTGAATGTGGGTTAATAATTTAAGCAGTAAAGACACATATTGCATTTCTAGTGGTAGTTCTTATTTTTATATATCACATGTCTTAGGCTTTAGAAGTGTGTTAAACATGTGAGGATGTGTATTCATCAACCTGTTTCATGTCTGATATGATCATACAGGCTCATTGAATCAAGTTTAAACTTTAAACCAATATTTCAGAAAAGAACTCATAGATATTGGTTTACATATTCCTTTATAATAACTTTTTATTAACATTTTTTGGGGGGGGGGGATTTTTCCCCTTTTTCTCCCAATTTGGAATGCCCAATTCCCAATGCGCTCTAGGTCCTCGTGGTCGCATAGTGATTCGCCTCCATCCGGGTGGCGGAGGACGAATCCCAGTTGCCTCCGCGTCTGCGCATCTTATCACGTGGCTTGTTGAGCGCGTTGCCACGGAGACATAGCACATGTGGAGGCTTCACGCCATCCACCAATTCACCATGCGCCCCACTGAGAACAAACTACATTATAGTGACCACGAGGAGGTTACCCCATGTGACCCCCATGTACCCTCCCTAGCAACCGGGCCAATTTGTTTGCTTAGAAGACCTGGCTGGAGTCACTCAGCACACCCTAGGATTCGAACTAGCGAACTAGCGAACTCCAGGGGTGGTAGCCAGCGTATTTTACCACTGAGCTACCCAGGCCCCCTACTTTTTATTAACATTAAAATACATTATTTCTTTCTATAAAGCATAAAAGATTATTAAAACTGTAGCCCTGCCTATTTCCACCATTGAAATCTGCTGCTCAAAAGAACCCGGAAGCGTGGTTTCCTGCGGTGTAAAGTCAGAGTAATTTAATCTATAAAAGAGTAGGTGAGAGAAATACCTGATGTGCTCCAGCGAGACTGTGAAGTAATCATCCACTGGACACTTTACTATCCCATAATGTCACAGTAGCTGAGGAGACATCATATTTAAAATACTGAATTAAAATGACCAATTCCCACTACTTACTAGGTCCTCATGGTGGTGCGGTTACTCACCTCAATCCGGGTGGCGGAGGACAAGTCTCAGTTGCCTCCGCTTCTGAGACCGTCAATCTGCGTATCTTATCACATGGCTCATTGCGCACGACACCACGGAGACTCCGCATGTGGAGGCTCATGCTACTCTCCGTGATCCACACGTAACTTACCACATGCCCCATTGAGAGCGAGAACCACTAGTCGCGACCATGAGGAGGTTACCCCATGTGACTCTACCCTCCCTAGCAACCGGGCCAATTTAGTTGCTTAGGAGACCTGACTGGAGTCACTCAGCACACCCTGGATTCGAACTCGCGAATCCAAGGGTGATAGTCAGCATCAATACTCTAAATTGTGCTTGTTTAACAAAACCAGAGTAGATTATTTTCACCGTTATTATATCATATTTTTGGAAACGTTCCAGGATTGAGAATGTCCGGGAATATATTCATACTACTCACTTGTATACCTAAAGAATGTATTTTTTACCAGCCAAGAATTGCGTTCTTCATTAATTGCAGAACATCCTCTGATAGTACACGATTTTGAACACAGCCACAATGGGATACAGTACCAACAGTTGCAAGAAAATGCAAACTGTGAAGTATGCATACTGCCTAATACTATTAGTATGGTAGTACTGCTATTTCAAACACATCCTTTGCTGCTATCTACTTAAAGTTTTAGGAAATGCAACTCGCAATCAACTCCTCTGAGGGAAACGAGGGTGGAAACACGATTAAGAACTTCTAAAATAGCTTTAAATGAAGCTAGAGCGAGAAATAAAGAAGTGTTGGCAGTGTGTAGGTGGGGAATCTGTTTTACGGCTTTGGCAGGCAGTTATAGTACCCGTGGTGGTAGCGTGGGAGTTCACCACATCAGGAGCACAGTGAACTCCTGTGATTGCTCTGGGACAAAGCTGCACTGTGCGGCTCACTACTCCTTCTATACCGCTCTCTTTCCTCCCATGTCAGCCAGGCCAGCCAGGCTACCATTGTCCAGGATATCCCTTGGCTGTTAATGGCTTCCTGGATACATAGAGAGGCCCCTGGGCTGTGTTTGATATCAGTTCAAAATGAACACATACAGGCACTGGTTCAACCCTATAGAAGTCTGCAGTGCCTCTCATCTCACTGGCATGAAAAGAACTATTCATCCCCAATGCATCAAATCACGTGTAATGTGTGAGATGTATTTATGTATAGGCTATCCACTTGTGAGTAAGGGGTGCCTGGAACATTTCAAACACGCCAACAATACTAGACGATAAAAAATTTATAAATACTGAATGGATGAATGGTTTTGATATTTTATCCTTGATATTTAAAATATTTCTGAATTAGCTGACAGTGTATAGAGCCAGCAAAATCCGGTAATGATTTAAATACATCACCAAAAAGCTTGTGTTTTTTAACTAGTCTATGTGATTGTTGATGTTTCAGTCTCTTTGAAAGTGTTACAAATGGACACAATACAGGCTTATCAGCTACATATATTCATTTTATTACAAGAAAGTCACACAGGTTAGTGAGACACAGGCACAGTACCACACCATCTCTTCCTTTACCATCTATTCCCCTAGTCTTACTGGAGATATCTGATTTTTCCAGTGCAAATTTCCCTATTAAAATACAAAAATGATCTGGTTTCTGCTCCTCAAGTACAGCTGACACACACAGAGAGAGAGAGACGATTTGGGGCAAGGATGAGGGATAGTGTGTGCATGAATGCACAATTCTGTTATTAACTAACCTAATAGTGCCTTTCATTAGAGTTAAATTAGTGCAGTTCTGAGAGATTGTCTCTTTTGAAATAGTATCAGATGTAGCAGTGGTCCACCTCTGCCAACAGTAAACTCATGACATTTCATACAAATAAACACAGCACAAACATTGCAGGTCACTGACCAAAATTCTTTAAAATCTTTATAAAAATAAAGTATTATTTTTGTTAATCAAGTTCAGTTGAGACAGGTTCTGTTGCATAGGTTTCATAGAATTGCAGAGGGAAAGTTGCAAAACATCATTTTGATTGCATAGTCGCTCAATATTATGCAGATGCTGGAGATTTTTTCTCAAATAAGATGCCTTTATAAGATCATTCTTTGTCTTTACGTATTTTACAATATCTTGCCATCAAACTCTCTGCTTGATGTAAAAATGTAAGATGCAAATCGATATTTTATGTGAGCAAACGGCTTTAAAACTATTATTATCCATAATATAATGAAACTAGCTTCTGGTTTGAGTTTTACCCCATTAAGTAAGGCATTGCTTTTGTTCCAAATTACCCTCCCTCCCTCTCTCTCTCTCTCTCTCTCTCTCTCTCTCTCTCTCTCTCTCTCTCTCTCTCTCTCTCTCTCTTTCTCTCTCTGTCTTCACTTCGATAGCAAGGTAAGGCAGGTACCTGCATTGTACTTTGCTCTACTGAGGGACAACGAACTAAAATTGTTTGGAACTGATGGACGAGATCCTGGACATCTGCAAAACCCATCTCAGTTTTAAAAGACAACTTCATCAGTTCTGTGTTTGCCTTTTCCCTTTTTATAGAGAGAAAGTCTTGCATCACCATCTCTTCCACATAGTCAGATATTACAGAAAATGACAAGTAATTTCTAACTGACTTCAGAGTTCAGAGTGTAATGTTTTTGTAGAGTTCAGAAGGCCCCTATTTCCATGCTCCAAGGCCTGTAGGGCTTCCCCAGGCTGCTGGAGGGAGTTGCAGGGGCCAGTGAACTCGGGGACAGTAGAGGAAATGCGCTGAGTGGGAAGGGAAATGCTGACAGGCTCGAAAGTGACGTCAGGAGGGGAGGAGAAAGCTTGGATGCAGAAAGTGGTGTGAGCCCAGGGGGCAGGGAGGCACTGGGCGGCACCCTGAGTGGCCTGGTCTGCCCTGCCTCGGTGATCACTGTACCATTCAGCCTGCTGGGGGCATGCGGCTTTGTGGAGGATGCAGATGGAGATGAGGAGGAGGGTGATGAAGAATTTGAGGATGGAGGACTGCTGGTGCTGCGTGGGGGTGGCACCCCCTGCTGGTGCTGCTGCTGTTGCAGGAGAAGATGATGAGCCAGATGGCCAGGAGGTGTTCCAAATGCAGAGCCCCACGCCAAGTGACCCAAACCGGAGTGAGCCTCTCTCTGGGAGGCATAACTGTTCAGGTGGGATACCAACCGGATACGGAGGGGGTCAGTGTTGTCCAGTCCCTCGATGATACTAAGGTAACGCGCTGTCTCCGCTAGACACTCACGGAAACCCAGCCCACGGTAATCCATGGCCAGTGCATGAGCATCAAAGTAACCTGTAAGAGAGAGGGACAGTTGTTTAGTGGTGTTATCTGATAATGATTATAGCTAATGAAGACTATTGTAAAATCAATGGATTTTGCTGGGAGTGGCTGAGAATGAAACTGAATTGGCACGAGATAAAAATAGACTGATTAAAAGTAAGTTTACAGTTTGGTTTGTCCTGTTTCAGTGGTGTAGGGATTAATTAATTCCGGTGGGGAAATTCCCAAAAGCAGATTCCCAAACATGAGATGATCTCATAATGCTAAGTTAAATCCAACAACAAACTTTGCAAGATTTTAAATGAGAAGTTTTGGTTATACTTTATAAGAACTTCCATTATTTAATTTAATGCTTAACAGAGCATTCGTTACAAATGTCATGAAACTTGTTTGAGTCAGATCAGATAGATAGATAGATACATAGATAGATTATGAATATAATATATTGATATATTAATTCTCATTAATCCAAGGTATTATAAAGTGTTACCCAAAGTTTTACTTTCTCTTTAAAACGATGCTAATGCAAACCTTACCTTTTCCACCAGCAGCATGGAGCATCTTTAAATGATCCACGGTCATCTGCAAAATCTCTGCTTTTTCTAGTTTAGCAGAGCCCTAAGAACGAGAACAAATATATTGATTAGAGCTGTGAATCAATAAAAAACAAAACTGTAACGAATTAATCACACAATTTTTTTTGTGATTGATCACGATTAATCGCAAATAATCATGGTACATGATATACATTAAACATTAAAAAATATCATCATAAATATATTTACTTTATACTTGCTAGTAATTGGTTAGTCATCATTTATCTTCTTTAAATGTGTACATGTTAAAATGTTCAGTGTTTTTTTTTTTTTTTTTTTTTTTTTTTTTTTTTTTTTTTTGCAGATAGACTTAATTAGACACATTTTTACAGGAATAAATCTTTGATACAAGTATATGAATACATGCATTAAAAACAGTGGACATGCTGTAATTAAAAGTTGGGCAAAATCTACAGACGTTTTCCTGTGGACTTTTTATTAATAGGACCAAATGGGCAGATTCAATTCATATCAAGCTTTAATGGCAAGAGAAACGTGTACATTGCCTATGCATTATTGATCAATACACGGTAAATAGCATATTAATTTATGATGATGCTGTAATATGTAAGTCAAATTCAGTGACTGAGACTCACCTGTTTCTCAAAGGCGCTTGGCACTAGTCTACGCAGCTCAGACAGACTGTTATTTATTCTGTCTCTACGGCGTTTCTCAATGATCTGTTGAAAGCGAGTGTGAAATCATTATTAAAAGAACAAGGAGAGATTTATATATATATATATATATATATATAGCATTTTTACATGGAGAAATGCTCTTACCCCTCTGCGACGTTTCCTCGCTTGCACTTGAGAGGTTGTGGATGGAGACATTGATCCAAGGGGAGAATTCACACCGCTTAAAGGACGAAAAAAAAAAAAGATAAGATATGTATTCTTTGAAGCAGTGTTTGCTATCTTGACCTCATCTAGAGGGAACACTTTTATTAGTAGTTTTCAGTGGAAATATTCCACATAATTTTGTTGACAGAACTCTTATCTGAAATTATTCGATCTTAAACACACATTACATTCTAGGTGCCTATTTAGTTTCTTTTCCATTTTTTGCGAAGTAACCTTACTCAAAAACTAGCCCAAATTAAGACAACACACACAAAAAATAAGTAACTTACGTGTTTTCATCTGCGCTCTCCTTCTCCACTTCAATATTCTCATCCAGCTCGCTGTCTGAGGAGCTAAAATCATGATTTCTCTTCATTTTCGCAACAATCTGTAAGCGTGTGTCCTCTTCGTTCGTCTGTCAGTCGAGCCAGACGTTTTCTGTATGAACTGTCAAGCTTTCCCACGGTATCATTTCAACATCACAGCTCGCCAAGAGAGGCGGAGCCAGCCACAGAGATAGCCAATTAGCGAACACATCTGAGTTTGAGTGGCAGGTCGGTTGCCTGCGTCATACTTAAGCCCCGCCCCTCTTCTTGAATACACTTAACAACACGCCAATAGGATGTTCGTCCGTGAGTGTGGAGCTCCGCCCCCGGGTTCCGCCGGCTCTCGTGCAGCTGAAAGGAGTGGCTGGCCGGCTGTCAGCACGCGCAAGCCGTGGGAAAGTTTCTTAGCTGAACGCTGATAACCAATCAGGGGCGACGGCAGTCTCCGGCGCTGGAATGAATGGGGCAATTGGTTGGGGCGACGGGCGGTCTGCGAGTGAGCGTGTGAACCTGTAATCTAATACTAACTCATCTGAAGGAGTGCAGTGTGTACGAGGAAGCCACTGAAGTCTAAATGTACCCAATGAAGGTCCAGCATGTACCTTCTTTGAGGGCATTCCCAAAGGTACTTTGCAGTTAAAATGCACTAGTCACTTAAAATCCATCAACCACTCTGCAAAATATGCTTAGGAATAATCTGTGTGTTTCACTCACAAAACAGCTTATAAAAAATTGTGTATTATTAGAATATATAATATTTATATAAGTATAAATTCAAATAAATGATCAGAATTAGATCAAACTTTCAAAATTAATATCTAAAATTATAATGAAATTAAAATGAGTTCATGTGACATGTCAAAGAAGTGTCCTGCAGATTGACATGCTATACTGCATTTGAAACTATTTTAAACACATTTCTTTGTTGTTGTTGTAGTTTTTGTAAACGTATGCTACATTTTTTAAAAAATTAATCTGCCACAAGGCAGGACTATTTAAGTAAACTGCAAAAAAATCTCAAAGGTGATTAAAAATGGTTAAGAAAAAATCTGATATATCTAATATATTCACTATACCTTTTACATATAGTTTATACATTTAAACATAAAATCTTGGTTTTGAAAACGTTCATATCTGTTATTTGTCAGCTACCTGAATACATATTTAGTGCATAATTACATACAGTAGAAATTAAAAAAACAAATATCAGAGTTTATGCTAGTGACCTATGCTATTTGATACACTATATTATGAATATTAAGTTTACATTTACATTTATTCGTTTGGCAGATGCTTTTATCAAAAGCAACTTACAAAATTGGAATAATACAACATAAGCGATTCATCTTAAGGAGAAAGTAGTACAAAAAGTGCAGCATTACAAAGTTTCAGTTGCATCAGAATAATACTATCCAAGACAGATTATAGTGCAACAAGAATTATATATACATATATATACATGTGTTGGGAGTGTTACTTTTGAAATGTATTCCACTACAGTTTACAGAATACATGCTGTAAAATGTCATTTGTAACATATTCCGTTAGAATACTCAATGTCAGTAATGTATTCTAAATACTTTGGATTACTTCTTCAGCACTGGTAGATTTTTTCACTTGTTTTGACTATAAAAACTCTGCCAGTACAGTAAGAAAAAATACACATGTTAAAAAAACATTCTCTGAAAAACCTAAATATCTTATACAGTGTTGTTTCTAAAACAATATAAATCTAATTGATCTTGTTTTAAGGATTTTTAGATATTTTTACAGGAAAACAATACAAAAATTATTATCAAGAATATGATTTTTGCCCTAATATCAAAGGTCTTACTAGGAAAAAAGAAATTATAATCCAATGTGAATTTTCAAGTGCATGTAAAATGACTTGAAATAGCATTTTAGTTTAGCGTAAAGCTGACAATTTACACAAGGTTCATTTCTGTTTCTTCTGCTCCAAACTTACTTCAAACTTACTTCTCTGTGTGCTCATATGAATGTAACACATCATAAGAAAGTGTTTCACCGCTGTTCAAATTCACTTTGGATCACATCATTTATATGTATAAATGTTTTCCATCTGAAAGGACTAAATATTAAATGAAACAAATGACAATAAAATGCAAAGTAATCTCTTCAGTAATCAAAATACTGTTTGAATGTAACTGTATTCTAATTACCAATGATTTAAACTGTAACTGTAGTGGAATACAGTTACTTATATTTAGTATTTTAAATACGTATTCCTGTTACTTGTATTTCATTACTCCCCAACCCTGTATATATATATATATATATATATATATATATATATATATATATATATATATATATATATATATATATATACAGTGCATCCGGAAAGTATTCACAGCGCTTCACTTTTTCCACATTTTGTTATGTTACAGCCTTATTCCAAAATGGATTAATTTCATTATTTTCCTCTAAATTGTACAAACAATACCCCATAATGACAATGTGAAAGAAGTTTGTTTGAAATCTTTGCAATTTATTAAAAATAGAAAACGAAAAAAATCACATAAAAAATGTACATAAGTATTCACAGCCTTTGCCATGACACTCAAAATTGAGCTCAGGTGCATCCTGTTTCCACTGATCATCCTTGAGATGTTTCTACAACTTGATTGGAGTCCACCTGTGGTAAATTCAGTTGATTGGACATGATTTGGAAAGGCACACACCTGTCTATATAAGGTCCCACAGATAACAGTGCATGTCAGAGCACAAACCAAGCCATGAAGTCCAAGGAATTGTCTGTAGACCTCCGAGACAGGATTGTATCGAGGCACAGATCTGGGGAAGGGTACAGAAAAATGTCTGCAGCATTGAAGGTCCCAATGAGCACAGTGACCTCCATCATCCGTAAATGGAAGAAGTTTGGAACAACCAGGACTCTTCCTAGAGCTGGCCGCCTGGCCAAACTGAGTGATCGGGGGAGAAGGCCCTTAGTCAGGGAGGTGACCAAGAACCTGATGGTCACTCTGACAGAGCTCCAGCGTTTCTCTGTGGAGAGAGGAGAACCTTCCAGAAGAACAACCATCTCTGCAACACTCCACCAATCAGGCCTGTATGGTAGAGTGGCCAGACGGAAGCCACTCCTCAGTAAAAGGCACATGACAGCCCGCCTGGAGTTTGCCAAAAGGCACCTGAAGGACTCTCAGACCATGAGAAACAAAGATTGAACTCTTTGGCCTGAATGGCAAGCGTCATGTCTGGAGGAAACCAGGCACCGCTCATCACCTGGCCAATACCATCCCTTCAGCGAAGCATGGTGGAGGCAGCATCATGCTGTGGGGATGTTTTTCAGCAGCAGGAACTGGGAGACTAGTCAGGATCGAGGGAAAGATGAATGCAGCAATGTACAGAGACATCCTTGATGAAAACCTGCTCCAGAGCGCTCTGGACCTCAGACTGGGGCGAAGGTTCATCTTCCAACAGGACAACGACCCTAAATACTCAGCCAAGATAACAAAGGAGTGGCTCTGGGACAACTCTGTGAATGTCCTTGAGTGGCCCAGCCAGAGCCCAGACTTGAACCCGATTGAACATCTCTGGAGAGACCTGAAAATGGCTGTGCACCGAAGCTCCCCATCCAACCTGATGGAGCTTGAGAGGTCCTGCAAAGAAGAATGGGAGAAACTGCCCAAAAATAGGTGTGCCAAGCTTGTAGCATCATACTCAAAAAGACTTGAGGCTGTAACTGGTGCCAAAGGTGCTTCAACAAAGTACTGAGCAAAGGCTGTGAATACTTATGTACATATGATTTTTTTCACATTGTCATTATGGGGTATTGTTTGTAGAATTTTGAGGAAAATAATGAATTTAATCCATTTTAGAATAAGGCTGTAACATAACAAAAATGTGGAAAAAGTGAAGCGCTGTGAATACTTTCCAGATGCACTGTATATATATATATATATATATATATATATATATATATATATATATATATATATATATATATATATATATATATATATATATATATATATATATATCTCAGTAGTTCTAAGTAACTACTACTGAAAAATAATTATATGTATTTAGTTATCTTACAAATCTGTCACACACACACACACACACACACACACACACACAACTACATAAAATGTCATTATGTCAATCAACAAAGACAGCTGTGAGTGAGTGTGTGAGACTGTGATCTTACTTACAGGTTATTAAAAAAATATATGTCATGTACTGTATATGCATTGAAGTAACCATCATATATTGACCATATACCTATTGAGTGAGACTGCAACAGCACCAAGAGGAACAGAGTTCCTTCAAATCAACGGAACAAAGCTACTATTATGAATTCATATGCGGTGCTGCCTGATTGGCTGCGGCTGGATCCTTATCAGCCAGTGCACATCATGCCTAATTGTCATCGGTACTGCATACATGAATGAGAGGAAGCTCTTTGGTTAGTTTCATGTTGTTATTGCTACCAGCCTCTGCTAAACAGTATGGATGAACTTCCTCGTGTTTGGTGGGCAGAGAGAGTGGGGTGGATGGAGAGCCGTGTGTGTTGTTTGTGCGCATATGTGTGTGTTCGTATGTGCTTGGGGATGGGGGTGGCTCGTTTTGTCGCTGTAACTCAAGTTCACAGAGGTTTCCCACGCTGTTATTTTCTCCTGACGTCTGTCTTTGTTCTTCTGTCTCATCACATGTTGTGATTAGTGTTCCCTTTTGAAGGTGTGGGCCCACAACACAACAGTATTTCCCCCCACAAAGCATGCCAGAGCCTCTTCTCATTCCAAGCTTGAGGTTTTTGCTTCTCCGAGTGGGTCTCCATGTCGCCATGTTTTCATTTCAGTCTCTTTATGTCCATGCCAAGAAGTGTACTCTACCCACACAAGGGGGTTTAAAAAGGACACGCTGCTTTTTCTGGGTTATGTCTCAGCTTATTTTGATGACCACAGCTCATTTATATCCTTCAGTGTTTCTATTGCATTACATAAGGCAAAAACAACAAGCAGAACAGCTTGGATTCCTTGTAACATGCATGTTCTACAGCAGTTGCTCTCAACTGATGGACACAATACAAAAATGTGTCGCAGGTCTGTTCTGTAGGATCACAAACAGTAAGAAAAAACAATGTTTAATGCATACTGTATAACAAAATATTGGGTCACCACTTGATGTTCAATGTAAAATTGGGGTCCTGAAGCAAACCCTGCTAAAACAAAAAAACATTTTAAACCAGGCTAAGATTATTTGGAATATCTCCCAGCTTGATCAGGCTGGTCTATTGGCTGGTTTTAGAGGGGTTTAAGAACAAAGAACAAGAGGGTCAAATTTATTTTTTTTATGATATAGATCATGATAAATTATGAGACACAGCCTAAAAAACTGCAAAAAAAAAAAAAAAAAAAAAAAACTTGAGCCAAAATAAAAAAAAAATCTTATTTCATTTGAAATGATATATCTCAGGGTGTAAATTAGGTAGCTCCAAAAAGCTTTTGTTTTGTTCCCAATCATGTCACCTGCAACTGAGTAAAGTTTTGTGTTGACACAACAAAGCAATCAAAAATTATAGCATTACAAAAACATCCTAGTGTCCAAAAACATCTCCAAGTGTCCAAAAGCCTCTCCAAACAAATAAAACATAATAATTGAACATAAGAATGAATTACACATGTACACTATGCTCTCTTTCCAAAGCATGCAGGCATGAGTAACGCAATCTCATTTAGTGACATTTGAGCCATAATTGACTCTATGCTATGTACTTGGCACCATCTCTTTGTGGCCATATGTAATTAGATTGTATGACCCTCTCTACCCATATTTGGATGACTTCCACCTCTGGTTGCAGCAATCTGAATCCTAATACGACTGGTTTAGCATTCCATTACACTGGAAAACATACTACATCATTTCCGATTAATTAATCTGATCCAGGAAAGCTAATGTGTTTTAGCCAGATAGCACATTATGTGCTATGTGCACATTGTGCTTTGTGTGGATTATCTAATGATCTATGCATTACATTGTGTGTGGGATCGGTTTCATGGGAATCCCCTCCTCTTAGTAATGGTATGTGATATTTTATGTTCTGTTTATTTTTTGTGAAGTTATAAGCAAAAACGCGGCTTATAAGCAACACCTGTTTACAAGTAACATGCATGTCAAAGACATGTGAGTGTGAGCTACATTTTTGTCTTTGTGTAAAAATAACAAATAGGCTGGTTGTATTCTACTCTTTAAGAGCTTTCCAACAACATTTGACACATGCCTATTTGATCAGTTTGATGTTTTTACAGATTACAATAATATGTACAGTGCAAAATTATTAATAAATTATAAAAGAAGAACACTTCTGATTTGTCTGCAAATTTCAAATCACTTGTTCAGTTTTGGTCATAATGCCTACATGCACTATGTAAAGTACAGCTTCTAAACTTTAAAACGATACCTATTTTGTGTTGGCCAGTACTCTAGTTATTAATATTTTTATAATTATTTCAGGCCAATCCAAGCTTAAAAGCTTAAATCAACTAAGACCAGTTTAAAGCCTCTAAGACCATATTAAACCAGCTAAGACTGCAAACAAACTTAGGCTGATTTTAGCAGCAGTGAAACCAGTTGAGAACCACTAATCTACTGTAATGTCAATGTGTATCAGAAAGCGGAGTAGCAGGTCTCATTGGCTATAGCAGATCACATGTAATCGACTCATATTGAAGTTGTATCTCTGCAGACTGTCTGGCAGTGAGGGCCGCTGCTTCACACTGTGTTGTGGCGTCCAGCGTCTTGCGCAGACAGATGTTCAGCTCTCTGAAACAATGTGTTAAACAATTCTGTCCTCCTCAGGAGGAGCAGCAGGGGGACATGTTATTGTTTATAAATAGCGGAGCATTCAGTCCATACCGAAGAGGAAGAGCGGCTTTGTTTCTCTCACTGAGAGAGGAAGCAGAGCTTAATTCTCTCTCAGATACTTGTGACACCTTGCATTGTGCCATTTGTGCATGTTTGTGGGTGTGTGTCTGTTTGCTTGTGTGTGTGTGTGTAAACACATGGGTCCGGATTACACTCATCCGAGTGGCAAAGATGTTTTTGAATTTCCCCAACTGCTGGAGCTATTTAAAGAGATGAAAATTCTCTCATCATTTTCTCACCCTCATGTTGTTCCAAACCCTTATGACTTTCAGTCTTCCACAAAACACAAAAGAGATGTTAAGTAGAACCACAGCCTTAGTTACCATCACTTTCAATGCATCTTGTGCCATACAATGAATGTGAATTGTGACTGAGGCTGTTGATGAATTATCCCTTTAATTGGGTAACGGCTGTTTTGCTAGGCAGAGATTTTAAGTTATTAATGGCTGTAAAATCCTGATGGGAGTTGTTTTGAAAATCACATAATTTTAGGTGGGTGATGAAATATTGTTGACAGGTTTTCATAGGTTTTTTGTAGTTAATATGAGGTTGATATTGACCCAAGCTGTTATTGCACACAAGAGATGCAGTTGTAAGTAATTTGGTGTTTTAAGTTGTGGGGTGACTCGAGGTGGGTGGTCATCCATTTGAACACATGAGCCATGGGACTGTGGTCAGGGAGGAAAAGGGGTGTCTGAACTCTTCTGCTTTCATCTCCTCCCGTCTGCATAATTAGTGATGTGTGTACTGTGTGTGTGTCCATAAGCAGGAAAAAGCAGAGCTTTGACAAGCAGATTGTAAAATGCACCAAAGAAAGTTACAAATGTTGGCTACAGTATGAACATGAAAAATCTGAGCAATGTCACAACATGTAGAACCATAGGAAAGCAATTAAGAAAACCACCTTGTATTGCATAAATACTTCAGTTTGTTTTATTCTCATTTAAGTAAAAAACGGCTGCTAAATAAATAAATGTAAATAAATTAGATCTCTTTAATATGTTAATTGTTTCTCCTAGACAGCTACTGTGTGAGATTAAATGTAGAGACTTTTGCTTAAGTCTTCTTAACATGTTCAAAAGTTGACTCATACAAAAATGTACAACATTTACTCCCATAGAGAAAAATAAATAAACAATGATATTTTTCCTAAGTTTAACCCCTTACCTAAACCTAAACCTAACCATAAAGTGTAACCCCTTTACTGAACCCTAAACCTACTCTAACTATGATTTTAATAGGAAAATAACTTTTGTGTGCCATGGAAGAAAGAAAACATATGAGTTTGGAACGAGACGAGGGAAGTGTGTTACAGTTATTTGTTCACTGACATTTCCTTTCTTAAAATAAAGTGTTAAATAGGAGCTTAACTAAAATTCAGTGCCTATATTGTATCCATTTGAAATTCTGTTTGTTGATTGGTTGATCTATATGGGAATCAAAGCTGTACAATATCTTTTTCACCATCTTGTACAAATTATGAGTTATCATGAGACTATGTTGGTTTCTGAGCTATGAAAGAACAACATTTGAGCAATAAAAGTGAATGGGATATTTTTAATCTAAGCTCCATTATTCATATAGAGCGCAGAAGTCTGGGTTTCACTCTCACTAGAATCTTGTGTCAGCGGGATTTTGGTGAAAGCCAAAAGTGTGCACAAATAGACACATTCAAGAACATGTATCGCAGTTCGCAGACACACACAGGACATCTCACTTATGTAGTTTCTAATTTGATAAAGTTACCAATGATCAAAACATACTAGTAGTTAACCTTTGACATGACAAAATGGCAACATATTGGCCTTTGTGAGGGCAGCCTGGGAGAGTGCCGCACCGTGACCTGCGTAATGCGTGGGATCAGAGGGCAGGCTGTTTGACAGCCATATGACTTGGGATCTGTACTCCCTGCCTGAGCCCATGAAATCAATCTCTCAGGGCAGCAGACGCAACCGGAAAAAGCCCCACACAGCGGACCAGCCTGCACCCCATCTCTGTCTGTCTGGAAGCAGGGAGGGAGTGAAACCTGACAGGGGAAAGTATGGGAGTAATCACAGACAGAACAGAGAATAAATGGTTTGCACTGATGAAGATTATTTTGGTGGAATGCTATATGGGTGAATCTTAGGGAATCTGTCGACAAAATGTCCAGGTCATATTTCACCCCAAAACCAAAAAAATAAATAAAATAAATATACAGTATATATATATATATATATATATATATATATATATATATATATATATATATATATATATATATATATATATATATTCTGTATTAGGAAAACTATACCTATTTAGATTGATTAAATTTACTTTGAGATTTTTTACATTGTGACATTGACTTTATCATGCAAATAAAGCACTAAATTATCATTACTGTAATGCAAAACAAAATAAAAATCATTCTCATTACTGTAATGTGAATTTATTTATTACTGTATATTTATTACTTATATATTATAGTAGTATTTGTTGTACTGCCTTTAATTTATGCTGATTTAAATAAAAAATAAAAAAAATCATTGTCCGAAACCATCCAGATCCATTACAATAATGAGAATGCAGTTTTTTCACTTTACAGAAAGATGAATTTGGGGAGGAAATGTGCATAATTGTTCTGAATATGTCACAATGCAAAACAAAATTTGCCCTAAAATGTTCCTAAAATAATGTTAATTTTCTTCATACTAAATATTTTTTATTTTTTATTACATGGCTCTGTGGAATGCTTGACTCTGATTGGTCAGTCGTAGCATTAAATATTTTTGTATAATGAGCACTAAACTGTATATTTGACCGTTGTTCCTAGCAACCGATGTCCTACATTGTGTGCTAGTTTCATGTCTCTCATACCACTTTATGGTGTCTTTGTTTTTACATATTAAAATAATTTCAAGTCAAATCAATATTTCATTCCCATTTATTTATTTTTTGGTTAGTAGCTTGATAATGTGCAGTCAGTCACTCATTATCGCAAAATAAACCTGACAGATTGATACATTTTTGATAATCGATTAACTGCCTGTACATTTTAGGCCTACTTGGGGTGATAAATCACATGGAAATGTTTTTGTAACATTCACCCATACAGGCCCTATTTTCTGGTCCTCACATGTGTAATGTAATTGGACAGGTGCTGTTAATACAATCTATGCTTTCTCCAGATACACTCCTTAATACAAGTACACACAAGTCCGCTTATTTAACAGTGTAATTGTTTAACCTGATGTGTTGCAGTGTTGTTGAGCTGTGAGCTTGATCACTGACAGCAGCTGCGGTGTCACACTTGCCTCATAAACATCATAGGGCTGTCAGCAGTCATAGACTAAGTGCTAGACATCTCAGAAGATCTGTGGTTTACCCTGCTACCTCTGTTTCATGCAGAGATCACAAGTTGTATTTGACAGGTATAGACACCACAGTCTCTTGGTTTGCAATACAATATACAACAGTTAGTTCCGGTCCTTGTATCTGATTGGACGAGAGATGTTCCATGAGTACTGATGGTCTCACATCATCAGCATTTGGACGCTTCACTGTGTGTATCACTCCGCTTGTGTTCGTGCCGTTCTAAACTAAAGTATAAGAGCAGTGCAGTTGTGTTAAGAGCTAGATTTGTCTCTTTACATTTATTTTTGTGACATTACAGATTTTAGCCAGCAGTTGGCGGTAAAAGACCATTTTTGTGTGTAATATGACGTGAAGTGAGTCAGAGTCAATGTTTATATTCAACAGCACTCCATGATCGCTCGTATTACTACTACACTACTAAAGCTAGGAAATAGCTTTAAATAGCTTTAAACAAACAGCTTCAGCATAAAGGCTCATCACAGTTGAGAGACACAAGAGACTGATTACTTACACAAACTCGAGGCGTTTACCTCTTACCGGACTTTCCACATTGGAGAGGAAGTACTGTCCAAATGACAGAGGACATTGCGGTTTCTATAGTGAAAGACTCTTGTGCACCGGCTACCGCAATATAGGGAGGAACACCCCTGCTTGGACGGATATTTTTTCCACTGAGAAAATAGGATGAATTTCACCAAAATGACATTATCTTCAGAAAGCTGACTAGCAGTCTACAGCATCATCAACAGGTGATCGCACACCCTCCATCTCTCTCTCTCTCTCTCTCTCTCTCTCTCTCTCTCTCTCTCTCTCTCTCTCTCTCTCTCTCTCTCTCTCTCACACACACACACACACACACACACACATATACACACACATCCTTGTTTCTCCAATAACATGTTAGAAACAGCCCAAGCCATGATACTAGTTCTAAAGTGATGTTTTTTTGAGGCTTGAATGCATCATTTGTTTTGAACCAGCAACAGCTGATTCTGATCTGTCGCGTAAGAAAGTAGTTCCATGTACAAATGCGTTTTCTATGACTGTACTCAGTTTTTCTTAATTTTAAAAAATTTAGTTGTTCATTGAACTGTTGTATATAATCAATATTACACTCGCAATCGTGCTATATGGCCCTAAATCAGCACTGCTGTGATTACCTATGGCACTCGGCCTGTGGCCTTGTGCCTGTGGCCGAATCACAGCAGTGCTGATGTAGGGCCATATCGCACTCTTGCTTGTGTGATATTGCTTAAATATACTTCACTTGGCCACTGATAATATCACAGATGAGTCAACTGGATCAAATAAAACTGTTTAGTGTGGTTTCACTATAAGATCCAATCCCAGAGGACACATTTTTTGCTTAGAGATTGCTCTTTTATAGCTCATGCAAGAAACTTAGCTAAGAAACTAAGTGGTTAAAAAAACTTAAACTTAGTTTTAGTTTGAGTTCATATTGAAGTCTCTAACTTGATTGACTTTGGTATCTTGGTAAATCTGAGCACAGTTTGAGACACTGTAGAGATCTTGTGTAAAACTCTGGAGACACATTTAAGATAACTAGAGTGTTTTTCTCTGGAGAAAAATCTGAAAAGCAGGAGACTTCAGCAAAGTCTCCATTTAATCACACTGGCTTATAGGAGAAACATTAAAGACATTAAAAACATTTCTGTAAAACTTTACAATAATTTTCCTTTTAAGGGTTTATAAAGAGGTTCATTAATGACTAATATGTCATTTACAAATGCATTATAAATAATTGATATGCAGTTATAACAACATGAATAAAAAAGGGGGAATTTCATGGAATATTTGCCAAATAGTTAGCATTTGTAACAACTTAAATATTATAAATGCTTTATAAATGCACTTATTCATACTTTACATTAGTCAAAAACATAAAAATGCCCTGAATCATGGTTTATGTCACAATGCAGCAAAAATAGACTTTTATAGTGACATTAAAATAAGGGATTATGTCATTTTGCTATATTCATTACTGTAATATCTTGACTTACTTGTGTTGTTACTTTCATGTCATGTTGCTGTCAAAAGAATGGAGCTACTCCAATTGGTGTCCCAACTTACCTAAAGTTTTCAGGTCTTCATGCTCATTCACAGCATATATCATATAATAAATCCTGATGACCATTAAACTTTATTAACCTTTTTATACATGTTGTTATAGCCACATATTAGTGAGTTATAATCAGTGTTGGGTTTAATCCAATTACAAATTAATTAGTTACTTAAGTCAAAAAGTACAATTAATTACATCTTTAATTCTTGTAATTTGATTACAATAATTGACTTTCAATTAATTTAATTACCTTTAAGTACATTATAGGGTTATGCTTATTTATAATATATTGTTTATGTAGAATACGGCCCCTTAAGGAGAAATGGGAAGTTCTGAGTGTCTGACTTGTGTGTAACAATGAACAAGAAAGAAACATAGACATTATTTTGAATTTGTTGAGTGGAAAAGTGTTTTAGAAAGTAATTTAAAAATAAAGTAATTAGTAATGTGATTATGTTTTCAATTAATCAATTAGTAAAGTAATCTGATTACAATTTTAGATAAATATTTAGTAATTTGTAATGGATTACTATTTTTAAGTAATTTACCCAACACTGGTTATAATGCATGGGTAAATGCATTATTAGCCATTGATGAACCTATTTCTAAACCCTTAACAATGGGAATATTAATGTAATGCGTTACCAAGATTTATTTTGTGATTTTTCATCCCTATGGGGTTTGAGAAAGTGAAAAACCTTGACCTAAGTTTACCATGTGCTAAAACTCACACTTCTTTGTTCTGTTAATCTGGAGTGTTTGAGGACTTTTGAGTGATATGTGAGCCTATAGAGGTCATCAAGGTAAAATTTATATAGTCTTATTGGTGTTTATGCAGTCATTAACATGACAGCCCGTGTTACTGCCACTGCTCAGCTTTGACACACTGTTTTCTAAAGCTCCCACTGGTTCGTAATACAAACAATGGGTTTCACGCTCACCGCTCCCACCAGGCCCCGAAACCTCAGAGCAAAAGTTCCTGCAACACTGAGTATGCAAGATAAAAACATTGTCCACTATCTGCCCCTGTTATGACTGAAAGTGGAATTGTGGAAACTTTGGAAATGTGCTATTTATACATCACAGCAAGTTTTCACATGGGTATAGATCCATGTCATGGACTGAAAATCTTGAGTTTAAACGGTTAGTTCACCCAAAAATGTCAATTCTGTCATCATTTACTCACCCTTATGTCGCTCCACAAGCATATTACTTCTTCTTTCTTCCATGGTAGAATGTTCACACTGCTCATTTCCACACAATGAAAGTGAATGGGGACAGATGCTTTTAAGCTCCAAAATGAGCAAAAAAGCACCACAAATGTACCATAAAAGTAGTGCATTCGACTTGTGCTCTATATTTCACGCACTTCTGAAGCTATACCATACTGTATGTGTGAGGAACAGACAAAAATTTAAGTCCACTTCACTTCATGGTTTACTGAAAATCTTCTTTTCCATTGTAGTTCTGAAATCTTATTTGCATTAGCATATTTTTTTAAATATGTCAGTGATAAAAAAATGCCATTGATTGTCGCAAATCTCAAAATCAATCATGTTGCGTCATGTTTCAGTTTGTGCAAGTGCAAATGTGGTGATGAGCTATGGCGACACTGTAAAACATGATAGCCCCATTAAGTTATGTTAACTTATTTCTTATCTTTAACTCCAATTGTCATGACAAGTTTTAGATATTGAACTCAAGTTTATAAATTTAAAAAAAATGAAATTAAGTAATCCATTGTCTTGGCTACTTGTGAGTATTGTCTGGGTTTTCAATGTTCATTTAACTCATGTCTGTAAGTTATAAATTGAAAAAGGGGAAGGGGGGGGGGGGGGTGATACTGAGCGGGAAATACAGAGAAGTTGCCGCCTTTTTGAGTGAGCTGGAGTAGCTGAATTTCTGTTGAGTAACACAAAGGCGGTGAGGAGGTGAGTTTGTATTTTTTAATTTGTGTTGATAAAATTTAATAACGTTGCCATTTTCTTGCGTGGTGAAAAGTTCAGCACATTGACCATGCGCTGCGAATGTGACTTCACCAGTTCTGTAAAACATTGAAGAAACCTGGATATTATTTTGATGAAATGGATGTTTTTACAGCCAGTCTTTATACCCGTTGTCCTACTAGAAATGAATTCCCAAGCTAATGTTAAAGCTTGTTATATTTTTGAGCAGATAAGTTGTAAGTTCATTCAGTGTAATAAGGAAACTGGCAAACTTGCCGTTATTAGTCAAGATGAGAAATACATTTAAGAAACAATTTAAAAACATTAGTGCTCTTATCTTAACTTGAAAGTGTGAGTTGAAATAGTGAGGAATTGTATGTTTATTTGACAAGATAAAGTGAGTTTTCTTGAATTGATAATGTAACATAGTAAGTTGTTTTAACTCAGAGTATCAAGTTGAAACAACAAATGATCATTAGTTAAACAACTTTTGAGTTGAAACAAAAGTTATCTTCAAGTTGAGTTTACTCACGTTTTTAAGGCAGCAGGTGAACTTTCGTTTCTAAGTTTAACCAACTTGAAATGTTTTACAGTGCAGGAAACATTTTCAGTGAATAAAGACTTAAATGTTGGTCTGTTCCTCACAGAAAGCTTTCATATGGCTTCAGGAGGTTTGTAATAAAGCGCTCAACTCATATCGACTACATATATAGTGTTTATTTTGTAAATTTTGGAGCTTTGCACCCCCTGGTCACATTAAGCTAAATGGAAAAGAGCAGCTCAGAAAATCTTCATAATGTCTTATTTTGTGTTCCAGGTAGGAACATTTTTTTATATGTGTTTGGAACAACATAAGAATAAATTGTGACAGAAGTTACGTTTTTGGGTGAACTATGCCTTTAAGATACAAATAGGCAGATACGAGCTTGTGAGATTACATATAAGCCTCAATCCAATAGTCAGCATTAGACATGGGTGACTTTAGTTTGATTTGATCAGCTCTGATTGATTTTGATCATGCAATTGATTTTCGACATGTTCAGTCACACAAACACACCCTCTGAAAGCAGTGTTGTCTGGGCCCCTCACCCCCCTCCCCCAGCCCATGTCTGTCAGACAGCTTGTGTGGATCAGGCTGAGATTGGCCATAGACATGTTGCAGTAGCGGCTGCTTACCGCCAGCCCTGCAGCTGTCTGTGCACGATGACCCCCTGTGTAAGACCCCCCCTCTGCTGCTTCCCAGGCCAGGAGAGGAACAGAGGGAGGGGGTCAGGGATTAAGACCGAGAACATGTAGCCACCACACTCCCATCCTGTACTTACAAAACACATACACACGGCCCACCCCCAACGCCTGCCCTGAGGCAGCTCTGGTCAGAGCAGGCTTTGATTGGTGTCTGTATGTCATCAGTGAGTGTGGTATGTGTGTGTATGTGTGTGTGAATGCGTCTAGCAAATGTGCATATACACTACCGGTCAAAAGTTTTGAAACACTTACTCATTCTTTATTATAATTAGTTTTTCTTCACATTTTAGAATAAAAGTAAAGTCATCACAACTATGGAATAACATAAATGGAACTTTGGGAATTATGTTACCAACTTCTTGGGGTATCACCCTGGGATGCTTTTTAGTTCCCATCTATGTTGGGCACTTATTGGCTGCTTTTCTTTATTATTTGGTCCAAGTCATCAATTTCAAAAACTTTTTTTTTTAAATTACACTTTAGTTTAATAATGAAATAAATTAATATGTTGGCACAATTATATTTTTGTCTACAAAACTAATTTCAAACATTTAAGCATACGCCTTCAGATCAAAAGATTTTTAAGATCATGAGAAACATTTCAGGCAAGTGTTTCAAAACTTTTGACCGGTAGTGTATGTGCTTACTTGTGCATACTAAGCAGTGTGTGTGAATATACTGGACATCTGTTTGCTAACATGATCTAATAAATAGCGTTATTTGCATTCATTAGTTTGTATTTGCAAGCATCACTATTACTATTACTCATACTTAGGGTAAGGGATTTCAACATACCTCTAACCCTAAGCATTAAGCTTTGGCACAGTGGCGCCCCTGCCTGTATGCAGAGTACACACACTGCGTACCCTAACATTACCAGCATTTAAATATAAATTCTTTGTTACATCATTTATAAAGCTGAAAAGTGATGTGTGTATTTTTATGTTAAAATACATTGGGAAAAATAACCACACACTAAAATAACAAAATTATATTACACACTAAATAAAATACATTAGAAAAAAATACAAACTGAATAAAAGGCGGTCAGACATTTCAAACAATAGCGAAACTCAAATTATTGTTGAAAGAATGTGATCGGCGGGACGCTCGACGTATTTGTTTGTTAATCTGGAGTTGACAAGGAGAATGTAATTGTAATGTAATTGTAATAACGTTTCGTGACAGCCTCTCGTTTCCATCAAAACGTTTTGCATTTTTAAGCGTGTTTCTAAAAATGCGACTAAGGAAAATACCAGTCCTTGCACATTTCCATCCAATATCTTGATCTATCCATCACATTATCTTGAGGGAGCCCACCTTGTCATGATGGAGCAGCTGAAAGACTTCGTCAGGGAAAGTATTATTTGCAGGATTGGAGCAATTGTACCTTGTTTTATTAAGTCCTGCCAAGTAGAATAAGTGTAATATCTGATATAAAGAGGGCTGAATGGGCTGCGATGCCCATACGCCACCAGCCTGTGCATACCTTGGAGCGCCCGTGCTCAAAAATGTTCTGGCGGATTGTGAAGACCCACTTTGGGTTAAACCCAACTAGTGTTTAAAAGAATAATAAAAGCAAGCAGAGTACAATTTCTGACCTTTTTTGCACACATAAATCCTACATACTTAAGGAACTGCAAGACTAAGATGCACCTCACAGGCTTGGCACTATGAACATTCACAAAGACTTTGGAATAAAAAGAGCAAGTACCGAATGACACGTCAGGGACCAGGAGGTTGAACTTTCACTGTAAGGTAGGCATTGGTTTCTTACTTTAATCAGAAATGTAAGACTATTGCTTTGTTAGTAATGTATATTGTGATGACAGGACAATTGACAGATTTTGCGCATGCAAATTATTGTGCAAATGAACAGTCAATTTAAGAGGTTTAAATGCAAGTTTATCATAAAAATTATTTAAATGAACACTAAATTAAAATATTTAAATTAAAGTTAAATGAAAACATTTGAATTAAGAAACCATAATGTAAACAAATAACTGCTGCTGGGTTTCAAATACAAGTAATGATTAAAAAAATGTTTGTCTTCTGCATACCATAGATCAGAATTTTGCAGGCGCCCCTGCTTTGGCACATAACTTATACTGCATGTTTGTGCTTTGGATATAAATCAGACTCATCTCACTGTGAATTCGGAGACAGTGGGTCAACAGTTCTGCTGCTGAAATCGGTCTGTGCTTACAGAAATTCAAATCACTGTCCCCATTTTCTGAAGCTGGAAGTGTTGTTGAACCTACAGTATGGGCTTGTGTGAGCTCCAGTTTCTGGGTGAAGCGTACACAAGGTGGCGCCAAAGGTAAGTTCTAATTTTAGCCATGAATGATGTAGTAAAGTCAACAGGAATGCATATTTTATGACCACTACCCCCTAACCCAAACCCCAACGCTAAACCTTTTTTATTTTAGAGCAAAAATGCAACATCAGAATCACCTTCATCATTGATTATGTGAACGCGATTACTTCCTGATTTCCACTGGACCAGAACCCAAGCCTTAGTAAAAAATTAAATGTTGAGTAGACTTGGAAAGCATTTTTGAGTTTACTCAACTTCAGGCAAAGTAGTTGTACCAACTTAAAGGTGCACTCAGTAACTTTTGTCTTTGTGTCATCTTGGACATACACTGACACCTAGCGGCTTGGATGCAGCATCATTTAAAATCAATTGTTTTCAGTTTCAGATGCCATTGTACAAATTTAGTATTCACAGTCAGCCATAATTACTTTAATCAATGAAAGTGTCAAATAACAGGACGGTTACTGAGATTAAGCGAGTAGTATTCAGCTGGTCATGTGATTCTAACATGGCAGCCCCCATGTGCGGACCCTCTCCATGTAGAATAAAACAGCTTTTATAGGTTACTGATATGACTGGAGTCTTCATTTTAATGTGAGTGCTCATGATTTCCTACATATATTGCAATATTACAATTCATGTCTTTAGGAGTTTAACTTTTTTAATGAGGAAAAAATTTCTGAGTGCACCTTTAAATGGCATAAAAGTTGACTTTTGATTGTTTTAAGTAGTTTCAATTGTTTCTACATTAGATTGTTCAAAGAACTTTTAAAATTAAGTTTCTTTAACAAAACTGAAGTTGGATTTTTTACAGTGGAGCTGCTCATGCAACGCATCGCATCAGTAGTACCACAGGAAAAAGTGAACATGTTTAAATTAATACAAAACTGTATGATGGGGGATGGTGCATGTCAGTAATTTGGCAAAATGGGGTTATTTCAGGGTACCTGGAACATTCTGTAGCAACATATCGATTTCCCGTTTAATCATGTTGGAGTTCTACCTCAAATAGTGCAGCTTGTTAAGGGGAGATATGCTATAACTTGATAAATAAGTGATCGGACCTAGCGGAGGATGGTAAAAATACCTTAGACTTACATTTAATGAGGGACCAAAGCCTTATCTAGGGACCAAAATATCAAGATTTGGAGGATGTGCTTTTTTGCCTTCAGCTAGTAAGCAACCACCACTCCAAACATCATAGCAACCACTTTAGAAACACCCTGGCAACCACTAACAACACCGTATCATTGTGTCAATTACTTCATGGGCAAGCACCACTCACATTTTTTATACCACTGATGTCAGCACATACTACCTCTTCTGTGCCTGTCACCAGCAGTTTGTAGCTGGTTCTGTAGTGACCTTCAAAGAGCCTGAGAAACAGGGCAAAATATGAGCTGAATGGGCATAAGGTATTATTGAACTTCACTTTTTCTCTCTCCAAGGAATGTAAGCGCAAGTAAAAATGGGAAAAAAAGCAAAACATTTTTCTTTGGGAGACTTTATTTTCATGCCATTGTGTTGCTTATTTATGGAAGCTGGCTGCTGCTTAATGCCATATGGAAACAGCTTACCCAGTCCCTGCACATACCCTGACTTTGTTGAACCTGCACACTGTGTGTTATTTATTTTCTTGAGCTGAGGAAAAGACAATAAAGCACAGTTTCCCTGGCAGAGAGAAACCTGTGTTGACAGTGGTATGAAACAGCACTCAGTGTTATCATTCACACAACTCTACAAACAAACTGGCATTGGTAGGTTGGAGCTTACCATCTCTGTCAACCAAAAGAGCACTATAGTGGTACAGTAATGGTATCAGATACCAAGGTAATTTGATTTATACATTAGCCTCCAAGTCAATTGGAAACACCTACTTGTTCTCTATTATTATCATTTTCAACATTTGAATAGTAGTGAAGTCATCAAAACAATGAAAAAATGCAAATGGGAGTATGGGGATTATGAAGTGACCAAAACCATCACAATTATATTATATTATATTATAATTTTATATTATATTATATTATATTATATTTACCTACAAAACTAATTTCAATCATTTAAGCATTAACCTTCAGATCAAAAGGTTTTTTAGATCATGTGAAACCTAAGTTTGGTATTATCATTGTATATGGCCAAAATAACATGGTATTAACAAGTTCAAAAACCACAGTAGTACCATGGTACTTTTTGGTATATTTTTGTTAATGAAGCACAAACTCATGAACAACACATGGAAGGACCATCCTCAAATTTGACCAGGACTGAGAAGCCACACCAAAATGAACCAACCATTTTAAAGCAGCATGTTTGCCTTACAAATATACATTCAATACAAACTCTTTCTCCTATTCTCGGTGTCTCACACAAACACACACACAAAAACACATATAGAGAAACACACACACTTCCTTTGTCCCTTGAGGAGCCAATTCCCAGGCAGTTTTGGGGATGATTGGTTTCTGTCTCACCCAGACACACTGCACTGTAGGTAACGACGCATTGTTCTCCAGCTGGGTCCCGACAGGGGAAGGGTTACAGGAAAGAGGGTGGTGAGAGTGGGAGAAGTTGGCCTGGTAAGAAGCTGAATGGAGTTTTGTCTAGGCTGTGTGCTGCAGCAATCCGATCTTGTGGGAAACCTTTGAGACGACCACAGAGTCACAAATAGAACAACAGGAACTAAGGACAATCACAGACTGCCCCATAATAGAGGCACTATCCTCTAGTGAGACAGTCAGCTAGGTCCTGCCTTCCCCTCACATGTGCTCAGCCTAATACAAGTCCACTATAATATTAGATCCACTCTACTTTTTATATATATACACATTTTTTTGGACACTTCAGCTGTATTTTAAAATGTCTGAATGTCATTGCAGTAGACAACAAAATATTTAGTTTTATAGTACTAACACAACTTTTATGCAAAATATTACACAAAAAAGAAGTTTGTTAGGTTTAAAATGATAAAATAGTAAACTCAGCAAAAAAAAAAAAAAAAGAAACCCCTTTTTCAGGACACTGTATTTTAAAGATAATTTTGTAAAAATCCAAATAACTTTACAGATCTTTATTGTAAAGGGTTTAAACAATGTTTTCCATGCTTGTTCAATGAACCATAAACAATTAATGAGCATGCACCTGTGCAACGGTCATTAAGACACTAACAGCTTACAGACGGTAGGCAATTAAGGTCACAGTTATAAAAACTTAGGACATTAAAGAGACCTTTCTACTGACTCTGAAAAACACCAAAAGAAAGATGCCCAAGGTCCCTGCTCATCTGCGTGAACGTGCCTTAGGCATGCTGTACGGAGGCATGAGAACCACAGATGTGGCCAGGGCAATAAATTGCAATGTCCGTACTGTGAGACGCCTAAGACAGTGCTACAGGGAGACAGAAAGGACAGCTGATCGTCTTCGCAGTGGCAGACCACATGTAACAACACCTGCACAGGATCAGTACATCCGAATATCACACCTGCGGAACAGGTACAGGATGGCAACAACAACTGCCCGAGTTACACCAGGAACACACAATCCCTACATCAGTGCTCAGACTATCCGCAATATGCTGAGAGAGGCTGGATTGAGGGCTTGTAGACCTGTTGTAAGGCAAGTCCTTACCAGACATCACCAGCAACAACATCGCCTATGGGCACAAACCCACCTTCGTTGGACAAAAGTGCTCTTCACTGACGATTCACGGTTTTGTCTCACAAGGGGTGATGGTTGGACTTGCGTTCACTGAGGCCTGTACTCTGGAGCGGGATCGATTTGGAGGTGGAGAGTCCGTCATGGTCTGGGGCGGTGTGTCACTGCATCATCGGACTGAGCTTGATGTCATTGCAGGCAATCTCAACACTGTGCGTTACAGGGAAGACATCCTCCTCCTTCACATGGTACACTTCCTGCAGGCTCATCCTGACATGACCCTCCAGCATGACAATGCCACCAGCCATACTGCTCGTTCTGTGAGTGATTTCCTGCAAGACAGGAATGTCAGTGTTCTGCCATGGCCACCGAAGAGCCCGGATCTCAATCCCATTGAGCACATCTGGGACCTGCTGGATTGGAGGGTGAGGGCTACGGCCATTCCCAGAAATGTCCGGGAACTTGTAAGTGTCTTGGTGGAAGAGTGGGGTAACACCTCACAGCAAGAACTGGCAAATCTGGTGCAGTCCATGAGGAGGAGATGCACTGCAGTACTTAATGCAGCTGGTGGCCACACCAGATACTGACTGTTACTTTTGATTTTGACCCCCCCTTTGTTCAGGGACACATCTTTCCATTTCTGTTAGTCACATGTCTGTGAAACTTGTTCAGTTTATGTCTTAGTTGTTGAATCTTTTTATGTTCATACAAATATTTACACATGTTAAGTTTGCTGAAAATAAAAGCAGTTGAAAGTGAGAGGACGTTTCTTTTTTTGCTGAGTTTATACTTTCTTTTTTCAAAATTAAGACTAAAAAGTATATGGACACTCCCTGAAGTTGGTTTTAATATTACATTTAGCATAATTTGTTTGCAGATGCAACTCGGTTTTTATATTTTGTTATATAATGCAATTGAATATATATATACGTGTATATATATATATATATATATATATATATATATATATATATATATATATATATTGTTATTAAAGAATTTGTGGGCCATTGCATGTATGAATAGACCTATATGCAAACATATTTAGAATGTGTAACATCCGATCACTCTTTGTTATGATGCAAAACATTTTGTAATGTACTGAATTTACAAAATGCTATATGGCATATTTAAGTCTTAACAAATCTTTTCCTATGTATTATTCTCAGTTTCTCATTGAAAAAGAAGAAGAAGCAGATGCCACTTTCAGCCTTTAATGTAAAAAAATTTGTGCTGTATTTTAGGAAAACAAAAACCTTTCACAAACAATCTATCCAATCATATTTTCCAAATGCAAACATACTTGGATTAATGACATCCTCTGAAGCTGCAACTGCTGGGTGTGTCTGGAGTTCAGTTAAAAAATTACTGCACTGATGTGTCCCACAAGTCGGCTGCTGTGATTTTGACTCCTTTATTATTGTCTTGGGCCGCTGATGTCACTTCCCCTGGTGTAATAAAGCAGAACGGCCGTTGGCCACAGCAGAATCCAGCTGTTCCGGCACATGGTTGAGCTGTGGGGTAATACTCAGAAGACACAGAGGAAAAACAAGCAAGAGATCATTGGGTCTCAGTACACACACTCTGTAACTGCGTCAATGCTTAAGGGTGTTTTACATCATCATGAATTCAAATATGAGCTCAGAGGCATGTTCTTCTGAGGTTCAGTTCAGATGATTGGGATGAGGTAGGTTGTTTGAGAACCTTTAGAAAAGTAGCAGTTGAAACCAAATCAGCTAACATATTAATAAAAACGGTTAACCCATGTGACATATCAAAGTGAGCCTTTTTGTCATCATTTACTCCCCCTTATGTTGTTTGAACAATGCTCACACTGCTCTCTTTTTCACACAATGCAAGCATACAGTGACCAGGACACAAAAATTCAACATAAAAAAAATAAATAAAAAAAATAGAAAAGACAACAAAACACAATAAAAGTACCATTTAAGTAGTGCATCTAACTATATTAGTACATTATTTTCAGGACATTTTCATGACAGTTACACAAATTTAACCCCACAATTGTCATTATCACAATGCAAAAAAAAAAAAAGGTCATTATGAATTTCTTATTACCGCAATGAAAAAAATAAATATTATTTCATACTGAAAGTATTTATACATCATAGTAGTACTCTTTTGGTATTGCCTTTCATTTTTGCTTGTTTTACACAAAAAAACAATTGCAATGTACAATAATATCTTTTTTTTTTTTACTATAATACAGTAAAACAAATGGCTGTTACATGTATGAGAATCATAATTGAAAACAATATGAATAGTAAAAGTAAAATATCTGGACATTTTATGGTAATGGGAATTGGGGTTAAAAAAGTTTTTTTTTATTATTATTTATTTGGGGTTAAATATGACAGGACATTTTCTTGACATGTTTTGTGAGAATAACACCACAGAAATCACAAAATCAAAATATCTTCACAAGCTATATTTAAGTAATAAGGCAAGGGTGTCGGACCAGGGGGTAACGATGGACCTGAGTAACAGGGGCCCTCGCTGGAGGGGGGCCCACTGAAAGGCAGTATTGATATTCCATGATATTATCATGAAACCGTTATATACAGTAATAACCAGGGTTGGGAGTGTTACTTTTGAAATGTATTCCACTACAGATTACAGAATACATGCTGTAAAATGTAATTTGTAACATATTCTGTTAGATTACTCATGGTCAGTAACGTAATAATACGTAATCCCGTTACATGTATTCTGTTACTCCCCAACCCTGGTAATAACATGCTAGGAATAAACGTTGCAAGACTCTGTTCCCTTTCTATTACGGTTCACTTGACATTGCGGTAAACGCTTTGGCGAATTCCTTCTCCGACGACCTAATTGAAGCCCTTGTATAATAACACCAATCCTTTGACTGGCAATGGTGTTTGAGCCCCGCCCTTTAGGCGCGCAGCTGCCCTATATAAGAGGGCACTCAATCACCATTTCTTAAGAATTTTCTTCCTTCGTCTCGTCTTGACTACGACTACATCTCATCTTGAAAATCCCTCTTTGCCGTCAGCATACACCCTTCACCGGCCAGGACTTCCCTGCAGATGCAAAAGGACGATTTATTGCCTGACTCTCTGCACCTCCAGCGAAAGACTTACCTGCCCCCTGCAGTGTTCCGGCGAAGATTCTCTCCATCTCACTGCCGGCAACGGGTTCTTCGCTTCAGACATTCATCGCCGGATGCTTTTGGCACCTGGACACCTATACATATTAAGTTTATACCCTGGTGTATCTCTCGAGGTATGACGTCATGTAGTGCGGCGTGATGGGACTCCCCAAAAATGTTTACCACAATGTCGAGTGAACCGTAATTGAAAGGTAACCTCGGTTCCCTGAGATGAAGGGAACGAAACATTGTGAAAGCTGGCCGCACTACTACTTCAGAGTTTCGAGGTATGAGCGATGCGTTCTTGTCCTTCAGTCAGAAAATTCTGAAGAAATGGTGATGGAGTGTCCACTTATATAGGCCAACTGCACGCCTAAAGGGGCGGGGCTCAAACACCACTGCCAATCATAGGATTAGCGTTATTATACAAGGGCTTCAATTAGGTCGTCAGATAAGTAATTCCCCAAAAGCATTTACCGCAATGTCTCGTTCCCTTCATCTCAGGGAAGCGAGGTTACATGTGTAACCGGAGATGTTTCCATTCATAAAAATGGAAAATTTCCCTAATTTGCCCTGTCTCCTCCCGAGTTAGTCACCCCCATCCCCGTCCCCACCCCCATCGAAAATTAAAGAGGTTTGGTCCTCAAGTTCAGTCAGCGCTGAGCGCATGCTGCAAACTGAGTAAACATCTGCCAAGTAATAGGGTGGCCAGACGTCCCGTTTTTCCCGGGACAGTCCTGTATTTAAGCACTTTTTCTAGTGTCCTGACTTATTCTGAAAAAAATCGTGTTTTGTCAATTTGGAAAATTTTCAAGGAAACGTGCACGTACATTTAATGAGGATCTTCAAAAAGAGTTTACATTTATAAAAAAGGAGTCACAGACAGAGCCTAGTAAAGTGAGGTGTGAGATTTCCATCACCCATGGAGGCCGCACCAACATCATGTGGATGCTGCTAAAAGTAAGACTGTCACACAAAGTGTTAGTGATTTTTTTGTGAAGCAAAGTTCCAAATCTGACAAGGTGCTCGCAAGTGAAGGACTTTTTGCTTATCATTCTATTGTGCATGGCCATAATTTTCAGTCGGCTGACTGCACTGCGAAATTGATCAAGAAATTGTATAATCTGAAATTTTCTTCTGCCCGCACCAAATCTGAAGCTGTCATATGCAACGAACTTGCTTTTGTGCAGCTGGACTATCAGAAATTACTGCAGCATGGCAACACATGTTTGCCACGAGAAAAATTGCTGCCAGCGAAAAGTACAAGGTGCCAACAGTTACAGTTGTGGATGCACCCTCTACTTCACATTGATCTGCGCCTAGGTAAGGATACTTCAGTTTCATTTTTGCTGGGAGGGGGCTGTCCCGCTTTCCACAAGCAGGAATCTGGTCACCCTACAAGGAAACACTACAAAGTTTCAGGATTGACAACCGCATTTAAATGCAGGAGTGAATCCTCTAAATTTTCATTCCATGTGTTTAAAGAATACAGGACTGAATCCCGCAATTGTGATGATTGACAAGTGATAACCATAGAGGCCGTGCTATATTGTGAATAAATTCATGGCTGAGGGGCATTGTTATGCATGACCTTCAGTCGTAACTACATTCAGAATATGGCACAGCCTCGATTGCCTTATTGCTTTTAAAAACGGTTACCACATAATACAAAATTTTAAGGACACAAATGCCATACTTCCGCCAGAAGATATAGTCCCTGACAGTAAACAGTACTGTTCTGAGTTGTTTTAGCGCATTGCTATATTGTTGCTAGAGTGTTCTGTGTGATTTTTTACAACATTGCTGTGACTAATGTGTTTTGGGGTGGTTGCTAGGGTGTTGCTATATGGTTGCTAAGGTGTTCTGAGTGGTTTTTAGAACATTGTTTTACAGTTGATAAGGTGTACTGGTGTGGTTGCAATGACATAGCAATGTGTTGCTAGCTAAGGTGTTCTAAATGGTTTTAGCATATTGCTATGCAATTGCATAGGTGTTTTGAGTGGTTTCAGTGCATTGCAATGCAGTTAACTAGGGTGCAGTTGCTAGGATATTTTGGGTGGTTAATAGGTGACAAAGTAATAGCACACCTCTCCTCAACATGGCCGCATGATATGAGGTATCATGCGTGTTTGTAGTACTAATGGTGCAGGGCAAGATAAACACCGAAATTGAATACTTAGGGTGAGGGGTTTTCTTTAAATTCCTAACCCCAAGAATGAGCAATAGTAACAGTGATGTTTGCTTTAGCTAACACCTTAGTGGTGGTTGGGTTTTATAGACTGTTATTGACTGTGGCAGAAAATACAGAAAAGTAGAATGCCAATAGCATCTAAACCTGTGCTTCCCTTCTCATTGGAGCTCAGTTTGGTGGTCAAAGCCAAGTTTTTTCTGTTCCCCTGGGCAGTGTGACGGGCCAGGCGCCGGGAGGTCCAGACCTGCCTGACAGAACCTGCCTCTCCCATTGCATCAGACTCCGTGATTGCCAGACTAGGAACAGACTCATTCAATCTATACAATGGCTCTACTGCCTGACACATAAACCTCTGAGTCATTGTTTGCAGTAAAGTAGTTCTGAATGAGAAGAATACATGACCAACAGTTCCTCCAAGAATGGTACATCTATGTCAAGGCAAACTGTGTTACTCTAGAACTTCAGTCACCTTAGCAACTGATGATTACCTCACAATTCTAAACAGAATAGTGTTTTCTGAACACTTCCCCCATTTCAGGACAAACAGATAGCCCCAGCCCAAACTCACTCTATTGGTTGAGCTCGTTTTGCTATGTCAGGCTGGTCGGGATGTTCAAATGAATGGAGAAAGTATTTTAACACAACAGCTTTAAAAATTAAAAATGGAACAGCTTTCTACTTATATAAAGGAATGTAGGCTTTTTTTTAAGATTACAAGAACCTTGTTAGAGCTGAAATAATGACATGCTGAGCACAAAGTGGAATTTTGGACAGTTCTGTTTGATGTGGATGAGGTTTTAGAAAACATCCCTTTGAAAACTGGTATGAAAATAACGAAAAAAAGAAGTGGTTTGAAAATGTGGCCCAACGACAAAGCAGCAAAAGCCAAGAATAACTATGCTTCTCCTCACTGGTCCAGACGCACTGGCGGGCGACAGAAAAGAGGGGCTCTGAGAATCCCCCTGACCACACTCAAACCACCAGCAAGAATGTGGATGAAAAGAAACAGACAGACAGAAAGAATGAAAGCTGATTGGAGAGAACATGGAGATTCTTGTTGTTCTCTGTCATACTCAGGCCTTAACCACACCACACACGCTGTGGGGCCACAGTAAAGGACTGGGCCCAACTAAAAACACAGTGGCCTCCACATTGATCTCCTTTATACCAGTTCTTGTTAACTGCTGAGAATTGTAACTGCTCTCAAGTCCCAAAACATACTCTAACCAAGTACATGAATGCAAAAGCTTTGTAATGATCAGTTCATTGCATTTAAAAACTTGAATTATCCTAATATATTTAATTATAATATTATATATATTTTTATTTTATTTGTTTATTTTAGCGACATAATGCATTTTGTGAAATTATGAAATAGGTATTCATTTCTTTTTATGCTTGTAGTTTTGGTTTTATAGTTCATATTATATTTCAGCCTTGCCACAAGGGGCACCATTGCAAGCATCTTAAAATGTCTTGTTTACACTACTTTTTAATTTTTTCTTCTATGGTCAGTTATCTCTTTCAGGTCAACTACTGTCATGGTGGAGCAACAGTTTGAAGAGAATCTTAAAGAGCAAGTAAGTTTAACTGTCAACAGGTTTTTATGAAGCTGCCTGAACAATAACACATCTAGTTTACAGCACATGTTAAGTATGTACAATGGGACCACACTTGCAATGTGCTGACCAAGCATTAGCATAGATTATGTTTTTGGCCTAACACTATGATACACCATTAAGGCCCCAGAACACTCACAGAGAAGTTCTTCTTCATTCCTCATGGGACAAGGGGTGGCCGACAGCTGAGAGGTACAATTTCCCATGTCGTCAGGGGTCATGGGATCAGCCCGCAGGCCGTGGGGCAGTCACTTTGTACACACAAGGATGGCCTGTTTGTGGCTGCCAAACTACGCAGAAGGATTGAGAAACAGAGAGCGAAAGAGAGATTAAGAAAGAAAATGAAAAAGAAAGATAGAGACTTCTTATGCATAGAGAGTAAACATTCAGACACCGACCACAGTGCATGTAAAAATTAGGATGCACGAGACTACATGTATATAACCTTAACTAATGTGACATTAAAATGTGTTATCAGTGACTTCATGCCTCATTCTATGAGTAGAATTCACACTAGATCACTAAAAGATGCTTTTGTTAACCACTCGATTATGATTGAAAGTTTAAAATGCATAATTTGTGTTGTTTACATTCTGAATTCATGGCGCTAATGCGCTGGTAAGGCCACACACGGCCATAATATGCAACAGTTACTTTCTTTTATTGTAATTTATCATGACACTGATACTACTGCAAAGTTTGGTGTATAAAGATTGTTAATGGGCAGAATACAGACAAAAGAATGATGATAGCACATCTTACTTTAGGCAGAAGGGTGAATGGCTGACTGAAATACCTGACTGAACGGGAATTAGCTGTCAGCCTCAAAGTAGGTGGAGCTCCAGGTCAAATTACATCTCACACGTTCATTCTTTAAGTTCACTGGAAGTGTGCAGGGGCCTTTAGAGTCATTTCTGCTGTTATATTTCTGTAAATAAAAGAGAGGTGATAAAGTGTTATGTAATTCTGACGCTCTGACAATGCTGAATGGAAATTGGTTGCCTTAGTTGATGCACGGTTGATATGTTATTTGTAATTAAAATGAATTTGGCTTCTCTGTGGATTTAGTCAAGTTCTGATATTCAAAAAGTGCTATGTCAAGGGAATACCTGTCCAGTGTTTGTACAATGCAACAGTTTCCATCTCAAATTGAAAAGGCAGGAAAGCATGAAATTAAAATTTAACTGGTTCATAGATATCCTCAGTGCTGCTTTCTCTCCTCTTCTCACTGCTGAATATGCCCATTGCACTGGGATGTCATCCTTAAGGCTTACTGACAGTTGCAAACTTGGTATGCACCCAATGTCACTGGTGCCTCGGCTAAACGTCTCATACAAATGTCTCAGGTCAACCGGCGGGTGCCATAATGAAGGGTTTGCCATTGTGGTGGCATTTTGGATCCTTGCAATGTGTGCCGGTCTCTCAAGTTGTTCAGGTCCCACAATTTTCTCAATTGACTGAAGCGACCCAATTACTGTGCCACGCTGGATGATCACGTTGCTCTGGGTATTGTTCCCGGTATTGGTATCGACACATATGGACTACCCTTGGTGTGCACCTCCAGTAGACCCTCACCGATGTACAACTGTGCCAGTTGCACACTGCTCTCTTGAGGTTCAAACAAGTCTATTGATTCAAGTTGGACCATGTTGTGTGGTATTCTACATTTCACCCAGGCCATCTGCCCTGCTGAGATCACTACGTCATGTTGGCCCACCTTCAGCCTGCCATTCTCGCAGTCATCCTCAATGGTGTGTATAGCATTAACCAGTGCCTGTGCCTTTTCACTAGGAACATTGATGGCTCCTGCTAATAAGGAAACAAGGGTTGGCATGAGTCGTTCAGGCTGTCCTTGGATTAATTCCTGCACCACGTTGAACCCCAATAATGGCCTCTCAATCTGCAATTTGCTCACTAAGAAAGGGACAGTGATGGACAGGTTAGGGTCTTCATTTCCTAATAGGTTGACAGTTATAATAGCCCAACCGTCAATCAGGATGGGGTCTCCGTTCACAGCGTAGACTTCCAGGTTATCACTGCATCCAAGCAGTTCGTTAAGTGGCCTCACTTCATCACCTGGCAAGTACTTTTCTTTCCTGACATAATCGATCATACTAACTTGTGCGCCAGTGTCCAGTAGGGCTCTTAATGCTAGACCATTCAAATTACATTGTATCAAGTATGTACTTCCAATTAGTTTGATAATGGAGTCATTTTTAGTTCTCTCTTCATTCACAGGCATGCTGGTCTTTGATTTCACATAGGTGTGTTTAGTACCTGCTACTCCCTCCACACCAGACTTTTCTGACTTTGAACACCCAATCTGTGGTTGGGACAGGTGTGTCTCGGTGGACAGCCATGTGGATGGCTTACTCTACAGGGAGCTGGCTTTCCCACTGAACACTGACAGAGTATCCACCATGCTAGTAAGTGCATAGATTTTTGCGGTAAGTTGCTTTATAGTGTCATTCTGATTTTTCTTTTCAGCGGTTTCTTTCACAGCCCTCACCTCTCTTTCAGGCTCTTCACTGAATTGGACACAACTTGCCATGCTGAGTTTGACAGGGGTGGTGGACCCAGCCTTCGCAGTCTCTCATTCTTGTCGCTTGTGACCTTCATGACGTGTCTCAGAATTGCGTCATCTGTTATGCTACTATTAACTAACAAAGGCTTTAGCTCACTACGAATGTCTTTGTATTTGTGCCCTAGGCCTTGGTATACTGTGTGCAGGAACACATCCTGAACGGTTGCCGGGTTGTACTGTCTGTCCAAGTCTGCCTGTCTTGCAGCAAAAAGTATCTTTTTTTTAAGCCCCATGACTCTGTACAAGAATTGTTATGGTGTCTCAAGTTCACTTTGCTTGGTACACATTAACTCCTGAAACAGCTTTGTGTTACTTCTGCCCCCCAAGTGGGACTGCAACAATCCCTTGAGTTCTCCTATGGTCATGTCTTCTTTATTCATCAACATGTCCTTGAAAGTTCCTGGCTTGATGATTCGGAGTACCCTCCCGGACAATTTCTGCTTCACTAAAGTTTTCTTTCATGTTATTGTCCATTTGTCTGCACACATTGTTATATGTGATGTCTGACATGTGGTCCCCGATCGGCCCCCCTTGTACCTTAAACTCACGGTGCTGGATGTAGGGTAATCTGTTTAAAGGGAACGCCCTATCTGTAATGGACTGCTGGTGGGTTTGTGAGTTGTGTTGTGTTACTACTTTGAGCTACAGATTGTGTCAGAGTGGTGTGTTGTGTGGGTGTTGGCATGTATTGACAGAGTTTCTTACTTAGCTCTTCATGTTCAGAAATCTTTCTCTGTACTTGTTTCCTGGTCGGCTCTAACCCTTCTAACACCCCCCAAGTCAGCTTCACTAAATGTTGGTGTTGGATGAGTAGGATCAGTGGTGGGTATTTGATTGGTATTTGTGAGTGAGTGCATTTTGGACATGGCATGTGTGTCTTTGTAAACATCATGTGTATACACAACAGTACAGGTCTGTTTAACAGAATTCACAGTCTCTTGTAGCGCTAAGAAATGACTCATACCTCGATCCTCTGATTCCAGCAAAGATTCACTGGACATGAAGGCATTAATATACTCAGTGCAACTCTCATTATCTTCCAGATCTAGTTGGGATTGGTCCTTACCTGGCACTGGACTAACAATTTTGGCGATACGGAGCAGGCAACTTGACCAGACTTTTCCTGATTTCCCACACCAGGCTTCCTCTTACACGATCCACCATGAAGACACTTTCCGCAGTCCCTTTCTGTCACAAGCAGCGCCGCAGGATAAAGACAGCCGTCTTCTCGACACTTTTACACTTCCTATTCCTCGACGTTTCCCTAGGCTTGGCGTTCACCAACACCACGGCATCAGCACCACCACTTCTCTGGTCCCAAGGTTACGGAATCTCTGGATCAGCTTCCCTTCAGTGTACGAAGCCAATCCCGGAGGAGCCCCCATAAATCTGTTGCAGACCCCGCTAAGGAGGACTAGGCAAACAGATGAGAATTATACCTGTAAAAACAGGAGAAAATGAGGAGACAGTAGAATCGCTTCTGGTCTTTCACAGCTCCTCCGTTGGTATGAGGGAGAGCATGCCCATTAACTCTACTTTGCCCGCAATCTCTCTAGAATTTCTCCAGTACAGGAACATCTCAAAATAAGAGTCCCCTTTTCTCTCCTTTAAGTAAGCATCATCACATATTCAACATTTCAAAACTGGACACAGTAAAAGAGAAATACATACTTATAAACTGATTAACTTAGAACAATACTCTTAAAGGGAAAATAACACAATAACACAAATGTGTACATACTTTGTGTGTATCACATATGCATAAAACTTCTAAGAAATGCTCTTAAGAATAGTCTTAAGCTTTGACTTAAGTGTCAAAAAATTATTATTAAAAAGTAGGACTTGTGTAAGAGTAAAAATTTTTATAAAGAATCTAAAAGCAACTTTCAGTAAAGTCTAAGCCTGATTCTTAAGTGCTGACTGAGGTGACACTTAAGTGATGTGAAATAAGGACTACAATAATATCGACCCAAAATGGCCACCCTCAAACACTGAATCAGCCAATTGTGAGCCTGCAAGGGTAATATGTCCCAGTTGGTATGACAACATTCATTCATTCATGATTTAAACATTATAAAACAATATTTTGATTATAGGTTATTTTCTGTTGATTCATTCTTTGATTAATCAAATGAGAATCAAATGTAATTTACTCTATTTTAAAACATTATTCCACATCTTGCCAAATGTTGCCCTCAAACAATGTGCATATTAAAGGCTACTAAAAATCTAAATACAAAATCTTGCAATATAAATTGTATATGCTTTTCACATTATCAAAACAAAAATCCTCCACAATTTTAATGTAGAAGGACAATTTAAATCACAAAATGTAATGATACTAAAACAAACTGTTACAATCCCATTACAGCTACATGTAAGATTGAAAACATGATTCAATTTAGAGGCAAATTTGACATTCAATATATCAACAGTATTTTATTGTAGCACTTATTTGGTTGAGCGGCATTGGTGCACACTCCATTAAGTAAGCCTTTTTTTCTTTTTTTTTTTGTGGCCCATTTGAAGTAATAATTACTTGCAAAGTTATTTTGCAAGAGGGAAATGGAAACTTGCATGACTTTGAGTTTATAATATTTACAAATAAGAATAAATCAGTAAAATGTAAGTTATTAGCTGGGGATAAATTACTCTCAAGCACATTAAACTGCAGAAGGAATCTGTCAAAGCACCTGACACCCTACACAAAACTATGAGCTTATTTAACGTTTTATATAGTGTTTGGGTTTGGGCTCTTTTCAAATGCAGCTATGTACCATTTTTCAAATGTCTTTTTTTCCCCATAGAAACACATTTTCACTACTGTAAAGTGTCACTGATGAAGGCTGCAGAGCTAGTGCAACGATATTCAACTAATCATAATTGAATTCACTGTTGATTATTTTCATCATTGATTTGTAGTGATTGAAGTGATATTTTATTTGTATTAATTAGCTGTTGCAGCCTTCTGAAAGTTTAGGCATATAGTGCATCAACTTTTTTAAATGCTTAATTCACAGCAAATTTCAATGTATTCATTAAATGAAAAAAAATGTGCTGCAATTAAAAAATTTTCATTTCATTTCACTGAACTATGAAACATTTGCCCAAATTCCACTATCATAAGTCCAACACATTGTTTCTTTTTTGTAGCGTGTGTTGTCTCCACGGAACACAGTCACCGTGCTACTCTTATCTAGGTTAGGATACCTCTCCAGCACTCTTACATAATTTAGGACGTAAGACCAAGTCTTAAAATGTATGAACCTTTATGAATAACATGTATTTTTAAGTCTAGGAATAAGAGTAAAATGACGGCATTCTTAGAATTTTGACACACTTAAGACAAAAATTTTACTCTAAGCTGTTTTATGCATATGGCCCCAGAGTTTTCTTAGGTGTTGAGGGGAGGAGTTGACTATTAAAGAAAGCCTCTATCCTTTTAAAAGAGGAAGGGAAGTAATAGATGTATTACATAAAGTGGGCTAATGTTGCATTCTGAAAATCTGATCAAATACAGTTCTCCTTAAGTCTGGGCACTGTGCCCGTGTTAAGAGATTTAACACACATACACACATATTGGTCTGATAAGCTTCCGAGTTTCTCGTACCGCTTCGCAGTTCCTTTCCACCATGAAACAGATCCTCGTCCATTGGTTTGCATGACTGCAACAAGAACCGAATATTAATAGAGTAGAATTCAATAAGAATCAAAATATTACAAGTATTGCTAGTGCAACACTAGACTTTGTTTTCAAAAGCACAGATGCCATCATATCTTCTTCTCCACAGTGGACTTAATTGTAACTGCAAGATTTAGTGAAAACTTTAGAGGGAAAGTACAGTATTCAGCACTACTCATGGCAGGCAAATGCGCAAAGAAACATGACTTTGCGATATTCGAGTAGTGTTTTTAATAGTCGAGTAGCTGGTACAGAACGAGTACTCGATTAGTCAATTACTCGTGCATATCCCTAGTGATCACCAGGGCACTGTTCCCAATTCATCAGGCTTTAAACATGTATACAGTATGGGAAAAGCTCTCTCTATATAAGCAGTCTCTATCTTTCTCTTTCATTCTCTTTCTTTCTCTCTCTTTCACTCTCTGTTTCTCACTCCCTCTGCGTAGTTTGGCAGCCACAAACAGGCCATCCTTGTGTGGATAAAGCAACTGCCGCATGGCCTGCGGGCTGATCCCATGACCCCTGACGACATGGGAAAGTTTTCCTCTCAGCTGTCGGCGACCCCTCGTCCCAGCCGTGAGGCTTTCCTGAGAAACACGCTCTTCACATCAACAACATATCAGCTTAATTGTAAACCACTAGCATAGAAATCACATATCAGGTAAATTAAAGAGATAATTCTGTCATAATTTATTCACTCTCATGTTGTTCCAAACCCACTTTCTGTTCGCAGTGGAACAGAAATTGAGATTTTAGACTGAATATTAGCCTCATCTTTCACTTGATGCAATGAAATGGTGAACGAGGATAACATTCTGCCCAACATTTCTTTTTCTGTTCTGCAGAAATAAAAAAGTCACACAGGTTTGGAACATGAGGGTGAGTAAATGATAACAAAATACTCATTCTTGGGTGAACTATCACTTTAAGGTAGCAGAATACCCTGTGAAGTCCACTTCGTAAGCCACTATCTGCCCATTGAAACATACCCATTATCTTTGTGACCCTGCATGAGAGAGATACAATAATGCCGCACAGAGGGCCATGCCGAAATGTCAGAACTATTGTGAGAACTCATTAGTGACTGATAACTGAGTATAGGCCCTCTGTATGCCCATGAAGGACTAGCTGCCCTGTATTCAGATGGCCTGTAGCAGTGTGTCCCAAGCCATACTGGCTATTCTGGTCCCTGATTTTGTTTTTTTGTGGTTCTCACAGTGGCTGGGAATTCATGGTATCTGGGACCTCCGCAAGCAAAGGACGGTTTGAGACGTGACTGAGCACAGTCCCGGTGGTTCCCATGTCACCGGGCTGACAGCAGTGTGAGGAGTTTGTTACCGGCTGTGTGCCCTCTGCACTGTCTGAGACCTGCTGTGGCACTGCACACACAGACGGGGAGAAAGACTGCACTCTCAGCTGCTGGCAGAGACATGCACACTTCTCACCTCACTTCTCACCTCACACACATGCACACAGAAATGTAAACACACGAGTAAAGTAATAGAAACCATCATAACTATAAATCATAGATTATGTATTAAATGAGTTTTGGGCCATCAACACTTAAGATACATTTTTTATTTGCAGTTTTATTTTAAATATTTTTTTAAAATAATTTATACAGGATAAATGTATTGCGTGTGTGTTTATAGTGTCGGTAGTCTTTCTCTGAACTCAAATCAAGTTTACCTTGATTAATATAACAATAAGGGTGAATCTTATGAACAAATATCCAGGTCTTATATCTCCATAAAATCAAAAGAATAATAAATGATATTATAATTTCTTAATTATTTATAAGAATTATTTTATTATTTTAATCATGTTAAAGTCATACTTATTATGTATAATAATTTAATATAAAATAATGCTTATTTTGTATTAATTAATTAATAATATAATAATTCAATTAAGAAAATGAAGACATTAAGAATTTTAGAATTGTGACAATATTTTCATGATAATTAGGCATTAGGCACTGTAATGTGAAAAAATGAACACAGTAATTAAATGTAATAATTTAATAAAAATCATCCTGTCTATTTTTCTTTTTTTCCACATTACAGTAAAATAGGCTACTGAGAATTGTCATGAAAATAATGTCATAGTGAAAAATATATTAATGGTTCTAAAAATGGGCTGCATTTTATGTAAACAAAAATTTTAATTTTATATCATTTTATTATTTAATTTTATTAATATTATTATTAGTATTTTATTATTATTTTTATTTATTTTATTTTGGGGTGCAATATGACCACACGTTTTTTCTTTTCTTTCATGCCATTCACCCATACACATAATACCACATTAATATTATATAACATCCACATTAACATAATAACATAAATAACATTAATATTACATTTTGTAAGTGATTTTTGTGAATCATGTGCATAGTTGAACAATTAAACAACCAAAAAATAATAATAATAAATAATCATAGTACAAGGTAAAAACACTTTTAAAAATCTCTTTGAAAAGGTGAACACTCTTAAAATCATTTTAAGATGTTATACAGGATTAAGTGAAATTGAATGACCATGGCAAGTGTTCAGGACAGGAATTAGCTGTCACACCCCTGACCCCTTCATCTTGCTTCTTCCTCACACTGCTTGTTTTCTCTCCATTGATCAGACGAGACACACAGATGCACAAGCAGTGAGCTAGACATGGAAGTGCAGCAGAGAGAAAGGAGACCTGCTATTGTGCCCTAATTGGTAAAGGCAGGGATGTACCTTTCATCAGACATGTGGCATGGGGAGTGCTGGGGCAAGGAGGGGCCACCATCTCTCGTGTGTGCAGCTGACTGCAGTTAATATTTCATAGCAAACAAATAGGGCCACATTCAGGCCTGACGGGGGGGAAGTGGGTGCACATGGCTTAAAGGGGTGTAATTACCCCAATTCCACTGCTGTCAGCGCTGAGTGAAACGCACAGGCCTCATCACAGATAAGAGCTCTCGCCTCTGCACCTTTCCTTCTCCCTGAGTGAGACAGTGAGACCCTAATCCTGTCTTAGTCAAAGTAGGCTCGTACAGAGAGATTTCAGTGGCAGAATGACTGGAAATGGGTTAACTCACACTTAAAGATGAATTAATAACAGTCTAAATGGCACAGAGCAGTGGTTTGCAGATCTGTTCTGATCAAGGGAAATTTAATTAAAACACAAATGATAAAATGCAACTAATAATACTGTGGCAAGGAAAAGTATATAAACCTTTTGGAATTACCTGCATTTATGTATACATTTTATTAATTTTGATCTAAGCTGCAATAATGAACAAACACAATCTGTTTTAAATCAAATTATTCAAATTATTGTATTATTTTTGTGCATTCTGAATACATCATTCATCATTCATTCCTTTTGGCCTAAACCTCAGCTGAACTTCATCTGACATAAAAAAAAATATGCACACTTCTGGCGCACACATTAAGTGTAGTATAGCATGGGCTAGCTGTCACTGCCATTCTATTTTGTTTGTAGACATGTGTTGAACCATAAGGAGATGTTCCATTATTTCACAAGTCCAAATGTTTATGTAAGTAGTTATAACGTGCATTATATGACTTATATGATAGTCGTAGAATGACCATATACTGTTTTTACAGTGTTATCAAGCTAAACTGTTTGCACAACGTTATCAAGCTTATCAAGTAAAATAACAGTGTTTTAATACCTATGTGGGTTTCGTGTCATTCTTCTTTCAAGAGGGAAATCTTATGTAATTCACAGTAAGACAAGATTGATATCGAAGATCAGTCATACAGTCAGCAGTATTAGACAGAGTAGGATAATGAACAAATATTGCTTTGTATCTTATTATTGGGGATGAGGAAATAACTTAACCTTTAACTCTTCAAGTCTCACAATGTCGAATGCAATATGCTGCTTTAAAATCAGTATAAAACACAGGGCATATTGTGCTTGTGTAACGTTGTTGAATGCAGACACAAATAATAAAACGACTGTCAAACAATTAGACACATAAAAAAGTGGGACCCATACACAAGAACATGCAGTTGAACCACTACAGTGTTCCAGAAGTATCCGAAACAGAAGACAGCTGCCTCATTAAATGTATGTGTGAACTGTGCAATGACAAGTGTATAGCCAGTCTCTCTCTTTTAAATAACTAGTTAGTCACCATGGTTTTGACAATCTTGGAAGCTGGTCTGGTATAAATTGGCCATATAATTTTTATTTTTTATTTTTATATTTTTTTATAAATTGGCCATATTGACTGCAGAATGTTGTTGATGTCACAACCAGCCCAGTCCTTCAGAACGTTGTGCAGGTCTAATCCGCAGCTGCCGGAAACACTTGGTTGAGGTTATTGCTGCTAAAGAAATATCGACCAGTTATTAAAACCATGGGTTCACTTACATTTTCCACAGCACTGTGAATATTTAATATGATTTGTTCAATAAAGACATGAAAGATTATAATTGTTTGTGTGTTGTTAGCTTAAACACATTGCAAACTGCTTTGTCACTTAGTAGAATCTAGCCAATTTAGACAGGTGCCAACATGGACAGGTTGTGTGAGCAGACTGATTGCACTGTGAATTCGGCGACAGGAGGTCGAAAGTTTTGCTGCTGAAATTGGTCTGTGCTTACCGAAATTGTAACCACTGCATCCAGTGGCCGAAGCTGGAAGTGTTGTTGAACGTATGGGCACATGTGAGCTCCAGTTTCGTATTTTTGGTGTAAATTATGTAACCCAAACTCCAACCCCAAACCTAACCGTCAGTGGAGTAAAACTGTAATTTTAGAGTGAACATGCAACCTCCGAATCGCGCTTGCCATTATTTATGTGAAAGGGAATTGATGCAAAAATGTTTGATGGGAAATGTCGCTTGTCAGTGGAATAGGGTTGATTTCAGGGTACATGAACATTCGGAAGCAACATGTCGATTTCCTTTGTCATCATGTAGGTGCGACAAGCCCTCATCCTCAAAAACCACGAACAAAACTCTGCAAGAAAATACGACCCAGACTACATTAAATACAGATTCAGTTGCTACAACGATAATCAAGGATAATCTGTGACCACGATTTGTTTTGTGTTGTAAATTATTGGCCACTAAGATCATGAAACCACTGAAATTAAAAAGACATGTATGAATACATCAAATGTTTAATTGAAGGACATTTTTGTTTAGTTTTGTGCGATAAATAATTTTGGTACTGTGTTGGGTCGGCTCTTGACGTCCAATATAAAGTAAAACCAGTTGAGATCCACAGGCATAGGGTTCTGTTTGCTTTTCATTGCAATGGCATTGCAATAGTTAAGAGTTAGAGTCAGTTAGAATCAAAACTGAAATACCATGAGGATGCCCTAAACCAAGCTCCGCCAAAAGAGCGCCATGAGGAATAAAAATAGGGAGCGGAAAGGCAGAAGAAGCAGGAGCGTCGCTCTTTGATGTAAATGAAAGGCCTAAATGATTGTGATGGAATGAAATTGGTGCTCTGTGGGGAACGCCATCGGGTACACACGGACTGAATGGGAGCCAGATCCAACACTAGAGCACGATCTGTCAGATAAAAGGGTGTGGTGAGGAGGCAGATAAGCTTAGTGGGAAATGTGTCAGGGTATTTGTGTGTTTCTAACCTATTTATACTTTTTAAATGGCTAAAAACTTTCTCTAGAAGTTAGCTAATTCTAACAAAAATTGTTTTGGGGGTGTCAAAGACAAAAGTGCATGGCTCATAAATTAAGTAAAGAATGTCTTATCATTCTAAACCTACAAAAAGTTTCTATCCGAGACAGGTTTATGGTTTGGGTTAGGATTAGTCTCAACCTCAATTGCTCACCCATGAACTGTCTGATGCATATTGCAGACAAAATTGACAAGAGCTGGCAGAAATCAACAATTCCAATTTAGTTGCCTGGCTTCTACACAATTTCTGGGAGTGCACAGGTTTTAATCAGTTTTGCGGAAAACAAGTTGTGTTTACAAGCTGCAAAAATAAGTGCTTCTGAATAAGAGCTAGTTTATTGATTTGCTAAAGCTGGGATAACATTTTTGATAGATATTTAAGAATTTTGTTAACGACACCTACAAGAGATTTCCTTAAGCACAACTGCATATTACACTTTGTTTTAAGTTAAATTTGATTTCAGATATATACATAAAAAACAAATGGTGGATGGTCATTTTACATGTAAGTCAGATGGACTCTTCCTATCACAGCAGGCAGTTCTTGGTCAGCATAAGTTCTTAACCATGAATATTTGCTGTGAACAAGACTTTGAATCGAAAAAAGCATTCCTATGGACATATTCGCAATATGGACGAAAATATGTCAGATGAGAACAACCGTAAACCAATAAGATATGAGCTTTTGGGCCATGTGTGTATATCACTGCATTAAAGCGAGTTAAGTAAATTTATATTATAAGATGGTTTGTATTTAGCATTTAAAGGAATATTGAGGGGTTCAATACAAGTTAAGCTCAACTGACAGCATTTGTGGCATAAAATTGATTGCCACCAAAAATAAATGTTACTCGTCCGTCCTTTTCTTTAAAAAAAAGCAAAAATCGAGGTTACAGTGAGGCACTTACAATGGAAGTGAATGGGGCCAGTTTTTTAAGGGTGTAAAGACAGAAATGTGAAGCTTATAATTTTATTAAAGCACTTATATTAATTCTTCTGTTAAAACTTGTGTATTTTTTGAGCTGTAAAGTTGTTTGAATTGTAATTTTTACGGTCGTTTTAGTGTTTACGGTTTTAAAGTTTTAAAATTGGACATAACTTTACACAGAAAATGTTAGTAAGTGATTTTATTATACTAAAATCATGTTAACATGCATATTGTTTATATTGTTTTGGCTATATTTCAGAATCTGTGAGTATTTTAACATTTACTGATTGGCTCCATTCACATCCACACAAAAGTTGAATTTTTTTTAATTAATCATGCCAAAAAAACAGTCGTTTAAACTTAACTTGTACTGAACCCGGAATTTTCCTTTAAGTGAGTGAAATCTGTATTGTTAGATGCTGTATTTTGCATTTAAACATTTGAATAACAGGAGTGCTGTTTCACTTCATTTGAGGTGGGATATGGCCTTTAATCAGCAGCAATGAAAATTAGCTTCATATACAAACTTTTATAATAAAAAAAAAGTCTCTATTAGTCTATAATATGTCCCTATTCAGATAACTAAGTACATGTGCATGTATCTGCATACATTTGTGGATTCATCAGCAAGTGTCGAAGGAGGTCCCTAGCTAGATATTAATAGTTGATGGCAGAGCAAGAGTGCTGACTGTGTGCTGTGTGCAATAGTGTTGAGTTGACACTTGTGCATGAGTGTATATCTGATCGTTTGTGCGAGTGCCAATCCACATTTGAGTCTGCTAGGGCTGTGAAAGTGTTAACGGCCTTGTGTGTGTGTGTGTGTGTGTGTGTGTGTGTGTGTGTGTGTGTGTGCGCATATACCCAGGGCTGGCATGAGCAGGCCTGCTGCATATGAATGGGCTGAACATTGACAGTCAGGTGGCCAGGCCTGCAGACAGGTGGTGGTCTGTTTCACACACAGCCACTAATTGTGGTGAAGGTCAACTTTACAAGACATGCAAGAGAGAGAGAGAAGCACTGAAGAAATTCAGGCGGAAGATAGAGAGAGTTGGGGGTGAGGGAGGGATGGGGCCACTCGCTCACTCACAGGCTGTCTGTAGATCACTGGCCGCTTGACCGTGTTGTGCGCTAATGGAGCTGGCAGGGCGGAATCAATTATTGGCCAGTGTGGATTTTCCCACAGGCTAGAGCTTGGGAAAGCCGGAGAACTCCTGGGCCAAGACAGCTGGCACAGAGCGGACACTGGGAAAAGAGCTGGTGCCCCTGAAACAAGGACCTTTCTCTCTGATACATTTGTGACAGATTAGTTATGTTTCTTTCCTCGTACACCCTGAGTAAACCAGCAAAACCTAATTACCTCTGCTCTCTTTATCTGTCTACACAGAATACACTTGAAAATATACAAGATTTCATTTAGAATGTGATTGTGACTCAGATGTTGCATTCACTGTCATAATTATACCATGTTCCATGGTTGCTTTTTGCACTGTGCCATCCTATTCCATTCCACCTCGTGAAATGGCTTGTCAAGTGCAGATTTTTTTTCCTGTATTGAGGTATTTCTAACCTGGTCTCATGACAAGATGTAGGCCTAATAATAATACAAAAGGGCAAAATCACATCCAAAATCATAAGAAATTGTAAGACTTGGCTCACACAAACATGTGCAAATTTTACTCCCATAGAGAAGAATAAATTAACCAATGAACAATGTTATTACCTAAGTTTTACTCTAACCCAAACCTAAACCTAACCACAGTTTTAATAGGAAAACAACTTTTGTGTATCACGAAAGAAAGAAAACATCAGAGTTTTGAATGAGACAAGGAAGCGTATTACAGGTTATTTACATACAGTGGAAAGAAAAGTATGCAAACACTTTGGAATTACCTGCATTTATGTATGGATTTGTCTTCAAATCTGGTTTGATCTTCATCTAAGTTATAATAATGAACAAACACACAAATTATCTATTTGAACTAATAACACACAAATTATTTTATTGTTCTTGTATATATTGAATACATCATTCAAACATTCACAGTGTAGGCTGGAAAAAATACGTGATCCCCTAGGCTAATTATGCCAACAAAAGCTAATTAGAGTCAGGAGTTGGCAAACCTGGCATCCAATTAATGAAACGAGATTGGAGATGTGTGTTAGAACTATTTTGACTCGTAAAAAGCACTCAAACATTTTGAGTTTGCTATTCACAAGAAGCATCTGCTGACGTGGGCCATGCCTTGCAAAAACGATATCTCAGAAGACCTACGATCAAGAATTGTTGCTTTGCATAAAGCTGGAAAAGGATACAAATTTATTTTGAAGAGCTTGGATATTCATCTGTCAACAGTTAGACAAACTGTCTATAAATGCAGACAATTAGTACTGTGGCTACTTTCCCTAGAAGTGGCCGTCCAGCTAAGATGACTCAAAGGGCACACCACAGAATGCTCCATGAGGTAAAAAAGAACCCTAGAGTGACAGTTAAAGACATGAAGGCATTATTGGAACTGGTTAACATCTCTGTTCATGAGTCTACTATATGGAAAGCATTAAACAGATATGGTGTCCATGGCAGGACACCACAAAGGAAGCCACTGCTTTCCAACAAAAACATTGCAAGACACCTGAAGTTTGCTAAAGACCACCTTGACACTCCACAACGCTACTGGGAAAATGTTTTGTGGACTGATAAAACTTAGATTGAATTGTCTGGGAAGAACACACAGCACTACATATGACATAAAAAGGGCACCGCATACTAACATGAAAACATCATCCCAACAGTGAAGTATGGTGGAGGGAGCATCATGATTTGGGGCTGCTTTGTTGTTTCAGGGCCTGGACCGTTTGCCATCATCGAGGGAAAAATGAATTCCCAAGTTTATCATGATATCCTACAGGATAATGTCAGGGTGGCTGTGTCTCAGCTGAAGCTCAGTAGAAGTTGGGTGATGCAGCAGGACAATGACCTTAAACACTGAATTAATGAGATCACATTTTATGACCAATTAATGCAGAAAACCAGCTAATTCCAAAGGGTTCACATACTTTTTCTTGCCACTGTACATCAGTCATTTGTATTGCATAAATAAATATGAAATGTGTAACCAAATTTGTCCACAGTTGTTTCTTTTCTTAAAATAAAGTGTTGAATAGGAGGCTTGTTTAATTTGATGCCTGTATGGTATCGATTTGAAATTATATTTGTTTATTGGTTGTTCTCTATGGGAATAAGTCATATCTTTTTGTACAAGCCAAGTTGTACGATATCTTACGATTTCACCATCTCGCACAAATTATTACGAGTTGTCATGAGACTATGTTGCGTATTTCCTATATGGAAATGTTTAGGGAATCACCCCTTTCAAAAATAGCCAGTTGACTTTAGTTATGTCACAGCCATGAACAATAATTTGCTACTTGCTAGTGCGTTGCAGGTGGTATTAAGGGCTTGAACATACTCATTTTAGAGAGCATTTGATCAGACAAAATCTGTAGTGCAAGCTGAGCCATCAATATTTTTGGTCCATTTTCCCAGAAGAGAAAGATTGTACATTTTAAAAGCGTGTATCTTCTAAAAGTTTATTTTGACAACTTTTAGGAGCATGCCGATGTCCACAAAGCTAATAGGCATGAACTAAAGCGCCAGAAAACTCAAATTTAAAATATCCTTTTGTAGTTAATTTTGTGATTATGATAAGCTGACTGTACATTATTTTGCTTATTTCATGGCAACTTACCAAATAAATAAATAAATGGCCATGGAGTGTTAATTTGATTTGAAACTAATTTATTATGTATGAAGAAAGAGACCACAGAGTGAAACATGAAACTAGCACAGCTATGTAGGAAATCATTTTCTGAGACAATACTATCAATACATTTTTATATCATGCCACATTTCTTTCAATGATAAAATATACTGTATAATGCCACACTTGACCAACCATAATCAAGTTTTCCAGTGACGTGTTATAATGTCAAAGAACCAATTTATGAAACCTTTCAATCATTGATTTCACGACACATCAACCTTCATGCAATGAGTGAGGCAAGAAGTTTTGATGCCATTTAGACTTTTCCGCCCATTCAGACGCCAGTCTGGAGCTCCTGTGAGTCACAGCATCAAACCGAGTGCTCTGAATGGCCCTGTGAGGGTTCAGGCCCCTGTTAGTGCTGTCATGTGTCACTCTGCACACGAGGAGAGGGGACATGGCGAGCGCTGGGGCCACTGTGCGATTGAACCGGACCTTAGGGGGGCTTTCAGAAGCAACAGGCCAGTGACACAATCCCAGTCAAACGGGTAACTGAGCATGTGTGTGTTTGAGTGGATGCTTGAGTAAACTAGACAGATTCAAAGAAAAGAGCACAAGGGTGGACAGACAGATGGGGAGAGAGATGTGTGTTCTTGTGTCAGCTTGTGGAGGGTAAAAGCGGAACTGCGGGTTTATTTTCAGCACTCGGTTTAAATACAGCCAAGACTCCCTCAAGACATGTGACACTGATGTCACTCACTGAGCTATCATCAAACACACACTGACATACACATTGTTCTAGTTTCAATGTAAGTTAAACTCTATCGAGCATTCATTCCAGACAGATTACAACAGAAAATTGTTTTGACTCGTCCCTCAGTTTGTTAGAACACATAGAAATAATGTTTACAGTACTGCACTTACAATGTAAGTCTATGGGGCAAGACATTACACCAGAATAAATTCTAAGGCCCTACGCAAGTATGTGAACGCAAACACTTCTAGCTAAGCAAGCTCGATTTTGTGCTCATTTGCATTCCAAAATGTGTCAGACCGAAATTCATTACAAAATGCAAGTACACGCTGCATTCTCAACATTGCCACAAGGGGCACTATGGTAGACATTAATGTGAACTGTCCACTTCTATGGTGAGTTTTCTCTTTCAAATCAACTACTGTCATGGTTTGGAACAGTTTGAAGAGAATATTGCTAAAAGTTAAAGTCTATATATTTATAGCAACTTACCTAAATAATTATACATCCAGTTTATTGATGCAGAGTTTTGAAGGTAACTCTATTGCCCCCTTGAGTACTGAGGTTTGTTACAAAATAACTCAAGAACGCACGGTTAGCATGTTCATTTGGACCACGCGTTGGCCAAGCACTCACATCTGTGTGCGCATTCTTGCGTAAAATATGTTTTTGGCTTTCAAGGAATAGTTCAACCAAAAATAAAAATTCTCTTATCATTTACTCACCCTCATGCCATCCCAAATATGTATCACTTTCTTTCTTTTGCTGAATACAAATAAAGGTTTTTAGAAGAAACAGATTAATATTTAAGTCCTTTTTTACTATAAATTCTCCTCCCTTCCCAGTAGGTGCTGATATGCACAACGAATGTGAATCGCCAGAAACGATGGAAGAAGAAAGTGAAAGTGGATATTTACAATAAACAAATGACTTAAATATTGATCTGTTTCTCACCTACACCTATCTTATCCCTTTTGAAGTTATGGATTTAACCACTGGAGTCTTATGAATTACTTTTATGCTGACTTTATTTCCTTTTTGGACCTTCAAGGTTCTGGTCACCATTCACTTGCATTGTGTGGACCTACAGAGCTGAGATATTCTTCTAAAAACCTTGGTTTGTGTTCTGCAGAAGAAAGAAAGTTATATACATCTCGGATAACATGAGGGTGAGTAAATTATGAGAGAATTTTAATTTTTGGGTCTACTATCCCTTTAAAATGAACATTGTTTCAATGGTTTAAGACTTTGTATGTGCTTACATGAGACTAGTGTGATAAAGTAGCATACTAACCATGTTTATGCAAACTTGTATACAATATTTTAACTCCTGTCATGACCATGTAAAGCCAGTAAACCCTGTAACATTTTTATTTTATGTTGTTAGGGTACCAGAAAGGATAATAAAAAAGTAAGCTGTTTACATAGAGAAAAATCTGCCCACAGGAAATATTTTGCATAAAATATGACGTCTTCATTTCATGTCACATCACTTAAAACACATTTGTAAAAACTACCAATCACTTCTATAGATGTAAAGCATTTAAAGTGGAACAAATTACTTAAAGTACCTTTAAACTTAGAATATGCATACACAAAATATAGCCTTTTGAAAACCAAACTGGTACTTTATAAATTGATGGTTCATCTCTTAGCTCATATATTCCTCAGTCACCCGTGCTCAGTACGTCATAGCTTACAGCCAGAGACTTCTAGAAAGAACAACAGTGAGTTACACACAGAAATACAAGCACACACAGTGTGAAAATGAATGGGTGTTACAGTTTAACTATGCTGTATAAATACTGATATAATGCAGAAATCTCTTAATTCCATCATATTGTTTATGATTACAGTCAGACGGCTATGGGCTATGTAAATGTAAAGTTGCTCTCATACTCATGGTTAAAGACTGGGAAGGTGGGCCCTTGAGATAAGGATATAAGATACAAGAGTGTGTTGTTTGTTTGACATGGCTGGAGGTGAATACCTAATGCTTATTTTGAAGGGGCTGTGGGACGGGGGTTGAGGTTTTTAGTGTGTGAGAGAGCTTGTTTATCATGGGAAAGGGGAGCAAACTAGTGTGTGTGTGTGTGTTGGTGTGTGTTAAGAGTTTAAGACAGGGTCGTAAGACGTGTGGCTGGCAATAGGAGATGTGAGTGTGTGCGTGTGTCCTGAGGCAAAGTGAAACAGACAAGCCCTGACGCAGAACAGGATCTACAGATCTCTATGACTGACAGATCTGTGAGCAGTGTAACAGTATCTTTACTCTAGATGAGAAGATGATGACAGTGATTTACGACAGAGCACTTTTTGTAAGATAATGGGCAGCAGCAATATACCATACCAATCACAGGAAACCTTTTAATCTGTGCACCCTAAGGCTGTACATTAAAGGAACAGTTCAACCAAAAATGAAATTAAAATCATCTATTCACTGTCAGGTTGTGCCAAACTCATATGACTGTCTTTATTTTTTCTTTGGAAAACACAGAATGGTCAGACTGCTCTTTACTAAGCTATGTAAGTGAATCGGGACTGATGCTGTTAAGCTCCGAAAAATAACCAAAACACATCGTAAAAGTAGTCGTTAAACACTGAAAACTTTCCCTCTGCTGTACCTCTCAAATCTCATACAATGAAAATATTGCTTTAATTCCACATATTCCAATCCAGTGCTTTGCAATCAGTTACAAATGACATTCACCATCATTTAGTTCGTTTATATGCACTTTAAAATGTCGATTTCAGTCGTATTAAAACAATAATTTTAAAATGTCACCTAAATGCTTTAGTCCGGCTGAATTTTACCAGTCCGATTTTTGAGAAGTTAGACTAACAGATCTAGATAATGCGATTGTAGCTCAGCTTCATCTAGCATGTATACAGGTTAATCGGACTACAATTGACCTCGGTGTTGTGCCCATAATCTGAAAGACAGAGGTGATGTGTGACATACATTTAACAGTTCCTCAGCTGATTTCCTTTCTTCTAATATTCGATTACCAGTGTTGGGTAAGTAACTGTAAAAAAGTAATTAATTACTAATGTCATGTGTATTTTGTTGATTCTTGTATTTCATGTCTTATTTTGAAAATTCTAGTTCCTGGTTCCCATGTCATGTGGTTCCCTAGTCATGTGATTCCTGTTTTCCCTCCATGTTCATGTGTCTTGTTTTCATTGGTTTATTGTTTAATTATCTTGTTTAGAGTTCTGTTTGTTCATTGGATTGTTCTCCCATGTCCATGTATTTAAACCCTCATGTTTTCCATTGTCCTTTGTGAAGTATTGTATATGTTTGATACACTGTTCATGTCAGGTCAAGTTTAGGTCAAGTTTAGGTCAAGTTTAGGTCAAGTTTAGGTCAAGTTTAGGTCAAGTTTATAGTTAAGGTTTTATTGGATTTCACTTTTGTTTAATATATTGCACTTGGGTTCTTCAATTCATCTTCGTCACTGGCAGTGCCAGCAGATACGACACAAATACTTCACCGAACTATGAACCCAGCAATCTAGCTCCTCCGCCTACATCAGGGGAATCATCCCCTGGAGGATTACGTTGAGGACTTTTGCGCTCTGGCCTGCTAGGTGGACTTTAATGAGGTTGCCCTCAAAGGCTTGTTTCCGATTCAGACTAAATGATCCTATCTCCACTTATATGCCTGGCGGTCGCAGTTCTCTCAGCCTTGCTCAGTATATCGACCTTGCCCTGCAGATCACTGATTCTTCGTTCACTGTGGGGTAGGCGGATGCCGAGCCGGAGTTCCACGTCGTGGCCGCCGAGCCGGAGTTCCACGTCGTGGCCGCCGAGCCGGAGTTCCACGTCGTGGCCGCCGAGCCAGAGTTCCACGTCGTGGCCGCCGAGCCAGAGTTCCTCATCATAGTCGCTGAGCTAGCACCATCTTTTGCCCCAACGCCTCAGCCTGCTCCATGCCACGTCACAGCAACGCCTCAGCCTGCTCCATGCCATGTCACAGCAACGCCTCAGCCTGCTCCATGCCACGTCACAGCAACGCCTCAGCCTACTCCATGCCACGTCACAGCCACGCCTGAGCCTGCTCCATTCCACGTCACAGCCACACCTGAGCCTGCTCCATGCCACGTCACAGCCACGCCTGAGCCTGCTCCATGCCACGTCAAAACCACGCCTGAGCCTGCTCCATGCCACGTCACAGCCACGCCTGAGCCTGCTCCATGCCACTTCACAGCCACGCCTGTGTCATGGACACATCTGAACAGTTGGACCTGGAGATGGTTCCCGCCCTTGTACCCATTCTTAGTTCTCCTGAGCAGGCAAGGGGAACTTTCAACCCTCCGACCCTGCCTGGACTCTCCAAGCCCTGGACTCCGCCTTGGCCTGTCGATCCCTCGACATCGCCTCAGCTCTGCGTTCCCTCAGCTCCACTTCAGTCCTTCAGCCTGTCGGCTTTGCCGGGGTCCCTCGTCCCTCCGGCTCCTCCTTGGTCTGTTGGTCACCTGGCTCTGCCTTGGCGCTCCGATCCTCTGGTTGTGCCTCGTTCCTCCGATCTGTCAGCTCTACCGGGGACCTCCTTCCTTACGGCTCCACCTTGGTCCTCAGTCCCACCAGCTCCGCCTCAGTCTTCCGATCCCCCAGCTCTGCCTTGCTCCTCCAAGCCTCTGGCGCCACCTTGGTCCTCCCTGAAGACTCCTTTGAGTCTTCGGCTACTCTCCAGGTATCCAGTTCTCCATGGCTCCGCCCCTCGTGTCTCTCATGGCTCCGCCTTCCATGGCTCCACCCCTAGAGCCTTTCATGGCTCCACCCCCCACTGGCTCTGCCCTGATCCCATGCTCCACGCCCTGCCAAGCCATGCCTCAAGACCACCCCCCAGCTCCCTATTGAACTTTGAAATTTATGTCATGTTTAATGTTTTGTTCATGTGTTGGGCCCCCTTAGTGGGGGGGATATGTCATGTGTATTTTGTTGATTCTTGTATTTCATGTCTTATTTTGAAAATTCTAGTTCCTGGTTCATGTCATGTGGTTCCCTAGCCATGTTATTCCTGTTTTCCCTCCATGTTCATGTGTCTTGTTTTCATTGGTTTATTGTTTAATTATGTTGTATAGAGTTGTGTTTGTTCATTGGTTTGTTCTCTCATATCCATGTACAGGAGACTGTGATGGCCTTTCCAGAACCTTCACCTTTTTCTGCTGTAACCACTGGAGGGTCAGCTTGGCCTTGTGCTTAGGGTCATTGTCGTGCTGGAAAGTCCAAGTGCGTCCCATGCGCAGCTTTCGTGAAGAAGAATGCAAATTGTCTGCCAGTATTTTCTGAAAACATGTTGCATTCATCTTGCCGTCAATTTTCACAAGATTCCCCGTGCCTTTAGAGCTCACACACCCCCAAAACATCAGTGAGCCACCACCATGCTTCACAGCGGGCATGGTATTCTTTTCACTATAGGCCTTGTTGACCCCTCTCCAAACATAGTGCTTATGGTTGTGACCATAAAGCTCTATTTTGGTCTCGTCACTCCAAATTACAGTGTGCCAGAAGCTGTGAGGCGTGTCAAGGCGTTGTCAGGCATATTGTAACTGGGCTTTTTTGTGGCATTGGCGCAGTAAAGGCTTCTTTCTGGCAACTCGACCATGCAGCTCATTTTTGTTCAAGTATCATCGTATTGTGCTCCTTGAAACAACCACACCATCTTTTTCCAGAGCCGCCTGTATTTCTCCTGAGGTTACCTGTGAGTTTTTCTTTGTATCCCGAACAATTCTTCTGGCATTTGTGGCTGAAATCTTTCTTGGTCTACTTGACCTTGGCTTGGTATCAAGAGATCCCTGAATTTTCCACTTCTTAATAAGTGATTGAACAGTACTGACTGGCATTTTCAAGGCTTTGGATATCTTTTTATATCCTTTTCCATCTTTATAAAGTTCCATTACCTTGTTACGCAGGTCTTTTGATAGTTCTTTTCTGCTCCCCATGGCTCAGTATCTAGCCTGCTCAGTGCATCCATGTGAGAGCTAACAAACTCATCGACTATTTATACACAGACACTAATTGCAATTTAAAAGCCGCAGTTGTGGGATATTAACCTTTAATTGCCATTTAAACCTGTGTGTGTGTCACCTTGTGTGTCTGTAACAAGGCCAAACATTCAAGGGTATGTAAACTTTTGATCAGGGCCATTTGGGTGATTTCTGTTATCATTATGATTTAAAAAGGAGCCAAACAGCTATGTGGTGATAAATGGCTTCATATGATCACTATCCTTAAATAAAAGATTTGTATTTTTTTGCATGATCAGTCATATTTTCAAAATCAATGCCAAAATTTCACAATTTCTGCCAGGATATGCAAACTTTTGAGCACAACTGAAACCCTCATGTTTTCCATTGTCCTTTGTGAAGTATTGTATATGTTTGGTACGCTGTTCATGTCAGGTCAAGTTTATGTCAAGTTTATGTTTCAAGTTTATAGTTAGGGCTTTATTGGATTTCACTTTTGTTTAATAAATTGCACTTGGGTTCTTCAATTCGTCTTCATCTTCGTCATTGCCAGTGCCAGCAGCTACGTTACAAATAACTACTAATTACAGCTTCTCCAGTGTAATTAGATTACTGCACTAATTACCCTGTCTGAAAAGTATTAGCATTACTTATTACTAATTACTTTCTGAAACCCTTATCAAGCTCGACCAGATAAAAATACAAGGATAGACATGAAATTGTTCTTTTAATTCTTTCAAATAAAACATATAAAATCAAATAAATTATTTATGAACTGGCCAAAGAATTTAAATTAGAAAACATACATTATAACGTTAAATTTTGATTTTAAATTCATTATTGTTTTATTTGTTCTATAGTCTATACAGTATTTAATACAATTACATCAGAAGTAACTGTAATTAAATTACAGAAAAATTAAGAGCAATCCCTTACTTTTTTAAATAAAAAAGTAATTTAATTACAATAAATAATTACTTAGTAATGCATTACACCCAACACTGCTGATTACACATTGTGTCATGTATACTTGGACAGACAGATGAAGAGGGGTTGGGGTTTGGGAGAGGTAACCCCCCAATAATCAAAACAAGCAATTACATCCCCCACCACCCCACATATTTATACTATGATCAATGGAAAATTTAAATTCTTCTTGCTGCAACCCTCCAGTTTTCAAGCCAAATCTACGCCCTTGAAGAAAGTAGCTTCAAATTTCAAAAGAATTAGCTCAGTTATAACTGCACATGTAAACGTACTGATTGACACAAAGTAGCACAATGAGACTCCAAATTTGAATGACATGGTTGAGATTTTACACCTACAGAGGGTGGTAAGATTTTCAGTGAATAACTTACCTAACCCCAACCTTAACCCTAATTAACCCTAAACAAAAACAAAAAAACCTACATTTACATGTGATAACTACACATGTAAAAATACTGATTGACATCAAAGTATGAGGCTCCATATTTGATAGAAGCGGTTGAGATTTGAGAGCTACAGTGGGTGACAAGACTTTCTGTGAATAACTTATCTAACATTAACCCTAACTAACCCTAAATATAAAAACCCACTGTAGTTCGATTATAACTGCGCATGTAAGCACACTAATTGACATCAAAGTAGCACAATGAGGTGCCATATTTGACTGATGCGGTTGAGATTTGACAACTATGGCAAGATTTCTGTGAATAACTTAGATTTCAGTTTTTTCCTCACAAAATTAAGCTAATGTGCAGTTTCAGAATACTTGGAATGTAGCGCACAAGTCATATGGACTACTTTTATGGTGCTTTTTTGGGGGGGGGTGGGGAGGGGGATTTTTGATTGCAATCCAATGCATCATGATCTGTTACGAAACACTGAAGAACCAATGAAATTCTGCACTTTAAGAGTTGGATTTCATTCGGACTAAAACAATAATTAGTCTTTTTTTTTTAAATATGTAAGTGCAAAAACCCACTGTAGTTTGATGTTATATGCACTTGTAAACATACTAATTGACATCAAAGTGTTGTAACACGTCTTAAGGAGCCAGACTGAGATTTTTCTGTAAATAACTTAGATTTCGGTTTGTTCTTCACGAAATTAAGCTAATGTGCTGTTTCCGAATACTTTAAATATATAGCGCACAAGTCATATGGACTACCTTTATGGTGCTTTATGGAGTTTTCCAGTCCCTTTCACTTTCATTGTATGGAAAGAGTGTTCCACAGAAGAAAGAAAGTCATACAGGTTTGGATCATCATGAGTGTGAGTGAATAATGACAGACATTTTCGGTTTTGGGTGAACTATTCCTTTAATATCACTGTGAATGCATATGTAAGACTTTGAACATTGTTATGTGCTTGTAATTACTGGAGCTGCTGCGAAAACAATCCTCCAATGCTCATATGCATGCTCAACAAAAACAAGCAAACCGAACCCCTTCGCGTCCACCACCAAAGGCCTGGGGGTCCATAATTAACCAGCATTCTTTCAAGGACTCCTGTTATTTAACTCAGTCAGCAAGCCTTTGTTCCACTCACACACGCTTGCACTCTCTCATCACAAACACACACACATATGAAGTTCTCCCACACTCAACCACATCTGTTTTTATTTCTTCTCTGTCTGTGAACCCCCACTCCACCATTACATACACGCACACACACACACTCACACACACACACACACACAAAAACAAAAACACACACACTCTCATCTCCTCTCTCTTCTTCCCAATAGTCCCGGCAGGCACAATGTCACGAAACCCGATGCCCCCCACCCACCGTGCCTCCCTCCTTCTCTCCTCCCTTCTGCTGTTCCCTCGTTCCTGCAGTTGCTGAATGTCAGATATAAGGTGTCGGAATGGTGTGCACACAGGATGCATCGGGGCATGTGAGTGCGGCTGCTGCCGCCCGCTCCCAGAGTTGACATAGTAAACCAATCCGGGTGAGCCGCTGTGCCGAGGGGCCTTGGGGACTGGCAGGGGAAGTGGGTGCCACACATACTCACATACACACACAAACACAGTAGCGGTGGGAGGGAGAGTGCTGGCCGAGCGGCGCTCACACGGAGATTGGGTTACAGCAGAATTAGATCAGAGCTGTGGGAACCAGCACCTCGTCAGGCACACACACACACACACACACACACACATGTGCACACATGGCTGAGTGCTCACATACGCAGTTGTGCTATGTACACAAACACACTCTGACAGAATGTCACACACACACACACATTTACACGCACGGTTGTAGACATAAACACACCTGTATGGCATATATCTACCAGCTGCAGACACTTTGACACATTTATTAATATTTCTTATGTGTGTGCTTACAATATAAATACATGTACACTCTTAAAACTGAGTACCTCTTCAAACCTTTAGATGAGTTGGACAGCATTCTTTAACACATTTTTGCAAGTAATTCTTAGTTTCTTAGCAATGTTAGTGGGTGCTGGACTGATTAGCACAATTTGTGTTAATACAGCATCAGTCAAAATGTGAACACACCTACTTTTTTATTATTACTTTTTTGTGCAATTTAGAATAATAGGGTGTTTCTTCAACTTCGAACACTTTTAGCACTATGAAGTGAAATTTCGATAAAACATTTTTCACTCTTTCACTTTTATTTTTTATTCTAAGAATATCCAATAGTATATGTACATGCATCAAAGAAGATTTACGTATGTTATTTTTGTCATTTTTTTCTGAAAGACATGAAAAGTCCCTAAATAATATTTAAATATTATTTAAAGTCCTAAATAATATTTTCACACTTTTTGTCGGCTGATTATATTCATAAGAATCTTGAATCTATATAGGGCCAACATTGTTTGCTGTGGTTGAAATGATGTCACAACTTTGGGACAGTCGTAATTTTTGAAAAATGTATAGAAATCATTCTCATCAATATATATATATATATATATATATATATATATATATACACTACTGGTCAAAAGTTTTGAAACACTTACTCATTCTTTATTATAATTTTCTTTTTTTTCACATTTTTGAATAATAGTAAAGTCATCAAAACTATGGAATAACATAAATGGAACTATGGGAATTATGTTGTGACTAAACAAAATCCAAAATAAATCAAAACTGTGTTATATTTTAAAGTAGTCACTCTTTGCCTAGAATTTGCAGACATGTACTCTTGACATTTTCTCAACCAACTTCTTGAGGTATCACCCTGGGATGCTTTTTAAACAGTATTGAAGGAGTTCCCATCTATGTTGGGCACTTATTGACTGCTTTTCTTTATTATTTGGTCCAAGTCATCCATTTAAAAACTTTTTTTTTTTAAATTACATTTTAGTTTTGCAATGAAATAAATTAATATGTTGGCACAATTATATTTTTGTCTACAAAACTAATTTCAAACATTTAAGCATACGCCTTCAGATCAAAAGATTTTTAAGATCATGAGAAACATTTCATTTAAGAGTTTCAAAACTTTTGACTGGTAGTGCATGTATATAAATGTAATATTTGTATTTGTAATATGAATTTTTATAGTTTAATATTAAAAGGCTAAAACAGTAAATCTATACATAAAAGGCATTAGCAAAAATACATGATGGTAAAAAGTTTACAATTCAGTTTTACTGAGACCTTCATATAACAAAAAGACAAAAAGTTTAAATCTGTCAGTTTTAATAAAAATCAACCCCTGGGACATGAAGCCTGAAGCTGAGGAGACACCAAATACAAAAATGCTATGAAATAGCACAAATGAAAATATGGAAATTATGTACTAACCAAAAAATTAAATAAATCAAATGAAATGAAATCAAAACTTTAAAATTCTTCAAAGTAGCCAAAGTAAGCTTCGTGAGTTATCGACCTGTGATGCTTTTTAAACAGTATTGAATGACTAGGGCACGTATTGGTCCAACTTATTCATTTAAAAAAAAATAATAATAATTCAAATTTAAGTTTTGCAAAGAAATTCATTCATAGGCACAATTTATATTTGTTATTAGAAGCATGGGTGCCTGCAGGATTTTATCTGAGGGTATGCACAGAAATCTGCCTTTTACAACCTTATATCTAGGGGAGTCCGGGGGCATGCTCTCCTGGGAGAATTTTTTTGCAAAAACAACACCAAAGCGTTCAATTCTGGTGACTTTGAGAAAGCATTATTTTTTTCCTCGAGTATGAGTAGCATTCATGTAACTACTGGCTAAAGCATTTCTTCCAGTAACTGTTCAGAACAGACGTGTTCTCGTGCTAAAAAAGCAAAAGAACCACAATGAATAGATCAGAACACAAGTGTCTCGAGATGTGTTTGTATCAGTTGAAGTTCTTTTTAAATTAAAGTGGCTTCGAAAAATGCAGCACTCCTGTGAGAGATGCTAAAAACACAGTGATTTGTGGCACAGTTTTCATAAGACATCTATCTAGCGAATTTTTTACAAGGAAAACTATTGAAAAACGGCGTGAGCGGATGCAAAAACACGTCCAGTTTGAACAGCCCCTTGTTCACATGACACAGCACTAGCTGCAGTTTCTCAAAGTTACCTCTTAAAAAGACAGACTTTTGTTTCAGTTGACTGTAGGTAAATTTACACTGTATCCAGCGCTTTATTCGTAAATATCCCGATACTGTTTTACTGTGTGAGAAACCGCTCCAAACGATTCAGTGATAGAGCTGTCCGAATCAATTGTACTGAATCACGAATTGACTGTTTTGCAAGTCTGTTTGACCAATTCACTGAAAAGTACCGACTCAAAAGAATTAATCATTCGCAAATTGGGCATTGCTAGTTCTTTTAAACTGCCATGGGACACACTTCATGATTGATGAAATATTCTGAGAGTAAATATTTCTCATGTCAGTTGGAGCACTCATGGTATGCACAGTGCTTACGGCCGTACAGCTGCAGGCGCCACTGATTAAGTGTGTGTTTGAAGTACTGGGCATCACTCCTGTCCTTGACTTCATATTGAGTGGGGAAAACACAGTTGGAATAAAGGAGTGAAGGAGGAGGCATGCAGATTGAGTGAACTTGACAACTTTATTTCCTCCTTTTTCAAATGCTAATGCCCCCAGTGTGCCAATGCAGGGGAGCAACAGGCTCTTCAAAAATCACCCCCATGATTCACAACACTTCACAACAGCGTGTGAACCAAACCAGCCTTTGTGACCTAGGCCAAGAGATGTAACCCCTTCAAAAAATCTATAAGAGACAGATTTCTCACATCTTTCTCAAGAGCAGCAGAGCCCATGATAAAGAAATGGAGTCTGCAACTTAACGCCTTTTATGATTTAAAATTTGTATACATCAAATTACCTGGTAGTATCTAGAGCTAACTATACAGCTGTTGACCTCAGTCAAATACTCATCAAACTCACAATTAAACGAGATGCATCCATAGGTTTTAGTGCTGTATATAATTTAATGTCACAACAGTTATATACAGTTATATATTTACATTTATGCATTTGGCAGATGCTTTTATCCAAAGCGACTTACAGTGCACTTATTACAGGGACAATCCCCCCGGAGCAACCTGGAGTTAAGTGCCTTGCTCAAGGACACAATGGTGGTGGCTTTGGGGATTGAACCAGCAACCTGATTACCAGTTCAGAGCTTTAGCCCACTACGCCACCACCATGGCCATATATGGGAGGACACTTAATTGTTTGCATTTAGACAGACTCTGCGACATGTAACATTTAAATTCTGTTTCGCTTTGTTTGGGACCATTTCCGTTAGTGGATCAAAATAGACAAAATAACTGGTCAGATTGTGTCTATAATGTAAGTAACTGTTATATAAAAGCAACAGCACACTTGCAATTGTGCTGTTGCACTGGTCTCGTTCCTATAAAGCCCAATCACAGACATGCTGACATAAAATTAATTGGTCACAAGTTACATTAGACTTCTTGTTACTGTGTAATTATACATAGTATGTTCTGAGTTATAGACAGGGTTGGGTAGGTTACTCAAAAAGTAATCCACTACAAATTAATAATTACTTCTTTAAAATTGTATAAGATTACTTTACTGATAACTTTGTCTAATCAAATTACTAATTAGTTTACCTTTAAGCTACTTTCTAAAACACTTTTTACTAAAAAGTTAGTTTTTTGCTCAACAAATTTAAAATAATGTTTATACTTCCACATTGTTTACTGTCACACGCAAGTCATACACTCATCGGCACCATGCGTTTCTCCCTTACAATTAATTCCTTCAACTGTCACAGAAACGCAAAGAGACGTACATATGAACCAAATTCATGTTTTCAGTATTACATAAATAGTACTATTTTAGAAATGTGTACCCCAAGTAATGCATTTAATAATAATAAATAGGCTTGGGATCAATGCCTTTTTCACGCATCTATAATTTGAAGATTTTTCCGATGATTATCGATATATATAAGGATTTTTTCAGATATAAATAGGGCTACCCGTTGCACAATAGTCTGTCTTTTAAAACCTATTTCTCAACTCAACTTTGGTAAAGTGTGAGTGGCAGGGTAAATTAAAGGGGGTTGCACACTAGACGAGACTGGCGGACAACATGGCGTGTTCTAAAATTCAAAACAATTATTTTCTATGAATGTATGTATGCACAGCGCTGGCTCAAGGCTACTCAAAAATCTGCAGCTCCACGGAGTGTAACTCACATAGTTTTTCATTAAATTTGACCCAAATCATTATCAAAGGTCAAAGATTATTTACTCTAGCCATCACTGGATGATATATTGTGATTATGTATCTTTCATATAGCCTATGTATTTTCAGTTACAAGTATGTCTTTTTGTGGTTTGACAGCTTAAATGAAACCTCTTCAAAGATCTATACAGAAGAACTGCAAAATAATCTTAATCGTTCAGTTTGCGCAGTTACACCAGTTTCATACACTAACCTGCAAACTCATCAATGTCACTTTAAATCTTGAAGAAGTGAAAAACCTTAGTAACTTTTGTATGTATGCATCCTGTGCAAGGAGCTCTAAAATACCCGTCCTATGTTGTGATACCTGTGCCTTGTGACCTGTTCAGTAAATGTTATATCACCCCCTTGTGGTCTCCCAATGCTATTACGCCAGACATTAAAGAGAAGCCCAACTGAGTGAATTGGAAAGCACGCAAATTAGGCTTTTAGTTTAAATGTAGCTAATGTTAATGTATCGATGCCTTTAAAAATATATCAGTAATATAACGTGTCCATCAATATTTTATAAATCAATATTTTTGACATGCCTAGTAATAAACCTAATTTAAATTCAGTAACTGTACTGTAATTCTGATTACAAGAATTTAAAATGTAATGTGTTACACTACTTTTTTTGACTAAAAGTTATTAGATTACAGTAACTAATTACGTTGTAATCAGATTACAAACAACAATGGTTATAACAACATTTAATTAGTAAATATGTTATTGTTATGTAAAGCTGCATGTATGTGCACTTTGTTCTTGATATTACTACGGCAGTTAATTATAAAAATAATATGTAATAAATGCAACTTGGACACTGTATTGTAAAGTATTACCAGTTTCACTATATGGAATTATATCTATTTGGTGAATCACAGAAAAATGCATGGTAAGAAATGTGTCAATTTAAAGAGTAAACCTATTGAATGAGGTGACCCTTTCAAAACACTAATGCCAACACTGCTGGTGAGAAGATGATTGCTTTTATTATTACTTTTTATTGACTAAATAAAAAAGAGCAGAGAACTTATGAAGTCACAAAAATCACCAAGGAGTCAAATCAGTGCGATGCAGCTGAGATTGTTCTTCAAGTTAACACCTGCAATCCACCCCACCTGCCTGTGATGGTATGGGAGGTCCTGGGCGATAATCTCCCCACATACCTTCAAAACCAACTCAATCTCTTTTCCCCGTCCTCTATCTGACCTCATCAGCTCCTGTGAAACTATGCCGTCACATAGGACACGACCACATGCAACAGGAGACACAAAGGATAAGGAAACTGACCGCAAGCATTCACTGCTGCCCTCAATAAACGGCCGCCACAAGCCACTGTCAACAACTGCAGCTGTGACCACACCATTACCTGCTGTTCTTTAATTTGCCCAACCACAGTTTAGAATGAAATACGGCAGCACACAATAGCACCAGGAGAGAGAGAGAGAAGGAGCGCAACCGGTACACTGCTCAAAGGATCCGGTTTCAGCCTCTGACAGGCCAAGCCAGAGGGTTGGAGCATGGGAACAGGCAAAGAGAAGGTCCTGTGTCAATAAGGGACAGTGGTCGGGCACAATGGGGCCAGCTCCACACAGCAGCACTGACAGACACCCACACAAAGGCAACCATCCATTCTCACACAGCCAGCAGAATGAGCCAGTGTGTAGCTGAATGGGGGCATGTTTGAACAGCACACACACACACACACACACACACACACACACACACACGGTGCATAAACAAACACACACTCGCTCAGATGAATAAACTTGGCCAAACAAACAAACTTACGTGCACACACACACACACACACACACACACACACACACACACACACACACACACACACACACAAACCCACACACAACATTTATACTGTATTTTAAGATTTTAAGTACAAATCACTGTCAATAATTAAAGTGAAGAAAATATACAGGCCTACTAGTATCTAGACAAATTATTTTGTTTACATAATTTTATAAACTTTTGGAAAGGGATTTTCAAAGTTACTCTAATTAAAATCTCCCCAAAAATACAATAATTTAATAAGTATAATTATTATCAAATCAAAACGATTAGGGAAATTGCTGTTTGTTTAATAAAAAACATTATACAAGTTTAATGGGAAATGAAATGATGAACATGTTTTAGGCAAATTATTTGTCGTCCACCTGTTGTGTCAGTTCTACATAGAGAAATTACGTTTTGGTGTCGACCTTATCCGGCTGTAATTTGTATTAGTAGAGAAATAAAATAAAGAAATTGTCTGCCATCTAGTGGCTAAAATTGGGACTGTAAAATAAAGCAAATGATCTAATTCAAAACAGTTTTGGCTATGTGCAATGCTAATTGTTGTACCTATGTTCAAACAAATGATTTATTGGATGGATTGATGTACCATAATATCCAAGCAGGCCAACAAAACAAATGTTTTGACTGTTTTCAATCGCGAAGAAGACTCAAAAATGAATTTACAGTAAAAATGACCAAGCTGAATTTCTCTGTCACCTCTTTACATATAGGCTATTAAACGCAAAATACTTACCAAGAATAGGCCTACTACTTACAGTACTTACAACAGTATAAAGTTCGATTTTGTGTGCTGCATTAAAGGTGCTGTAAGTGATTTTTTTATGGAATAGTATGCAGAAAATGTTCCTTCTCCCTGAAAAATATCACCTAAGTCATTGTTCTGAGATATCTCATCGGTCTCTTTGACAGCACTAGACTGTGTAAACAGCAAACAAAATGTAACTAACTTCCAAGAATGACTGGGTAAAATTGTATATGATAATGCTTTCAAGGTGGACTCATTTGCTCATGGCACCGGCCTCATGCTTTCAGCTACCTTTAAAGGGATAGTTCACACAAAATGAAAATTCTCTCATCATTTATTCACCCTCATGACATCCCAGATGTGTATGACTTTCTTTTTTCTGCAGAACACAAACGAAGATTTTTAGAAGAATATTTCAGCTCTGTAGGTCCATACAATACAAGTGAATGGTGACCAGAAATTTGAAGGTCAAAAAGCATATAAAGGCAGTCACATTGTGACTCCAGTGGTTTAATCCATGTCACCTGAAGTGATATGATAGGTGTGGGTGAGAAACAAGTCCTTTAAGTCCTTTTTTTTTAACCATAAATCTCCACTTTCACTTTCACAAAAGAAAGTCATACACATCTAGGATGGCATGAGGGTGAGTAAATGATAAGAGAATTTATATTTTTAGGTGAACTGTCCCTTTAACTCACATTAGGCCATATATGAAAATAATAATAGTATGTATAATATTTTTAATAATGAATAGTTTTCACTTTTATATAGTAATGATTATTTTAGCTGTAAGGAGTGTGTTCAAAGCAAATGTTTAATTGAAACTATTATAATGATATGAAATGACTTAAATCCTCTTTACTAAAATATATTGATCAGCTATTAAGTCAAGAACAGTCTTTAACTACATTAATGAAATAATGTTAATTTATATAATTTTAAGAATCAATCAATTCAGTCATATAATTTTGTTGTCATATCTAAGGTTACTGTTGCCCCTGTCCTCACATTCAGCATGAAATCTTGTAAAATAGCTGCCAGCGACAGTGTTAACATCTGCAATTCATGTCAACTTTTAACCTAAAACCTAGAGATGAAAGTTTTGAAGTATTCAAAAGCATCATAACTTTAGACAGCAGAAAAAATACTGCACATTCAAATATCTTTTTGATAGCTCAAAGTCAGTAGGCCTACCTTGACTGTGATTAAAGACATTTAGAGTTTCAATTGCCCTCACTCACTTTCATATAAAAGGCAAACAAGTTCTATTGCAAATACTAACAAAGAAGCATTTCTATTATGTGCACTGTAATATATGCATGACTAGATTTGTGCTATTTGACCTTTTGTCAAGTTCACCTAAGGAATCAAAAGTATTTTTAATATTTATCCATAATAAGGTTTGACGATGTAATTGCCAACAAAATTGTATAAAAATGCAAATATCCACAAGCATGTGTTAACTTTGTAGGTCATTTCTGACAAATATTACAAGATATGACAGACTAAGTCAAATAGGCCTCAATTATTAAATCTGCCCCTGAACACCCCTCACAAATTTCTGTGATTGGTGTAAGAAGACAGTACAACACAGAGAAATACCAAAGCTTTATTTTAAAATGTATCATAGAGGAACAGTAGTACAATTGAAAGAGAAGGACATTTTTATTAATTTAAAACAAAAACAAACAAAAAAACCCCTCCCGGAAAAACCTGATTTGATTTGTGTTTGAGGTGAGCCCATGGCCCTGTTTGCATCACTGTAAGAGAGTTGAAAAAATACATCTTTAGAACAGCTTTTACAAAATACAGCTGGAAAAAAACCTTCATCTGTAGTGTTGTTTTCTTCTTTTTTGTCTGTTATGTCCATATACAGCATTAAATCTAAAGAGTACATTGTTGTGAACTGAACAGATACGCAGACAAAACAAGAAAAATATAAACCGAAATGATGAACAAGCATGTGAACAGAATTAGAAAAGGTCAGTGAAAAGCCAGGCCAAGGTTTGAAACCAGTTAACTGCAGCGGTGTGCCATCATTTAAATCAACTAATTAAATATCTATCTATATATAATTAATCAATTTTCATTTATATATATATATATATATATATATATATATACACACACACATGCACTACCGGTCAAAACTTTTGAAACACTTGACTGAAATGTTTCTCATGATTTTAAAAATCTTTTGATCTGAAGGCGTATGCTTAAATGTTTGAAATTAGTTTTGTAGACAAAAATACAGTTGTGCCACCATATTAATTTAATTCATTATAAAACTAAAATTTATGAAACTGATTATTTTTTAAATGGATGACTTGGACCAAATAATTAAGAAAAGCAGCCAATAAGTGCCCAACATAGATGGGAACTCCTTCAATACTGTTTAAAAAGCATCCCAGGGTGATACCTCAAGAAGTTGGTTGAGAAAATGTCAAGAGTACATGTCTGCAAATTCTAGGCAAAGGGTGACTACTTTAAAATATAACACAGTTTTGATTTATTTGGGATTTTGTTTAGTCACAACATAATTCCATTTATGTTATTCCATAGCTGTGATAACTTTACTATTATTCTAAAATGTGAAAAAAAAAAAAAAAAAAAAATTATAATGAAGAATGAGTGTGTTTCAAAACCTTTGACCGGTAGTGTATGTATGTATATGTGTGTGTATATATATATATATATATATATATATATATATATACACACAGTATGTATATATATAATATCCCTCCCACAGTGATCTGAAGGCAAGTAATACAAACAGGATCTTCTATACAGCTTTTAAAATACATTTTCATCTCGAGTAAAGGGAAAGATAGACCATTTCTGTATCAGTATAGCACTTCAATATATCCACTGCATATGAACAGAAACTCATTCCTAGGAATTAACCAACAGACAATATTTCTTATAAAATACACTGGCGGCCAAAAGTTTGGAATAATGTACAGATTTTGCTCTTATGGAAAGAAATTGGTACTTTTATTCACCAAAGTGGCATTCAACTGATCACAATGTATAGTCAGGACATTAATAACGTGAAAAATTACTATTACAATCTGAAAAAAATGTACTTAAACAACTTCAAAGATGTTTCATCAAAAAATCCTCCACGTGCAGCAATGACGGCTTTGCAGATCTTTGATATTCTAGCTGCCAGTTTGTCCAGATACTCAGGTGACATTTCACCCCACACTTCCTGTAGCACTTGCCATAGATGTGGCTGTCTTGTCGGGCACTTCTACACACACCTTACAGTCTAGCTGATCCCCTTTGTCTTTGAAGAATTTTTTTTTTTTTACCTAATATTGACCTTAAGACATGCCAGTCTATTGCATACTGTGACAACTCAAAAACAAACACAAAGACAATGTTAAGCTTCATTTAATGAACCAAATAGCTTTCAGCAGTGTTTGATATAATGGCAAGTGATTTTCTAGTACCAAATTAGCAATTTAGCATGATAACTCAAAGATTAGGTGTTGGAATGATGGCTGCTGGAAATGGGGTCTGTCTAGATTTGATCAAAAATTACTTTTTTCAAATAGTGATGGTGCTGTTTTTTTTTTTACATCAGTAATGTCCTGACTATACTTTGTGATCAGTTGAATGCCACTTTGGTGAATTAAAGTACCAATTTCCTTCCGAAATAGCAAAATCTGTACATTATTCCAAATTTTTGGCCACCAGTGTATGTGCTTAAAATAAAATAAAAAACACAAGGTATGAACAAAAACAAAATAAAAGCTCAAAAAGGAAGGACAGATAAAAACAATATATGCATCTAAGGGTAAAGTGAATTATAGATTTTAGAATAAAAACATTTAATTCTGACAACATACACAAGCAAGGATCTACACTAAATATTTTACCTGGTTTTCTTATACATTATTTTTAAGAATTAAACAATGATTTTGGTAGGACAAATAGAAATTAACAGTCTTGATTGCATTTGGAGTCAATACATATATAGCATTAAATAATGAAAAAAAAAAAAAAAAAGAAAGTTCCGCATGGAATAAAACACAACAGTTTAAATCTATTTCCATCCAGACCGGCTTTGGGGAAATAAGAAATTGTTGAACACAGAGTAGTAAGTGCCTGTCTATGCGTTATCATAGACCTTCCACTCTACATTAGCATGAGCAAAGTGTTTTCCACTCAGCAGACACACAACAAAGTCAAAATAATCTCTTCAACTAAATAAAAAACCATCACAAATGTTACGGGGGAACCAAAATTAAGTTTGGGAATCTACTGGAAACAACCTCGATCATCTGCATTCTTCAAAAACGTTACACAGTTCGTTCAAGTGATTACAAGTATGCTCAGTACCACTAACCAACTCAGGAGGGTCAAGGACATCAGATTGTTCCACCTATACAAGTACTGCCAGTAGTTTTAACAACAAAAATGGTATGTTTGAGTGTGAATGTGCATTAAATAGAAAAGACGTTAAAAACGGAAAAAGCACACCTGATAGGCTCCTTAGCACAACAGTGTAAAATACAAAGCTGACTAGTATAACTGAGTTGAGTAGGCTTTACGATTATTATCATCATATACAGCTCGTAGGTCCAATATTTAAACATGATAAAAATAAAAGCGTTACAGCACCAAACGTTTCCATCATTTGGCAAAATTCAAGCTTTAAGTGAATGTCAAAATGCTTTATAAAGTGTTACTGTGATGCTGCGATCCAAATAAAGCTAGCAATAATATATTCCCCTTATATTTGATAATTTTCCATCTATTTCTCTGCTTTACGTTCTCTCAGCATTTTCAGTAGTTTGTGTCCTGCAAATCTTGGTGTGCATTCTGCTTGGCACGATCTAACAGCCCTGTATAACTTAATTATAAATATGGCTGTTGTGAATTAGAGTCACAAAACAGATTTTTGGTTCCAAGATTTGTGCAGGGTAAGGAAAATTTATACACACATTTTATATATATATATATATATATATATATATATATATATATATATATATAAAATAATTTCATGACATTTAGCTAGAAAGGAAACACACAAAAACAAAAAAAAATCTTCCTGTGTAGATAATCCTCTTGAGCAATATACGATCGAATCTTTCAGGAAGCGCAGTGAAACAAATTAAGCAGACATACAAAACAAATCTAATTCTATCATTTCATAAGACCATATTATTTTTCTTCATAAATTAAATAATTAATATTTCTTTTAATATGATTGGCCTATTATAACTCAAAAACGCTGTACACCCTCAACCCATACAAAAGAAAAAATACATCACAGAAAAACCTGATTTTTTGTTATATATCATTATACCTCTTCCTCTGACAGGCATAAAGCCCATACTCTTACACATAAAACAATCTTTAAATATTGGAGTCTCTCTCAAACAAAGCTATATATCTCTTTGACATAACTTCACGTGCAACAAAGAGGTTTGATAGCACTTTGGAATAGTTGATTGTTTCCCAGCTATTTTTTTTTTCTTTTCTTTTGATTTGTTTTTCTACCAGGTTATGTTTAAATTAGTCCTCCTCGGGGGTGCCACCCACGTCACCCTCACAGTTGGATTGGTCAATCTCATTGGGCTCCTCCCCTTCTGCCTCCATGTCCTCGTCTCCCTCTCCAGCCTCCTCGAAGTCTTCGTCACGGGCAAACTCTAGGTCCTGCATGCCCTCTAGACCCTCTTGAGAGCCCTGGTGGGAGTCAGCGCACTCAACGCACACGCCGTAGCGCCGAGAGCCGTGCCGTATGCCCACGCTGGCTGCCAGCATGAAGATCTTCTTACACACCATACACTTGTATTTCTTATCCTTTTTGTGAACCTACAAATAAACCACATGAACAGGGATATAATTGAGCAAAGCCCATTCTGAGTGAAATCAGTGGGTGAATCTCTTGAACCTGTCAAGAACATGTCCAGGTCATATTTCCTCCCAAAATCAAAAGAAATGATTAAGAAATTATATTTTGATTAATTTTTCTTTTCACCAAACAATTAAGTATCCACCCCAACTCTCATTACAGTAATACCACAAAAAACTTATTCTGATTACTGTAATGAGAAAAGAATAATTTTATTACATTTTAAGGTGTATACCTGTTTAAAAACACTATTTTTGTAATTCCTTTTTGGTGACGATTAAGTTTTAAATTAAAAATATAAAACAACTTTACAGTAAATTATTTGCTATAATACATGTAATGAGAATCACCATTAAGAGTAATGGAAATGACAAAAAAGCTCAAATGTAACACATTCAAAAGCATCTTGCCAAAAATAAGTCATGAAAATAATGTCACAAAATGATTTTTACTTATTTTTACATGTTTTTGTGAGATTCACCCATCTATGAGACTTGATGTTTCTGTTTTACCAGGGAATGTCTCTTAACGTGCTCTCTGCGAGTGAACAGCTTTCCGCAGATGTCGCAGCTGAAGGAACGCACACCCGAGTGGATGATCAGGTGTCTCTTTAGTGTTCGCCGGTGCTTGGCAATGTAGTTACAGTGGGGACACTTTAGCTTATTTAGGGCGTTTTCAGATGCTTCACCTAGGAGAAAAATCACACAAACAAAATCAAACGGATTCTCAGCGGTTTTCACACAGTTCTTGAGAATGGTGCCAAAAACAAAAAACATCCAGTGTGTGGCAGTTCTGCGGACAGAAACACCTTGTTGATGAGAGAGGTCAATGAAAAATGGCCAAACTGGTTCAAGCTGACAGAAAGGCTACGGTAACTCAGATAACCACTCTGTACAATTGTAGTGAACAGAATTGCATTTAACAATGCACAACATGTCAAACATAGAGGCGTGTAGGCTACAACAGCAAAAGACCACATTGGGACTTTATTAGGACCATAGTATTTATAATAAAGTGCTTAGTGTATGTAGAAAAAAAAAAAGAGATAAAACGTCGCAAGTGTGCATGTGTTGTAAAAAAGTGTGTTGGCCCTCAAACAGATTGCCAAGTGGTGACGAGAGCCAGAACACCTGGGAATTTGATTGAAGATCTAAACACCACCTTGTGGGCTAAAGAATAGCAGATGTGCAGAGACTTACAGTTCGCTTGTGTCGGCAGCCTCAAAATTAAAGTTCAATCTGTTGCCATAGACTTTTTGGCTACTTGAAATGGTTAACGATTAACCTGGATTCTCACTGGCCATGCTTGAGTAATGAGACTGCTCAAGACCTTGCAAATGTGATACAAAGAGTGAGACTCTCCTTGCAGTAAGTCATACTGTATGGGACCTGCTTGGCCAGATATGTAATGTCACACAATGGGAGATGGTAGTAGCGAATGGACTCTGTGTTTTAGCTGACCCCACCCTTTAAATGCTTCCACAGTATACTGACCTCAAAACCCCCAAGGAACATAGGTTTGAGACTGAATGGACTCTGTTAGACCCTAAACATACTTAAGGACATAATCACCAATGCGTTTAGCTATGCAAGCTCGATTTCATGTGTCATTGTGTTCCCAATATGTGTCAGAACACAATTCATAACACAACATTTTCACCGCTGGCACAATAGGCACTATATCAAGCATTGGCATGAACCATCTTCTACGGTCAGTTTGCTCTTTCAGGTCGACTACCATCTTGGCAGTTAAAGCCACAATTTGAAGACAATCTTGGTGAGGAAGTTAGTTAAACAGTCAAGTTTACAGCTAGCTACCTGAATAATAATACATAAGGGTTTAATGGCACAAGCATTTGAAGTAACTCTATCACCCCCTTGAGTACTGAGGTTTATTACAACCACAGTAAAGCAAGAAAGAACATTTAAAATGTACAATTGGTTTGCACACTTGCAATGCATTGGTCAAGTTTTGCATCTGCGTAGTCGTACTTGAGTAGAGCATGTTTCTGTCCTTCCTGTACCTTCTCACTACACCACACCGAGGATTCTAAAATCCTTGATAATTTTACAGCACTATTTGTTCCCAAGTGTAAAGAGCTCTACTTTGTTTGACGCTGATCTGCGTATCTGATCTGCGCAAGGCAGCAACTGTTAATGTGTGTTTTTATGGGTGTTTGAAGGAGATATGATGTGTAAATAAATGGATGAAGCCCTAACAGTGGATCATCTTACACACTGTGGATATACTGGCAGGCAGACCAAAGCCTATAGATCCCACTGTAAGTAACTCTGCAGTGGGTCCACTCTGCCTGGGTCAATATTTGGAATGGCAGAGATAGTTGGGCTGCATTAGCAGGATTAGGGTGGGATGGCCCCTGGCATCGCTGCACCTCCAAAGAGGGAATCAGGGGTAGTGTGTGTATATAAGTGTGTCATTGCTGCAATTCAACCACCCTGTTTGGAAAAGACTGAAGCATTTACAGTGAAGGATCCTGCTGTGATCTGAGAGAGAGGACAGAATGGCTTCTCTGATCTAAAGAACTCACCAACATGACCAGATCTTCCTCAATCATGACTGATTTGAATGTGTCAGATTTGGTTTTACAAGGTAATTTGTGGTCTACACAAAAAATGTTAAAGAAACAGTTATACAAATATGAAAATTCAGTCATTTTCTTCTGTGGAACACAAAGGGATATGTTTTGAAGTATGTATGAAAAAAGTAGCATGAACAATGAAATCATACAGTTATCAGGGCCCATCAAGCTCCAAAAAGGACAAAAAGCCCCCATACAGGCAGTCCATGAAACTTGTTTTCTAAATTCCAAGTCTTCTGAAGCCATTTGATAGCTCTGTGTGAGCAACAGACTGATTGCTATTAATTTTAAATCTTTCCCTCTGCTAAAGCTCTCGTATCTCATATGCAATTCCACATATGCAAACTTGTCAATTGACATGTGCGAACCAATCCCGTTTAACATGACTGACGTCAAATATGGCTGTTCAGATTGTACACGTGTACAAGACTGTAGTCCAAAAACCTGTAAGTCTAATTCGCCATGGGTTCCCTCTGGATTTTCATATGGGTTTTTATAATGGGGTTTTTGAAGTTATGAGTAAAATAAGGTCTGTGGTAAACATTATTTGACAATATGTGGAAGCTTTGATCTATGACATAAATTACACACAATCATACCTCAAACTTGAATTTTGAAGCCTTACTGAATTGCATACTTTTTAAAAAAAACAATAGGAAAATCCAGAGGGAACCCATGGCAAATTAGATTTCCGGGATTGCCTACAAATTAATGTCAAGGCTGAACAGCTCAATAGCCTATATGCCAATGTGAATGAGATTTGAGAGGCAGAGGGGCAAATTATCCACGAATAACAACTTAAATTTCATTCTGTTCTTCACACAAAGCTATCATATAGCTTCATAAGACTTGGAATATAGTGCACAAGTCATACGGAGTAGTTTTATGGTGCTTTGTCTTTTTTGGAGGGGGCTTGACAGCCTTTGGTCACTATTATTTTATTGTATATAAAAAGAGCAGCGTCAACATTGTCAAATTCTTCTGTTTGTATTCCATGGAAGAAAGAAAGTCATAGGAGTTTAGAATTTCATGAGGGTGAGTAAACTGTGACAGATTTTTTATTTTTGTTTTGGTAGAGCTAACCAATTAAGCAACATCTCCTGCCCTATAAAAGCCCCAGTTGAGAAAGAAAGAAGTAGAATGTCAACACAGACACAAGTACACATCAACAGATAAGCACATGTTTGCATGTGTAAGCAAACAGTCACACACATGCCTTGTAGGTATGATCTGTAAGCTCTGGGCAGCTTGGCACTTTTAGGTGCCCTAAGGAATATGAGCTAAGTGCAATTGAGAGAGTTTAGGAAACCTGAGTGTAGAAGGTTTCCCCCGCTTCACTTCATTATCCTACATTAGAGAAGCAGACGACGGCGAGAGAAAGCCTCTTCTCAGAACCGCGTCATTTAAGACATGATACTATTCCACACTGCGCTCTACTTAATGGGGGCAGAGAATTTGAAGCATGACAGCTTGGCTGGATGGAGAGATTACGCAGGTTTTTCGTGGTATGAGGTGGAGGGAGGGCTGACTCCCTTAATAAAGGCAGAAGAAAACGGACTGGCCACTCTAATTAAAAAGGGAAGATGGTCTCGTGGCCCTGAGCTACACGGGGACTGAGGAAAAGCAATCATAAGGCGAGACCGTGGCTGGACGAGTGCCACAGTTGAAGGTCAAGTCATGTATGTGTGTGTGTGCATGTGTCAGAATGTGCTTAAACATAATAGGAGATAGACCTGTTCGAAGAGAAAAGATGCGGCAACTGCCTACAACTGTTTTCCTAAACAAGCAAACAGTCAACGTTTGTTGGTTGTAGTAAGCATGCAGCGAGCGCGTCCGTATGGACTGTGGCATTTTTTAGAAAGACTAACTACAATTACCAAACCACAGTAATGAAGACTTACCTGTGCTTATATGACATTATACTGTAAATATACAGTAAGGGCAAGTACATAAAAAGGCTTTAAAAACTGGACCTCCAAGACTTATGGAAAACGTTTTCCTCCTGTTTAATATATTTTCTGTTTGAATGATGTTTGATATTAGGATATAAACTGGATAATAAATATAATAGGATTATATAAATAAATAGGCTCATAAAATTCTTAAAGGGGGAAGAGAAAACTTCATCCATCTTTAGTTGTTGACATCAAATATGTTATATTTTAGGGCAGCTAATATGTTAAAACAGTATATTTAACCATCTAAGGTCCACCAGATCCTGAGACATCAGCCATTTTTAAACAAACTTGTATTCAAGTTTGGAATCGGATGTAAGCCATTTGCATACAGAAAATTTGTACAAGAACTAGTAGTATGATATCATGCCATTTTAAAGACAGCATGACCTCTTCTTCAAGGCTGTGTATTTGGCCTCTGATAAACACAGATTATAACATTTGGAACCAAGAGGTTTACAGAACTGGTCTTTGTGTGTGTGTGTGCATGAATGTGAGGTGTCATAGACACTATTGTCATACATCCTCCTTCACAGGTTTTAATCAAATAGACGTAGTTTAAAGACAGAAGTGAAGCATGATAAAGCGACAGACAAGGGTGGCGACATAACTCAAATAATCACACTACCACAACCTGAATGAGCTCAAAGACACCTCCAACAAAAGAAAGTGAATGTTTTTTTCTTGTGCACCTGCTGGGTGTGTTAATGACACCTAATGACACTTAAATTTGTTGAGACTGATGATTTAAATTGCATCTGGTTTGAAGAGCACCCTCTGGGGGTCTTCCAAGGCATCATTTTGTGTGCCGGAAGAGAGAAAGAATAATGGGTAAAGTACCGGCATTTTCTGAGAGGTAGGAGTAGTCCTCTCTGGTGTAGGAAGCAGATGGTTGGATGAACATGCCCTCGTCAAAACCCTCTTCTGGCTCTGGAGGGATGTTGTAGACGAAGCGCCTTGCAATCTGTTTTTTCCGCCTGCCGCTGCCTGGTTCCGGACGCACCTCCATTTTGACCGTGGCCACAGTGCCAGGATCTGGCTCGTTCCAGGCGAACACCGCACCTGGTCCCTGTGGCTCCGTCTCTGTGGACTCTGAGGAGTTCTCGCCTCCCCATCCGGAGCTTCCCAATGCACAGCCTTCTCCCCCTGACACCTCCACATCGCTCGGTTCATCCTTCACTTGACCGCTGGCCTTGATGGACAGCTTGGACAGGATGCTGGTGGCCCAAAAACTGCTGGGCTTCTTGTCGGCACCCTGGCAGTCTTTCGCCACCGTCCGCCGCTTGTTGTAGTCCACCACCACCGAGTCGGGGGCCTCCTGCTTAATGCTGATGTTGAGGGCGTCTTTGATGAATGCATGACAAGACTGGACCACCTCGGTCATCTGGAGGAAACTCGCTACTGACATCACCTCGATGGCATTATGGCTGGTGAGCAAGAGGTTGCCGGAGTAGAGGAAGTCCAGGATGACGGAAAAACCCTGCACGGCCGCCACATCCAGGTGCGTGATTGTAGTTTGGTCACAGCTCTCACTCTTCGTCAGGCAGTAGAGGGTCTTGAAGTAGCCACTCCCAGCAACTAGGATGTTCTTGTGTGCTCTGAACACCTGGCCGCTCACCACGATTTTGACGTCACAGAGGATGCCGCTTTTGCGCTGCTTGTCCAGCTCTTGCAAAAGCTGATAGCAGTAGGAGTTCTCGTTGGGCTTGCTCCTGTAGTCCTCCACCTCTGGACTCTCCGCATCCTCTGGCCTTTCCATCTCCTGGTGGAGTGACAATAAACAAAAATGAGAATCAGCATTAGTCTACAGTGTAAACACAAGGTTGAGGGCAGGTGTATGGTGACAACTCCAACAAGAGAACTGGTTGGACAGGCTCTGAAGCTGCAATATTGTGAAACTACAGTGAAGATAAACCCCCCCCACTCACAGGACACATGCTCTGCACCCTTGTTAATGCTCTTTAAGATGAGAAATATTTGGCCATTATCCCACCCCACCATCAGTGTGCATCATCTGCTCTCACAATTAAAAAATAAATAAAAAAAGAACTGGCTGGTACCTACCAATGAGAGTGAATGTACACAATATATTTCTGGATTGCAAAGTAGATGTCCTAATCCATGCAGAAATTCATACAGCTCAGGCCCTGCATTTTTGTCCTCCTACTACACAGCTGTGTTTTTTGCGGAAGTAATTCAGATTAAATCTATTTCTCAGGGTGGAGGCCTTCCCAGATCCCCTCCTCCACACTGCTGGCCTTGTCCTGGTAGATGGGGTTATTACTGTAGCCTGATCCAGCGACAGCAAGCCCAACCAGTAGTCAGAGAGAGGGAGAGAGAGAGTGAGAGAGAGTGCAACCCCATTTCTCCACACAATGCCAGCCCTTTCCTCCAGGCTCATTGTTCAGAACTGCTTAATGCTACACTGGAGCTTTGTGAGAAAGCACTTACAACAACTCCCTAGCACACTTAATAGTGATGGTTGCAACAAACTTACAAAGACAGATGGAATTAAAGGAACAGTTCATCAGTTAAAAATTTTAAATTCTGTCATCATTTAGTACTCACCCTCATGGTAATCCAAAATTCCATGACTTTTCCCAAAACATTCAGTGTTAACTTGTTTCCCCATGACATTTCCAGGCCTGGAAAACACAACGAACCCTGATACTCAAACTTGCTGCATCAAGATACGTTGCACCGGGTTTGATGTCAACGACAGCAAACACCATTGGTTCCTGGATGCCTCTTATTAGAGAATAAGTGAATACTGACTTACATCCTGATCTATTCCTCACACAATGCTATGGAGTTACAAGACTTGGAAAATAGCGCACAAATACCATGAACTAATTTATGGTGCTTTTTTGTTTTTTTAGAAGCTTGACAGATCCTGGTCACTGCCGACATGATCACACAGGAAATCAACATATTGCTACTGAATGTTAATGTACCCTGATATCGACCACATTCTACCAAATTACTAAGCAAGCGGCATCCCCCGTCAGACATTTCTGCATCAATTCAAATGTTCTCACCTCCTCTTGTGGCTCTTCTGATTGTGCAAGCAATCTTCGAGACACGGGGTCTGGTCCCTTGGAAATCAGGAAGTTCACATAAACATTGGTGAGCAAGATTCAGAGGTTGCATTTTTGCTTGAATTACATTTTTAGTCCAGTAACGGTTGGGTTTTGGGGGTTCAGTTCATAAAATATGCATTACTGACAACTCTTTAGTCTACAACTCATTTTTGGCGACTCTGTGGACATTTCACCCAGACACTGGAGCTCATATGTGCCCATACGTTCAACAACACATCCAGCTTAGGCCACTGGGGGCAGTGGTTCAAATGTCGGTAAGCACAGACCAATTTCAGCAGCAGAACTTTTGACCTACAGTCACTGGATTCGCAGTGAAACCACTCCGACACTGCTGCTTTATTGTATGGTAAACAGAAACATGAACTTTAAAACGTCTTTTTTTGTGTCATACGAAAGAAAGTTGCACAGGTTTGGAACAACATGAGGGTGAGTAAATGATGATGTAAACTTTGATCTGTGTTTGTGTGAACTGTCCCTTTTAACTAAAATAAAACAACTGCCCCAGTAAATGCTTCCCTTCCTCTTTATGAAATCCAAATCTAAATGGCAGAAATGCTGAGTTCAGAGAGGTCTGGTGGAGAACAGGTTTGAAGGATAAGATTGAGGTGAAGCAGAGGGGGTGTTAGACTAGAATGAACGTCCGATTGTGGTGTCACAATGTCCCCACTATTGTTCCCTTCTGACTATCCAGAGAGAGCTTGACTGTGTGCCAAACCATTCTCTGGTGAGAGGACAGATGATGTGGCAGCCAGGAGTAGAAAGAGGGTGTCAGGACATACAGTAGTAGTCTGGAATAAACCTGTTTCTTTCTTTCTTTCTATCTTTCTTTCTCTCACACTGCTCATCCTTTCTCCAGATGTGCCACGTGTAAACTTACTACTACAGAACAGATGCTTTATGATTCTTTTTTAAAGTATGCTCTATTGTTTTGTTGCAGTCAACAGTTATGTTGCGTCATATGTGTTTCTCATCGCATAGGGTACAACAGGGCTTAAAGCCCCGCAGCGTAAATGGCTCCTTTGATTTCTCCCAAAACACTAAATAGCAACAAAAACTGCCACAGCACTTTTCAAACACCTGTTTGGCAAACATTTCCTGATCCATGAGATCCTCGTGTGCAACATCTAATGGTTGATTTTGGGGCAATTTGATATAATAATAAAAAAAAAAAAATAAAAAAAAATGTTGCACATTTATTTTCAGGGATTTAATGAAAATCAAATACTTTTGTCATTTTCAGTTTTTATCAAGGTCATTAAATCTAAAATTTTTTAATAACTGTCCAATAAGTGAATGGATAGTATTTGGGGTAAAAGGCCATAAAAGCTAGTGGCCCCCATAAAAAGGGGGGTGAATAGATTTTTTCTGAAAAAGTTCAAAGTGGCTCACATTGACTGATCCAATCATAATGGAGATTAATTTGTTTATAGAATACTTGAGATGTTATGAAATGGCAAATGTGATTGAAATTAACAGGAAATCGTGCACCCTTTTCTTAAGTAGTTATTTTGAGTAAGCATTATCTTAATTTGTAATTAAAAAAAAGCATCTTGCTGTCAAATTTTGCACTATAACTATTGTACCAATATCTACACAAAATCACCATTTTTACTGTAGGGTTTTTTTTTTTTTTTTACTGAATTTTAATCAAAACAACTTCCTGGTATTATTTCTTTTTCCACACAAACGATGTTGCTCCATCGATATTCAATAACATTTTTGATACATTTTGTGACCAGAAAAAAGCAAATGTTCCTTAAGGTGTGCCTTAAGCCACATTGTACCCTACTATTAAATTCTGTTTTATTAAAAGTGTAAAAGAAAAGAAATGCATTAGTTTTCCAATAACTACAAATGCCAAAATTATGACCTCACACAGTTGTGCTTTTGAAACAAATTTGAGCATTTTGTTAAATCAAAGTTGCCCTAATATTGTAAGAAACTCTGAGTTGTTCATATATTTTTTTTAATACTGAAATATCATTCATAAACGCTAGACATCAAAGAAAACAGGAAATAGTCTGTCTTCCGATAAAACATCACAGATGAAACTCTCTGTGGTTTCTCTCTCTGGTTTCCCACCCCAGACTTTCATTTTGATGCGAAACAGGAACATTGTTCAACCACCGCCAATACCACTGGCCCGCTCTTGTGCTGCAGTAAAACAGACAGTGCCTCTAAAGCTCTTCAGGCGATGAGCTGCCAACACCCATTATCCTGTTGTATACTTCCAACATGTTTCATTCACAGTAAACCAACAAAGGCTCCCCAAAATTTAAACACATGGCCTTCAGCAACACAGAGCCCTGCTTTTATCACCTTTGAGAATACACTACGCAACTGGCACGTTAACGGGATATTGTGCCTCCAACAACATGGACGACAGTTTTGTTTTCCTTGTGCATAGTCTTCCAGAGCCATCCCAGCCCCTGAGGCCAGTGCCTGGTCCCCTCATCCAGATGCATGAACAATGCAGCAGTGTGCTTGACCCAAGGTGTGGGAGGGGAATGCCAGGATCCGGGCCTCCCAACAAAGACAAGGGCTCATCGATACGGAATTCTCATCCCCCCTCCACCAGTACCAACAACACAACAACCCCCCCAATACACACATATTTCACAAGTAGCAGACAGTAGGGGTGGGGACCCTCGTCTTTATTGCAGCTCACTAACAAGGGGGCAAATATTTTAAGGGCAGAGTCCAGACTCGAGAGTGAGGCAACCCAGATACCCTTCTCTAGGGGTAATTGAATTAAGGCCACTGAGAGACAGGGTTTGATATGGACTAGGGATGAAACCATTAGTTGACGTTATCGATAACATCAACAATAAAAAATTGTCAATAAAAATTTTCATTGTCCAATAATCGTTTGATCTCATTTAACATAACATGAGATCAGATATGAAACTACGAGGGAACGTACAACTAACTTAACGCGAGGGAAAGCGACACTTCTATCGCGAGGGAACGTACAACTAACTTACTACGAGAGCAGCACTGTAGTTCGTGCCTGACTGAGGAGAGGAAGAAGACATAGCTTACAGTCCAGATGCACTCTAAACTTTCCAAACAGCTTCAGGTGATGTAGACTGCAAAGTATGAGGAAACTATACAAAAATACAAAATAACTTAATACAGAAGCACTCCCGCAGTGAAATACAGCAGAGCCGGAGCTGCCGTTCCACTGAAGCAAAACTTGCATGTCAGAGCGTCTTTAAAGGAAACACCTCGCTGTTATATCTTTAATGCATCCTTTATTAAAGTTCAAATAATAAGGAAGCAGATCATGTAAATAAGTATAAACTCCAAAACTGGCATATATCTGTGTGGTCAGCGCCACTTCTATGAGTCGTGTGAAGTGACCCGATCTAAGGGGGAGAGACTGAAACTGCATCCGGCTGATGCACACGCTTGCTCCAGTTAGATTATAACATGATGGCTTGCCATGAAGTGAATCATAATACATATGTGTTGCAGTGTGTATCTTATTGTAAAGAAAATTGGAAATATGCCGCTATATTAAGAAGAATTTGTTTTTTTGTGAGTTAAAGATGGATTGAAGTAAACAGAAAGGTGAGAGAGGGAAGTCTTCGCCTATTATCTACACTGAAACAAAATACTTTTTTGATTTGTTTTGTTTTGGCTTGTTTTCCAATATAAATATCTAAAACTCCTTTAAAATAAAGAACATTTACTTTAGGAGCTATACTGCAGAAGACAAATTTGTTGTCTGAGAATATTGAATTTAATATTAAATATTTTAAAATATCTAAAAATCCTTAAGATACATTTACCTGAGAAATAACATATATTTAGACTTGCTTTTAGAGAACAGATCTTGAATATAAGTATTTTTTGTCTTTACTGCACTGGCAGATGTATAAACAAGTGAAAGAAATACACTTATATACAAAATACTCTAATATTCAAGATCTAATCTCTGAAAGCAAGTCTAAATATCTTATATGTTGTTTCTCAGGTAAATGTATCTTGTTTTAAGGATTTTTAGATATTTTAAAATGGGAAACAAGACAAAACACTTGATTACATCAGGATTTTTTGCAGTGATTTTTTTGTTTTTACTGAATTAAACTTAAGTCATTTCTTTCCCCTTTAATTCAATGAATGTAATTTAGAGGTATTTTTAAAAGATTATTTTGTCCTCTTTATTATTAGTAAGCACATTTAATACAACTTTTTAAGTCAAGGTACAAGATGAGTAGTCGGTTAGGAGCTAATGATTAATCATTGCAATAATCGGCCGAATAGTCGAATAATCGTTCTAATAATCATCAGATTAGTCGATTATTAATATAATCGTTAGTTGCAGCCCTAATATGGACCAGTGAAGAAATTTAGCCCATTATGACGTACAGCTGCAGCACAGAGAAACATAATAGATCCCAACTATGAAATTGGGTTTTGGAGGTTGTGCCTATGAGAGCGGTCTTTATCCAGACAGCAGACATCCCTATGCTTCACTCAAATAGCCTACTTTAAGTTGACAGATACTATTCTTCCATGGTCTTGGAATCACACCCTTTTCCTGAAAGGAACACCAAAAAAAAGAAAAAAAAAAGAAAAAAAAAAGTTAAATGACAAATGTCATATATTTCCAGGTAACACATTTCTCTGAATCGTGACTCTACATATTACGTAGCATGTAATTAAAACCAATTGTGAAAAGGTTCACTGACAGAGGTCACTTGAAAGAGGGTGAAGCGAAAGCGTAACAGGGTTGAGACCTTCTGTAGCGTCTTAACCCCACTGTTGCTAGAGAGGTGGCGGTAATCCCTCCTCCTCCTTTCCTTCCTAATTAGTGAGGGGTATAAATTGAGTTAGTGGAACACTTTATGTCATCCTGATTAGAGTGACTGGAAATTAGCATAACACACAATCCTATGTGATCTTAATGCCAGATCATAAATACTGTGCCTTCTGGATGGTATAATATCATATTTAGTAGGTTATACGATTCAGACATTTGTGACTTGGGACAGGGAACTGAATTTTCATTGCCAATTCAGTAATGCTGTTCCTTGTGGATGGCAACAGATTGCATTTGGTATATTATTCAATAATTTTGTGACCTGACAATTCAGTGAATAGAAAGCACTGTAAAGTTTAATGATGACTAAATATAAGCCCTTACAATTACAAAGGAAAAAAACCCTCTTATTTTTACTTTAGTCTCATTGTGTTAATTGTAGTTGCCTACACATATCAGGCATAGCTGTCATTACAGGCAGAGGCAACATAATTTACTCCAACCCAATGTAGCAAGCGACACACACTATCTATGGATCTTGGGGAGTCACCTAACACAATGCCTCTAATTTAGGTGCCCTAAAGGGGAGGGTGAGATGTACCAGAGGTCACTTTTTACAGCAAGGCACCAAAGGAAGGGGGTTGGGAAGGGGTGTGGCTCCCCAAAGGTAGTAGGGTCAAGCCCTTGCCATTGTGTGACCTCTGTGGCAATCAGTTAGTTACCATGACAACCAAGGTTGATAATTACAGTGTAATACAGACATGGGTTAACACAGTGAGGCACAAATAAACCAGCTGGGCAATATTCTGAGCTATAGTCTCAGTTAGAAACCTATTATTTAAACAATAAGGTACGAGAGGGTTTGCTTTATTGTGAATATTGTCACGGCTGAAGGGCGTTGTTAGGCACAATGTAAAGCGGAGTGCCTGCAACCCCTTCAGCAGTGACTATATTCACAATACGGCACAGCTTTGAGAGCTTTGTTGTATTTGATCAAATGGTCACCACACAATTAAAATATTAAAAACACAAATGTTCATTAAAATGTTATGTTTTTAATTAAAATCATTAAATGCCATCCTTCCGCTAGAAGAAATAGTCCCTGACAGTAAAGAGAAAATTCAAGAGTAAAACTGTCAGCTATGGGTGCTGTGGAGTGATACTTAGAAGTTCAGTGAAGAGGACAGAGCTGTGCTTTATCATGAATAAAACACGGCTGTTGACCAATCAGCATTGAGGACCGGAACTATCAGTTTTAGAATCATAATTAAACTGACAAAAAAGTATAATCTCTGATATGAATCCTTACAACGTCAAATATATAGAGGTCTTACTGGCGATTAAGCACTCAGATCATGTAAAAGACTGCCAATTTCAATGTTCAAAATTCATTAATGTTTGAACAGGTATTAAAAACACCCAAAGCAAAGGTCTTTTAGCTCACCTCACTAACTGACAGTGCTGATCCAGTTAGCTCACATATGCTAACCTGCTATCCTGAGCAGTCAGTAGCTAGCAGACCTGTTAGCTCGCTAAACAGTCTCGAAAATGCCCTTCAAGTTCAAAAAGAGGGGGATAAACCTCACCGCTGGTTAACTAAAGACGAATTAACACACCCATGCTCGGCTCTACCGCCAAACAAACTGCCCCCGTCCCCTTTATGAGTGTAAAAACGTACCTGTTTGGTCGGGTCATTCCTGCCGTGCTCCGAGGACAGGTGATGTCTCAGCAGCAAGGCCCGCTTATAATTCCGACTGCCTTTCACCAACTCGTCGCTGTTTTTAGTGGCGATGTTATGACACCAAGAGCAAGACATCAGCCCCGTCTCCTGGCAAAATTTTAGCCAGGGGAACTCCTGCAACCAGGAGGCTTGGAAGAGCGAGTGTTTCTGCAGCAGCGTCTGTGGTCTCATCTCCACCAAGTGCTTTCTGGTGCCCGCTTCCTCCTCCGCTTCCGTGCTCCCATCCTCCCGCTTCACGCCGTTGCCGATCGGCCATCTACAGCCACCCCCGGAGCTCTCATTTTTAACCATTACGTTGTTTAAAGCGCCTTTGTCGTTATCTTTCCCCGCTGTCCAACTGCCCCCTTCCGGGTCCTCCTCTGCCTCCGGCTCTGTGCCGTCGCTCACGGACCCCCCTCCCTCGACTTTCCCCAGCGATGGTCCTTTCGCCCCCAAATCCCCATCGTCCTCTTGATCCGGCTCGTTCCCGTTCAAACGTCGCTCTTGACAGGCCGGGGCCTCACAGCTGTTCCCGTTGCTGCCTCCTCCAACAGCACTGGCACTGGTGACGGCTAATCCACCTCCTCGGAAAGCCAGCGACCTGCGGTTTCGCTCTCCGGACATTTTCTGAAAATAAATAACAATCTATAACTTTTTCAGCGAAAAAGATCCAAACCGACTAAGCGTCCTCCGCTCTTTTCAATACTTAAGTATTTCGCATGAAATGACCTGTTTTTTTTCTTGTTTTTTTTTTTCCGCTCCGGCCTCCTGGTAAGAGTATGTAGGTTATGCGGAAATAAATAGGGGTTTTGAAGGCATAATGAATTTCAGGGTTCTGTCTGCGTCCGCGCAGGCCCTGCAGAGGTCGAATGGCAACGACTTCCCCCACAATGCATCTCGGTGAGAGTGAGGGGGGCTGCGGGAGGGGGGCTCGTGTTAAAGAAAGATGGGGGGGACGCTGAGCAGCCAGGGGGCTACTTGAGTGGATGACTGCACCCATTTTCCGCATGCTTTTTCATCTATAGAGCTACACGTCTCGAGCCAATAAGTCCTTGTATTCCTTTCATGCCCTCCCCTGTGCGTGTTAGCGGGGCTGACTGACATTAAACACGTCGCTCCATGTTTGTCGCGCGAAGTCGTGATGAGCAGGACAGGTGGGTCCTCGCGATGGCTGCGTGCATAGGTGTATTTTCCAGGTGATGTCAAAGATGGATACACAGGCTCTTCGATATAACTGTGACAATATATTTTTCTATTTGTAACTTTTTGAAATAAGTAACACATCTAACATAATGGAAAAATCCCGATGAAAAACATAATACAATATTATATCCATCGTGAATTATGTTAAAAAAACAAAAACAAAAAACAACAACCTCTAATTAAGTTCTCAAGTTGTAAGATATGTATCTCATTTTATATCCCCATAAGATAAATTATCGAAGTGACCTTGAATTCAAGGTAAAATAATTTCACTGATTTACCTTCACTTTTTCTTTGTTTTATTTTTATTTATTTTTTTGCGAGTTGTCTTTTATCTTGTTATAGTTTTTATATTTCTCTATTCGATGTACTAAACAACATTTGTTTGCTTTATATGAGTTTTTCCACATATTACCTAATAACTGTGTATATACATATTGAGGTTTAAGAAATGTTTTAAAGCAAAAAATAATATAGTGATATTTTCAGTATAGTGTAAAGATACATACTGTAGGATTATAAGATCCTGCTGTAATTTCCTACTGTTTGTAGGTGATTGACCATATAAGCCAGTATAAGAGGCATTGTCTTTGGGGGTGTCTTGTTTCACTGTAGGTAAATTAGTGACTTTGAGCCCACCCATGTGAACACAAGGGATCTGGTCTTATCTCCAGTAATAGCTCTGGTAATAATTCTCCTTATCATGCCAAAATTCCTTCGCTCCCCACGCACATCAATGAGCCTTGGCCGCTCCTCTCGCCGGTTCATCGGTTCTTGGACCACTTTTGGTAGGTACTAACCACTGCATACCGGGAACACCCCACAAGACCTGCCGTTTTGGAGAAGCTCTGACCCAGTCATCTAGCCATCACAATTTGGCCCTTGTCAAAGTCACTCAGATCCTTACGCTTGCCCATTTTTCCTGCTTCCAAAACATGAAATTCAAGAACTGACTGTTCACTTGCTGCCTAATATATCCCACCCCTTGACAGGTGCCATTGTAATGAGATAATAAATGTTATTCACTTCATCTGTCAGTGGTTTTAATGTTGTGGCTGATCAGTGTATGTGTTAAGTTTTCTTGAGTTCAAAAGAATTGTTTGAACAACCCTAAATGGAAAATATAGAATACATTTGTTTTATTTATATTTCTCATTGAATTTTGACCTTAAAGGAATAGTCCAGGTTAAATACAAGTTAAGCTCAATCAACAGCATTTTTGGTGTTATCCTGATGACCACAAAAATAATTTAGACCTGTCCCTCAAAAAGAAGCAAAAACTGAGGTTAGTGAGGCACTTGTAATGGAAGTGAATGGGGCCAATTTTTGTAGGTTTTAAAGGCAGAAATGGGAAGCTTTTAATTTTATAAAAGCACTCTTCTGTTAAAACTTGTGTATTATTTGAATTATTTGTTATTTGTAGCTGTTTAATTAGTCATTTTACTGTCTTTTTAGGGTTTTAATGTTAACACACAGATTGTTTACGTCTTGTGGCTATACTTTTGAAACAGTGAGTATTTTAACGTTTACTGATTGGCCCTATTCACTTTAATAGTACGTGCCTCAGATTAACCCAGACTTTATTTTTATTTTTTTATTTGTTTTGGGGTTTTTTTTTTGGGGGGGGGGGGGGGGGGGTTCATACTCAGCCATTCTCAGAGCATTTGATTCTACAGAACTAATTAAAAAATCTCACTGAAGTCAAACGAGTGGGCGCGTCAAGTGGGACTCGTGCCCGTCTCTCTCTGTTTACATCTCTACGTGCTGTGCGTCGTGACGCCACTGACGACCCCACCCCACCTCGCGCAGCAGCCCAGTAGCAGCTATGAGCTCAGATTTGCAAGATTGAAGTGGGAAAGCAAGACTGCAAGGATCCGAATAACACACTCCAAAAAGAATCCGCAAGCACAGGATGGAGGAAGCCGATCAAGGTAGCTGAATTCTGTGGAGAATGTTAGGTGGCATGTCGGCGGAGATTGGTAATGCAGCAAAACTCAACTTTCAGAAGTTAGCTAGCCTGTTTGTTAGCACAGCCAGCAGCTGGTTTTGAAGAGTAGTTATTTAATGTCCATGAGTTTGGTGCATATTGGTGTTGTGACAGTCGCTCATCGTAGATGTTTGCTAAGTTTTTTCCCCCGGTTAAGAGCAGTTTTGCCAATTAGAATGATTTTATTGTCTAACAATAACAGGTTTCTATAAACACTGTTAAAACTTATCAGGGAAATTCTATGACCAAACCATCATCTCCCTCAATTCAGCTGCAAGACTTGTGTTTTTAACAAGTGTTTTAACAACTATTTAAGATGTGAAGTAGACTTAACTTTCTTGCATCATCGTCAGCATGGGTTAAACCATATGTTAGCTTTAAACACCTGCTCCAAATGTGTGTTGTCACTGATGAAATGACTCTGACGTGATCACACTCTTTACACACTGTATATGTATCATTTACCCTTTTTATTATTCTCGTGTTTATTAAAGTAGTTTGTAAGTTTTCTCACTTTGTTTTAATATGTTAAATATAAACCATGTTTCTATTTAAATGATAGTGTGACTTACAGGATATAATAAAAACAAAATACTAAACGTTTTGATATCACAGGTTATAAAGCTTCCTCTTCCTTATTTTTGTAATCTTATTATCTTGTGTGTCTTATTTCCTCTGATATGTTTCCTTTTCTTGACTACTGAAGTTACTGTCTCAAGAGGATGGATAAGGTGATGTACTGTTTATACAGTAGCTACAGCATCCGTATGTAGTTTGAACTTTGTCACATGATTTATATTGTTGTGATGATTGTCAGATTATCAACAGGATCTCATGAATCATACCTGCTTTTTTTTTGTGTATGTGTGTGTGAGCTATTTTTTAAGCTCAAAGTGTTCTCAAATTGTGTTCAGATGCCTGTTGTTGGTGTTATCTTTTGGGTGGTAACACATTGGCCTAAATTCTGTTGATTTATGAGCATACTCTTCTTTCACTACTTTGGTGTAATAACAGTGTGTGCTTTGCATTTCTTTTTTCCCCTTTATTTTTTATCCCCTTTTCTCCCAATTTGGAATGCCCAATTCCCACTACTTAGTAGGTCCTCGTGGTGGTGCAGTTACTCACCTCAATCCGGGTGGCGGAGGACAAGTCTCAGTTGCCTCCGCTTCTGAGACCGTCAATCCGCGCATCTTATCACATGGCTCGTTGTGCATGACACCGCGGAGACTCCGCATGTGGAGGCTCATGCTACTCTCCGTGATCCACGCACAACTTACCACGGCACCCCATTGAGAGCGAGAACCACTTAATCACAACCACAAGGAGGTTACCCCATGTGACTCTACCCTCCCTAGTAACCGGACCAATTAGGTTGCTTGGGAGACCTAGCTGGAGTCACTCAGCACACCCTGGATTCGAACTTGCAACTCCAGGGGTGGTAGTCAGCGTCAATACTCGCTGAGCTACCCAGGCCCCGTGCTTTGCATTTCTAAAATATACATGAGAAACGTGAGTTTTTGACATTAATTTGTTTAGATTTACCATAATGTGTCGCTGTCTTACTGTGTAATGGTATCTTGTTTAGAGGAACAAAAAGTATTCTTCTGAATATATGCCAAGCCAGTGCAAAGGAGTTGTCTACAAGTCTTGATTTGGGCATAAAACAATTTGTTCATGCCTTTCGGTATAATTATATAATAAAGGCCCAACAGGTCCAGTATGTCTCTTGGCACGCATTTATGTTCCTTTTGGAGGAATACCATTGACGTCACTGAATGTCACCCTTCACCTGTTTTCGTAGTCATCCTGACCATTCTGCCTCCACCCTGGTCTACCTCATCTCCACCCTACTCCCTGAATCTGAGCACCCTGTTCTCTCTCATCCCTCCTGGGCTGCAGGGAGTCGATGTGTAGTCTTTCCTGGAGCCAGAACCTTCCTGCCTGATTCTTCTGTTCCCCTCCCCTCAGTTCTCTCACGCAGGGCCACCATCTGCTCATTCCTCTTTCCCGCATGCCCATGTCTCTCTGCAGTTAGTGCCCACAGGCCATTGTTTGATCTGACAAGCAAATAGGACAAAGTCAGAAACACCTTTTGTTTGTTTGTTTACCCAGAAATGGTATGCAGGTAGACTGTCCTTGCAGTGGCATTGTTTCTGGACTCCATATTCACGGTCAAATTTGTTGGGATTGTTTTATGAATCCTCGGTTTGTGAAATTGTATTAAGGTTTAGAGTGAGTCATAGATGGGAGACCTTTCACCCAAAGAGGGTGTAGCCTTAAGTTCCCATTTCTAAGAAAACTGCTCTAACTCAGTGAAAAATCAATGTACTTCTTTAATAAAATAGACTCGATTTGCCTCTGCAGTCACCAGTTGCTTATGTTGTGCACAGGTAGATTTATACATTATTCTCTTGCTGTCATGGCAACATATTAAATAATAAGAAGAAACAGGAAAAACGAGAAACTACAGGGAGGAATGAGGAAGCTGTTATCAAATTCTTTGTTCATTGCACATTTAACCTGAATTGGTTAAATGGGCTTTTCAGCAACTTGAGTTGAACTTTGTTGAAAGTTTGCTTGGCTGTTTCATCTTTCTACTATTGCCAGAAGCTAGTAGAGAAGTCTTTTGATCTCAGTGGTGGAAATTTCCTCTCCTGAAGTTTGTTGGTATGCCTCAGTGTTTAGTGTGAGCATGTAATGACAGTTAGCCTATGCCTTCACCTCTCTTGTTTTTGAAGCACACCAACTGGAATGTTAGATTTGTGACTGCTTGTATCGCTTCCATGTATTCATGCAATGTTACTATAGCACAGGTAGCTTTTTTTGTAATTTAATTTAAAATGAGATTGGATTTTAGGTATTGCCCAAATTTTCTCATTGTTATCTAAACTTTGTCTAAATTTTTCTCATTCTTTCCTTTCATTTGGTTCTGTGCACATACCTATAGTGTGTGTGTGTGTGTGTGTGTATGTATGTGTGTGTGTTAAAGTGAGTGATTTAAAAATGCATTTGCTGTCATTGTTGTACTTCCATTTGTAGGTTGATTGCTATGAGGGTCCCAAAATAACTTGGAATTAAATTTTGTAGCATGTTCTTGGAATCACTGCCATATTCTGAAAACCCCTCCCAATTGAGAATGGGCATTTTGCAACCAAATTTCTTGTTTCATCATCTGTTTTGATTTGTTTAATTAAATAGCCATTTAGTTAACTGAATAAGTTATTTGTAATTAGGTTACTTAAAGTAGCAGTTTAATTAACTAAACTGCATTAACAACACAGATTACTCTGATTACAGGAATAGAATGGTTTCCCCAAAATTGAAAAATATTTCATTTACTCATCCTCGTGTTGTTTGAAACTAGGGATGGGCACGAGTACCCGAGTACTCGGAAGGGACAGCAATGATCAATCATGAAAACGATGATCGAAAATGAACATGCTTGACGTGACTTTTCACTGAATTCGAATTCAGTGACAACTACCTGACAACTGTACACTACGTATCAAAGAGGGGCCTTATTTTTAATTTTGAGATTGATTGTTGTCATTTTCAGTGGTACCTTGATTGTCAACAGAGACGTCTCATATCAACCAAACTGATAATTGATGCTGCAATGCTAACGTTTGTTCTACAGGTTTACGATAATCAAAAGAACGTTTAATCCACCATGTTTTGAACATCTGTCTCTGCACACGTTTGCTAAACAGGTTTTATTGTCATATAATGTAGAAACTTTGACTCATTAATGTATATTATTTAGTAAAAGTGAAGGTTTATTATTGACTAAATCTCCCTCGGTGCTGACATGTTTGCATGACACACTTGTATCTCAGCTAAATTAGAGCACGTGTTGTAAGTCCAACATAAAGTGGCAGTTTTTTTTGTTTTGTTTTTTTGCAGTTTTCTCAGTATGAAGTTTAAAATTCAAAGTTAAATGGGAGGAAGCATGAATCATCACAGCAACAAACAACAAAGTGCAGCGTGACTTTCTATCCGGGGCAGAGACGGCGCTCTACACTCCGGAGAAGCATGCACACACACACACACAAGATGGAGCACAGCTGAATGTAACAGAACGCAAGGTCTTCAAAACTATTTTCAAATTAAAACTGCTTTTTAAAAACGCAATAATTATGGCATCACGTAAACCACGGTTTGCAGATACACAGAAACAGTGGTGTGCACTTACTAAGCTTATTACGGTAACAAGAAAGAAGAACAGAGACACACGTTCTGAGCATTGTTTCATTGAATTGACCAGCGAGTTTCACGTAATGATAATATAATGCATTTTATTTTGATTATGCCCTCTTTTGTGCTTATTGTAACTTACTGACTATATTATAACAGACTATGTTAATGAATAGATGTTGGAACAACGAGACAATGCAGCAGCTAAAGACGTATGACATACAGTATGTTACATACTGTATTTGTACATGTGCCCCCCCCCCCCAACTAGTACTCGAGTACTCTAGTAGACAAAGTGACCAATTTGCCGATCCCTATTCGAAACCCCTATGACTTTGTTTAATGGGGAATTGGGCTGTCAAGCTACGAAAATGATCAAAAAGCACCATAAAAGTAGTCCAAAAAGTCTTCTGTAGCCATATGATAGCGTTTGGTGTCATTAATGCATTTTTCTGCATCAAGTTTGAAAATGTGCATGCACAAATGATATGAGGGAGGAGGGGAAGAATTTTAGTAAATAATTCCAGAATCTATTGTATAATAGCTCTGGGCCTGTATTCACAAAAAATCTTAAAGGGATAGGTTACCCAAAAAAGAAAATGCTCTCATTATCCCAGATGTGTATGACTGTCTTTCTAAAGATTTTAGAAGAAGATAGAGATCTGTCAGGTCCTTATAATGGATGTACACGGGTGCCAGCACTTTGACGGACCAAAAGTCAAATTTAGGCAGCATAAAAGTAATTCACGCTACTCCAGTCGATCAATGAATGTCTTCTGAAGCGAATCGATAGGTTTTAAAAATCAAAAATAGTTTTCAGTTTCAGATGTCATTGTAGAGATTTTGTATACACAGTCAGCCATGATTACTTTAATCAATGAGTGAAAGTGTCAAATAACAGGATGGTTACTGAGATTAAGCGAGTAGTATTCGGCTGGTCATGTGATTATAACACAGCCATTTATACTGTCACACTATCATTTAAATAGAAACATTGGTTTATATTTAACATATTAAAACAAAGCGAGAAAAGTAACAAACTACTTTAATAAACACGAGAATAATAAAAATGGTAAATGATACATATTCAGTGTGTAAAGAGTGTGATCACGTCAGAGTCATTTCATCAGTGACAACACACTGCCCCATGTGTGGAACCTCTCCATGTAGAATAAAACCACCTTTATAGGTTACTGATATGACTGTCTTCATTTTAATGTGAGTGGTCATGATTTATTTTATTGCGAACTTGGTTAGGTATGTAGTAACCTCTCATGAACCGAGAAAAACCAATTACGCCCGAGATAAAGGTTTAGGCCCCATTTCCACCTGGATTTAAGATGCGTCTTGGGTGATTCGGTCACATGTGGTCAGGTGAGACGCATTGCTGTTTACACCTGGTCACTTAAATGTGTCTCCTGTGATCACTTGTGTTCGGATTTCGAGAGGAGGGTCTCTGATTTCATGACGACATACATCAATCACAATGTCATTGTGTTACTGCATGATAATAAACCACAAAACAGACAAGACAAAGAAAGAGCTAAAAAAACTGCCACACTATTTCTCCCAGATGCTTTTGAAAATTAATCAAATTAATAAAGCACAAACGCAACATTTAGGGTGTGTTCACACTTGTAGTTCGCTTAGCGTTCACACTGGAATTTTTAAAGATACAAAACAAAAGGCATAAGGATAAGTTCACAACCTGATTGGACAGCTTTTATGCTTATATTTTGGGATGAAACTTGCCGAACATCCAAAACAATGCTGGCTGCTGAGCTAAATGCGCTTATTGGATTTATGTATATATGGTGGTATTTTTACTAGCTGAGAACAAACGAAGAGCTAATCAAATGTGTAAAAGAGTCAAAACTGCACCAGGAATTCCTCCATTGCACACACAAATGAAGATATACTGCAAGGACGGCTGACGGCAGTTCTGACGCCTGTACCGAGCTGTAATGGGCAAAATAGCACCCTATGATGAGAAGAACCAGGTATGCTTGAGGTCAGTAAAGGCAAATTACTTCCTGTTATTGGGCCGTTTAGATGTCTTTGGTCCATGTTGCGTTCATATATCAGTCGAACCGCACCAGAGTTCATTTGGAAGCAGACTGTGACCCTCTATTCAGGGGACTCAGTGCGCACCAAGGTTCAGATGGCAGTGTTCACTCTTGTTCAAATGAACCGCACTAACAGAGCAATCGCACCAGAGTTCGTTTTAATTGAACCAAACCTGCCAAGTGTGAACACACCCTTAGAGTAAAATTGTTTTAGTGGAGCACCTCTTCAGTTCAGCTTCTGATGTGTGTGCTTCTTATCTTTGTCATACTTTTCAGTTATTCAGTTACTTCCAATTAAGACCAAACATCTTCCGTCAATTTATATGTTTTCCCGTAGATGCGTGTGCTCACTGCAGAGGAACAAGGTGGCATTCATGGACATTGCTTGGCAACCCGGTGTAGTTAGTGCAGTAGACAGGACACACATTTGTATTATTGCACCAACACAGGATTAAGATGTATTTGTCAACTGAAAAAAACAAAAAAAACAACATCCACAGCATCAAAACAATGCCCATCAAAATGAGTCAAAGACTCAATCTCACAAGTTGACTGTTTGAGTCAGTCTAATGAATGTGCTCTCCTGTTGCAAAACCAGAGTTCTGTAGGAAACACAAATGCAAAGTCTTCCTGAAGTGTTGGTTGTCTAACAGCTCTTAGAGAGATTACTTTCTTGAGCACATTTCTCTCAATATTTTGAGACCATACCAGTAGGGCAATTTTCTTATAGATTCGCAAAGATGGTTTAAAAAAGTAAATTAACCTGTCACTTGTTTCATGTCACAAAAGTTTCACTGGTCTGCCCCCTCTGGGGGTGAGTTGTTTCTTTAATGTGTAATTTGGCTTCTTTTATTTTTCATGGAATTAAGAGTCTTGGCCTAGTTATGGTGTGGACTAACATGGCACTAAAGGGAGAAATCTGAGGGAGAAACTCTCCAACTGTTCTGTTGTAATGTGGGGACTTTCTTAGCTGGTTTACCATTGAAAATGTATGACTTTGTAATTTTGAACAAGGAAACTTCCTTTTACTGGACTCTGGGCTGCCAGACATAAAATTTTATATTTGCAGTAGTGCTGCAATCTGATAAAAGACAATGCCCTTCACGAACCATGCGAGTAATGCTTTTCACTAAAATATGCTACATATTTCCATTTTTCATGATGAATTATCCCCTTTTCTCAGTTTTTACACCCTTTGAAGAAATAAAGTTGCCCTTTTCTACCACCCTGTGTTAGTTTGCTGCAAGATGTTCTCCATCCTGTCACACGTTATTCTCCAGCATATATGTCTGTCTGTGCTGCTAGAGTTGCACTCTGTCTCATGATACTTATTTTGGCCCAATCATGGGATGCTATGTACTTGGAATAATCCAGTAATTGATTAGATGCTGTGGTCTAATAGGGGCTTTAAATGCCCTTTTTGTTCCTTTTCTGGGGTGTTTATGTCCTTGTGGTCTCTTAGTTTAAATGGAAGTCATACAAGATCCAGTTCTGAGGGAAAATGGTTCCTAATGTTTAAGAGGGAAGCACCCATTGAATGGTTTGTCCCTGTCTGTTTGTGTGCTCGTCGGTCATTGATTGAAATCATAGTACATCTATTTATGAGGTCATGGGATTCCACGTCTATCCTATTATTGGAGTTGTGATGGTCCCAGCCAGTAGGGGATATGGGAATGTTCCTTGGAAAGAGGCAGAAATTACAGTCAGTAATCAGTGATGATTAGCAAGTTGTCGAAACTTGGGATGAGTCCTGATGACTAGTCGAATAGTGGTTCAAGGACAAATCGACTAATTCATTTAGATTTATTTTTTAGTTAATATTTTTAGTGGTTGTGTTCTAATAAGCGTACTGACCAAGTCCTGTGCTTTAACCTTTAGACAGTCTGCACAGTAAAACCCCTTTTAATGCAAAATGTAAACACATCTACATTGTTTTATATTCCGTTTCACTGTTTTTGAACAATAGAACACATCTAAATGCACTTATATACTTATGTACACACTTATGTAAATGTACTAGTTGTTAAGACAACCGACCAAAGCAACCTAGTCTCATAGAATCATGTTATGATACCTAAATTTTATGTGAAATGATTTTTACTTGGCTCATTGTACGTATTGCTGCAATTTCCTGGTGAAATGAGCACTAGTGGCGCTTAGGGTGACCAGACATCCCGATAAAACTGGGACGGTTCCGATTTTATGAGATGTGTCCCCCAACTTTTGTCCCGATAATCTGTCTTGCCTTCAGTGTTTTACGAAACTGACATCACTGTGCTTCGTGCTTTTCCTGTAACGAGAACAATCGACGAGTAACGAGAGAATCGATAATTCTTTGCAATCAGAATCAGCTGTATTTTATCAGAGCAGATCCCAGCCTGTGCTAAACTTTCCCCCTCACCGCTGTCTGTCTGCCCATAAGAAAGGTCTCTTCACCTGCTATAGAAGCCAAAAACCAGGGAGGAATAAATGATAATAGCGCCGTACTGTACAGATGAAGTCGATTTTTTTTTTTTTTTTTTTTTTTGCTCACCCTAGAGGTGCAAAAACGACTTTTACTCATGATATGTGTGAAAAGGAATAAAATGGCAGATTATCAGTTGAACACTTTTTACCCTGTTCCTCACACAGTACTATCTGACATCAAAACACTTTTACTGTAGCACGTGACTTATAAGTAAGTCTGGGCAATATGGCCAAATTTATCACAATATACATTCACATTTGCACATTAATTTCCAAGTTAGCAGAAGAAAAGAAGAAAAAATCTTAAACAGTCAAAATAGTCGATACAAAACTGCATTGAGGGCACAGAAACAGCCAAAGCAGTTGTGTCTGAGGGACCTTCTACCAAAATATTTTATAGAGTTTATCAATCGAGTGCAGTTGGATATCTCTGATGAAGATCATCTGTTAATTTAAGGATTATGACAGCATATAATTTTTACACTCAAATTATTTTTAATTTTTTGTTACATTCAGATTGAAAGTTTGGGGGCATAGAAGCCCTTGTGACTGAGGAATGATACTGTATGGGGGTTCAGGGGTATCCCCTGAGAGAAAATGTAGAAAATGTAAAAGTCTGATGGACCATTTTTATATTTTCATTAAAGTGAGAAAGACAAGGCTACAAACTAGTCATTTTATTGTCTTTCCTTGTCATCCATGTCAGAGATGATGACATCTGATTAGTTTCACAAAATTAGAACAGAAATGTGTTTATTTTTAAAGGCTCGTAACATGCTGATAAATAGAGCTAAATTTAGAAGGAAAACAGGTTATAGTCCAAAGGCGCTCTGGAACCGCGTTAACTTATGCGGCGCCTCATGTCTACTCACTTGTGGGGAAAAGAGGCAACGTGTGCAGAGCGGGACAGGGCATAAATGAAGTGTGTTCGGTGCTAGAGACTGGACCTGGACAACAGTGACTGGCGTAGCCTAATCGTTAGCAAGGCAGCTAACATTAGCAACTTCATACAGTCTAAAAGCCGAACAGCTTGCGTTTTTAGCGACACACACCTTATAATCTAGATGAAGAACATATAGGCTAAATATAGAAAATTACTCAAAAGCTTATCAATATTGTTGAGGTCATTTTATCACCCAGTCCTACTTATAAGGCGATACATTTTTAAATTTGCATTACATAAACAAATACATTTACAAACTTGTGGTATGAGTCCCGAAGAGTCACGCCACACAGTTGATATTTAACCTCGAAACAAGGACCACATAATAACATTTTGCAAAGATGTCGCCAAAGTCACATAATTTTCATAAGATCAGGCTGGACAAACTAGTTGATTTAAAAAAATATGTAGTTTGCACATCACTAGTCCAAACAAAAGTGTGATCATTGCTTATTTCCTCTTTTGAACTATACTTTAGTATTACAGAACTTTATTCAAAATGGGAAGTTGAGCATCTTCCTTAAGAGGATGGGACTGTTCTTTTTACATGGTTAGTTTTAACGTCACAGAGAGGCCCCCACTATCTAACATGGATATTTACTCAAGGGGGCTTGTCTCACGATATGAAGCTCTCCCACAATGCACTGGGCGTTTGTAAAGCACATGAAAAAGGCATTATCTAGACTTGCCAAAATGTGCTGATGTGTTAATGAAAATTCATAGAGTTTTGTGTGAAAATTATTTTGACTCTCAAGGAACACAATTTAGATTGCTGTAGATTGTGCATAGGTCTCTATTTGAACATCTTCTTGTGGACAATTTGAAAGACGAAAATGATGCATCATCTGACTGAAAGCCAACAAGGACTTTTGTGAAAAGCAAATATCCAGGTATTGGCACACCTGCACGCAATATCTCAGAGGCTTCAATAGGGCTGCCACGATTATAAAATTTGGCTGACGATAAATTGTTAAACAAATAATTGCGTTTATGATTGTCATACAAATTGTTCTAAAAAACTTCTTTAGGTGTGTGTGCTTCATACACCTGAAGAAATAATTTGTTCATATTTAACTCGTATAATAAAATAGGGATATATGATTTCCTTTAAGGCTTTAAAAACATGGAAAATATTGCACAGAGGTAGAATGAAATGAAAAACATATTAAACATATTATTAAAATATTTTCAAATACTTAAAATATGTCTCTCTTTTTGGTCAATTTTAGTCTTTGGTCCATTTTTGGAACCCATCCAACCTGAATAGCTATAATATATAATATAGTTAGTTTTTTTAAAAGTAAAATATTTCTGTCCTTGATTCTTCACTTTCATACATTATTTTAAAGCTCCCCGATTAAACCTGCAAGCCCCTATTTCGCATAAAGGAATACTTTTGAGATTCTGAGTGTATTTGAAAATATGTATCTTTATTTACTGTTGAGATGATAAATAATAGAGTAAGCAGGTGTCTCCTCGGTGTCACTGTGTGTCATTAACACTGCGTGTATGGACCCACAATGACCAAGAACATTTGTCTTGGCACAATTGTTAAATTAAAGTGAAACCGGAGCGCTTTGCTTTCCTTATCAAAATCCTTGCCTAGATGTAATTACTTTAGCGCATGTGCATCACAGCGCTTCAGAAGCTGCTCTGAGTTCAGTCCGTGTTGCGGCTCGCTGAGCTGGTCAGAGTTCATTTGGATGCTCACATTATGAAATAACACAATAAAATGACTAAGTTTACATGGACACCAGAAAGCGGGTTATTGCGAGAAAGCAGCGCCCACGTCTACATGCACAGTGTAAGTGGTGTACTCTTTACCCCTGTATACATCAGCTCTGTTGGTAAGCAGCTTTCTTCAGAGCAACGTAATTTCCCCATGACGCTTGTGTAAATAACAAACATGGTATCCGAGATAGGCTTCACTTTTATTCTCTGTTGCTTTGCTTTATTTCCAGATATTCCAGAGTTGTTGCTGTGTTTGTTTCCTTACCTATCTATCGCGACCTGCAGCGGAATTGCGCTTCAATAGTGGGGGTTCCCTTTTACGTTAAACTTTGGAATTCCCTTGATATACCAGCGCAGATATGGGCATGTGAGGGACCGTTGATATTTTACATTGTATGTTTATAAATGGGTATTGTATATAGTGTATGTGATTTTCCCACTGTACTCCCAGAAATGTTCTGTTGACTTGTTGTTGGGCTCCATCCTATGACGTTTGTTATTCGGTCTGTTCCACACACATGCACACACTAACACACAGAAACATGTTAGAACGCCACATAAGCAGCTTTCTCCAGGAGAAACCTAGGTGTGTTAAACTGCTTTCTCTTAATCCCTTAAACGGCATAAGGAAATCAGCGTTCTCATTTACATGACGCTTTCTACAAAAACCCTTGATTAAATCATTTTCTTAAATGCATGTAAAACGTGGTCAATGAGATTAAAAAAAATACACCGTTCATGGCATTTCTCTATTCACTTAAAAATTCCCTTATTTGGATAGTAAAATGAAGTACGCCATAATCACAGTCATTGGATTAATAACTGTGATCAGACGAAAATTTGATAATCGTGACAGGTAGGGATGCCGCGATTTTTACGGTTTTACTATTAACTGCGATTAAAAATATCACGGTTAATTTAACAGTAAGAATTTTGAATCCATGGTTAAAAACCGTGAAATGCTTTATTTACTGGTGGCAGAAAATATTAGATAGAATGTATAAATATATAATATAAAAGAGTTTTTCATAAGATTTTTTAAGCTTACATGTGAAAACTCTTGTGCCTGTGTGGGTACTGGAGCTGTTGCTATGGTTACGGATGGTGGCCTTGTAGTGCTTTAATGGCCAGGTGTCGCAGACTGAACGTGAACTTTCAATTCACGTGAAACTGAAGCTTAAACACACGAATTCCAAAATATAACAGAGGAATTCGATCTACCAGACTCATATCCATCAAAAAAGTGACTTAAATCGGCTGTTTGGGAGCATTGAAATGACTGACTGAAGATGTTGGCGCAGTGCAGTTACTATCAGCGAGTAAACTTGAAAAGTTGCATCATAAATCGTCCTCATTATATAAAGCATTGCTTCTGTACAAATTCACCGCATTCAACAATATATGTCAATTTTAGTCATGATCGGACTCTAAATCGCCTGCTGTAAGCAATGATCCCATTATTGTGCATAGTGCAAAGTTTAATTGTAAGGTTGTGCAGAGTATTTTATAGAGTCTGTTGCCGATTCTTTATTTTGGGGTATCTGACACACAACAGATTGCTTTGATAAACTGATGCAGAAGAAAAAACTGTTGAATGCCGTGAACTACATGTTGCGCACTCACAATAATCTTACATGTACACATTTGAAGCACTCTGGTTACATTAGCACATCACTGTGCTCGGGACGCACATGAGCGGTGTTGTAACCTAGATTAGAGCATCTCTTATTACCTTCTTTTTTATTTTATTTTTGTGTGTGTGTGTGTATTTATCAGTTTTCTTATTACAGGGCTTCCCTTAGCATCCTCATATCCCCCAGAAATAATTCCACTTAGACGTTCAGTTGTTATATGATATGCATTATTTGCATCAGTGCTTTTGCTTAATAAGAAAATGTGCAAATAATCGTAAAACCGGTTAACCGCAATTTTTTTCTCAGACTGTAACCGTCAAAAACTCACACCGCTGCATCCCTAGTGACAGGCCTAGGCGTCAAGGATTTGCTGTCCTAGATAAGTGTCTGAAATTAATGTGGTTAGAGTGTTGACAAGCATGCACATACAAACATACGCCCATGAAAACAGCTTATAACAGATTTGAATCTGACTCTGTATATCTGACAGTTCTCACAGCTCTCGCTGATCTCTATTGGAGAGACCAGGCCCATTCTTCGTTTGACTTAGACTGCATCTGGATTGGAAATGAGCAGTGCGGTACCCATCGCTGGTTTTAAAGTAAAACATTTGCAACCCATCTTACTTCTGTAATGTGGCGTAATTAAAAAATTGTAAAGTATGTTTTTATCGTGAAAAGTGGGCATTACATACCAGAATGGAGCCAGGTGTTTGGAGAGGAGCGGTTGACAAGGAAGGCCCTGTTTGCACCTGGGATTAAAATGTGTTGTGGTCATACGAGAAACATCATGTTTACACACGGTCTTAAAATGCATCTCTTTTGACCTCTTATGTTCGAGGGGAGGGTCTCTGATTTTATGAAGACATATATCAATCACTATGTCAGTGTATAACTGCATTATAATAAAGTGCTAAAAAGTAAAAGAATGGCATTGTTTCTAATTTTAGTTTTAATCTAAATCTAATCTTTAATCTGGTTTTAATCTAAACACAAACAGCAGAATTCTCCATTATTTTATTGGAGCACCTGTATTAACTGGGCTTCGGTTGTGTATGCGCCTCACATCTGTATTGCTGCATGTTGATATCAAGCACACTGAAGATGATTGTGCATGTACAGTATACACTCACCAACCACTTTATTAGGTACTAGGGGTGTAAATCGGACATTTAATCACGATACAATCTAATATCGATTCTCTTGGCCTGCGATCCGATATTTACCAATACTTTAAAGTCTACCGCGATACAATTTCGATTTGATTCATTTCAGGGCCCTGCAATCGATATTCCAATATTATGTGCCTATTTTACACAATCAACAAAAAAATGTTTGCCCTCAAATGCAACCAAAATATAATTTGAATATTTTATTGAGCTCTCTGAAAAGTGCAAATTTAGTATCCACATTGGGACATCCACAACAAAATAAGGTACTTCAGACGTTGAAAAAAATTATACAGATAATAATATAAAAAAATAACGTCACACACAAGTGATCATCAATCGTTTGATTACAGCTTATTTTTCAGTTTAATTCAATTCAAAGTACTTACATACCCATGACTTGTTTCCAACTATCCGTGCTATCTGCGGTTTTCTTGGCTACAACTTCCACAGTTGTAATGAAAAATTCTGTTACAGTTAACTGGGATAAATGCAAGTAAGGGTGTTGATGAGTAGATGTGTAAAGTCATATAACTGATGCTAGTGCTGGGCAGCAGGTGATTTCTCTTTCCCTCATTAGTGCTGTTCAGAATGTCGCCATTGTCAAGACGTTTCACATGATGGTTGAATTGCTCCATGGTACTTTAAATGGCAAATTCTCATGTAAATTTCAAATGGGTCGCATGCGCAATGATATCAATGGTAGCCCGAATTAATCGTGCACCAGAGTTCGCATTTTAAGGAGCGCCCGGTTGACGTGCTCGCATTGATCCTGTCACAGGTTTGGAGCTCGCGTTTCGCAGGAAGCTTGGTTGACGCGTGCGCACGGATAGCAGAGCGCAGCTTGGCTTCACAGGCCCTGCACACATCCTTGTCCCATATGAAAAGCGTATTTAGCTGTCATAAAGTGAAATGAATGTAATACATGTGAGGAGTTAATAATATTAAGAAGAGGTTCTGAGATTACAGGGAATACCTCTTTTAAGAGCTTAGTTGGTATTGGATCTAACATACATGTTGTGGCTTTTGATGTTTCGATAAGTTTTGTTAGCTCTTCATGACCTATGACAGCGAAGGACTGAAGTTGCACGTGAGGAAAATAATGAGATACTGTGACAGATGATTGCATTATTCCAATTTCCGGTTATTTCAATTTTATCAGTAAAGAAATTCATGAAGTCATTATTCTTGTGCTGCGACGGAATATCTGGTTCAGTTGAGGCTTTATTCCTAACCAGTTTTGCCACAGTACTGAATAAAACACCTAGGATTGTTGTGGTTATTTTCTATGAGTTTGCTAAAATATGCTGAACTGTCTGTAGCCTGTCTTTAATCGAAGGGGGAAACACTATCAAGAGTGCTAGAGAAGACTGTATTTAAATTTTCTGTTATTTCATCAAGTTCTTCTAGACTTTGGGGCTTACTGAGTATATGAGATAGATCTGGAAGATTATTAGTGAAGCTATCTTTAGTGGTCATAGAATTGTTCTACCTGAACGATAGCGTGGTGTAGATTGAGTAACATTAGCTGATCGCAGCATACAAGAGACAAGGTAATGATCTGAGATGTCATCACTCTGCGGTAGAATTTCTATAGTATCAACATCAACTCCATATGACAGAATTAAATCTTGCATATTATTATGGCAATGAGTTGGTCCTGTCACATTTTGTCTGACTTCAAGCGAGTTGAGAATATCGATATTCATTATCTATGTGAATGTGTATGGGGTTTTTGTTTTGTGTGTGTGATTTTCTTTTCTTTTTTTTTTTTTAATTTAGAATGCCCCATTCCCAATGCGCTCTAAGTCCTCGTGGTGGCTTAGTGACTCGTCTCAATCCGTGTGGCGGAGGAGGAACCTCAGTTGCCTCCACGTCTGAGAGCGTCAATCCGCGCATCTTATCACTTGGCTTGTTGAGCGCATTACTGTGTAGACATAGCACATGTGGAGGCTTCACGCTATTCTCCGTGGCATCCATGCACAACTCACCACGCGCCCCACTGAGAGCGAGAACCACATTATAGCGACCACGAGGAGGTTACCCCATGTGACTCTACCCTCCCTAGCAACCGGGCCAATTTGGTTGCTTAGGATACCTGGCTGGAGTCACTCATCTATGTGAATGTTGAAGTCACCAACAATTAAAGCTCTAGCTATGGTAACTACTAGATCTGATAAAAAATTTGCAAATTCACCAAGGAAATCAGAAAAAGGCCTAGGTGATCTATATAGTGTAGCAAGGGCAAAAGATGACAGAGATTTTTTATTTATATCTGACGGTGTTACATTAAGCATTATTAGTTCAAAGGACTTATATCCTGTCCTCTGAGTAACACCAAAAACTTCACTGTAAATTGTAGCAACACCTCCTCCTCGACCCTTCAGACAAGGCTCATTTTTATAACAATAACCTGGGGGAGTAGATTCATTTAAACTAATATATTCATCTGGTTTAAGCCAGGTTTCAGTCTATCAAAGCACATCCAAACTATGATCTGTAATAATTTCATTTACAATTAGTGCTTTGGTTGAAAGAGATCGTTTCGAGAATGTTTAGTAGCCCTATCTTTATGTGATGTTTATTCTTATTATTAGTTTGACCTTTAATCAAATTTTTTCTAATTGATTTAGTGAATTGTTTGTGTTTGGTAGTTTGGGGAACAGTTCAGGGAGGGGCCAGAGCATATTACAGTGTCTGACATAATTTTTGCAAGTTCACACACCTCTTTAACATTATCTCTAATGATCTCCGACTGGCGAAGCCGGACATCGTTAGTGCCGACATGAATAACAATTTTACAAAATCTATGCTTAGCATTAGATTGCACTTGTAAGTTTGATCTGATGTCAGACGATCTGGCACCCGAAATGCATTTAACAATAGTGGCTGGAGTCTCTACCTATGACCAAGGCTCTTTCAACATGATTCTCAGTGGGTGCATCACTGAGTGGGGAGAATCGATTGAAAACCCTAACAGGAACAGAAGAGTGGTGTCGCTTTGCTGAGCGAGTATGCTGCCGAGACATCACACAAATGCCCTGCTGCAGGGGCTCTACAGCCGGAACCAAAGTGTGTGTGTTGCTCGCTGTTCTACCCACATCCGAAACAGTATCTACAGGCTTCTCTTTCTCACTGACCTCCACTAGCGTTCGGATGCGGGTCTCTAACTAATTAACTTTCTCAGCCTGACTAATTAATCAAATTTATCACGTGAATCTCTCACTGCTGACGGAAGAAGCAATAGTAAACATGTGGCATATAATGCAGGAAGCAATAATATGAGTGGATGCCATGAATTACTGCAATTGTTTGTTGTTCCCGAGCGGCGAGGGTTTGAGATCAATGTGAATTCCTCACGCAATTGTTTGTTGTTATGGTTGTTCTTGAGATGCAGTGCTTTGAGATAGATGCAATAATCTGTATAACACAGGGGAGAAAATGGGTGTGCGCTGTAAAATGCATGCAGTTTAATCGCAATAAAAATAGAAAGCGGATGCATGTGTAAAAAATGAACAAAGTTGAATCGCTATAAGAGAATAATGCGGGGGAAAACCTGATGCACGCTGAAAGTGGCAGATATTAAAGATTAAAAGCTGAAAACAGATAGATAAGAGATGCTAAAAAACCTATCAAGCTACAAACACAGACTCGAGCTAGGCACCAGCAGCAACAGGAAGTGACTTAACCACAGCAATGACCAGTCAAAGGCACGCTCAACAGTTCACTCATCTCATGATTTGGTTCAGCTCACGATACTGAACTCACGGATCATTTTACTGTTCTTTAAAATAAGCTTGAATCAAGAAAAGTCAAGATAGAAAGTTATTATTATTACTTTATAGACATATGGAATTTGTTTCCTTAAAAATGTAGGTAAAAGTACTGTTCTTAAAAGTGCTAAATAGTCCAATAGAGATGGACTAAAAACAGCCCAGAGCATGGCAATGGTGACACCAAATGGAAATATTAACTAATAACTTTAACTTTCACTGATTACAAACATTAAAAATTATTTAAGTTAAACATTTACTTTTCTAAAATAGGATTCTCTCTGATTACATCTAAATATTCTTTTCAAAAAATACATATTTAATGGAAGAGCATGCTTATCCAGTTAAATAATAATAATTTACTGATAAAATCAAATCAGACATGAAATTTGACATTAGGATTATATTCCCCCATAGCATTATTATACATTATATTCAGCATTATATATAGTAGATTAATATGGCACTCTCATTAAACCTCTGTAAACTTAAATTTTCTCTCACGCAGTCAGAACAGATCACTCTCGCGCTTCAAATGGACATTCGATCCCTCATGGTGAAGAGGTGCATCTCTCTGCTGCTGCTGGTTTCACTTTCAGTTTCCGCAGTTTCAGCCATAAACTCATCGTAAAACACCTGTGGCTGCTAGTGTGCAATCATATTTTAGAGCTCCCTGTGTCCATTGAAGTGATTTCCATTTGTATGCCCGTGTTATGTATGCTGAGGATGTCACGCGCATTGGATAGAACAGACGCTAAAATAATAAAAAAAAAAATAATAAACCTCCACGTCTCCACATTGCGCATCGTCACATTTTTGAACCGCGATGTATCCTGCCACGATAAACTGTTACACCCCTACTAGAATGCTGTTGTACTGAATAAAAGTTTGCATCAATGTTTTCATGAATACTGTGATGCTTTGCTGTGTAACACTGTATTTGACAAAAAAATAACTACAATATTGTTTTTCGGATTTTGCTGTGAGGATCTTTACAGAAGCACTTCATATGATAAAAATTATGTAATGTATGTTGAAAATGTAGTAATAATGTTTTTTTCATTTGATTTAAAATTCTTTTAATATTATCTAGACAGTTTTTTATGATAAAATTTAAAACACGGAATTCAGGAAAAAATAAAACGGAAAACAGAATATGGGAAAAAATAAAACCAATTTCATATACACTGGCGGCCAAAAGTTTGGAATAATGTACAGATTTTGCTCTTATGGAAAGAAATTGGTACTTTTATTCACCAAAGTGGCATTCAACTGATCACAATGTATAGTCAGGACATTAATAACGTGAAAAATTACTATTACAATCTGAATTTTTTTTTTCAGAATTTCTTAAACTACTTCAAAGAGTTCTCATCAAAAAATCCTCCATATGCAGCAATGACGGCTTTGCAGATCTTTGATATTCTAGCTGTCAGTTTGTCCAGATACTCAGGTGACATTTCACCCCACACTTCCTGTAGCACTTGCCATAGATGAGGCTGTCTTGTCGGGCACTTCACACACCTTACAGTCTAGCTGATCCCACAAAAGCTCAATGGGGTTAAGATCCATAACACTCTTTTCCAATTATCGGTTGTCCAATGTCTGTGTTTCTTCGCCCACTCTAACCTTTTCTTTTTGTCTCAAAAATGGCTTTTTCTTTGCAATTCTTCCCATAAAGCCTGCACCCCTGAGTCTTCTCTTTACTGTTGTACATGAAACTGGTGTTGAGCGGGTAGAATTCAATGAAGCTGTCAGCTGAAGACATGTCATCTATTTCTAAAACTAGAGACTCTGATGTACTTATCCTCTTGTTTAGTTGTACATCTGGCCTTCCAAATCTCTTCCTGTCCTTGTTAGAGCCAGTTGTCCTTTGTCTTTGAAGACTGTAGTGTACACCTTTGTATGAAATCTTCAGTTTTTTTGACAATTGCAAGCATTGTATAGCCTTCATTCCTCAAAACAACGATTGACTGACGAGTTTCTAGAGAAAGCTGTTTCTTTTTTGCCATTCTTGACCTAATATTGACCTTAAGACATGCCAGTCTATTGCATACTGTGGCAACTCAAAAACAAACACAAAGACAATGTTAAGCTTATTTTAATGAACCAAATAGCTTTCAACTGTGTTTGATATAATGGCAAGTGATTTTCTAGAACAAAATTAGCAATTTAGCATGATAATTCAAAGATTAGGTGTTGGAGTGATGGCTGCTGGTAATGGAGCCTGTCTAGATTTGATCAAAAATTATTTTTTTCAAATAGTGATGGTGCTGTTTTTTACATCAGTAATGTCCTGACTATACTTTGTGATCAGTTGAATGCCACTTTGGTGAATTAAAGTACCAATTTCCTTCCGAAACAGCAAAATCTGTACATTATTCCAAACTTTTGTCTGCCAGGGAGTATATGAGGATCAGTAAAAATGTTGGCTGGGCAAGTACAAATCTGAACTAGAAGAAAACATACTTATTGTTGAGCACTGATCACTAAGATGCATTCCAGTATATAATTCGGCAGGGATGGCTCATGAGTGTGTGTTGGCCCTTTAGGGATCAGCAGTTCTCAATGTCTTGCGCTCGGCTGAGTCCATTTTAGTCTGCGTATAATGGTTTGTGCAGCTTTTGTGTATCTGAAGCTGAGCGGAGGCCTTTTGTAATGGATTAGTACTGTAATCTGGGCCACTGCAGATTACAGCTTCCTTTCATGGGCTTGCCCCTGTATCATGTGACCAGGGCTCATATGGATCTTCGTTTCCTATGGATGTTAAAATGGATCGAGTGGGAAGAGCATGAGACAGCCCACCACAGCTGAAGATGACGCATGCTTTTTTAAAGGACTAAGAACACCGGATTGTTGAGATTACAGCTGGGAGTGTCGGCCCTTGACAGAAATAGAACACTCCAGAGAGGTAAATCATTAACACGCTGCCTTCATTGCCATGGGCCGGACATCATGTGAGACAGCAGCAGCCCTGCAAGCACTGCATAATCCGCAATACACACTTTTTGCCTATCTGTAGCTAGCAGATTGGACAAACGGCACAGTGAAATCACATGCGATCAGTTAGCGTCCACGGAGCTTGCTGGTCATGGGCAACATGGAGGAACCCGTTGAGGAGTACAAGTCTCCATTCAACTTTGAGCAGGGAGTGAACACCAGCTACCTCTTCCTGTCACCCAATGAGAATTTCACTCCTCCGGGCTCACCAGTACTGTCATACAGAGGTAACTGTGTTTGCTGAGCTGCTGAGTGGGTGGGTGTGTGTGTGAGTGTGTTTAGGTGACTGGTGTTTGTCACAGTTAAACCCGTGAGAGAGACAGAAAGTGTTGTTGAAAGACTATGGGTGTATCTGAGAGCCCTCTACCTGTCAGGTGTGGATGTTCTGAAGAAAGGGAGCTGACAGCATAAGATACTTTTCAAGGGGCATTCACATTCTTTTTCAAAGAGAGTGGGTGATTTCTGCTGAAATGAGTGACCATTTGAGATGCGATGTGGGTGTGTCCAACGATGCCAAAAAGATGTTTCTGAGACTAAATATGATGCATTATGCACTGCTTCAATAATGCTTTCCCCTGCAGAGTGTTAGTTTTTAGTTTCAATAAAATTAGAATGACATCTTATTTTTACTGTCAATACATCTAATTTGTGATCAGATTTTTAAAAGCCATGGCCAGTTGTGCAGCCCACTAATAAAAAAGCGACCAGGGGCAGAAATGCCTAATAGCGACGCTGTCAGTGTGAACATCAGGTGGGGAAATGACTGAGTACTTAAGGGTTGCACAGTAACCCACATTAACCAAGTGAGTGCAGAACCAATCATCAACTATTAAACATCCAGAGCCACAATGGAGGGCCTTTAAAAAACATTGATTTAATTAACACTGCTTGTCTGGACTGGTATGTACCCAAATGACACATTCTTAACTGTACCGTACAGTAAAACTATCTAATTAATTCCATGGCCACTAGTGGTATTATAATGCTGTTAAGATGTAAATCACTAAATTCAAGAGCAGTGAGCTTGGTTAACAAATTAAAAGTGTGTTTACACAGTGCTTTCAATCTGATTATACAGACTGTGGGGAGGTCGTTGAATAAGCCTCTGAACCAACATGGCACATCAGGGTTGGAAATATATTTTATACTGTGATTCGTGAGATGGCAACCTTTCATAATTGTTTCAATGTGTCTCTGGAAACCCAAGTGTGGAGAGAGATTCAACTATAGGTCTATTCAAGGATAGATGTGGACTTTGAACCACAAACTTATAAACAAGGAACTGTGACAATAAAGCCAGTGATGAAATCAGGGCTACAGATCAGGGGCGTCTGATTTAATTACAAGTGTTTTCATCATAGCTCATCTTGAGTGTTTTCCAAAATAAAAGGAAATTAATCTTTCCTTTTTGCTTTATTTTTAATGTCCTTAGTGATTTTTACATTGCTTGGTGATCTAGTTTTTTCCACCACATTTGTTGTAACTGTAGATTTGAATTGTTTTCTTTTTGTATCATGACTTAAAGTGAAATGCAAGACTTAATTTTTTATTGATTTGTAATGATATCCATAATATTTTGTGTACATTATAGTATAAGCAGTATTTGTTGAACTGCCTTAATACTGATTTAAATGTAACAAATATAAATAATCCTAAAAGTACTAAAATAGGCTATTTTCTGTAATGCAAAATATTTGTATTTTTTCCTTATTGATTTTTGTGGGATTTATGACTTGTTCTTTGTTAGAGTCACTCAAATATACTAGTATAATAAAAATCTAAGCATATATGGGTCACGTAACTGTACAAAAAGTCTTTTGGAAATATCGGAAAATAGATTTCACTATGCATATGAAACAAAATGAGGGCCATAAAGTAGCATAGAAATTTAAACAGCACAAGAAAGAGTGTGTGATACAATAATAGTATATACTGCATACAATATATACAATAAGGCAATAAACTGCCTTTTTGTTTTTTAAAGAATTCTGATGGAGGAATGTGCCACCATTTCTTTATCCCACAAGTACAGAATAATGTTGCTTGCATCAAACCTGTTTGTAAAATAACTCTCTGTAGGTGAACTTTACTTTGGGAGTGTCATTGGAGAGTTCTCCCCAATTAAAACATACAAAAGCTCTCTTTCAAAAAACACTAGCTACTTTTAAATACTATGCTCCTTCCCATTCAGTGACTTCAGGCATTGGATATAGCCATAATTACCATGTAAGCAGTGTCATATGAGTGAGTCTTGTAAACCAATCAACTTGACTGTAGGGCTGAAATGATTAGTCAATGTTACTGACAACGTCGACAATAAAAAAAATTGTTGACAACATTTTTTGTTGTCGAATAGTCGTTTGATCTCATTAAACGTAACGAGATCATACGAAACTCTAATGATGCCGCACGAGAGCAGCACTGCAGTTCGTGCCTGACAGAGGAGAGGAAGAATTACACAGCTCACAGTCCAGACACACTCTAAACTTTCCAAACAGCTTCAGGTGATGTTGATCACAAAGTATGACGCATTATTAATTATAATGCAAAAATACAAAATAAGTAAATACAGAAGCACTCTCATTGTGGAAATAGTGGAGCCGGAGCATCTTTAATGGAAACACCCTGGTGTTACATCTTAAATAGAGTTATATTTAATGCATTATTGTTGTAAGTTCAAATAATAAGGAAGCAGGCCATGTAAATAACTTCAAACTTCGAAACTGGCATTTCTCTGTGTGGTCAGTGCCTCATTTAATGCAGAAGTATAACCAAGTGAAAAAATACACTTATATACAAAATACACTTATATTTAAGATACATTCTCTTAAAGCAAGTCTAAATATCTTACATTTACTTGAAGTAACATATATCTTGTTTTAAGGATTTTTAGACAATTTTATATGGAAAGCAAGACAAAAACTCTTGATAACAACAGGATTTGCAGTGAATTTCTCTACTGAATTAAACTTAATAAAACGTATTTTTTCCCTTTAGTTCAATTAATGTAATTTAAAGGTATTTTTAAAATATGATTTTGTCCTCTTTATTGTTAGCAAGCACGTTTAATACAACCTTTTAAGTCAGGGCTCAAGCTGAATAATCGGTTAAAAGCTAATGATTAATCGTTGTAATAATCGTCAAATAATCATTCTTATAATTGTTAGATTAATCGATTAGCAAAATAATCATTAGTTGCAGCCCTGCTTGACTGTTGGACTTGTTCCACTCAAAAGTGTGTATTAGTGTGTAACTTTAGTGTATACTGCATAACGTGGATGAAATGGTGTTAAAGTGACCATAGAGCTAAAGCAAAACATTTATTCATAATTGAATGTTCACCCTCTCACTATGCCAATACTAGTACAATCTGTACAAATGTCATTGTGTTTATATTAGAAAGGTGACATGAAGTCAAAAATAATGTAACCAGTTAATATGTTCAGTTCAGTTCAATTATAGCTTGAATAAATCATCGCATTTGAAACGAGGCTGGTTGAATATATTAGTAGAACAAACAATCCTTTTTTTCTACAAGTCATTTGACATGCAAACGACAAGTCTTTTGAAACGACAGACAAACTATTCAGTTATGAAATGGTTCAGTTGTCTTGCAGCTAGCTACAAAAGATCCACTTTTGTTCCTAATTACTTTTTTGGTAAGATGAAGTGAGAGGCAGGATGTGATGCAACATTAGATGCAACATGTTTCTTCCTCAAAACAAGGCCTTCCCTCGTCCTAAACCTTTCAGCTGCTGTGGATATTTTATGATTGGTAATCATAATTGAGCTTGTTTAGATTTGTTAAATCAAATATTGAGGCGTTACCTACAGATTTGACCCTTTATCAAAGGTAGGCTAAATGTAAAATTAAATGTGCTTCGAAATTTTGCAAATAAACATGGGAAAAGCTGGAGCTGCTGAAAACACGGATCCCAGAGCTAACAAAGAGAATGATCTTTTCAGGTTATTCCTATAAATCCAATAAGGCTTTATCATGGCATGAACAAAAACACAGACTTGTCTGATTGGGAAATTGATTTTAACTGATAAAGGGATAACATGGGATTGTTGCAGTGCAGGGCTGTTCAGCTGCTGTCTGTTTTACTCTCCTGTCAGTTTGATTGACAGCGCTGAATTTTGATCAGCCTGCTAAATGATTCCATCCAGAAATTTTATTATTTATGTTGTATTTCCATTGCATGACATATCAGTGGATACATCAAAGTACATTTTCCAGAATGTGTGAACCCTTGGGTGGGTGCCCATCATGTGATAACCAACTTATGAAGTTCTTGAAGCTCTGTGACGCATGACTTCTCTGTGCACTTTCTCATCCTCCTGGCCTGACGTCTGACACCCCACAATCACTCAATCACAACTTTCACAAAGTCTTTCTTACCACTCACCATCAGGGCTAACATGGGAACTTGTGGTGCTTTTACATGTAAGAAATACCGTAATTACGAGATTCTGACTTGTAAAAAACATTTGTGTCTTCATAGAACTTGTAATTGCAAGTTGTAAACTGTATTTTATAAAAACTCTGACTTGACAGTCATGACTTAATGTAAGAGGAACCAATATGATAGTGGCCTCAGTAGTTAGTAAAAGATAGCGTACATATCATTGTTTCAAATGCCATTTTATTATAGCCAGTGTTTCCTGGTGTGCTTTCTTTGTTCTTAAATTTTTGCAAGAATATATAGAAGTGAATTTATATTGTGATCAAATATTTTGCTGTCATTTACAAATCCATTTTGGTGTTATGAGCTTTTTCATAAAAACAAATAATTTCCTAGTTCTCGAGGATGTGAACAGTTCAGAGTAAAATCTCAGAATTGTCATATTGTAATTACGACAGGTCATGAATGCAGCAGTAACCCAATTTCTAAAGTCAATATGAAATCAAAAATGTATACTATTTGCTATTTTCAAAATTGGCACTTATTTCATGTTTTTGGTCAAATGCACAATTCATCAGTGCAAATCATTCCAAATATATATATATATATATATATATATATATATATATATATATATATATATATATATATATATATATATATTAATCTTAAACCTTTAATTAAAGTGTAATAACTTGATCCAGCTCTGAAACTTCCCTTTTCGGCTCATGTCATGAATTTATTCTAGTATGGAACAGGGCTGGTCAATTGGACAATGTAATCGGAAATTGACGATATTTTACAAATATCCCGATACCAGTTATGACACTCATTGGCCGACAATGATCGACAATATTGGGAAATTACAAAACCACAGAGCTGGGAAGTCACCAAATATATTGAATAGCAACACAGGTTATGAAGTTAGCACCTGCCAAATGTGAAATTTCAATTAGCCTATTATTATCATGCGCATTGTGAGTAATTTTGCTTATCTACCCGTCACTGTGGCAGACTGACACATGACAAGAAATGCTGTTAGACACAAAGACACGCGACTGAAGAAACACACTTTATTATATTTTGTAAAACAGACGAAAGAAAAGCCATCGATGCACGTCTCTGATGCACTGTTAGTTCAGAGGCGTGCAGCGGGAGCGTGTCTCGTGGAACATGTGCATGTAAAGAGTTCTCACTCATTCTGTTTCAGCCATCTGGAAACTGTTTGCAAGAATAGTGTCTTCAATGAGAATGCTGCAAATGACCTAAGACCATCACAGGAGGTGCTTGAAGTTTCGTTAGCTTTATTTCCATGGAGCAGTTTGCACTTAACATGCATTTTGAAAGCATCCCTGCAGGTTAACTTTATAGCCTATAGATGTGTATACAACCTAAAAAAAGTACTTCTTGAACTTAAAATTGATTTATATTTCAATTATTATAATTATTATCATCATTATTGTTATTATTATATTATTTAATTTGTATTAGTAAATTTCCACCTGTTGTAGACGAATGCTTGCGTTACAGAAAATGGAAGCGTTGTTATATACGATTTTTTGACCACTTCATTATTTTAATTGCTTTTTCGTTGAAGTGCAGTTTGAATTCAGAAATTTTTTTGGTTTAAGTTTTTTGTGTTTCAAAAAATGAATTACATTTTTAAAGCAAAATCAATAAAGCAAATATATTCACATATCCCTCTGCTGGGGAGATGTAATCGGATATATTGTGAACAGATTTCTTGCATATGGCCCAGCCCTATTATGGAACACCCACTTTCCATGATTTAATCACTTCCCGATGGATAAAATCGATTCCTCCTCCTTTTTTCTTTCTTTTTTTTATCCAGTTTCACTCAGAAATATGTCAGAATATGGAAGTGAAATGGGTTGCGAATATGAAAACTGCTTCATGTTATTTTATATACTATGTTAGTACTTGAATCTAGAGTCTTTATTCTAGCCTGTGGAATTTGTTCACGCAACTTTTATTTGATGTTACCGTTAAACGGCACCACTTTAAGTTATGGGGACCAGCCTGGATAGTGATAGCTTAAGGATCGCCCCTTGCAGGATTTGAACTTTCAACCTTTTGGTTACCAGCCTAGTAGGCTATACCACCTCCAGATGTTTCATTACATTATATGTGTTCTATTCAATGGCTCTGTAGGCACCCAGAGGCCAGACTCCATTCCAGAGGTGGGTGAAGATGCAGCGAATACAGTAGGACCATCTCCATCCAGCATGGCCCTGACTGAGGAAGAGCAAGCAGAACTCTACAGTGAACTAGTAAAGGTGAACATCCTTCAGTCCTATTATATACCAGAGATTCCACTGCTGATTGAGGACACTGTTTCACTTTTCTCTCAATGGGGAAAAAAAAGCCATGTCAATGTACAAATCTATGAGAAACTGTACAAAAGCATGTGGTCAACTTATCGAACATGAGTATTGTGAGAATGGCAGCCTCAATGAACCACAGTCTCTGCAAGACCCCAGCTGAAAGGAAATGATGGCATACCATCATGCTATTGAATGCCTCAGGTTCTCTCAAGAGGAAGTGTGGTTGTTTTTAAAGTCAAAACTCATTTTGCAATGCCTACTTTCTGCTCTATTTTGCCTTATGAAAATCTTTGTTATCCTGATCACATAAACTACCAGTAAATGTTGGACACACCTGCTCATTCTTTATTGTTGCAATTTTCCACATTTTAGAATAACAGTAAAGTTATCATAAATATGAAATAACTCCAATGGAAATGTGGGAATTATGTAGTGACCAAACAATTAAACAAATCAAAACTATCCTATATTTTAGCTTCTTCAAAGTAGCCACCCTTTGTTTAGATTACAGCTCTGTACACTCTGGGCAGAGCTCTCAATGATCTTCACGAGTTGGCTCCTTCAATGCCTTTTTGAACAGTATTGAAGGGAGTTGCCAAGAGAATAAGCCTAAACTGGAAGGATTTTAAGTGTGTCCAAACTTTTGATAGAAAGGGCATGTACATCTTGTAGCTTGGCTAATGAGATTAATTCAGTTACACTTAGATAAATTTAGTCAGGGTTTGAATTTGTTTTGAATCAGTGTCACCACATTATTTAACATATTTTCCATATAACATAAAGGTGACTTCTTGTATCCTGTTTTCCTACAGGTTGAAGATGAGATCCAGACTCTTTCTCAGGTGCTGGCGGCAAAGGAGAAGCAGGTGGTGGAGATTAAGAGGAAGCTGGGCATCACTCCACTCAACGAGCTCAAACAAAACCTGAGCAAAAGCTGGCATGAAGTCACCACCTCCACTGCGTACGCGCCCTCTGCCGCTTCAGGCATCTGTGTGCCGCCCACTGTCTGTCATAGTGCTGCAGAGAAGCGGCTCCATCTGTCACTTCTGCCGTGCATTCACACGTTTAACTACTTGGTGTTTGGCTGAATCACATGAAAGAAACACAGTTGGGAAGAATCTTGCTTTTACTTGTTCACTCTACTCTTTCCAGCTGGTAGAATGAAAAGATCTTGTGTTTTTATGTTAAAACATGTCCAAACAAGACATGATGCGATTAAGATTTCAGTGACAACTAATCTGTCGACACAGTCACTAATAATCAGAATCATATTCAATGTTTAATATACACGTGGAGTGAGATTTGGGACAAATTAGTTTGTACTGTGGGTGGGGCTACCGAGGGCAACGGCGAAAGAACACAAACCAAGGGACCGACAAATTGTCCTATCACAATTTGCTTTATTGCATCGCATTAGGTTAAGACATGGTGTAATGCTTGTAGTGATTCTTGTTTTTGCTGGACAGGTATAAGAAGACCTCAGAAACTCTGTCCCAAGTGGGTCAGAAGGCGACGACTGCATTCTCTAGCGTGGGCTCAGCTATTAGTAGAAAGCTGGAGGATGTTAGGTGAGATTGTATGAACTTCTCATTCTTTCATTTAAAATTCACCCTTTTATCCACTTTAGTTAAGCAAGTAACATAATTGAAAACTAACACTTACTAATATTGTCTATTTCAAATGACTTGATCTTATTCATTTATGTACAGTGGCGTCCAAAAATCTGAGACCACAACAAAGATTTATTTTATTATTATTATTTAAACCTGGAAATTAAATTAGTTAATAAGATTTTGACAAATTTAAGACGAGCAAGAAAAATTATAGAAATATAAAGAAGAAATATTAAAGATTGTTCTTAAATGTAAGCAAATTTGTGACATTGACCATGTTAAGCTCTCTGGAACATTCTCAAACCATGTTGCGATTAACATGGATCATCAGATTTGCACAAACTTATGGAATGCATGCTGTCATCAAAGCAAATACTAAGAAACTAATGCAAAATTGAAGCATTTTCACTAGTTTTAGTAAGAATTTTGGACCCCACTGTATGTGTTCTTTTAACATAACACTACTGGACAGCATAACACAGTGCTGAATTCCCCTCACACAAAACACAAGGGAAATGATAGGAAATTTAGCCACAATGAAACCATTAAGCATAGACACCCACATCTTTCACTGAAGTCAAAGGAAACTGACATGCACTCGATTTCACCATCTTACGACACTCTGCTGCAACACTGGCAACATCATTAACTGTTTTTGCTAATGAAACCTCTGCCGTTTACAGATTACAGTCATTGTCCAATTCTTTTGGGTAAGACTGTCTGCAAAGGCTTTAAACAAAAGCCAGTTGCTTTGGATGCTATATTGCTCAGTAGTGTGAAGAATAGTCTTATAGTATGGCATGTGCTCAGTTGAATCTCTGTTTTGCTTGACTCCCACTACACTCTCTCTCTCTCTCTCTCTCTCTCTCTCTCTCTCTCGCTGTTTCTATGCATGCATACTTTTTTCTTTAATCTTCCCTTTTGCTGATTTTTCCTACTTTCAGTTGTCTCTTATGCTCTGTGTAACTTTAAATCTCCTCTTTGTTTCTCAGTACTCTTAGTTGTGTGAAATGATGTGCATATATCTCTCACAAGTTTAGCATAACCCCATGTGGCTGGTCCATCTTCTGGCTGTTGCTCTACTGAACATAATTTCTGTTTCAGACATGTTTAAACACTGTTTATTCTCTGCAAATTCTCTCGTACACTGTTCAGCCAAACTGACCATCACAGCTGTGGTGTGAATCTGTGTCAGTGATACCCATAATAAAGTCTTAAAGCCCTGATGGATTAAAGCCTTACACTCTTAGTCAGTTTTACAGAGCATGAAGGGCTGAGGGGTTTCTTTCCTCGCTATTTGTAAAATCATAGACGCGTGTCTTTGCATGGCTTTCTTCCCCTCTTTTAATGCGTTTGATACTTACGGCTTTGGCTAACTCCTGTCTGCTCTTCTTTACTGCTGACGGATAGTATACGCTCCATACAGCATTCTGCTAGCATGCCCTTGATGAGGTAAGGATTGGTTAATCACAGCATTCTGTGGTCAAATGTTTTTGTATAATGACCTAACTGTATAATTGACTGTTGTCCCTCGTAGAACTCTGCAGTCTCTTTCTTCTCCCATATTTAAATAATTTCAACTCAAACCAATATTTTATGTTCAGTAATGCTGGATAATGTACAGGCAGCTGGTCAGTTGGCTGTACATTGTCCCCTTACTTGTGTTTCTTGGAGATCATATAAGCTCTGGTCTAAAACCTAGTGAGCTGCATTGCTGTCTACATAGGCAGGTACTTTCTAAGCCAGCATCATAACTGAAATGGGACCTCTTAAATGACAGTCACTCACACAAGCCACACAAATAGAACGTGACGTGCACAAAAGAATAATGCAAACAGTTGTTTCCAGTGAAGTATACCTACATTTTTGCAAATTGATTTTTACGTGGCTCGTTGTACGTATCGCGGCAGTTACCTGGTGAAATAAACATTAGAGGTGCTACAACAATGACTATTATTCACTTTCACACAAATCACGAGTAAAATGGCAGATTCTTAAATGGCAGATTCTTAAAGTGTTACAGATTTTTAACAGCACTTACTTTTTCCCTGTTCCTCACACAATGTTATCTTATGACATCTAAACACTTACTATAGCGAATGACTTGTAAAGTGATACATTTTAATAGCGTTTAACAAAATAATGTGGTTTCCTTTTATTACACAATCTGTTAGGTTTAGGTTTAGGGTAGGAATGTCGGTTTTGTTGATTTAAAACTCCATAAAGCATTACCCTTCAAGACCTCATCTGGTTTTCATCCCACATTTGTTTTTTATGACACTATCGGTTAAGTTTAGGTTTAGGGTTGGAAGGTAGTTTCTTTTTTTTTTTTTTTTTTTTTTTTTAAACTCAACAGAACATTAACCTTATAAACCTCATCTGTTTAGGAGAACATTGGAGTCACTTTTAGCACCGTAGAGTGGACATTTCACTTTGGAACTACCGCAGCGATACATGTAATGAACCACGTAATTTAATTTAGCAAAAATGTCACCAAAGCCATGTCATTTTAATGAGATCAGTCTGAAATTTTCAGTGAGCTTGTTACAATGTATTCTGGAATTGCCTTATTCATGAGATTGCGATGCTGCCCAAAATTTTTGTATCTTGTAAGCCAGCATAATTTTGGAACAGCTTTCATGTCTTGAGCATGCCTATGATTCCTTGAAATATTGCCTAGATCGAAAGCTCATTAGAGCAAAGCCATAGTGAATGAATGGAGGCAGAATGACATTTGTTATACTTAACACCATTTTGGCACATTTTTGCACTGTAAAATGATCCATTTCTCATCATTACATCACATCTTTTGCAGGAACAAGCCCACCTTCAAATCATTTGAGGAGAAAGTGGAAACTTTAAAGGTAGGGTTTGGTACTGAGAACCAGTTCTTTTCTAGAACCATTTTCATTTAAAAAAAAAAATACCAGAACCGTATGATTTTTTTAAATGACTTTCGGTTCCGTTTACAGTTCCTGTACATGCAATTTTCTGCCGATGTGGATCGAACACTGTCCTAAAATACTCTGAAGTGTTTCCTGCTGCGCAGCTGAGTGGCAGTGTATTTTATTCCCATACGAATGACTCTTATGAGCCGGCCCTTTGAATTTATACAGAGCGAAACATACGGTGCTTCCGGTATAGTCCTCTTCCCGAACAAATTACTCGAATTATTATACGTTTTTTTTTAATCTACTGCGCGGAACATACTGCTTTTCCGGTATAGCCCGATTCCCTAATGAATTAATCTAATGAGCTGATTCTTTTGAATCTGCAGCGTAAAAGATACGGCGCTTCATGTATAGTCGATTCCCAAACAAATTACTTTTTTTGAGCCGGCCCTTTGAATCAATACAGAGCGAAACATACGGCGCTTCTGGTATAGTCTGATTCTCGAAACAATGACTTTAAAGGTGCAGTATGTAAGATTCAGAAACCCTTGTTATTAATGACACCTGTGGCCGTTAAGTGAACTGCAGCCAGCTACCTGTTGCTCGTGCTCGTGCACACACTCCATAGGGACACGAGCGAGCATCCAAAACAATGACGTAACATACAAAAAGACTAAACGTGTTTCACCGGCATCATGCTGACAGATGAGGTAGCATAGTTAAAATTACACAGGATTGTTTTACTACAAACTTTGAGACTGTATATTATATTTGACTCTCCAGTGCCAGAACAGGGCTAAATAAAGTGTGGATGTAGGTTTGGCTATGCAAGACTGTAGTTTGAAGTAATCACTTTTCTTTGCATGATACATAGGCTACTGTATAAATGCAGTCAATGTCGGCATTAGCTAGCTAGCCAGCTTTATCAATAGCTGTTAGCTAAATTTGGTGGATGATGACAGTAGCTGTTTATAAAATAGACTGTACATTTATAAATATATTGACACAATTCAGACAAATGTCATTTTGATGTATCGATGTGCTGTTGTTTTATAATAATAGAATGTATATATTTTCTGTATAACCAAGTTTTGTTACACCAATGAATGGGACTTTTTGCATTATCTTGATGTCTAGCATTCATTTCATGTGTTATTGTAGTTTAGCTTGCTGAATAATTACAGATTAACATTGATTATGACAGCTACTGTGCAGGCAAGATCAAGTTAGCTAAAATTACACAGATCAATCCTTATGGCACTATATTTCACATGCTTTGCAGTTATGTAAGCTTACCTGTCCAATAAGAAGAACGCTAATTCAGGGTCGGTTTTGATCCCCAAAACCGAACGAAGGTCCCTCCAGGAATCAAATGCCCTGCCGATGTTCACTCTTGTTTTCGCTCGACTACGATCACGTTCCCGCTTAGCCTGACTGGATTCAGTAGATAAATGTTTTTTTTGTTTTGTTTTTTTGGCTTACTCAGAGTTTGTGTAGGAGTCGGTGTTGTGCTGGGAGCCGGACGTTTGCTGGATTCCATCTCTAAGATAACGTTACCTAGCGTTGCAGTTTGTTGTCGCTGTTGAATAGCAGAAGAGACGCTATTACTGTCTGAGGCAAGGCTCTCGGGAGCGTGCATAAACGTCACATCCTTTGAATTTTCCTGCCAAAAGCGACCCGCTCCCTTTGCATGAAAATCAGTCTACAGGCTTTAATAGGCAACCTGGGAAGTCCAAGGCTCAAGCTGTTCACACATTGGCAAAAAAAAAAGGTGAATATTACATGAAAATTGTTACATATTGCACCTTTAATTATATGGTTTTTTTTAATCTACAGCGCAGAACGTACAGCACTTCTGGTATAGTCCGATTCTCTAACAAATGACTCTAATTATATTGTTCTTTTTTATTGAATCAAAAACACTTATACATCAGTTGGAGCGGTTACTAAATTAATCTTATACTGATGCGCAAGTTATGAATGTCCAACTAGAAATAAAATAAGAACTGTTGGTCTCATAAGCATTATGTGCAACATTAGACTACAAAACACAACTGTCTCTGGAACTGTTACTGTGTTTATTTAATGTTAAACTTCAGACCTGTGAGACTTGACTGCTTGTTTATATGACAATGTGTAATTAAAGATAAAAAAGTTTTGTTGTATTAAGTGGAATTTTATAAAATAATAAATGCATGAATTTAATATGCCATCACATTTCTTGTTTGTTTAGAATTTTTATTTAAAATATAGTTGGGATCAATTATTGTATTGCATTTATGCCTCTAAAAAGTCTGCAAACACACCTTTTACAATAATGTTTCACATTTATTTCTCATTTGATGATTTTTTTTAATAGATTTGTAAAAATAATAAGACTGCAGAGGATGGTAAATGCAATAAAAATTGCATCTCTTATATCCAAATAATAATTCTTCAAAAGTACTAAAAGAATCGTTGAGGAATCTGAATCAGAACCAGAATTGTAAAATTTGTTACGATTCCTATCCCTATTTAAAGGTATAGGAATAATGATAATATAAACCCTGTGTGATGACTTGAACGTTTCAAAAACAGGTGGCCTCGTTTCTGCCCTTACAGACAAAAATAAGCCCCACACCCTCGACGGGAGATAATGAAGCAGATTCAAACCCCACACCTGACACAGAGCCAGTGGTGCAACAGCCGGAGGGAACAATTACTCCAGATCTAGGACCCCAGTGAAGATCCATCTGACACACCTCCAAACCCATCATATCCTCTCCTACTCCTCTCCCCTCCTTCTTTATCTCCCGCCACTCCACAGCTGTTTGCCATGACAGAAAGCCAGTGGAACAATTTAAATGGAGATATTGCTCTGCCCCAGTCACTTAAATTCAGAACATGTGATTGAAATACCTGGCATGCACAAGATGTTTTGTACAGTCTTGCACATGCACAGGTGATGTGCATATGGCATTTTGAAAAGATCCTGATTTTTCTATGCTACTCTCCTCTCCTTACAGTGAGCACTTGCTTTCTGGTAGCAGCCACTTTTGTCTACTGGGGTAACTCCAAACGGGACACAGTAGTCCTAAACTGGAGTAGATGTGTGAGTGTGCGCACATTAGAATGTGAGATGTATGTTTGCTCATAGTACATCACTCATTCACTGCAGCATTGACATGTGACTGCTGCCATTTGACCCCTGACTTTAGGTCAGTGCTGCTCGCTTGGCTTACATGAGAGGCTATAAAAGGGAGTCTCTTTTTACACTCACACTTTTGAAAGAAATATCCTGGAGTCATAATATAAAGCAAAAAAATATATAATTGAATTAGATTGCCTAATTTCCTAAATTGTTTACAATAGCACATACAACCCACAAAATTAACCAAAATTCTACTAGCACAAATCAGTTACCTTTAGGAGTGCTTTGTCTACATATATAGAAGTATATAGAGTGGTTGTGTTCTGTTTTTTTGTTTTTTTTTTTTTTTAAACTAATGCCAAAAATGCAAAACCTAAGAAGTTCTATGTAGATAAATGTGTGTAGTTTAGCCTAACCAAAAGGTTTTGCGTACAAGTATGTCTATTGTTTGCATTAATAATTACTATAATACCAAGTATGATCAAACAAAAGTTACAACACTGTATCATCACTCTTTCTTCCTGTGCTTTGGATTCATGTTCATGGTTTAGATGTAGAGCTTGTGTCATAAAATGAGGAAACTTGAGCAGGACACATGCTTCATGCGACTTAATTTCTCTTTGTTTATGTAACACTTTCGATTAGTCGCAACGCTGAGATCTCAGTGCCTTATGTTGCTGTAGCTGGGGAGGTTACAACTAGCTTTTGAGGCATTGTAATTTAACTACTGCTGTAGCTTTTTTGAGACAGTGTACTATGACATCAGAGGGACTGGTGACCTCATAGAGTTGTTTATCATCTAGAAACCATCCCTGTTGTTTTAGACTGTCTTTCACACACCAAAAAAGGAGTGTTAATCTAAAATTGTTAGCTTGTGTTCCAGTACAACTTTATAATATTTATAAGCACTAGTTAAAGTATTGTTTGTTTCATTCAGCTTCTTAGAGTACTTAGCGTTGTGCCATATTTAAGGTCTTAACAAAACTGGGCAAAATTCAGCTGTCATCAATGTTTCAAAAAAAAAAAAAAAAAATTGTATTGATATTGTGCGCAGAGTTTATTACCTTTAGAAAATAATGTTTTTATGGCTTTGGTATCCTAAACCGATAACAAAAAGCTTTGGTGAGCAGAGGGTGTTTTTGCATGTGTGCACATTTCTATTTGTTTGTCATGTTGAAAGCAGATCTGTTCTCATACAGTAATATTTCATTCTTCATTATGTGACTGGGCAAATCTTAAATGTACTCTTGATTGATTAATTTGTGTGTACGGTTACATTTCATTTTTATATTTTGCTTCGATACACAGAGAGGGTTTATGTTGCAAATGTTGAATGCTTTGCTGCTGCAAAAGAAGTTTGTAAGCTTAACATGCTAGATCTACCTAGTAGTGATTTTCAAAATAAAACTACTTATATCAAAGGCATTGAACATGGTCAGCAGCAACCAAATGTCCATTTACAATCATATTTATGTTTGTGTATAGTGACAAATACTAGTCACGATGATAGATTGTTAAAAATATTGGAGGACCAAAACATTTTTAATGATACCCCATTCAAAAGTCTGCCTCACTGTTGTCATGGCTCAGGAGTTGTATGTTTCCTTTTTCTCAACATCATCTTTATAAAATGAATGTTTCTTTACACTGATTGTCTCTAATGGGCTTTTGTGTTGGGTATCAGTTGTAGTGGTTAATCCTGCTGTTAGGGTCATGTAGTATCCTAAAAGTCTAGAACTACTTTGAGCAGAGAAATCAGATGTGTTTATTTGTATGTCTGGTGCCTAATAAAGCACCATTGACACTGCCTTTGTCCAGTCTTCATTTTTTTTTTAATATCTTTAATGCAACCAGTATATGCAGCTTATTTGACCGAGCTGCACTACCGCTACAGTACACGAGATGGCGCCCTGATGTTGGCTTTGTCTATGGTCATTTTAAAGTCACCTGGACAGAGTAGTTTAATGATAACGATATGGTGTCATAATCTGTTTGTGAATGCATCCATAACAAATAACACAGTTTAATGTAACAAAGGGCATTATATTGCAGTTAAAATGATGCTATTAATAGCTAGGGTGGATAAATACTGTAAGGGGAGAGTGAAATCACCTTTAAAGGGATAGTTCACACAACAACAAAAATTCTCTCATTTACTCACACTCATGCCATCCCAGATGTATGACTTTCTTTCTGATTTTTTTTTTAGAAGAATATCTCAGCTCTGTTCGTCCTTACAATGCAAATGAATGGTGTCCAAAACTTTGAAGATCCAAAAAACACATAAATACAGCATAAAAGTAATCCATACAACTCCAGTGGTTTAATCCATAGGTGCATCCCAAACTGCACACTTCTCCACTATTCAATGGCATTTTGTAGTGTAAGTAGTGCGAGTAGTATGTTAACACTGAAAATGCAGCAAAAGGAAGTGCACTTTAAGTACCCCGATGATGCATTTTTTTCAACCGTCAAAACGGAGTGTGGAATTTTGGACACTACAGGCACTCAGCGCACAGGGCTTGTCATACATAGCGGAAGGGGCGGTGTTACCTAGCTGCGCTGCTGGTCTGACAAAAAGTTGCAAATAATGGACAATGTAGCAGCTAGCGAAACTTCAGTGGATACCGCACCTTACAAATGTGAGTTGAATGTTTTACCATCACCCCACGCTGTGCGAATATGTACATTGTTTAAGATACAAATGTTGAACTGAGGTTGGCTAACGCGCTAAAGCTAGTGGCAACACAACACGTGCGCTTGAAACGTCACTTCCGTCAGCTGTTAGACGGTGAATGCTTTCGTGTAGTAAAAGACCATTAAGTGTTCCATTTGGGATGATACTACACTTTGAAAATTCATACACATTTACGCATTTGGCAGACGCTTTTATCCAAAGCGACTTACAGTGCACTTATTACAGGGACAATTCCCCCGGAGCAACCTGGAGTTAAGTGCCTTGCTCAAGGACACAATGGTGGTGGCTGTGGGGATCAAACCAACAACCTTCTGATTACCAGTTATGTGTTTTAGCCCACTACGCCATCACCACTAGTGTCATTTGGGACACAGCTCGTGTCTTCAGAAGTGATATGATAGGTGTGGATGAGAAACAGATCAATATTTAAGTCCTTTTTTTTACTATCAATCTCCACTTTCACTTTAACATTCTTCTTTTGTTTTTGACAATTCGCATTCTTTGTGCATATCGCCACCTACTGGACCGGGAGGAGAATTTATAGTAAAAAAAGCACTTAAATATTGATCTGTTTCTCACCCACACTTATCACTTCTGAAGATATGGATTAACCACTGGAGTTGTGTGGATTATTTTTATGTTGCCTTTATGTGGTTTTTGGAGCTTCAAAGTTCTGGTCACCATTACCTTGTATTGTAAGGACCTACAGAGCTGAAATATTCTTCTAAAAATCTTTGTGTTCAGCAGAAGAAAGTCATAAACATTTTGGATGGCATGAGGGTGAGTAAATGAGATTGATGAAAATTATGAGATTAAATAATTTACATTTTTGTGTGAACTATCCCTTTAAACAAGTTTTTCTTTCTCTGTAAAACATCTATAGCTCATAAAACCATTTGCTAATTTTCCATCCAGAATTGACAAATAGTTACATTTCTAGCATAATTTCTTAGAGGTTATTTAAATTAGTCTTTGACTTGCAGATAAAAAAAAAAAAAAAAAAATGAGGCAATGCACTGTGGGGTCTGCAAGCACTCAAAACTTGAACGCTCTATATTTTTTCCCCCCATGATGTTACTAAACACATTATGGCCTAAGGCTGCTAATTAGGCCTAACGATTCTGTCTGCAAACTATTATAATCAAGCCCAGTTTCTGAACATCACATATTACGCAGTTATATTTAGATGAATAAATACACACAGTAGGCATCCTATAGTAAACAGCTGCCGAAAAAAATTCTTTTTATTTTTCTGTAATAACCAGGAGTTCATAACACAGGCACCTTAGAAAGGTTTTTACATCAAAGAAAAATACAACAGCGGCACTGACGAGCACCAGAACATTGTCACTGTAGCACAATTACAATTTCTATTTACACACAGCTCAGAGTAAAAACTAGTACAGCCAGTAAGTGAGATAATAACAGTCACCAAGTGTTTTCTCCTTCAGGAGGAAAGGAAAATCTTTTAAACTTTGGGAAAAAGAAGGAAACAAAACAAAATGGTGACATTAGATAAACATTGTAAGACATATAGCAAGTGCTTTCAGTTAATGTATTGCGATAATTTATCAAATCCAGATAATGAAATATCCTCTCTGACAAAAACCATCTCTCACTACGGCCCTTTCCACAGACAATACTAGTATATGTGGTGCAAAAATATTGTCTTTGACTTTCGATTTATATATTTGTTTGGTGTTGTCACGTGAACCTGTGCACCAAAGCATTAAATTGCATAATTGTATCAGACTGAACACAGACTAGACACTCACAATGACAAATATAGTTGCATGAAGGCTTAAACATGTCCTCTAAGGCCCTTATTTCTGCTGATATTTGACAGCATTTAACTATATTTGTTTTCATAAGGAAAACCCCTTGAACCTCAGAAACCCGTGCCTTAAATCTTTCTGCATTGCTCAGTGATGGGTGTTCAAAGACAAAAACAAGTTTCAATAAATCAAATACATACTGGATTATACAATTTCAAAAGTTCAGGAGTTGCTGTTGTCGGTACATTGTTAGGGCTGGGTAGTGATACAGATTTCATGATTTGATAAGATTCAGATTCCCTCTTGATTCAGTTTTAATTTGTTGGGTTTATGTTGGTTATATATTGCATTCATTTTTTGATAATGTCAGTTTTATATATTACAGATGAAAGACGTTCTCTCTCAGTTTTACTGACCAACCACTGGGTGGCGCCATGATGATTCTGACTGCCGCTGGACTGTTTTTTTGTTCCTGTTGAATTTGCTGTAAGCGATTTTTGCTGTTCTGAAACTTCCACGAGATTGAGCAGTTAAATTAGACACGCCCCCTCTTTTCAAAACCCCTCCCTCCAAAGATAGCTTTGAGACTGAGTTGGTCTTCTCACATTTGTCAAACACAGCAGCAGCAAAATAGCACCCTCAACTGATGACTGTTGTGAATCTGAATATGACATTAAAGGTGATGCAAGTGATTTTTTTTTTCATGGAAAGGTATGCAAACATTTTTACTACCTTGAAAGATATTAATGAAAAAAGTGTCCTGAGATATCTCACCGGCTTCTGTGACAGCTCTAGGCTCTGTAAACAGCAAACAAAAATGTGTCAGTGAGCCGTGGAAAATGACACTTTGTGAGTATTCAATACTCAGAGTATTGTAGTTGCAGCAAATTATTCCAAGTGTATCTGTGTCCCACGAGACTACAAGGAACACCCACTTCACGACACACCCACTACATGTAATGCCGCCCCTTGGATCATCAAGTGATTCTATTGGCTACAAGAACGTTTAAAATCCTATGCAATCACTGTATGATTTCTCTTAACTCTTTAAATATGAAAAGAATAACTTTGAAATTATGTCACGTATCATATTATTAAACAGAAGCTATAAATGGTAAACTGAACTTACTTTAATGTGAAATTTTGTGGAAGTGCTCTTTATTCCTGAAGGTGTTTGTACAATTTCTGCTTGTTCAATAATAATAATAAAAAGATATAAATGGTCAGATAAACTTTTATCTGTTCTGTTTTCTCCAGTTAGCTTACAGGCTAATCAGTTAGCCTATTAGCTTAGCATACACTAGCTTCTCTTTACTTTCATTACATTTCTCCTCACAGTCGCCGCCTAGTGATACAGTGTAGGATTGAATTCAAAAGTTTCAAAATTTGCTGTATATTTAATGGTTTTACAAACTTTTCATTTTTAAAATCTTTGTGGTAATGTTTAGGTTTAGAGTTCTGGATAGATGTAGGTGTATGGTTGCTGCGGGACTCTAAATAAACATAACAAACAGTGTATGAATGTGGCATCCAACTGTTCCAATACTTCAGGATTTCGCTGGTTATTTGGCGTAACTTGTAGTGGGCATGTCTTGTAATAGTCTTGCAGGCCGCAGACAGACCCCTCTCAATTATTGAGGCTTACTGCCATTTTTATGCCATGTTGTTCATAACAGTTGTCAGTTGAGGGTGCTATTTTGCTGCTGTTGTTTTTAACAACTGTTTCTGCTAGTGTCGGTCTCAATAAAGCTCATTTGATAGCTTTGAAGTGTGGAGTTTTGGGGAAAGGGGCGTGGCTAATCCAACCGCTCAGTTTGGGAAATTCTAGAATGGCTAAAATCGCTTACAACACCTTTAAACCTGAATTTTCCACTTCAACTAATACACTTTGAGAACATGCAAAATATTGACAGGCAGAAAGCACATCAAAGTCTTCTGATTGGCTGAACAAAGAATCTGTCCGTTTGCCGTTTACACAGTCTAGTGCCGTCACAGAGAACGACGAGATCTCAGAACAATTATTTCAGTGATATTTTTCAGGGAGAAGGAACATTTTCTGTATACCATCATTTCATGTCATCTCCTTAAACTTTGAGGAGTGAAGCACTGTCAACAGATGTTTAATCGCGACTGTAAACATATATAACAGTGCCCAAACTATGCAGTTAAACTGCTATTTATTTACATAATTCTTTTAAATCAAAAGTTTAATATAATTACATTAGTTAACGCACTATGAAGTAACGAACTAACAATGAACAATTGTAATTTTATTAACAAGCATTAACAGATTAATAAATGCTGTAACAAATATATTGTTCATTATTACTTAATGATATCTAATGCATTAACTAATGGAACCTTATTGTAAAAATTGTTACTGCAAATTTAAAGTACAAATAAAAGTTAAATCTTGGGATTTTAAGAATCGCTATCAGGATCGCGATTAATCGGAAAATCGATATTTTTACCCAGCCCTCTACATTGTGTCGACATAATTAAACCAAGATGTGCAAATGACATTTATCGGACTTGACTTGCTTTTTGCCATCAGTATACGTTAAATCTAATTTGAGAAAGAATCTTTGTTTTTTTTTATATGTTAAAGAGATATTTTAGATGTGGAAATTGTTTCTGCAATGGATCTGAACCTTTTGCAATAACAATATCAGCTCTTCTCCTAATGTGACTATTCTTTAGTTACTAATGTTGCATTCATATATGCATAAAAAAATCGAAATTATTTTTACAGTTTTTGAAAAGCCACCAATTTGAAGAGCGTTCCTCTATTTTCCTTTTCATGATTACAATATAATTTTCCTTTAAAAGCCTAAAAATATACCATCCAGTTTTTCAAAGCTACATTTATAGCTATTGCATCTACAATAAAACCTGTCACCCATCAACAAATTTGTCCTTCACATTGGCATAAAGACATCAAGTACCTTCTTCACTGCAACAGCTTCAAAATAGTACATGTAATCAATGTGCAATAAGAAACAATAAACAGTTATTAAATATATAACAAATTATATATGCTGAATTTGGGGAAGGTATAATTTTGGTAAGTGGCATGGATCACCCAAACTGTCCTCTTTTATGGCTTTACAACTCAATTGCTGCATCTTTCTTTTCTGCTAGCAGTGGCATGCAAAGATGAAGACATCCTGAGTTTTCCTTTTTATCTCTTTACACAGCAGAATTCCATCATGTTCACTGGGCATCAGATGCCCCTCCTAACATCAAACAATGCACTTCTTAAACCAGGAATGTCAAACAAAGAGACAATGGGACAGAAATGAGTCAACTAAATATAAAAAGCACAGTTTGGGCTGACTGCTAGCATTATATTGGTCTTTTAGATCAACTGGTCCTCACTTTCAGCTTGTATTTGAAGTGCTTTTGCATCATCCTTCAGGCATTTGTTATTGTCGCCTTCTGCTACTGAGTTCTTATGCGGTTTCATTTATCATTAGCATCTGTCTGTTTTTATGGCAGTCCCCCTCTTTCAGTGTGCACATGCTGCTAGAACAGGTCTACAATGAAGCCACACAAATCTGGCCTTCAGCCCAGACCCAGTGGAATGGCAGCAGTATGTGGCACAGTGACTATCAGCTTTTCCGCCAATCAGAATCGATTGCTCTCCCTTAAAGGAATAGTTCACCCTCAAATAAAAATAAATTACACACCCTCGTGTCGTTCCAAACCAGTATGATCTTCTGTGGAACACAAAAGGAAATGTTTTGAAGAATGTTCGCGTTGCTCTTTTCCATAAAACAGTGACAAGCGGCTGTCAAACTCCTAAAAGCACCATAAATTACCATTAAAAAAAAATCAATACAACTGGTGTGCTACAGTGGCAAGAAAAGGTATGTGAACCCTTTGGAGTTACCTGCATTTATGTATAAATTTGTTTTAAAATCTGATTTAATCTTCATCTAAGTAACAATAATGAACAAACACAATCTGTTTTAACTAATAACAAATTATTGCATTGTTCTTGTACATACTGAAAACACCATTCAAACATTCATAGTGTATGTGAACCCCTAGGCTAATGGCATCAACAAAAGCTAATTAGTGTCAGGAGTTGGCAAACCTGGCATCCAATCAATGAAACGAGATTGGAGGTATGGGTTAGAGCTACTTTGACTTATAAAAAACACTCAAACATTTTGAGTTTGCTATTCACAAGAAGCATCTGCTGACATGGACCATGCCTTGCAAAAAAAAAAAAGAGATCTCAAAAGACCTACAATCAAGAATGGCTGATTTGCATAAGGCTGGAAAGGGTTACAAAGTTAACTTGAAGAGCTTAGATATTCATCTGTCAACAGTTAGACAAACTGTCTATAAATGCAGATGATTTAGTACTGTGGCTACTCTCTCTAGAAGTGGCCATCCAGCTAAGTTGACTCAAAGGGCACACCGCAGAATACTCAATGAGGTAAAAAAAGAACCCAAGAGTGACAGTTAAAGATTTGAAGGAATCACTTGAACTGGTTAACATCTCTGTTCATGAGTCTACTATACAGAAAACATTAAACAGGCATGGTGTCCATGGTAGGAGACCACGAAGGAAGCCGCTGCTTTCCAACAAAAACATTTCTGTGTGCCTAAAGTTTTCCAAAGACCAACTTGACACTCCACAACGCTACTGGAAAAATGTTTTGTGGACTGATAAAACTAAGGTTAAATTGTTTGGGAAGTAGACATAGCATTACACCACATTTTATGACGAATTTAGAAAACCATCTAATTCCAAAGAGTTCACATACTTTTTCTTGCCACTGTATATTTAAATTATTATTTACAGAAAATCGTTGGATATGGATGGAGTGCATTTAAATGTGGCACATTGCGTTTAGTTATGAGACTTAAAAGAGCCAACGCTGTTTGCCATCTGTAACGTTCAACCTGGTGGGACACGTCTTGATGTGCAATATACACACACGCGCACACACACACAAAAAATTCAAAACATCTCTTCTTGTTTTCCATGGAAGAAAGAAAGCCATACAGGTTTGGAACGACATGAGGGTGAGTAAATATTTTATAAGTGAACTATCCCTTTAAAGAACGAGCACCCATTTTAAATGAGGAAGAAGCCCTTTGTGAGAAAACCCAATGAAAATGTGAAAGATTTAGGATGGAAATTAATGCGTCATTTTTAGAGGAAGTGGATTTTGCAAGTCATTCCTACAGTAACGGCAGCCTGCTTGCCCTGTGCCTGTTTTTACAGATAAAACAACACAAACAACACATTCATAATTCAGATATTTTTTCGTTTTCTTCAACATGCACATGCAGTATTAAAAAATACAGTTAGATCAGCAAATACTTGAAAAAAGTGTAAAAATCCAGTGCGACAGTCTTTGAGTTCTGAGGTTAACATGGTTCTTGATTGACAATGGTCAGAAGTGAGATAATCCATTCAGAGCGCTGAGCCTACAGTTCCCATGCATCTGTGGCTGCTTTTGGCATCTTATTTTCAAGTTATGAAGCCATACATTTAGGATTTAAAAAAATGTTTTGTTGTTTTTTCATCAAAACAGCAAGGCCTGAGATAGAAAAGGTGTTACAATAGCTCTGTTCCTATATCAACCTCGCTGTCTACTGTTTACATAGACAGCTGCCATCTAAAGCAGCATCCTACCCTAAATGGAAACTCCTAAGTGACTGTTTTGAACACTCTACATAGGCTACACAAATAGCGCTCCTCATGTGAGGAATTTGGCCAAAATTAGGTACATTAGAAGGCAGCATAATTACTATGTTTACCTTTTTGAAATGGCCTCGTGTTGGGAGAATGCCTATAATGCCTTAAAATTCTGTCTATGTAGGCAGCTCACTAGGTTTTGGAACACATTTAATATATATATATATATATATATATTATGCTTATTTTTCCTTTAATCAGCATACCGGTCAACGAGACCCCTTGAGGAGCACTTGAAAGCATAAACTGGCATGTGGATGTGACCAAGCTGGCGAGTCATAGCCCTAAGATCTTCTGTTGCCCATCAGTGCATGGCTCTATCTGTTCTGTAAGGCTGGAGTTTTGGTCTCTGAAAACAATGGATGATCTCACTATGTAAGCATCTTGTAAGAGAAAAACTTTCCCCGGTCTTTAAACACAGCCGTAAATCAACAAACTTGTTTGAATTGTTGATTAAACGCTTCTTGCTGCGTCTTGAAAACCAGAGATAAAAACAACACAGACTACAATATTGTACTTGAAAATCGTTTACAAAGCACAACTGGGAAAAGATCTCTCTCCCCCCCCAAGCTTCAAATTCATCAAAAGACTCTTTATAGAATAAAAACAAGAGCTAGTCCTTAAATCTGTTGAAGGTTAAAAAAAAAAAAAGGGGGGGGGGGTGGCTCCAATCCCACACGTTTTAATCTACAAAATGATGAACTCAGACAAGCCGACACCAGAAACATTCCTTTGCTTTTCTGTGATATCAGACCTCACCAAGGCACAGTCAGACTCCTATAAATCCTCATACAAATACATTCCTGAAAACAGTCAGGAGGATCCCCTCCATGGAGAACAACAAAAAACAGTTCAGGTCCCCTCTCTATCTACTCCTGAACGAAGCAGTCTGAACTGGATAGACATGACCTGATCATCTACCACGGAGATCCGGCAACTTTTTGGTTGTTAAAGGAATAGTTCATCCCAAAATGAAAATTCTGTCATCCTTTACCTTCATGCCGTTTAAACCCGTATGACTTTCTTTCTTTCATGGAACAAAAAAGGGGAAGTTTTGAAGAATGTCCTGGCTGCTCTTTTCCATATAATAAAAGTAAATAGGAACTTGGGCTGTCAAGCTCTAAGAATGACTAAATAAGTACCATGAAAGTAGTCCATTAAACTTGTACACTATATTCCAAGCTTTTTGAAGCCATACACTATCTTGTGTGAAATTCTAAATTGTGTGAAATTGGAAAATCAAAATTTAGATAATTACTCACTAAAAATCTTGCCCTCCACCGTAACTCTCAAATCAAGCGACATTTGGTTGCAAGAGAGGTAAGAACCAATGATGTTTGATGTACTATGTCTAATGCAGTCAACCAAAAATGACTGCATTAGACATAGTACGTCAAACATTTTTGGTCATTTTTGGTTTGAGAGTTACTGTAGAGGGCAAGATTTCTAGTGAATACTGACTTACATTTTTGGTCGGTTTGTTGATGAAAGCTTTCTTATGGCTTCAGAATACTTGGTATATATCACACAAGTCATATGGACTACTATTATAATAATTATATGGCACTTTTTTAGGGATTTGTTTTTTTTTACATTTTGTGTTCCACAAAAGAAAGTCATATGCGTTTGGAACAACCTGAGTGAGTAAACAACAGAAATTCCTTTTTTTAGTGTACTATTCCTTTAATATGCATTGCAGAATGCCATCAGTACTGTCATGCCTTTTTCAAGGCACTCCAATGACAGCTGTGATTATAAGCCCTCTAAGAGAGAGTAAGTTCTATCCTGATGGAGCTGTTTTATAAAAAAAAAAGTAACCTTTTTTGTCAGCAAGATTTACCAGCAAAAATGTCCTCTCTGCTACTGCCTTCTCACTATCTTTTTTGCAAACTCAGCTGTTTTTGATATCATCCCAGGCACCATCAATGGCCTCTACTCATTCTTGTTGTTTGTGGCTTGAAACACAAACACACACAAGCACACAGTTATGTAAGTAGACAACTGAGTGGCCCATCTGCCATCTGGCTATTGCTGAGTGTTGGAGTTACTCAAAGAACTCTGTATGCAAAGGCAGTCAATCAGCCAAAGTAAACTCAGACTGGGACATCCTGACATGGGATACGTACACTCAACCTAAACATCTCTACAGATCAAACACTGATGCCAATGAAAGACATATAGGTGTCTGATTAATAACAACTTTCTTCACATCGCTGCAGGAGAAAAGAGACGACGAGACTTTTCTGCAAGTGTACTGTCTTTTTAAAGACCCAATGAAATCAACATTGGTGTTTTGTTGTTTTTGGTCCATGCCTGTTAGCTTTGAGGCTGTATTTGGGTGTTTCTTCAACTTCTGGCACTTTTAGCAGTGTGAGTTTCAAGAAAGTTAAGTAGTCTTTTTTTTTTTTTTTTATAAAAAACCCACATTTCTCAGTATTTTTTTTTTTATTATTATTATTATTATTTGTGTCTAACAATGTCCCACAGTTAATGTACATACATCACAGGAGATTTCTTTTTAAAAAAATGTTTTTTTTTAATAAATAATGAAAATTCCCACCACAGAGTCATTTGCAGCACATCTCAAATTTTGTATTGTGTTTTTCAGTGGTGGAAATGACATTTTTAATGTTTTTTAAATAAAATGGGCCACTCATTTGACTTGCTGAGTGTCAATTCATAGCTAACATTTAATGTATTGTAAATACACACAATTTAATAAAATTTCAGCTTGATTGGAAATTACGCCTAATAATAATATTCTGCTCACAAGTGATATTTACCTTGATTTTTCTTAGTTTTCTTCAAAAACAAATCACTTAATATTTCATCTCAAACATGCTCTTTATTAACACTTTTGTCGACTTCTTTAACAAGTACACTTTTGAAAAAAAAAAATGTTGGAGGCAAAATTGTTTGGTGTGATGGAAATGACCCCACAACTGTGTCATCATTTAAAAAAATAAATTGATAGAAATCATTTTCACACAAATAAATATTGAAATGGTTTATTACTCTTTGTTTAGTTTCTCACAGTTTTCATAGTTAAATATTTAAAGTCTGGGACTATGGTAAAACAATAAATCTATTTATAAGACATTTAAAGTACTAAAAATAAATGATGAAGGCCTAGCAAAAAGTTTCCAAGTGAGTTTTTATGGTAAAAAAAGTTAAAATCTCTTAGTTTTAAAATAAATCAACCCGTGGGACATGAAAGTGGCAGAATTTTAACAAACACCCATGTATGCTAGTGTACTCCTAAAAGTTGACTCTCTCTTCCTGGTAAAATGGACCAAAAATATTTATGACTCATCTTGCACTGCGCAGATTTTTGTCCAGTCAAATGCTTTCTAGAATGACAATGCCCCTCCTCTTAATACAACCCACCACCGACTAGCCAGTTGGAAATCATGGTTCATGATTGCAAAACCATACTAGCGCTTTTTAATCCTATACTTCCTGTTTCAATAGGAAATACGTAACACAGGAAACTGCACTTGTCATGCAAGATCATGGGGTCTTTAAAATTGGCTGAACTACTGTATCATAACGTATTCCAAACTGTATTACAACTCTGGTGACCTAGTAAAAGTACTGAACAGGAAGCATCTTATTCTGTTGTCTAGAATCTGTATGCACACAAGTTCACCTGTGTTAAAGTAGCTTAGAAAATGGATCAACAGTCAAAACAGTTACACATTTGGAATAATATTATAATATCATTAGTTATATCTTATTATAACCTATACTGCATGTTTACACGGAACCAGAAAAGATTACTTCAGCTAAAGACGGCTAACAATTTATCCAGCTGCAAACCTCCATCTCGCTGGATCTGTAATTTGAACAATACAAACTTGATACTGCATAACTATGAGATGTGGAACAAAGTAGGTATTCATGAGCAGCACTAGTCCTAAATACTGTATAACTGTTTACCAGGTAGCTTATATAGGTATTGTAGGTACATTATATATTGTTAAACCTGTGAAACTTGGAGATAATCAACCATAATGCACAAGCATGCTGGAAAAACAACATATTCATGTTGCAGCTTGATACGCACGCGCAATACGTCTCTTTTTATTTTCATGTTCTACAAAATAACAGAGGGCTGTGCACATAGGAAAACTAGCACCCCTAAAGAACACCAGTAACAAGCCCTGGCCAGCTAACACAACTGAAGCCAATATATAAGCACCATGGTGCCACAGGTGTGATACATCATTCAAAATTAAATGTTGCGACTGTAATCTTACGTACGATGAATTCACGCAACAGCGTATCGGAGGCAAGAGCACAATTTAGGTAAAATATTTGTAAATATATTCCAGCGTATCTGGAATATCAGCCAAACAGCATCCAATATTTGCTTCTAAAAGTTACTTAAGTCTCTCTCTTTTTTTTGTAATAGTTCACCCAAAAATGCAAATTCCATCATCATTTACTTACGTTTGTCATTCCAAACCTTGGTGAATTTCTTTATTATGTAGACTACAAAAGGAGAAGTTTAGCAGAATGTTCGTACTGCTCTTTTCCATACAATGTATGTGGATGGTGACCAGAGGCTGACCAAAAACACCATAAAGTAGTTTATACACAATGTAATTTAAGAGCTACAGTGGAGGGGAAGATTTTCAGTGAATTACAGTTTAAATTTTAGTCTGTTCCTCACACACAGATATCGTTAAACTTTAGAAGATTACGGATTTAATGCACAAGTCATATGGAGTACTCTTACGGTACTTTTATGGTACTTTTAGTCATTTTTGGAACTTGCAAGCTCCTGGTCACCATTCACTTGCATTTTATGTTAAAGAGCAGAATGAACATCCTGCCTAACATCTCCATCTGTGATCTACGGAAGAAAAAGTCTTACAGATTTGAAACGACATGAGGGTGAGTAAATGATGAAAGAATTTTCATTTTTGGGTAAACTATCTCTTTTTAAGGAAGGAGTTTTCCGAAGTTTAAACTAAGAGTGTAAACAATTGTAGACGTCAGCTTGCCCTCGTATGTAAAACACCCATGAGATCTCAGACCCTTTGGTTGAAAGTAGCACCAGGAAGGGGACAAAGGGACAAGCATCAGCCTTTATGAGATGTTCCTCACACCAGCAAAAAAAAAAAAAAGAAAAAAAAAGAAAGAAAAAAAAAGCGGGCAAAATATGCAGCTATTCATTGTCAAAACGTCATCCTTTCATCTCTGGTATAAGATCACCAAAACAAATTTTGTCCGGTTTCGGATGTTATGATGGGCACTGATGTAAAATTGGAGTGCTAGAGCCCTTGGGTGCTGGTTTGTGGCTTCAACATAGCTGTGCTTTCACAACCAGGTTGCCTCCAGTCACATGGAAAAACACAAGGCCCTGGAGACCTTTTCCATTGCAATATCTGTTGAATCGTGTCAACAGAAGATGAAAACAAAAAACAGGAAAAAATATTATAGATCAAAAGCAAAGGTCAAAAATATCTTGTTTTCCTACTTATCAATAACATTATAAACATAAACGATGTAGTTTGTGGATATCTTGTATAAGCAACACTCAAATCATATAAGACAAATGGCAGTTTTCAGTCATTTCAAAGGTAAAATGTTGTTTTGGAGGCATTATTTAAGAAAATACTTCAATGCATAATGATTTAACTTGGATCTGATAGGATATACATTATAGTTTCACATTCAAAATGCACATTAAACTTTGTTGTATTATTCTAGTCTCTTTGGCTTTGTTCAAAGAGGCAGCAAAAATCCAATTTTGTGCAGTATCCAACTCAAATAAGTTTAGTTTTTTAAAGTCTGAACAGCAAAAAAACACAAGAAATCTTGTTGACGAACCCGATCCAATGCATATTTATGTGTGGTTTGAAATCCGATTAAAAATCAGATGGAATGTGCCTCAGTCTGAACGGTCAAATCAGATTTCAAGTAGTTTTATGCGTATTCAACAGCATACAAACGGGTCAGTTTTTGATGTAAGAGATAGTCACTTATCATTATTATGGCAACCGTTGTATATACACCGGATACTGACTGCACCATATGAATAGATTTAATCACTTTCAAAAATACAGTGCAAATAGTCAATCCTACTGATTGGAGAAAAGAAAAAAACCATTGGATTTGTGTGCAGTATGAACAAAGCCTTTCTCTGTTTTACCATTAAAACAAAGTTGTTGAAAATACACGTGTTACCTTGGGTGTAAAAAAACAGATTTGGAGAAATTAGGAGACTATATACTGATATAAAGAGTGAATAAGTGAGGAGTCATGTGAGTAAATAAAAACAGACAATGAAATTATCATAATAAGTGTTGTTGTGTTTGCATGTGTACGAGTTAACAAGCTGATGTTGGTGTTATGTAGACGGTGTCATATACTTGTGTATCAGAGCCACCTTAACAGTGCCAGATTAAGAATGGCAACTGAGCTGAGCTGCAAACCAAATGAAACATCTGGGCTGACATCACGCAAGACTAAAGAAACAATCTTCATTCCAACCTGGTCATTCTTTGCAGAAGAAGCCCACTGTGAAAGGACGCCCATCCTCACATGACCAGTGTACTGTCCCAACTACACAAGAATAACAAGACCACACTTGAGTGCTTCCAGTTTGTTGATCTCATGCCGTTGGTTGATCTGTGCTGGAGTGGATGTGGCATTTGCTTTTTTTATTACTTCTTACTTGAACCTGTGAGGTCAGGAAAAAAGGTGAGAGGAAAAGAGCTCTTCACCTACTGGAGGTAAAATGAACCACTCTCTGCTCAGGCATGTTGGTCGACCCTCTTTAGGAAACGTAACTATATTGAGAAACTGTCGATTACTGTATGGCTCTCGTATGAATGCAGTTAAGTCCTCTGCGAATGGAGTCTAGTGGGAATGAGGGGTTGACTGTTTTATACAGCCAGTTCTGCCGTCAGCTTTGACGCGAGTCTATGCCGTTGCATTTTAATGAACGTAGTCTTATAGTAGGAATACACAAAAGCAAAAATGGCAAGTAAAAAAACCTTTTTGGTAGCAATTCCTTTGACAAAAACCACTGAGTTCTCTGCTTAAACCTTAACTGCTGGTTTTGCTTATACTGACGCATCCCTGAACTAAATGTCCTATTGGTAAACACGGATATAAAACCAGAGATATAAAATCTCTCAACTGTAGGTGAAATTGCTTGTGACAGTACAGCTGAAAGGGATAGCTGAAAGTCTTTTTCATCCATTTTGCCTCCCAAACCTTTTATTTTTTGCATTAATGAATTCCCACTCGGGGAGCTATCCAGTCACCCTTGATTTCCCAAAACAAACCCCTGTGGTGGTACATTCTTTGAAAGAGACAAGGGTAAAGCTGGGTTTTCTGGTTGTCCACGTAAAATGGGCAGGAAAAACGTGGAATAGTGCCCATGGAAATAGAAACACTCCCCCGTTCGGTTTTATAGCACTCAAAGTCTCAAAGAGAGCTTTCTTCTATTTTTAAAAGAGCTTGGACTGGGGCTGATCTTGCCTTAGCTGGTCCTTCAAGAACTGACAAGAACTTTTATAAGCAGAATATCAAACACAAAGAGAGAGAGATGGATCACATAAAAGTTTTTTTCTTTTTTGCAGTGTAAAGCAACTCGCCAAGGGAGAGCTGGGAATCTGCAAAAAGAGACAGATGTGTGTTCGTTGAGTTTGGAGGGAATGCATTGGGGTTTGACCCCAGGTCCACATGGGTTTAAGGTGAAGCAGGGTGGGGCTGTGGTCAGTAACAAAGAGAAGAGAAGTTTTGAATTATGCTACGCATGCAAGGGAAGCCCACCCTGTTTTCATTTTCCAGCTATCACAGCTGTTTTAGTCCACAAATCTCTGGCAGGCCTTCTTCCAACGGCAGGCAGTGCACCACATGTCTCTGTTCTCCATGCCGTACACCTTACGACACTTCTTCCCCTCGCCGCGGGACTTCTTACTGCATGGCAAGACAGAAAAATATAAGTTGCAGAAAAACATACAAAAGCAACTTTTCACAAAACAACTAACTTCACGTTCAAACTTTCATACTTCCCGACTATACAGTATGCCAAATGTCAATTGAGTAGTATGTCCGAATCCTGAGTATTCATGAAACAGTAGGCAAGAAATTCCTGGATGACCTACTACATTCAAGTCACATTGAAAATGCTGAATTAAAAAACTGAATTGCTGTATACGTACTTAAGAAAGTTGTTTATTGTGGTCATATTGTACTTGTTTAACAAAACCAGAGTAAATTATTTCCGAGGTTGTAGTATGTCCAGCAATGTATTCATACTACTCAACTAAAGAACATACTTTTTTTTAACAGCTGAGAAGTACGTTCTGCATCAAATGCAGTGCATACTCTGACAGTACCGCCTAATTTGCATGCTTTCCAATTCACTCAGTTGGGCTTCTCTTTAATGTCTGGCGTAATAGCGTTGGGAGACCACAAGGGGGTGATATAACATTTACTGAACAGGTCACAAGGCACAGGTATCACAACACAGGATGGGTATTTTAGAGCTCCTTGCACAGGACGCATACACACAAAAGTTCCTAAGGTTTTTCACTTCTTCAAGAGTGAAAGTGACGTTGATGAGTTTGCAGGTTAGTGTATGAAACTGGTGTAACTGCGCAGACTGAACGATTACAAATTATTATGCAATTTCTCCGTATGTGTCTTTGAAGAGATTACATTCAAGGTGTCAAACCACAAAAAGACATACTCGTAAATGAAAATACATCATGTAGGCTAAATGAAAGATGCATATATACAATATATCATCCACTGATAAGCTTTGTCCTTTGATAAGGATTTGGGTCGATTTTATGGAAAACGATGCGAGTTGCGCTCTGTGGCACTGCAGAATTTTGATGGCGGTGTGCATACCTTCATAGAAAATAATTATTTTGAATTTTAGAATGTGCAATGTCATCTGACAGACACGTCTGGTGTGCAACCCCCTTTAATTTAACCTGCCGTTAACACTTTAACAAAGTTGTGTTGAGAAATATGTTTGAAAACACAAAGACTTTTTGCAAATGGTAGTACAATTTCTATCTAAAAAAAATCCCAATATATATCAATAATCATCGGGAAAATCTTCAGATTACTGATGCATGAAAAAAAGCATCGATCCCAAGACTAGTAATTTCATATTTTATTGTTTTGATTACTATATTGCTACAGTAGTTATGTCAATTGACTACGATATTCTCATAATAAAAGGATAGAAAAATTACATTCCAGGAACTGTTTTTGAAGTAAAAATTATTTTTATATGTCATGAAGAAAATGTGTTCTAAGTCATTGGGAATTTTACGCTTGATTTACCATTGGCCACACAAAAAATTTAAGTCTTAGAAAAGTAATAGCACACCTCTCCTTAACAAACCACATAAATTCAAGTATTATTCATGTCCATAGCACAAACAGTGTGGGAAAAGTTACACTCCGAAGTTTAATAATTAGGTTTTAGGGTGTAGAACAAACCTCTAACTTAAAAGTCTTTTCACATAGAAGGTGACGCGATAATAAGAGACGAACTGCCAATGAGCGGCCGATTCACAATAAAAGCGAGGTGAATGATCGTCATTAGCACATCCATGCCTTTGCAACAGGTGGGGCTAATCAACAAGCAATATAATTTAATTTCTTATTATTTCATTTTCATTGTCAGCGCTTAAATGTTCACTCTACTTGTGAATGGCTCCATAGGAATCTATTGTTTCTATTCAAAATCTTCATCGCAGCGAGAAATCGCGGTGTGAAAAGGCCTTAAACTTCATACATTTTCATTCAGGTCCATTCCTTAGTTCCACAATTGACATTTCATGTATAGACTTTAGAGAAAGACTGAAAGGAAATGGTGTAAACACAATAAACACAAACGTCCTGCAGCCTGCATGTGTTGAAGATACATGGGTGTGTAAGACTGTAAAGTACCTGAGTGAACCTGCAGCTCTGGGGGGAGATGAGAGTACAGCAATAGTCTGAGAGCGCTGTTCCCCAAAGCCCTGAGTCCGGGTGTGAGTGGGAGAGGCCTGCGGTCATGAAAAAAAAAGAAAAGAAAAAAAAAAGAAGAAAAGTTAACATTCTTCAAAAACAGCCAAAAAACATTATCCGCATTGATTTCCTGTCATAAAAGCACAATTTAAAGAGACATGCAAATGTGGTGTCTGCTTAGCTTGTTTTGTGACTGTTTGGATATTTGCTTATGAAGCAGTGATCAGGTATTTGTGAAACTGATAAAAACACATATGCCTGTGGTTGGTATGGTGTGACGGTTGCATTCACTAAGATGGGAGGGGTTTAGATCTCACACATCAGAGTCTGGTTGTAACAGTACAATACTGAAATGTGTGCAAATATGAGCAACCTGACAGCTTTCACTGTCAATCAAATGAGAGGCCAAACTGTGTGTAGATCTAGATGTTTATAAAAGAATATTGGTCAGAATTCGTCTGCATGTGTACAAGGGGCCTGAGGCAATACAATAGAGCACATTGAAGTTCAGTGTGTGTGTGTGTGTATGTCTGTGTGTGTATGTGTGTGTGTGTGTGTGTGTGTGTGTGTGATGGGCACTTTACTGTACAGGAGTGTTTGTGTGTGTACTCACAGAGGTGCCAGTGAATGTGACGGGCGGGGACTGCCAGGAGATACTGAAACTGCTGCCGGAGGGGGTGAAGCCGGTGGAGCTGGTGGAGGGGATAGTGACTGGGGCAGTGGCCTGTGGAGTGACAGGAGGGGCTACAGTCACACTGATTTAGAGTCAGTCTCTTGGGCTTGGGAATGAGACTGAGCTATACAAGTTAGCACTGCATATTATATGAAAGTAATGGGTATTTTAGGACCGTATAATACACAAGCACTTAAAGGGTTAGTTCACCCCAAAATTAAAATTCTCTCATAAATGACTCACCCTTAAGCCATCCCAGATGTCTTTAACAACATTAATGTCTTTCCTTCTTCAGCAGAACCAAAATGAAGATTTTTATAAACACTTTTCAGCTCTGTATGTCCATCCAATGAAAGTGAATGGGTGCCACAAGGCTGCTGGCTGTTTGACGGTTCAAAAGGCATATTTAGGCATCATAAAACTTAATCTACATGACTCTAGTCAATTACTGCCTTCTGAAGCAAACTGATAGGTAAAAATAAATACATAAATAAAATAGATAATTAAAATTGATTAACTTTTAAAACAAATTCCTGCTTGCAGTGGACCCATCGCTTAGATGCTGCGTGACGGTGCGTTCACACGAGAAGTCAGAAGCGCGCGCTTTGCTTACAACAGAGGAACGAACGTCAGGCGAGAGTTAGGTCATTTCAAACAGCGCTGGCCAGAAGTAACGATTTAAAGTAAAAAAGAAATTTATTATCAATTTGTTACTTTCACAAACCTATCAGACATTAATTGATCGACTGGAATCGTGTGGATTACTTTTATGCTGCCTAAATATGCCTTTTGTACCATCAAACAGCCAGCAGCCTGATGGCACCCATTCACTTGCATTGTATGGACATACAGAGCTGAAATATGTTTATAAAAATCTTAATTTTGGTTCTGCTGAAGAAGAAAAGACACATCTGGGATGGCTTAAAGGTGAGTCAATCATGAGAGAATTTTCATTTTTGGGTAAAGTAATCCTTTAAGTTACTCTTTGCAACTTCACAACTCTCTTATTGGTCACTTTAGAGCTAAATTACATTAATTCAGAGTTCATCAGCATTTAAAATTAATTGTTTAACATCTATAGTGTTTGCCTCATTTTTGGATCTCATTTGAACAATTCCTTTTCCTCTGTACATGTTGAACCTTAAGGAAGTGTTGTCTGTTTACATGACTAAGTATTCAGAGGAGCATGTGACTTTTTATCATCATTGAAGTGATTTGGCCTTTTTATACTGTGTTACAGTGTATTGTGAGCAAGGAATGGCTGTATTTACAGATTTTCTGTCATCAGTCATATGGGGACCAACTATTATGAAATATTTAGTTATTTTGTGATTGCTGAAATACAGTGGAATTTCCATGTCTCAAAATATGGTACTTTGTATTATTTGCATGATCATTTTTTTTAATAACTGGTGGGTGTGTTTTAAGGGAATTAATGTACATATTGACACACTGTATGTACATTTCCAGAGGATAAACTGATCATGATCGGATGATGGTATGAAAGGGCAGTACCTGGTAGGCATGGTCTGTATGCACTAAGTAGAGTGCACTTGGAGCAGAGCGACTGAGAGGAGTGGTGCTGCTCTCACTCTTTGTCCCGTTAGTGCCGTCCGGCTGTCTCTGGTCCAGGACCGGTGGGGGAGACAGCACAGATGGGGACACAGGAGACAGGCTGCTCAGACCGTCCGCCACAGAGTCTGTGTTCAGTTTAATCTCTGTGTAGTAGAAATCCTCCTCACCATCACTGCACTCTGAGTCACAATTTCTCCTAAAGAGGAGAAAGTATTGCAACATTTTATACAAGTAGTATGACATATTATCATGTAGTGTGGTATCGCATAGTACAAAGGAGAATGCTACAGTATAGTGGAGTATAGTATGGTTTTGTATAGTTTAGTGTAGAGCAGTATTGTATAATATATTATAGTGTGCAACAGTATAGTGGAGAATAGTATTTTATTTTATAATATTGTGTAGAGCAGTATAGCATAGTAAAATATAAAAGAGTAAGCTACAGTATAGTGCAGTATAGTACACTCTGCACATAGTACAGTGGACTATAGAAAGTATAGTACAGCATGCTAAAGTATAGTTATGCTACAGTATAGTAAAGTGTAGTATAGTATAGTACAGAATAGTATAGTACAGTTTAGTATGCTACAGTATTGTTGTGCTAAAATACAGTGGAGTACAGAAAATATAGTACAGTGTGCTACATTATAGTATGCTACAGTATAGTAAAGTGGAGTATAGTATAGAACAAAATAGTATAGTTCAGTTTAGTAAGCTAATGTATAGTGTGCTACCGTATAGTGAAGTGGACTATAGTATAGTACAGTTTAGTATGCTACAGTATTGTTGTGCTAAAATACAGTGAATTGGACTATAGTATATTATGCTACAGTATAGTGAAGTAGAGCAATGTTTCCCAACCACTGTGCTGTGAAAGATTGTCAGGTGTGCTGTTGAAAATGATCAAATTCAACAAAATAAATAAAAAATAAAAAAATAATTTCAGGGATGCAAACTCCTCACGTTTTGGTAAATTAGAGCATTTTGAAATAATAATCAGTCACTTTGGTGATTGTAAAAAGCTACAATTAAAATCTGTAGGAAAATGATACCGTAGATCCGCTTTGTTCTTATAATGTTTAAATATTCTGCTAAAGTAGATTTGTAATCATGCAAGTTTTAATGAAGTAGAAGGACGTTATTGAAACTCACTATTATTAGACTATTATTGTTGTCTTTTTGGATGAAAAATAATGCTCAAACTGAAAGAAAATTATAGATCTTCTTTGTTCTTTTAATGCTTAATCACTACAGTTGCTTGGTAGATTTCGGTCGTGAATGACTCAAAATGATTCAATGACTCGCTCATAGCACATAAGATGCTCATTTGTCGCCACCTAGTGACATTTCCAGAAGGGGTCACTGAACTAATCAGTTGATAAAATTTAACAAATTTGTGACAGAAGAAAGCCACACCAAAATACCCTTTATTTTGTAGCTAATTCTGCACAATAGTGCAGTTAATTTGCTATATCACTTGAATCACTAAAAATTGCAGGAATTTGTGCCTTTAGCTTATTATAAAAAAATTAAATAAAAATGTTAATAGTATGTTGTTAATGAAAAAAAATTTTCATGGACCAGTGATTGTCTCACCTTTTTTTCGCCCCTCATGAGTTTGCATCCCTGTTTTGTTATGCTACAATATAGTGAAGTGGAGTAGTACAGTATATTATAGTATGCTACTGTATAGTGAAGTAGACTATAGTATGGTATAGTGTGCTACAGTATAGTTAAGTTGACTATAGTATAGTAAAATATATAATAGTATGCTACAGTTTTGTTATAAAGAGTGGTGGTGGCATGGTGGGCTAAAGCACAGAACTGGTAAGCAGATGGTTGCCGGTTCGATCCCTACAGCCACCACCATTGTGTCCTTGAACAAGGCACTTAACTCCAGGTTGCTGGGGGGGCGGGTTGTCCCTGTAATAAGTGCACTGCAAGTCGCTTTTTGATAAAAGTGTCTGCCAAATGCATAAATGTAAATGTAATGCTACAGTATAGTGAAGTGGACTATAGTATGGTATAGTGTGCTACAGTATAGTGAAGTGGACTATAGTATGGTATAGTGTGCTACAGTATAATGAAGTGGACTATAGTATGGTATAGTGTGCTACAGTATAATGAAGTGGACTATAGTATGGTACAGTGTGCTACAGTATAGTGAAGATGACTATAGTATGGTATAGTGTGCTACAGTATAGTGAAGTGGAGTACAGTATAGTATAGTATATTATAGTATGCTACAGTACATTGAAGTGGACTATAGCATAGTAAAGTATAGAATAGTATTTTAGTATTGTAAAGTATGTTACAGTATATTTATAGTACAGTATAATAAAGTGGAGTATAGCTGGAGTATAGCTTAGTACAGTATAGTATATCACAGTATAGTATGGGGTGATTTAGGAAAGCAGAGTGTATTGTATGGTATAGTACCATAGATTAGTGTGGTGTTGAATAGTAAAAGGTAGTGCAGTGGTATGTTACAGTACAGTTAAGTAGAGCGCTGTACGCTACAGTATAGTGGAGTATAGTATGATATTGGTTGAGCCTGATTTTAGCCACACCCAAAATTATGGGATCGAACTACTCACCATACGGCCATGATGAACAGGGATGCAGTCTCACTTCCTGCTTGTATTTTTCTTTGAGATGTTGGATCTGTTTGTTTTGTTACAGACATTTTGTAGGATAAATTTGTGAACAAAGTGCTCAGAAAGTCAGACAGCTTAGGTTTAATACTAATATTATGGTTGAGCTTTTATTTTTTAAGCTGAAACCACTTGATTTATTATTTTTAAAATTTTTTCATGTGTATGGAAAACAAGCTGTATGACCAAGCAGTCATTAACTTCAATGACAATTCAAAAGTAGTGTTTGTCCTTGCAAATACGGATGATAGAACAATTGTTATGTCTTTAATAATTAATCACTACATTTTATTTATCATAAAATGTTTGTGTTTGTAATATTTTCAACATAAAGCTTTTTTTTTAAGATTATGCAAAATATTTGAGGGAAAATGACACAAAATGTCACTACCGAAACAGTGAAGTCACTACCGAAACACCTGGTGTTATTTCGTTAATAAAGGAAAATTGAGTTATTAACTAAAAGTTTATGATAATGATTGATTAAATATACATTTAGTTTCATGAATAATTAACTCTCAAATCAGTATCATGAAGCGTATGTATTTTACAGAGAAAATCTGCATTTTGATTTTTAGTAAACTTATAAATTGTACTTTGAAATTTGTTAAAAGTGTAATTTTTGTTATTATTTGACTATAAAAATCTTTTAGAAAAATTAATAAAAAATAATGTTTAGAGGGGGGATGGAAACAAATTCTTATTAGATAAATATAATCCCTTTTATTTTGGTGTATTTCTATGTTTCGGTAGTGATATATTTTTGGGAAAAGAAAAACATTTTTAAAAAAATCTGAAAATATATGAAAACTGACTGTTCTTTTACTAAATATTCGTACCTAAGATATGGTACAATATATACATGGACACATTTTTGAAAAAAAAAAAATATTTATATATATATATATATATATATATATATATATATATATATATATTTATTTTTTTTTGTTTTATTTATTTTATTTTTATTTTTTTTTATTTTATTTTTTTTAAAGGTTTCCACCTTTGAGTTTGCACCAATTCGGTAAAATTGTCCACATATTATTGTGCTGTATGTTATAGTATAGTGAAGTGGAATATAATATGGTATACTAAAAATCTTATTCTCAATGTTTCAATAGCTACATAAGGTATAAAACATAGGCTACTGTAAGTTCCTCATGCCCTTCCACTGAACCAAAGAAATATTAGACATTCTCTAAAATCCTCCTGGTATCTCCCAGCAGTACTGACATTTGTGTGGTTTAATTAGATATAAAGTGAGGGTAACATAAACCTTCCTTCATCATCATCTGGCCTTGCCTGTCATTACTTTCTGCCCGGCAGCAACTGAGTAAGTGTGGTGATAATCCTGCTGGAATTACTCTCACGTTTTGACACTGAATCAGGAGCAATCTGCTGTCTCTTATCTCACAATATTGGCTATCCAGAGTCCACTGTGATAAATGTCTGTCCAGAGACTGAATAAAACCATAAAAATTTGTACATGAAATGTAATTATGGCTGTGGAAAACTTTGTTTGAAGTCTTTTTCTGCGTGTCATTGTGTATACATGTGTCAATTTTTATGATGTGTATCCATGATTGCAGATACAGTGGGGTCCAAAAGTCCACTTGTGGAACGCCTCTATTTTTATAATTTACTAAAAATGTAACAAATCATTACGAGTTATAATATTATTACACTGAAATAGTTAACATGCATTTCTTGGTATTCATCCCTTTTGCTTTAATGACAGCATACACTTGAGCTGAAATGGACTTCAAAGGTTGATGAAAACCCTGATGATTCATGTTATCCAGCATAATTTGAGAATGCTCCAAAGAGCATCATGTGTGCTTCAATGGAAGCAAAGAAATCTGACCTTTTACACACAGTAGGGCTGCACGATAATGGTTTAATCAAAATTACAACCAAGATTATTATTATGTAATTTGAGAATTATTTTTACTATACAGATTTATTGTACTTTCATATTATCCCAAATCAAAAGAACATTACTGTATTTAAAAATAAGAAAATGAAAAATAAATGTGAAACACAGAGGAACTTGTTATAGGGTCTCAGTTCACTTTTCACTTTTTTTGGGATCCATTCAACTTGAATATTATATGAATAATATTATATTATTGCAATATAATACCTTATTATTATAATTAACAAGATTACTATATTTCTGTAATCATGTCTTAACTTTCACACAGCATTGCTATGCAGTCTTAAGACTTTTTTACCCCACTGTATGCCAGTGTCAATATGCCTTACCCGAGATGGACGGTTCGAATGTGCCTCTGGATCCCAGCAGCTGTGCTCAAGACCTTCCCACAGTTCTTCCACAGGCACTTGAACATCACTTTCATGGAGTTCTGTGAGAGAAACAGTTGCACAGTGAGAACACTCATCCACATCAACTGGCAGACCTCTTCTCCCCTGCATTCAGAGTTTCACAAAGGTCTGACAGGAAGAAAAAAGCCCTTTAATCTCTCTTTCCTTCCATTAAGCAGTCAGAGCTCAGAGACCCAGCAAGACACTCATCCTCATGTCTCTCTTGCTCTAGTCAGAGGCTGGTAATTGGTCGGCATTGAGAGTGACACCTTAGTGAAGTCTTCAGAGCTCATGCTTTTTTTACACAATGTGTCAGCACTACTTACAGAATTGTCATTTGAGAACAGTAGCATCCACGCCAAAACTGCGCTCAAGCTGAAAGAGCAAGTGAGCATTAGCAAAAATGAAAGTCTTAATACTTCGATCTCGACATATGCTTTTATACTGGGCGTCGTGCGGTAGTTTGTTTACCATTGTCGAGACGCTAATTTAATTTTCACAAGATGGCCATTGTATCTGTCTGGCAAACAAAAGAGCTCTTTCCTGTTTAATCAACTCGTCATGACCCTGGATGACAACAGAACCCCCAATTCCCAGTGCTATAAACCAGCTACTAATTAATAACAGAACTCAAACTGGCTGGTTTCCTTGTGTTGAAATCAACTAGAAGGCAGTTGAAGGTCAAAGCAGCAAACTCTGCCATTTGTCTTCAGTTTGCAAGTATTCTTTAGAAGATGCTGCCAGGAATGACACTGGGACATGACTGATTGATGGCTGAGGAGGCAGCTAATCATTTCATACCAATTTCCAACAAATTAATCTAATAAGGGATCGCACATGGCTGGAAATGAGACCGATGTAGATAACTGCTTCTTTAACTATGCCTCTCGCTCTTCACTAACATCTATATCATTTCACTAAGTTCTAATTTCTGGATGTCCCTTACAAAAAAGTACCTTCACAGAACAAATACCAAGATAGTACCATGGTATTTTTGTTTTTTCTGAGGTTACTTTTTGTAAGTGGCACCTTGAAGCACCATGTAAATCCCATGGTGCATTAATCATTCAGTACAATGGTATATGTCAAAGTACCATTATATTAAAATAAGACACTATGACAGTACCAAGGTACTATCATGGTTTTTAAACTTGGTACCATTGTAATATGTTGTAATACCATGACACCTGAAATTGGCAATCATTCAGCACCATGGTATTTATCAAAGTACCATGGTTTAACCATCTGATACAATACCTGTACCAAGGTGGTTTTTAGACATAGTACCATGATAATATCATGTTGTTTTGAGATGTACCTTTGAGTACCATGGTACATGAAGATGTTAATAATTCAGTACCATGGAATATATCAAGTAAGAAATACATTACATCTATCAGATTCTATCTATCATCTGATAGTCATCACTGTGCCATGGCATTAAACAGTAGTTTTAGTAAGGGCTGTAAATATAATTATAATAATATAATAATAAAGAATATAATAATATATTAATTTTTTAGGGCTATACATTTTAATATATTTATAGTATCATTCTCCATTATAACAATAATATATAATTTATATATATAGAAATGCATATTTATTACTTTCCTATCAAAAGCATGGATAATGACAGATGTAACGTAAACAAAGCAATGACAAACATCGGCACTGCTGTTCTTCTGGAGTCATGCGAGAGTGACAATAAGGAAGATAAAGAAGGCCTATTCATTCCCAAAAATGAGGGAAGAGTGACAGAATCTGTGATGCACCTGACAACATAGCTGACAAATAGGAAGATAAAGTAGACTGGTGCCTGTGAATAGCCTAGTTCATTGATAATTTGTCTTTGTAAAGTCAAGTAAATGGTCTTTGTACACACCATCATCACATCTAGAAAAGGCGCCTCCTAAATAAGCCATATCCCAGAGAGGACAGTATGTTATTAAAAGTTAAGAAATATGTGTCACAAGGGTCCTTTAATAATTCTCTGACATATTTCAGTCATGACATGTGTCCTAAAACATGGCAGTCTTACAGTACTTTAAATTCAGGAACGAATTCTCAAATGCACAAACATAAATATACATCCTACAACCCCTGCATTTTCAAGGCCTTTAAAAACCAGAAACATACTGTATTTAAAGGTTAATTTTCTTAAACTGTAAACAAGGTGTCTCTGTGGCACTATGAAAATTTTGTTTGTTTTGAGCGACCCGTCTCAAGAGACAATAACATTGACCAGACCAATGGCGTGAGTTAGGGGCAGGACTTCGATCAACGACAGATGGGGGCCATTTTTAGAAAGCTGTTTTGAAAACAATGTTTATTTTTGCAATTAGAAATTAGAAATCGCATACTGTCAGAGTATGTACTGCTTTTATGAAGGACGCACTTCTCAGCTGGTAAAACTGTACATTCTTTATATGCATGCGAGTCGTATGAATAGATTCCAGACATACTTCATCCGGGGCTGTGGGTATTGTCCCGTGACGCAAATATATGACGCAATAACAACAACCGTGAAAATAATCTACTCTGATTTTGCAGCATTTAATTTAAGGAACAACTTTCTTGGTAGATATAGCACTTAGAGTTGAGAAGAGCCATGATGTCTCCTCAGCTCACGAGGGATTATGGGATCGCAAAATGTCCAGTCGATCCGCACTTCAGAATCTCGCCAGAAATAGTAGGTCTTCTGGGTATTTCTCACGTATTGTTTTATCAGCACTGAGGATTCGGACATCCTACTCCATTTGCATACTGTTTTTGGCATACTATATATAGTAGGGAAGTATGGATATTCGGACGCAGCAAGTGTATGGGTCTTTGTCTCACTCAAAATTGCATTTGCATTTTATTTTCAGGATCACAAACCACGGCAAGGTGGCTGCAGATTTCCATGCAGCTCATTGTAAATCTATTAACTTTCTCCATCCTCTCTACCTATGGTATCATTTAAGTGAGTTATGCCTGATTAAATCTCCATAAGTGAAGGTGAGATGACAGCAGCTCACCTTGCGTTTGCGGGGGATGGGCTCGTCGAATAGCAAGCTGTTCCCGTCATGCTCATCAATGTTGTCGTCTGGCAGGCCGTTGAGGCTGGGCATGCGGAAGGGTTTGAAGCTGTCAGCGGACAGGGGTGGTGATGGCGTCGAGGGGTTGGACTGGTCACTGGGTGCGCTCCAACTCCAGTACCCACTGCTGCTGTAGCTTGACGGGGTGAAGCCTCCATCCTTCCAAGACCCATTTAGACCTTCTGTATGGACAGATTGGTTGATGGTAGAAGACATTTATGGATAATCATTAACCAACCACATATACAGCTTTATAAAACAATAAGTGTAATGAGGAGTAACTAATAGCAACAGGAGTAACTCTCACTATGCATTGGTGCTGTAACATAACATAAATTCACCCTGAAGTTAAAATCCTAATTATATTACATAAAAGCCCTACAAAAAATATAGCCCATCCTCATCAAGGTCTTAAAGGGGCCCTATCATGTAAAACAGGACTGTGACATCACAAACTGCAGCCCTTTAACAAATGACCACCCACGTTTACATATTAATACCTATTAAGTAACATGTCCGGGCATTGTTACTCACATTGTATGCAAAGAGGTATGCCATTCATAGCAGAGTTAATTTACGTTTAAGTTTGAAAGGTAGAGTAGCAAATACAGTGCGTTTAATTTAAAAAAACGTGTCCTAACCAGATGCAACACGATAAATTTGACAAGCGATTAAAAAAAATAAATAAATCATTCAATCAATCAATCAGTCAATCAATGGTCGAAAATCCAGCACCACATAGTATTAACTATTAATTATGTTCAGATTGACTTTTATTGTGTGCACCACACATCATATCAAATTTTTTTGCATCATATGGACATGGATATATAAAACTACATTAAGGCTGTTTTAGTGCAAGTAACTTTCACTAACATTTTAAGTTAACTTTAAGAGAAACATTTTTTTAAAATGCTTTAAAGTGTAGGATATGGTCCCTTTAAGCTATTATTATATAACAGCTTTTTTTTTTTTTTCATTTTCTCCCCAATTTGGAATTCCCAATTCCCAATGCACTCTAAGTCCTCCTGGTGGCGTAGTGACTCGCCTCAATCCGGGTGGTGGAGGACGAATCTCAGCTGCTCCGCGTCTGAGACCGTCAACCCGCGCAACTTATCACGTGGCTTGTTGAGCACGTTGCCACGGAGACATAGCGCGTGTGGAGGCTTCGCGGCATCCAAAGCGGCATCCACGCACAACTCACCACGCACCCCACCGAGAGCGAACCACATTCTAGCAACCACGAGGAGGTTACCCCATGTGACTCTACCCTCCTTAGCAACTGGGCCAATTTGGTTGCTTAGGAGACCTGGCTAGAATCCAGCACACCCTGGGATTCGAACTTGTGAACTCCAGGGTTGGTAGTCAGCATCTTTACTCACTGAGCTACCCAGGCCCCCATTATATAACAGCTTTAAGACAAGACAACAAAAATCTTTCATAACAGCTGAACCAGTGCTGTTTCACGTGACAATGAAAACAGGAAACTGCTGAGTCAAAAGCTTGCTAACTCCGCAGCTCAAAAAAGATAGTGTGGAAATGAGCTCATGAGAGCTGGGTTCAGTGTAGTTGTGTTTTGAAGACACTTACCACTAAACTTTACAGGAGGACTGCGCACCAAAGGACTAGTGGACAGGCTGGTCAGCACCATGGCGGCTGTCACTTTGTCCATGTCCAATTCTTCCTCTGATTTCCTGTAAGATGAAGCAAGAAACATCACTTGATTTATTTATTCCATTTATATAAGACTTTTCTAACACTCTAAGCACTTCACAAATGGATAATACTTTTAACCACCATGAGTGGAGAGGAGACAGAGAGTAATGTAGCCAATCCATGTGTATATTGGGATGATAAGGTAGCTATGATAGACAAAGGCCAGTGGGCAAAATTGGCCAGGACACCAGGGTTACACCCTTAAGGGCTGTTAAATGCTAGACACAGTGCAACGAATGGAACAGAATGCAAGTGTTTCATGACACACAGTTGTTGCAGCGGTCAAAAATGTCCATCTAGCGCATGTTAACGCAGACATTTTTTATTTTAAAACAGCGCAAACTAACGCAAAAATGTATTTGGTGTGAACGGCCAATTATTCTGTCCGAGAAATACCCTGGAATTTTTCATGATCCAAAGGATGGTGCTTTATTACAGTAGTGTCTCTGTGACTATACTGGAGCTTTAGGACACACATAGGCCAATGGATGTTCGCGAAGCAACCAGCTGTTTTTCATAATCCAGTCAATACAAATTACATGCGAGTTGCTCCGAGGTTCAATGGCAGCTGCTTTTGTTTGTTGTTGCGGGATCTCTAAAGCCGCATTGCACAGCGTTCATGTGATGGACAGACTCGGAACATCTGCCCTGACAAATGACTCTAATCACTCATACAAGCACAGTGTAATGGCATGTTTCTTTACGATAGTGATAATGATAATGACCAGCCTATCTCATGGCTTTACATGTTTACATTTACTCACTTTTATGTACTTTTAAACCTGTATGACTTTCTTCCTTCTGTGGAACAATAGCAGAATGTTTGGGACTGAAAGCCTTCACCATTATCTTTTATTGTATGGAAAAAAGATGCAATGAAAAGTGAATGGTGACTGAGGATAAAGTTCTGCCTAACATCTCCTTTTTGGTTCCAAAGAAAAAAAAAGTCATAAGGGTTTGAAACAACATGAGAGTGCGTAAATGGGTGAACTATCCTTTTAAATTAAAATTGTATTTAAACTTTCGCATCCTGTTTGCTACCACAAATCAAATTCAACTCCAGTTTAGGAAATGATTAAGAATTGAAAAGGCATTCTCGATTCAATTCTGTATGGCAAACAAGCCTTGTACGAAATACGTGTCACTGTTTGTATCCAGAGAAGGACATTGTAAAATCTCGAACTGGCATTTTCTTTCCTGTGATTGAAGGATAGAGAATGAATGTGTTGATCTGCAGAAGGTGTAATAAATCTTCTCACCTGTCAGCTCAGAGAAGCACATTCTCTCTTGGGAAAACCTGTGCTGCCCTACCAAAGGCACAGCGTGAATTCTCATAAGTGAGAAAGAGAGACCGACCCCTGGCTGACAGAGTAGACTGGGCATCCACTAGAGAAAGCCTAATTTATGTTTCTTGTGTCATGAGAATGATGTCATTACGGCTTTTGGATAAATCACGCCAGGCAACCGTCGTTTTCCGATGCCACTTATCCCAGGACCCCAATATTACAGCCGCTTCCTGGTCACCTTGGGAAAGTGAGATGAGTGTGATGGAGCTTCCAGATAATGCCACGCTGGTGCTACCGGACAGCAGTTAATCAGGAGCTTTAATATCGCTTATCCGATGAAATATTGTAAATTTAAAAAAACGCATTAGAACCTGTGTAATTACCATGTGATATATTGCTACTTTCAAACAAAAAGAAGGGAACTCTGGAGTCCCAAATGACACGAGTCATTAGTGTCCTTATCAAGCCACAGGAGTGAAAGCAGCCCCACGTTTATTAATGGTAATTAAACGAGAAGGCGAATAATACGTCCGGCTGTGTAACATGCATTTGACAGGAGAAGAAATGGCATCTTAAGTTGCACATTTGTGTGTGCATCCACACTGTTGCCATCATCCAGCCAACTTGACTAATTCCCTGCTGCCAAGCACAAACACACTGCATGAGGGCTGCTTCAACAAGCACTATAGCAGCAAGTTTGGGCACATCTAAGAATTTAAGAGTTTTCTCCCTTTCAATTAATAAGTTGGAAATTGAATTGAAATGCCAAAGCCCACAAGCTGAATTGGAATTTGGAATGGCATGAAGAGGAATTTACTGAATCACATTCACATGCTGGGAGCCACATGTTGGTTAGCTCCATTTTTAAGATTTTGGGGTAAATAAGAGCATTCAGTTACACTTTACAATAAGGTTGGTTTTTGTTAACATTAGTAAATACATTAGTTAACATTAACAATGAACAACACTTTTACAGCACTTATTAATGTTGGTTAATGTTAATTTGAACAGATAGTAATACATTTTTTTAATTAAAAGTTGTATACATTCATATTAGTTAATACATTATGAACTAACATGAACGAACAATAAACAATTGTATTTTTATAAATTAATATTAATCAAGATCAATAAATATTGTTAGTTGTTAGTTCAAGGCATTTACTAATGTTAACGAATAGAACCTTATTGTAAAGTGTTACCGATACATCATGGCCTCTATTCCCACAGTCACTTTAAACTCTGGAATTTCTTCAGCGATGAAGCTATGGGAGTTACTTTTCTCAAACAGAAAAGAACAGACAGATGCTGTGCTTAAAACTAACGACAGTACGGTCCTTCATTTGTAATTGGCTTACTCTCATCTCCAATCACTGGGAACCCAGTTGTCGTCTTTGGTTTTCTCATTGCGTCCCGATATGAGAGAGGGACAATATAAACATATGCTCTTTTCTGCTTATTTCCAATCATGGGGGTATAAATTAATGACCCGTGGTAAAAATAAGCCTGGTTATGAATTACCTAGATCTAAGGGTCCATTAATGCCCTTCCCATGGCCACCCTTATTTACAGGAGGCTAAACGTCACTGGGGTTTTTTTGTCGTGGGGGTAAATGTGTGAGATGGCCACCAGCCAGGAGGGGGAGGCATTCAGCCGACATCTGTTGCGATTCAGTGGACAGATGTGCCAACTTTTTGTAGCTGTCCAAACTTGCAAGACAAATGAGTGAGCGGGTGGCTAGAGAAAGGCTATCCCACCGCACAGGCATCAGTACCTTTCCCAGACATCTGGACCTTTGTCTTTAATGAGTCCATTGAGGAGGCCCTGCACCCACACTGGCAGGGAACTGCAAAGATGTTTCCAGTTTCAAACATAACTGTGGTTTAGGGGGATATAATAACAACTGATTGCATTACAGTCATTTTCCCAAGCCAATGTCTGTCTACTTCATTTAATCACTGTGGGTCTATTCAACCTTGTTACTATTTGTGTCCACACCCTAATTTATTATTAATTTTGCTTCAAACCTGTATGATTTTCTTACATGGACCTCAAAGGTGAATTTTTATAAGTCTTCACAGGGTTTAATTACTATTTAATGAAAGTGAATAGTGATTCTGGTCTGTCAAGCATGCTTGAAAAACAACAAAAAGCACCACAGTGAAATCAATCAATACAACTCATGCACTATATTTCAAGTCTTCTAAAGCCATTAGAACATTTTGTGCGACGAACAGAAAATATTAGTTATTCAACATCAAATTATATCATTAATATAGAACTGAAATCAAATATGGCATCTATGTCTATCAATTTCATATCTTAATATCAATATGAAATCTCATTGGTTTGATGTTTCTGACATAGCCGCCATATTAGATTTTAGTGCTTTATTAAAGGCTTGACTTGATTTGAGAGAGCATAATGACTTAAATGTCATTCTTTTCATCACCACTTAAAAAGTGGTTTTATCAATACATTTTACTGTGGTTTTATGTTTTTTTTTTGTTTGTTTTTTTTTTAGCTTGACAGACCGGAGTCACTATTCATTTTTATTATTTGGCAAATAAACCATGTGAAGACTTTTAAAAAGTCACCTTTTGTGTTCCATGGAATATTTTTGTGTTCATACCAGTTTGAAGTAAATTATGACAGAATTTTCATTTTTGGGTCAACTATAAATAGCCATTTAAGCAGTGTTTTTCTCACTGCTAACCTAAAGAAATCTTTTTTTTTTACCCAAGTTGTGACTGAATCGAATATTATTAAATAAAAAGACCAATTCATGTAAAGGAAACGTCTTTCTATTCAGTTGTTTGCACTCAAAAACAAACATACAGCTTGAATAGTGTATCTACAGTTTGTAGAGAATCGAATGAGCCAGTTCCTTTAATAAATCACTCAAAGAGTTATTGGTTTGAATCAGTCAGACGAATGCTTCAAAGAATGAACTCACTGAATCGGTTACTGAACTGCAATCATTACTTTCAATCTCAAATAATGTCAGACTCAAAATGAAGCAAGAACTGTTGTGTGTACTAAAGGTTTGTAAATCTAAAATCAGCATAATTTCTGATTGGTTGCTCATAAGACAACATGTAATTACAAAATCTCTATTTAAATGTATATTTAATGATATTTTAAGACTAGATAGTGGGTTCTCCTTGCTGCGAAAGCAGAATTCTGTAGGAAATACATATCTGAAGAATAACTCTAGATGACCAAAAAAAATAAAAATCGCACTCCATTCAGATATCAGTGAGAGCATTTCAGCATCAGTAAACACTGATAACTATAAAATAACAAAGCGGTTACAGGAGTGCAGGGGAATTCCCCCAAAAAACAGTGCACAGCTCCTCCCCTGCAGCCCTCCCTTCCCCGTTCGCTTTGTTTTGAGCGTGGAGTGAGAGCAGAGAGCAGGAGGCAGAGGAGAGATGCCTTTGAAGTTGGATTGAGCCGTGCCGCACATCGTTTATTACAGTCACTAGTGTATGACGCTCATTTCCGTCTAAATAATGGGCAATAAATCAGACATCTCAAGCCTCTCGCCATGAGCTCCTGTGTACTGTTATCACGAGCAACGCTGCAACTGCCAGCGACATAAAAATCTGCATACGACATGGGAAAAATATGCATTAAAGACATTAAGCCTTTATAAATGTTAACCTGCTGTAAACATGTAGCATTGTGACTGCGATCTTTGACTGTCAGATACGGCCATGGACAGGGCTATGGCGTTTATCTACGGCATTGTGCAGATCGAATCTATGTCACATACCGTAAAGATAAAATAGCAGCAGCAAATATGGGTTGTTTTCTTACAATTTCCTGTGCAATGTCATTACAGTGTGTTTTATATATTCTTTCAGGAAGTGCACATATGTGAAAATATGAGGTGTGGTAACAGGAACCAGAGCCCAGTGCAGTAATTGTAGAGACACAAAGTATTTCCTGACACCAGAATAAATAGGTCACGAATTAGCCTGTATATCCAATGACAGTATACTTGGTTTACTCTATAGGTAGGGGAAGTTACTGATGTGAGTATTTGTGCTCTTGAAGTGATGCATAGTAATGTGTCAAATGTCCGAGTCAGTTGGCACAAACTAAATCAAGAACCCTAGCCAACTGGCCATCCACAGTCTGGATTCACTGACTGTCTGGTGCACACTGCAAACAACAATGGCAAGAGCTGGATGAAATGTGATTGGCTGACAGCAGTATTTTAACGTTTACAGATTGGCCCCATTCACTTCCATTGTAAGTGCCTCACTGGAACCCAGATTTTTGAAAAGGAGGGACGAGTTGAAATTAATTTTCGTGGTAATCAATATTGTGCCACCAATTCTGTCATTTGAGCTTAACTTGTATTGAACCCGGAATATTCCTTCAAGCATAAACCGATCAATGCAGGTCGATTTTTACCCATTACTCCGGGTTCGTGTTGCATGTAAACACCTTTATCGTCGTAATTACCAGACTGCACAAGTGTTGTGCACATGTCTGTTTATGTTTTACATCAAAAGCAGAAAATAACCCAATGATTTCAAGTCTCAGATAAACACGATTTTCATGCTATGTCAGTTTTTTTGAATAAGCTGATTTTTAGAAGTTATCAGCATATTGGTGTGCATATAAATACATTATTGCTGTGTAGGCCTTTTACGATTATTAAATAATCTTCTGACCGCAGTTATTTGCTCTAACCGCAGTTATTTGAGATCCAATCACATTTTAATGCAAATATATAAATGCCATGAATGGCGCATTTGCGTGTCATTCAGTTGAACTCCAAGCGTCACTGAGCTGCACCGTGAACATCAACCAGAGCAGCTCCTGTCCGGAAGAGCACGTGAAGCGCTTCTCAAGCGCTCTGATATGTACGCAATCAGCAGAGTCTCGCGCCAAACTTTCACAAAAATATAAACAAACAAAGATAGTGAACACAAAGTGCTCTGGTTTCATTTTAATTTAACGATTGTGTAATGGCAAATGTTCCTGGTCAAAGCAGGTTCATTCACCCATTATTAAATACACGAAGTGACACAGAGGAAGAGATGCATGCTTACTCTATTTCTGTGGAGTGATAAAATGATTAAATTAAATCTCAAAGGTTTTACTTCATAAGAAATAAGGACACTTGGGTTTAATCAAAGAACATTAAAATGACGTGTGAAAGTGAAGAAACTAGTACAGAAATATTTTACTATTGCTTAATATAATATAATAAAAAATATATTTTGTATTGCATTTTGTTATAAAAAAAATATATATATAATTGTTTTAATGAATTCCAAAAACAACAGTCTAAATATAAAATTGCCCAAAACTAAAGCTGACCAAAAGGAGAGACATATTTTAAGTATTTATAAATATTATGATATTTAAAATCTATTTATGTCATTCATATAGTTTTAAAGCCTTAAAAGGAAATCCTATATCCCTATTTTATTATTTGATGTATATATTTGAAGTTAAATATGTAAAAATGACTTCTTAAGGTGTCTGAAGCACACATGCACCTTAAGAAATGTGAAAATTAATATGACAATTAATCGTGAAAGCCCTAAAAGAGACAATTAATTGTCATAATCGCAATTATTTGCTTGAAAATTAATCATCAGCAAAATTTCATAATCGTGACAGCTCTATTGCTGCAATTATTATTTTTTCTGCGGCAGTGACAAACAACGTTATTACGAATTTTTCGAAATTACAAAAAGTTTAACCCCTTACACAAACTCTAAACCTAACCATAAAGTCTAATCCCTTACACAAACTCTAAACCTAACCATGATATTAATAGGAAAATAACTTCAGTGTACCACAGACGAATGAAAACATCAGGGTTTGGAACAAGACGAGGGAAGCGTCTTACAGGTTATAAACATGGAATGAGTAACCATCTTTGTTCACAGACATTTCCTTTCTTGAAATAAAGAGTTGAATAAGAATAATGATTGAATTAAATAAATAAATAAATAGTCTGAATGTGCTACCCGCTGTGCTGCACTTATGTGCGCAGACATTTTGTATGTAGTGTGTAGTGCTTTCTTAAATACACATGTAAATGGGATCAATGTATTACACATTGGTTTCAGAGCAGTTCTCTCAATTTCTTTCCCTCGCCTTTGTAGGCATACTTACAAAGCTCTCTATAGGAAAAGTTATTAACCTTAGGAACCTATGAGGTACACACATATGACCTCTTTTTAACTTTATTGAAGCAAAGATTAATCTATTTATTATCTAATACTTTGTATTATTACAGGTCGAGCGTGCCATTGACCCAGAGGGCATAAACACATGCATATTCTCCCCCACAAACCATCCATCCGTTCCCATCCACTTGGCCCACCCCGGACCCCAAAGCCATTTTCCACATGCCTGTAGGCTGAGCGCTTGCACATGATACGCCGAATGTGTGGGCTGCGCCCGGGCTCAGGGGCTCGACAGGGGTACTGTCGGTCAGCACAGGGAGACTTGAGGCGGTCCAGAAATTACAGTAGTTGGCACCGGGCCAAAAGCCAGCCTCCCTTACCTCACACATATGGCCCAGCTCCCTGTAGTATGGATAAACATTGTGCCTGTAAAGCCTGGACCACAGCCAGAAGCCAAAGCCGGAGTCAAACAATGATTTCCCTTAATACTGGATACCCTTGTTTACGAACTAATCTACAAACAGACAAAATACAGCGCGGCGTTTCGGCTACACTGGCCACTATTCTTCCACTTATATCTTTCCCTGCCCCCAACCCACATTGTTTTATGTTGAGCTTTTACAGTTCCCTGTTCGTTCCTCAATGTGAGTAGGGTAAACACATTTACAAAAAGGGAGATTTCCAGATTCCTGTTAAACACAGGCAGTGTAAGAGCTGTGGTATTTACAGCCAACACTGAACTCAGTATACAGCTAATTTCCACCAGCATTTGTGAAGAGAAAAAGAAAACAAGGCTTTATCAGACTCCACCACACACTGCCACTGCAAAAGAGCCAACACATAAAAACATGAAAGAATACGAGAAAAATCTCAATCATTCATTGCACAAGATAAAGTAAAAAGGACAAGTATGCTCATTAAGGCAAGCTCCTATCAAACATGTCAAAGAAAATTGCGAGAGAGAATGTCAGTTGCAGGTGACAGCGTTGGGGAGGAACTAATTAACACCGCAACTAACTTACTATGGTTTACCCTAAAATGAAAATTTGGTCATCATTTACTCATCCTTAGATTGTTATGTCAACTTTCACTGTCATTGTAAAGAAATGCAAAGAAAGTGAATAGCTACTGATTCTATAATTCTGCCTAACATCTCCTTTTGTTTTCCACAGATAAAAAGAATGCCATACAAACACACACTCATGTGTAATGTACTTGAGACGTCCGATTCACTTTGGTGAACTGGTTTGGATGGATGGTTCATGTAAATCAAGTGGTTCAAAAGAATGACTCATTGATTTATTTGGGTATTTAATGTCTTTTTTTATTTTTATTTTTTAATTTTTTTTTCAGTAAATGCTTCTGTTCATCATGTTGTAAATGCAGATATGGAAACTGGAGTGTTTTTTTCTAGCTTTTTTAGTTGTATTCGGTGTGAATGTATCTGTTTGCTTTAATGTGTTCACCCTCATTAAAATCCTAATTGTTTTTGTACCAGATAAATACTGATCTGATTACAAAAAATTTGGCAAATATCATCTAGAGGTAGATATATTACATATATCGGTTTTGCCGATTAATTGGTGCCGATAGTAGCATTTCGAAGCTATTGGTTTTCACGATAGTTTATTTTATTTTATTTTATTATTCCTCTGTGTTCCTTCGTGGCCGCCGCTGGGGCAGTCTACAGTTAGGACAGCTTAGTTCTACAGCAGGGGTCAGGAATCTGTGGCTCTTTGATAAAAATCAAGTGGCTCGCCTGGTGTCTCACCATTCACCAACACATGATCGTTTAAAACTTTCTAGAGATAATTTTCCTGCAGAAAGTGTGGGTGCAACTGCAAAGCTTGAAGTAATAGACACTGTTCTGATTTCCTTTCTCCTGAATTTGTCATACAGCCTACTCCTGGTGAACAAGGTTTGAAATTAACACCCGCCAAATGTGGATTTTTCATGCGCAGTGGTGGGTAATTTTGCTGATGTACCAGCCACTGTGGAGGGCGATCTTTAAGACTTCTCAGTGTGATATATGACAAGAAATTAAACAGAAAGACGCGCGTTTGACGAAACGTTTAATTATATTTTGAAGAACAGATGAAAGAAAAGCTGCCGATGCGCATCTGATTTGAGATGTGTGCGCAGTATGATCTGCTGTTTATGAGTGCAATGAAAGCGCTTCTCCGAGACACGCACATTTGCCAATAACTATTGATCTTTGCGGTTAAGAGCATTTTCTACGAGCGATTTTACAAATGTTTGTTACTTTTCATGTGCACCCAGGGTGTGAAATAGCAAAATGCGACGAGCCTCAATCCAGTTCGCGAGCTCCTCGTCCAAATGCAGGTATTTCATGCACGGGTAATTTTACTCATCTACCCACAACAGGCAGTTGACCTGTAAGACTTCTCGGAGTGATACATGATGTTAGACACAAGACACGTACTTGAAGAAACTTTATTATATTTTATTACATTAAAAACAGACAAAAGAAAAGCCATCACTGCTCGCGTTTGATGCATGGTTTGTTCAGAGGCGTGCAGCGGGACCCTGTCTCATGGAACATGAGCATGTAAAGAGTTATCACTCCATTTTTTCTGTTTCATTCCTCTTAAAACTGTTTGTAAGAACAATGTCGTCTATGAGAATGCTGCAAATGCTCTCCGATCATCTCAGGAGGTGCTGCGTGTTTCACTTTATTCCCACGGAGCAGTTTGTGGTTAACATGCATATATATATATATATATATATATATATATATATATATATATATATATATATATATATATATATATATATATATTTTTATTATTTTTATTTTCATACATAAATGGAACTATGGGAATTATGTTGTGACTAAACAAAATCCAAAATAAATCAAAACTGTGTTATATTTTAGCATCTTCAAAGTAGTCACCCGTTGCCTAGAATTTGCAGACATGTACTCTTGACATTTTCTCAACCAACTTCTTGAGGTATCACCCTGGGATGCTTTTTAAACAGTACTGAAGGAGTTCCCATCTATGTTGGGCACTTATTGGCTCCTTTTCTTTATTATTTGGTCCAAGTCATCAATTTCAAAAACTTTTTTTTTTTTATTACATTTTAGTTTTATAATGAAATAAATTAATATGGTGGCACAATTATATTTTTGTCTACAAAACTAATTTCAAACATTTAAGCATACGCCTTCAGATCAAAAGATTTTTAAGATCATGAGAAACATTTCAGTCAAGTGTCAAAAAACTTTTGACCGGTAGTGTATGTATGTATTAAACAAAGATGAAAGTGATTAAATCATAAAATAATACGACACATTGAACCTAAAATTGAGTTCTATTTTATTTTCTTTAGGCAGCATAAACTGTTTTACCAAAACGCAATGCAAACACATTCGATAAGAACACACATTTGGCAGCATTTTTTTGGGAACACATGGGAATTTATTAGGCTTATTTATTATGAGTATTATTATTATTATTATTATTATTATTATTATTATTATTATTATCATCTTTACATTTATAATTGTCTTTAGTTCTTAATATGTAGGCTATTAGTCATTTTTCCAATGTTGTCATTGACGGATGCTTGCGTGATGGTAAATGGAGCCGTTGGAGATGTTAAATGTTTGGATTTGGGGAGGTGGTTATATACAAGATTTTCTGATCACTTTGTTATTTAATTATTTATTTTTTTGTTTAAAGTGCAATTTTAATTTAGAAATATATTTTACGTTTTTCGTGTTTCAATAAATTAATTTCATTTTTAAAGCAAAATCAATAAAGCAAAAATATTCACTGACCCTCGGCAGGCGGGTTGACGATATAATTGGATATCAATAAATTTTTGAAGGCAATTATCGTTAAAATATTTTTTACATATTGCCCAGCCCAAAAGGGAAGTGAACTTTTTCTTGAACAATTGTTACATTTTATGGAGACCCGCACAAACACGTGTACTCAATTCCATATTGCAACATGTTACCCATTAATTGTTGCATATTGTTTGTTTTTGTGTTTTGAGCAGTCTATAGGCATAATAACATTTTATTTTATTGAAAAACTTTGTTTTTTTTTTAAATAGTAAATCATTAGTTCGTATTATGGCTCTTTCGAAAAAATGCATCAACTAAAAATACAAAAATTGGCTCCTTAGTGAAAAAAGGTTCCTGACCCCTGTTCTACAGTACAGCTTGTGAATAATAATAAACCTTATTCCTCAGTAAACCTCACCTGGTGAAATATATATACACAAAACCCTTCATCTTGTGAATATTTAGGCTATAAAAGCTTAATTTGTTTAATACTTACTGTACATATAGAGCATTGTAACAGAGCCAAGTCTCTATCATTTCAAAATAAGAGTCCATAATGTATTCCGGGCTTGTTTAAGTTTAAAATTCCCATGTTACACACCAAATCTTCATTTATTTTTCTGTCATTATTGATATTTTTATTTTGGTTGCACAATAAACTGCATTTGGGATTGTATTCATTTTGGACTCTTATAGCCTCTATGTCAGTGCTGATTTTTTTTTAAGATCGATTTAAAAAAAACTATTAGCCGATTAATTGGTTATCTGCCTTTTTCACTACATTAGTTATCAGTATCTGCAAAATTCACTATCAGTCAACCACTAATATCACTAAAAAGATATTTCCCCTTTAAATAGCTACAATGTTGTTAGCAAATCTTTGTTAGTAGCTTATAGTTTAGCTTACTACTTTTTAAAAATAGTAGCTTGACTTTTGTTATTTAACTTTTATTAGTAGTTTGCAGCTTAGGAAGCTACGGTTTCAAAGAAGCTTCCCCAACATTGCAGGTGAGTGTCTTTGTTCTGAAGGCGTGTTTATTAACCTAAATAGTTCCCAAATCAAACACCATCACACTTCAGGAGAAAAAACATAAAATCTGGTCATGTGTATGTATCTATAAGACCTGGCACTTGTGCCCTACTTTTCAGTCTACGTGCTACAGTATAGTTCACGTAAAGATATGACCCACAAAAGGTACTGACAAAAGACCAGCCTCAGACTTGCCGTCACCTCCCCCAGCTGAGAGGCATAGAGGAAGTGCTACGAATGAGTACCTGAGCTGCATTCACAAAGCCAGCGCTGGGGTGTTTAAGAGCCTCACTGTGCGGCATGCATAGCAACTGCTTTGACAGACTCGGGGAGAATGGATGTTTCTGTCTGACCTAATGAGCGATGGGAATACCAAGCTCGTTTCGGCTGTAAGCAATTCATTTGGCCACTCCTTTATTTCAGGAAAAGAAGAGAGGAAAAGAAAGAAAAAGCAACAGTGAAAGAGAGACGACACGTGAAAAACGCTAGCAGCTGAATAAGTCATTAAAGTCTACAGTGGCAACAATGACTTGGTCCTGTTCTATTCCCTGAATACTGAACATTGCCTAATTGTGCTTGATGGCTATCCACCAGATTCTATTCCTGCCTTCAAGTCATGTCAAAATGACCGTATTTATGAGATGAATGCCATCACAATGTTTTATTTACCAGTGGGAAACTCTGGATTTTCTTTAAGCAAAGACTTTCTGAGTCCATTAAAGGATAATGGTGGAAGCTAATTTGTATTGATCATGATAAATCATAATTGTGAAAGTTGAGTGTACATTTTAAGTTGTACGCATTTTTGTGTACTTTTGTTAAAAAATAGTGAGGATGTTTGCCAGAACACACTACTCGTTTAGCTGCTTTAAGAGGCAACAGGCTTGCTCTACAATACAGCCCTACAAAATTTCCAATCATTCTCTGTGGCAGCACAAGAATGATAAAAACCTACCTAGGGTACATTTCATTTGAAAGTGAGCATCACTTTGACCTACTCACTGTGGAGGGTTTGGTACACCTTACACAAAGCTAAATGTCACTGCCACGGTGTTTTTTTTATCTGGATGTTACAGTACTTTGATAACATAGCAGCAAAATTCACATTAACAGTTGTTCAGTTTGCAGGAAATAACACTTTTGCAGCAAATATTGCCATATATTATAATTTACATTTATTTAATTTTTCTTTATGTGGTGTTTTTGTAAAAACAAACAAACATGAAAATATAAAAATACTAGGGCTGTCAATCGATTAAGGCAACATCTACAGTAATTTAGATACATTTAAAAACGGTGTTTTCGAAACGCTCTCCATCCGCACTGCCGGTTTCAAGAGTTGCTCGTCTACCTTGAGACGTATAGCAACTCTTAAATCCCCTTACAGCGTATGCGAAAACTCGTCATTCCATGTACAGTCTGAAATGCAATTGGTCCTTGTGTTCCATCGATGGATGGCAATTCCAAGTAACCATCCCGTCGCCTTTGAATGAATGCATTGTGAAAGTAGTACAAAATATTTATCTTTAACAACGCTATCAAAGTGAATAGCAGGGACAACAACGCCGCTACAATATGGGCCGCCATCTTGATTTTTTGGGGTTGAATGGATCACATGACTGAGTCACAATTCATCGTTTTCAGATATCTCCGTTTACCTGTCCACACTACATCGCAAAGAGCTTTTTTTATCCACTTGGGAGAGCGTTTTCGAAAAGTTCCATTTTCGCTGTCAAAAACACCATCTCAATGTGGACGGAAGGGCAAAATGTACAGAAAAATGCATTTTCAAACTAAAACTCATTAGTCAGGACGTGGCCTAAATTTCATCAAATTAATAAATTAATACATTTCATCAAATTAATAAATTGCTATAATGATTAATTAACTGAATTAATAGCAATTTCTAAATCAATATTTGCCGAAATAGGCCCCCAAATCAAATTAATTCAATACATAATAATCAAAATAATTATGAAAATAATAATTCAAATAATTCATAGACATTACATTATTGTGGGAGACAAGTTAAGGATTGATTAGACAAATTTAGACAAAAGAGGCTTTACAAGTCAATATATTGTTTATTTTATTTCTATATCATTGTACATAAGCCTATAACTGGCCTACTGTCCACAGCAATCCATTATGCAAATGAGTTTGCCAATCTTTCCGAGGAGTACAGGGCTGTTTTCACAGGACATGTACCTGCATTCCTGCATTATTTTGTTTATGTAAACATGCGCTGGATGGACACTTTGAGTGTCTCGCCGTGGTTGCGTCGCATTTCACTGATTTTCAACATCTCAATAAATGCCACATTTATAGAATGCTGTGTAAAGTTAAATGCTGCTTGAAACACTGAAAAACACGAACGGACTGCATTTTGTTGGGCTCCGTCCAGCTGTCTTTTAAAAGCAATTGGTTTGTTGCTTGTACAGTTGGAGCTGCACTGAATGCCTCCTGCTGACTGAGACTCACAAAAACATGTAGGTGGTACTTCAAGCTTGAATTGCTCCATTGGTAGGAAAATCCCTCATTATGGAATTTACGTAATGTAAAATCGACAGTGTTAATAAATACTTAATATATTCTAATGATTGCCCTTGAATGTAAAAGAGCAATTGAAATAAAATAATAATAACAATAATAATAAAATAATAATTATAATAATTATATAATAAACCTCAAGTTTCAAAATGAATTGCAAGTATAACATGAATGAATCGCCATCTAGGATTACATGATCATGAACGCCAAAATTACTTTCTCAAAGTGACTGTCATCTGTACTTCACAAACAGCCTTGAAGAAGGACCCTTTGTGAAAGGATTTAGTTGCACACTTTCGTTTGGAATGACCTTACAAGTAGCACACACTTCCTGTACTGCTTTTAAAGGGTGCAAACTTTTTTTTTACTTCCTTTACTCTTCATTTAGTTGTACTAGCGCTAAAAAGCTGCCTGCCTATGTCTGTAAATAAAAAAAAGAAATATGAAATTTTTCAACATGTCTATTTGACCAAACCAAAATCACTTGTACACAATATCTGAATTATGATTTCTGAACTCATAAGTAGGAATGTCCCGGGAGGACTTGAAGGTGGCAAAAGACTTATCTGTGGTAACAATAAGGATTAGCTCAAAGCTGAAGTCAATAGTACAAAAATGTCACACCGGAATTCGCTATTGAAGATCTGATTATAATCAAGTGCCAGCCCGCAAAGCACCTACACCTCTGTCCCGTGAGGGTAATAGAGACTTGTTCCTTCCACATTAGGAATGGAACGGACACCAAAAACGTTGACATTGAAGAGAAGACCTTAAAAGGTATGATGTTACCCATAAATCAAAGTCCCCACCAGACATACGCATTTTGCCCAATCTTTCATGGAGCATTCTCATGCCCACCATCTCTCACATTGGCACGTGACCCCTTCTATCCCCCTGCCAATATCCCCTGGTCCCCAGGGAGCCATCACCATGACAGAGAGGCTCCCAATTACAAAGTGTGGGAGGACTAGAGTACCCCATAAAACCCCACCCTTCAAGAGATGGTGCTGATGGGTAAGAGTGTGCATGTTGGGTAATGTTTTCCTCTAATATCATCTCCTAATGGCCCTGGGACAGGACAAAGACCCTGTCTCCTCCAAGCATGTTATGGACACTTATTAGGGGAGTTGTGGTGGCTTCCACAGGTTTAATACCTCAGCAAACTCTACACAAAGAAGCCTAAGGGGCATAATAAAAATGGCAGGTGCATGGTTAACAGTGAGAAGTTGACTGTGGGTAGAACCTCCAAGGAACATGGTTTCCATTATTTGATTAATTTACTAACATCATGCATAGAGAGACTGCAAACCCTCACCACTTCTACCACAGACCTGAGCACAGCTAGCAAAACAACAATAATGACACATATTCAGTAGGATTGAAGTAAAATTAGTCGTTTTTGATAAGCATCACTATTACCTTTTCTAATCCTTACGTTAAAGGGTTTGAACAAATTGCTAGTATTAAACTTTGGTGTGTAACTCGTTCCTCACTGTATGTGCTAGGGACAATGATACCTCAAATCATGCACCTTTGAGTAAATGTGTGCTATTACCAATGTGGGGCGTAATGCAATTACAAAGTAATAAGTTGCTGTAATCTAATGACTTTTTATTCAAAGGCTAATGTATCAGATTCCATTTTAAATTGTGGTAATAAGATTACAGTTACTTAAATTATGTTATAATTACATTAATTTTGCTTTTACATTACACATTATTTATGTGGACTGCATTTAAATGAATGAATTACACTCGTACGCACGTCTGTTTTCTTTTCTGTGAGCTGAAGGGGCTGGGCCCCATAACGAGTCATTATAAGGGAGAACCGAGTGGTGCTGAGAGTACGACTTGTATATGTCAATGGACAAGAAGGAAATATAGAATTTGTTGAGTGGAAAAACAAAAACAGTGGTTTTAGAAAGTAGCTCATAGGTAAAGTAATTAATAATGTGATTACATTTGCAATAAAAGTTTTCAGTCATGTGATTACAATTTTAGAGAAGTAGTTAGAAATCTGTAATAGGTTACTTTTTTGAGTAACTTAACAATAGCCGCTTTTCCACTATCGGGCCAGTGCGAGCCAGGGCTATCAACTGGCCAGCCGGGCCCAAAAGCCTCAGACCTTGAGCCACGAGACCAAAATCGATCTGCGTTCCAACCATTGGGCAAATAGCCCCACAGCGTTGCCTTAAAACCCACCCTTAACACGCCATCCTGGTGCCAATGTCACACTTCAGACATCCCGCCCAATTCACAAGCAAGAGGGAAGCTCAAACTGAGGTATCATGTTATCTAGTTATCTAAAATATCGAGTTTATATTGTTTGTAAACATTAGCTACCTAGCAAGATAACTTAGTGTTGACAACTCACCGACTGTAACTGCTATGATGTCCCGAGTGGTCTCTCCACTAACAGTGGGATGCTGTCCCAGCACACCATCCATGATCTCGAACCATGGAAAGTTCTTTCTTTGGGCACTGCTTTGTCCACGTGCATTTTAAAGCATTTGTACTGTACCCCAAATTTTATTTATTTTTTTCTGAACCTGTACCGTTGTGCACTGGATACACAACCTGGCAAGTTCAGTGAAACTCCGCCTATGACACTGACTCACCAGTTGGCCTTGTTTGGCCTAAGGGTAATCAGTGGGCCAAAGGCCATTGGCCACAACTGGCTCTGGCACGCACTAGCACACCCTCATTTGGCCCGATAGTGGAAACGCGGCTAATGGCAATTACTGTTCTAAGAGATCGCATTTACGATTTTTCGCCTGGCAGACAATAAAACTTGTACAAAAAACCCCCCAAAAAACCAAAAAAAACAAAAAAACAGACTTGCATTCACAGACAAACCCAACTCATTTCTACAGAAACAAGCATCATAGAGACATGGGCAACCAACCAGAACACCATAGCAACCACCCAGAATACCTTAGCAACCGCACACCAATGTCCTGGCAACCACCCACAACACCCTAGAATTTTTTGTTACTGTGGTACTGGTTTTGTTTGGACCTGTACCACTTACATTTTCTGTAGAAAATGTAAAAAAATCAAGTGCTTGACTTTTTATCGATTATTATCTGACTTAAGCCCCGGTCAAACTAGACTTGACGCTTCATTCACTCCCATTCAAACGCATTTGAAGAAATATCCCGTTTCACTGCGCACGAAAGTTTACGTTTGGTGTAGTCTGACCTGTGAATCCGTCTGATGAGAAGATCCGTGACCAATAGAATATCGAAACGTCACACACGGACCTCATGGTTCAATACTAAGAATACATATTTCAAAGCTGCAGGTTTTTATTGCTGCAGGATAAGAACATATATTTTAACATTATGAATATAGTATTGTGTTATTTGTGATGTATCATTTATTAAAACCAGAAATCCTCCCACGTGACATCATATCCTAGTCATACAAATTTTTGCATGTTCAAAGCCTAGTGTGACGCTCCTTTATTGTGGCGCTAACAAACTCTGCATCTCCGTCTTTTCCCAAATCAATGGAAACAGGTGTTTTCTATCAGTAAACAAGTTTGATCTAAACAGCATGTAAACTAATTTTCCTTTGTTTAGGCAGAAGATTGGGTGGATGTATATTCTACGCACATACACTTGATAAACATCAGCAGGTGCCTTGTTTAAGGTAAAGCCAGTGCGATGCTACTGTTCATTATGTAAATGTGAGTGCGAGAGTCAGCATAGCACAATGACCTGCACAGCGGTGGACAAACATCTTTCTTGCAGAGCAGAAAAACATGCGTACCGGAGAGACAAAGGGAGAGAGCAAGGGGGTGAGAGAGTGAGAGTAAAAGCAGAAAAGAGAAGGAGAGAGAGAGAAAGAGAGAGACAGACAGAGATGGACAGCGGTATTGGCCACTCAGCACCTGAGAGTGAAAGAAGACAGATAGATAAGGAAAGAGAGGGGACGTAGTCTGGTGCTCTCATTTTTTCTGAGTGGCTGCAGGAGGGTCACTGCCGCATTTATGGCCGTCACGTACTGCACTACCGGCGCTACTGGGAGTGACAGCAAGCTGCTGAGAGGGGGGTTAATCTAGTCATGGAGTCTCCGAGGGCCTAAGCCCCATTTTATCACCAGCGAAATGTATTACAACGCTGTTTTTATGCCACTCTGCTATTAAGCTCCAAGAGAAAGTGTGGCTTGTTTTAGAGCACCATGAGCGTCTAAATATATAAGTGAGTGATATCTGTACTTGAGGAAATGATCATGGAAGGTAGGGATGTGCAAGCTACATATTTTTTTTAAATAGACTATTTGGTGGCTACTTGAACGATTTAGGAGTTGACTTATCAGTCTTTAGGTAGTTCTGTATAATTAGGTTGGTTGTTCCTTAGGGAGCATTCACATAAACATGCAATCAAAAACATTTGAACGGCGCCAATGGAATTTAGCAGCACATGTCTTGAGAAGCATTTTAAAAGTTTTTTAAAATGATTTTTTTAACTTGATGCACCGTTTTTGCATATGGCATGAAACACAACAAAAAAAACAGTGCAAGTCGTGACGTAACAGCGAGTGTATGTCTGCACCTGTGGTGCCCTAAATAGGATACATTTAAAGACGAAACTTCTCAGAGAGGGTTTTAGCATGAAAATGTCTAACAAACCAAGTGTGCTGTCAGCATGCTAATACATAGCCTTTATAAAATATCAAAACTATATACATAAAAAAAAAATCTAGATAAACTAGTCACCGTAACTTGAAACAATATTTCCTTCAACTTTTCAATATTTACTGATACTATTTCTCAATTTTATGAAATATTGAAGGCTACTGTACATGCCATCATTTTATTTTATTTAAAAATAAAAATAAAACCACAACATTAAAACAACCTGCCTAATATCATGTAGGTCCCCCTTGTGCTGCCAAAACAGCTCTGATCCGTCGAGGCATGGACTCCACAAGACCTCTGAAGGTATCCTGTGGTATCTGGAACCAAGACGTTAGCAGCAGATCCTTTAAGTCCTTTAAATTGCGAGGTGGAGCCTCCACGGATTGGACTTGTCCAGTACATCCCATAGATGCTTAATCGGATTGAGATCTGGGGAATCTGGAGGCCAAGTAAATACCTTGAACTCTTTGTCATGTTCCTCAAACCATTCATGAACAATTTTTGCATTGTGGCAGGGCTCATTATCCTGCTGAAAGAGGCCAATGCCATCAGGGAATACCATTGCCATGAAGGGGTGTACGTGGTCTGCAACAATCTTTAGGTAGGTGGTGTGTGTCAAAGTAACATCCACATGAATGCCAGGACCCAAGGTTTCCCAGCAGAACATTGCCCAGAGCATCACACTGGCCGGCCTGCCTTCTCATAGTGCATCCTGCTGCCATTTCTTCTCCAGGTAAATGATGCACATGCACCCGGCCGTCCACATGATCTAAAAGAAAACCTGATTCATCAGACCAGGCCACCTTCTTCCATTGCTCCATGGTCCAGTTCTGACGCTCAAGTGCCCATTGTAGGCGCTTTCGGCGGTGGACGGGGTCAGGATGGGGGACCAGTCTGCGGCTACGCAGCCCCATCTGCAGCAAGCTGCGATGCACTGTGTGTTCTGACACCTTTCTGTCATGGCCAGCATTAAGTTTTTCAGCAATTTGTGCTACAGTAGCTCTTCTGTGGGATCGGACCAGACGGGATAGCCTTCACTCCCCACACGCATCAATGAGCTTTGGGCACCCATAACCGGTTCACCGGTTGTCCTTCCTTGGACCACTTTTGGTAGGTACTGACCACTGCATACCGGGAACACCCCACAAGACCTGCCTATTTGGAGATGCTCTGACCCAGTCATCTAGCCATCACAATTTGGCCCTTGTCAAAGTCACTCAGATCTTTATGCTTGCCCATTTTTCCTGCTTCCAAAACATGAAATTCAAGAACTGACTGTTCACTTGCTGCCTAATATATCCCACCCCTTGACAGGTGCCATTGTAATGAGATAATAAATGTTATTCACTTCACCTGTCAATGGTTTTAATGTTGAAGCTGATCAGTGTATATCAATATGAAACTTTTTTAAATACAGGAGTGTATTTTGTTAGAGCATATTCGTTTTTTGCTGTGGTATTGAAATTGGTATTGAGAATCATGAAATTTCACTGGTATTGGTTTAGACAACTGAAATTTTGGTATCATGACAACTCAAGTTCATCAAAATATCAGGTGTGTACAAGTGTTACAACTAGCGAAAAACAAAGTCATACACAAAGGTAACAGGCAGATGCAGCTTTCAGACACAGGGAACAGGGTACACATAAAGCAAGACTGAGACAAAGAGAGAAAGAGGGAGAGAAAGGGGGACTTGGCCGAGTCATTTGTGCAGTGTTTCCTAGCTAGTGCCAAAGCTCTAACCCCTTGCTTTCATGGCTCCTCAAGTTACACAAGTGACTTTAACAGGCATATAAGCTCTAGAACACACAGAGGAGGAGCAGATTCTAGAGCTTGGCAGGGCTGATCACCATCCTTCCAAACAGAGCAAAGTTCAGAGCCTGTAAAAGCAGCACAGTCTCTCACACAGTTGCTGTAGAGCTGTCAGTACTGCCCCTCACATGACCGCCTTATTGTTTACTCCAGCCACAGGCATTCTGTGACGACTGAGGTCTTTGTAGGACAGAAAAACACGAGGTTGCCCACGTGTCCCTTGAAGGAGGGATGAGGGGAGTCTTTACCAGTTGTCACAACCACAAATAAATAAAAGGAATACAGAGAAAAAGCTTCACCGATCTGCTCAGTTCTCCTTACAAGCGTACCAAATGTTGAGATCAGCAGTACTGTGGCCACAAAACCAGCTCCTGAGAAGAGCTTAGAAAGTACAGCAGCTGATCGAATCGACATTTTAAAACTAGGTTAACATATAAAATTTGATTTTTACACAGTGTAAGTGGTATTTTATTAAAAGACTTTCAACATCACACCAGAAAAGGGTGTGCAAAACTATATATTTTCAAAATCGACTAGTCAGTGGTTTGCCTGAACAATCAGTCAATTAATCATTCAAGAAGGAATAGTTTACCCGAAAATGAAAATTATATCATTATTTACTCACCCTCATAACGTTCCATGCCCATATGCTGAAATTTTTGAATTAAGAATATTTATGCAGCTCTTTTTCATACATTTACATATTTGGCAGACAACTACAGTTTTTGTTATCACGGCCTTTTAAGTTTAAAAAAGGACAAAAAAAAAAAAAAAAAAAAAAAAAAGAAAAACATCATGGCATAGACACCAAAGCATAGGCATTAATGGTGAAATTGACAAGATATTCAAATGATGGGTGGGCCGCAAAGGGCGCATGGGGTTCAGCAGCAAATTTGAAAGAAAAAGAAATTTTTTACTAAATGTATATATTTTGTTTTTCAAATGAAAGTTGACTTGTTAACCTAAGATATAAATTAAATAAGCTTTTTTCAACTTGTTAATTTTTAAGTTTTACATAATTTGACAATTCATTCATCTTTCTAAAGACTGGTCGAAAATCATTAGATTAATCATAATTCGATTAATACACTTTTATTCTATAAAAGACACACCTTTAAATTTAAACAAAGTAAATATTTAGATAAATATTCCAGATAGTATTTTAATATAATTTAAAGCTTCAGTATAACTTTTTCGCTGTTAATATACTTTCTTCTATCCCAGCTTAGAGACAACTATAAGTAAGCCATTCATAGGTTAATTTTCTTAAAAACTATAAACATTGTATCTTTGTGGTGCTATGATAAATTCCTTGCATTAACACTGACTCGACCAATAGCGTTAATTGAGGGCGGGACTATCTGCTTGTTCGATCAACAGCAGAAAGGGGCGTATTCAGAAAGCTGTTTTGAAAACAATGTTTATTTTTGCAATCCGTTTTGTGGCGCAGAAATTACATCAGCTTTAAATGATTTGACTTTACTACAATGATAATATAAAAGCCAATTATTTAATTTAGTAAAAAAAACATGCTTTTGTTAATAACATGGTTACTATTTTCTCACACAGTAAAAATGAGCATTTATATAGGAAAATATATAGCTGCTGTTTGTTTTTGCACACTGCTTCGAAAAAATTTTACGCGTTGCAGACAAGCCCTCATCCACCCGTCCATAATTCTAGACACTCTTCATTTCAGAGGTGCCACTCACATGCAACTTTGTTCTTTTGCACCATGCATAAGGACTTGGGCCCATGCTTCAGGATAGCAGAAAAAGCACCTGTCCAAGGTTAAGGCTACACCTTCTCATGAATAATTATGAAGAGGTAAAAATCATACTCTACATCATATCTAGAGATATTCTCTCATTATTTGCTTTAAAGCTGTATAATAAAAAGTCCAATCATCCCTATTTCTAACTTCCTAAATAACAATTCTCTTACAATTAAAAATACAAGCATGTTCTCATTGTCTTCCATCTTTGGTAACATAGTGTTAGATTTTTTTATGACCCTTTAAGCATCTTTGTTTTACTCAGAAACTGACAAATAGCAAATTTCTATTTGATTTTATGTTTACTAGTGTTTAATGAGTGTTAATTGGTACTTTATACATTTATACTTAAACCAAATATGCAATGAGCAATCCATAAGTAATCAGATTAGATTACCTAAAAAGTGTAATCTAAAATATTACATTAATGCTTACACTTTCAATTGTGTCATTTGTAATCAGTACCAGATTACATTCCTGAAGTAATCTACCCAGCAATGATAACTATAACCTTTTATCACACAAAACAATCATAGTCCTTACAAGCAAACGTGGACATACCAATTATGCATAATAAAGGGAACACAGCTCACAGTAGGGATGGGCAATGAGTACTCGAGTACTCGGACATGGCAGCAATGATCAATCATGAAAACGATGATCGATAGTGATTACGCATGATGTGACTTTTCACTTAATTCGAAATCCAGTGACAATTACCTGACAACTAAACACACAAACAAAGAGAGAGCTTATTTTTAATTTTGAGATTTATTACGTTGTGGTTTTGAGGGGTACATCGATTGTCAGAAACGTCTCATAGCAACCAAACTGATACAACACTGCAATGCTATCATTACGATAATCAAAAGAGGGTGTAATTAACCATGTTTTGAACACCTGTCTCTGCAAAACGTTTGCTAAACACGTTTTATTATCATTTCATGTAAGAACTTTGACTCGTTAATGGATATTATTTAATAAAAGTAAATGTTTGTCACTGACCTTAAACCTCCCAGCCCTGCGTGAAGAAACACGCACCTGCATCTCGACGAAATGGGAGCTGAAGATTTCTGCACAAGTTTCCAAGTTAGATGTCCAATATAAAGTGTCATTCCATTGCACTTTCCCCAGTTAAAGGTGGAAATTCAGACTCTCCGAGTTGAATGGAGCAACAACAATACAGAGCATTGCGGCTTTTCTCACAAGAGCGAGCATTTGGGGACTCACACACACACCAGGCGCATGTGGCAGTGGACTCAACGTGCTGAAGCAACGCATATACAGCAGGCGAGTGTTTCAAACAGCTAGACAGAGCTAGACAGAGCACAGCTAAATGGAACACAATGCAGGTCTTCAAACTGAAATTCAATTTAACACGCATATTAAAAATGCAATGGTTATGGCGTCTCCTGTTATTTGAAAATTAACGGTTCAGACAGTCACTAAAAAAAGTGGTGCGTGCTTACTAAGATTACTACGGTAACCTGAAGGAAGAACAGACAGATGTGCGTTGGGCACATGCTTTCAGAGTTGGACAGCGAACCTTCACATAATGATAAAATATAATGCATTATAGTTTGAATCTTTTGTACATTTTGTAACATATAATTTTATAACAGCCTATAATAATGAATAGACGACACACTGGAACAACAAGGCACAATGCAGCAGCCATAGATGTTTGTCAGACATGTAATTATATATACAGTTTTGAACATGTAATCTCCCCGAGTACTCAACAAGTACTTGAGTAATTAGTCCGAGTACTCGAGTAGACAAAATGACCAAAACGCCCATCCCTAGCTCACGGCAGGCGATTCGAAGTTGAACAGTATCTGTCTCTAAACAGAATGTTGAAGGTGGGGAATTTGTTGCAAAAGCGCTGCTTTGATGGTTGTAGCAGCTGCACTTTAAAGCAGATGAATTTAGAAACTTTTTGGAGAGGGAAAATATTCAAGCTAAAAGAAAAAATACCACTAGTATTAAAGGGATAAAACCACTAGTCAACTATCCTAACCCATATTTACACCAGAACAGACTCTGGTTGCTCTTGGAAGCTGTAACACAAAATCTAATCAAGTAAAATTTCTAAACGCTGCACGACCTAAAAAAACTGTGATATTAATTACACAGTGCACAGGCAAAGTTGCAGTGTCGTTGTGCAACAGGCATTATAAGAGGGATTCATATTCTCAGTGACACTCAGTGCAAAGCTCTGCTACTTTTACTACAGATGGAACTCCATCAGGCATTGTTTAAACAGCTGGAACACACCACATTGTTGAAAGAGACGACGAGAGACCAAGAATAGTCAGGACAAACCTTTACCTGAGTAGCAGTGCTGGCCTTTACTGTGGTTAGTCGTAGCCCACTTGAATATTTGTGGTCAGTTAAGACTTTCCAAATGAAAATGTGTTATTTAAGTGTAGGAAATATGGAACAGTATAACATTATGCGGCAATAAATCAAAGTCATACACATGTAATTTATACAGTGCTTTTTTGGTTTATGCTTGGTAATCTTGGCTTAACAGGCCCTAAACCTCTGGAAAAGGGATATAGATTTTCCAACAACCTTTCTAATCACATATAATGGCAAATCAGATATTTCAGCACGGTTGTATGAAAGGAATTACAATATATTTCATTCTCATACATTTAATTTATATATATATATATATATACACACACAAAGTTGAAGTCAGAAGTTTACATGTACCTTAGCCAAATACATTTAAACTCAGTTTTTCACAATTTCTGACATTTAATCATAGAAAACTTTTCCTGTCTTAGGTCAGTTAGGATCACTACTTTATTTTAAGAATGTGAAATGTCAGAATAATAGTAGAGAGAATTATTCATTTCAGCTTTTATTTCTTTCATCACATTTCCAGTGGGTCAGAAGATTAAATACACTTTTTTAGTATTTGGTAGCATTGCCTATAAATTGTTAATCTTGGGTCAAACATTTTGGGTAGCCTTCCACAAGCTTCTCACAATAAGTTGCTGGAATTTTGGCCCATTCCTCCAGACAGAACTGGTGTAACTGTGTCAGGTTTTTAGGCCTCCTTGCTCGCACACGCTTTTTCCATTCTGCCCACAAATTTTCTATCGGATTGAGGTCAGGGCTTTGTGATGGCCACTCCAATACCTTGACTCCAAGCCATTTTGCCACAAATTTGGAGGTATGCTTGGGGTCACTGTCTATTTGGAAGATCCATTTGCGACCAAGCTTTAACTTCCTGGCTGATGTCTTGAGATTTTGCTTCAATATATCCACATAATTTTACTTCCTCATGATGCCATCTATTTTGTGAAGTGCACCAGTCCCTCCTGCAGCAAAGCACCCCCACAACATGATGCTGCCACCCCCATGCTTCAGAGTTGGGATCTTCGGCTTCCAAGCCTCACCCTTTTTCCTTCAATCATAAGGATGGTCATTATGGCCAAACAGTTAAATATTTGTTTCATCAGATCAGAGGATCTTTGTCCCCATGTGCACTTGCAAACTGTAGTCTGGCTTTTTTATGGTGGTTTTGGAGCAGTGGTTTCTTCCTTGCTGAGCAGCATTTCAGGTTATGTCGATAAAGGGCTCGTTTTAATGTGGATATAGATACTTGTCCACCTATTTCCTCCAGCATCTTCACAAGGTCCTTTGCTGTTGTTCTGGGATTTATTTGCACTTTTTGCAGAAGGAGACAGAATGCGTCTCATTCCTTAGCAGTATGATGGTTGCGTGGTCCCATGGTGTTTATACTTGCATACTATTTTTTGTACAGATGAACGTGGTACCTTAAGGCGTTTGGAAATTGCTCCCAATGATGAACCAGATTTGTGGAAGTCCACAATTTTTTTTCTGAGGTCTTGGCTGATTTCTTTTGATTTTTCCCATGATGTCAAGCAAAGAGGCACTGAGTTTGAAGGTAGGCCTTAAAATACATCCACAGGTACACCTCCAATTGACTCCAATTGGCCAATCAGAAGCCAAATTGGGCTTGACATAATTTTCTGGAATTTTCCAAGCTACTTAAAGACACAGTTAACTTAGTGTATGTAAACTTCCGACCCACTGGAACTGTGATAGTCAATTAAAAGTGAAACAATCTGTCTGTAAACAATTGTTGGAAAAATTACTCTTGTCATGCACGATGTAGATGTCCTAAATGACTTGTTAAAACTATAGTTTGCTAATATGAAATCTGTGGAGTGGTTAAAAAATTTGTTTTAATGACTTCAACCTAAGTGTATGTAAACTTCTGACTTCAACTGTATATATAACTGTACCTCAAATACAGTCAAAATAGTCTATACAAAACAGTATCGGGGGCCTAGACACAGCCAAAGCAGTTGTGTCTGAGGGATCTTCTACCAAAATATTAAAATATTTTATAGAGTTAATCAATCAAGTGCAATTGGATATGAATGTTAAAAGATCATCTGTTAATTTTTAAGCATTATGTTAACATTTAATTTTTACAATCAAATTATCTGTATATTTTGGTACATTCAGATAGCAAGTTTGGGGGCATAGAAGCCCTTGTGTTTGAAGGAATGATACTGTATGGGGGTTCAGGGGTATCCCCTGAGAGAAAATGTAGCAAATGTAAAAGTCTGATGGACCATTTTTATATTTTCATTAAAGTGAGAAAGACAAGGCTACAAACTAGTCATTTTATTGTCTTTCCTTGTCATCCATGTCAGAGATGATGACATCTGATTAGTTTCACAAAATTAGAACAGAAATGTGTTTATTTTTAAAGGCTCGTAACATGCTGATAAATAGAGCTAAATTTAGAAGGAAAACAGGTTATAGTCCAAAGGCGCTCTGGAACCGCGTTAACTTATACGGCGCCTCATGTCTACTCACTTGCGGGGAAAAGAGGCAACGCGTGCAGAGCGGGACAGGGCATAAATGAAGTGTGTTCGGTGCTAGAGACTGGACCAGGACCACAGTGACTGGCGTAGCCTAATCGTTAGCAAGGCAGCTAACATTAGCAACTTCATACAGTCTGAGAAAGCAGAACAGCTTGCGTTTTTAGCGACACACACCTTATAATCTAGATGAAAAACATATAGGCTAAATATCGAAGATTACTCAAAAGCTTATCATCAATATTGTGGATTTTTTATCACGATAAATATCAAGATCGTTTTATCGCCCAGTCCTACTTTTCTCGTTTTATTTACCCACTCTTTTTGTAAAGTTATGTGCTTGATTGTACAAGAAAATTTGTGCGAGTGCTCATTATTGTCATCCTGAAAATGTTTGTACATTTACTTTTTCAATATTGTTTTGTGCCACATGGACAGTGTTTTCACTTTCATTTTCAAGAAGTAAATGTGAAATAAATAAAAAAAATATATACAAACTATCCTTTTAAGATGACAAAGTAATAATTGAAATGTTGAGTAAAAGCAAATCTCGCTTCATTGCACATGTACAGGTACTAATTTTTATAAGGCACAAGATTTTGAGTGACACTAAGAGGTCTCTTCCACATCTCTTCCCACCTGCCCCTGTCACTCGCTCAGCATCTCTATCCCTCTCTCTCCTTCACATCCCTGCTATGAAGTCTCCCTCCACTCTCATCCGTCTGAACTGTGACAAAATTGATGAGTGCCACCCAAATTAAATTGGGGACAATTACGACACCCCCATGCAGAGAGAGCGTAATTAGAACATCTACATTTTAATTAATAAAGGCTTTCAGCTCGACAGAGATCAGTCATTTATGTTACCAACTACGCTGTCAAAACTGATAGGTGTAATTAGAAATGCAGAATATGTTACGCAGGTTTGTTTTAATAGGACACACTTGAGTAACTCGACATCATGATGTCCCCTGCCAGAGAATCTTTGCCCCAAACCACAACTCAAACTGAATTAATTCCTCTCAAAAAGCCACAAGAGGACAGGGATAGACAAAGACGAATAGGCAATTACTTTACAAAACATTTCAATTGAGACATCTATACCATGAGTTTTTATTTATTTATTTATTTATTTATTTATTTATTAAACAAAATTATGCAAGATAAAGAAAATTACATAGGGTAAACCACAATATGTTTTGCTAGGTGAATTACTGGCTACCATTTATTTATTATTACAATATTATTAATATTAATTAGATCTGTCAGATTTAATGCGTTAACGTGCAATTTATTAAAAAAGTTTAACGCATAAATTTTTCTTAATCGCAATTAATGCATTTACCGTTAATACACCAGCATAAACACTTGTGTGAAGGGTGGAACCTTTGTAATGTGTCCGCCCGGAGTCATTACACTGATGCACACTTCACAAACAAACACAGCGCCAGAGCCCATCTACCAAGATGAGCCTACAAGCTTAGCATAATATAGCATAACGCGGCGGTCCCATTGACATTGTCGTTATCCTCTCCTATGATAGCTCCGCGGAGGTTGTTATCTCACTAAATAAAAGAATCTCTGTAGCGCTTCCCTGTCAGTGATAAAATTATGGAGTAAGGATCTCTTAGCGCTGTATGATATACAAAACAAGCTCAGATGGGACTTGTATGGCACATTTTAATTACCACAGAAGCAAGATAAGTCTTAACTATCACTAAAACGCAGAATGTGACATTTTTGTCTGGAAGCGCTTTTCATGGTGAGTTCAAAGCTTGGCGCTGGTGTTGATGCTCTGACGTAAATAATCAACGCAGCTTCATGATTGCTGTAACAAAGCGGATAGCCACAGTCTACAGGCGGATTAACATTGCGGAGGATGAGAGTTTAAGAGATTTAATGCGCATTGCAATGAATATGCAACCTATGTGTAAACTTGTTCTTTCAATTAGTCAAACTCCCACTTACACTTTTGGAAACGTTTAATGTTACTTGAACTGGTGCTATTTCAGTGCATTTCTTGTGAAAGGCTTTGCTTGGAAAATGTTAATAAAGCATTATGTTGTTACATATTGTTTTGTTTTCCTTCCTAAGATGGAAATAAATGCATTTTGACAAGAAAATAAGTATATATAGTGTCAAATTTCAGCACTTTCAAAATTTGTGATTAATCGCTATTAACTACAAAAAAATATGCAATTAAACATTTTCATCGACTGACAATACTAATATTAATACATTTCAATGTGACTTTAAGGACATTTATGTTTACTTTTGCGAAATACAATTTTGGAACACATGATGTCCAATGTGATATCTGGGTCCTGAAGCAAAATCAGTTGAGAATTGAACTATGGCACGTTACATTTACATTAGCGCATTTGCCATTGCAATCAATTAATGCCTTCACATTCATCTGGGTTGCAGACAACCCATTTCAAAGCCTTTATCAATGTTTCAAACACAAAGCATAGCATATGATCTCATTATTGGTGTGACAGAGGTCACCATATTTTTTCCTTTATCATACAGCAGAAAGAATGCCACAGGCACACTTACCACAGCTTCAAACTAGCACCAAGCAATGAGATGCTACAGCGCAATTACATTTGAAGTGGCCCCTACACCACTGACTGATTTACACAATGATTTACAGTTACGTGACTGTCAAAGTTACACAGCCGGAACATTTGTTTCTACTCCCATGACTGCAGTACTGAAGTGTTTAATCTCATAAAATGAGGCAATACTTCATTATTTACAGTGTTAATAAATGTAAATAGACTGTTGACAGATATAAAATTGATGTTCTGGTAAGAAGTCAGCATCTGAATGCAACGTATTACACTTGTATCTAAACTATCGTAGCTACCTTTGATCTTTTAAAAAGATTATTCTCTTCAGGCAGGCATCTATAGGGAGGCTAAAAGAAGTAGGGCTGGGCGGTTTTTCCGATGAATTCGAATTTGCATATTGGAGAATCAAACAGCCACCGCTCCTTTTGCCATGATGATTGAGATAGATCGCTAATTATTGCTTTGTTCTGTGACATGTTTCAAGTGTACTGCATCTATAGCCAGCATTTGGCAAGCGATCATTTTGACAAACTTTGCTAGTTGAATTTTAATGCTAAATGATTTCATATTGCTGAACCGCTAGAGGGCATGTCTCTATATGCAAGGGTTTATGAATATACATACAAATTGTTTGATATACAATGAGTCCTTTCTAGATAAACTTGGCAATTTATTGATATCGATTTCTATATAACTTTCTAGAAAGACTTGGTTTAGATAAAATGAATACCTACACTGGCAAATAATTATTTTGCATTTTTCTTATTCTATTATTTCTGAACATCTGGGTTTATTAGATTTTAATTTATTTTATATTTACACTGTTGACAACTTCCCCCTGTGGTGCATTTGTACATATTTCTTGCACACTTTTGTTTCCTATAATGAAAAGAACTTGGATTTCTCTAACCAGCTTGCCTTGCACTCTAACAAAGAACATACAATTTGAATCATGTTGGAGTACATTTAAAAGTTGAAAAAAATCGAAAGATGAATCATCCATAAGTTTGATAAAAATCGAGATTTAATTTTTTTGCCATATCACCCAGCCCTAATAAGAAGTGGGGCTGGGAGATACGTCAAATATTCACAATATATTTGTGATAAATTGGGATGGAAATATTAAATAAAGCAACCCTGAGAATATCGCAATGGTTTTGAATGCGCTTTTTATTTGGCAATCAAGTTTACTAAAGAGCGTGTCATTATACTATTTTTTTCAACCCTTCCTTGTTATATTGCCGTTGTGGTGTTATTTAATGAAAAATAAAAATGAAAAAAACAAGCCTTAATTTAAACTATATTTTACAGTATTCTTGCATTATATTTTCTTACATTATATTTTAGTTTGCTTGATATATACTGATATTTCCAAAATGCTGAAAAATATCAAGATATAATTTTTTTATTTTATTTTTTAGCTATAATATTGCCAAGTCCTAGTGGCAAGATAACTCTTATTTGGTATGTTTAACATTGAGCTGCATCAAACACCAAGACAACTTAACAGCCTGTGTTATTGCTTTGAAAGACATAACCCATTCTTGGCCACTCCCCCTCACTGATATTCAGGGATTTTAATTAAAGCACTAATTTGCATAAAAATTCCAACACATTTCATTCCAAACCATCGCAGGTGGTCCAATTTCCCAAGTCCTGTCATGCAAGCTTGCAGTGATTTAGAGCTTCTAATGGAGAAGGCTATTATTGCTTAGCAATGAAAGAGAAACTATTCACGGATGGCCTTTCTGAACTCAATTTCCAGATCACTGATTTTATAGTGTTCTTCATCATTCTTTTGCATGCATTTTACCAAGCAAATTTACCATTGAAGTAGACCTGATTCTTTTATATATATATATATATATATATATATATATATATATATATATATAAACACAATAATAATGTAATAATGACAATGTTTTAAGTGGCTTAAATGACTAAATGTTTGAACCCTTGTTGCAATTACATGGAACTTTGTATTTAAAAGAAACACCTGGCAAAATCCACGCTGGTGAATCAGCCTTCACGTAAATTAGCATAGATTTATTTGGGATTTAAATTTAACACATTATTTTAGTACAATTATTTATATTAAAAAAATTCTATAAAAAATGCAAACATATTTAATCCTTCCCTTTGACTGTACATTACTTCTTTAAGAAGTAATTTTCCCACCATCCAAGCAATTCAACCTTGAAGTACCACCTTCATATTTTTGCAAGTCAGCGGTCAGCCCAATGAAATGAACCAGAACACGGGAATCTTAAGACTAGTTTTTCCAAAGTTGAACTATTTTTTTACTTGTGTGATCGGCCCCTAAGTCTACCTTTGACAGACTGACAAACTTGATTACAAAATGGATTGCTTTGGCATGAACTGCCATTGGCTTACGTTCAATCTATATGTAAATTAAACAAACCAATAAATTGTCTTCAAAAGCCACTTTTTCTTATTTACACTCAATGCTTTGTTCATCTGCGACAACAATGTGATGTCTTTGAATTATCTTCATTTGGGGCCTTTTTCAGCAAAAATTTATATATGCGATTATTTGCGATTAATTTGATGAATAAATTAGTGCATCATGAAATTTATTTAAATGCATTTAAAATTGACAGACAGCCCTTATCTTTTGTGCAAGCCACTAACATCCTTTCATTCATCATGTAACACAACCGCAAGTTTAACACAGAATTCTTTCAGTTTTGTAGGATGGCATACATTCAGGCATGTATTTTGTAACTTGCCGCACGTTGAGCCAATCAGATAAAGACTTCAAATCATCATGAAGTCTGAAAACACAAAAACACACTGTGTCCAGTCTGATAAGATGCTGAGGACCAACAGAAGGCTCTTGAGAGAAATTTACTGTGAGAGGGCTGGAAGTGTTGCGCTTTTCAGATGGTTATCGCATGCTTTCTAAAGTTGCAGCCCAATCACCAAACGCTCCCTGAGGAAGTTGTTTTTATTGGCAGCCACTAAACCTCCTCTTCTAAGAAAGCATACCGTTTTACTAAAGCGGCCCCCCTCAGCACTTTATTCACCCACCACTTTGACACAGCACATCCCAAATCTGAATCAACAAGGGGAAAAAAAGGAAGGAAAAACCTTGTTGTTAAAGAAAAAGCAATAACAAGGTCACACCCATAAAAGAGGTTATAGGAACCTAGTAATTTTGGTTCTATTCATTTCCTTAGCTTTACCAAAGTAACGCAAAGGCTTATTTTGATGGACTCAGGGGACTGAAGTTTAAAAGTGATAGGTTCTTTTGGTGAATCCTCCAGTGAGGTTCCCTAACTACTGCCTCTGCTATCATGGTCTCTCGCAGGTAGACAACAGATATATTTCAGGTCCCAACAAACCCAAGTGTTTAATATTTTCATTGTTAGGGGTTGGGAAGCTTGTTTTTGTCATTCTATTTAGTGCCGTTAGCTAACATTTTGCCTTGATAACGAATAAACAAAAATCTGAAATGCAGTCAGTTGGAGGAAATCCATCTAAGGGGGAAAAACATGATAATTTTGGCCTTGAAGCAAGGTGTAGCCAGCAGAATTGCAATCAGTTTGTTTCTTCCGCCTAGAGGTCTGCAACCCCACCCATGACCGATGGGACCTGACAAACCTTGGAGTTTCGGGCCAGATTCAGATAATTTTTTCAAGTATTACTTCAAGTTTGTGTTGGGTTTATTGAAATTAAAGGGAGAGTTCACCCAAAAATGAAAATTTGCTCTCATTCTCACTTTCTTTCTTCTGCAGAATACAAACAATTTTTGTAATACAAAATATTTCAGCTTTGTATGTTCTCACAATGCAAGTGAATGGGTACCAAAATTTTAAAGCTCCAAAAAGCACATAAAGGCATCATAAAAGTAATCCATAAGACTCCAGTGGTTAAATCCATATCTTCAAAAGCTATATGATAGGTGTTGGTGAGAAACAGATCAATATTTAAAGCTGAAGTTTGTAACTTTTAAAATACTTTCTCCTATCCCAGCTTAATATGCAGAGACAGCCATAAGTAAGCCATTCATAGGTTAATTTTCTTGAAAACTGTAAACACTGTCTCTGTGGCACTATGAAAATTTCTCTGTTTGTTTTGTGGGACCCATCTATACAAACACAATAACACTGACTCGACCAATGGCGTGAGTTGGGGGAGGGACTATCTCTTTGTTTGAACAATGGCAGAAGGGGGAATTTTTGGGAAGTTGTTTTGACAACAATGTTCATTTTTGCAATTTTGTTTGGTGGTGCTTGTGGCGCAGAAATTACATCAGCTTTAAGTCATTTTTTTACTATAAATTCTCCTCCCTGCCCTGTAGGTGGCAATATGCACGAAGAATGTGAATTGCCAAAAACAAAAGAAGAATGTGAAAGTGAAAATTTATAGTAAAAAAGGATTTAAATATTGATCTGTTTCTTACCCACACATATCATATTGCTTCTGAAGACATGGGTTGAACCTCTGGAGTCATATGAATTACTTTTATGCTGCCTTTCTGTTTTTGGACTATCAAAATGTTGGTACCCATTCGCTTGCATTGTATGGACCTACAGAGCTGAAATATTCTTCTAAAAATCATTGTTTGTGTTCTGCAGAAGAAAGAAAGTCATACATATCTGGGATGGCATGAGGGGGAGTAAATGGGTAAATTATCTCTTTAATGAAAAAAAAATATATGTTTTATAAATATAATATAATATAAATATTTTGATATTACAGAAATATAATATGTTAAATTTAATTAATATATAATATATTTTTTATTTTAATGTAACTTGTTTCAAGCACACGCTCTCACTAAGACACGAGTGAGCACACAAGTTAGGGGCTGTTCACACCGAATGTGTTTTTGCGTATCTGCACTGTTTTTCAATTGTTTTTTTCTGCGTTAACACGTGCTGGATGGACGTTTTTGATCATTGTGCTGTGTCGTTTGTTCAGAGTATATTGTGCATCACCACTGCATTTTCTGAATAACGTGTCAAGAAAAAAACCTGCAGATGTCACAAAGATTCGATGTTTTGAAGTAAACGTTCAGGTTGCAAAGATTACTTCATGTGACTTAATGCCCATGCAGACCTCTAGATCGGCCTGACTGGGCACGACACTGACTAAACCAATAGCGTGAGTTTGGGGCTAGACAATGTCAGATGTGGCAGAGTGTTTGAAGCTTGTTTAAAAAGGCATTATTTCTGCAATTCTGTTTGGTGGCGAAACTGCTGCAGCTTATGCACTTCCCTTTTGAAAAGTGACAAGTGTTGTTTCTTTATATTTCTAAACTTACTCACACATACACTAAAATACAAAAATCATCCACTTCCTGCTTGCAATTAGTTTGGCGGAGGCTATTTGTCAGTCTGCAGTGCTACAAGTCAGACTGATCTTGTTACAATTGCCTGTTTCCTGCTATAGAAAAATGAGAGCATTTTACTTTATATTAGTAAAGATTAATGTTGTATAGGCTACTTGTAGAAACAGTAACCAAAAACGCTTTCAAAAGACTCTCTCCACATTCAGAGACACAGCAGTTTAAAATCTTTTACAAAAAAAGTCTCTATCAGCAAAGCAGCAAAGGGAAAAGGGGTTCAATAATCACGTTGGGTCGACTAACATATAAGACAAAAAATGCTTGTGGTGTAATTCTGTAAACAAATATGATGAACTAAGCTATTTGGCATCCAATAATGCACATTAAAACAGCTGACGAGAGAGGGGAAATGTGTGCCCTCCAGACCTGCAGGTCACCAAACAAACCCACATACACCTACCTCTCCATTGTACGCTGATTAACCACAAACCAAGTGGCTACTTACTGTTTTTGCATCCAGTTCACTGTTGTATGCAATCACATCTTCAAGAGTGTGTGAACTGGTGTCTCTAATCACAATCAGAGTAGGATATGTTCCTGGCTCTTCCATGTAAAGATTTGGCCCTAAACACTCCATTCTCATCAAGGTAGGCCCAGTGAATGTTTCAGAGCAATTAATCACAATTTCAGAGTATTCATAGCCATATCCACTAGAGAGGCTACAACAGACTATACATGCAGGGAGGTTGAACCTACATGTGATCCTTTCTTTGTCAAGGGGCTCTCTATGTTCATCAATTTAAGTGCTCGGTGCACACACGATTTCACACAATACACTCTCGGCCCATGGGATCTAATGGTCTTCTCAGGTGCTCTATAAAAATTGTTCAGAGCAAAGCTCTATACTATATTTTTTTTACATTTTGAGAACGTTTTACACAATAACAAAGTGAAGCTAATCCCAATGTGCCTTTGGCATGGGCAAGGTGGAACAGTGTGACAGTTTTGCTCACATTTGCAAATAAAAATGTATAATATGCAAAAGACAAACTTCAGCACATTTTTGTGTGTGCAACAGGTTCCATTTCTGGCACTTTGAAAAAATCTGTGAACGTCACCTACTAGAAGCATTGCAACCAAGAACATGTACAATGAGTTCAAAGTCTGCATACTGCTTTGTTAAATTACCAGATCTTGAGCACTTGAGTGTATGAAACTGGTGTAATTGTGCAAACTGAATGAACAGAAATGGCGACGTTTATTATGAAATGTATGTGTGTGTAACATTTCATTCAAGCTGTCAAACCTAAAAGACAAAAAGGCAAAACCAAAAAGATTGGTATGTAACTGAAAATACATACATGAAAGATAATTACAGTATACACAATATATCATCCAGTAATGACTAGAGTAAATCATTTATGTCATTTGATAATGATTTTAGTCAAATTTAATGGAAAAATTGTTGAGATAAGTTGTGTGGCCCTGCAGAATTTTTAACAGCCTCCGGAGATGGTAAGCCCATGGTGTGTGCGTTCATACCTTCAAAGAAATGAGTCAGAGACCATTGTGCAAAAAGCAGCCCTATTTATATCTGAAAAAAACCATGATATATCAATATTCATCTAGAAAATCTTCTGATTACATGAAAATGGCATCAATCCCAAGCCTATTATCTACAATTAATTTAAGTTTTCACTAGTTTAAATGCGAATTCTTGAAATCAATAATAAAATTACTACTAGTAAAAATGCTTATTTTTTGATATCAGAAATTATGTATTACTTGATATAAAAACCGACATCATTACTCACAGAAATACCTGTTCTTGATAACAAAAATGGAATTTCAACAAGTAAAAAACATAATTCTTGATATTTGTAACTGCATTTTCACTAGTAGAATTTCACAATGATCTGTCTTTCACTCCTCATCAAAACATAATTACATTCAACTACAAATAATTTCTTGCTAGTTAAAATTCAAATTTCACATATCAGCTATGTATTACTTACTAGTAAAACAATCTTTTTGTTATCAATAATTACATTGTTATTAATGCAAATGTCCATTACTGATATTAACAATTGAATTACAACTAGTAAAAAAGCCTTTTAATGTATCTTTCAGTACTCCTCAGTTTATTGTTATCTGAAATCCATTTACATATATCTGAAATACCAAAAGTAACACAATGAAATACATTAACAGATACCAAAAATAGTCAATGTAATTCGAATGGATATTTGTACTAGTAACAATGTAATTATTCATTTGAAGAATTATAACTTTTACTAGTAAGAAGGTACAGCTGAAACTGGCATTTCAACTAGTAAGAAATTAATTACTAATGTCTGTAATAGCGTTTTGATGAGGAGTGAAAGACAGACCATTGTGATATTGTGCTAGTGGAAATACAGTTACAGATATCAGTAATTATGTTTTTTACTAGTTGAAATTCCATTTTTGTTAACAATAATGGGTATTTCTGCAAGTAATGACATCATTTTTTTATATATATAAATAATTAACATTTTTACTAGTGCAAATGTATTTACTGTAATCAAGAATTAGCATTTTCACAAGTAGTAATTCCACTGCTGATTATAACTACTGAAAATGTAATTGTAGATATCCATAATTAATATCCTGCACATGATTAAATGTTGAAAGGGCTTTTGATATTTTAGGCTGTGCAAAAAGAGAGTGGCATAAACGTACAAAATAATACTCTGGTCGCAATATTACTGTGTTCATACCACAGTAAATAATAAAAGTTAAAATATTATAAAATAATAAAACAAATTCAACTAGGGCTGTCAAATTAAAATTAAAAATTTGAATATTTGTCGAATTTAAGATAAAAAAAAATGCACAGGCGAAAGCGAAAAGGAGCATTCGAATATTGGATAAGTGCTAAGAACTGACAATGACTTACATTCTTGGACTAAAGCAGACACATTGCAATGAATAGAACAGAACACGGGTGTCTCACGATGCATTTTAAATGCTGAATTTCCTTTTAAATTGACACAGTGTCTGAAAAAATGCATCGTTTCTTCATGAGATGCTGAAAAAACAGCAAGACACGGCGCAACGGTCAAAGTCGTCCATCTAGCGCATGCTTACATAAAAAAAGATGGACGCGTTCGGAGTGAACTGTGATGGAGGTCCTTGGTGGTTGTGTGTTTACTATGCGTCTCGCTGCATAAGCATTAGGTATTCAACTGTTTCTAATGAAAAACACTGGTACCGCAGGTATTATAAAGCTTGAGTCTGTGTTAGTACTATGGCACTGGTACAGGTACTGCGTGCAACACTAAGTTAACATAGAAACGTCTTTTGAAACGTTTCTTGTTTTACATTTGATTTGAGAATATAAACTGGTTAAATCTTTTGACTATGTTCTTTGCAATAAACAATCGCTATACCGGTGCCGAGTGGTTTATATTGATTTGTTGCGCCCTCTTGTGTACGTAGGAGACAACGTCAATTTAAAAATCTGATGTCTCGAAGTTTTTTACCCCTACCTGGAATAATGTTTTTAAAATGTCAATATATTTTTTATTTAATTTTAAGTTTTTAATTTAATTTTTAATTGTATTTTTTAATACTGCATATATATTTTTTTTCACATATCCCAGCTAAGCTGGTGTCATAGTGCAGGGTCAGCCATGATATGGCGCCCCTGGAGCAGATAGGGTCAAGGGCCTTGCTCAAGGGCCCAACAGTGGCATCTTGGCAGTGCTGGGGCTTGAACCCCCAACCTTCTGATCAGTAGCCCAGAGCCTTAACCGCTGAGCCACCATTCTCCTCTGTGTTGTAATAAATTGTAATTTGTGTCAGTACATTTTTTCAGCCACTAGTACCAGTTGTAACATTTATAAAAAGTAAGAGTAGAGTCCTGGGTATGGGAGACTGCTCAACTATCCTGTAGTTGTACTTTTCTAAATAGAAATGCAAAATAAAAACCACAGAATACAGATCTCTGTCTATGTTTGTCTAAACTGAACACATCTGCCAACAGAAAGCCACTGTAATTATTTTGGGATATTTAAACATTATGCTGTTCTTTGTTCAGACCAAAACTGTGTCTAATAGACCACAGAGCTTAAACACATGCTTTAAGATTTGTGCTGCCCAAAAGAAACAGAAAGGAAAATATAAGAGTAAACATGGACACAACAACAAATGCACTGCGAGACTGAATCAACTCAAACACACACATCTAAAAATCCATTCGATTTCAGCCAGGATAAATTGCTCAGCCTTGCTGTCTGTTCAGAAAACTGTTTGTATTGGACCGCAAAACACAGACAGTCTGGATGCAGAGGTAGCGAGACAAACGAAACCATTTGTTGTACATGGAGGATTAGTCGCTGTTTTCTATAAGCATTAAAATTAATGAGCTTCATCACCAGAGCACCACTAATGTGATAACAATATATCAAAATAACACCCAGAGATATCAATAGTCAGACTATAGCAAATCAAATACACAGCCAATTGATGTGGGCACAAATTATAAACATCTTCCTGAGCCATTAAAACAATTCAGTGCTCAATGAGACTTTTTTCCTGAATGGATGAACAGAATGTAAATTGAGCATGGAGATCAATAATTCATCAACAAATAAATATTGACATTCGATTTCAGGCCTGGGTGTAGTAATAGAGTTATCAGACATTAGCTGCTTCATATTGTACTTCACACAAAGCAAGCGAATTGATTTCTGAGATCTTAGAAAAGTAAAACTCTACTCAAGTTAGGCTGTAGGCTAACATAGATAAGCATGTGTTACAAACATGCTACTGATTGTATTTTACAAACACAAGGAAAATAGCCACTTCAATGTTTTTGTAGATGTGAGATGCTTTCTGCACCGTTGAAGTGTCAGAGAGATCTTCAAAGTGCAAATGCTGTAAGGCATGAAGACCACAAGACACAAAACACCACAAACAAGACTGTATCGATATTCTGGTAGTCTATGCCTTTCTAAGAGTGCTCTAAAAGTACCATCTACACTTCACATGGTGAATACATGAAATCTAAAATTACATTTCTAATGTCAAAGACTTACTGTGGACATATCATGGTAAAAAAAACAAAAAAACACGGATACCTCACAGGGATTTGCTGCATCTAGGTAAATCACTAAAAATGTCATCCATATTTTTATATCTTATTTTTTTATCTGGTGAAATACATATAAACAAAATCCTTAATCTGGTTAAATAGGCTATTAAAAGCTTCATTTAGTAAACACTTTAATATAGAGCATTCTAACAGAGCCAAGTATCCGTTATTTCAAAATAAGAGTCCCAAAATAAGTACGTGTATTCCGAGCTTGTCAACCAGTTAGTTATAAGTCCCGCGTTATGCATCAAATCTTCATTTTTTTTCTGTTTATTACTGGGACTTGAACTGCATCTGGGATTTTGTTCATTTTGGACTCTTGTAACCTCTGTGTCTGTGCCTGTCATAGTAAGGAAAGACTAAGATCTTTTTTTTTTTTAACATTCTATGAATCAATTTTAAAAACTATCAGCCAATTAATCTGTTATTGGCATTGGTAAAATCCCCTTTCAGCTGACCTCTAATTAAGGGCATGCAATGTGGATTCAAGAAGAAACAACATTCTTCCAGTTCTCATCCCCACCTATTGGGGGTGGCGCTCACCCTGTAATCTTACCTGGCTTGCGGTACATCGATGCTGGATGAGACCACTTTGCGTTTCTGTTCCAGCAGCAAAATGGAGCGGGTGTGGTCTTTCTCCGGCTCAAGTGCCCGGCCATTTCGCTTGTGCTCCAGCACCCGTGGCTCATCCATGCTCTCCGGGCTCAGGGAGAGGGCATCCCCTCTCTGCACACCTCCATTTTGGCCTAGGGTGGGCCCATCCCGCTGGCCACCGTTGCAGGTGCTCTATAGAGAAAAGAACATTTGAGTTTCTTCAGTCTTAAAGGGATAGTTAATCTAAAATGAAAATTCTATCATCCTTTACTGAACCTCATGCTGTTCCAAACACATGTGACTTTCTTTGTGAAAACAAAAAGGAGATCGTAGGCAGAATGACAGCCTCAGTCATCATTCACTTTCAATGAATGGAAAAAAGATTCAATGAAAGTGAATGGTGACTGAGACTAACATACTGCCCGACATGTCCTTTTTTGTTTCATAGAAGAAAGAAAATCATACGGGTTTGTACTGGAACAATTTGAAGGTGAATAAATGATGACAGCATATTTCTTTTTGGGTGAACTATCCCTTTAATCACATAAACCGACTCTCCTCTCCACGTGGCCCCCATAAATATAAAGCTCTATTTACCCAACAGGGGCTGTTAATGGCAAAAAACCCTACTGTAAGGCTTATTTGCTTGCAATCACTGAGCATTATACTGTTTCAAGCTGTTAGCAATGAATGCATTGGTCAATATATACAGCAAAACAATGAAAAAATCCTATTTGCTGATTAGCTATTTGTTTAGATCTCTGCATTGCTGACAAAAGAAAACTAAACCCCCCTTGTACTGCCATTTCCACCCATGGCACAAAAATCCACCATCCATGACCACACTAATGCAAAGACGAGCAGCTTTTCCTCCTGCACATCTCATCTGCACGGTCGGCAGCCGTACACTTTTCTGTTACATTGTGACTAAAGCTGCAGTACTCAAAAACTCACACGCTACACAGAGGGCAAACTGAGGCCAAGACGACGCACGTCACCACATGCACCAGCTAATTGCATGATCATACAGCAAGCGACGTGCAATCCAGATAATTATCTTACTATGATACGATTAGTTTGACTGAAGAGAGAGAAAATGCCTATCTTGCTGAGCTTTGAACATCTGAATTTACTTATTATAATGGGGTTAAAATAGATTACTTGCCAAAATGCCTAAATACTGTATATAACTCTATTGCTAAGGGCTTAACCTCTTAAACTCAGTGGTACCACCAAAAGGGGGCTCTATATCGTATCTTTTGAAAGCTTAGAATCTGAACTTTTCATAGATAACCATCAATTCTGCATTTATGTTACTTAAAATAACAAAATAAGGCCTTAAAACATCTGTGTCGCAAATAAGTGCCACCCAGTGGTTATGTGGTAGAAATATTCATATGAATATATAACGTCTCTTTTATGCACTGATAACTGCTGCTGTAAGCCCCAAATAGCTAAAATCTGCTCTTACCTTAGGAAGTTCTCTAAAAAATGAGCCATTGTTTACTTGTCTGTGAGCTTGCTTGTGTGAATAATCCAATGTTATGTATTCGATGTCCAGAAAAAAATATGCAGTGCAGCAGAAAAAGCATGCTAAATAAATCATCAGAAATAAACATGTTATCGACTATTAATGATAAAATGTTATGCATATTATAAATCACAAAGGGGAGGATCTCAGCTTTCTAATGACACCTAGATTGATCTTCTAGTCCACTCAGAGGCTGAGATATTCGATGAAACAATGGATGTGGTGCAAGAACTGAAAATTAGACTGAATGTCTATGGACGAGCACATCTGTGAGGGCTAAAATCCGTTACAGCACCACCTACATTTCAGAAACATTATTTTTTAATCTAGTGTCTAGTGGAATAAAATAATACTATTTTGAGGGAGATGGGGTGAACAGAACCAAAATTACATGCTTACAAAATTAGTACAACAACAAACAAATTGTTTTAATTTCTATTCATAATAAGATTGTAAAAATATACAATATTATTTATGAATAACTGTAGTCTTTTTTGTATTATTTGGGGGCTTTCTGAAAAAAACAATTGTCAGTTAGTCCACAATGTGTGTAAATGTTGAGCTTTTAAATTTGAATGTGAAAAACTGCTGGCGGCAGGCCAAAAATGCTTCAGCGTTTAAGAGATAAAAGTAAATTTAAATTTCCGATGTTAAAATACGTTAATATCTTGAGAAATATAAACTCTGTGGCTCTGTAGCGTTATCAAAATATTGCTCTCTTTGTTTGAGCATCATGACCAGCTCGACACAGCAACATTTACTCAACCAATGGTGTGCATTTGGGGTGGGGCTATCTTTTTTTCTGACCAATGGAAGACGAGGGGAGTGTTCTAGAAACCTGTTTGAAAACAATATTTTTTTAATTCATTTTGATGATAATAGTGGTGCAGAAATTACACACTTCAACTTTAAACCTACCATAGTGAAAGAATAATGATACCTCATGCCAGACATAAATGCCAGGCTTTGGAACATAAAACAGATTTGTTACAGCGGTATCATGTTGAGCAAGGTTTCAAGCGACAAATCAAACATGCACAGTTGACAAGCTCAAATTTAAATTTCACACACTATTAAGTTCTTTCTCTCTCATGATACAAACACATTCCCTTGCTTTAGGCAGTTGTTTTTAACAGCCACAGCTTTCGTGCCTCATGTGAAGCGCAGTTTCTAAATGGATCAAATATGGGTCACGATTCATGTGTCAATCAACTATTCAAATGAGATTTTGTTTTTCCTAAAGATTTTGAGAGTTTTAATCAATTTAAACAGATCTCAACTGATCTGATAACAGATTTAATTTGATTTGAGAGCAGGATGCACACAGATGAGCATTCAAAATGAATTATCTACAAATGATTTATATTCTAATATTCACCAAGGAAAACAAACGCATGCGCTATGCATGTTCATCTGAGATTTGAGATATTATACTTATTATCTTATATTGTAAACACACAATAAACACATCTACTACCTTATTGCTTGAGTAACGGGCTTCGTCTATCATGGCCAAATCCTAAATCAATTTACATGAATGAAGTATAAAGCATTGGTGAATAAAGAGTCAGGTCAGTTAGACAGCTTGAGTGTGTTAATTAAATTTTGATATTAAGCAGTGGAAACAACATGGGGATGAAAAACAACCCAGCCTGCCTTTGTCTGGAAAAAGCCACACTGTAATGGCACTTAACGTGAAGCCCCTCCTTACAAAACAAGTCAACAAGTGGCATTCCCCCAAGCTGAATGGCACTCCTTTGGGATTCCAGGCATCTTGCCAAATCCCCAGATTCTGCAAGCATGGCCCTCTAAAGCACCGTTTTGTTGCCGTTATGGAGCAGCTGCTCCGGGACCATTTGCCTCCACCCTATAGTTTCACATCCTATATCTTTGTTTCCCTGTACGCACTGGCTTACATCTCAACTTTTTTCTCATCTTGTGCAACCAGAGAAGATATCAGCATGCTCTGAACACCTAAACATCACTCAATGCACATTTAGGGGGTGGAACTTTATTATTTTTGTGTGCAAGTTAAATAGATGATTGGTTTCGAATGCAAATGTAGCCTACATTACAAAGCCATCTGGGCATCAACAGATCTTGTGCCATAAACAAACAAGCATAAACTGTAAACAAGCATCCAAAGAAACTAATGCTGCATGCCATTCTTGCACATTTCAATTATTATGTGTATTTAATTCTGTATTCTAAATTATTTTAATTACTTTCCATGTTGTGGTAGAGATGTTATTAACCAAAGCCTCGCAGATCTGGTTGTGTGACAAAATGAAGTGTAGCCTAACTGGAGTCTTTCTTTTCATTTTGACACTCTTTGTTATGATGTTGCACCTCGGGCTGTATAACTTCAAAATGACTGCAATTAGGTCATTATAAAAACCCTTTGTATTTTGCAATTACGTGCAGGCAACTCGCTCAGCCTGGTGTGCAACTGTTACACATGAAGTTGAACTTGATCCTAAGCACATAAAGAGGGCTGATTAACAAAAGTGGATATATATATATATATATATATATATATATATATATATATATATATATATATATATGCAAAACCACGCTCACTGTTATAACAATGCACGTCGAAAATGTTGTGTAATACAATATTAAAAGAGCCGGGTGCAGCAGTGGAGAGATGGAGTCTGTTGTACACGCTCGCGCGCAAACACACAGATGCCTCTGCTGGCGCGTGAATGCTGCAGAGCTTATTTGTTTGCCACTGGTATCCACCCACTAAAGCCAGATAAACAGCGGCTTGCACAGGCATCATTACTGCAATATCCACTCTCACACATCCAGATGATAACTGTTTGGACAGTCCGTGCCATCAAACAAACATGCACTGTAAACAATAACTGTGCGCGCGACAGTGATGCATGGACTGCCCCAAGCTGCAAAACAACAACAAGCCCAGCTGACCACACACACCTTCAAGCTCGACTTCAGCGGTCCTTTCGCAGTCATCTGTGCAATCTCTTCCTCGGAGTATTCTTTCAAGCTCCCGTCTAGTAGGAGCACCGTGTACACGTTGCGCCGATGACCGGTTGCAGTATCTCTGTTGTCCTGTTTGACAGCCTGGATGACTCCCGTGAGCGGTGCTGCGTCTCCCGTTAAACCCGGCGCGTACACGCGGCTCCCAATGACCGAGCGCTTCACCAACCGCCGCGTATGCATAGTTTTGTAACAATGATATACCCAAATGCCCACAGTCTATATCACTTCGTCAGCTGTACAATAATGTCGTTTTAAAAATAACAAATGTCACGTTGACAAAACCTAAACGAACCGACCGCGCACTCTGTAAACATCCTAATCAACATTATGGGCCGAACATGCAAATAATACGTCAACATTTTCACATATCTGGACCGCGTTCATGTAAAGACGCTCTGGCGTGAACGTGCATGTTTAAGGCATGCAAATGAGCGATTCTACTCTAGATAACCTCTCCGTCCGCCAACCGACCGACCGACCGGCAACGATATCTTTCTTCTGTCGACCTGTTTGTTTTCATTGCCTTTCCCTTAAAGCTGGCGGCTTGTGAGAAAACACGGAGCGGAACACGAGCGTTGGCTCGACAAACACGGAGACAGTGTATCTTTCACAATACAGATGCTCTAAACCACCGAAGACGAAACTACTACAAATCTGATGACTGCTTCAATATTAACTAGCGTCTTTCGTGTCGTGAGTGCTGCTCTGGTATGTATTTTTTGTGCCCCAAATAAACGTGTAACCGCTGTCGCCTGAGAGAAACACTCCGTTCCGAATTATTCCATCCGGGTTAATCGGCTGTACCGGCGCAATGTCCCCTGTAAACATGTGCGCTCGCGCGGCCAGTGTGCGGTCTCATTGGCTGACGGCACACACGCCTCCACTCTCTCGCGCTCGCGTTCTCCTGCAGTTTCCCTCCAAACACAAGCAATGGGAGCTCCTCTGATGAAAACACAATGACACGAGGATGGAGAGGGGAGGTCTGTGGGTTGCTGTTTAGCTATGCTGGTCAATGCTCATCATATTAATGGTATTATACTGTGCAAAAGTGGGTTAGTGTGAGTAAAGTGAGAGTTCGTGACCCGGCGAGAATGAATCACACGCGGCAGGGATCCTCTTTGGTCAGACCACTGATATATATTAGGGCTGCTACTAACATTATTTTGATAATTGATTAATCTAATGATTATTAGAACAATTATTTGGCGATTATTGCAACGATTAATCATTGTGCCTGACTTAAAAGTTCGTATTAAACGTGCTTACCAGAGGTGGGTAGAGTAGCCAAAAACCATACTCTAGTAAAAGTACAATTACTTTAAAAAAATAATTACTCAAGTAGAAGTAAAAGTACTAACATAAATAATTACTTGAGCAAGAGTAAGAAAGTATCCAACTAAAAGAGTACTCAAGTAGTAACTCGTTACTTTCACAAATGACATAATAGACATTAACTCCCCTATATTCCATTACATAATACACATTTAACATGTATTACAGAATTATTATTAATTATAATTATTATTATTAATGGAAATTCTGTCATCATTCACCATCATGTTCCAAACCCGTATTTCTTTCTTCCATGCAACATGAAGAAGATATTAGACAGAATGTTTGCCTAAGTCACTATTTACCTTCAGTGAATTTTCTTTTCTCCATATTTTGAAAGTGAATGGTGACCGAGACTGTCAGTCCCTAACTTTCTGTCTAACATATTTTGTGTTCCACATAATGCAAAGCGTCACACTGGTTTGGAACAACATGAGGGTAGGGAAATTATGACAGAATATTCAATTATGGCTGAGCTATCACTTTAAAGGGATAGTTTACCCAAAAATGAAAATTCTCTTATCATTTACTCACCCTCATGCCATCCCAGATGTGTATGACTTCCTTTCTTCTGCAGAACACAAATTAAGATTTATAGAAGAATATTTTAGCTCTGTTGGCCAAAATTTTGATGCCCCAAAAAGCACATAAAGGCAGCATAAAAGTAATCCATAAGACTCCAGTGGTTAAATCCATATCTTCTGAAGTGATATGATAAGTGTGGGTGAGAAACAGATCAATATTTGGAATTTTTTGCTAGACAGCAGGGGCGATATGCAGAGAATGTGAATCACCAAAAACACAAGAAGAAGAATGTGAAAGTGATCTGTTTCCCTGTTTCTCATCCACACCAATCACATCACTCCTGAAGATATTGATTTAACCACTGGAGTCTTATGGATTACTTTTATACTGATTTTGTTTAGCTTTAAAATGTTGCCACCCATTCACTTGCATTGTATGGACCTACAGAGCTGAGAAATTCTTCTAAAAATCTTCATTTGAGTTCAGCAGATGAAAAAAGTCATACATATCTGGGGTGGCATGAGGGTGAGTAAATAATGAGAATTTTAATTTTTGGGTGAACTATCCCTTTAAGGGCTCTTGTCAGATCTGGATGAATTTGTCAATAAGAGGTTTGGAAACATTTCCAGTAATTATTACAGTGAAAATGTGAAAATGTCCCACAGGGACATTATATATAATGCTGAAATATAAACCAAAGCAAGATCATGCTTTATTAATGCCTACTTGAGCTATTTCATAGCTTTTAAAGTCCTGTGCAGATTCTTATTTCAGTGTAGTTACAGTTTTCGGTGTCGAAAGAATTTAGATCATTAGTTCTGTAGAGCAGTACCGCCGCTCTCTAAACACAGAGTACGCAGCATAGTATATAAGGCAACAACCCCGGTCGTGGAACACATGCTATATCTGAAACCGCCCCCTATCCACTATATAGTGCACTATTTCAAGTGTCCGCCATTTTGTAGGATTGTCTGAATTCTGAGTGAGCCACTCTTTCCCTACTTTTGTTCACTCATTATTACCCACAATGCACTCTAATTTCGAGTGTACATTTGATGTACACTCGACGACGGTTAATTGCCCACAATCCACCACGGGGAAGACGCACGAGCTGGGAGTTTACTGCTTCCTTCACTCCTGCAATGTTTTCTTTCATGCTGAATGTATTAAATTACTTTTTGACAAATCATTACTTGATTAAAATAACATAATAATATACAGAGAGGCAAAACATACAGATACATTTTAAAATGTACTCTTTATTTGATCAAATGTGTTTACTCTTTAAATTAACACACAGTATATATTAAAAATGACAAACAAAATGAAGATTTATTGTATTAATATATTATTTAATAAGAATAACTAGTAAGGCCCAAGCATTGTAAAAGCTCATATGTGATGTTTCTGACAGCCCCAGAGATTCGACGCTTTGTTTATACGTCAGCGTCCGAATTCACTGAATTCACTCACTCGTTTCGTTCACTCACTGCTGAGATATAGTGCACTAACTGCCATTCACTATATAGGAAATAGTGAACGAGTGAACGATTTCGGACACAGCCACTCTCTTCGCCATATGATCGCCTCGCGCCCGCACATCTCACACGCGCTGTGCACGCGCAGAAATGTTGTCGCACTCCAGTTGTCAATCACGTGAACAGCAGCGCTAAGGCATTTATTTACACTTAACTTGGATGTTTACATGGATTTATAGTTAATCCGCCTAGCTAAGTAGCTGCGATAGTGCGAGAGCACGGGGTAAATGCGTAAATACTGCTCATTACAGCGGGACGCGGGACAAAGCGCACTGATATATTGCTGCACTGATTTTAAAATGTACACTTAAAAACTGATGTCATAAGAGCCCAGTTGCAGAATCACCCTGGAAATTACCATCACATTACACAGAAAAGCCCACGTTAGGATTAGAGCCAAAATGTACCTCAGCGTGCTGCCTTAATTTGAAGCTGTGATTTTAGTCTTGAAATATCCGCTTGTCTTGTTGTTAAATGAAGGCACTGCATGACAAAACTATTCTTTTTTTCACTGTGCGGAGCGAAGAAAGTGTTTCACCTTGAAGAGTTTGATGCTGCAGCACTAATGACTTGAGTGACAGTCTGTGGAAGTAAAAGTCCCATTCAATAATCTCTCAATAAATTACGCATCAATTAAAATTAAACCCAGTAATGTAACAACAGGAACGCCGCCCATTGCAAAGAAGTAAAAGTAAAAAATTAACATGAGTGAGAGTAAGTGCCCATTTTTAAACCTACTCTAAAAGTAATTTTTTTCCAAAAAGTGTAAATGTAACGGAGTAAATGTAGTGCGTTACTACCCACCTCTGGTGCTTACTAACAATAAAGAGGACAAAATCATCTTTTAAAAATACCTCTAAATGACATTCACTGAATTACAAGATTTTTTTTTTATTAAGTTTAATTCAGTAAAGAAATTCACTGCAAAAAAAAAAAAAAAAAAAAATCCTATTGTTATCAAGTGTTTTTGTCTTGTTTTCAATTTAAAATTGTCTAAAAATCCTTAAATCAAGATACATTTACTTGAGAAGCAACATAAAAAATATTTAGACCAGAGCATTGAAGCCACTGACTCCCGCCATATTGCTATGCCCAAACATTCCAATGTGCCTATTGACTTCATAGAAAATCACCTCTTTTCAGTGAATAAACGTAGGCCATTTAAACAGATTTTTATTTAAAAAATCTGCCTGTACATCCCTACAATGTATCCCTTACCCATGTAATAATTTCTTTATTTAAAGTCAGGAATTGTTTCTTGAAAGCCAGAGTGAGTTATGTATATCTATATTATCAAACGTATACAGTACCTCTAACAAACTTCATTGGCAAACAGATCACCTGAATGTAAAAAAGTTCAATGAAACTGAGGTAAGATACAAACAGAGATTTTCAAAGATATTTATTTACAACATTGAAGTGTTCGTTCAGAGTTACTTGTTTCACATACGGTAAATGTCTTCACTAAAAAGTGCATTTTTCTCGCAGTCACATGCCTGAGAGCACGCATTAGCTCTCCCTCTCTCTGTCGCACATGCGCAGTGGGCACGCAGAGAATGAGGGAGACAAGCAAAGCAAAGATTATTATACTGATACACTAGGTTTAAATAGCAAACGCACACATAATGTATGACATGGATCTACAGGTGCATCTCAATAAATTAGAATGTCATGGAAAAGTTCATTTATTTCAGTAATTCAACTCAAATTGTGAAACTCGGGTATTAAATAAATTCAATGCACACAGACTGAAGTAGTTTAAGTCTTTGGTTCTTTTAATTGTGATGATTTTGGCTCACATTTAACAAAAACCCACCAATTCACTATCTCAAAAAATTAGAATACATCATAAGACCAATAAAAAAAACATTTTTAGTGAATTGTTGGCCTTCTGGAAAGTATGTTCATTTACTGTATATGTACTCAATACTTGGTAGGGGCTCCTTTTGCTTTAATTACTGCCTCAATTCGGCGTGGCATGGAGGTGATCAGTTTGTGGCACTGCTGAGGTGGTATGGAAGCCCAGGTTTCTTTGACAGTGGCCTTCAGCTCATCTGCATTTTTTGGTCTCTTGTTTCTCATTTTCCTCTTGACAATACCCCATAGATTCTCTATGGGGTTCAGGTCTGGTGAGTTTGCTGGCCAGTCAAGCACACCAACACCATGGTCATTTAACCAACTTTTGGTGCTTTTGGCAGTGTGGGCAGGTGCCAAATCCTGCTGGATAATGAAATCAGCATCTTTAAAAAGCTGGTCAGCAGAAGGAAGCATGAAGTGCTCCAAAATTTCTTGGTAAATGGGTGCAGTGACTTTGGTTTTCAAAAAACACAATGGACCAACACCAGCAGATGACATTGCACCCCAAATCATCACAGACTGTGGAAACTTAACACTGGACTTCAAGCAACTTGGGCTATGAGCTTCTCCACCCTTCCTCCAGACTCTAGGACTCTTGGTTTCCAAATGAAATACAAAACTTGCTCTCATCTGAAAAGAGGACTTTGGACCACTGGGCAACAGTCCAGTTCTTCTTCTCCTTAGCCCAGGTAAGACGCCTCTGACGTTGTCTGTGGTTCAGGAGTGGCTTAACAAGAGGAATACGACAACTGTAGCCAAATTCCTTGACATGTCTGTGTGTGGTGGCTCTTGATGCCTTGACCCCAGCCTCAGTCCATTCCTTGTGAAGTTCACCCAAATTCTTGAATCGATTTTGCTGGACAATCATAAGGCTACGGTTCTCTCGGTTGGTTGTGCATCTTGTTCTTCAACACTTTTTCCTTCCACTCAACTTTCTGTTAACATGCTTGGATACAGCACTCTGTGAACAGCCAGCTTCTTTGGCAATGAATGTTTGTGGCTTACCCTCTTTGTGAAGGGTGTCAATGATTGTCTTCTGGAAAACTGTCAGATCAGCAGTCTTCCCCATGATTTTGTAGCCTAGTGAACCAAACTGAGAGACCATTTTGAAGGCTCAGGAAACCTTTGCAGGTGTTTTGAGTTGATTAGCTGATTGGCATGTCAAAATATTCTAATTTTTTGAGATAGTGAATTGGTGGGTTTTTGTTAAATGTGAGCCAAAATCATCACAGTTAAAAGAACCAAAGACTTAAACTACTTCAGTCTGTGTGCATTGAATTTATTTAATACACGAGTTTCACAATTTGAGTTGAATTACTGAAATAAATGCACTTTTCCACGACATTCTAATTTATTGAGATGCACCTGTATGTATCACTACAGAGAGCAATTCAACAGGAAAACGGGTAAATCCCGGGTATTTTAGGTGATTTAGAAATACCGGTCTGACTTTTTTAAAAAACCCTCCAAGGGAAAAAGTCGGGTTGTCACCATAAAACAAGCAGATGTTACAGCTTTTCCTACTTACAATACAACTTGTGGAGAATTTTGCCGCATCCAATGATGATCATTGTGCTGCTCTGATAAGCTGCACACAGGGACAGGTGAATGCTCTGACATCGCGGTCACTTATATTGTCTCCCTATTAACAAATATAATCCATAACTAGAGGGCGAAATGCGACTGCCATTTCGACAGGATGGAGATGGTGAAAAGGCGGCTTTGAGGCTCTGTGGCAGTTGGGGCACTCCAAGATGGCCGCTCGTACACTTCCGGTGGCTTCACCTCCTGCTGGCAGTTTACCGTTGCATCAGCGAACCAGATCTATGTATATAGCAGTGGATCAGACCTGTAATGTCTTGCAGATTCACTCACAATCTCCACAAACCAAAACGTAAATGGGCCCGGCAATAAGAACTGCATCTCTTATATCCAAATAATTCTTCCTCAAAAGTAATAAAATAATTGTTACTGGAATCGTTAAGAGGAATCTGAATCAGAACCGGAATCGTAAAATTTGTTATGATTTCCATCCCTATTTAAAGGCGCATTTATTAATTTTTTTTACTATATGGAGAGCAGGGTTGCCAGCTTTGGATACCAGGCTGGAGTGAGATTTTGATGTCATGGCCAGGGTTGCATTAATGAACAGGCAAATCATTCAAGCCCAGGGGGCCCCATTTCCATGGCACCTTCCTGGACATATAGTGCACATACTTGATACTAGTAGGCCTTCTATCTTTAATTTCTAACATCACAAAAAGACCTAATCCAACCCTACAAGGCAAATATTTTATTTATTTATTTTTGGCTCACTTCACAAATGTACCTACCATTCACAATTTCAAAACACCTATACACTATGGCACAACCAGGGTTTTTCCTGAGTCCAAAAATTATCTTCAGTGGTGGCTTAGGTACCAAGCTCACCCACAAGCTCAAAGTTGGTTGGTTACATAATTGCAATTAATTACTAATTAACAGAATTACTAAACTGTATTTCATGTTTACATTGGAAATCTGGAACTTTTTGAATTTTACAATTGTTTTACTTATGCTATGGGAAATCAAACTAAATTAACTTAATTTAAATAAGACCTTATTTTTATAGGGCTAGTTATAATATTCTGACGGTACCTGCAGTATGAGGAAGGATGAAATGTGGTGGGAACAGCCAGACACAACCTTGCACTGCAGCAGCAGGTCAGACAAGAAGGATACAGAGCCTGGTTGAGCACCACTGCGCTACTGAATCCACTGTTGTGGAGGGTCACCAAGAAGAACAGTACCGCCAGCAGGAGAATTCATGCCTGCGAGGTGAGCTGCAGGAGAATACACCTGCTAACCCACAGACAAGAGAGGGAAGGCAAGACAAAGAAAAGGAGCCAGGGAGAAGGAAACTAATTAACTGGCCAAGATCTGATGATAATGAAGCCTGGAGCAGGCTAGACCAAGACATGCTCCGCCTTGGAGAATGCACTCAGCGGAAGGGTGGAGGCCAAGCTTAATATGTTTAGTGATATTGTTTATGAAGAATGTGTAGGGTAGAGCATGTGTAGGAAGCATCCGCTGGGGGATGCGCAAGCTGGCATCCACCAGAGAGCAGAGGAGTGGTTGAGGACCGGGTGACAGCACGTCCGGGAGCCAGCGTCCTCTCTCTCTCTCTCTGTGTCTCCGCTTGCCCTTTCCCTCTCCTCACACATCCCCTCGTCTCTCCCCCCAGGTTCACAGGAGGCGGGGTGGACCACCGGCTGACAGAATGGAAAGAAGGGCAGTGTCTCCCCCCAGACCGGTGGCACCCCGTCCTGAATTGGGAGGGGGAGGAGTGTGACGAGGAGGAGGGCATGGCCAGGCCGTGATGGAGCACGGCCGGTGCTGAATCAGCTGATCAGCAGGAAAGCAAGGTAAAGGGGTGGCCGGAGACGGTGATTCGAGAGAGAGAGAGAGAGACGTACACGGCTGCACTACACATTTGTTTATGTTGGTTTTAAGTTTACCATTAAAGTTTATGTTTACTGTTCAGCCCGTTCCTGCCTCCTTGCCCGTCCTTATACTGTTACAGTGCCAGATAGATGGCCTGAGGAATCTATGCACAATCTGGGGATAGATTGCCAGCACTGTGCAGCTATATGGATGATGTCACAAGTATCCTCCAGACTGCTGCAAGTACAAACAGAATCTTAAAAAGGCTGGAAGAGCTTTTGGCATGGGCCAGGATTAAGATCATGTCAGCAAAGTCACGTAGACTTTCTATTCATAAAGGGATTAGAAGCAATCAGATATCATTTGAGGTGGATGGTGAAAGAATCCCGGTGTGGGCAGAGCAGCCCATTTGAAGATTAGGGAGAGAATACACAGCAGATTTGTCAGATAAACACATGGCAGGGTTGGTTCTGAAGAGAGCTTGGATAAGATAGACAACTGTCATCTCCCAGGCAAATACAAGGTCTGGTATTACCAATTTACATTGTATCATCGCCTGATGTGGCCACTAAAGATGTGTGAGATCACTGCAGTGGCAGTGGCAAGGATGGACACCAGGCCAACAGTTACATCAGGAAGTGGCTGGGCTTGCCGCGTTGTCTTTCAGACGTAGTATTGTTTGGAAGAAATGCCTTACAACTGCCGTCACACTGGGTTACAAGCAGGAGAAGACCAGGCTGTTCTTAGAACTAAGGGAATCAACAGACCAGTCAGTGAAGGCTTGTCAAGCCCAAGTCTGAACAGGCCGCACCTGGAAGGCAGAGGAGGTTGTAAACAGGGCAGTTTCAAGACTGAAGCAGCAAGAGATTGTTGGAAGAACCCAATCAGGAAAAGCTGGCTTTGGATGGGGGATGGCTTCCAAACTGTGGTCAGCAGCCTCTAAAAAAACAGAAGAAAGCAATGGTAATGACAGACGTAACTAAGATGGAAGAAGAAGGGAATATGATTCAAGTAGTCAGCCAGCTGCAGCAAGGGCATTGGACAGTATGGGAAGGTGCATGTAACAGAGTTTTAGGATGGGCTGACCCATGGATCAGGTTCTGCGAAAGTTGGCAGAGATACTTGAGGTGTGTAGAATAAAGGCCATCAAAGGCCATCATGCTCCTCAGAGGAAGAACATTGAGTTTGTTAAAAGGGGTGGTGCCACACAAGGCACGGCACGGAGGGAGGAAAGTTCAATCATGGCACATGGTAGTGATTGGTCAATGGTGGTCGACCTTGGCCAGCAGCTAAAATTTCCTTCTGAGATCGCCATTACCTCCTTGTTATGGTCAGCATCAGCTAGTAAAGTCATAATGATTGAACTTACTGTCCCATGGGAAGAGGGACTGGAGGCAGCCAATGAGAGGAAGAAGCTAAACTTTGCTGATCTGGCAGCCGAGTGCAGGGAAAATGGATTGAGAGCTGCCACTTACCCTGTTGAGGTCGGGTGACAAAGGGTTTATTAGAAAATCAATGCAGTACCTGTTGAAGAACATTGGTATCTTTGGATCAGTGTTGAAGAAGTCTCTGAAGGAAATGGCAGAGGAAGCAGAAAAAGGGAGCTTTTGGCTATGGTTAAGAAAGAAGGATGAAAAGTGGGGTGTGCAGAAGTGAGAAAGTAGGAATAGGGAACAATTGCGATATGCGGTGAGGTAGCATATAGAAGAGGAAAGGGGTGGGGAGGAATTATTTCCGCTGACCCACCCAGTCCTTATCCAGGGGTTTCTTGAAGGAGATTGAGTGGGGGAGCGAAACCAGGCCAAGCTAGGCATTGGAGGGGCAGCTGATGCAGTCTCGCAGCTTGCCTCTCACGTCGCTCTTCTACTCAATTTGTTGGAGGACTGGTATAAGGATAGGCACTGGATGGGTGGTAGGCAGAGATTGATAGCTTGTGTTTTTCTAACAGAGAAGAGGCCTTAGACGTAGCTAGATCTGCTTGGGGGGGGGGGGGGGGGGGTTATGTATTCAACCCTGGTCGTATGGTATGTCTTGATGAGAAAGGAGGAATGTCTTGATGGGAAAGCTAGAACAAGAGGCAACCAAATGATTCGGTGTCCAGCTGCAGGGGGTGGCAGGGAGACATCCCTGACCGCTGCCCCACCACCAGGAGATGTTCCGGGATTAATGGGGTCAAACATCCGTGATTGGTGGCTCCAGGCTTTTGACCTCGTAGCTGGACAACTGAAGGCACCGACAGAGGTGTGGCAGGCAGTAATGCCCAGCAGGTTTAAACATTTACCTGTGCATCTGATTGAGTGGGCCACTTTACTGAGCTTCCTTTCATCAGGCTCTTAATAATTTATAGTAAGTCATATCTTGAAATATCTGAAGGTAAACAGAGCCAGTTTGTTAGAACAGGAGGAAAACTTTGTCTGTAATTTGTCCAAAATTCATGGAGGTCCAGATTTTAAACCCCTTCATTCTATGATTTGTACTTGCCCTTATGAATTTTTAGCCTGTAATAGTTCTTCCACTGTTTAATTGTCATTGATAGCCTAATAATAGGGCCATAAACACAATTGATGGCTCCTCATCATTACCTTAGTTAGGTCAATGTAGCTAGTCTTTCTAAAAAATAAAATAAAAATTAATAGCCTAAACACATGTACATAAAATACTTAAAATAATCTAAATATGAAGCTAAACGGATTCCTCCTAATAGATTTAATATGCAGCTATAACTTTTTGTCACTATGTTACTAAAGAATAAACACAATACATTTTAGTAAGGGTGATGATGTGCATTTTAAAAATCCTTATAATTGATGCATAGTGTTGTTTCCTCTTTACGTTATCAGTGCTGTATATAATGTCAGGGCTTGTCTAGCAGTTTGAGAGGTTTTATTTCTTCCCCAGTGATTTAAATTAGATGATTCTCTGTAGAATTCATATTAAGTGCATTAGTTTTGTGTTGTCCGTGCACCGAGATATCGAATGCTTGTTGAGTCGCACGCACTGCACTACCCCAGAGCTCTGGTTATCCTGTCTCTATGTGCGTTGAGGTGGTAAATTTGCTATGGCGGCCCGAAAGTTCTAGTCTTGTGCTGTCAAATGCGTCAGTTGGCAACCCTGTGGAGACGGTCCGCACATGGGGGCTGTCATGTTAGAATCACATGACCAGCCAAATACTACTTGCTTAATCTTAGTAACCGTCCTGTTATTTGACACTTTCACTCAATGATTAAAGTAATCATGGCTGACTATGAATACTAAATCTCTACAATGGCATCTGAAACTGAAAACTATTGATTTTAAATGATGCTGCATCCAAGCCGCTAGGTGTCAGTGTAAGCCCAAGATGACACAAAGACAAAAGTTACTGAGTGCACCTTTAACTATAATGCTAAAGTAAATAATAATGTTATACATTATTTGTAATGTCAAGGAAGGAATCTTAGCTCTTTTTAATGACTTGATGTGTGCTACACTTTTGCTCAATATATAGGCTCAAGATAATCACATTTTCATTATTGAGGGGACCAAATGTAATAACTTAAGAATCAAGCATTGAAAAAACATATCTTTCAAGCACTAATATGAATATTGGATGGGACCTTTTTCCCACAATGACTTAATAGTAATAATAATAATAATAAGTTTTATTTATAAATCACCTTTCCCAAGCTAAAGGAAGCTGTACAAAGACATAATAACATAAATCAACAATAGAATCAACAACAGTAACAATAACAACAATAATACAGCAACATTAGTCAGAGGTGTACAGATAATACTGAGAGAACAGATGGTGTTTTAGCTGGGACCTAACAGAGGAGATAGTGGAGATGTCACAAAGAATCTGTGGAAGTGAGTTCCAGAGTCTTGGTGCCATTACACTAAACAATTTTGGTGGTTTCAACCCAAGCATATGCTATAAATAATATACATAATAAATACTTGATTGTTGTTGGAACAAACAAACAGCCTAAATAATCTTAAATGTGCATATACAATTTTAAGACATCCCTCCTTTTCTTAAAAAAGAAAAAAAAGGAAACATTAGGGTTACAATGAGGCACTTACAATGGAACTGAATGGGGCCAGTTTTTGGAGGGTTTAAAAGGCAGAAATGTGAATCTTATAATTATATAAAAGCACTTACATTAATTCTTCATTTAAAGCTCATGTATTATTTGAGCTGTAAAGTTGTTTAAATAATCATTTTTACTGTTATTTTAGGGTTTGTTGACTACATTGTCATGGCAATGAAGTTGTAAAATTGGCTATAACTACACAGAAAAGGTTTGTTTGTGATTTTATCATAACAATAAAGTCATGTTAACACATATTGTTTATGTCTTGTGGCGATACTTTTGAAACAGTGAGTATTTTAACGTTTACGGATTGGCTCCGTTCACTTTCATTGTTAGTGCCTCACTGTAACCTCAATTTTTACTCCTTTTATTTATTTATTTTTTTTTAAAAGAGGACATTTTTATTTTCATGTCTGGTCAAAGAGTTCTGAATTTATGACATTATTGCTCCTATTTAAAAACAATTGCACCTCTCGTGTAGCTTCTCTATGTATATTATAATTACTGTGTGCTTAAAGACGTTCAGTTACACTAAATTGTCTATAAGAATAACCTCTTAAGGCATAGCTGAAAATAGTTCATGAATGTGTATCTAAAAACATTTTCCTTGTGAAGTGAGAATGAAAAATCTATTCAGTGTCCCTGTTTACCATCCTTCCCTTCCCTTATAGAGTGCTCACATTTCAAATGCATGGGGCTTTGACCATAGATTCAATCAATAGCAGGCAGTACAGTTAAATATGTTCTTTATTTTAAGTTCCCTAATATCAATGCATTGATATTGACATAATAAAACTGCCTCATTGCAGGTTGTTTTCCTGCACTTACTGACAGATTAAATATCAACAGATTATAATGTAGTTTTTGTGCATAAATGCAGTATACATTTCTAAATATATTTGTCTGAGATTAATATGTAACATAAAACATAATTACACTTTAATCAGTAATTGGTCAGTTGACAGTTGATGTGGATTAAAACATGCATACACATTATATTATTAGTCCAGCAAGACTATATTTTTTAATAAGCAAATACCACAATAAAAAGATGATGATAAAAATAAACAAATGCAAAATTCACTCTTATTTACAACTAAATACATCCAATTTGGTTAGAGGGAGAACTAAATGTACAATGTTTACCATGATATTAAATACAACAAGGACCTTCTCAATTTGGAACCTGTACCATCACAATGTACCATTATTACAAGCAAACACATGGACAACATTGGGACTCTATCCACCGTCCACCTCACATTTTAAATATTGCTAAATAAATTCAAAGCAATGCATGTCCCTTACTCTTTTCACTGAGGCATTTTTTAAATGTTAATAAACCCCTCTTAAACTTTCATTAACAATGCATCTAGAAAATATGTATTCCACAGACTCTTACTCTTTCATTAGTTACTCAATACAAACAAACTATATAACGTTCCACTTACTGTTGTTTGAAAAAGCTGCTGTTGTCGATGATTACAATATTGTGTAAAACCATACTTCAACAGTGACATAATTTAACAGATCTAAATAGTCTTTTGAATATTTACAAGTGTCTCTTGGCATGAAATTGTCACATGCGGTGTCTGGACAAGCTATGCTTTTTTTATTATACTGCTACATAAGTGTAAAAGCAGCTAATGCATACCTGATAATAACGTACATTTACTAAGCTGCCAGGCAAAGCTCTGTGTGGCAGTACCATCATGTCATTTTCCCCTGTACTTTTCAGTCTTTTGAAATCTCACGTACCAATTAAATTAACAATATCTGAAATATACAATGTATTTGATACACTCCATCAATACAGCTCCATTAATAAAAGATTTTGACAAACATGCATATCGATGTAACTTAACTCAATAACATTACTAATGGACAATGTTTGAAAATGAAAGGAGTTAAATTCACATCAGCAATAACTCCAGTCCACCTTTCATTAAAGGAAAAATTGACTCAAAATAAGAAAATTCTGTCATCATTTATTTACTCACCCTCATGTTTTTTCAAACCTGTATTCTGTAACACAAAAGGAGAAATTTTTATGAATCTTTACACAGCTCATTTCCATACAAGGACAGTTCCTAGTGACAACATCTGTCAAACTCCAAAAGAGTCAAAAAGACACCATAAAATCACCTTATAAGTAGTCCATATAACTTGTGTGTTAATTCAAATACTTCTTAAGTCATATAACAGTTTTTTAAGCAACAGACTAGAAGTTAAATCATTATTCACTGATAATCTTCTCCTTCACCAAAGCTGGAAAAGTTCACCCAAAAATCAAATTCTCTCATCATTTACTCACCCTCAAGCCATCCCAGATGTGTATGAGTTTCTTTCTTCTGCAGAACACAAACAAAGATTTTTAGAAGAATATTTAAGCTCTGTAGGTCCATACAATGCAAGTCATTGGTGGCCAGAACTTTGAAGGTCCAAAAAGCATATAAAAATATCATAAAAGTAATCCATATGACTTCAGTGGTAAAATCCATGTCATCAGAACGGATATGATAGGTGTGTGTGAAAAACAGAACAAAAAAAGTAATTTTTCACTACAAATGTCCACTTTATCACCACCTACTGGGTAGGAAGGAGAATCTATAGTAAACAAGCACTTAAATATTGTTGTATTTTTCACCCACACCAGCATATCGCTTCTGAAGACATATATTCAACCACTGGATTTGTATCAATTACTTTTATGCTGCCTTTATGTGCTTTTTGGAGATTCAAAGTTCTGGTCACCATTCACTTGCATTGTATGGACCAACAGAGCTGAGATATTCTACTAAAAATCTTCATTTGAGTTCTGCAGATGAAAGAAAGTCATACACATCTGGGATGGCAGGAGGGTGAGTAAATGATGAGAAAATTCAATGTCACGTACAGTGTTAGAAAATCACAGCAGATTTGACGTCATTTAGGACTATTTTTATGGTGTGTGTGTGGTATTTTTCCCCTCTCTTTGGAGCTTGCCATACATGGTCACCATTTAATTATATGAAAAAAGATGTGAAGATCCTACAAAAATTCTTTGTATGTGTTCTATTGAAAAACATAACAGCATACAGAATTAAAAAGACATGACACGGGTGAGTAAATATTAACCAAAGTTAGTTACACTCACAAATGAGTGTGATAGACTAACTTTGAGTACCTTAAAAGGTCACTCCCTCAAACCCATATGATTTGACAAAATGATTATAATACATCTTGTTAACATGATTAAGAATCATGGCTACAATTAAATGTTCCTCTTTAATCTTTTGATATGTGTTATGTGAATGTTACAAGCTTCTTACTTGAACTCTTGTGAAACTAAATGCTCCAGCAAGTCTGAATGATTGAAAAAAGTGTAATGCTGTTGACTGTACCTGTATATACTCAGGGTAATACAAGGACACAGCTCCACTCAGTTCAGACTAACTCTTTGCTCGACTAGTATCACATGAAAACAGGGAGGCAAAGTGGGGCTCACAGCAGGTGCAGCGTGCAAGAACAAGGAAACTACTAGTACACTTTATGAATAAAATATTTCTCATAAGAGCAAAGCTGATATAAAAGGGGCACCAAATATTCACATCAATAGCAAAGCAAACCTTCTACTTAGCTACTCAGTGTTTAATTACCTGTGCTGGGTCACAGGTCTTACACTGAAAAGATGTCACTGACTGTGGCCAGCGCAATATTATTCACTATTGGGTATGGGTCACGATGGTCGACTTACATAAGACCTAATTATGCAGGGCTTCCTTTAGACAGATTATACGACTAGCCTTTCAGCCAACCCAACGACCGGTCGATTTTAGGGTGCTGAAATGCTGTACTCAGAAACATCCAATCAGGTAGGATTACGTACATTACTCTAGTGATATCACCCCAAAGTCCACCTCTAAACCTCAAACAAGTGAGTTCCCAGTGTCCAAAGTTTCTGGTTTGAGTGTGTGGTCAGAGACGGGACATTTCCCCGTTTAGACCCAGTTCCGCCATGCTCTCATAATCGGGTTCCAATATCCCATTGCCTTGATGAGCTCCTTCAGCTGTTTGGGGGATTTTGATGGTCTCATACCCAGGGTCTGCATTCTGAGAGCCAGGAGCCAATGGATATTCATCCCTAACTGTGGCGTAAAGGTCACTGGAGGTTGACTCCGTCACCATTCCTTTGATCTCTCCAATGCTGCTGTAGTCATGCTCTGTTTCCTTAACAACAGGCTTCTGTACCTTGGAGTACATGTCTGATAACTGCAAATGGCAATGTTACAGTAATTTAGATACATTTATTTTAGTCCACAGATTTATTATTATGTTATTAAATTATTTTAGCATAAAGTGTGATATTAATGAAGAAGTAATTAGTAGGGCTGTTTACATTTTTTTTACTGAATTAATTACATGATGCACTGATTAATTAATCAAATCAATCACAAATAATTGCATATCAATATTGCCTTAGAAAAGCCCACAAAAATGATATTAACCCTTTAAGCTTGGATGGGCCCGTGTGAAAAAAAATAATTGTCAAAATATTAATAACTGCAGTCTTGACCAACACAAAATAGGTATCGCTTTAAAGATTAGAAGCTCATTACTGTAGTCAGTAAAAACATCAAACTGATCAAACTGCCATGTGCCAAATGTTGTTGGAAAGCTCTTAAAAGGTAGACTACAACCAGCCTATTTGATTTACTCACAGATAAAAATATAGCGAGTAATAGCTAAGTATATGTCTTTGACAATTATGTCGGTGTTGCTTATATGCCGTGTTTTCGCTTATAACTTCACGAAAAATAAACAGAACATAAAATATCACATACCATTACTTAGAGGAGGTGATTATATTTCAAACGAGCCCACACACAAGGTAATCGGATGCATAGATCATTAGATAATCCACACGAAGCACAATTTTACATATAGCCACCAGGAGATGGCGCCAAGTAAATAACATAGACTCGATGCACTCATAACTTGGTCAAGTTATAAGTCTTTAATTTTGGGTATGCCACTGAAACAGGAAATCTTTAAAAACACATTCAGAGCTTAAAGGGTTAAAAAAGAACATAGTTCAAATACTGTGACAGGCCAGCTGACGGAATATTCCGGGTTCAATACAAGTTAAGCTAAATCGACAGCATTTGTGGTATTATATTGATTACCAGTAAAAATAATTTTGACTCGTCCCTCCTTTTCTTTAAAAAAGCAAAAATGGAGGTTACAGTGAGGCACTTACAATAGAAGTGAATGGGGCTGATTTTTGGAGGGTTTAAAGGCAGAAATTTGAATCTTATAATTTTATACAAGCATTTGCATTATTTCTTCTGTTAAAACTTGTGTAATATTTGAGCTGTAAAGTTTTAACAATCATTTTAGGGTTTTTGGGTTTGTTGACATTACATCATCATGGTGACAAAGTTGAAAATTGGCCAAACTTTACACAGAAAAGGTTAGTAAGTGATTTTATAACACTAAAATCATGTTAACACATATTGTATATGTCGTGTGGTTATACTTTTGAAACAGTGAGAATTTTAACATAAAAAATTGGCCCCATTCATTTCCATTGTAAGTGCCTCAACCCAGAAAAGGAGGGGCAGGTCAAAATAAATTTACTATACGTGGTAATCAGTATTATACCACAAATACTGTTGATTGATCATAACTTGTAATGAACCCGGAATATTCCTTTAAGCACTAACAAAAAGTGTTTTTTGAAGTCAATATAATTTGTTTGATTTCCATATAATTGAACATAAGCCTCTAACTAACTCCATTTTGTCTCAGGGGGCGTTTACACAGGATGTGTTCTCGCATTCCGTTTGCGCTATTTTTTAAATGGTTGGTCTATGACATATGCATCAGATGGACATCTTTTTTTAATTGTATTAAAATAATGTATTCAATTTACAGCCCAAGTAATTAGTTATTGGTAAAATCCAAAAAAAAACAAACAAAAAAACATTTTAAGTTGGTCATTTCAATGGGCTCTGAGATGATAGCATTGCACAAGGACTTACCTCGCCGTCAGGCAATGCATGATCCTGAAGCTCTTGAGTCGACAATGGGGAGTGTAACTGTAAGACAGTGATTGAAACAAGATCATTAGTTAAAATCGCTCTTTACTTAATCAATTTAAACATACAGCAGCAGAGGAAACGGCTCACATCAGCTGACACATGCTAGTGTCAAGGACTGATTGATGCGAAACAGAGCAGCTCATTCATTACTTAAGAGTTAATGATTGAAATCAAATGTACAGTTCCTCTCTTGGCAAGAGTAGTTGTATATTTACAAAGAGAATCAATAACTGAGTCATTAATTAACAAAGAAAATCCTACAGCGGATCAATAACGCACACCTTGGCTGTTGGAAAAGAATATCAATCGCTGTGCCAGTCACTTCACTGACAGAGAGATTACCATCAAGTGTGGAATTTGCTATAACCCCTTTGAGATTAATTATAAGCTGTTTTAGTGCAAAACTTTCAAGCCTCTTTTTATTAAGCCATCTCATCCCCATGAACTTAAAAGTGTGTTTTGCTTTGATATGATTGCATAAAATGTGCACGCAGGGGCTCGCCAGATGTGCTTTGATACTGGTTTAATTAGCAATTAATTTAATAGCCTTTGAGCCCCTTCGTGTAGCTCCACAAAGACGCAACTAACAAATGTTTTAATACAGCTTATCTGCTAATTCACTCTTGCCTTTGTCTCCGTCCGGCCTTCTATATTAATTAAAGGGTCTCCTCTATTGATTTTATCATATAAGAAATTAGCAATCATTGGAAGCCCTTAAAACCCTGTACTGAGCTGTATCAGACAGTGGTTTGAGATAGGGGTATTTTGAATTGTGCTTTCATTTCTATTTGTCCGTTCACTTTAGTTTTGAAAATATGAGTTTTACTTTTGGTTTAGTTTTTTGTGTTTACTAGTTTCAGTCAACATGATCACATGGGAAATCGACATGTTGCTTTCGAAAGTTCATGTACCCTAAAATCAACCCCATTCAGACGAATTACTTAAAAAAGCACCATACCCCATTAGGCATTTTTTTGTATTATTTCAAGCATGAACACATTTCCCTCTAGTTAAACCCTCTAGGATGCATTTTCAGTTTAAAATTGCATTTTTACTCCAACAGTTAGGTTTAGTGTTGGGTTAGGGGGTAGAGTTAATAAAATGTGCATTCCTGTTGACTGTATTACATTTACAGCTGAAATTAAAACTGTTTTTTGGCACCCCTCTGTGGACAGCTTTGGCAACTGGGGGCAGTAATTCAAATTGGAAAACACAGACCGATTTCAGCAGCAGAACTTTCAACCTTTTAGTATATTATTTTTTGAGAGCTGCCAAACTTAAGAGGTTAAATGAGATACAGGTACCTAGATAGGTTTAACACCCTTTAATGTATTTAACACAGTCAACACATTTACTTAATTTGACATTAAACCTGTTTTATTCTGTTCTGTGTGATTTCTAATGACTTAAATTAATTCAAGACTACAGTAATTCATGTTTGATGAAAAAGTGTTTTAACCCTTTAAGCTCGGATGGGCCCACCGGCGCTGATGAATAAATAATTGTCAAAATACTAATGACTACTACAGTCTTGACCAACACAAATTAGGTATCGTTTTAAAGCTTAGAAGCTGTACTTTACAATGCATGTAGGCATTATAACAAAACAGAACAAGTGATTTGAAATTTGCCGACAAATTAGAAGTGTTCTGCTTTGATAATTTATTTTAAAAAAAATATGCACTGCACATATTATTGTGATCGCTAAAAACATCAATCTGATCAAATAGCAATGTGTCATATGTCGTTGGAAAGCTCTCAAAGAGTAGAATACAAACAGCCTATTTGTTTTACTCACAGACAAAAATATAGCAAGCAATAGCTAAGTATATGTCTTTAACACGTTACATGTGTTAAACGTTACATGTGCTATCTGGCTAAAAACACGTTAGTTTTCCTGGATCAGATGACTTCATCGGAAATTATGTAGTACATTGTCTAGCGTAATGGAATGCTAAACCAATTGTAGTAGGATTCAGATCGCTGCAACCAGAGGTGAAAGTCATTCAAATGTGGGTTGAGAGGACTGTTCACTCTAATTGCATATGGCCACCAGGAGATGGTGCCAAGAACATGACACAGACTCAATGATGGCTCAAATGACACAAAATGGAACTGAATGAGATCTCGTTACTCATGCCTGAATGCTTTGGAGAGAGAGCATACCTTTAGTCATTGTTGTATTTGCATTAGTTCTTATGTACAATTACTATGTTTAATTTATTTTGGAGAGGCTTTTGGAAACTTGGAGATGTTTTTGAACACTAGGATAAATTATTTTTATAATGCTATAACTTTTGATTGCTTTGTTGTATCAACACAAAACTTTACTAAGTTACAATTGATATGATTGGGAAGAACCTTATTTACACCCTGAAATATATAATGTCAAATCAGAAAAATCAGAAAAAATATAATTTTTGGCTCAAGGTATTTTATTTATTTATTTATTTAGCAGTTTGAGAGTCTCAGAATTTATCATATTTTATATCATAATTTGACTTGACCCTCCTTTTTTATATAAGCCTTTAATTTTGGGTATGCCACTGAAACAAGACATTTTTAAAAACACTCTCAGAGCTTAAAGAGTTAAATGTTAAATGTAATAAAATATTGTACATCAAAAAGTGATACTGTAAATAATATGAGGTCACTTTATTTGAATCAGTTGTGGTGCCATGAAAATTCATTTTAGTTTAGTTTGAGTTTTTAAATTGTAAGCTTATAGTTAGCAAAAATAGCAAAATGTTTACATTTAGTTTTCGTTTTAAGTTTATGATTACAATAATAACACTGATTTAAGATGGCCAGAGAGGGAGACAGAAATGACAGAGAGGACAGTGTGTGTGACAGGCTGCTGACAGAAGGAAGCGGGCATGAGACAGTTGCCTGTGGTGTTGCATTCAATCGTGTCAATTAGTATTTGTTTTCACAGATATCTGCGTGCACACATGCATCCTCAAACATGGCTTCAGCACTAACAATAAAAGTCTTTCCCTTTAGCAAGAGACTTTTGTGTGTTGATGTGCTGAAATCACAGTTTATCTAAGACAGCTGCCCTCAATCGCACTAGCAGTGACATGGACACTAATGCATAATGACACACATGGTGCACTGCTCAGCCAAATAAAGCTCAAATAACCAAACAGACAATGAAAAATGTAATGATCTGCACAGTAAACTAATTATGCATTGCGTCTGATGTACAGTTGTGCTCAAAAGTTTGCATACCTTGGCAGAAATTGTGACGTTTTGGCATTGATTTTGAAAATATGACTGATCATGCAAAAAAACTGTCTTTTATTTAAGGATAGTGATCATATGAAGCCATTTATTATCACATAGTTGTTTGGCTCCTTTTTAAATCATAATGATAACAGAAATCACCCAAATGGCCCTGATCAAAAATGTACGTACCCTTGAATGTTTGGCCTTGTTACAGACACACAAGGTGACACACACTGGTTTAAATGGCAATTAAAGGTTAATTTCCCACAATTTAAATTGCAATTAGTGTCTGTGTATAAATAGTCAATGAGTTTGTTAGCTCTCACGTGGCTAACCATCTTTTTCCAGAGCAGCCTGTATTTCTCCTGAGGTTACCTGTGAGTTTTTCATTGTATCCCAAACAATTCTTCTGGCAGTTGTGACTGAAATCTTTCTTGGTCTACCTGACCTTGGCTTGGTATCAAGAGATCCCTGAATTTTCCACTTTTAATAAGTGATTGAACAGTACTGACTGGCATTTTCAAGACTTTGGATATATTTTTATATCCTTTTCCATCTTTATAAAGTTCCATTACCTTGTTACGCAGGTCTTTTGACAGTTCTTTTCTGCTCCCCATGGCTCAGTATCTAGCCTGCTCAGTGCATCCACGTGAGAGCTAACAAACTCATTGACTATTTATACACAGGCACTAATTGCAATTTTAAAAAGCCACAGGCGTGGGAAATAAACCTTTAATTGCCATTTAAACCTGTGTGTGTCACCTTGTGTTTCTGTAACAAGTCCAAACATTCAAGGGTATGTAAACTTTTGATCAGGGCCATTTGGTTGATTTCTGTTACCATTATGATTTAAAAAGAAGCCAAACAACTATGTGATAATAAATGGCTTCATATGATCACTATCCTTAAATAAAAGACAGTTTTTTTCAATGTCAAAATTTCACAATTTCTGCCAGGGTATGCAAACTTTTGAGCACAACTGTATGTATGACAGTCTCACATGTGCATGCATGTTTATACAGCTTGTGTGTGTCAATGTGGGCGTCCTGGCTTCACCTGACAGTGTGTTTTGCTCAAACACAGACTGATGTACCTGGAAACACAAACTCTATTTTATCATTCATCATGAGGGGGAGCTGTCAGATAGTGGGCAGCTGAAACACACTGATGTCTGTGCGCATATATTACAGATGAACACGTGTGGCCGATAAGATAAATCACTGCTGCCCCATTACACTTGTACATCAAAACACCACACCACCAAAAACACCACATGAAACAACGCAACACACACGAGACAAGCAGTGTGTGTGCAGAAGACAGCGGCTATTGCATTGTTTGATGTGACAGACAACTAGCTGTCCACTGCGATTCCATTCACACAGCACAGAATAACTGAACTCACTCTCAAAATTTGGTTGTGAGTCCTGAAAATTGAAAGGAGTCACTCCAGTTATAGCAGTGGTTATCCAACATTGTTTATCATACAAAAAGTAAACAAAATGTCTTTAAATCAAACATTGAATTTGAAAATTTTTATCATTTTACTATACTAACTAGGCATTAGATTTTTAGTTTCATTTTATTACTTCCATCTAGCATTGTTTATCCTGCAACCTGCAACCCATTTATGGGTCCCATCCCACCAGTTGAGAACCCCCTGAGTTATTGAATGCAGTTGTCAATCATTTATAAATGAACGGTATATAAACAGAAACTTATTTGGCATATTTAACTGATTTTGTGTGTAAGGGAGCAGAAAGACTGAGTGCAAAAAAACCCACAAAATGATAACAACAAAAGTACAGAGAGCGAATGGTGTAAGAGAGAGAGAGACTGACAGAGTGAGAGTGCAAGAGGGAGTGATGAACAAAGGAGGAGCAGGGCTACCTCGACGTTGGCGACACAGTAATGTTGCAGGTGCAGCAGAAGCCTGTTTGCTCTCTACAGATGGCTTCATTAGTATGCTACAGGCACATATATATCACCGTCAACCAGAGCACACATTTTAAAAGATTGTAATAAAACAGAAAACATCCTGTTTGTTATTGATCTCCTGTATTCTCTAAGTTTGGCTTGCAGGAACAGTAGCGCAGTCCCTTCGGTCTGCTTATAAGATGATTTCTGTTTATTCTTTGTTATATGTGTTATAGGTCGAATCACTTCTGAAGAACAGAGTGAGATAGAGAGATAGTCTCCTGCTTAAGGAAATGATTACTAAATGAGAGCAAATGATGCTGTGTGCTGTGAGCTTTTATTTTTTTTTTTAAACCCTTAGCCTCTTCAACTCTGCGGATCGCCGGTGGGACCAAAAGGGGGCACTATGTCTCAAAAAAGGTTTATGCTTAAAAAGTCTCAGAATACATACTGTAAGTCTGGCATATCCTTTAAAAAGCTTAGAATCTGAACTTTTCATAGATAACCATCACTTTTGCATTTATATTCCTGAAAATAACTAAATAAGGACTTAAAACATTTGCGTCGCAAATCTGCACCACCTAGAGGTCATGTGGTAGAAATATTAATATGAATATAAACGTTTTTCAAATAGCACTTAATCAAATCATATATCAAATGAAAGCTCTCATTCTCAGGAATATGACTGTATAGTTTTTGTTGCCCTATGGTTAATTTTGTTGCCCTAATAGCACAGTTCGAAAGATTTTCCAAAGAATCACTAAGTGAAATTTGATATTAGTAAGTACAAATACATCAAATACAAATGTCTCTTTATGCACCCTTCACTGCTGTTGTAAGCCCCAAATAGCTAAAAACTTTATACCTGCTTTACCATAGGCAGTTTTCTAAAAAATGAGCCATTTTTTACTTGTCTGTGAGCTTGCTTGTGTGAATAATCCAATGTTAAAACATAGATGTCCAGAACAAAATATGCGGACCAACACGAAAAGCATGCAAAACAAATAATTTGAAATATATGTTATCGACTATGTTATATATCATCGCAAAGGGGAGGATCTCAGCTTTCTAATGACATCTACTCCACTCCGCCCAGATATCCGATGAAACAATGGGGGTTGAACTGAACAAAAAATTAGACTGAATGTCTATGGACGAGCACATTTGTGAGGGGTAAAATGCATTAGAGCGCCACCTACATTTCAGACCGAAATTTTGTTAAGGAAGGTGATAGAGGAAAAAATATTTTTTTCAAGTTCTTGCTGCCATCTAGTGGAATAAAATATTATTATTATTTTTTGGAGGGAGATGGAGTGAACAGAACCATAATTACATGCTTAAAAATGTTATATTTAAAAATAAAGTTAATAAAATACATATATTTTTTAAGTTAAATTTATCATAAGATTGTAAACATATACAGTATTATTGATGAATAATTGGAGTTTTTTTTATTTGGGAGATTTCTGAAAAATTAGAAAAAAATTGGGCAAATAGTCCAGAGTATGTGGAAATGGTGAGCTTTTAAATTTGAGTTTGAAAAATTGCAGGCAGAAGCCTGGTATTACAATGGCACATGTCCAAATCACCATGGTATTAATTTGTATCGTGTAAACAAGTATCATGTTCAAAATAACATAAAAATACAATGGTTCTTTTTAGTGCTTTTTTTGGTAGTGTTTTCTCAACATGGATATATTATAAGCAGGACGAGAAAGACCACTCCAATGAACAGGAGAAATAATATAGGCTGTAGGAATGGAAGTCGCACTATTCAGTTACAAGCAATTACAAAGGGCAGCATAAAAGTAATCCATAAAACTCCAGTGGTTAAATATTGTGGCAAGCAGGGCGGGGTCGAGCGGCGTCTGGGTAGAGCGAGGCCGGGAAGATAAGTGGTGAATGAGTTCCACCTGTGTGCCACACCGGTCTCGCGTTCCAGTGAGGGGCGGTGGGAGTATGTAAGGAGAGAAGACAGTGGCAGACAGGGAAAGAGAGAGAAGCATGGACCTGTGTGTGTGTAACGTGACTGCGGGGAAGCAGTGCATTTGGTTTTGTCTTTTAAGTTGAATAATAAATGTTTACGTGTTTGTCAAGCCGGTCCCAGCTTCCTCCTTTCCCATCCTTGAATCGTTACAAATATATATCCTCAGAAGCAGTATGATAGGCGAGGGTGAGAAACAGATAAATATTAGTCTTTTTCCACTATAAATTGTCCTCCCTGCCCAGTAGGTGGCGATGTGCATGAAAAATCTGAATTGCCAAAAACAAAAGAAGAAAAATTTGAAAGTGGAGATTTATAGTAAAGAAGGACTTAAATAATGATCTGTTTTTTCACCCACACTTATCATATCACTTCTGAAGACATGGATTGAACCACTGGAGTCTTATGGATTACTTTTATGCTGCTTTTATATGCTTTTTGGAGCTTAAAAGTTTTGGTCACCATTCACTTGAATTGTATGTACCTACTGAGCTGAAATATTGTTCGAAAAATCTTTGTGTTCACCAGAAGAAAGTAAGTCATACACATCTGGGATGGCATGAAAGTGAGTAAATGATGAGAGAATTTTCATTTTTGGGTGAACTATCCCTTTAAAGGTACTTTGCTCAACAGGACAAATGACTTGAAGTTTAGTCATGAAACTCTACATGGTGAAAGCTGATAGGTTCTTTGAACTTGTTATCTGTTAGCCAATCAACTCTCTCTTTGACTAGCATTTAAATTGCTTAGTTTTGCCGTTTTCACTGCAACATGTTGCGAGAGTTTTTTCTGAAACCCTCCTCCCCAGCTGCATCTGTCTAGATCTGCTACATGGTCCTCTATGCTCGATGCAGCATGTCTTCTATGTAACTGTGCAGCAGCAGCATGTCCACACATTAACATAGTATGTCTGTGTATGTGCTAGCAGTAGCAAGTCTTTGTACATGCTCTGCAGCAGCAGCAGCAGCGTAGCAGATCTATTCCACCAAGAACAAATCCTATCACTATGTCATACCCACATTAACATGCTAAATCATTCCAAGAGTTGTCATGACTGAACTATGGTAGGTACCTAATAGAAACGGAGGCATCTAGTGAAAAAACTGTTTGGTAGCCCCACCTGTCCATTTGTAAGCTCATTAATCTGTTGGTTGTCATTCTCATCAAGCACTTTGTCTGGTATGGGAGGTGGTTTTTCATCCTCTGGCTCCACAATGGCATCCACAATGGCAGCTGAGCGCCTGGCCTCCATGTCGGTGCTATAGCGGCTTTTTTTGCTGAGGTTGATAGAGGCGTACTCCACACCATTGGGCAGGACAGTGCGATCTGGCGTAGCAGGACTGGGGTGACCATTAAGAAGAGGTGCAGGCGGTTCCTCAGGGCTCAGCGTACCATTGGGGAGACCATTGTCCTTCAGCTCTTTCACCGTCTCGTACAGTGAGTCCTCAACACTGACGTCCCGGGAGGCACTGTCCTTCACCACCTCATACGTGCTGTCCCCTAAGGCAGCCTGAGCATCAACCACGGTGGCTTTGAGGACATCGGTGGGTGGAATGCTGGGTAACTCACGGTCCTGGTGACACTTTGAGGATCTGATTTCTGATTGGCTGGACAGCATGTCCTCTGAAGGCTGGGGACTGGTGTCCATTGTGTCCGTGAGTACTGTGGACAGCGTGAAAGGAAACAGTGTGCATTATTCATTAATCGTGCATATGCACGCATTTGTGCTTAAAACCTATATAAGGCATTGTTTAGACCAGATGTGTTTGAATGCAAGAAAACAGCAAGACCTGGCACAATGGTCAAAGATGTCCATCTGGCACATGTTTACATAGAAAAACAATGGAAAGTGTGCAGATGGCCACAAAAACGTGCTCAGTGTTAAGAATGCATTTGCGGGGGCCTGGGTAGCTCAGCGAGTAAATACGCTGACTACCACCCCTGGAGTTGCGAGTTCGAATCCAGGGCGTGCTGAGTGACTCCAGCCAGGTCTCCTAAACAACCAAATTGGCCTGGTTGCTAGGGAGGGTAGAGTCACATGGGTTAACCACCTTGTGGTCGCTATAATGTGGTTCGCTCTCAGTGGGGCGTGTGGTGAGTTGTGCGTGGATGCCGCGGAGAATAGTGTGAAGCCTCCACACACACTATGTCTCCGCGGTAATGCGCTCAACAAGCCACGTGATAAGATGCGCGGAGTGACGGTCTCAGATGCTGAGGCAACTGAGATTCGTCCTCCGCCACCCAGATTGAGGGGAGTCACTATGCCACCATGAGGACTTAGAGCGCATTGGGAATTGGGCATTCCAAATTGGAAAAAAAAGAGAGAGAAAAAAAAGAATGCATTCGCAGAGAGTGACCAATGGCGGTACAACAGAAGTTGTGCGGAACGCCCTTATATGGAGATTGTTTGGGAGTGTTTATGCAAATGCAAATGTATTACTAACTGCGGGCAGCGCCTCATTTAGAATAATCCAGATTCAACAACACCAGAATGAGGGTGAAAAAAAATTTGTGTTCACACCTGCTATAAATCTGGTGGAAATATTGTGTAAGAACCTTTTCTGTGTACATGAGTGCACAACTTGTAAGCAATTATTAGTGAATGAGACACGTTTGAATAACTTTCATAGTAAGTTACAATACAAGACAGACATTTTGGAGATCTATTACCTGTACCACTTGTAAGAGGCCCATTATGGGAGCTGCTGATGGCCAGGTCAGTACCATGACTCTCTGCCGACTGGCTACATGTTTCCTTTTCTGATACCTGCAGAGACACGTTATAATGTTATCCACACTGTCACCTAAATTGAGTGATGCAATCACCTTTCATCTTGCATGCTGTAAGGAGAACAGAGACAAAGACACTTGGATCAAGCTCTTTGTTTGTCTCTATATGTTGGCTCTATGCGACCACCTAGTGGCAGCCTTTTGAATAAGCCTGTTGCCAGGGTGATGAAGTCCTTCAGATACAGGAGGTTAAAGCTGAGAGCCACTCACATTGTCAAGGCAAGACAAAGACCCTATTTAACCTGTCAGACTGTGACAGACACTGCCATTTAAGTGAACTCCTTGATACATTCATATGCGAGATGTGCATTATCTTGCAAAAGGTTAACCACCAGATATCTGTCAAAACGACAAGTTTTTATATGCTTAGAGGTTTGATAAACATAAGTCATATGTTGTGAACAGAGAGATGATGTCAGACCTTTGCCTAAGCATTTAGCAATCGTGAGAACTATTAGATATGTTAGCTAAACAATTATCTGTCATAAAATTTAGTCTAGCATGAAATGTAGCTAATTTTAAACAAACTGCATCAACTATTTAAACTATATTTGATTACTATCTCATTTTAAATACAAAACTGTGAAAAACAAAGTAATCGTACTAATATCTTTCTTTAATTAATGATAAATAAATTAACTTAAGTTAATTTGTAAGTTAAATAACTACAAATGACCGTTTGGTCTCAAACTAGCTAAGCCTTACTGAGTGAGACAGTTTATTTAAGGTTATTTATTTAATTATTTAATAATAATAATAATAATAATAATAATTGTAATACATTTAATTTATTTAAAACAATTATTAATTATAAATTAATTAAAATATAGTTATTCAATTAAAATTATATAATTAATTATACAAGTCCCAAATGTTGGTAACAGGGTTGCAAAAATTGTAATACATAATATAATATAATATAATATAATTAGGACTGTCGAATTAAGTATGCTTACACATGCAAGGAATTTGTCTTGGTGACAGGAGCTTCCAGTGCACAAACAACACAGCAACAAGACAGACATAATAATAAAATAGAATAAAAATAAAATGCGAATAGAAAATACAAGTATATATAGAAATACACACACAAAAAAATAAATAAATAAATAAATAAATAATAATAATAATAATAATAAATAAATAAATATATATATATATCAGAATCAGCTTTATTGCCAAGTATGCTTACACATGCAAGGAATTTGTCTTGGTGACAGGAGCTTCCAGTGCACAAACAACACAGCAACAAGACAGACATAATAATAAAATAGAATAAAAATAAAATGCGAATAGAAAATACAAGTATATATAGAAATACACACACAAAAAAATAAATAAATAAATAAATAAATAATAATAATAATAATAATAAATAAATAAATATATATATATCAGAATCAGCTTTATTGCCAAGTATGCTTACACATGCAAGGAATTTGTCTTGGTGACAGGAGCTTCCAGTGCACAAACAACACAGCAACAAGACAGACATAATAATAAAATAGAATAAAAATAAAATGCGAATAGAAAATACAAGTATATATAGAAATACACACACAAATAAATAAATAAATAAATAAATAAATAAATAATAATAAATAAATAAATAAATATATATATATATATATAGATATATATCAGAATCAGCTTTATTGCCAAGTATGCTTACACATACAAGGAATTTGTCTTGGTGACAGGAGCTTCCAGTGTACAACAATACAAAAACAGCAGCAAGACATAGATAATAATAAAAAATAGAAAATAGTTATACACATACATACATACACACATACACATAGGTAGTGCAAATCTAATACAATCTGTTATGTACAGTGCAAATACAAATCTGTTATGTACAGGAATGAAGAGGTTGGATGTTTTGGATAAATATAAAAAAAGACTAAACTGTGTATTGCACATAGTTATTGCTCAATGGGGCAAATTAACTGTTCATGAGATGGATAGCCTGAGGGCAAAAACTGTTCCTGTGCCTGACGGTTCTGGTGCTCAGAGCTCTGAAGTGTCGGCCAGAAGGCAATAGTTCAAAAAGGTAATGGGCAGGGTGAGTGGGGTCCAGAGTGATTTTTCCAGCCTTTTTCCTCACTCTGGAAGTGTATAGTTCTTGAAGGGGGGGCAGGGGGCAACCAATAATCCTCTCAGCAGTCCGAACTCTCCTTTGTAGTCTTCTGATGTCTGATTTCGTAGCTGAAGTGCAGAGGACAGAATCAATGACTGCTGAGTAGAACTGTATTAGCAGCGTCTGTGGCAGGTTGAACTTCCTCAGCTGGTGAAGGAAGTACAACCTCTGTTGGGCCTTTTTCACAGTGGAGTCAATGTGGATCTCCCACTTCAGGTCCTGTGAGGTGGCAGTGCCCAGGAACCTGAATGACTCCACTGCTGCCACAGTGCTGTTTATAATGGTGAGGGGGATCAGTGTTGGGGTGTTCCTCCTAAAGTCCACAATCATCTCCACAGTTTTGAGCGTGTTCAGCTCAAGATTGTTTTGACTGGGGGGCACCAGTGCTGATTGTACAGGTGCTGGAAGTGAGTTTCCCCTGTCTCACAAGCTGCTGCCTGTCTGTCAGAAAGCTGGTAATCCACTGACAGATAGACATGGGAACAGAGAGTTGGTGTAATTTATTCTGGAGTATAGCTGGGATGATGGTGTTGAAAGCCGAACTGAAGTCCACAAAAAGGATCCTTGCATATGTCCCTGGTCTGTCCAGATGTTGCAGGATATGATGCAATCCCATGTTGACTGCATCATCCACAGACCTGTTTGCTCGACAAGCAAATTGAAGGGGATCTAGAAAGGGTCCAGTGATGTTCTTCAGGTGGGCCAACACCAGTCTCTCAAATGATTTCATGACCACAGACGTCAGGGCGACAGGTCTGTAGTCATTAAGTCCTGTGATTTTTGGTTTCTTTGGGACAGGAATAATGATTGAGCATTTGAAGCAGCATGGGACTTCACACTGCTCTAGTGATCTATTGAAAGTGCCCCTGAGACTATTAATAATTTATTTTGGGAGAGTCCTAAGCTACAAGTATTTTGGAGAGCGTTAGAAAACTATTTCCAAAAAGAAGCATGTATTGTTGTTAATTTTGAAGAAAGTGATGTGATGTTAAAACGTTTCTCAATTGATAAAGATAAAAATCTAGTATTTATATGTTATTTAATTATTATTATGGCACGTTATTATATAAATAAAGTCAAATGGGCTGAAAAAATACCTGTTTTTGAACAATTTTAAATTGATATTAAAACATATTTAGAAACTATTTCTAAAATTAAAAATCTGAAAGCAATACGAAATATGCAATTATATACTATGTACAAACTCTTTTTTTATATATATTCATTTTGTTGCCTTTTTCATGTAATATCTAATATAAACCCCTGACATGATACGTACTCTTGTTGTACAATTTGCATTGTTCTAATAAAAAAAATAAATAAAAACACCAGATGAGGACGTGTTCTTGCATTCAAAACACAGCTTTATGGAACACAAATCATTTAAAAAAGATTAAAACTACATTTAACTTGACACAGCCACCTAAAAACGGTTTATGACGCGACGCAACCAAAGACAGAGGTGTACATTCACGGGTCCTTAGACAAGCCCTCATAATAAATATAATATCTCGGACTGACTGACGAATTCATTTGCAAAATGGATTGCTGTGAACTGTAGGCCAATGACTGGCTCAAGTTAAATTATTTGGAAATAAACAATATATTGGATTCTTACGCCAGTTTTTGTATTGTCTTATCAATGCTTAACTCTGCCACAATAATGTAATGCATTGAAATGATCCGAATTATTATTTGTTTATAACAGATATATTTTATTTATAAATATTTAAATATAACTATATAATTATTTAATCATTACTGAATTATACATAACATACATAATATAATATAATATTACATAATATAATATTTTGTTTGACTTCCTGAGCTTGACGATCATCATTTTCTGAAGGTTAAGCACCTCCTTTCACTGACAACTTGTTGAAAAAGAAAAATACATTAAAAAAAATTTTTTAAGAGTTTCGGGCTCTATTTTGTAACCTATTCTTGAAAAGTCCCTTACCGACATATGCATAACCAATGCCCGTCATTCTTCTCATTTGCATAACATTTTACAGCTTACAGCTTATTATCACAGTGCACACCATGCAAATTTAGCGTGCATAGCATAGCATAAAGATGTGGTAAACATATCGGTAAACATAAACCTGATGAACATAAACTCAACATCTGTCTATGATGTGCACTCATGATCCATGCATTCACTGTATGTGCTCCAAAAGCCACAGTAGTCAGTCAACAAACCATAAACGCAAGCTGGCAGCTTCCCCTCCTCTCATGTAATGCCAGTTAGTTACATTCCCACGGGTCCTGTCTATACAGCTATTTATGTATGTGGGTGAGTGTGTCAATTATGCCTTCAGTAGGTCACACTAATCTCTTGATTCCTAAACATCTCGTAAACTCTTGAACTCTTTCCTCAGATGATCATTTTCATAGAAGACACCTACACAGAGTGCAGCTTCGGCAGACGCAGAGAGAGAAAGGCGACTCATGCATGAAGTTTCTCATCTCCCTGAGGCCAAAGAAAAATGTTAATTTGTCCGCTTCATGCTTTCCTCCCACAAACCCCAGGCATCACAATGACCGTCCATTCTCCTCTCCTCTTCCCAGACTTCATCAGGCCCTTAAGCACAGCAGTCACACAATCTCATGACAACAAAACCTCAGCTTTCTACAACACTAATGCCAAAAACACTCTGAGGGCACTTTCAGACCAGGGCTTTTGGTGTGGTCCCGAGTCTAATTGATGTCAAAGTTTGGTTTGTTTAGTTGTTGTGAAAGTGGTTTTCCAAACCTAGGTCCGCAGAAACTAATTGCACCAAATCTTGGAAAAGATAGTCTGGGTTAATGTGAACTCTAGAATGGTTCATAATTGGGATTAAAGTAATATGTTTCTAACTCGCAGAAGTAAACCAAGCTGGTTTGGACCAAGCTATTGAAGTGTGAATCTTTGGACTCTTGTGTAATTGAAAATGCCTTCTGAAAGTATAAAAAGAGGACTAGTTCACAGGGACTCTGTAGGGTTCTGTAAAAATCCCTTAGATGAAAAGCATCATGGTAACACATGCTTACATACCCCATTCATCAGGTTTTCATGGTCTCCTGGGTGCCCGCTCCCTTTTTTCTGCCTGTCGAGACAGAGGGAAAGAATTACTGAGAAATTTTGATTAAGTCTGTTGCTTTGGCTGTGAATCTATGGCCTGTAATCTTGTCTTTGTACATCAACATAAAACAACTAATTCCAAGACACATATTAAGCCTTAGGCTAGATAACAGTTTTTTTGTTTTTTTTTTGTAATCACCCTTAACATAGTATTGAATCAAGGATTAGGTTTTGTCTGCAACAAAGAAAGCAACATTTGGAGTTTACTGTGGGTTACATTAGTTGAATTCATAAGAGAACTTAATAAGAATCTTGTATTAAAGGAATAGTTCACCCAAAAAATGAATATTCTCTCATCATTTACTCATCCTCATGCCATCCCATATGTGTATGACTTTCTTTCTTCTGCAGAACACAAACAAAAAATTGTAAAAGAATATTTCAGCTCTGTAGGTCCATACAATATAAGTGAATGGTGGGCAGAAATATGAAGCTCCAAAAAGCACATGAAGGCAGCATAAAAGTAATCCATAAGACTCCAGTGGTTAAATCTATATCTTCTGAAGTAATATGATAGGTGTGGGTGAGAAACAGATCAATATTTAAGTCCTTTTTTACTATAAATTCTCCTCCCTGCCCAGTAGGTGGCGATATGCACGAAGAATGCAAATCACTAAAAATGAAATAAGAACTCATTAGAGAGAAGAGCGCTTAGGAGGTCTGTTGGAAAGTGGATATTTATAGTAAAAAATTGACTTAAAAATTGACCTGTTTCTCACCCACACATCTTATCCCTTTTGAAGATATGGATTTAACCACTGGAGTCACATGGATTACTTTTATGCTACCTTTATATGCTTTTAGAGCTTCAATGTTTAGGACCCAATTTACACTGTATGGACCTACAGAGCTGAGATATTCTTCTAAAAATCTTTGTTTATGTTCAGCAGAAGAGAGAGCGAGGGATTTGTAGAACGGTATTCTGGGGCACAGATTCTGTGTGGGCCTGCATATTTGCAACCATTAAATTGCATTTTTTATATGTACTGGTATTCTACCAGCTATTTAGATATTGGCATCATATGACTAAAATGTAAGGTTTAGAACAGTATCTTGAAATTTTTATTTAAAAACCATGTTTGTGCAATACAAATACCAGAGTTATCAATGAATGCCAATGTTTTAATGTGTAATGTTACTCACCCCTGGCAACCTGCACACAGCAGCAGCAGAATAGAGAGCAGCAGGAAAGCAGAGAGTCCCGTGAGTGTGCCAACAAGTGCCAGCTCCCCTTTAGCCAGCACTGCTGTGCCCGCGACCTCTGACCCCACAGCCCCTGACCCCAACATAGCACTCAGCGCAGGAGCCATTATACATCACAATGATGAGTGACCTTCATGGACCAAACACTCCTCACTGCATAGGCTGGACACAAAAATGGATAAAGCCAAAGAGAAAGAATGTGGGAGGGTTAAGAAGAAAAAAAAATGGTTTTATGTTTGACAGTTCAATAAAAGTAAAAAGACAGTTCATTGTGATGCAAGTTAGTGGCATTCGGTAATCATCTTGGAAAGCGTAAAAATGTCTTACAGGGTTCTCACAGTCATGAAAAACCTGGATATAGCAGGGAATTTTAAATGGAATGTTTCAGGCCTGGAAACGTATAAAAAAAAAAAACATTAACAGGAATGGGAAATTCATGGGAATTTTTATAGTTAATATTAGGGATGTCCCGACACTGACACTGGTATTGGAATCGGGTCCGATACTGTGCTCATGAATAAAAAAAAGGCTCTGATACCAAAAACCGATACCATCTGATGTACGAATGTCATTCCGTAAACATTCAGTGCACAAATTAAATCACCGATGTGTCCTAGTGTGATTATTAAACAGCAAAGGCTGCAATTTAATGATATAAATATATAGTATGCATGTGCACATGCAGACTACATATTTAGTCAATTATATCGTAGTCTTTTGTGGTTTTAAATCACACTGGATCAAGTAGCAAAGTGCTCTTCTGGAGGTGTGAAGCTGTTGTCACCAACCGGCTTCACTTGATACTGTGTTAAAATAAAAGCTCCGCCAAAATAAAAGCTCCATTTAAATGAACAAAAACACAACAGAAATATTTCACTACTGTATAATATTCACTGTAAAAATAATAATTAAATAATAATTGTAATATATTAAAGAAATATCAGGGGGGCCTGGGTAGCTCAGCAAGTAAAGACGCTGACTACCACACCTGGAGTCGCAAGTTCGAATCCAGGGCGTGCTGAGTGACTCCAGTCAGGCTTCCTAAGCAACCAACTGGCCCGGTTGCTAGGGTAGGTAGAGTCACGCTGGGTTAACCTCCTCATGGTCGCTATAATGTGGTTCTCACTCTCGGTGGGGCACGTGGAGAGTTGTGCATGGATGCCACGGAGAATAGCGTGGGCCTCCACACGTGCTAGGTCTCCGCGGTAACGCGCTCAACAAGCCACGTGATAAGATGCCACCCAGATTGAGGGGAGTCACTACGCCACCACGAGGTCCTAGAGCGCATTGGGAATTGGGCATGCCAAATTAGGGAGAAAATGGGAGAAAATCCACACATCACATCTGTGATTCTCTGTTGTGCAGCACTTTATTTGACAAAAATAACTTCAATGTTGTATATTGAGGATCTGTATATAAGCACTTCATATGATAAAAATAGTGCAATGTTATGTTGAAAATTACTGGTTTCATTTGATTAAATATTTATTGAATTCATTTAGACACCCATTGATGATCAAATTTTATTAAACTGTTAAATATATAATTTGAGGGGAAAAAAATCATGTAGTGATTATTTTTATAAAGATTTTTTTCTATGAAATTTTATACAGTATTGAATCTTGAATTTTATACAGTATTTGAAAACTGCAACAAAAATAGATATTGGAGGGTACTAAAAAGGAAGTGTCTGTACTTATTAGGACATCCCTAGTGAATATACAGGTGCATCTCAATAAATTAGAATGTCATGGAAAAGTTCATTTATTTCAGTAATTCAACTCAAATTGTGAAACTCGTGTATTAAATATATTCAATGCACACAGACTGAAGTAGTTTAAGTCTTTGGTTCTTTTAATTGTGATGATTTTGGCTCACATTTAACAAAAACCCACCAATTCACTATCTCAAAAAATTAGAATACATCATAAGACCAATAAAAAAAACATTTTTAGTGAATTGTTGGCCTTCTGGAAAGTATGTTCATTTACTGTATATGTACTCAATACTTGGTAGGGGCTCCTTTTGCTTTAATTACTGCCTCAATTTGGCGTGGCATGGAGGTGATCAGTTTGTGGCACTGCTGAGGTGGTATGGAAGCCCAGGTTTCTTTGACAGTGGCCTTCAGCTCATCTGCATTTTTTGGTCTCTTGTTTCTCATTTTCCTCTTGACAATACCCCATAGATTCTCTATGGGGTTCAGGTCTGGTGAGTTTGCTGGCCAGTCAAGCACACCAACACCATGGTCATTTTACCAACTTTTGGTGCTTTTGGCAGTGTGGGCAAGTGCCAAATCCTGCTGGAAAATGAAATAAGCATCTTTAAAAAGCTGGTCAGCAGAAGGAAGCATGAAGTGCTCCAAAATTTCTTGGTAAACGGGTGCAGTGACTTTGGTTTTCAAAAAACACAATGGACCAACACCAGCAGATGACATTGCACCCGAAATCACAGACTCTGGAAACTTAACACTGGACTTCAAGCAACTTGGGCTATGAGCTTCTCCACCCTTCCTCCAGACTCTAGGACCTTGGTTTCCAAATGAAATACAAAACTTGTTCTCATCTGAAAAGAGGACTTTGGACCACTGGGCAACAGTCCAGTTCTTCTTCTCCTTAGCCCAGGTAAGACGCCTCTGACGTTGTCTGTGGTTCAGGAGTGGCTTAACAAGAGGAATATGACAACTGTAGCCAAATTCCTTGACACGTCTGTGTGTGGTGGCTCTTGATGCCTTGACCCCAGCCTCAGTCCATTCCTTGTGAAGTTCACCCAAATTCTTGAATCGATTTTGCTTGACAATCCACATAAGGCTGTGGTTCTCTTGGTTGGTTGTGCATCTTTTTCTTCCACACTTTTTCCTTTCACTCAACTTTCTGTTAACATGCTTGGATACAGCACTCTGTGAACAGCCAGCTTCTTTGGCAATGAATGTTTGTGGCTTACCCTCCTTGTGAAGGGTGTCAATGATTGTCATCTGGACAACTGTCAGATCAGCAGTCTTCCCCATGATTGTGTAGCCTAGTGAACCAAACTGAGAGACCATTTTGAAGGCTCAGGAAACCTTTGCAGGTGTTTTGAGTTGATTAGCTGATTGGCATGTCACCATATTCTAATTTTTTGAGATAGTGAATTGGTGGGTTTTTGTTAAATGTGAGCCAAAATCATCACAATTAAAAGAACCAAAGACTTAAACTACTTCAGTCTGTGTGCATTGAATTTATTTAATACATGAGTTTCACAATTTGAGTTGAATTACTGAAATAAATGAACTTTTCCACAACATTCTAATTTACTGAGATGCACCTGTACATCTTTCTAGTTATAAACTATTCTCTAGTCTAAAATATTTAATCAGCTAGAAATTGCTCTTTAAGGAAATATTTTCCTTCTACAGCAATCACAAATGATTGCTGTAGAAGTCATGGAAATTTCTATAAAGAATAAATATTTTTCTAGTTATGCTTGGCTCTAAAATATTTCATTGGTGAGAAATTGCTCTTTGTGAGTACACTGTCTTTAAAATAATTTTTTTAATTAATCCAGCAATCACGAATGACTTGAAAAATCATGGAAATTCATTAGTCAAAAATTGACAGTCCGTTAAAATATTTAATAAAATAAAAAGTACTCTGTGCAGTTTGCTCTGTTATTTACTGCACATTTTGGCAAATGCAGTAGATGCAGAAAATGTGCATAATATGCACAGTGTACATAGTCAGGTGTGCAGAAATAGTAAGAAAAGTATATTAGTATGCTATTACAAACATAGCCAGATTGTTCCTACTGTGTATGGATGTAAAGTGAAAATGATGTCACAAGACCCAACTTTTAATATCAACTGGACCGATAATCCAATCTAGATCAAAATCTCAGATGTCATGGAACAAACTTGCAATCATCCCTCCCTCACTGTGGTAGAAATCTTTGTCCCCAAACTGAAAAAAAGGTGCTTTATGTGATAACATCTAAATTAACTGGTTTTATTAAAGTCAAAATGTTATTTACCATCACTGATTCAACCTGAATACATTAGGTTACACCAACAAAACTAATCTCAAGGGTTAGATCAGGTAGAAATTAAGGAAACAATTGCAGGTTACCGCCTTTTACAGTGCATGTGCATTGCAAATCAAAAGCCACAAGGGGGCAGATGAACCCAGACATTCCAAAAGCCAATACGCTGCTCTCCTACAATACTGCAGTTAACTCAACCTTCATCTGAACAAATGGCTCTTGGGATTTTTCACTCAGGAACCCAAACATGTAGGATAGTTTCATTTGACAGCAAGCCAGATTCAACAGAGCCCTGGTCCAGGATGATGTGTGATGCAGGGCCCCACCTCAATAAGCTGAATAGACAGATAACAATCGGATCCACTGGCATCCCAGCGGAGACTGAGGCCCAGGCAGCCAGTCTGATCTTTTGTGTGAGAGGAGGAAGAGGAGATGGAGAGCTTAGCTCCCTCTCTGAGGGGTGAGTCTTTCCTCCTCATTCACTCACTCACTCACTCACTCACTCACTCTCTCAGATAAGAAAGAAAAGTAGTAGAGTAACCTGGCATTCCTTCTGAACAAATCTGGACAAATATTGGATTTATTCAGTCTTTTGTCTTGTTTTTAATGCAAATATGCTTAGCCTATACTCTATTAAAATGCATACTATAATACTGTAAATAGTGTAGGTCTGTGAATGATGAAAAAGCCTGCTGTGCAACTTGAAATCCTATGCAAATGTAACTTGAGCGTAGGCATTTACATATTAACGGTTTCAAGAACTAATTCTTAAAAACTTTCTGTTAAACAGCTCTCCAAAAGTGAGTACAGGCCTGTCTTACAAAAAGACTTCTCTGAGTTTTCTGTATGCCTCTATTTTGCATAAAAGAAACCATGTAAGAAACCATACCTTACATTATATGGCCAAAAGTAGCATTACGATTAAGATTTGTCTTTATTGGAATTAAGGGGGCCTAGCCAAACCTGTTAAACTATTGAAGTATGTTTTTAAAACTAGGTGCAACTGAAAAGTAAGTCCTAACACAACATTTGAGAAAGAAGGTCTTGCCCAATTCTCTGTACCAAAAATTATAAAACGAGTCCTACCTGAACACTTGTTTGACTCCGGTGATTGTTGCCTGCAGGGAAATGGAGAGAGAGAGAGAGAGAAAGAGAGAGACAGAAAGAGCAAGCCATTACATTCAGGAAGACAGGTCTCAAACACAGTACTAGACAACACAATGTGCGGAACATGCTGACAAGTGTGATCCTGATTATCACATACGTGTATAGTCAAACTCATAATGACTGATCTTAAATCATATTCGGTTACATAAAGCAACATATTATGCAAAAGCTATAGCTCTGTTCCAAAACCTACTGTAGTAAGCTAATTTGCTGCCTACAGCCTATATAGGCAACTGCCATCTATGGCAGCATTCTAACCGAAATAGATCCTCGTAAGTGACTGACTTGGTAAGTTCTACATATTCAGCAACTTGTTGGGTGTGTCTTACAAACAGCACTCCATAAGCGAAGCGCATGGAAGACTCATCTTGCAATGGTTTAAATACAGGTGATTAAAGAGTACTGAATGAAGCAATACTCTAATAAGCATAAATATAGATGGCAACGCTTTTGGGTAAAATACACTAGAAAAAAAGCTGTTGATTTAATTTAATTAAATTGTGGACATTGGTTCCACACAAAGAAACTGAGTTTATTTCATATAAAATTAAAATGTAGGCTCTGTCTACTTTGGTAAGCAAAAACCTAAATGAATTGAGTTAACGTAACTTAACTTTGATCTGTTCAAATAACTATTGAACCTTGCAATTTGTTGCAATCTAACAACAAACACATAAGCATATTATACTGTACATATACTGTATATATTTTTGTACTGTATGACAAGTATGGTGCTGTTGATAGTTTAAAGAGCCCCAATCAGTCATTATACGGATAAATGATCCCTCAGTATTTGCTTCATGAGAAAAGCAATACACACTGATTTTCCAGTAGTAATGTAATGTTCACACTTGTAGTTCGGTTCTCTTGGTCCTCTTGGTCCGGACCAAAAAAGAAAATGATACATTTAGTCCTGGTTCACTTAGCGTTTGCACTGGCATTTTTAACACCGAACCTAACGATACAAAACCAAAGGCATCAGGAAAAATTCACAACCTGATTGGACACCTTTTATGACATACACTATATTGCCAAAAGTATTCGCTCACCCATCCAAATAATTGAATTCAGGTGTTCCAATCACTTCCATGGCCACAGGTGTATAAAATGAAGCACCTAGGCATGCAGACTGCTTCTACAAACATTTGTGAAAGAATGGGCTGCTCTCAGGAGCTCAGTGAATTCCAGCGTGGTACTGTGATAGGATGCCACCTGTGCAACAAGTCCAGTCGTGAAATTTCCTCGCTACTAAATATTCCACAGTCAACTGTCAGTGGTATTATAACAAAGTGGAAGCGATTGGGAATGACAGCAACTCAGGCCATGTAAAATGACAGAGCGGGGTCAGCGGATGCTGAGGCGCATAGTGCGCAGAGGTCACCAACTTTCTGCAGAGTCAATCGCTACAGACCTCCAAAGTTCATGTTGCCTTCAGATTAGCTCAAGAATAGTGCGTAGAGAGCTTCATGGAATGGGTTTCCATGGCCGAGCAGCTGCATCCAAGCCATACATCACCAAGTGCAATACAAAGCGTCGGATGCAGTGGTGTAAAGCACGCCGCCACTGGACTCAAGAGCAGTGGAGACGCATTCTCTGGAGTGACGAATCACGCTTCTCCATCTGTCAATCTGATGGACGAGTCTGGGTTTGGCGGTTGCCAGGAGAACGGTACTTGTCTGACTGCATTGTGCCAACTGTGAAGTTTGGTGGAGGAGGGATTATGGTGTGGGGTTGTTTTTCAGGAGCTGGGCTTGGCCCCTTAGTTCCAGTGAAAGGAACTCTGAATGCTTCAGCATACCAAGAGATTTTGGACAATTCCATGCTCCCAACTTTGTGGGAACAGTTTGGGGATGGCCCCTTCCTGTTCCAACATGACTGCGCACCAGTGCACAAAGCAAGGTCCATAAAGACATGGATGAGCGAGTTTGGTGTGGAAGAACTTGACTGGCCTGCACAGAGTCCTGACCTCAACCCGATAGAGCACCTTTGGGATAAATTTGAGCGAAGACTGCGAGCCAGGCCTTCTCGTCCAACATCAGTGTCTGACCTCACAAATGCGCTTCTGGAAGAATGGTCAAAAATTCCCATAAACACACTCCTAAACCTTGTGGAAAGCCTTCCCATAATAGTTGAAGCTGTTATAGCTGCAAAGGGTGGGCCGACATCATATTAAACCCTATGGATTAAGAATGGGATGTAACTTAAGTTCATATGCGTCTAAAGGCAGGTGAGCGAATACTTTTGGCAATATAGTGTATATGTTTTGACGGAACTTGCCGAACATCCAAAACAATGCTGGCTGCTGGGCGAAATGCACTCGTTATATTTAAATATGTATATATGGTGGTATTTTTACCAGCTGAGAACAAACAAAGAGCTAATAAAATGTGTAAAGGAGTCAAAACAGCACCAGGAATTCCTCCACTGCACACACAAACGAAGATATACTGCAAGGACGGCTGATGGCCAATGCCTGTACCGAACTGTAATGGGCAACATAGCTCCTATGATGAGAAGAACCAGGTATGCTTGAGATCAGTATTAGGCAAATTACTTTCTTGTACTTACCTGTTTTTGGTCCGTTTAGACATCTTTGGTCCATGTTGCATTCATATATCAGTCAAACCGCACCAGAGTTTGTTTGGAAGCGGACCGAGACCCACTATTCAGGCGGTCTCGGTCCGCTTGTTTGGTGCGCACCAAGGTTCAGATGGCAGCTTTCACATTTGTTCAAATGAAACGCACTAACAGAGCAATCGCACCAGAGTTCATTTTAATCGAACCAAACTTGCCAAGTGTGAACAAACCCAAAAAGCATGCTGGGAACTGGAAATCCCCTGCCTGGTTTCAGCAATATACTGATGCAACAAATATTATTCACATAGTCCCAACACAACTGGATCAAGTGAACATCGATTAATTGTACACAATTAAACAAGGTTGTGACCAAATGCTTAAGAATTGTGTTGCATTAGCTCAATTTAAGTAAGTTAACTGAGAAAGCAGTGAAAATCTCGTTGAGTGAACACCATCCGTTAGAAGTCTGAATGCATCTGAACATTTCATAGCAATGTGATCACATCACTTTTTGATGACTGTGTTGAATATCACTTGGATTTTATCCACTTCAATTATCTTCTTATCTCAAACATAAATGTATTAAGTTGATTTCAAGTGTACTGCTTTAATATTTTCATTAGAGCTGCTTTCCCTTTTTTTCAGTGTAATTGAATTAAATTAAACTGTTTTTATCAATACTTTTCCATATTGAATGATATTTCAAAATTCAGTATTGAAATAATATTTATAAAATGTATCTCGCTTATAATCAACATTACTCGTCATCAACCTTGGATGTATATTTCTCGTTAGAGCTCGTTGCAATGGACTTGTCCGCGATGCTGCCTTAGAATATGGCCAAAACGAGGTATTTTGGGAAGCAGCATAATTATGTTTTGGAACAGCCTTTGCATCAAGACCACACCTATGATAGTTTAAATACTTCCTATGGAGGCAGCTCACTGGGTTTTGGAATATAGCTTATATTGAATCTATCAGCAGCCCTCAGCAAGCAGGAGAAATGTTCAGTAGCATAATAAATTGTGCATTGACATTCTGATGAAGCGTATGGATCATTGGCTTTTCTACTCTTTCCCGTGTCAGAGTCTCTCAGCATAAGTGCATCTCAAACATCTGCTGAAATGCATTTAAGCACTAGCGTGTGACGTTCAGCTGCTCTACCAAATCTGTTTGTGTGTTTGTTCAAGACGGAGAGCAGAGGAACATGCACCATCATCTAGATTCTCACAAAATTGCTCCAAAGTAACTATAGCAACCAATGATCTGAAGTTTGTGTGATGATTCACTCTAATGAATGTACTGCATGGCACATCAGGGAGTAGAAGATTAACACAGATGAAGATTGGTGGACACGAGAGGAAAACTAGATTTTTACATTTCACCACCACAATACTAGGGGTGTTGGGGTTGTGGGTGGTTGCAAACGTATTGCTATGCGGATGCTAAGGTGATCTTAGTGCATTTCATTGGTTGCTAGGTAGTTGCTGGTGTGTTTTGAATGGTTGCTTACTGGTTCAAGTCAAAATAGCCCACCCACAAGTTTCTATTATATTCTGGACTCTCGATATGTCTCAGGTCCCTCCTTCAATATAAGTCTATGGAAATTTTTCGCGTTTTATCGCCCGCCAGGTGGAAATCGTAAGTCTAATCACTTAGAAAAGTAAGAGCATATCTTTCTTCAACAAGTCACATGATTTGAGGTATCATTTATTTCTGTAGCACAAAAATGGGACCAGTTATGCGCAGAAGTTTAATACTTATGGTTAAGGGTTTCTAACCGTAAGTATAACTAATAGTAATAGTGATGCTTGCCTTAGCAGGCACCATTAAAAAATGGCTACAGTTTATGAAATGTGAGGCCCATTCCCAACAAACTGTACGACTGAAGAGGTAAAAAAGGAAACAATTCCTTCACAAGGAATGTTAGGATTGTGTGTTTCATGCCATATAAAATAAGGGACTGGAAAAGCCATTTGATGGGGGAATGTGTTTGGAAAGGTTGCAGTTCAAGACGAGCAACTGTGGCCCTTGGCAACAAACTTTGAGAAAGCCATTGATCACTTCTTTGCCAGTCACATTGAACCATCAACAGACCAAGTGCAAGAACTAAGTCCATCTGGACCCTTTACCTTTATTATTCAGACAGAGAAAATTCATATAAGATGACGGGGAAAAACATAAATATTTGTAAGTATCACAATGTTTTACTTAAATAAATACATTGAACACCATTAAACTTACAGCGGGATTAGGTCGATGAATCCTCATTTATTATTATTTGTTGCTGACACTAACATGGCCATGTTCAACACAAATTCTATGGCTCTACACTGAAGCTGGAAGTTCAGCCCTTGTTAAGCAAAGTCCAATTAAGATGAATGAGAAACAAGTGAAAAACAATATATAACAGTTTTGAATCTCAATATTATCATATCGGACCTAGATAACGATATTTTGTATCGCCAGGTCCTTGCTGATTCCCACCCCTACTTCATATATGCGTCTACATTTGTATCACTGTATCTATAAAAGGTGCAGTGTCAGGCTGCAATGGGTCGGAATTAAAAAAAGTCTAATAGATATTTGGCTTGAAGTTACTTTATACAACCATACAGCAAATACTTTCCTCTCCAGGGGTCACAGAGAGGCTGTGAGTATTTTGTGGATAAGCACAGCTGGATTTCTCCTAAGAAACCAATCCAATAAAAGATTCTCATGTGAACGCCAGAGGCATCTCTTGAATATATAATTGCATAGGAGCAGCAGTAATGCAATAAGGACTTTTTTCAGATGCTCTGTTATCATAAGTTTTTCTACTGACAGAGGCTGTGATAATAACTCATCTGTAATGGAGGTAGGAGCTTGCCCTAAAAAAAAGAACAATGTAATACTGCAGTATATTGCAACTCCTTGTGGAAAAAGTTGATATTCTGGGCAAGATACTATGAAGCCTAAAATGTCAAAATATTTTTGTAGTTGACAAGAAATGTCAAGCAGTGGCAGACTTAAGCTTTAAGTAAACAGGAACAGTTTCACAAAAGGTTAAATGGTGATTCAAAATTATTACAAACAAAGAAATGGTGACCAGTTACAGCACCTAAAATATACGCTTTTCCCCTAATACAGTTTTAACCTAAAATGTGGAATTAAAAAAAGTTCATGGACGTTATTTATCAACAACCCATTTGCATTAGTATCCAACTAGTATAATTCAGCTACAAGTATCAATCAGAAGGCCATTACCTTTTAATAAGCCAACAGTTTCACAGCTTCTCTCTGGCCATTTTGGAAAAGAATGACACATTTGACATATGTCGCTCTCTGGCTTTATGCTGGCCACATGGGTGCATGTCATCTGTCCATACCTTAGAACTCCCTGTGACAGAAAGCTCAGTGTACTTCAGGCCAGAAGACCTTTAAGAATGGATTCAGGACAAGTTTCCAATACTCAAACCCTGGCAACTCATTTATTTCAAAGCAACAGCCAGTCTGACCCTAGAGAAACTGAACATTACAATACAAATTGTAATACAGACACCAATTGGGCTTTTGCAACTTTTAGTCCATCTTTTAGTAGTTTAGCTCATTCAGTTCTGTGTCATTTGAGGCATCATTAAGTCTGTGTCATGAACTTGACGCCATCTCCTGGTGGCCATATGTAATTAGAGTGAATGATCCTCTCTGCCCATATCTGAATGGCTTCCACCTGTGGTTGCAGCGATCTGAATCCTAATACGATTGGTTTAGCCTTCCATGACGCTGTGCAACATACATCATTTCCGATGAAGTCATCTGATCCAGGAAAGCTAATGTGCTTTTAGCCAGATAACACATTATGTGCTTTGTTTACATTGTGCTTTGTGTGAATTATCTAATGATCTATGCATCCAATTATTTTGTGTTTGGGCTCATTTTAACGAGAATCCCCTCCTCTAAATATGGTATGTGATATTTTATGTTCTGTTTATTTTTCTTGAAATTATAAGTGAAAACGCAGCTTATAAGCAACACTTGTTTACATGTAACCTGTATGTTAAAAACATATAATTAGCTATTACTCACTACTCGTTTTGTCTGTGAGTAAAACAGATAGGCTGGTTGTATTCTCTTTGAGAATTTGAGCTCTTTGAGAGCTTTCCAACGATATATGACACATTGCTATTTGATCAGTTTGATGTTTTTACAGATTTCAGTAATATTTACAGTGCAAAATTATTAATAAATTATCAAAACAGAACATTTCTGATTTGTCTGTAAATTAAAAAGCACTTGTTCAGTTTTGGTCATAATGCCTACATGCATTGTTAAGTACAGCTTCTAAGCTTTAAAACGATAGCTATTTTGTGTTGGTCAAGACTAGTTATTAATATTTAGAAAATTATTTTTCTCGGCCAATCCAAGCTAAAAATATTAACGACATTAAGTACACAGTCTTGTACCTTCATCTAATTGTCTTAATTTCAAATACGTCTTTCTTCAAATCAAAGTTCGTCATGTTATGATGCATCTCGCAGCTGGTTTGGTTCATGACTTTTTTCATGACAAACTGTTTTATGAAAAATTTGTATGAAATCCCTCAAAATGAAATCATACTTCGGGAACCAAGATAACTGAAAAATTGGGCAGGCACTGTTGCACTCTATACCACCTCATGGCTGTGAGTCAGCTATTTCATTTTGTTTTTAAAAAAAAATGACAAGCCCTTTGAAATGTTCTGCCCAAACCTCCTGTTTCAACGGGAAATACTTAAACACAAAAGAAAACTGTGTTCGTCAAGCAATTTCATGGGGTCTTTAAAAAGTGATTTAGGGCTAGCTTCCAACTCTCAAATCCTGACTCTTCTATTTTAACGCAACAGCAATTCTGACCCTAGATAAATGTAGCTCACCACAACTGAACCAATATGACATTTAAATCTGCATGCAGATTTCACCCCAACCCCCTGCTCGCCACCAGACTGAGGCCAAATCATAGAGAGAATGAGGCAAGGCTGCAGGCCATCTTGTCTGGTTACAAGGCCATATGTCTGGGAGAAAACAGATAGGATGAGGGAAGAGGACAGCCCGGTTTGTCCTGGACAAGGATAAATATGATCCACAGTATTCACATGTTCCTATGAGAAGAGGATGCCCCTCAAGACAAGATAATGCCATAACAGACAGCTAATGAACAGTGTACAGTTTCATTATGAGCAGTCTTGAGGGCAGATGAACAAGAAACAATTTCCCTGGGTCAGTGGACGTCATTTGTGCCTTGCAGCAACCAACTAACCAATCAGCACGCTCCAAGCCGAGCACAAGCCAGAGGGCCCCTCCAATTAAAACAGCCACATTTGATCAACCGACTTTGTGTCTCTATGGCAACAGCACTCATCCAATGGGTTAATCAGCTTGCATGGAAATTGATCCCCTGTTGGTTTGCATAGAAAGGGACCTTGCAGTGGCATATACTAATGTCCCTACTAATAACTGAGCCAATCTGTGCGAAGGTCAGCTGAGCACTTCCACTATCACAGATAAAGACAAAGTTTGCTTTGAGATAGACTACATGGATATAGGTATGTGGACACCCGAATAATACATTCATATGTGCTTGTTTAACATTTATTTGCAAAACCATTGGCATTAATAGTAAGTTGGTCCTCCCTAACAGCTTTCCACTAAATGTTGAACATAGCTGCTGGGATTTGCTCCAATTCAGACACAAATGCATCAGTGAGGTCAGGACTGGTGTTGGGCCTGGCGTATCGATTCATCCCATCAAGGGTGTTCAATGGCATTTTGATGCTGGAACAAAAAAGGTACATCCCATTCTACTAAAAATTGAGAAATATTAAGAAAAATAAGAAAGGGGTAGCCATGTAGTGTATTTCTCTGAAATGAGACAGAAAAGTCCATCAGTTATGAAGGAAACACCCTAGTGTCAGTGCAGTGTGTTGGAGTGTGTAGTTACAGCTGTTCCCACAGACAGAGTGATTATACTCTAGAGGGCTGTCCCATTACTGCCTGTCTCTGGAGACACTGTCATTTCCTACTGCACGTACCACTGGCCTGCTTCGACCTCCCTCAAAGTCTACACTCAATAACCACACACTAACATGCAATTATACATAGACCCATGCTATGGAATGGAATACTAGCTAACTGCTTACTGAATGTATATACTGTAACCTGCCAACTATCTTTAAAAATAGTATGTGAAACAGAACACATAATGCAACAATAAACATTTCAAGTAGTATTCTATACTATTGTCACATGACCATACACATTGCATGCTTAAAGGAATAGTTCACCCAAAAATCCTCATTTCATGTCACATGAGTAAAATACGGTGAACTGAGATTTTTGGGTGGACTTTTCCTTTAATTTAGTAAGTGGTGTGCAGTTATCATTTCGGTAATTAATACATTGGTATACATAATTGGATTACAATGCAGACTAGTAATTTATTTTGCATTTTAATCCAATTGTGGCTGATGAAGGTTGTGTGACTGAAACGTCGCTAATACATTTTTCATAGTGTTTTGCAAGCTATGGTAGTGTTTCTTTTTATTTATAATCCTATTTTGTGTAAAAATAATCATAACTTTGGGCAGTCCGATCAAATAATGAGTCAAGAAAGTTGTTGCTAATATTACTACAGTGCCTGCTTACTTTTTCAGCCATTTTCAAAAAAAAATTGAAAACAAAAAGACAAAGGTACAAGACTGTGTACTTAGCGTCTTTAATGCAGGAATGAACTACAATCCTATAAAGCATTGCAAATGTTGTAACGCATTAAAAACAATGTAAAAATATAAAATTATTGATTTAAAGCTATTGACTATAAGTTTAGAATCAATATATTTAATGTATACTCAATTTATTTGGAACACCTGTACACCTACTTATTTATGCGATTATTTAATCAGCCAATCGTGTGGCAGCAGTGCAATGCATACAATCATGCAGATATGGGTCAGGAGCTTCAATTAATGTTCACATCAACCATCAGAATGGGGAAAAAATGTGATCTCAGTGATTTCGACCGTGGCATGATTGTTGGTGCCAGACAGCTGGTTTGATATTTCTGTAACTGCTGATCTCCTCGGATTTTCACAAACAACAGTCTCTCGAGTTTACTCAGAATGGTGACAAAAGCGAAAAACATCCAGTGAGCGGCAGTTCTGCGGACGGAAACACCTTGTTGATAAAAAAGATCAACGGAGAATGACCAGACTGGTTCAAGCTGACAGAAAGGCTACGGTAACTCAGATAATCACTCTGTACAACTGTAGTGAGCAGAATAGCATCTAAGAATGCAAAATACGTCGAACCTTGAGGTGGATGGGCTACAACAGCAGAAGACCACGTTGGGCACTTTATTAGACCATAGTGTTCCTAATAAAGTGCTAAGTGAATGTATATTGCAAAATATTCACATATATACAAATATATAAGTAGTTTGATAGTGTAGATGGACTCGGTAACAACATTTGCAGTGCGACATCGGAGTGGGCGGTCGCTATACTGGGCTCTTTTGCTGCGATTCTCTTATTGGTGGATCTTTTCTCTTCAGGATCATGGGTAGTGTAATCTTCACTATTAACACAATTTCTTAAAATTATTTTTTTTTTTCCCCCAATTTGGAATGCCCAATTCCCAATGTGTTTTTAAGTCCTTGTGGTTGCATAGTGATTTGCCTCAGTCCAGGTGGCAGAGGATGACGTGTTTATAACACGTCATCCTCTGACGTTATAACACGTGGCGTGTTTAGCGCATTGCCATGAAGACATAGCGCATGTGGAGGCTTCACGCCATCCACTGAGAATGAGCCATATTATAGCGATCACGAGCAGGTTACCCCATGTGACTCTACGCTCCCTCGCAACCAGACCAAGTTGGTTGCTTAGGAGACCTGGCTGGAGTCACTCAGCAGGCCCTGGGATTTGAACTAGCGAACTAGCGAACTCCAGGGGTGGTGGCCAGTATCTTTACCACTGAGCTACCCAGGCCCTCCAATTTCTTAAATTTCTTAAAGTTGCAGACTGGAACAACCTCGGAGCTCACGGTAGGTCTGTCTTTAAAGGTTTATAAGTTATTGTTAATAATCAATTTACATACGAAAAAATAAGAATGGGATTTTTACTTACAGAACCAAACAGTTGCACTCTTTTGACATACTATTTACTGCAGAAATAGTAACATAGTATGGTAGGTAGTATGCTATTCTGGACAAAGCCACACATTCACACATAGCTTGTAAACCTTCATACCAACACAAACTAGATTAAATGTTGTTTTTCTACCATGGAACTATTTAAATTGATTTAATGCTACATTTTGTAACAGTTTACCCAAGGCATGACATTTATTTTGTAACAAACAGTGCAGGCTCAGCGTTAATGTTCTACTAGAAGATCTGGGGAAAATGTAAGCAATAAACACCCACAACCACACAAAATTAAACCTGTAAAAAATGCTGTTTTGAGATTGAAGTACTAAAAATACAACACAAACAAAAATGTGATTTACAAGTGTAGTAAATGATGCAATTTCATGGAATTTGTGGGGGTGGGAAGGGGGTGCGTGTGAAAGTGAACCCTGTATTGGGATTTTGTGTCTTTGGCAGATCCCTACAGACTCCTTTTTTTCCCTTCTTTGTCTTTTCTAATTCAGCCTCTCTTCCCAGTATCCCCCTTTTTGGGGGGCAAATGAGTGAGGCCTTTGCTCACTTGGCTGTCAGTCCAAAACAGCCAGTGTAAATCTCATTCACTTGCTTTAATGCTCTCTCTCACACGCAAATACACTCACTTTAGTCTACAATGGAGATAAAAAAGAAGTTGTGCATTTGCAGTTTAAAGGAGTCGTTCACCCAAAAATTTAAGTTCTGTCATTATATACTCACCCGCATGCAGTGTTGGGTAAGTGTAGAGCCGAGGAGGGCGGGGCCGGGCTGGAATGAGACACACCCGGTCCCCAATCAGCCTGATGGGGCGCGCGAGGGTTAAAGGCGGCCGGGGACAACAGTTCGAGAGAGAGAGAATTGCAGGCAGCTGTGCTGTGTGTTTTTTGTTGTGTGTTTTGTTTGGATTGTTTATTAAATTATTATTTATATTATTAAGCCAGTTCTCGCCTCCTCCTTTCCACTGAACCCCCTTACAGTAAATTACTCTAAAAAAGAAATTAATTACTAACTACTAATTACATTTTCTATAGTGTAATTAGATTACTTTACTAATTACTTTCTAAAACCCTCATCAACCTCGACCAGATGAAAAATACAAGGATAGACATGAAATTGTTCTTTTAATTGTTTCAAATAAATCATATAAAATCAAATAAATTATTCAAGAACTGGCCAAAGAATTTAAATTAGAAAACATACATTTAAATTCACTATTGTTTTATATAGGACTGTTCTTTAGTCTATACAGTAACTCAATTACATCAGAAGTAACTTATTAAATGACTGAAAAATTAAGAGTAATCCTTTTACTTTTTTTCAATGAAAAAGTCATTTAATTACAGTAATTGATTACTTAGTAATGCATTACACCCAACACTGTCCGCATGTTGTTTCACACCCCTATGACTTTCTTCTGTGGAACACAAAAGTAGATGTCAAGCAGAATGACACAATTCACTTTCATTATATAGAGAAAATAAAAATGCAATGAAAGTGAATAGTGACTAAGGCTAACATTCGGCCTAACATCTCCTTTTGTGCTCCATAGAAGAAAAAAATTATAATTTGGGTTTGGAATGACATGAGGGTGAGTAACTAATGACAGCATTTTAAATTAGAGATTAAATGAAAGCTAAGCATACTCAAAGCAAACAAACAGAGATCAGATTTGCCTGCCATTGTGCTGAAGATAACAAATGCTCAGGTGCTGATCAAGCAGAACAAGAAAATTATCAGTGTGTGCTGCAGAGATTTGGCAAAGCAGCCGCATTGTTTTAAAATGCTAAGCACATTCAGTGGTGATAGATGAATAGTGACAAGTTGCCACAGTTTCAGGGAGCGTCCCAGTATATTTTTGACCTTATCTCATCCTTTAAAACATCTAGACCATCACTGGACAACTGAACAATGTTGACAGCAGGCAGCCAAACAATACTAGCACCATGCAAAATGGCTCCCACAATACTGGAAGTGCATGTGTATGTTGAATGGGGCATTGGAGGGAGACAGTTAGGTGCTAGTCAAGTGTATTTCCCCACACTTGCTTCAGCAAAACTATGAGAGATTTTAAGCAAACATCCCTTATAAATAGGTACAATGTTAACCACAGTTTCTACCAAAACACCTGAGTTGTAACTGCAATAAAACTGTGGTAACTTGGTACTGTATGTTTCACCAACATTATCAAAACAAAATTTTTGTTTACTTTATTATAATTTTAACAATAGTAGTAGCAATATTTGTAGTAACAATAGTAACAATAGCTATTGTTACTATTTATCATTTTTTTATTAATTTATTAATTTTTTTGTGCCTGTCTGGCACCAACAATCATCCATGCGATTATCTTATCAGCCAATCATGTGGCAGCAGTGCAGTGCATAAAATCATGCAGATATGGGTCAGGAGCTTCAGTTAGTGTCACATCAACCATCAGAATGGGGAAAAAAATGTGATCTCAGTGATTTGGAGCGTGGCATGCTTGTTGGTGCCAGACAGGCTGGTTTGAGTATTTCTGTAACTGCTGATCTCCTGGGAATTTCACACACAACAGTCTCTAGAATTTACTCCGAATGGTGCCAAAAACAAAAAACATCCAGTGAGCAGCAGTTCTGTGGACGGAAATGCCTTGTTGATGAGAGAGGTCAACAGAGAATGGCCAGACTGGATTGAACTGACAAAGTCTACGGTAACTCAGAAAACTGCTCTGTACAATTGTGGTGAGAAGAATATCATCTCATAATGCTATTCTGAGATGCGGGTTTGCACTGTTTTGGCAGCATGAGGGGGACCTACACAATATTAGGCAGGTGGTTTTAATGTTGTGGCTGATAGGTGTATATATTTTTTTACAATAATTGAAAATAAATAAATATATATATTTTTCATCCTTACTCTATCATTTTTATTAATTTGTTTATTAATTTGACCTTTACAATTTATTCTTTTGTGACATAGGCTGTCTAATCTTACTCAGCATTATTTTTATTATTGTTGTTTTATTTTAATACTATCTGTTTAATCCATTTGCACAATTGTTATTTTGCTTTATTTATTTTTTTTACATATTTTTCGCTTTTTTGCAATATAAATGTACGTTTTTTCGTCATGCCACACTAATCTAAAATAATTTTTTTTAAAGGAATAGTTCACCCAAAAATGAAAATTTGCTGATAATTTACTCACCCTCAGGCCATCCAAGATGTATCTGAGTTTCTTTCTTCATCAAAACAGAATTTAAGACTTTTATGATTTCATTTCAGGCCTCCTCCTCTAAACAATGCAAGTGAATGTACTCCATTATTTGACGGTCCAAAATGCATCAAAATAATCCACATGACTCCAGTCGACAAATAAAGTTCATCTGAACGCAAACGATTGATTATTTAGAGAAACAAAACAATACTTATATACTTTTTAACTACAAATGTTCACTTCCGTACATCTCTGTGACGTGCGCTCATGAGAGGGATGATGTAAACTCGTTGGTAAGGTCACACGTCACGTGGAGGAGTCAGGAAGTGCATCATTGTTTACAAGAGAAACTTGAGCCGTTCACAAACCAAAACAGTCCAAAACAATTTTAAAACAATATATATACACACAGTTTTTTCTAAATAATAATAAAAAAAATAAAAAAAACAATGTAAAAAATGCTTCCTGACGCGCTTCCTGACTCCTCCTCCACGTGACGTGTGACCTTACCAACGAGCTTACGTCATCCCTCTCATGAGCGCACGTCACAGAGATGTACGGAAGTTTGTAGTTAAAAAGTATATAATTTTGGACCATCAAAAAAATGGAGTACATTCACTTGCACTGTTTAGAGGAGGAGGCCTGAAATGAAATCCTAAAAATCTTAAATTCTGTTTTGATGAAGAAAGAAACTCAGATACATCTTGGATTGCCTGAATTGAGAAACAAAGAGAGCAAGAAAGAGAGGCAGACAGAGAGAGAGAGAGAGAGAGGGTTGTCTTAGTGAGACAAAGCATATTAGATTAACAGGCTGAACATGCCTCTCAATGAGACACTATACATCTTAGATTGATAGAGATGCCGATAACTTTGCTGTCTGACACTGGTGCTCTGGTGAAAGGCATCGCTGTGCAGATAAAGGGATTAGAGCACAGTATGAGACTAACTCCTGCCCTGCTTTCCTTCAGCTCTGCGGTGAAGGTACAAGTGTGCCGCCTTTGAAGGAATTAATCACAATGCAGAGCATCAGGGCTGCCCACACAGAACCTGTGAATATTCCTTCATCATCATTTTACACACATATCCAGTGTGATTTCATTAGTATTCAAAGGTATTTGTACCTAAAGTGTACATACACTTTATTGTACAGTATGCTTGGATATACATTGAAATGTACAATATCAAATATTTGTACGTGATGCTGTCAATATATTAATATAGTACGTCTTTCCAAACGTAAAAAAAATGAATGTTATGAGATCACATTGACGTGCCCAAAGTGGTCTCAGTACCACGCCCAATCACCAGCCTTGCTTTGACATCAGCCTATCAGACAGGTTACTGCAGGGCAATAATTGCTTTAATGCAGTGGATGATGAAAACACTGGACAAATGACATGGGAATACTATATTTATAAGGGCAATAGCAGCAAATGGGTTTATTAAAAGCTGCGGTCAAGATCTTGCAACCCCAACACAGACCTCGCCCACAGGGTTAGTTCACCCAAAAATAATTTACTCACCCTCACACCATCCCAGTTGTGGATTACTTTTTTTTTTTTTTTTGTGCAGAACACAAACAAAGATTTTAAGAAGAATATCTCAGCTCTGTTGGTCCATACAATGCAAGTGAATGTAACTTAAACTTTGAAGCTCCAAAAAGCACATAAAGGCAGCATAAAAGTCTATTAGACTCCAGTGGTTTAATCCATGTCTTTTGAAGCGATCCAATCGGTTTTGGGTGAGAACAGACCAAAATGCTCCAAACTCTTTTTTCACTGTACATCTTGCTATGGGTGTGAATTTTTGGGTTGAAAGAGAATAGATTTGATTCATGATTCACGGGTTTTCGATCAGATTCAAAAACGATTTTTGCAAACTCAAAACGATTCAGTTTGATTCGATTCACAATGAAATTCGATTCGATTAACAATTCAATTCTGCTTTTTTTTTAAATGCATTTATAGTATTTTTTTTAAATACTTCCCCTAATGTGTCGTATAAGCAAGAAAAAGAAAGGCAAACTACTTAAGACTACTTAAGTTTATTCCACCAAAATTAATGTGAAAGAAAACACATTAAATACTTGTTCTGTACATACAGGCTACTTGGAATACAATAATAGTACAAGAGTACAATAAACCAATTAAATATTTCAGAGCTGAACACAGCTAGAAAAGTATTCCATATTCCATATTTCACTATAAAAAGCCTTTGATTTTTCATTACTTTTCCAGGCCTTAAAATCACAATTTTAAAACTCCCTAATATTTCCAGGTTGTCCATGACTATGGGGACCCTGAATCAGTAAACTAATCCAAATATTACAACATTAAAGAAACATCATCTGACTACATTCAGTTTCAAAGAAAAGAAAAAAGCAAACAAAGATGACTTCAATTTAACTAAACAAATATACCAGTAAAATGACTATTTTATCTTATAGAAAATAATGGCTTAATAAGTTTTGTCACAATTAAATCACTTTATTTCAGTAGAGACCCAATGTCAGAAATTAACTTTTACATTTAGGGTCAATATTTAGTATCAAATGGCCATCCAGAGGAGATGTCAGACATAAGGTGCTTGATAGACTCGGAAAGCTGCTCAGAAAAAGTTTCAGTGAGAGTTACGGATGGAACGGAGAGCAGGCGCGATCCCGTTAAGGACAATGAATTGGATCGCTTCAGAAGATATGGATTTAACCACTGGAGTCTTATGGATTACTTTTATGCTGCCTTTATGTGCTTTTTGGAGCTTCAAAGTACTGGTCACCATTCACTTGCATTTTATGGACCTACAGAGCTGAGATATTCTTCTAAAAATCTTTGTTTGTGTTCAGTAGAAGAAAGTAAGTCATACACATCTGGGATGGCATGAAAGTGAGTAAATTATGAGAGAATTTTCATTTTTAGGTGAACTATCCCTTTAACACACACTCCTTCACCACAACTTCTGATATGTCTGATGTTATGAAGCAAGTGAGATGTGAAACTGTCAAGTAGTTTGTTACATACTTTCAGGAGCTACAACAAACAATGACTTTAGTAATCGAAAGATGGATCTTGATTTGGTAATGTTGAAAGTAATGTTGAAGAAAAACTTCTGATTTTTCATATATAATATACAGTTATTAAATATTTTACAGCTCTTTGGAATACTTGATTCTGATTGGTCAATTCTGGCATCCTTCAGTGTGATACAAGACCCCAGTAGGGATTTATTTAGTGACAATGATCAGCTCACTTTAACTACACCTTATATACAGTATAACAATGTTTTGTTCAAAACGCTACAGCCTACCTGTACATACTGTTCTAAAATCTAAAGGGAATGTTTATTTGTTACAAATGGGAATATGTTAAGATGTTGAGACATTCATCGTCTATGGAACAGACAATGTAACAATGTTAGCAAATAGAGCTGTTCAGCCGTGATGTTCAAATTGTAGGCCAACCTGGAAGTCTAATTCGCCATGGGTTCCATCGGGATATTCCATGGGTTTTTATAATGGGGTTTTTGGTGGACGATTTGTTCTACAAAATCAGTTGCACACAGTCATACCTCAAAATTCACATTTGAGATATGACTGTGTGCAATTGATGTTGTAGAACAAAACGTCCACGTTTCATCAAGTAATGTTTACCACAGACCTTATTTTATTCATAATTTCAAAAACCCCATTATAAAAACCCATAGAGGGAATCCAGGGCGAATTAGACTTCCAGGTTTTGGATTACAACCTGAACAGGTCTATATCTAAGATTGAAAAATACATCTAGAAAACATACTACCTGCAGATTTTAGCAGTAAACTATCTTAGCTAGTCAAAAAGAAAAGATGTAGTGCAGCTATGTTGGAAATTGGTTGCCAGGGACAACGGTCAATTATACAGTTCAGCGGTCATTATAAATATTTGAAAAATATTTGACCACAGAATGCCATGTTCGACCAATCTGAATCAAACATTCCAGAGAACTGTGTCATAATGCAAGATATTTTGCAATCAAGCTATTCAAGTAACTGGAGAAATGGTCCACCACCCTTCCTTGTGGAAATGTGAGAGAAAAGGAGAGAGAGGGTGTTTGCAGGATTGGGCTGCACCTCTGTGTGATTTATTTGCTTTGAGATGAGGGTAGGATGAGGGAAGGCGTGGGGGGTGGATGGGCTGTGCAGAGCACCTCAGAACAGTATTGTCCCCCCTCTGCCTGATTTATTTGATTTGGTGCACATAGAGTGGGGGTGCTGGTCAAACAAGTGTGTGGGGGTGCTGGTCAAAGAAGTGTGTGTATGTTGCATGTGTGCATGGATGTGTGTGTAGAAGGGAGGTTAGCATGTACTGTAGCTCTGCTGACATTTACATTGACCTTTCCTGCACACCATTTATCATAGAGCCACAACAGAGTATGAATCCATATTGCTTTTGTTTGGATGTCTCTTTCTCCCTATCCCACTATCTCATCACGTTCTTTGCTTCCACAATATGCATAACCAAATAATAACCCTGTAAAGGTGGGAAAAATGGAAATAGAATGACCTCAGCATAGATTAAAGGGTCATTTGAATGATAGAGAAGGTTATAATTGAGGAAAACCGTTTCTACCACCATTTGCAACATCTGTTTTAAACATGCCATTTTGAGTCAAATCAGATTTAAGACATTTCAATTTAAAGTGGTCAACCATATTGGATTTCCAATAGCAGATTTCTATAAAACGTAGTGGCCGATGGATGATATAATGCAATAAAAGCGATAAAATACAATTTAATGACATTAAATGGGAGTTATTTTAATATTGCATTTTTTTTTTTAAATCAATAATCTGAAAATGGCCAAATATAGATCCATTAATCAGCCTGTCTGATATATAACTAGTAATTTTACCTCTGATTGGGCTCCCAATTCTAAAGCAGGGCACATGTCAAGAAAGCCTCCCAGTTTTGTTTAAAAAACAGGATTTTATGGGAGTAAATAAATCAAAACAGGGCTGAATCCATTATACGGAGCAATTCAGCTGCACTGAGGTGACATAGATGTCTGGTAACAGAATAGAAATTAACCAATTAAAGCATCTGCCTGCTACACAGCTTAGTCTGAGCAGGAGAATACATTAGCAAGCTGTGAAGCTTTAGCTAGCCAAGTTTGACTCTTTTAGGTGCTCAGTTGGCTGTAGTCAATGCTGCAGATTTGCAAGCAATTGATTATCTAGCAAAAAGCACTTTACATGCAGGGGAGGGACTTTACCATTCTTCTCTGCCTTTCTGTGGCAACTATATGAGTGTACACCCAAGCTGTTGATTCAAACTGTTACAAGCAGCAACAAAATGATGTTTTTATAGCCTGATCTGATTAAGTTTTAGTGCTCCTTCATGATTAGTACCACCCTGCAACAACCACTCCTCAAAGATGCCACAGTAACTAGCGTAGCAGTTAGAATGTCAAATACTTGGCAAAACCTAAGGTACTTCTTTAAATATTTATTTAAATATTAATGATTTTTTTTAAATTGATAAAAACATTTCATAAAAGCACATTCTCTAAGCAGGTTTTATTGTATTTCCCTGTTAAAACAAAAGCAATTACCGAGATCTTAAGAGCAGGATGCCTGATGGCCGATATAAATGCCGATAAACAATACAATTTAACGACAGCAAATCAGATGTACACAAAATTTTTAAAGTGAAACAAACACTTATTTAATACAATATTACTTGAAAATAAAACTTGAAATTTAGGATTGTGGAACTGTCACAGTGGACAGTTAATTCTATTAACTGGCCAAGCAAATAAGGTTAAACAGTAATTTCAAAACAACCAAATATTGTCAGATTAATCGATCTGGCAATATATAATTCTATCACTAGTAGTGCTGTTAGTTGAAAAAAAAAATGTATCATGATTTATCGCATCATATTTCATAGTTAATCGCGATTAATTGCAGATTTTGAAAGTGCTGAAATTTGACTCTATATATACTTATTTTCCTGTCAAAATGAATTTATTTCCTTTTGAGGAAAGAAAACAAAACAATATAATATAATACTTTAATGCTTAATAACATAATGCTTTATTATCATTTTCCAAATAAAACCTTCCACAGTATAAAGATAGAAATGCACTAAAATAGCACCAATTCAAGTAACATTAGAAGTTTCACAAAGTCTAAGTGGGAGTTTGACTAATTGAAAGAACTAGTCCCCACATAGTTTGCATATTCAGTGCAATGGACATTAAATCCCTTAAACTCTAAACCTCCACAATATTAATCTGCCAGTATACTGTGGCTATTCGCTTTCCTACAGCAATCTTGAAGCCGCATTCATGATTCGCGTCAGAGCGTCAACACCGGTGGTACTTTGAACTCCACATGAAAAGTACTGCATACAAAAATGTCTCATTCTGCATTTTTGTTAAGACTTGACGTGCTTCTCTGGTATTAAAATGCTCCTTACATAGGCTGAAAAATACTTATAATATTGCAAGTTCCATCTGGGCTTGTTTTGAACATTCAAATAGCGTTAAGAGTTCCTTTGCATTGCTGGTGTGTGTGTTGTGAAGTAAGCGTCAGTGTAATGACTCCAGGCGGACACATCGCATAGGTTCCACCCTAGACCCACCAGTGTTTATGCTGGTTTTGCTTTATTAACGGTAAATGAGTTAATCATTATTAAGAAAAATTAACTCGTTAAACTTCTTAATTAATCACATGCGTTAATGCGTAAAAAATTTAGGCATCAAATTTTAGCTAGCCTCTAATCCAACACTTATTTTTAAGAAAGTGTTGGATTATAAAAAAATATCTTAAAAGAAAGCCTAAATTCCATATTTATTTTGCAATACAGATGACTGATGAATGTCAAACTGTAATACGCCTCCTTCGTCTCATTCCAAACCCCAATGTTTTCTTTCTTTTGTGGTACACAAAAGTGACTTTTTGTACGATTTCTTACGATTTTGCCATTATTATGTCTTTTCATGACACATTCATGTCATGTCAGAATTACCATAATTACGAGTTTCTGATGTCACCCATTAGGGTTTTGTCTTCAACTTTGTCAAAATCATAATTACAAATTGAAATCTCCGACTTCTCTTTCTTGACCATTGTAACTTCATGTAAATTAAAATAAAAAATGGGTTAGGCTATTTTTATGGGTTAGGCTATGTGGGCTATTTTGCTGCCATCAAAAAGAAAACCCCACATCCTCTTTGGTGTAATGAACACTGCCATACAAACACATACATTCATAACAAATAATGTTCAGAGGACATGAACAGCTCTGCTTTCCCACAGCCGACTGAAAGTAAAATGTGCGTTGAGTGTCATAACTACGGAAAAGTGGCTCTGATGCAGCAATTTCATTTAATCAGAACCAAAGCCTGAAACCTAAACTTGCTTAACACTTTAACACTAATATTTTGCAGCCTTGCAAGTTTTTTTCTTCTTCCTTTTTTCTCCCTTTTTGTCTCCAATTTGGAATGCCCAATTCCCAATGCGCTCACGTCGTAGTCCTCACGGTGGCGTAGTGACTCGCCTCAATCCAGGTGGCGGAGGACGAATCTCAGTTGCCTCTGCGTCTGAGACCGTTAATCTGCATATCTTATCACGTGGCTTGTTGAGTGCGTTACCGCAGAGATGTAGCATGTGTGGAGGCTTCACGCTATTCTCCGCTGCATCCACGCACAACTCACCACACGCCCCACTGAGAACGAGAACCACATTATAGTGACCACGAGGAGGTTACCTCATGTGACTCTACCCTCCCTAGCAACCGGGCCAATTTGGTTGCTTAGGAGACCTGGCTGGAGTCACTCAGCACGCCCTGGATTCGAACTTGCGACTCCAGGTGTGGAAGTCAGGCCTTGCAAATTTTGGTTTTTCCTTCAGGCAATGCAAATCTAGTTTATTTTTGTTTGCACATTTGTAATTAGGTGATGACACAAAGCTAGTGTTACTCCACACCTGCGGCCCAAGAGCCCCAAAGCTCTTCACATGCTCTCTTTGTCACTGGGAGTTGTCTAGAAGGTTTTGAAAAACCACCTTCCATTAGCAGCAATTACATCTCAATTTACGGCCTTCATGTCTTCTACCACAGCATTAATTCCCTAAACACTTAAAGCAGATCTTGTAAAACTCACTCTCACTCTCTCTCTCACACACACACACACACACACACACACACACACACTATCTTCTTCACCATTCTTCAGCGTTGACATATTGCCCATCATGTCTGTCTGGCGTTCTTCCTGATCACTCTATCAGGACGTAATTTGAGCAGCCGTTCAAAGCCCAAGTTGTTAGCGGGAAATATGATAAAGCACCCAAATCCCAGTGCACTGTCCGGCAGCTAGGTTTTCATATTTTCCACAAACCTACAGGGTCATTAATAATTCTGTTCAAATGATTTTGTAATAGCTATCATATTTTCTTCCACATGCTGGAAAATCTCATATCTATCGAGGGGCTCTGACCTCAATCCTGTACTGACGATAACCATCTGAATGACAGGCGAGGTTAATGCTGGGCTGAGAAGAGATCAAGTAAATATGAAATTAAGGGACTTGATGTCAGAGATGTGGCCTGGTGGGGATGTGTGGGTAACCCGAGTTTGTATCCGATTTGGGTCGTTTTCCGATCCCACCCCCCACTCTACTCTCTAACGTTACCTGTAAATTCTATTCTGTCCTATTAAAATGTAAAGGTGAAGTGTTTAATTTCTCTGTCACAGGGATACAAGAGGAATATGGAGCGGAACTGATGCCAAAAAGGAATGTGGCCCAAGGAGCATTGCTATAGCATGACTCCTGACTCAAGAAAGATGTCTTTCATTGTCAGAAATTAACTTTTACATTAAGGGGAAATATTTGCCCTATGGGTTTGATTATCAGGGGCATTTTTTACCTTTATAAGGGAATATATTTTTTTTAACCCTTTAAAACCAACTGTGTTTATGTTGTTTATGTCAAACACGTCAGTTTAATCAATTCATTAATACAAATTCTCAAGACTTTGATACAGTATGTGTATCCGATAAGATATGTGTATCTGTTTCCAAGTTACATTAGACAATTTTTTTTTATTATTCAGAGGAAATAAGAATGCAGTAAGAATGTGGAAGAAATAGTATTTCTGTCAAAAGCTGCTTGAACTGTTAAAAAAGAGACATTTTGCAAATGCTCAAACAATCTGCAGTAATTCTACCTGTGACAGAGGACTTTAGTCTAATGCTTGGTGTTCACATACTTTAGACCGTATTCTCAGAAAGCACTAGTGCTCCTCCAAATATCAGGCTTTTTGAGGCTCCCACTGGAGTTGACAATCAGGATGATTGATTAGTTCCTTTCAAATCATTCACTGTAAACAGTCCGTACAGCCCCTCATAATTAAAGAGAGAGCAAATCCAAGTCTTAATGCCACCACCATGAGGTATTTCAAGAGACTCCTTCAAGGTTAGTGCCTTGGCCTCGGGCCTGAAATAAACCATACGGAGCACAAGGCCACAGGAAACATAACTTCAGAGGCACAGAAATATTCCAGCAAGCCTAAAAAAAAAAAACCCAGCATGAGTCCTCACTGGAATCCAAGAGGAATATGCAGCAGCATTCCCGATTGCATTGGAGGAATGGTCTTATGGAGCCGCAATATAGTAGGGCAATGACGCCTGACTCTGGAAAGATGTCCTTGGTGATAAATTGGAGATTTACAGTCTTACATAAAAGGTGAAGTGTAATTTCTTCAACACTTGCATGACCAAATGGAATTGCAAAAATACTGACTGTTTTTAGGTTTGAAGTTTTTTTTAAATGATTGAAAACTTGATATGACCTAGTGTGATGAACCATAAAAGGCTGAGATTTAATTAAACAAATATATGGTCTGTGTGAGCTTCAACAGTAAGTGAATGTAAGAAGCCAGCCACTCATACATTAACACATCATTAACATCATGCATGCTCTGTGTGTGTATTAATGACAAAGAGCAGAGCACTTTATTCACTGTGAAGCGCAGCACATGCAGACTATATTTTATATAATTAAATCATAGCCTTTTGCAGTTTAATAAGCACATTAGCCCATATATCAAACTGCTTTTCTGGAGGTGAGAAGTGAAGCCGTCAAAAATATCCGGTTTTCCATCAAAATAAAAGCTCCATTTTATTAGACATTGAAACATTTAATAGAAATATATTACTTCTGTATAATAAAATGTAATATTCAATGAAGTAGTAGTAGTAGTAATGATAATAATAATATAGCAATAATAATTTCATTATATTTAAGCAATATATCACAAGCAAGTGCTTTCATTAATACTGTGATGCTCTAAAACAAACCTGCAATGTTGGGTTTTGGATTGTGCTGTGAGGATCAGTATTGAAGCACTTAATTTAATAAAAATAATGCAATGTATGTTCTGTTCTCATTATAATTCTATGAATTCATTTGATTAGACGGTGTTTTATGGTAAAATGCAATTAAACTTTAAAACCCGGAATTCAGAGAAAATAAAATGGAAAACATGAAATTTGGGAAAAAATAAAGCGGTATTAAGAAAAAAATAAAACAGATTTCAAAGGGCCCTAAAGTCCAGGTTGCATAAAACATGAATTTTGAACCTGCTATGTTGCTAGCATGTTGCTAATAAGAACTACAACTATTGCAAGGATGTAAGTTTCGTGCTTGATGAATTGGACAACTGTTTAAGTCCTTACATAGCAACTTGTTAGCAACATACTTTTTTAAAAACACAGTGGTTTCAAAATTCACGTTAGATTTATGACTGTTTGTAATTTATGTAAAAGTATCTTCGAGTAATGTTAACCACAGAAAATTTAACTGGAAAACCACTAGACTATTCTAAAAATCCATTGGAAATTCTAAAGGGAACCCATGGCGAATTAGCCTTCCGGGTTAGCCAACAAATTTAAGTCATGACTAAACCGCTCTATTGGTCAAACAAACAGATAGTCCCGCCCCAGTTTCACACAAATGTTGCTCTACAGAGCAATGTTTTAAAAGTATCACAGTGTTAACACTTTTTGGGGAAAAAGACCTAAATATATGAGTGGTTTACTTATTGTATAGTTGCCCTTGCATATTAAGCTGCATGGGATAGGAGAAAGTATTTGTAAAAATTACACGCATTACCTTTAAATATGTGTGAACTTAATTTGTAGTGGATTAATATGCTGTTATATCTGCTTGAAAACAGAAACAATAGTAGAAGTAAGATGAATAAAGGAAGACATAGGTTTGTTGCTTCCGCTTTCCTTCAGAGGCCATGTCTAAACATCTGTTGCATTCAAAGTTTGTTTTATTAGTTTTAGGGATGAGTAACAGTGACAATGTACTTGCACTTGCTTGATGATCTACTTGGGACAATGCATTTCTAGGTCAATAAGAGATTAATACAGTATCTCAGTGCCTAGGATGAATGAGGTCTCAAATGGGTCAACCTTAACAGTCACTGTCACCAAAAGAAAGAAACAATGGACTCTGGCGTGTTGTGAACATAAGCTGCAGTTAAAATGAGAACTACAACTTCCTCTTCTCTTGTGTGGTTTCAAACCATTTTCGTGGTTCTTTTCAAAAGTTTCTGTTTACTCATATTGCAACTTATAACCATGAGTAAGAAAAACTCCTTTGAGCAATAACCTTAGCATCTATTACAGTGTTTTAGCCCTTAGATAATCTTGCTGAGGTCATCAGAGATTTCAAAATATTTATTTTAGCTATTGACGTGCAGAAATCAGGGTCTGTTCAATAAGGCAAAATTCGAGCCTAAGGTTTCATCTCTTGCTAACCTCAGTTGATTCTGAATGGAGTGGATATGTTCCCAAAACATATAAGACATACATTCCTTCAACATGAATAAAATTCAGTTCCCTTGTTTTCACTTTCTTTCTGTGAGATGAGAAAGCGAGGGAAATATCAGCCACTCATCAGATGCTCTGTATGGAAATGGTCTCACTAATTTACTATAACAGGAACAATGGGGGGAGGGGGGGTATGTGCAAGAAACTGCAGCCAGTGGAGTTTCTGGTTTCTGGTACCCCCCCCCCCAGAGTAAGATGGAGACCCCGCAGGGAGTAGGTGCACTATGCAAACAACGTAATATGCAAATAGGGAGCGGCAGTACCGGTCTGTTTTTCAATTAAAATATCCACCATTTTAGCACAAAATGTGGACTTTCAGATGGTCCCTTACCACACCCTTCACAGTATTAGCACATTTCAGCACAGTGTTTGGACTTTTCAGATGACCCCTTACCCACCATATGAAAAATGTCCAACTTATATCAATGTTAAATTAACGATCTGGAACAATTTCGTCTTGATGCCATCTGACGAGCTTTACGGGACAAATCATTTCATATTTATCCGTTTACACGACAACGTTTTCAACTAAAAACTGAAAACTTTTTATGCGTTTTGGCTGTTTGTTTACACGACAACGGCGTTTTGGGGCCTGAAAACGCAAACTTTTGAAAACGGGTTTCAAAGTGCACGTTTTTGAAAAGATGCCGTTATCGTCTCCGTGTAAACATACAAAAACGCGAATTTGTGAAAACGATGATGTCATGCGCACGCATATTACATGTTATATAAAGAATGATGGATTGACAGGCATCAATTTGAGATGTATAATTATCAATATGAATACTGGTGTTTGTGCAAATAACAATAATCAACAATTTTCTTTTTCTTTTTTTTTTGTATGGAGTGTGAACATTGTTCATTAGGCAGAACCTGCAATTTGAAAATCTTGAAATTAATGTATGGATTCAGATGGAAAAAATGTATTTGTATTTTAAATGTTATTTATTTATTTACTTAATTTTATTTGATGTACCTTTACCCTGCAATTAATTCACCTACTGCTTATGTTTATTACCTATAGACAGAGATGTGATGCCATGTACAGTATTCAATGATATGCTTAGAATATGAAAACATGAGGCAGTGAAAATGCATGTTAGATCCAGTGTACACAAGACCTCTTTCTCCATCAGAAGATATCCATATATCAGAGTTCTGTCTGATATCCAAAACCAGTCAACATCAACAGCTTGTTAACTTACTCTCCTACCAGCCCAAGAGTCAGCAGGGGGAATACAGAAGAAGGCAGGAGATGAAGTGATGGTAAAAATGAGCAGAGTTTATTGAATAATCTTGAGAGTTCAGTCTATAGGCATACGCGAGTACTTCAAAACAATGCGCAAGACATTCAAAACTACAATGGCGGACTACAGGACTGTGTTTGTGCTGCTCAAGATTTTGAGTTTATTTACGCTTCTTATTTACGTATTCACCGCTCTGTGGAAGAATGCTTATGTGCGCAGGTGCGTAGTGTTTCTTTACAAAGTGACATCGCCAACTACTGGCCTGACATGCATAATACAGCATTTTTAGTCGTTTTCGCAGATCCGTGTGAACGGGGATAGTTTTGACAACGTTGTCGTCTGTACGCGAAACTTTTCAAAAACGCAAAGGAAAAACTTTTTCATTTTTAGTACATTGTTGTCGTGTAAACAGACCATTTGGGTATACAATTATAAAAAAAACTGGTGTTATAGTCTGATAAATAACTTTTTTTGCAGGCAAACAGAACAGTGAAAGACTGCAAGACTGTAAAAGTCAGTGCTTACTTCAAAAGAAGTAATTTCTTAGCCTGCATTTCTTTTAGGAATTTTCATTTAAAAGTGCCACCCCAAAGGTACACCCAGTTGCTTTATGAGCTCACAAATTGAGACCATGTGAGGTGTTTTTATGACAGAAAATCACTGAGCAGTCATAAAAACCCTGCACCTGCCAACAAGCAATATACAAGTTCTTTGATGAGGGCTCATTTAGGATGAGAGCAAGTAAGCAACAGAGAAAAGAAGCAACAGAGAGGAAAGAGAGCATGAAGGAGAAAACTGTCCTTTCTGCTAAGCAAGACTTCTTTAGATATTATTGGAAGTTGCAGTAGCTAGAAAACAGACATGAAACTGCTCATCTCACTAGCCATACCGTTCCTTGTTCTGAATCCTTGTGAGCCTTGGAAATGAAACTTCATTAAGTGACTGATTTGAAATGCTCGTCAAAGGCAGCAACTCGCAAAATGCATGAAGCGTACACTGAAAAAAAATTGTGGTGAAGTAAATATAGCAGAAAAGTACTTCCTACATTGAATAAGTTATTTTAAGTGAGAACATAAAAGTAAATTCTACATTCAAACGTAAAAATAAATGCTCTAGCTTATAAGTAAATATTATTTATGATTGACAGATATCTTTACAACGTGTCATCATGTATTAATCCTAAAGTAGAAAACCTTGTCATATTTATTTGCTAATTTGATCAAATTTCACAGGTAAATAATAGTAAATTTCAATTAATTTTTCGAAGCTGGTGTTCCCGGCATGCACTGGGCTTGAATAATTAATGAGCTTGCATGGTATCACTTTTTGCAAGTTGATTTACACCGTTTTTATTGTTGATTTTGCTGTTATGTTTGGTAACTTCTTGTTTTGTGAAGTCTGAAGTTCATTTTCTACTCATAATTACCTGTTCATGATCATGAATCTTGTTTCTATCATAAGTAATGCAAGGTGATGTTGTCTAATAGAATACGTAGCATGCATTAAGCTTCCCTGTGGGTGGCTTCCATATGTCATTTGGTAGATGATTAAATGTGTTTGTAAGGAAAATTCAAAATGTGAAATTTTCTAATAATATGTCCATTTAATTTTTACTAAGTTTATTTAAGTACCATGTATATCATATTTTTAAGTAAGTGTTACTGTTTACTAAAATGTTTGAGTTACATTTACTCACTTTAATCAATATTATGTCATGAAGTTAAATAGATTTTACTTAATTTTATACGATTAAGATTTACTTAGAAATAAAAATTAAGTAGATCTCGCTATTATTTCAGCATCTCACACAGGAGTGCCGCATTTGTAAGATGCCGTGTCAAGTTAAAAGAACTTCAAAAACACATCTCGAATCACCTGCATTCTATTTAATTTGATGAAACATCTACACATTTTAAAAACACATTCTGTCTGAATGGTTCCTAAGGCTGCATAATTATGCTGCTTTTGGAACAGCCTTTGCGCACTTATGATGCCTAATATGCTGTCTAGGTAGGCAGCACACTAGGCTTTAAAATGGAGCTTCATTAACAGTCTCATCTCTGAGTAATAGCTGGAATACCTGTTTAAAGTGTTTCATTCTTTTCAATTTTTTTAGATAAAGACTATATTTTAGATAAAGTCTATTACTGTCCAGACAGTCCACATCTCTCTCTCTCTCTCTCTCTCTCTCTTTCTCTCTTTCCGTGAGAACTTTATGTGTATAGTACAGCACACAAAGAGCCTTCAATAAAGTTACAATACAGGCCATCAAAGCAGTGTGTCACGATTACCCTGGTGATCACTAGGGGTCGGCTTGTATGTTTATGGTTCCCTGCCTGTCTTGTATTTTAATTATGGGTTTTGTTCTTGTCATTGTCTTTGTTCCATTGGTTCTTGTGTTTATTAGTCCCAGGTGTTCCTTGTTTCCTCATTTGCCCCTTGTGTATTTAATCTCTTGGTTTTCCTGTTTGACTCCTTCATGCAAACATTACAGAACAACTGACCATCACTATGGATCTAGCGGCTTTACAATTATTGTCTCTCAAACAAGGTGACGATACCATCGAGCAGTATACTGAGCGTTTCTGCAGTCTCGCCCAGATTTTCAACTGGGGAGACATTGCGTTAAAACACTGTTATTGTTTTGGACTCTACGAGCCTGTGAAACCCTGTCTGCCTAGAGGCAGATGTGAACTTTCCCTGATGGAATTCATTGATTATGCTTTGAGGCTCACATTCTCTCCTACACTGTGGGGTATGACAGTAATCCCTCACGCTGTCAGCGCCCACGCCTGCCACGGTCCACGAGCCAGCGCCCACGCCTGCCAAGGTCAACGAGCCAGTGGCTGAAGCCTCGACCGTCCCTGAGCCAGCGGCTAAAGCCTTGACCGTCCCAGAGCCAGCGTCTGAAGCCTCGGTCGAGGCTATCGACGAGCCTGTCCCATTCCCCGAGGCTATCGACGAGCCTGTCCCGTTCCCCGAGGCTATCGACGAGCCTGTCCCGTTCCCCGAGGCTGTCGACGAGCCTGTCCCGTTCCCCGAGGCTGTCGACGAGCCTGTCCCGTTCCCCGAGGCTGTCGACGAGCCTGTCCCGTTCCCCGAGGCTGTCGACGAGCCTGTCCCGTTCCCCGAGGCTGTCGACGAGCCTGTCCCGTTCCCCGAGGCTGTCGACGAGCCTGTCCTGTTCCCTGTGGCTGTCGACGAGCCTGTCCAGCCCCTGGTGACATTAGAGTCTTCCATGGCTCTGCCCCTTGAATCCTCAGCTTCCCTGGCCTCTGAGCTCCCTGCTGCCTTGCTCCCTGCTGCCTTGCTCCCTAGTGCCTTGCTTTCTGAGTCCCCAGCTGCTCAGAACTCTGATCCCTCTGAATCCCCAGTAGCTCTGACCTCTGAGCCCTCTGGGTCCACAGCTGCCATAACCTCTGAGCCCTTGCCTATGTAGCTCCATCTCCAGAGCCTCCTGAGGCTCCGCCCCTTGAGCCTCCACCTCCTGGGACTCCATTCCCTGAGACTCCTCAGAGAAGCTCTGCCCCCTGAACCTCTGCCTCCTGCGGATCCGCCCCTGAGCCTCCGCCTCCTGCTCCCATTAACTTTTTTTTTGTGTTTGTGTTAAGGAGCTTCAGGAGCCGCTCCTTAGATGGGGGCACAATTACCCTGGTGACCACTAGGGGTCACCATGTTTGTTTATTGTTCCCTGCCTGTTTTGTGTTTTGATTATAGGTTTTGTAGTTCTTGTCTTTGTCTTTGTTTCATTGGTTCTAGTGTTTATTAGTTCCAGGTGTTCCTTGTTTCCTCGTTTGCCCCTTGTGTATTTAATCCTTTGGTTTTCCTGTGTTCTTTGTCAGTTGTTACCCTTCATGGATGTAACGTTTTGTTCTGATTTTGTTTTAATTTCCTGTGTTTATTTTCCTGAGTTTTTATTAAATAAGCCTGCATTTAGATCCTCTTTCTCTTGACTCCTTCCTGCAAACGTTACACCGTGATGCTGTAATCACTAGTGATGGACTATGGCTGGCGGTGTAAATCTGTCTCCCATCTGTCTGGCCCTCTGAGAGAATGGTCTGTACTGTTAGAGAGACTGTGGCACTTTACCTCCCATACAAAACTAATTCACACTACACAGTAAATTAAGCCTCAAATTAAGTTTGACTGAGCCTTGAATGGGTGTTTCAACACAATGTAACTCAGTGATACACCAGAGAATGTGGAAATAAAGTGTCATTATCTTTTCCAACAACTGTAGTTGGCATGTGATAGTATAAAACACAGTTTGACTATGGTCTATTTCCAGCTGCTACATCTGTGTCCAATCACTGAAACCCTTTGAAAAACAAGAGTTGACACGGACAAGGAAGTACCATACTATGGCTGCCACAGCTGCCAACATTAACCCTAGAGCTGGCACAAAGAAAACATCAGAGACCAAATCCATAGGGGAAAAATCACATCAAATCTTTCTAATATTTCAATTGTTTATCCTAGACAGCAATGAGATTAAATATAATCAAATGGAGACTTTTACTAACCTCACATATGTGTTTCAATCTCAACAATGCCTCAAACTGTGCTCAGATTTGCCAAAGTACCAAAGTCTGCAACCAAAAGTCGAGATTTCAATATGAACTCATTCATACTCATGAACATTTCTCATAAAATTCTTCCAAGACCAAGTTATCTCAGCTATGCTAGCCACAAAAAAGTCATAGCTCTGTATATTTTTGTCATCAACTCTTTATTTTTTTGTCTATTTCTATAACTCCTAAGGAATTTTAGGAGATATCTGAGACAGTTGATACATAACTGAGCCCTCAATTGAGTCTCATGAGCAACAAAAGAGTAAACTTTGAGTAATACAATTCTTCTCTGGGAATCAAAATTTCCTTTTTTCATGTTAATGTAAACTTGTTTTCTCAATTAAATGCTACGCTGGATACAGGAACTTCCTTTTGCCACAAAAAAGAGAACATAAAATGTATGGTGCATGCCAGTACACCCAAATTATTGTCAACTATGAAACATTCCCAGCCTAAAAAAACATACAGTTTCAAATGTCAGTATATTTTGGGTAAAAGTTTCCCAAACCCTCCAACACTTTGGCCAAAATTTCAAACTTGGATAGCTCTCTGGGAGTGTTGTCGGGAATGCTAACTCAGGGATTAAAAGGTGAATGGAGACTCTGAGTGCCCATCTGGCAAACAGCGGGCATCTATCTGCCCACCCATCTCTGAGCAGCTCCATTACTCTGCATTAAAATACAGAACACACAGGTCATGGCATCAAAATATAGCTGCATCCTCCCTAAATCCCAGCACAGACAGGTTAAGTAATTAGAGAGATCAAAAGAAAGCACAATAAATAAACACACAATGGACCAAGCGTGTTCGTGTGAGCCATTAGCAACAGATGAATCATACCAAAACATACTGAAAGTGCATGTAAAATAACTTAAAAGCACCTGACTCACCTTGAACTCTTAAGGGCCGTTCAGATCGAATGTGTTCTTGCGCTAAAAAAGCTAGATGCATGCAACGAATAGAGCAGAACGCAGGTGTCTCCAGACACGTTTTTAAAAGTTTATGTTCTTTTTAACTTGACAAAGTGTCTTAAAAACATGGTGCTTCTGCACAACATCTTGATGCAGCAGACAAAGGCTTTTGACTAGAGCATGGCGCATATAGAACAATTGATACTTTTATGATGTTCTTTGGTCCTTTTTTAAGCTTGTCAGATGTAGTCACAATGAACTGTTGTTGTTTTGTGTTCCACGGTAAAAAATTGCCAAATTCATGTTTCAAAAAACATGAGGGTGAGTAAATAATCAAAGAATATATTTTTTGGGGGGTAAAATATCCCTTTAAAAGATGAAGAACTGTGTGTTTTGTGAGAAATCAGAATGAAGAAAACGAGCAAGTGTAATGTGACAGATCTTAGCACCAGTCCAAACCATAAAGGCTCATTCACAGTAGTTTTGGAGGGAACACGAGGCATCTGTTTTGATGGTCTGTTCCTCTTGCTGGCCTCTTGGCTCTCGCGGAGATTTGGTCGCAAAGTCACTCTCCGGAACGTTCTGAACCAATTATTTCTGCTTAGCGGCGGTTAAAAGGCATGAACAGCTGTGGTGGAATTCAAGGGGAGTGTGTGTTATTGTGAATGTATTTAGTGTGTGTGTATGTGTTATAGGGTCCTGTTATTTTATGCTCCCAACCAATGACAAATGGGGGTCAAGAGAGAAAAATTACATTTTCTCACAGAAAAACATGGCAGACAGTTAAGCTGAGGATTTACATGCCTATGTTCCTTAAGTTCCTTTTCTTCACTTATAAACCTAGAAGGTGCTCAGGCAATGAAAAGCAAAGGTCTCAAATGGCCTGGCTGAATTCTGAAGGAATGTGATTGAGAAAGAGGGGGATATGGAAGAGAAACTCTTCCAACCCCTTAATCTGAGGGGCTGTATAATTTTTTATGTAAAAATACTTTCTCCTCTCACAGTTTAATGTAAGCCATTCCTAGGCTGATTTCTCAGAAAACCAGATTGATTGACGTAATTGGGTTTTTTGGTGCTTCTATGACACTTTCAGCTCACATGTTAACTCATGTCCTCTTCAGGTCCTTTTGTTTAGATGTCATAAGATAGCACTGTGTGGGGAATAAGGCAAACAAAGTCAGTGTTTATGAACTGATAAACGTTGTTTTACTTCTGATTTGAATTTCACCAGGAAGACATTGCCTTTATAGCTTTACCTATAAAGCATACCTAATATATGTTACAAATATAATATGTTATAACTTCAGCAGATAAAACTGTATGTAGTGGATTGTGTTATAATACTTATACTCTAAGGTATAACTATGAATAGGTAAGTATTATAATGTATTATAATTGTGGTCACAATAATATATGAGAAGTTATCAAATTATAAGGTGAATTATGAGACATGACAAATGCATTAGAATGCATTTATAATGCCTTTACAATGCATTATAAATATGGGCTTTATAGAAAATGTTACCAATCATTTTGCAAAAAAGTAGGTATAGTAATGTGATTAGAACCCGACCAATATGGGATTTTTTAGACCAATACCGATACCGATTTTAGAGAGGGAAAATTCACCGATTACCAATATGGTGGCCGATATATTTAATTTTTGAACTGGAATGAAAACAGACCTTTTCAATGTGGATTTTTCACCAATTTTGCACCAATATGACTATGCAAAGGTACTCAGAAGGCTGCTTTCTTAAATAATTTTATCAAAGAATATTTTACATTATTATTATACATGGTCAACAAATTCTAGAAATGAACACTGAGAAAATAAAGAATAAATAAAAATACAATAAATAGCTAAATAAACATCAGTACTGTATGTTCAGTGTCAGTCAGTTGCTGACCATTTAAATAAAGAATAAATTAAAATTATAGCTAAATAAAAATCAGTACTGTATGTTTAGTATCAGTCAATTGCTGACCATTTAAATAAAGAATAAAAATAAAATAAATAGCTAAATAAACATCAGTAGTACTGTTTAGTGTCAGTCAAATGCTGACTATTTTAATACTGCCAGTCAATTAGGGGCAGGTTGTAAAACAAGAAGCATTTACACCTGTCGAGTCAAGAGATAAACAGCGGCAGCGATGTTACACCGTATTCTGCTATACAAGTTCAGGGGAAACTTTCAACAGTGAAAAACCAGACTTTATATATCGGCCAACCGATAAATCGTCAGGCACTATATGTGATACTATGAGACCAGGTTGCCGAAAAGTGTAAACACTGTGTCTCAACCAATGGCGTTTACATGCACTTAAGACAGCGGTTTATTCTGAAACGTCAAGCAAACGAGAATGCCGATTTCCTTACGCCGTTTAAGGGATTAAGAGAAATTGGTTTAACAAGTAGGTTTCTCCTGGAGAAAGCTGCTTATGTGGCCATATAAACACATACGCAGTGTTTTAACACGTTTTTGAGGAGTGCGCATGTGCGTGGAACAGACCGAATAACAAACGTCATAGAATGAAGCCCAACAACAAGTCAACAAAACATTTCTGGGAGTACAGTGGGAAAATCACATACACTATAAACTATACCCATTTATAAACACCACTGGAAAATATCGATGGTCCCTGACATTTGCGTGCGCTGGTGCATTGAGGGAATCCCAGAGTTTTACATAAAGAGAAACCCCACTATTGAAGCACAATTCCACGACAGAAAGGTAAGGAAACAAACACAGCAACAACTCTGGAATATCTGGAAATAATAGTGAAGTCCTTCTCGGATACCATGTTTGTTATTTACACAAGCGTTGCAGGGACATTATGTTGCTGTGGAGAAAGCTGCTTACTGACCAAGCCGCATGTATACGGGAGTAAAGGGTATGAGCTTAAATAGCGCATATAAACCAGACCGCTGCTTTCTCCCAATACGCCGCTTTCTCGCAATAACCGCTTTCTGATGTCCGTGTAAACATTGTCAATGTGTTTTTATAACCAGTGGAAGACAGAGGGAGTGTTGGGGAAGCCTGTTTGAAAACAGACATTAAGTTTGCAATGCCATTTGGTGTTGACAGTGGCGTAGAAATTACACTGTTTGAAGTCTGAAATCAAAACTTTGTTGCCTGGCTCACAATGTGGCTACGCATGAAAATTAGCATAGAGATTGTTGAGTAAAGTGAAGCCCTCTGGAAAGCTGTGAAAACATTTACTGATAAAGAATAAACCAAAGCCTTAACATAACATATCTCTTACTAAATAGCCCTATTTTCTTTTGTAAGGTCTCTCTCAGTCCTCTCCTGGTGTGTTATTATCGTTGGGATTTCCCCTCTGTACATCCTGAATCGCTGACCTCAGAACAGCAGTCCATTCCATTTTTACTTGCAACCAGCATTTGTTCTCCATTTGCTGCTTTATCAAAAAAAGCCCTTAGTCACCCAACCTCCCCCTCCTCTTTCTTCCTTTCTGAGCCTCTAAACGTTTTGATTATAATTATCTGTGAAATATCAACCTTCACATGAGGTAGTGTGGATTCTATGACAACTAGGAACATACTGGTTTGAACTTCTCTTTAGATTAGTACAAACAGAGGTTTTCCCCAGGCTGTCTTCTGCTTTCTCTTCTGTTCTGCAAAAGCATATGCTTCCTCATTATTTGAAAATAGTGCTCAATGGAGCTCTCTGCTCCAGAGAGTTCACAGTCTTTGTAACTGGTGCTCAGCTTTGAGATCAGTAGTATCTAAAAGACAGTGATCTAGCCTTCACCAAACCGTATATCTGACCTTTGCCTTAAATGCTCACCTCTAAGCTTAAAGTTAATTAAATCTCTGTCATCATTTATTCACCCTCATGTTGTTGTAACCTGTATGACATTCTTTCAACTGTTCCAAAACATGACAACAGTTAGCTTGAATGAGAAAACTGTAGGGCTTTACTGGTTGTTTAGATCAGTGTTACTATCAGAAATAATTAATAATTATTTCTGTAGTTATTAATTAATATTTAAATTAATTAATTGGATCTAACTCATTAAAACCTCATATGGGGCTCCAGTAAATGTAGTGTGCTACGTTTAGGAGCAAGTTTGGTTATTAGCAATAATTAATAATTATCAAAGATAATTATTAATTATTAAAATCAATAGAACATTGATGAGAATAAATGTGTTTTTTTTAATCCTTTAAAATCAACAATTATCAAAGATAATCGTTAATTGTTAACATCGATGAAACATTAATTAAAATTAACACTAGCTTATTGATCATTCAAATTGAACAATCATCAAAGATAATTATCAATTATCAAAAATCAATAGAATATTAATAAGGATTAACATTGACGGGGCACCACCCTGGAATTAGGGACTAATAACCAAATAGTAAAACAGTCTCAATATTAGATTGTTTTCTTAGGAAAATCGACATCCGAAGAATATCGATTTTTGGGAAAAAAAACAATGAATGAAGGTTTGAATCCGAGCACTGACATCCCGTCAGCATGACACAGGCGTATGCAAAACAAACCAGAACACTTCTCTTTGTAATATAAACAAAGTTTATTTATGCAGTAATATCAATTAATAATTAATACAATGCAGTCAATAAACTTCCGACTTACAACTACAAACTAAACAGTGATATGATTAGATATGGAAATAAAATAATCCTATAACACATAAGGTGTGTGTGTATGTGTGATTAGTAAGAGAGAGAGAGAGAGAGAGATGATTAAGTGACAGCCCTAAAGCCAATTTCGCGATAGTGGGAGAGAAAGCAGCCGTGTTCATCACTCAGAGACGCGGTGGACGGCTCGTAAAAGACCCGCGTTATTTGACACTTTAATGGATGAACTCAGTTGCTGTCTCACCCGCGATGGCGAAATTGCACAACAGTCCAATTTGGTTGGACCACAATACAGCAAAACAAACTTGTGATAATTAATACCCTGAGTATTAATAATGAGCGGACATGGCGGTCCGTAAACTGTACAAGCAAAAACCTTGAAACACAAGAATAACACACTATAATATTCTATCTCTGCCCAGACGTAAACCTCTTACTTGAATCGCATGAGGACACAGGTAGAATGTGTTTTCCTCCGTCCTTTAACTCTGACCCGGTTCCTTGAGGCTCGGGTGATGATGGGAGGCCATTTCCTCGCTCTGTCGGCGGGCGGTACGGCTGTTGATTCTCGGCGGGCTGGCGGAGAACTCAGAAATGTCGACTTGATTGAAGATGGAAGAGAAATCTTTAATCTCTTCACTTCTCTAGGCAAACAGATTGCTCGGCGGTCTCCTTCGGATCCGTTAGAGTGTTTGGTTGAACACAGAGTAATCTCAACTCGTCCAGCGAGATGGAGATTGTATGGCTACAGTTTCAAGTCGGACGTTACTTCCTTGTGCCACGAGGTTGAACCGGAGAGCAGCGAAGAGCTGTGTCTACACACTGCAAACAAAGTCACTGGAAGCGAATTCCGGAAGCATTTCAGAGGTATTTCAACTCCTGATGATGTAATGTTTGAGAGTTTGAGAGAATAGGAGTTGAGAGTTCGATCCTTTAGTGAGCAAGGCTTCATGGATTTGTAGTCTGTTTTGGACTCCCTTTGTTTGATTTTGGCATGATTTTTATCAGTAAGATGTACGACTTGGAAGGTGGGGGCTTGAGTTAGGTTTTTAAGACTGTATTAGGCCTGCCTTTGTCTTCTATCTGAATACATGAGGCCCAACAAAACTCACCGTAGAAGCAGACAGTTCACGCTAATGTCCGCTATAGCGCCCTTTGCGGCAACATAGAGAATGCAACATGCACTTAAGTTGAGTTAAGAATTTGCAGTCTGACACATTTCGGATATCAATGATGCACAAAACTGAGCTTCCATAGTTCTAGCGTTGAGTATGTTTCGGCCTTAAAAATAGTCCATACAACTCATAGCCTTTTGCAGGCTTAAAAAGCTTTGTGCAAGAAACAGACTGAAATTGAAGTCATTATTTACTTTAAATATTACCCAAATCTCATTTGCGCTTCACATTTTTAAACTTGGTGTGCCATGGTTGGTTAAGAGAAAAAGGATAAATGATGACATTTGGTGTCATTGAAGAGAAATCTGTCATGACTTGATATGCCAAGTTTTAATACGTTTGAACTGATGCACAAGATTAAATGAGACTTGGGAGCTACTGCGGAAGAGCTTTAAAAGAGAGCTGTGGAGCATGATTAAAGGTTACACATTATCCAACTGGCTGGATCAAAAGTTTAACTCTAAAACAGCATTTTATAGCAGCAGTACCTTTGACACAATGATTAATGATAACGGCGAAGACGAAGACTGCATCAGAAAATCTTATAGGAGTCTGGTCTGATAAAATATGTTGCTGTATTCATTGAAATAAACCAGCAAGAGAGAAAACTGCAGCTCTTTCAGAAAGGTCTGCATCTATCAGAGGCAGAAAAATGAAAAAGAGAGAGGGGGCTGCTCCATTAGGCAATCACTGACAAACACTGGTATCATTTGGACAGATTATCCAGGCATACAAACATAAGGAACTCAGAGAGAGAGAGAGAGAGAGAGAGAGAGAGAGAGAGAGAGAGAGAGAGAGAGAGAGAGAGAGACTGATTAATTCAGAAGAATTATACAATATTACTCATTCACAATATCACATTGGTATGAATTAGCATAATCCTCACCACCAATCCTTTGGCATGACCAGTAATTGTTTTGGAGAACAGATAGTATTGAAAGCATCAGAAACGGAGGCCATTATCATTTTAATAATGGCTGTAGCAGGGGTTAAATTGGGATTTCGGAGGTGGGGGAATCTTAAATTTGGGTGATGTCACAACCCCCCATAAAAAAAATTTAAATAAGAAAGTGTTTTAGTAAAATACATGGGTATATAAATATTTATGCATGTCATTATTCAAATTAATTGTGAAAATACATAATTACATGGAATATTTGTTTTTTGTTTTACATTAGATGTAAAATAAAAATAATAATAATAATTTGATTAAAAATGCCATCAAATGTATTTTATACATTTTATAAAAATCAGATGAAAGCTGGGACAAGTTACCTTCTTCTTGCCCTAGGTTGGGGTTGGTCATCTTATAGAACATACCTGGGCAATTTATGGCCTTCAGGCCAGATCCTGCCCTCCACATGGTTTAATGTGGCCTGTGGATCATTTATCCTAAAAGCATTTTTTTTTCATTGGATATTTCAGTTATTTTGCATTGGGAACTAACGCACCTCCAAAAGTGTTTAACATGCTCAGGGTTGCCAGATAAGAGATGCAACACCCCCAATTTGAGATTTATACTTGCGCAGATTGGAAATATTCTGCCTAATGTTATACTTATTTTGTGCAATCTGGCAACCATGCACGCGAGTGCGCTCTTTCTAGCTCTCGCTTTCTCCTTTGAACAAACTAAGCGATCTCTAGTGGAATATTCTGCTCATGGAAAAGTGTTATACGGCCATTCTGTGTCCATTCTTGAGGCTGCTTGTGATGTTTGGTGTAACTAAGTTTGCAGGTAAACCTTCTCAGTGATTAAATTAAATATAAAAGTAGATCTCGGCATCATTGACACGTGGAGGGGTAATCATTGACGCAAGCAAAAGCAAGCGAGAGACGAATATGTATATGTATTTTTTATTTGTGCAATTTAGAAATGTTGAAGTCCCCTCGCACCTGTATGTTAATCTAACTCTTGCAGTAATCATTTATCATAGTCATGCAGCCTGTTTTATTCAGTTGTGTGCTGAATGAAAAGTCAAACCATTGACGAGACCCGCATCATGATCCTTTTAGCGTGTAAACGGGTAATGTTTTGAGAATAAAATAAGTAAACTCACCCGCTTTGCGACAAACATTAAAAGTTCTATCATTTTTTTATTATTATTAAAACAGACCCCTGATGTAGAGAGTGTTAAATTGAATAATAAGTTAACAGGGAAGTAGAGATGGTAAAATAATTTATAATAAGCTCAGTCTTTATTCAGTTTTTAATGCCAGATAGAAAAGTATCTACCTTTGTAGAGCAATACAATACGCAATTGCAGAATAACCCCATTAGTCACATATACACTTCAGAAATGTAGTACACAAATATTTCTGGGCTTAAAAGGTACAAAAACCAAATCAATGAGAAACATTGTATCTCAAAAGGAATACAATGTGGCCCCCTATGCACTACTTAAAGCCCAATGTGGCCCCTTTACCAAAAATAGTTGCCCACCCCTGATTTAGAACATGCTATACTTAAATCTAATTATATTACAATTTAAAAGTAAAAGTACATTGTTCTTTAAGGGGGAAACAAACACCTTCTACACAACTACATTTTAATAAAACATTTGCGTTAAATTATAAAAGAGTTTAAAATTCTTCACTGTGGCATGAAGAAGCATTTTCACTAGTGAATCCCACTGTACCTTTGCTAAAATACATTTTCCAAAAGAAAAAAACCACACACATACACACACACACACACACACACACGCACACACAAAAATGCTGAATCAACAAAAATGGAGAACACATAATTATAATACAAATAACAGTGAAATCTTTTACAGTGTGTTGGTCGAGTGGTCTTTTGATCTTAAGTTGTATGATATATTGATCAATGTTATTGTTGTTTTGGATGTGAGTGATTTCGGATTCAAAACCCCTTCATGTATACAAATTTTAACAACTAAACAAAATTGTTACTTCATATCAGTGTATCTAAGAAGAAACGGGTGAGCAGTTGACGCCATTCTTTGAAACAGAGACCGGACCATGGTACAGAAGCGGAACGCGTCTATTTGCAGGGGCGCGGTCTCGTGCTGCTCTCGTAAATGCTGACTCTACAAGCCCGCAACTGACTAGAGCGAAGCATAATTAACTTGAAATATTTTTAACAAGTACACTTGCTAAATAGAGATGGAATGTGTCAAATGAATCAAACAAAAACTGCAACAGAGAATACAATAAATTGACAAACAAGCAATTTTTTTTTTTTTTTTTTGGAATCGAAGGTGCCGGAACACTGTTCCGGACCATACTGGCCCAACTTAACCCCTGGGCTGTAGACCAAGGCTGTCACACTAATCCGTGTGCATACAAAAAACACAATAAAGGACTCTTTTCCCCAGAGGGCAGCCCCCGCACAGGAACATTTGACATTCCAAGGAACCTCAAGACTCAAAAGTAGGACTGGGAACATGTTTCAGATAATAACCCACTGGAGAGAAAAGTCAGAAATGAGACCTCATTGATATCTCAATTGTTTCAGCTAGACAGCAATGAGATTTAATTGAAAGCAAATTTTGGTTTCCTAAACTATGAAAGAGCAACCTCTGAGAAATACAGTTTTCCATTTTAGTAAAGCATGCCTTCAGTTCGTACCAAAGCCAATATGTTACTGGGATGTCAGTCACATGGTCTTTTAGAGTGGGTGTCCTTTCCCAAAGCCTGTACTTTGATTCACATTCGGTCCACAATGGAGCCCCAAGCTATTGTCCAAGGCTGAACACAGCACATTTCCATATTGTCTTGCTCTGGCAAGCCACCAGCCCCTGCTTTTCATATTGCTTACAAACACTTTTAAATGGAGAGTTAATGTCCTACTCACTACTGTACTGTATGTCGGAAAACAACCCCAGAGATGGGCACAGCGGTCACAAATAATAAAATAACATGGGTAATGGCCCTAATCGGATCATTTTACTGTGCTGTTACTCCCATTACTGACTCGCTCTGACACACACTGTTGAAAGCAAAAAGATGAGGGAAATGCGATGATGTGGCCTATTCATATTACAGGACCATTATCAGAGCAAGTGACACAAGCACTGCCACAGACAATTCGGGATGGACTTCAAAGACGCTTAATCATTAATCATAGGGTCCAATCAATATCCTTTAGTTTTAAACATTGCCCACCAACGTCTACTCATCTTACTCAAATAATACATGACTTGTATTACACATAGGTAACTAATATTTTTGGGCCTTATTCATGAAACTTCCGTAAATATATGAGTAAATTGGGAGTAATGAATGTGTAAAATTCGTTTATATTCCTATAGAGCTTTTCAAAACACACATCATTTCAAAGCAGCTTTACAGATAGTTCAAATGAAAATAAATGAAAAACGTGACTGAAAATCATGCTTTAAAAATTATTTGTCTGAGCAAACATTTTTCATTTAAACTGCTCAATGAGGACTTTAAAAAATTACAGATATTACAGCATCACTATCTTTTACAGCGTAATTTTCTGTAAAGCTGCTTTGAAACTGTGTGTGTTTTGAAAAGCGCTATAGGAATAAAAATGACTTGACTTGACATTAGTCTGCAGTCCAGTTTCATCTTTTTAAAAGTGTATGCAATTCGCAAGCTCTGTTCCTAAACCTACCTAGACAGCATTTTAAGGCATAATAGGCATGCTCCAGATGAAAAGACTGTTCCATAAGGTGCAGTTTGTCAACACAGGAAAGAATACTGCAGTCATCAAGCCAGTTCTTAAGGTCTTTCACTTCTGCATGCTATTTCAGAAACACTAAGCATTACATTTCCTACCCAGAGCAACCTTCTTGCATCATTTCCAGCAAAGGTATCCTGTGTTCTAAAACCACCCATCAGACAGCACTACTGCCAACCTCTCAACCACTTCCTGTTCTTAAAAGTACTGTTGATCCAGTGTCGCTCCAAAGTGAAGGGCCAGGGCATAAAAACACTGTTGAAGTCATTTGGGTGCAAAGATGGCTTGGGAAGCTCTCTGTTAGCTAGCCATTGTTTTTCAAGGCCTTTTATTAAAATGCCCTCTGTAGATAACTGCACATTTCCGAAAGGAAGAGAAAAAGGGAGGGCCTTTTAATAAAAATAGAGGCTGCATAGAGGCATACAACCATCAGCCACAACATTAAAACCACCTGCCAAATAGGGCTGCAACTAACAATTATTTTGCTAATCGATTAATCTAACGATTATTTGAATGATTATTCAGCGATTAGTGCAACGGTTAATCATTAGCTCTTAACCGATTATTCAGCTTGTGCCTCGACTTAAAAGGTTGTATTAAATGTGCTTACTAACAATTAAGAGGGCAAAATAATCTTTTAAAAATACCTCTAATTAATATTCACTGAATTAAAGGAAAAAAATACGTTTTATTAAGTTTAATTCAGTAAAGAAATTCACTTCAAAAAATCCTATTGTTATCAAGTGTTTTTGTCATGTTTTCCAAGACAAAAATTAAAAATCCTTGTCTAAAAATCCTTTAAACAAGATACATTTACTTGAGAAGCAACATATAAGATATTTAGATATTTAGAGAATGTATCTTAAATATAAGTGTATTTTGTATATAAGTGTATAAGAAATGCACATTAACACATATACTGTATTATGATACAATAAGTCGCGAGCCATCACGTTATAATCTAGCTGCAGCAACCACGCGCGCTCGAGGGACAAGTGTCCTTGCGACAGAGTGAGCATCAGCCGGGTGTAGTTTCAATCTCTCCCCCTAAGATCGGGACATTTTGCGCAACTCATAGACGAGGCACTGACCACACAGAGAAATGCCAGTTTCAGAGTTTGAAGTTATTTACATGGCCTGCTTCCTTATTATTTGAACTTTAATAAAGCTATAACACATTAAATATAACTGCATTAAAAATGTAATGCTGGGATGTTTCCTTTAAAGATGTTCAACACGCAAGTTTTGCTTAAGCAGAGCGGCAGCTCCAGCTCCGCTTATTCCACAACAAGAGTGCTTCTGTATTTACTTGTTTGGTATTTTTGTATAATTCCCTCATATTTTGTGATCTACATCACCTGAAGCTGTTTGGAAAGTTCAGAGTGCATCTGGACGTTGTCGATAACGTCGACTAATCGTTTCAGCCCTAGTATGGAGCCAACCCATTGATTCGCTTCCCATGATTATACTATTCAGGAAGTACTAGTGTTTATGGATGGTCAATCTTTTGTTCTTGAAACAACTGCTGTGAATAGTTTTAAGCAGCTTGTCTACCTTTATGTTTATGATTAATTTCACGGAGATGGTTTTAGACTGAATGTTGGGTCTGTGGGAAGTCTGAATCGCTGTAGACCAGGTTTTGCATGTAGCCAGTGGGTTTATATGACACACAGAGGAATTTCAGCCTCTCTGCCTCAACTAACCATTCAGCCATACACACAGAAAGACAGACAAACACTGACCTTCAATGCTGCCTGCTTCAGAACAGTCACAGAATAAAGCCGATCTGTTTTTGAGAAATGAAAAACTATGTGTACATGCTTTTCTCCCAACATTATGCTTATGATTTCTTTGCAGTGTCAGGTGTGGTGGTCATGTAGTCGCTGTATGATGAAGAGATTACAACGTATGTGTGCTGCTGTGTCCTGCTGCAACTAACGATTATTTTGATAATCGATTAATCTTCGATTATTTCTTATCAACCACGAGTAACCACGCCACCTACTAAGTAGTGGGAATTGGGCATTCCAAATTTGGAGAAAAAGAGGATAAAATTTTATTTAATTGGTTTGGTTTACTGTACTGAGTCCACAATTCTATGCTCTCACAAAACTTCCAATATTATTGTCACTGGTTACATGTTTCTAAAGTATTCTTTTCAAAAATAATTTTTTAATGTTAGTGTATGCTTATCCAGTAAAATAATGTTTTGCCACAATTTCACGCAATTGTGTGGTGCCCTGGACTTGTTTCGCCCACGTGCTCTCAGTCACAGATCCGTGCGAACAGATGAGGGGCCGTTCACACCGAATGTGTTTTTGCATGCATCTGCTCTGTTTTTCCATTGTTTTCCTATGTTCCTATTGTCACGAACTCAAGGACTTCTCCTGCTCACCACCAGAGGACTCCCTCGCCCGAATACTAGTAGCATTCTGAACTACAATTCCCAGCATGCCTACCTGGACTGATTATGCTCACACCTGTTCCCTATTCCAAGGACTATTTAAGCACTAAGCATACTAAGCTCAGTGAGAAGTCTTGTTCTGCCATGGCTAACATTGCTGAGTGTTTATACTGTTTAAATAGCCTGCCTGTGTTTGACTCCTGCCTGTTTACCTGTTGTTCTGATTCTCTGCTGCCTGCCTTTTGATCACATCTGGTTTGTCTGGATTTATACTTTGATTGTTTGCTGCCTGTCCTGAACCTTGCCTGTTTATGACCATGACTTTCATCTGTCTACGCTGCTCTATTGCTGGAAATTTAACCCTGCCTGTCTGTTTATGATTTGCACCTTTTCTAATAAAACCACACATGGATCTTAATCCCAGTTCTTCGGAGTCTGTGTTACAGAAGACTCGCCATCTACTGATCCAGCAGCACTCCTTCAATTGTCTACAGAGGTTTCCACTCAAGCAAATGTGTTGGTTGTTCATCAACAACAACTCACCTGGCTGACTGCGTTAAAGGAGGAATTAGTAAAGACCTTACAAAACCTCCACATTCCTGCATCGGGCCAACCACCGCAGGCACCCCAGCCTAGTCCGGTAAATAACCCTCCCTCTCTGAACACCTTCACTGTCAACCCATGACTTGCTTTTCTGGAAGAGTCTGATGGAACATCATCTAAGTGCAAGGGATTTTTGATGCAGTGTTCAATTTTGTGAAACAACAACCCACGCTATATCCATCTGATGACAGTTGCATCTCTTTAGTTTGCTCCTTACTAACTGGAAGGGCTCTGGATTGGGCAACCGCAATATGGTCTAATGAGGGGTCGAGGTTCACCACTTTCAATAATTTTCTCCAGTGTTTCCGAGAAGTGTTCGAGCATCCCGAAGGAGTAAAAAATGCTGGTGAGCTGTTACTCTCACTCCGACAGGGGAAAGACACCGCTGCCGAGTATGTGCTTTCATTCCGCACTCTCGCCGCTCAGACTGTGTGGGTAGAGGACACCCTTAAATTACTTTTCTGAAGGGGACTCAATCTAGAGCTACAATCTGAGCTGGCATGCCGCAATGAAGAGAAAACCCTGGACCAGTTTACTGACCTTGCCATTCACCTAGATAACCTCATCCGTTCACGGAGACCAGTCAGCTTCCCAACTCTCACACCGCAAACCACATTCAGCACGGGAGAAACAGAACCTATGCAGTTTGGGCTCATCTGACGACGGAGGAGAGAGAACGCTGCATGAAGCAATGTCTGTTTATATTGCGGTCAGGCCGGACTTCTACGAGCAACCTGTCCCGTACGGCCAGCCCAATCATCTAAACCGGCGGTGAGTAATGTCATGATTCCACTGTATACAACTTCCTGTATTAAAGTGCCTTTCACTATAACTATTTTAAAGAACATAATCACCACTCAAGCTATGATCGATTCAGGTACCACAGGCAATTTTATTGATGAGGATTTAGCAAAAAGTTTTGCGATACCACTAATTCCTTGTGAATCTCCTTTGGCAGTAGCAGCGTTAGATGGACACCCTCTGGGGACTGGCCATGTTCATTACACCACAACAGACATCATTCTCCAAGTAGGCACGATTCACACAAAGGACACGCCTCTATATTATTCATTTGCCACACAACCCTGTAATATTTGGATTACCATGGCTTCAACACAATCCTCAAATTTCTTGCCTTGAAGGACAAATTTCCTGGTGGGACTCAACATGTTTCTCCAGCTGCCTAAAACCAATTTCACCTGTTTCTATCAGAACCACAACTGTCACGGAGGATTTCACATCAGTGCTCAACCTACCCTCTGAGTATGACGACCTCGTCGAAGCCTTTAGTAAGGCCAAAGTGTCACAACTCCCTCCTCACCATCCTGGTGACTGTTGCCCGGCACTACACCGCCACAAGGGAGTATTTTTCCTTTGTCTGAACCCAAGGCTGAAGCTATGAAAAATTGCATTGAGGAGGAGCTGTCAAAGGATTTCATCCAAAAATCTACCTCACCCGCGGCGGCCGGGTTCTTCTTCGTGGGCAAGAAGGATGGCGGGCTCCGCCCTTGCATCGATTACCACACTCTCAATGACATAATGGTAAAGTTCTGTTATCCATTACCACTGGTTCCAGCAGCACTAGAACAGTTACGAACCGCAAGATACTTCACCAAACTTGAACTTCGCAGTGCATATAATCTCATACGCATCCGGGAGGGGGACGAATGGAAAACGGCATTCCCAGTAAGGTACAAGCAGTATTAAACTGGCCTCAACCCACATCTGTGAAAGAATTGCAATGCTTCCTGGGGTTCGCCAACTTCTACAGGTGGTTTATCAGGAATTTCAGTACAGTTGCCGCTCCACTGACATCTATGTTAAAGGGAGGGGGCACCAGACTGTGTTGGTCTACAACAGCCCTCCAGGCCTTCAAGAACTTGAAGTCCCATTTCACCTCCACCCCCATACTCCACCATCCTAACCCCAATTCCCCATTCGTAGTTGAAGTAGATGCCTCCAACACGGGAATCAGAGCCATACTTTCACAACGCCATAGTTTGCCTCTGAAACTCTATCCTTGCGCTTATTACTCTCTCCTGCTGAGCGAAACTATGATGTGGGCAACTTAGAATTACTGGCAATGAAGCAGCTTTTGAGGAATGGTGACATTGGCTGGAGGGGGCAAGACATCCTTTTCTCGTGCTAATGGACCATCAAACCTCAAATATTTATGCTCAGCGAAAAGACTGAATCCGAGGCAGGCAAGGTGGGCTTTATTCTTTACCCGTTTTAATTTTCCCATTACATATCATCCTAGTACAAAGAATATCAAAGCCAATGCACTCTCTCGTTAGTATGAGTCTGACACCCAGAACCAGACATCGGAACCCATCATTCCCACGTCGTTAATCTTAGCTCCAGTCCAATGGGACATGACCAAAGTTGCCCAAGCTCAGATTCAGGACCCGACTCCCCCTGACTGCCCTCCGGATAAGACCTACGTACCACAACTCCTTCGGGAAAGGACTTTACAAGGGGTCCATACTACCACCAGTTCCGGACACCCAGGTATCGCAGCCACACTTCAACTGCTTCGGAACCGTTTATGGTGGAACATGATGCAGGCTGAAACCATCTCATTCATCAACAACTGTCCCACCTGTGCAGCAAACAAATCCTCCAAGCAACCTCCCGCAGGACTCCTCCAACCACTGCCTATTCCCCATCGTCCTTGTCTCATACCGTCATCGATTTTATCACAGATCTCCCTGTCTCCCAAGGTAACACCATCATTCTAACTGTTATTGATCGGTTCTCAAAAGCATGTCGACAAATCCCTCTGCCCAAGCTGCCCACAGCCTTCGAGACTGCAGAACATCTTCAGCATCAGGTGTTTCACTTCTACGGACTGCCTGATGACATCGTCTCCGACAGGGATCCACAGTTTACATCTCGGGTCTGGAAGGCATTCTTTCAACAACTCAACGTGAACATCAGCCTCACTTCAGGATACGATCCACAATCAAATGGTCAAACCGAAGGATTAAACCAGGATATTGCATGCTTTCATAGAATGTATTGTCACCAGAACCAAGCTGACAGGAGCTGGTGTCTGCTTTGGGCAGAGTATGCTCAAAATTCCCTACAAAAATCGTCCACGGGCATGACCCCCTTTCAATGTGTGCTGGGATTTCAAAGAAGTGTGGGACCAAACTCACGTCCATCTCCAAAGGGCAGTTAGGAGACAGAAGGAACAGGCCAGTCAATGGGTTTGGCTCTCCACATGTGACCTACGCCTCCATCTGCCATGCAAGAAACTCGGCCCCAGGTATGTGGGACCTTTCAAAATTCTGAGACAGATCACTCCGGTATCATATCGCCTTCAACTACCCTCTAATTATCGCATTTCTCCCACCTTTCATGTTTCTCTGCTTAAACCTGCTGGTGTCTCGAGAGAGGAGGAGGAGGAAAACAATGCTCCGAACCCCCCACCCATAATCGTGGATGGCAAGGAGACTTATCAGGTCTGAGAACTCCTAGATTCCAGACGTCGGGGTTGCTCACTTCAGTTCTTGGTAGACTGGGAGGGGTTTGGCCCAGAGGAGCGGTCCTGGGTCAAGGCAGATGACATTCTTTACTGCTCTGTCACAAACTCAAGGACTTCTCCTGCTCACCACCAGAGGACTCCCTTGCCCGTATACTAATAGCATTCTGAACCACAATTCCCAGCATGCCTACCTGGACTGATTAAGCTCACACCTGTTCCCTATTCCAAGGACTATTTAAGCACTAAGCATACTAGGCTCAGTGCAAAGTCTTGTTCTGCCATGGCTAACATTTCTGAGAGTTTATACTGTTTATATTGCCTGCCTGTGTTTGACTCCTGCCTGTTTACCTGCTGTTCTGATTCTCTGCTGCCTGCCTTTTGATCTCATCTGGTTTGTCTGGATTTATACTTTGTTTGCTGCCTGCCCTGAACCTTGCCTGTTTATGACCATGACTTTCATCTGTCTATGCTGGAAATTTAATCCTGCCTGTCTGTTTATGATTTGCACCTTTTCTTCTTTTTTGGGGGGGGATTTTTCCCCTTTTTCTCCCAATTTGGAATGCCCAATTCCCAATGCACTCTAAGTCCTCGTGATCGCATAGTGATTCGCCTCAGTCCGGGTGGCGGAGGACGCATCCCAGTTGCCTCCGCATCTGAGACAGTCAACCCGCGCATCTTATCACGTGGCTTGTTGAGCGCGTTGCCACGGAGACATAGCGCGTATGGAGGCTTCACGCCATCCACCGCGGCAACCACGCTCAATTCACCATGTGCCCCACCGAGAACAAACCACATTACAGTGACCACGAGGAGATTACCCCATGTGACTCTACCCTCCCTAGCAACCGGGCCAATTTTGGTTGCTTAGGAGACCTGGCTGGAGTCACTCAGCATGCCCTGGGATTCGAACTAGCGAACTCCAGTGGTGGTAGCCAGCGTATTTTACCACTGAGCTACCCAGGCCCCCGATTTGCACCTTTTCTAATAAAACCGCACATGGACCTTAACCCCAGTTCTTCGGAGTCTGTGTTACACCTATAAGTTCAGGTTCCAAAGAAGTGACTGTTACACTGTTTAACATTATTCCAAATTGTTCTGCACCAATAAAAGTTTCAGCACTTGATAAACAGCTATGTTTTTATCCCCTTATGCTCTAGTGTGTTGAGGGGCCGCTGTGCCTTGTATGTTTACTGTTACAATACTGTTACGAATGTTGCCTGTGATGCTTACAAAAAATACAGCCTTCTGCAACATGATGAACAATACACTGCAATATCAGAATGTAAGGTGAAATTAAAGTAAATAAGACTGATATACAGTATATTACTACTGTATACAACAAATCCTCAAAATAATAATATTATGTCATATTATAATGACAAACTGGATATTACTAAAAAAAAATTGATGGGTTATAATAATAAATAAACTGAATTCCGAAATGTTATTGAGTGAAGTAGTAGGTTTTGCACACCCTGTTAATTAAAAAAAGAAAGTGTTTTGTAAATGTAGGTAAATATTATTTACATCTAGCATTGTAGGTAAATGCTTTATCACTGTATTTTGGAAAAACTGAAACATTATCTTTAACTAGATTTTTATTTCATTAAACGTTTTGAATGTACTTGGCAACAATGGCAATTTAAAATTATAATTTAAGATCAATTTTCAGTAATTTAAGCAAAACATTTCTAAATGGGGCACCGGGTTGGTCGGTTGCTTGGGGCCTCAGAAATTGTAAACCCACCCCTTGCCAAAGTATAAATATACTGGTGAAATCAGACATTATATTTGGCATTATCAAAACTATCAAATATCAGGACCCTTAGCATTATTATACATTATTTTCAGCATTACATACAGTTTAATATAGTACAATCATCTGTAAATGCAGTGCAGATTCACTCCCGTGCTAAAAAGTCTTATCCCGGCAGTGCTCACTGTATTACATGTGCTTACATGATGAGAAACGATCTAAAACACTTTAAAAAAAACAGCACACGTGGACCTCTTAGACATCGGTGTGGCATCCAAGAAAGCTGCACGACTGATTACACTGAAACTGAAATCGAGGTATGATGTTGTACGAGTTTAATCAAAATGACTGCTCTCCCTTTCACCATTGCGATTGGTTTAATTGACGTGAATGTGTGCGCTCACTTGCTCAGTGAAGTTTAGCGGAGACTCGCTTGTGGTAAAAGCTGTTTTTCAAAATAAATGGAAATACACGCCTGATTTTGAATTCATAACATGTATGCATTATAAAACAGAAAATACCAGTATAATGCAAAGGCCCGGCCGACTGTGTGGTTTTTCAGAGTACACTTTTCTAAGCCACGAACAAATAGGAACATGTTCGACGCATACGCACTACAACTGGTTTGTGACACTCTTTTAGTACAGTCGATGGCCAGCGCATGCGCAGACAACGCACACAGATGAGGACCGCGTGCGTGAGTCAAGAAAATCTAGCCGGCGCACGGTCAAGCCACGCGGCTGTGTTGATGACGCAATTTGTGTCACACATACTGTGTGCTGAGCAATCAGCAATGCTGACACACGAAGTATACTTTGGCCTTTAGCCTTGTAATGCTAGAATTTCACAAGGTGGAACTACTGTTAAACCTGTGAACACAACTAATTTGATTACTCACCTTAAAGCTCGACACAGCAAGGAAAATTACATGTTTGTTAAAGCTAACAATCAAACTGTTGAAATCGGTATAGGCAGATGTTGTTCTAAATAATTCGGTATTGGTATTGGCACATACATTTTGTATTGCTGCATCTCTATTTAGTACTATTAATTACAAAAAAACACAATAAAAATGGAACATATACTGTATATTCATGCCCCCTGACCCGTGCCTGTAGTACATTAAAAACGTGGCATTCATGCAAAATACTGTAAAAACAGCAATATACGACAGCGAATGACATCCATGTGAGGCATTTATACAAAAACCAACAATTAAAAAAGTAATGCTGATGGAATGTGAGAATGAACAGCCCCTAAGTTAACACTGAACAGATTGACAAACTCAGTTGTAAAATGGATTGTTGTGGCCTGGAGGCTAGTGATAAGCTAATGTTCAATTATATGGAAATAATAACATATTGATCAAGAAAGCCACTTTTATACTGCCTATTCAATGCTTTTCTCATATGCCACAATAATGCTGTCTTAGAATTATCTTTATTTGGCCTTTTCTCAGCAAATATTGATATTGTATTTGTGTTTATCACAAAATGAGATGAGCATCACAACAGAATGTAATCTATTATATTTTGTAAGGTTAGTAAAGGAGACTCAGCATGTAAATCCATACAAAAGCAGCAAAATGTTTGCCTGTGGCTTTGTAATACAGCCCATTGAAATCATGAGTACATGTGAGATTATTGTAATAGGCCAGTTATCTGCAGCATGACCGCACACCAGAGGACGGGGCAAATGATACACAGGGCGAGCTTGATGTGTCAAATTATGCATGCTCTCCAGAAGCTTTTTTTTCTTCCCAGCACCACTCTGATAATTTAGTTTAATTAAATTTGCTCTGTTTATGTGAACGAGCCAGACACTTCCTCCTCGGCACGGAAGCTATTTCTATTTAAGCGGTGCAGAGTGAGTGTGTGGAGTCAATATAACAACAATCAAACAAACCTCGCTGTTATCCTGAGAAAAATGCTATTGCCCCCTCATTTGATAACAGAGTGAGCAATGTCTGAGACCAGACATGTCTGATGACAAACATGACTGATGACAGCTACTGTCACATTATCAGCTCCACATAAAATGGACAGAATTTATTTGAGTACATCTGTGAGATAATGGTCATGTTCATTTTGTGATTCACTCATATAGAGACACCTGTTTTTTTTGTTGTTTTTTTGGAGCTGACTGCAGTGGTTTCACTTTTTAACATTTTTATTGTCACTAATGCATTTTATGTTGATGCGTCATATAGACATCTCATGTCAAGGCATAAATGTCAACAAAACAGAATATATATTATACTCCTACAATAGCTAGTTGTACAGTACCTAACGTAAAGCAGTCTTACTATTGTCTGGAACAAGTCATGTACAGTAGAAGTCGACTGATAGTGGATTTTGCCGATATCAATAACCAAGGTGGTGGAAAAGGCCAATAACCTATTAACTGCACAGTTGTTTTTTTAAATCGATTTATAGAATGATAAAACATTTCTTAGTCTTTCCTCACTATGACGGGCACAGACATTGAGGCTACAAGAGTCCAAAATGTATAAAATCCCAAAAGCAGTTTATTGTGCAACCAGAATCCCAATAATAATCAGAAAAATTACGATTTGGTACATGAAATACACAGATGACTTGGCTCCGTTACAATACTCTATATATAAATATATACCAAAATGAAGCATTTATAGCCTGTATCTTCACCAGGCAAATAGTTTTGTGTGTGTATATATACTGTATATATATATATATATATATATATATATATATATATATATATATATATATATATATATATATATATACACACACACACTCACACACACTGGTGGCCAAAAGTTTGGAATGATGTACAGATTTTGCTCTTATGGAAAGAAATTGGTACTTTTATTAACCAAAGTGGCATTCAACTGATCACAATGTATAGTCAGGACATTAATAACATGAAAAATTACTATTACACTCTGAAACTTTTTACTTAAACTACTTCAAAGATGTTTCATCAAAAAATCCTCCATGTGCAGCAATGACAGCTTGGCAGGTCTTTGATATTCTAGCTGTCAGTTTGTCCAGATACTCAGGTGACATTTCACCCCACACTTCCTGTAGCACTTGCCATAGATGTGGCTGTCTTGTTGGGTACTTCACACACCTTACAGTCTAGCTGATCCCACAAAAGCTCAGTGGGGTTAAGATCAATAACACTCTATTCCAATTATCTGTTGTCCAATGTCTGTGTTTCTTTGCCCACTCTAACCTTTTCTTTTTGTTTTTCTGTTTCAAATGTGGCTTTTTCTTTGCAATTCTTCCCATAAGGCCTGAACCCCTGAGGCTTCTCTTTACTGTTGTACATGAAACTGGTGTTGAGCGGGTAGAATTCAATGAAGCTGTCAGCTGAAGACATGTGAGGTGTCTATTTCTCAAACTAGAGACTCTGATGTACTTATCCTCTTGTTTAGTTGTACATCTGGTCTTCCACATCTCTTTCTGTCCTTGTTAGAGCCAGTTGTCCTTTGTCTTTGAAGACTGTAGTGTACACCTTCGTATGAAATCTTCAATTGTTTTGACAATGGCAAGCATTGTATAGCCTTCATTCCTCAAAGCAATGACTGACTGACGAGTTTCTAGAGAAAGCTGTTTCTTTTTTTGCCATTTTTGACCTAATATTGACCTTAAGACATGCCAGTCTATTGCATACTGTGGCAACTCAAGAACAAACACAAAGACAATGTTAAGCTTCATTTAATGAACCAAATAGCTTTCAGCTGTGTTTGATATAATGACAAGTGATTTTCTAGTACAAAATTAGCAATTTAGCATGATCACTCAAGGATTAGGTGTTGGAGTGATGGCTGCTGGAAATGGGGCCTGTGTAGATTTGATCAAAAATGACTTTTTTCAAACAGTGATGGTGCTGTTTTTTACATCATTAATGTCCTGACTATACTTTGTGATCTGGGTTTGTCCCGGCCGCCCAGAAGAGGAGGAGGAGGAGGAGGAGAAGGGCTATTGCTCCCCAGTCGCTGGCAGCACTCCCAGCCATGGAGGGTGTTTCCCTGTCACTGCCTGTGCTCAAAGCCATGAAGGCTGTTCCCCTGTTACTGCCTGTGCTCACAGCCACGAAGGTTGTTCCCCTGTCACTGCCAGTGCCCACGACCATGGAGGTCGTTCCCCTTTCACTGCTTGTGCTCACAGCCACTGAGACTGTTCCCCTGTCACTGCCAGTGCTCGCGACCAAGGAGACCGTCCCTCAGTCTCTGCCAGTGTTCATGGCCATGGAGGCCATTCCCCAGTCTCTGCCAGTTCTCACAGCCATGGAGGCCATTCCCCTGCCGCAGCCAGTGCCCGAGCCTTTCACGGCTCTGCCCCTTGAGCCACACCCTCCTGAACCCTGTCCAGCAGCTGACACCCAGTACTCTGTCCCCTCTGCCCTGAGGCTGCCTCCCAGATCCCAAATCTACCCTGAGGCCACCTCCCAGGCCACCAGACCCAGCCTTCGCTCTGAGGCCTCCTCCCAGGCCACCAGACCCTTCCTCCGCCCTGAGGCCTCCTCCCAGGCCGCCGGACCCCGCCCCTTTCCTTAAGTTCCCTCCCTGGCTTCCCTCCCTTTCTGTTGTGTTTTCTATTTTATGTTAGTGCTCGTTTTGTCTGTCTTGAGTATTGTTTGATGTTCCCGTTTTGGGATGCCGCGTGGCTTTGTTTTATTTCTGTATCGCAGTGAGTCTCTCTGTTTTACGTCATACCCCACCTCCTTGTTTACTTATTATTAGTTAATTTGCCTCACCTGACCCTGTTAACCTGTTAACCTGTTTGATTTCTTTTTTTGATTTTAGTCTCCTCATGTTTGCTGTCCAGTGCCAGTTTGTCTTGTGTGTATTCCAGTCGGTCCTGTTTGTTGGTCTTGTTAATCGGTCTTGTTTCCAGTCTTGTGTTTTCAGTCTTCCCTGTCGGTCCTGTTTCCCCCACCTGGTTCCTGTTTCGGTCCGGTTGGTCCTGTTTCACTCTGCCCCAGCCAGGATTACCCTTTTTCACCTTCGGGTAGTTTATGTTTGTTTTTTCCCCCTTGTGGGAGGTTTGGTTTGTGTTTTTGCCCTTGTTGTTATTAAATAAGCTCCCTTTTATTTTTCAACTCTGCATTTGGGTCAACTCAACATTAACATATTGATATAATCTGAAATGTAAACCCTTCAATATACACTCACTGAGCACTTTATTAGGAACACTATGGTCCTAATAAAGAGCCCTACATGGTCTTCTGCTGTTGTAGCCCATCCCCCTCAAGGTTTGACGTGTTGTGCATTCTGAGATGCTATTCTGCTCACTACAATTGTACAGAGTGGTTATCTGAGTTACCATAGCTGTTTTGTCAGTTCGAACCAGTCTGGCCATTCTCTGTTGACCTCTCTCATCAACAAGGCGTTTCTGTCCGCAGAACTGCCACTCACTGGATTTTTTTTTGTTTTTAGCACCATTCTGAGTAAACTCTAGAGACTGTTGTGCATGAAAATCCCAGGAGATCAGCAGTTACAGAAATATTCAAACCAACCCATCTGGCACCAAAAATCATGCCACGGTCGAAATCACTGAGATCAAATTTTTTCCCCATTCTGATGGTTGATGTTACATCAACTAATGCTTTTATGCATTGCACTGCTGCCACATGATTGGCTGATTAAATAATTGTATGAATATGAAGTGTACAGGTGTTCTTAATAAAGTGCTTAGTGTGTGTATAAACAACTTTATAAATGTAAAAATGTTTAAGAATCCTTTGAGGTTTCTAGAATATTGAATATTTATTATATTTAAAATAAACTGTATTATTTCAATATGTTTAACGCCATCACATTTATTTAACACAGTTACAGTACGTAACACTTTTACCTAATTTGTTCTCTGTGAAATTAACATGCACCCATTAATGTTTTGGTACTTATTTAGTGCTGGAACACCACACTTCTTTGTGTTTCTGTAGAGTATTATCTAGTATGCAAAACTGCTAAAAAAGTTATCTTGTAACTCGAGGAATTATTTGAGCCTGTGTAGGTTTGCACTTCACAGAAACATCTCATTATGTCATCAGGAAGCTGTCTTCTGTTGGTGAATTCCAAAATTTGAATTGGCTTTTATCATTTGCTTATCTGACTGACTAGGTTACAGTTTAGTCACAGTAACATCCTTAGTAATCATTCTCTCTCTGTCTCTGACATGCTATCTGTTGTGATGATTTACAGCATCTCTGTGTAAAATATTTAAATATAGATATTCTAAAGTCAAACACAACATTAGACATACTACACACACTGTCCTTTACAGGATCTGTGATTTCAAAACAACCCCAGTCTACCTTTTACAGTTTTCACATCAAATGACTGAATTTTACATTTGGTTATATTCTGTTTACACTACCGTTCAAAAGTTTGGGGTCACTTGTCTGAAATGTTTCTCATGATCTTAAAAACCTTTTGATCTGAAGGTATATAATTAAATATTTGAAATTAGTTTTGTAGACAAAAATATAGTTGTGCCAACATACTAATTTATTTAATTACAAAACTAACATTTTATAATGTGTTTATTTATTTAAAAGTTTTTGAAATGGATGACTTGGACCGAATAATTAAGAAAAGCAGCCACTAAGTGCCCTGCATACAGATGAGAACTCCTTCAATACTGTTAAAAAAGCATCCCAGGGTAATACCTCAAGAAGTTGGTTGAGAAAATGCCAAGAGTACATTTCTGCAAAATCTAGGCAAAGTGTGGCCACTTTGAAGATGCTAAAATATAACATAGTTTTGATTTATTTTGGATTTTTCCAAATTCACAACGTAATTCCCATATTTCCATTTCTATTATTCCATAGTTGTGATGACTTTACTATTGTTCTAAAATGTGAAGAAAAAAATAAAAATAAATAAAGAATGAGTAAGTGACCCTAAACTTTTGAACGGTAGTGTATGTATGCGTCTGTAACATCCGAGGTTGTTACCCCTCCTACCAACCGCCAGAGGGAGCCCTCTCCTGAATACTAACTCTGTACCATTTCTTCTTTGGTGAGTTCATGTTTGAACTATATAAATACCATGCTGTTCCATTTTGACTCTGCGAAGTATTGCCAGTTTATCCTGCCTTATCAAGCATTTTTCCATTGCTGATTGTTCTCTTGTTATAACCATTGCCTGTTTTCTTGGATTTACTGCCTTTGGATACCCTTTTGTTTTGTTTGCCTTGTTGGACTGTCTTTTTGGGTTTATTGGATTATACCACCTGCTTAACAACTACCTCTATTTGCCTGCCGATTTGGATTGTTTGCTTGTGTACTTTAATAAACTTCCTGCAAATGGATCCTAACACCGTCTCCATGGCCAGTTTGTTACAGAATACTTCACCTAACATGGATCCAGCAGAAGTTTCACAGCTCCAGGCTGCATTTGCGCACCAGTGCGAGGTATTAAGCGGTTACCAAGACCAGCTGAACAACCTACGAGCTGCCAACGAATGTTTGATGCAATACATTCACTCACTGCCAGCTCCCCATGCTAAACCGGTAAGCTTTGCTCTACCTGATAAGTTTGATGGTTCTGCTGAAAAATGCCAGGATTTTTTACAACAATGCAAGGTATTTTTCTCAAATCAGCCTGAATCATTTGATCAAGACGTAAGGAAATGTTCTTTTTTTGATGTCACTGCTTACCGGCAAAGCTCTCGATTGGGCCGCCGCTGTTTGGGATAAAGATACTCAAATCCAGGTTTCATTTGATTACTTCGTTCAACAAATCCACAAAGTCTTCGAGTATCCAGCAGGTGGCCAAGATATCTCTGTTCAGCTACTTCATCTACACCAGGGTCATTGGTCAGCAGCGGATTATGCAGTTCTGTTCAGGACACTAGCGGCTCAGAGTGGGTGGAATGATGTCGCTCTGAAGACTGTTTTCTACGAAGGGCTTAACCTGAAACTCAGGATGGAACTGACCTGCAAGGGTGAAGGTACGAATCTTTCTGAATACATAACTATGGCCATAAAGATTGATAACCTGCTTCAGAATGCTTCATGGCCTCCGTTTCGCTTCACCTCTTCACCATTACATCACCCATCTCGCATAATTTTCTGTTGCCTGTAGAGATCTCCACTGGTGATCGTGTAAGATGTGTTACAGCATTAGTGGATTCTGGGGCTGCTGTTAATCTCATTAATCAGGAGATTGTTCAAGAATTCAACATACCCACCATTGAATGCTTTCCTAAGATTAACATCACCACTGTTGACAATGCACCTACTGGTACTGGCATAACACAACAGACTCTTCCTATAACCATCAAGATTGGATTTTTCATGTAGAGAATATCTCACTATATGTCATCAACTCGCCCAAGCACGCTCTTATCCTGGGTCATCCCAGGCTGGCCATCCACGACCCATCGATATCCTGGAACCAAGGTGAGCTCACACATTGGTCAAGTTTCTGTCATAAACATTGTCTCCATGTTGCCGTTTCCAGGCCTTTCCTTATCACCAGTATTGAGAGTCCTGAATCGCAGAAAAAGACCATGATTCCCAAGGAGTATGCAGAGTTCAGTGAAGTGTTTAGTAAGATTAAAGCTACACAACTTCCTCATCGTCCATGGGACTGCGCTATTGAACTTCTGTCCAATACAGCTCCACCGAGAAGCAAGGCCTATGCATTGTCATGCCCCGAAACCCTTGCCATGGAGAATTACATTGAGGAAGCCCTTGCCTCCAGTTACATCCATCCATCCACCTCCCCAGCTGCTGCAGGTTCCTTTCTCATAGAGAAGAGGGATGGAGGTCTACGTCCCTGCCTCGACTATCGAAGTCTGAACTCTGTCACCATAAAATATCGTTACCCATTACCACTTATTCCCTCAGCCCTTGAACAACTCTGTGAAGCCAAGATCTATACCAAACTTGATCTAAGGAGTGCTTATAACCTTGTCAGGATTCGTGAAGGGGATTAGTGGAAGACTGCTTTCATCACCACCAGGGGGCACTATGAATATTTGGTCATGGATTTGGGATTTGCTAACGCCCCCTCAGTTTTCCAGTCCTTTATCAACGAAATATTCAGAGACTTACTGAATCATTGTGTGGTGGCCTACATTGACGACATCCTCATCTACTCACAAAACATGGAACAACATATCTAGCAGGTCAAGACAGTCTTATCACGTCTCCAGGAACACCAACTATTTGTCAAGGCAGAAAAGTGTGCGTTCCTTACCACTTTCCTGGGTTACAATATCAGCCATCAAGGTGTGGAGATGGATGTCTCAAAGGTAACAGCAGTCACCGAATGGCCTTGACCTTCTAAAATCAAGGAACTACAGTGGTTCCTGGGCTTTGCCAACTTCTATCGCCATTTCATTAGGAATTACAGTACCTTTGCAGCACCACTCGCGTCACTGCTCAAGGGAAAGCCAAGCAAGTTGCCATGGAACGATGCCGCATACCAAGCCTTCATCTTCGAGTCAAGCTTCACGACCGCTCCGATAGTGAAACATCCTGACCCCAATCTTCCCTTTGTCACTGAGGTAGACGCTTCAGATTGTGGGATTGGAGCGGTCCTGACACAATGTCATGGAACACCAGGCAAGCTTTACCCTTGTGCCTTTTTCTCCAGGAAGTTGAACTCAGCTGAATGTAACTATGACGTGGGGAATAAAGAATTACTTTCCATGAAAGCGGCACTCGAGGAATGGCGTCACTGGTTAGAGGTGGCAGTCCACCCCTTCCAAGTTATCACCGATCACAAGAATCTTGAATCAAGGCAGCCAAGATATTGAACCCACATCAAGCACGATGGTCATTGTTTTTCACCAGGTTCAATTTTACAGTCACTTACCATCCTGGCAGCAAGAACAGCAAGGCAGACGCACTATCACGCAGACATGATCCACTTCACCTCCAACCTCACCCTGGGTCCATCCTGCCACCATCTGTCATCATAGCACTAATTAGCTGGGACATCATGGAGAAGATACAACGAGCACAACAGCATGAATCGTCACCACCTAACTGCCCCCTTCCAAGCACTACATACCCCAAGCTCTACATCAGAGGACTATCCAATGGGTCCACACTTCCCTGAGCACAGGACACCCTGGTATCCAAAGAACTGTTACCCTGGTACGTAATTCTTTCTGGTGGCCATCACTGATTCATGATGTGACTAACTATGTGAATTCTTGTCAGGTGTGCCCAATCCAAGACCCCCAGAGAACTGCCCATGGGGTTGCTTCAACCACTGCCCATACCACAAAGACCATGGACTCACCTGTCAATCAACTTCGTCACAGACCTGCCACACTACCATGGATATACTACCTTTCTGGTAATAATTGATCAATTTCCTAAATCATGTAGACTTGTCCCTCTCAAGGGTTTACCCACTGCCATGGAAACCGCTAATGCTTTGTTCCAAGTGTTTGGGATCTATGGATTACCAGAGGACATCATGTCCGATCGAGGTCCACAGTTCACGTCCCGAGTTTGGCAGGCATTCTTCAAACAACTGGACATTAATGTGAGTATCACCCTCAGGCCAATGGACAGGTGGAACGTCTAAACCAAGAGATTGGCAAATATTTTCGGAGCTATTGTAGCCGTGAACGGGAGAAGTGGAGTGACTTCCTGCCCTGGGCTGTATATGCACAGAATTCCCTCACTCATACCTCTATAAGTTTAACCCCCTTCCAATGCGTGCTGGGCTACCAACCCCCGATGTTCCCTTGGTCAGGAGAACCTTCTATGGTGCCAGCGGTGGACGATTGAATTAGGCAAAGCGAGAGGGTGTGGGACAGCGCACATGTCTGGCTACAGCGAGTGGTCTGAGCACAACACTTCCAGGCTGACCGACGGAGGCACCCCCATCCCAACTACCAGACCCTCTGTCCTGGCTGATAGTCCACAAGGGATCTCAAGTTGCGGCTACCACGCAGGAAGCTCAGTCCAAGGTATGTGGGTCCTTTCAGAATTATCAGTCAAATAAACCCAGTTACTTACCATTTAGAGCTTCCTGTTAACTACCGCATTTCTTCCTTCCATGTGTCCTTGCTGAAACCTATCCACCCGGTGTCTGGCTCTGGAACCACGGATTCTGAGCCTCCACCTCCATTGGAGGTAGATAGAGCCCCAGCATATATGGACAGATCATGGACTCAAGACGACGAGGGAGCCAAATGCAATACTTGGTGGACTGGGAGGGCTACGGACCAGAGGAGAGATCATGGGTAGCTGCCAAGGATATATTGGACCCATCCCTGATCCAAGAATTTCATCATGCCCATCCTAATCATCCAGCACCATGACCAAGGGGATGTCCCAGTAGAAGAACACCAGGAGTTGTTCGTAGGAGGTTCGAAGGAGGTTGTTACCCCTCCTACCTCCCACCAGAGGGAGCTCTCTCCCGAATACTAACTCTATACCATTTCTTCTTTGGTGATTTCCTGTTTGAACTATATAAATACCATGCTGTTCCATTTTGACTCTGAAGTATTGCCAGTTTACCCTGCCTTACCAAGCATTTTGCATTGCTGTTTGATCTCTTGTTATGACCATTGCCTGTTTTCCTGGATTTACTGCCTTTTGAATACCCCTTTGTTTTGTTTGCCTTGTTGGACTGTCTTTTTGGGTTTATTGGATTATATCACCTGTTTAACAACTACCTCTGTTTGCCTGCCGATTTGGATTGTTTGCTTGTGTACTTTAATAAACTTCCTGCACATGGATCCTAACGTCTCCATGGCCAGTTCATTACAGCATCATATAAACACATTCACCAGATTAAGCCAATATTCCAGTTTCCAGAAATCTGAAAGAGACATTTGGCATATGACTGTATCAGTTCTGTGTCATATAATAGGGTTTTACAGGGTCAAAAATGGTCTTCGGTGGTCAGTGACGTATGCGGTCATACACATGCTCGAAGTTGGTTTATTATATAATTGCATTTAATATATTACTTGTTTACATTGGATATGAGCTATTTTTAACTATCTTAGTAAATGGAACCTTTTGAATTCAAAGCATAACTTTTTACTTTAGGGTGCTATGTGAAATCAAACTAAACTTATTTAATTAACACTTTATTTCTATAATTTATTAAGTTGTAACATTCTGAGCACACTAGAGTGAAAAGCAGGCTTCAGTCACGCTGCACAAACGCATGATGATGAGAAGCATACAGTATTTAGCACGTACAAAGTGCTGAACACAAGATGAATATCATTAATTTTGTTTTGGCAACCTGGATTTTCCCTCGGGTGGCTGCAGAAATTTAACTGCAGGAAAAACCCTGTATTCAGAATATCCAGTGTAACCACATATTGATTTATATCAGTGCATGCTCAAATTGAGGTATTTCAGAGACTAAGAACTCTGAAAGAATCACATTTTGGAGTAAGGAAGAAACATTATTTTTGTTGTCAAGGACATGAATGAAAATTAATTTGTTGATAAAATTACAAAAAAGCATCATATAAGTGGCCAGAGTGAGCATCTCTTATACACTGATCAGCCACAACATTAAAATCACTGACAGGTGAAATGAATAACATCGATTATCTCATTACAATAACACCTGTCAAGGGGTGGGATATATTAGGCTGCAAGTGTCAGTTCTTGAATTTCATGTGTTGGAAGCCGGAAAAATAGGCAAGCGTAAGGATCTGAGCGACTCTGACAAGGGCCAAATTGTGATTTCTAGACGACTGGGTCAGAGCATCTCGAAAACGGCAGGTCTTGTGGGGTGTTCCCGGTACGCAGTGGTTAGTACCTACCAAAAGTGGTCCAAGGACGGACAACCGGTGAACCAGCGACAGGGTCATGGGCACCCAAGGCTCACTGATGTGCATGGGGAGCGAAGGCTAGCCCGTCTGGTCCGATCCCACAGAAGAGCTACTGTAGAATAAATTGCTGAAAAACTTAATGCTGGCCATGACAGAAAGGTGTCAGAACACACAGTGTATCGCAGCTTACTGCATATGGGGTTGCGTAGCCGCAGACCAGTCAGAGTGCCCATGCTGACCCCAGTCCACCGTGGAAAGCACCTACAATGGGCACGTGAGCATCAGAACTGGACCATGGAGCAATGGAAGAAGGTGGCCTGGTCTGATGAATCACGTTTTCTTTTAGATCATGTAGACGGCCGGGTGCATGTGCGTCATTTACCTGGGGAAGAGATGGCAGCAGAATGCACTATGGAAAGAAGGCAGGCCGGCGGATGCAGTGTGATGCTCTGGGCAATGTTCTGCTGGGAAACCATGGGTCCTGGCATTCATGTGGATGTTACTTTGACACATACCACCTACCTAAAGATTGTTGCAGACCACGTACAGCCCTTCATGGCAACAGTATTCCCTGATGGCAGTGGCCTCTTTCAGCAGAATAATGCACCCTGTCACACTGCAAACATTGTTCAGGAATGGTTTGAGGAACTTGACAAAAGTTTAATGTGTTGACTTGGCCTCCAAATTCCCCAGATCTCAATCCAATTGAGCATCTATGGGATGTGCTGGACCAACAAGTCCGATCCACAGAGGCTCCACCTCGCAGCTTACAGGACTTGAAGGATCTGCTGCTAATGTCTTGGTGTCAGTTACCACAGGACACTTTAAGAGGTCTTGTTGAGCCCATGCCTCAACAGGTCAGAGCTGTTTTGGCGGCACGAGGGGGACCTACACGATATTAGGCAGGTGGTTTTAATGTTGTGGTGGCTGATCAGTGTATTTCCTCAAGAGAATGGCAGAAAAGGTTGTTTTTTTTCAGAACATGCTGATGACGTGCATTATACAGGTATATTCCATTAGCTGTAGAGCATGTAAATGTATTTATAAGAATTAAAGTGATAGTTCACCCAAAAATGAAAGTTCCTCATCATTTACTCACTCTCATGCCATCCTAGATGTGTATGAATCTCTGTCTTCTGCTGAACTCAAACAAAGATTTTAAGAAGAATATGTCAGCTCTGTAGGTCCATACAATGCAAGTGAATGGTGACCAGAACATTGAAGGTCCAAAAAGCATGTAAAGGCAGCATAAAAGTAATCTATAAGACTCCAGTGGTTTAATCAATGTCTTCTGAAGTGATCCAATCGATTTTGGGTGAGAACAGACCAAAATATAACTCCTTTTTCACCGTAAATCTTGCCATTGCAGTCTCTAGGCACGATCATGATTTCAATCTTGATTACACTTCGTAGCGTTTGATGCATAGACAGAGCACTAGATGGTGCTAGAGTTTGAAATCATTATTGCCAAGGAGACTGCTGATGTCAAGATTTATAGCGGAAAAGAAGTTATATTTTTGTCTGTTCTCATGCAAAACCAACTGGATCGCTTCTGAAGACATTGATTAAACCAATTTTATGCTACCTTTATGTGCTTTTTGGAGCCTCAAAGTCTTGGTCACCATTCACTTGCATTGTATGGACCCACAGAGCTGAAAAGTTCTACTAAAAACCCTTTAAGGCTTAACCAGAATATGGAAAATGATGTGCATGTAAACATGGTCAGTGAAAATCAACAATTATCAATAGATCAATAATTTTGAAAGCTTTTAAAAAATTATGTATAAAAGTAAGTATAAAAGTTTACAGTCAATGGCAAAGGTAAAGTAAATCAATAGCTCATCAACACTATTAAATCATGCTTAATGTGCATTTTCTTTTCTCAAGCAGTTCTATTTTCAACTAACTTGTGAATTAAGTATATGATATTACAGATTTATTACCTGTGACTCAGATATAGTTAACTGCTGATTAAACAGACCACTTGAGTAATATGAGAGTACTCTGTCATTTGAAGTAGCATTTCAGCTTTAAAAAATCTCAAAGTATTCAGGTTTTTAAATGTTTTTTTGAATTGGATCTGTATTTGTTAGTGAAAAAAAAAAATGTGATTTGAATCTCAGTCTGCAAACTTTTTCTTGAGAGTGAGATAGCAAATGTAAAAAACACTGAATTCTAAATAACTCTGAGCACGTCCTGTTTCCTTGACTACAGATATACTCAGGTCGCTGACGTAGCCCATCACTGACCTTCTTTATGTGTGTTCTCCACATTTACTGATTAAAAAATGCACTGAGAGTGAATGAAAGCACCTGAGCTCACTGCATACTTGTTGTTTGTTCCTCAATGATCAGAAACAGAACATCTGGTTCTATTCATCTTGCACGCATTGAACCACACATCTTGCCTCCTGCTGCCGTGTATCTTAGCAATGAAGTGATACGCAGTGGCTAGTGCTGAACAATAACATTAAGCCCAACAATACTATAAGGAATATCCATTTATAGGGATTTATATTTCATTAGGGCATGGTACCCCTTTTGTGTCCTATCTGGCAGGATTTAGCTTCCCCCCTATTGAGAAGAGACCTACAGACGAAGTGTCCCTGTTAATGCATACCAGCCACAGCTGTAGAAACATCCCTAAATCCAATCAGACCTCGCCTGAATAGGAAAAACAGCTTCAAACTTCACAGTTCAAACTAGTTCTCAGCTCTGTTCCATTAAAGATTCCAACGCTTTGAGGAAAACTTAGATCTTCCACTCCCACCCTTTCTTTTGACATTCATGAGCAAAACTCTATAAAGCCCCAGAGCTGTTGTAACTGATATCTCCAAAATTCAAAAGCCTTCTTCCACTGGTGCTCATCTGCACTGGTTTTGAGAAACACCCCTAAGGCCAGAACAAAGTCCAACCTTCCAACATAAGAAAACTTTAATGACAATGCGCTGTGGTCCTCTAAGAATACAAACCGTGAAATCTGGATTCTGCAATGTGGAACCTTGAAGGAATGGTTTACTGAAAATAAAAATTCTGCCATGATGACAGAATTTTCAGTTTTGGGTGAACTTATCACTTTATAATAACAATTAATCTGGGGAAATTCCAATGTAAAGTACAGGTGCAGACACTGTGAATAGAAAGAATGCCATTGCTGCCTGCAAAGCAGTGAGTGCCAGTGCAAAGCATGGAACTCAGCCTGAAGCTACGCTCAGCTAACCAGGAAAATACTATCTGGCTAATAAACGTGCAGGGCCAGGCTTTCTGTCCAGAGCAACACTGTGTCTGACCTCAATCTAACTGTTTTTGTTTCTAGACGCCTCTTTGATCTGGAGAAACCAATGGATTTAAGACAATATATCGTGATCCTACTTAAACCTGCTATGCTGTCAGCGTACAGAGCTGTCATGCTGCTGTTATGTCGCAATGGGCTTTATTTGTGCTGAGAGGGAACATTTTCAGTGCACTGATATTTACACAGTTTGCTGACTTGCAGATAACAATCTGGCAGATAATCTACCATAATGATGAGTTGTTCGTGATATGTGTTTAGCCTTTTTTACATACCTCATGGAACTAACCATGGGCATTAACCAGTCATTCTGAGCAGGAAATGTTAAACACACTAAAAGTAAAAGATGAGTATGCAAGAAAAAAAAAAACATTCAGGAAGAAGAGAATGCCTATAATGCTATATATATATATATATATATGCTCCTCTCTCACATGCTGCGGCATATAAAGATTTGACAGAAGTTTTGTGTATGTACTGTAGGTAATGGCAATCTTAATGTATAGATTCTTATTACAGAGATTACTTGCTATGCTTAACTTTTCCAGTCATGTAGTGTTCTGGTGGGCTGTGTTGTTATTAGAGCACTTACCCGAGACGAGCATCCGTAGATCAGCTGTTTCTCCAATTGCGAGTTTATATGATGAGCGCAGGTTCCGCAAGCACACAACAGCACTCAAACAAATGACCAGGGAAACATGCCGTTTTTCAAATATAATAAAGAAAAGACTATTACTGTGAGGCTTGAGAACTGCAGTGCGCACAGTGATGTGTGCCAGACACAACACACCGGTCCGGTGCTGCTGTGACTCCCTCCAGCCCCCTATCTGTCCTCCGTTACACTTCAAACATGAGGAGGGGTGGAGTGACAGATCGCAGCAGCACCGCAGTGTGTCACGGGAAGTGTAGTTTTGCTTTCGCGATGTCGTTATGCCTCTGCAACAAAGGATGGTGGGTGTTTTCAGGTGGCTGCTTTTACAGTTGTTTTTTAATGAATCCTTATTTATTTTTAGTCAGAGAAAAATCTTTCATGTGATGGGGTTTACTTAGAAACCTAATAAAAATCGCAAAAGATTGTGAAAAGGTTGGATGGGAATGTGATTTGTAATATATTTTTTTACACAATCATTGATGTTTATTATGTATTTTCTTCAGTATATATATATATATATATATATATATATATATATATATATATATATATATATATATATATATGTTTTATCTTTTTCCTATTTTTACAAAAAGTTTTTACATTAATATTTAAAAAAATGACAAATTGTGATAATCTTAAAGGTGCGTGCAGTAATTTTTAATCTTGGATTTACACTGACACTTAGCGGCTTGGATGCAGCATCATTTTAACACAACAGTTTTCAGTTATCAATGTCATTGATTATAGAAATCATGGCTGACTTTGAATGGCAAATTTCTTCAGTGTCAAATAACAGGACAGTTACTGAGATTAGTGTCAAATAACAGGACGGTTACTGAGATTAAACGAGTAGTATTCAGCTGGTCATGTGATTCATTGGACTCAAGATGGCGCAGAGTATGGCTGCTGCGTTGCGAGCTCCGACACAACATTGTAGTTTTTTGTTTGTTTTGTTTACATTTCTTATGTTTTTTGTCTTGGATGTTGTCTGCCTTATTGTCTACGACAGACAAACACTTTTGGACATTGGTTCAGCAATTACACACCGTAAACCGGACTTCAAATTCCTCGATGCTGACCCGCTGTTTACAAACACGCCGGAGCCCTTTGTCTGGGCAGCCCGGCCACGGAAACGCAAAAGGAAAAGAGGAAATAGAGCCGGCGTTCTCATCAGAGTAAGACGTCGCACAAATCGACCCCCGCTACCCAGTATACTACTGGCAAATGTTCAGTCTCTGGATAACAAGCTCTGCGAGCTGAGAGCGCGGATCTCTTTCCAACGAGAGACGGGGACTGCTGCATTATCTGACTTACAGAAACTTGGATGTCTGCGGAGATTCCAAACTCAGCCATAGAACTCGCCGGGTTCTCCGTGCACCGAGCGGACAGAGCGAAAGACCTCTCAGGTAAAAGCAGAGGTGGTGGTGTATGTTTTATGATCAACAAATCCTGGTGTGATCAGAGGAATGTACATTCTATCAAGTCTTTCTGCTCTCCTGATCTGGAATTTCTCATGCTTCTTTGTCGACCATTCTGGCTACTGAGGGAATTCACAGCGGTCATTATCACTGCTGTGTACATCCTGCCACAAGCCGACACAGACCGGGCACTCAAGGAACTGTACGGGATTATAAGCAAGCAGGAAACCGTGCACCCCAAGGCTGCGTTCATTGTGACCGGGGAGATGTTCCGGTCCGCCTCTGAAGACGACATCAAACTTTACGCTGATAGCGTAACGTGTTTCATCAGAAAGTGCGTAGAGGACGTCGTTCCGACCAAAACAATATGGATCTATCCGAACCAGAAACCTTGGATTAATAGCGATGTTCGCGCGACACTTGATGTGTGGACCTCTGCTTTTAATTCCGGGAACACGGAGGAGCATAAACAAGCCAGTTATGCCCTCCGAAATCAGAACAGCAAAACGCCAGGACAGGGACAAGATTGAAGGACAGTTTAACACCACCAACTCTAGAAGCATGTGGCAGGGAATTAACATCATCACAGACTTTAAAAGGAATAAAAACTCCGCCGTGAACACCGCTGCTTCTCTCCCGGATGAGCTAAATACTTTTTATGCACGTTTCGAGGGAAATAACACTGCCCTCGCAGAGAGAGCTCTCGCGGCCGAAGCTACAGAGGTTAGTTCACTCTCCGTCTCTGTAGCGGATGTAACCCGATCCTTCCGACGGGTGAATATCCGCAAAGCCGCGGGTCCAGACGGCATTCTGGGCCGCGTCATCAGAGCATGTGCGAACCAACTGGCTGGTGTTTTTACTGACATTTTCAACCTTTCCCTCTCCTTGTCTGTGGTCCCCACGTTTTAAAACGTCCACCATTGTGCCTGTTCCAAAGCAATCCAAAATCACTTGCTTAAATGAGTGGCGTCCTGTTGCTCTGACCCCCATCATCAGCAAATGCTTTGAGAGACTAATCAGAGATTATATCTGCTCTGTGCTGCCTCCATCACTGGACCCATTGCAGTTTGCTTACCGCAACAACCGCTCCACTGATGATGCCATTGCATTCACAATACACACTGTTCTCTCCCACCTGGAAAAAAAGAACACTTATGTGAGAATGTTGTTTGTAGACTACAGCTCAGCATTCAACACCATAGTGCCCTCCAAGCTTGATGAGAAACTCCGGGCTCTGGGCTTAAACAGCTCACTGTGCAGCTGGATCCTGGACTTCCTGTCAAGCAGACGCCAGGTGGTTAGAATGGGCAGCAACATCTCCTCATCACTGACCCTCAAACACTGGAGCCCCAAAGGGCTGTGTTCTCAGCCCACTCCTGTATTCTCTGTACACACATGACTGTGTGGCAACACACAGCTCCAATGCCATCATTAAGTTTGCTGATGATACGACGGTGGTAGGTCTGATCACTGACAATGATGAAACAGCCTACAGAGAGGAGGTGCACACTCTGACACACTGATGTCAGAAGCACAATCTCTCCCTCAATGTCAGTAAGACAAAGGAGCTTGTGGTGGACTTCAGAAGAAGAGAAAGAGAACACAGCCCCATCACCATCAATGGAGCACTGGTGGAGAAAGTCAGCAGCTTCAAGTTCCTGGGTGTCCACATCACTGAGGAACTCACATGGTCCGTCCACACTGAGGCCGTTGTGAAGAAGGCTCATCAGCACCTCTTCTTCCTGAGACGGCTGAGGAAGTTTGGAATGAACCGCCACATCCTCACACGGTTCTACACCAGCACTGTAGAGAGCATCCTGACTGGCTGCATCTCCGCCTGGTACGGCAATAGCACAGCCCACAACCGCAGAGCCCTGCAAAGTTTGGTGCGAACTGCCAGACACATCATCGGAGGTGAGCTTCCCTCCCTCCAGGACATATATACCAGGCGATGTGTGTGAAAAAAGCTCGGAGGATCATCAGAGACTCCAGCCACCCAAGCCATGGGCTACTCTCACTGCTACCATCAGGCAGGCGGTATCGCAGCATCAGGACCCGCACCAGCCGACTTCATGACAGCTTCTTCCCCAAAGCAATCAGACTTTTGAACTCTTGATCTCTCATGATCAAATACATCAGCACTGCACTTTATTACCCTTACTCTTATATCTCACACCGGACTGTCATAAATTATATTCTCTCTTAACAACGCACTGGCAACTGACTATCAACCGACAGCCTGATTGTCAATACAGTACAATACAACCTACTGTATATTTTATATATACTATATATACTATTTTTATTGTATAATGTGTATTCTATATTGTGTGTATTGTATACTGTACATTGTATGTTATTATTTGTATATTGTGTTGTGTGTAATTATGTGTATATTAGACTCTAAATTGTGTTGTGTAAATCTGATGTTTATTGTAAATTGGTATATGTCTCATCACTGTCACGACTGCTATGTTGATCGGAACTGCACCCAAGAATTTCACACACCATTGCACTTGTATATATGGTTGTGTGACAATAAAAGTGATTTAATTTGATTTTGATTTTTTGATTCTAACATGGCAGCCCCCATGTAGAAATAAAAAATCTTTAAATTAGGTTACTGATATGACATGAGTCTTCATCTCATGCAAGTGTGCTTATGAATTACAGTTTATTTCTTTTGAAGTAAAACTTTTTAAATGAGGAAAAAATGACTGAATGCACCTTTAAGTGATATTTTTTAGGAGAATTAACAACTTGAATTTGTTCATTTAAGTTGATTTAACAAGTGGATATTTAAATCTTTATGACAGCCTTTGTTGCAAACAAAATACAGACTATACTCAAGTACAGGCCCCTGTCTAGCTTGTTTAAGAGGGGACAAAAATAATGTGTTCCAATTTACAAATATTGCCTGGGGGTCTTTAAAAGTTCTTCTTCCTAATATTTAGCATTTCTTAATGCTATATATACACCGATCAGCCACGACATTAAAACCACCTGCCCAGTATTGTGTAGGTCCCCCTCATGCCGCCAAAACAGCGCCAACCCGCATCTCAGAATAGCATTCTGAGACTATATTCTTCTCACCACAATTTTACAGAGCGGTTATCTGAGTTACCGTACACTTTGTCAGTTCAAACCAGTCTGGCCATTCTCTGTTGACCTCTCTCATCAACAAGGCATTTCCATCCACAGAACTGCCTCTCACTGTATGTTTTTTTTTGTTTTGTTTTGTTTTTGGCACCATTCTGAGTAAATTCTAGAGACTGTTGTGTGTGAAAATCCCAGGAGATCAGCAGTTACAGAAATACTCAAACCAGCCCATGTGGCACCAACAATCATGCCATGCTCCAAATCACTGAGATCACATTTTTCCCCATTCTGATGGTTGATGTGAACATTAATTGAAGCTCCTGACCTATATCTGCATGATTTCACGCACTGCACTGCTGCCACACGATTGACTGATTAGATAATTGCATGGATGATTGTTGGTGCCAGATGGGCTGGTTTGAGTATTTCTGTAACTGCTGATCTCCTGGGATTGTTATACACAACAGTCACTAGAGTTTATTCCGAATGGTGCCAAAAACAAAAAACATCCAGTGAGCGGCAGTTCTGTGGATGGAAATGCCTTGTTGATGAGAGAACAGAGAACGGCCAGACTAGTTTGAACTGACAAAGTCTACAGTAACTCATATAACCGCTCTGTACAATTGTGGTGAGAAGAAAAGCATCTCAGAATGCTATTCTGAGATGTGGGTTGGTGCTGTTTTGGTAGCACGGGGGGGGGGGACCTATACAATATTAGGCAGGTGGTTTTAATGTTGTGGCTGATCGGTGTATATATATATATATATATATATATATATATAGTGCTGTCAGTCAATTACAATTTTTAATCGCGATTGATCGCATAATTTTTTTGTAGTTAATAGCGATTAATCACAGATTTTGAAAGTGCTGAAATTTGACACTATATATACGTATTTTCTTGTCAAAATGCATTTATTTCCTTCTTAGGAAAGAAAAGAAAACAATATGTAACAATATAATATTTTATTAACATTTTCCAAACAAAGCCTTCCACAAGAAATGCACTGAAATAGCACCAATTCAAGTAACATTAAATGTTTCCCAAAGTCTAAGTGGGAGTTTGACTAATTGAAAGAACTAGTTTACCCATAGATTGCATATTCATTGCAATGCGCATTAAATCTCTTAAACTCTCATCCTCCGCAATGTTAATCTGCCTGTAGACTGTGGCTATCCGCTTTGTTACAGCAATCATGAAGCTGCGTTAATTATTTACGTCAGAGCATCAACACCAGCGCCAAGCTTTGAACTCACCATGAAAAGTGCTTCCAGACAAAAACATCTCATTCTGTTTTGGTGATAGTTAAGACTTGACTCTGTGGTAATTAAAATGTGCCATACAAGTCCCATCTGGGCTTTTTTTGTACATCATACAGCGCTAAGTGCTCCTTACTCCAATCTTTTATCACTGACAGGGAAGGTCCATAAATAGGTACATTTAGAAGTACATAAATTTTGCAATTTTGGTACAGTGGATCTCTGAGGCTTAAATAATCAGAAGAATATCAAACATTATCATTTTGGATAAACTCAAATTCTGAAAACATAAAATGAAAAATAAAAATATCAGTTTATCCAGTCGGATTTTAATAGATTTTTATTGGATTCTTATTTTATATCATTAGCATATGTATTTTAGGATGTTTTTTTTTTTTAATTATGCAATTAGCTATCCTTTTTTTTAAGCAATAGGTTTTTTTTTGGGGTTTTTTTACACAGACCTTAAACATGGCTATAATTTGTTAATTTGAAAACATAACATTTATGGTAAGATACATTCAAAAATATTTTAATTATGGCAGAACCTTAAAAGTGGCCCCAGTTTAACTGCCCATTTTCTTTTTATTCACTATACAACGGCAAACACTAAAAACTAAAAAAATAAATGAACACAAATCTACAATTTGCAATGCACGACCCATCGAACCTTAGAAACAGTATGCAATGTAATTGATATAATTGATATTACTGGGAATTTCAGTAGCAGGTCCCACCCTGCTGAGCTACACAGCACTTGCTTTCTAAACTGAGTACTCAGCTTGGTCTCTTACTTCCCGGTGAGCATCCAAAATTATACTTACGGTAGGCACTGACAGCAATTCTAAAATAGAACTTTCAAACCATGTTCTCAAAGACTGACCTAATCCCTTGAGGTTTCCTCCTCATTGTTTTGTAACTCACAAAATTTTTATTTAAATTAAGTAATTCCCTGTAGCATTTACAGTCTTTGTTTCAGTAAGGAAGAGAGAAACTGTTTTAGAAGAGAACTCTATAGGAAGTTCGCTCTTCAAGCTTGCTGTCTAAATATAATTCTGAAACAGTGCGCTTAGTTGTTCAGGCCTCTTTGGTCATCTGAACCAAGAGAACTGGGTGTTGTCGAAACACCACTGCATGTGTAAGTGACAAGTAGCTTTTAACACCATCAAAAATAGTCCACTTGTTAGTTCCTCAAAACATTATGATTTGATACGGGAGAAACTGCACTCAGCACACTGATAATGCTGGAAATTGTTAGCACATTTCTCTAAAGGTGCTGACTTGTGCTTGCATTTATTTAGCAATAGATGTGCTGCACAATGTTATACAAAATCTTGATGTTTTTCAAGATAATTCTCAAGCTGTAGGCCTTTTTATATAGGCCTATTAAAGACTGTACACGACTTTGCCAGCCAAATGATTTGTATCAAAATTATTTCTATATATCAATTTGTTTAAAAAAAAAAAAAAAAAAAGTTCTCTGCAATGGTTTAAATATTGTACATTTAATTCAGGCTGCCCAATACTATGAGTATATTTGCAATATTCATAACTTAGGGATCTTGTGATCTACTTGAGAGATATAGTTCTGTTCAAGAGATGTGCTTCTGCATGGCAGAACATTTAAAGGGATAGTTCATCCAAAAATTTTAATTCTCTGTTCATTTACTTATCCTCATGCCATCCCAGATGTGTATGACTTTCTTCTGCAGAACACAAATGAAGATATTTAGAAGAATATTTCTGCTCTGTAGGTCCATACAATGCAAATGAATTGTGACCAGACCTTTGAAGCTCAAAAATTCACATAAAGGCAGCATAAAAGTATTCCATATCATTCTGGTGGTTTAATGTATAATGTCTTGGAAGCATGTTAACCAAAAGTCCAAAACAAACAAATAAAACTAATCTCAGTAGTTTATATACTGTATAGACCTTATCTGTGGGTAAGGGAAAGGAAAAGTGTACAAGATGAATCTATATGGAACTGTCCTTAGTATAAAAAAGAGCCCTCAAATGTCAGCCTAAAAACCGTGGGGTAGCTGATACATTATCAGCTCGCGCCATCTACTGGATGTGTTGCTTATTTCGACAATAAAACGCTTTTGGAGAATATTCAAATCGTAATGTTAACTGTATACACGTTTTGCCAGTAGAATATCGAAAAATGTACACACATTTTCGATATTTTGTTTTGTTTCATATTTTTAGCTATTAGTCCTACAGACGAGGCATTGTTCAGTGTGTTTACTCGCAAATACTCAATCCAGCGCAGTCATGATGACTGACAGTGATTCATACTGTCCTTCCAACTAATTTAATTAAGCTAATTTAATTAAGCTAATTTAACACATTTTATGTAGTTGATTTGTAACAAATAAGCACCAATACGTTTTGTATTTTTTATTTCACAAGAATTATGTTGGCAATCCAGTGCTGCATACGTCATCAGCAGGTCAAGGTTCATTTAAAGAAAGATGGCCGCGTCCAGGGGAACAGTGGTGTTGAAGACGGTTAAGAAAATGATTGTACAGTTTTGCCCCTTTGAATCTAATGTGCGCTCTACAAGGTTAGAACACTGTACATACCTTGATTCACTTTAAATGATCGTCTTTAATGTTGAACGTGCCTGTATGATAACGTAAACGTTGTTAACAGTATGCAGCCTTTTGTCGTCCTTTAATATCAGTCAGATATCCGAAGTGTATGGTAAGATTTATCATGTATTTATTTAGATAACACTGTGCGTTTCTCAGTTCTAATGTACGTTTTTTGCCGTTCTGGACTGTTCTCCAGTCCATATTGAGAAGGATATAGCTGCAGGCAGAGCTCGAACCCTTTCCCCTAACCTTAACCGTGAGTGGAAGTGACGCCCCCATTTGGAGTTCTCTTCGGCCTGCAGCTATATACCTACTTGTCCAGATTTGACATAACTTCATACGTACCAGAGCGAACTGTTGTGGGCTGGCCATTGTCATTATAGCTATAATAAGCGAATTTACTGCCCTGCCTTTAACATTGCTTAGTATGTATTTTATTGATGCTTTAGCTATCTTATATCAATTCATTGCTGTGAAACCTCTGGCGCCCCTCTCAGTTCAAAGGCAGTAATTGCAGGAGACTGTCACATTCTGTTTTTTGAATTTCTTCGAAATAGTCTTCTTTCCTAGTCTGCTTCTGAGTGGTGATTTATGTGAAATAATGTCTGTGATATCATCTGCCATAAATGTATTCCCGAAGGTTTGGGAAAAGTGTTCGAATTCGTCTTCACTCTGTCATTTAAAGACAAAGTGTCCACTCCTCGTACATTACATACACTATATTGCCAAAAGTATTCGCTCACCCATCCAAATAATTGAATTCAGGTGTTCCAATCACTTCCATGGCCACAGGTGTATAAAATGAAGCACGTAGGCATGCAGACTGCTTCTACAAACATTTGTGAAAGAATGGGCCGCTCTCAGGAGCTCAGTGAATTCCAGCGTGGTACTGTGATAGGATGCCACCTGTGCAACAAATCCAGTCGTGAAATTTCCTCGCTACTAAATATTCCACAGTCAACTGTCAGTGGTATTATGACAAAGTGGAAGTGATTGGGAATGACAGCAACTCAGCCACGAAGTGGTAGGCCACGTAAAATGACAGAGCGGAGTCAGCGGATGCTGAGGCACATAGTGCGCAGAGGTCGCCAACTTTCTGCAGAGTCAATCGCTACAGACCTCCAAAGTTCATGTGGCCTTCAGATTAGCTCAAGAACAGTGCGTAGAGAGCTTCATGGAATGGGTTTCCATGGCTGAGCAGCTGCATCCAAGCCATACATCACCAAGTGCAATGCAAAGCGTCGGATGCAGTGGTGTAAAGCACGCCGCCACTGGACTCTAAAGCAGTGGAGACGCTTTCTCTGGAGTGACGAATCACACTTCTTCATCTGGCAATCTGATGGACGAGTCTGGGTTTGGCGGTTGCCAGGAGAACGGTACATGTCTGACTGCATTGTGCCAACTGTGAAGTTTGGTGGAGGGGGGTTAAGGTGTGGGGTTGTTTTTCAGGAGCTGGGCTTGGCCCCTTAGTTCCAGTGAAAGGAACTCTGAATGCTTCAGCATACCAAGAGATTTTGGACAATTCCATGCTCCCAACTTTGTGGGAACAGTTTGAGGATGGCCCTTTCCTGTTCCAACGTGACTGCGCACCAGTGCACAAAGCAAGATCCATAAAGACATGGATGAGTGAGTTTGGTGTGGAAGAACTTGACTGGCCTGCACAGAGTCCTGACCTCAACCCGATAAAGCACCTTTGGGATGAATTAGAGCGAAGACTGCGAGCCAGGCCTTCTCGTCCCACATCAGTGTCTGACCTCACAAATGCGCTTCTGGAAGAATGGTCAAAAATTCCCATAAACACACTCCTAAACCTTGTGGAAAGCCTTCCCAGAAGAGTTGAAGCTGTTGTAGATGCAAAGGGTGGGCTGACGTCATATTAAACCCTATGGATTAAGAATGGGATGTCACTTAAGTTCATATGCGTCTAAAGGCAGATGAGTGAATACTTTTGGCAATATAGTGTATTTATCATGAGCCACTACTTTCACTGTAATGACAGGGATTCCTGTCTCATATTCCTCAGGTGTGTCTTTTTAATATGTTGCATATCAAATGTGCTTTAAATGAAATCTTCATAAGTCTTTATAAGTTAGCCGCACTGCATAACTGTCAGGTCCATATTAACAAGCAATAAATTCCTTCATGTTTTTCACATCTCACGTCTTATGTCTGCTCCTGTCCCACAGAGATTTTCTTGTTATGGTTAAGTCTGAAAAGGCCAGATCCACAAATATGAACTGTGAAATTATAACAGGAGTAAAGCATGACCAGTCAGACCCTATGATTGACATTACATTCAGTGAGTAACATCAAGTTAAAGTTCAAACCTGCAAAAACCAATAAGGCACAGTGTCATTTGTGATGTATAATACATAGTGTGGTCTTTTGCAGTGGATGGAGAGAGGCTGGTGATGAAAGGATCCAAACTAACCACTCAAGAAATGCTCTCAGCGCTGCAGACCTGCTGCAGTGCTAAAGATACTCAGGCAAAAGCAGGGGACATGAAGTAGCCTATTCTTTGTGTGTTTCTGTTGTGTATTTATTATGTAAACAACAAAATGTATATATTATGTCTTCATATGATTTTCAGTCATTTTTGTCCTCTTAGTTTTGGTGGGACGCCTGAATGAAACTAACTAGGCCTGACCGTTCTTATGCACTACCCTGATCAGTTTAAGTGACAAACGCTTGTACAAAGATGGGAATCTATTTAGACCTAACAAAACAAAACGTGAATTTTTGTGGTCATTTTTGCATCACATCGTTTGGTGCACAACATTTGATGCTGAAATATTTATTGGAGGTTTTTTTAATTAACATTATTAACATATTTTTATTAACATTCCTCATATTTTGAGGAATGTTAGGTATTAGGGTTTTAAAAAAATCTAGCGACAAGAATACTAATCAGGCTCTTTTGACTTGGACCAGTTAGCAATTACCTAGCAACCACTAATGGCTAAAAGTACATTATTACTCATGTACTAACTCATTTTATTGTATATGCAATAACATAAGAGTTATTTCATGCTGGAGAATAGTACGTATGCTAATATGAAAGTAATTGTGTCTATAGTCATGGCTAAAAGTATGTTATTACACATGTATGAACCTATTTTATTATATCTGTGCTAATACCCAGCAAACACAGAATGTTTCCCTAATGTTAGCATTTGGTTCCCATTTGGTTATTTTTTGGGAACCAATTCCTAACATTCTAGGAACATTCTATTTAGGTTCTATTTTTGTAACCATAAACTAACATTCCCAGAACAATGCAACCTACACAGAATGTTCTCTAATGGTTATTTTTAGGTTTTATTGTTTTTAAACCATAAAATAACCTTCCCAGAACATTGCAGGGAGGTTTTTTCTGTGACAAACTAAAAAGAATCACAGAACGTTCTCTAATGGTTATTTTCATTTTTTTTTTTTTTACATAAACTAACCTTTCCAGAATGATGGGGTAAAGCAGACAGTGAGGGAATATTTTTTCAGTTTATCTATTTATTATTATTTTAATATTATTTGTTCAATGCCCATTTCTACACCGCAATTACATAATTAACATTGCCAAATAATAAACTTTACATGTTTTCATTGCTTTTTTTTTCTTTGTCCCCTTTTCTCCCCAATTTGGAATTCCCAATGCGCTCTAAGTCCTCGTGGTGTCGTAGTGACTCGCCTCAATCTGGGTGGCGGAGGACGAATCTCAGTTGCCTCCACATCTGAGACCGTCAGTCCATGCATCTTACCACTCCAGGGGTGGTAGTCAGCATCCCATGTGTATGTGTATAATAATTTTTTTTTATTGCTGCTGCAAATTCCTTGTATGTGTAAGCATACTTGGCAATAAAGCTCATTCTGAATAATTGCTGAGCTACCCAGGCCCTGCTTTTTTGTTTTCTATTAATTTAATTATTTTTTTATTTATCACACATTATACATTTGCACATATACAGTGAAATAATTTTTTTCACATACCCCAGCTAGGGTCAGAGTGCAGGGTCAGCCATGATACAGCAGATAGGGTCAAGGGCCTTGCTCAAGGGCCCAACATTGGCATCTTGGCAGTGCTGGGGCTTGAACCCCCCAACCTTCGGATCAGTAACCACAGCCTTAACCACTGAGCCACCACTGCCCCTGGTTTATATACAGTATAAATAATACAAAAAAGTACAAAAAAATAATGTCATTTATAAAATGAAAGAATTTCGGTTTACAATGAGCCTATGCTTTCTTGTGTATGTGGTATTTTCCCAGTAAAAAAAATGATTGTACAGTTTTGCCCCTTTGAATCTAATGTGCGCTCTACAAGGTTAGAACACTGTACATACCTTGATTCACTTTAAATGATCGTCTTTAATGTTGAACGTGCCTGTATGATAACGTAAACGTTGTTAACAGTATGCAGCCTTTTGTCGTCCTTTAATATCAGTCAGATATCCGAAGTGTATGGTAAGATTTATCATGTATTTATTTAGATAACACTGTGCGTTTCTCAGTTCTAATGTACGTTTTTTGCCGTTCTGGACTGTTCTCCAGTCCATATTGAGAAGGATATAGCTGCAGGCAGAGCTCGAACCCTTTCCCCTAACCTTAACCGTGAGTGGAAGTGACGCCCCCATTTGGAGTTCTCTTCGGCCTGCAGCTATATACCTACTTGTCCAGATTTGACATAACTTCATACGTACCAGAGCGAACTGTTGTGGGCTGGCCATTGTCATTATAGCTATAATAAGCGAATTTACTGCCCTGCCTTTAACATTGCTTAGTATGTATTTTATTGATGCTTTAGCTATCTTATATCAATTCATTGCTGTGAAACCTCTGGCGCCCCTCTCAGTTCAAAGGCAGTAATTGCAGGAGACTGTCACATTCTGTTTTTTGAATTTCTTCGAAATTGGGATGAATTAGAGCGAAGACTGCGAGCCAGGCCTTCTCGTCCCACATCAGTGTCTGACCTCACAAATGCGCTTCTGGAAGAATGGTCAAAAATTCCCATAAACACACTCCTAAACCTTGTGGAAAGCCTTCCCAGAAGAGTTGAAGCTGTTGTAGATGCAAAGGGTGGGCTGACGTCATATTAAACCCTATGGATTAAGAATGGGATGTCACTTAAGTTCATATGCGTCTAAAGGCAGATGAGTGAATACTTTTGGCAATATAGTGTATTTATCATGAGCCACTACTTTCACTGTAATGACAGGGATTCCTGTCTCATATTCCTCAGGTGTGTCTTTTTAATATGTTGCATATCAAATGTGCTTTAAATGAAATCTTCATAAGTCTTTATAAGTTAGCCGCACTGCATAACTGTCAGGTCCATATTAACAAGCAATAAATTCCTTCATGTTTTTCACATCTCACGTCTTATGTCTGCTCCTGTCCCACAGAGATTTTCTTGTTATGGTTAAGTCTGAAAAGGCCAGATCCACAAATATGAACTGTGAAATTATAACAGGAGTAAAGCATGACCAGTCAGACCCTATGATTGACATTACATTCAGTGAGTAACATCAAGTTAAAGTTCAAACCTGCAAAAACCAATAAGGCACAGTGTCATTTGTGATGTATAATACATAGTGTGGTCTTTTGCAGTGGATGGAGAGAGGCTGGTGATGAAAGGATCCAAACTAACCACTCAAGAAATGCTCTCAGCGCTGCAGACCTGCTGCAGTGCTAAAGATACTCAGGCAAAAGCAGGGGACATGAAGTAGCCTATTCTTTGTGTGTTTCTGTTGTGTATTTATTATGTAAACAACAAAATGTATATATTATGTCTTCATATGATTTTCAGTCATTTTTGTCCTCTTAGTTTTGGTGGGACGCCTGAATGAAACTAACTAGGCCTGACCGTTCTTATGCACTACCCTGATCAGTTTAAGTGACAAACGCTTGTACAAAGATGGGAATCTATTTAGACCTAACAAAACAAAACGTGAATTTTTGTGGTCATTTTTGCATCACATCGTTTGGTGCACAACATTTGATGCTGAAATATTTATTGGAGGTTTTTTTAATTAACATTATTAACATATTTTTATTAACATTCCTCATATTTTGAGGAATGTTAGGTATTAGGGTTTTAAAAAAATCTAGCGACAAGAATACTAATCAGGCTCTTTTGACTTGGACCAGTTAGCAATTACCTAGCAACCACTAATGGCTAAAAGTACATTATTACTCATGTACTAACTCATTTTATTGTATATGCAATAACATAAGAGTTATTTCATGCTGGAGAATAGTACGTATGCTAATATGAAAGTAATTGTGTCTATAGTCATGGCTAAAAGTATGTTATTACACATGTATGAACCTATTTTATTATATCTGTGCTAATACCCAGCAAACACAGAATGTTTCCCTAATGTTAGCATTTGGTTCCCATTTGGTTATTTTTTGGGAACCAATTCCTAACATTCTAGGAACATTCTATTTAGGTTCTATTTTTGTAACCATAAACTAACATTCCCAGAACAATGCAACCTACACAGAATGTTCTCTAATGGTTATTTTTAGGTTTTATTGTTTTTAAACCATAAAATAACCTTCCCAGAACATTGCAGGGAGGTTTTTTCTGTGACAAACTAAAAAGAATCACAGAACGTTCTCTAATGGTTATTTTCATTTTTTTTTTTTTTACATAAACTAACCTTTCCAGAATGATGGGGTAAAGCAGACAGTGAGGGAATATTTTTTCAGTTTATCTATTTATTATTATTTTAATATTATTTGTTCAATGCCCATTTCTACACCGCAATTACATAATTAACATTGCCAAATAATAAACTTTACATGTTTTCATTGCTTTTTTTTTCTTTGTCCCCTTTTCTCCCCAATTTGGAATTCCCAATGCGCTCTAAGTCCTCGTGGTGTCGTAGTGACTCGCCTCAATCTGGGTGGCGGAGGACGAATCTCAGTTGCCTCCACATCTGAGACCGTCAGTCCATGCATCTTACCACTCCAGGGGTGGTAGTCAGCATCCCATGTGTATGTGTATAATAATTTTTTTTTATTGCTGCTGCAAATTCCTTGTATGTGTAAGCATACTTGGCAATAAAGCTCATTCTGAATAATTGCTGAGCTACCCAGGCCCTGCTTTTTTGTTTTCTATTAATTTAATTATTTTTTTATTTATCACACATTATACATTTGCACATATACAGTGAAATAATTTTTTTCACATACCCCAGCTAGGGTCAGAGTGCAGGGTCAGCCATGATACAGCAGATAGGGTCAAGGGCCTTGCTCAAGGGCCCAACATTGGCATCTTGGCAGTGCTGGGGCTTGAACCCCCCAACCTTCGGATCAGTAACCACAGCCTTAACCACTGAGCCACCACTGCCCCTGGTTTATATACAGTATAAATAATACAAAAAAGTACAAAAAAATAATGTCATTTATAAAATGAAAGAATTTCGGTTTACAATGAGCCTATGCTTTCTTGTGTATGTGGTATTTTCCCAGTAAAAAAAATGATTGTACAGTTTTGCCCCTTTGAATCTAATGTGCGCTCTACAAGGTTAGAACACTGTACATACCTTGATTCACTTTAAATGATCGTCTTTAATGTTGAACGTGCCTGTATGATAACGTAAACGTTGTTAACAGTATGCAGCCTTTTGTCGTCCTTTAATATCAGTCAGATATCCGAAGTGTATGGTAAGATTTATCATGTATTTATTTAGATAACACTGTGCGTTTCTCAGTTCTAATGTACGTTTTTTGCCGTTCTGGACTGTTCTCCAGTCCATATTGAGAAGGATATAGCTGCAGGCAGAGCTCGAACCCTTTCCCCTAACCTTAACCGTGAGTGGAAGTGACGCCCCCATTTGGAGTTCTCTTCGGCCTGCAGCTATATACCTACTTGTCCAGATTTGACATAACTTCATACGTACCAGAGCGAACTGTTGTGGGCTGGCCATTGTCATTATAGCTATAATAAGCGAATTTACTGCCCTGCCTTTAACATTGCTTAGTATGTATTTTATTGATGCTTTAGCTATCTTATATCAATTCATTGCTGTGAAACCTCTGGCGCCCCTCTCAGTTCAAAGGCAGTAATTGCAGGAGACTGTCACATTCTGTTTTTTGAATTTCTTCGAAATAGTCTTCTTTCCTAGTCTGCTTCTGAGTGGTGATTTATGTGAAATAATGTCTGTGATATCATCTGCCATAAATGTATTCCCGAAGGTTTGGGAAAAGTGTTCGAATTCGTCTTCACTCTGTCATTTAAAGACAAAGTGTCCACTCCTCGTACATTACATACACTATATTGCCAAAAGTATTCGCTCACCCATCCAAATAATTGAATTCAGGTGTTCCAATCACTTCCATGGCCACAGGTGTATAAAATGAAGCACGTAGGCATGCAGACTGCTTCTACAAACATTTGTGAAAGAATGGGCCGCTCTCAGGAGCTCAGTGAATTCCAGTGTGGTACTGTGATAGGATGCCACCTGTGCAACAAATCCAGTCGTGAAATTTCCTCGCTACTAAATATTCCACAGTCAACTGTCAGTGGTATTATGACAAAGTGGAAGTGATTGGGAATGACAGCAACTCAGCCACGAAGTGGTAGGCCACGTAAAATGACAGAGCGGAGTCAGCGGATGCTGAGGCACATAGTGCGCAGAGGTCGCCAACTTTCTGCAGAGTCAATCGCTACAGACCTCCAAAGTTCACGTGGCCTTCAGATTAGCTCAAGAACAGTGCGTAGAGAGCTTCATGGAATGGGTTTCCATGGCTGAGCAGCTGCATCCAAGCCATACATCACCAAGTGCAATGCAAAGCGTCGGATGCAGTGGTGTAAAGCACGCCGCCACTGGACTCTAAAGCAGTGGAGACGCTTTCTCTGGAGTGACGAATCACACTTCTTCATCTGGCAATCTGATGGACGAGTCTGGGTTTGGCGGTTGCCAGGAGAACGGTACTTGTCTGACTGCATTGTGCCAACTGTGAAGTTTGGTGGAGGGGGGGGTTAAGGTGTGGGGTTGTTTTTCAGGAGCTGGGCTTGGCCCCTTAGTTCCAGTGAAAGGAACTCTGAATGCTTCAGCATACCAAGAGATTTTGGACAATTCCATGCTCCCAACTTTGTGGGAACAGTTTGAGGATGGCCCTTTCCTGTTCCAACGTGACTGCGCACCAGTGCACAAAGCAAGATCCATAAAGACATGGATGAGTGAGTTTGGTGTGGAAGAACTTGACTGGCCTGCACAGAGTCCTGACCTCAACTCGATAAAGCACCTTTGGGATGAATTAGAGCAAAGACTGCGAGCCAGGCCTTCTCGTCCCACATCAGTGTCTGACCTCACAAATGCGCTTCTGGAAGAATGGTCAAAAATTCCCATAAACACACTCCTAAACCTTGTGGAAAGCCTTCCCAGAAGAGTTGAAGCTGTTGTAGATGCAAAGGGTGGGCTGACGTCATATTAAACCCTATGGATTAAGAATGGGATGTCACTTAAGTTCATATGCGTCTAAAGGCAGATGAGTGAATACTTTTGGCAATATAGTGTATTTATCATGAGCCACTACTTTCACTGTAATGACAGGGATTCCTGTCTCATATTCCTCAGGTGTGTCTTTTTAATATGTTGCATATCAAATGTGCTTTAAATGAAATCTTCATAAGTCTTTATAAGTTAGCCGCACTGCATAACTGTCAGGTCCATATTAACAAGCAATAAATTCCTTCATGTTTTTCACATCTCACGTCTTATGTCTGCTCCTGTCCCACAGAGATTTTCTTGTTATGGTTAAGTCTGAAAAGGCCAGATCCACAAATATGAACTGTGAAATTATAACAGGAGTAAAGCATGACCAGTCAGACCCTATGATTGACATTACATTCAGTGAGTAACATCAAGTTAAAGTTCAAACCTGCAAAAACCAATAAGGCACAGTGTCATTTGTGATGTATAATACATAGTGTGGTCTTTTGCAGTGGATGGAGAGAGGCTGGTGATGAAAGGATCCAAACTAACCACTCAAGAAATGCTCTCAGCGCTGCAGACCTGCTGCAGTGCTAAAGATACTCAGGCAAAAGCAGGGGACATGAAGTAGCCTATTCTTTGTGTGTTTCTGTTGTGTATTTATTATGTAAACAACAAAATGTATATATTATGTCTTCATATGATTTTCAGTCATTTTTGTCCTCTTAGTTTTGGTGGGACGCCTGAATGAAACTAACTAGGCCTGACCGTTCTTATGCACTACCCTGATCAGTTTAAGTGACAAACGCTTGTACAAAGATGGGAATCTATTTAGACCTAACAAAACAAAACGTGAATTTTTGTGGTCATTTTTGCATCACATCGTTTGGTGCACAACATTTGATGCTGAAATATTTATTGGAGGTTTTTTTAATTAACATTATTAACATATTTTTATTAACATTCCTCATATTTTGAGGAATGTTAGGTATTAGGGTTTTAAAAAAATCTAGCGACAAGAATACTAATCAGGCTCTTTTGACTTGGACCAGTTAGCAATTACCTAGCAACCACTAATGGCTAAAAGTACATTATTACTCATGTACTAACTCATTTTATTGTATATGCAATAACATAAGAGTTATTTCATGCTGGAGAATAGTACGTATGCTAATATGAAAGTAATTGTGTCTATAGTCATGGCTAAAAGTATGTTATTACACATGTATGAACCTATTTTATTATATCTGTGCTAATACCCAGCAAACACAGAATGTTTCCCTAATGTTAGCATTTGGTTCCCATTTGGTTATTTTTTGGGAACCAATTCCTAACATTCTAGGAACATTCTATTTAGGTTCTATTTTTGTAACCATAAACTAACATTCCCAGAACAATGCAACCTACACAGAATGTTCTCTAATGGTTATTTTTAGGTTTTATTGTTTTTAAACCATAAAATAACCTTCCCAGAACATTGCAGGGAGGTTTTTTCTGTGACAAACTAAAAAGAATCACAGAACGTTCTCTAATGGTTATTTTCATTTTTTTTTTTTTTACATAAACTAACCTTTCCAGAATGATGGGGTAAAGCAGACAGTGAGGGAATATTTTTTCAGTTTATCTATTTATTATTATTTTAATATTATTTGTTCAATGCCCATTTCTACACCGCAATTACATAATTAACATTGCCAAATAATAAACTTTACATGTTTTCATTGCTTTTTTTTCTTTGTCCCCTTTTCTCCCCAATTTGGAATTCCCAATGCGCTCTAAGTCCTCGTGGTGTCGTAGTGACTCGCCTCAATCTGGGTGGCGGAGGACGAATCTCAGTTGCCTCCACATCTGAGACCGTCAGTCCATGCATCTTACCACTCCAGGGGTGGTAGTCAGCATCCCATGTGTATGTGTATAATAATTTTTTTTTATTGCTGCTGCAAATTCCTTGTATGTGTAAGCATACTTGGCAATAAAGCTCATTCTGAATAATTGCTGAGCTACCCAGGCCCTGCTTTTTTGTTTTCTATTAATTTAATTATTTTTTTATTTATCACACATTATACATTTGCACATATACAGTGAAATAATTTTTTTCACATACCCCAGCTAGGGTCAGAGTGCAGGGTCAGCCATGATACAGCAGATAGGGTCAAGGGCCTTGCTCAAGGGCCCAACATTGGCATCTTGGCAGTGCTGGGGCTTGAACCCCCCAACCTTCGGATCAGTAACCACAGCCTTAACCACTGAGCCACCACTGCCCCTGGTTTATATACAGTATAAATAATACAAAAAAGTACAAAAAAATAATGTCATTTATAAAATGAAAGAATTTCGGTTTACAATGAGCCTATGCTTTCTTGTGTATGTGGTATTTTCCCAGTAAAAAAAATGATTGTACAGTTTTGCCCCTTTGAATCTAATGTGCGCTCTACAAGGTTAGAACACTGTACATACCTTGATTCACTTTAAATGATCGTCTTTAATGTTGAACGTGCCTGTATGATAACGTAAACGTTGTTAACAGTATGCAGCCTTTTGTCGTCCTTTAATATCAGTCAGATATCCGAAGTGTATGGTAAGATTTATCATGTATTTATTTAGATAACACTGTGCGTTTCTCAGTTCTAATGTACGTTTTTTGCCGTTCTGGACACTTGGACTGTTCTCCAGTCCATATTGAGAAGGATATAGCTGCAGGCAGAGCTCGAACCCTTTCCCCTAACCTTAACCGTGAGTGGAAGTGACGCCCCCATTTGGAGTTCTCTTCGGCCTGCAGCTATATACCTACTTGTCCAGATTTGACATAACTTCATACGTACCAGAGCGAACTGTTGTGGGCTGGCCATTGTCATTATAGCTATAATAAGCGAATTTACTGCCCTGCCTTTAACATTGCTTAGTATGTATTTTATTGATGCTTTAGCTATCTTATATCAATTCATTGCTGTGAAACCTCTGGCGCCCCTCTCAGTTCAAAGGCAGTAATTGCAGGAGACTGTCACATTCTGTTTTTTGAATTTCTTCGAAATAGTCTTCTTTCCTAGTCTGCTTCTGAGTGGTGATTTATGTGAAATAATGTCTGTGATATCATCTGCCATAAATGTATTCCCGAAGGTTTGGGAAAAGTGTTCGAATTCGTCTTCACTCTGTCATTTAAAGACAAAGTGTCCACTCCTCGTACATTACATACACTATATTGCCAAAAGTATTCGCTCACCCATCCAAATAATTGAATTCAGGTGTTCCAATCACTTCCATGGCCACAGGTGTATAAAATGAAGCACGTAGGCATGCAGACTGCTTCTACAAACATTTGTGAAAGAATGGGCCGCTCTCAGGAGCTCAGTGAATTCCAGTGTGGTACTGTGATAGGATGCCACCTGTGCAACAAATCCAGTCGTGAAATTTCCTCGCTACTAAATATTCCACAGTCAACTGTCAGTGGTATTATGACAAAGTGGAAGTGATTGGGAATGACAGCAACTCAGCCACGAAGTGGTAGGCCACGTAAAATGACAGAGCGGAGTCAGCGGATGCTGAGGCACATAGTGCGCAGAGGTCGCCAACTTTCTGCAGAGTCAATCGCTACAGACCTCCAAAGTTCACGTGGCCTTCAGATTAGCTCAAGAACAGTGCGTAGAGAGCTTCATGGAATGGGTTTCCATGGCTGAGCAGCTGCATCCAAGCCATACATCACCAAGTGCAATGCAAAGCGTCGGATGCAGTGGTGTAAAGCACGCCGCCACTGGACTCTAAAGCAGTGGAGACGCTTTCTCTGGAGTGACGAATCACACTTCTTCATCTGGCAATCTGATGGACGAGTCTGGGTTTGGCGGTTGCCAGGAGAACGGTACATGTCTGACTGCATTGTGCCAACTGTGAAGTTTGGTGGAGGGGGGTTAAGGTGTGGGGTTGTTTTTCAGGAGCTGGGCTTGGCCCCTTAGTTCCAGTGAAAGGAACTCTGAATGCTTCAGCATACCAAGAGATTTTGGACAATTCCATGCTCCCAACTTTGTGGGAACAGTTTGAGGATGGCCCTTTCCTGTTCCAACGTGACTGCGCACCAGTGCACAAAGCAAGATCCATAAAGACATGGATGAGTGAGTTTGGTGTGGAAGAACTTGACTGGCCTGCACAGAGTCCTGACCTCAACCCGATAAAGCACCTTTGGGATGAATTAGAGCAAAGACTGCGAGCCAGGCCTTCTCGTCCCACATCAGTGTCTGACCTCACAAATGCGCTTCTGGAAGAATGGTCAAAAATTCCCATAAACACACTCCTAAACCTTGTGGAAAGCCTTCCCAGAAGAGTTGAAGCTGTTGTAGATGCAAAGGGTGGGCTGACGTCATATTAAACCCTATGGATTAAGAATGGGATGTCACTTAAGTTCATATGCGTCTAAAGGCAGATGAGTGAATACTTTTGGCAATATAGTGTATTTATCATGAGCCACTACTTTCACTGTAATGACAGGGATTCCTGTCTCATATTCCTCAGGTGTGTCTTTTTAATATGTTGCATATCAAATGTGCTTTAAATGAAATCTTCATAAGTCTTTATAAGTTAGCCGCACTGCATAACTGTCAGGTCCATATTAACAAGCAATAAATTCCTTCATGTTTTTCACATCTCACGTCTTATGTCTGCTCCTGTCCCACAGAGATTTTCTTGTTATGGTTAAGTCTGAAAAGGCCAGATCCACAAATATGAACTGTGAAATTATAACAGGAGTAAAGCATGACCAGTCAGACCCTATGATTGACATTACATTCAGTGAGTAACATCAAGTTAAAGTTCAAACCTGCAAAAACCAATAAGGCACAGTGTCATTTGTGATGTATAATACATAGTGTGGTCTTTTGCAGTGGATGGAGAGAGGCTGGTGATGAAAGGATCCAAACTAACCACTCAAGAAATGCTCTCAGCGCTGCAGACCTGCTGCAGTGCTAAAGATACTCAGGCAAAAGCAGGGGACATGAAGTAGCCTATTCTTTGTGTGTTTCTGTTGTGTATTTATTATGTAAACAACAAAATGTATATATTATGTCTTCATATGATTTTCAGTCATTTTTGTCCTCTTAGTTTTGGTGGGACGCCTGAATGAAACTAACTAGGCCTGACCGTTCTTATGCACTACCCTGATCAGTTTAAGTGACAAACGCTTGTACAAAGATGGGAATCTATTTAGACCTAACAAAACAAAACGTGAATTTTTGTGGTCATTTTTGCATCACATCGTTTGGTGCACAACATTTGATGCTGAAATATTTATTGGAGGTTTTTTTAATTAACATTATTAACATATTTTTATTAACATTCCTCATATTTTGAGGAATGTTAGGTATTAGGGTTTTAAAAAAATCTAGCGACAAGAATACTAATCAGGCTCTTTTGACTTGGACCAGTTAGCAATTACCTAGCAACCACTAATGGCTAAAAGTACATTATTACTCATGTACTAACTCATTTTATTGTATATGCAATAACATAAGAGTTATTTCATGCTGGAGAATAGTACGTATGCTAATATGAAAGTAATTGTGTCTATAGTCATGGCTAAAAGTATGTTATTACACATGTATGAACCTATTTTATTATATCTGTGCTAATACCCAGCAAACACAGAATGTTTCCCTAATGTTAGCATTTGGTTCCCATTTGGTTATTTTTTGGGAACCAATTCCTAACATTCTAGGAACATTCTATTTAGGTTCTATTTTTGTAACCATAAACTAACATTCCCAGAACAATGCAACCTACACAGAATGTTCTCTAATGGTTATTTTTAGGTTTTATTGTTTTTAAACCATAAAATAACCTTCCCAGAACATTGCAGGGAGGTTTTTTCTGTGACAAACTAAAAAGAATCACAGAACGTTCTCTAATGGTTATTTTCATTTTTTTTTTTTTTTACATAAACTAACCTTTCCAGAATGATGGGGTAAAGCAGACAGTGAGGGAATATTTTTTCAGTTTATCTATTTATTATTATTTTAATATTATTTGTTCAATGCCCATTTCTACACCGCAATTACATAATTAACATTGCCAAATAATAAACTTTACATGTTTTCATTGCTTTTTTTTTCTTTGTCCCCTTTTCTCCCCAATTTGGAATTCCCAATGCGCTCTAAGTCCTCGTGGTGTCGTAGTGACTCGCCTCAATCTGGGTGGCGGAGGACGAATCTCAGTTGCCTCCACATCTGAGACCGTCAGTCCATGCATCTTACCACTCCAGGGGTGGTAGTCAGCATCCCATGTGTATGTGTATAATAATTTTTTTTTATTGCTGCTGCAAATTCCTTGTATGTGTAAGCATACTTGGCAATAAAGCTCATTCTGAATAATTGCTGAGCTACCCAGGCCCTGCTTTTTTGTTTTCTATTAATTTAATTATTTTTTTATTTATCACACATTATACATTTGCACATATACAGTGAAATAATTTTTTTCACATACCCCAGCTAGGGTCAGAGTGCAGGGTCAGCCATGATACAGCAGATAGGGTCAAGGGCCTTGCTCAAGGGCCCAACATTGGCATCTTGGCAGTGCTGGGGCTTGAACCCCCCCAACCTTCGGATCAGTAACCACAGCCTTAACCACTGAGCCACCACTGCCCCTGGTTTATATACAGTATAAATAATACAAAAAAGTACAAAAAAATAATGTCATTTATAAAATGAAAGAATTTCGGTTTACAATGAGCCTATGCTTTCTTGTGTATGTGGTATTTTCCCAGTAAAAAAATCAACTGGACAATACTATTTTGTTCTTTATGTTCCAGAATATCATCTTCAAAATATATTTTCAGTTAAGAAAGTCCCATAGTTTGTCAAACACTTCATTTGGTCACACTTTATATTAGGTGTCCTTAACTACTTTGTACCAACATTAAATACATACAAGACTACATGTTGTTCTGCAAAATTCCCATATTTGCTGCTATTGAGGTTGAGGTACGGGTAGGTTTAGGAGTAAGGGTATGGTAAGGTTTAGGATTAGGGGTTAAAGTTAGGTTTTGGGGTAGGGGTTGGTTTGGGTTAGGATTAGGGGTTAGGGTTAGGTTTTGGGGTAAGGGTTGGTTTGGGTTAGGATTAGGGGTTAGGGTTAGATTTTGGGGTAAGGTTTGGTTTGGGTTAGGATTAGGGGTTAGGGTTAGGTTTTGGGGTAAGGGTTGGTTTGGGTTAGGGTTAGGTTTTGGGGTAAGTGTTAGGGGTAAAGTTAACCGTGTAACTACAAATGTAGTTAAATACAAGTACTTTAAATGTAATTACAATACAACATCATGTATGTACATAATAAGTACACTGTATCAAATGATTAAGTACATAGTAGTTAAGGCCACCTAATATACAGTGGGTCCCTTCATTCTAAAATGAGTCAGTCTATCTGCATGACCAATTGTGATTGTCATCCTCTGGCCCAGTGAGTTTTATTTGACCATGCATTGTTTTTGTGGTCCAAAAAATGCGAACCCTCCCCTAATTCTGAATTCCGTTTTGGGAGTGGGAGGTTAAGGGACTCTACGAAAGTGACGTTTCATGATTTTATTGGCTTGTGTGATCATGCACGTGCTGGAGAAACGGTTGAAAAACCCTGCAGTCATTCAGCGGAAAATTAGATCAAACTTGCGCTGTGAACTCAAAGTTTGGTGAAACGGAACGTTATCATTCGGAAAAATGGTTGATAAATTCGTGGGAACATGGAAGATGACCACCAGCGAAAACTTTGACGAGTACATGAAGGCAATAGGTATGATTTAAATCATTAAGACTGCAACCAAGAATGCAAATCAATACTTAATAATAATAATAACGAAAATTCATAGCTATTTACGACTATATAAGGATGCAAGTCCATATTTGCGTCCCAGCTAACATTTTTTGTTTTTCTAGGACGTTCTGTGGATGTTATTGTAATAAAAATAAAACCTAAAAAGAACGTTTCTAGAACGTTAGGAATTGGTTCCCGAAAAACTATGTGCGGTGTGCTTTTACCTAGCCTCAGTGCAAAACAGTGTTGCCAAAAAGTTATCAAAAATTTGACAAAGTTAATTTCAAAGTTAATTGTTAATTTCACATGAAACAGATTTTAATATGAGGCTTTTTGGCCATGGTTATGGTGATAAAGATGTTTACTTTCCACATTTCAGGTGTGGGGTTCGCGACTCGTCAGGTGGGAAACAGGACCAAACCGAATCTGGTCGTGTGTGTGGATGATCAGGGGCTCATATGCATGAAATCACAGAGCACCTTCAAAACTACGGAGATCAAATTCAAACTGAACGAGTCATTCGAGGAGACCACTGCAGATGATAGAAAGACTACGGTTTGTAATGGCATAACTGGAATATTCTCAGCGGTATTGAAGCTCTTTATCATATTAAGTTAACGGATTCCTCTCTTATTTTTATCTCCAGACCGTCGTGACCATTGAGAATGGCAAGCTTGTGCAAAAACAGTGCTGGGATGGCAAAGAGTCCACGATAGAGAGGGAGGTGACAGATGGAAAATTAATAGCTGTAAGGATGCTATTTCATTTTAAAATAAGAAATTATAAATAACTTTGTAATAGTTTTATTAATAAAAAAATAACATAGACATATTATATTACATTCGTGAAATTTTGATTCTTTTATTTTCATATTAATATTTGAATGAACATGTTTGTACTCAAGTTTTATTAAATTTGTTTAACCATCTTTTTGCCAGAAATGCACTATGGGCGATGTTGTGGCTGTACGGACATATGTGAAGGAGGCATGAGGTTATCCATTCTGGATTTGAAGATGCCAGGCTCAGTTCAATGAGCAAAAAGCCAAAGTGACACATTATTGCTTTTACTGAAAATCTCATTTTATTTTGTGACACCAAAGCAAATGTGGGCTGACCATTTTAAAATGCATTTATTATAAGTCTTTATGGTGCTTTGAATAAAGTTGTTTTTATTTGCTTTCAGCTGAGTTGTGGTTTGTTGATCCCTGTTGCTTTAACGTCGGCTCAGTCATTAGGCCATAGGCTTACTGTAGCTTCCAGTCACAGTAAGGTGAATCCTATATGTGCACACTATGAAAGATATCACATAAGAGGAGGTCTCAAAGATATTTCCAACAAAGACTAAATAATACAGAGTGGTACTTTGCTAACAGAGCTGTTAAATGCTGTCAACATGCCTCAAAAATCACAAAAGTAACTACTTTCCCCTTAAAAATCATACAAGTTAATTAAGCATGTTGATTACCACAAAAAATAATGTTGACTCATCCCTCCTTTTCTTTAAAAAAAAGCAAAAATCTGGGATACATCGAGGCAAATATAATAGAAGTGAATGGGGTCAATGTTTGGAGGGTTTAAAGGAAGAAATATGAAGTTTATAATTTTATAAAAGCACAAATTAATTCTTCTGTTAAAATTAATGTATTGTTTGTGCTGCAAATTTGTTTAAATCGTAATTTTTTACAGTCATTTGATGGTTTTAGGGTTTGTTGACATTACATCGTTATGGCAAGGGATTTGTAAAATTGGCTATAACTTTACACAGAAAAGGTTAGTAAGTGATTTAATCAAACTAAAATCATATTAACACACATATTATTTATATCTCTTGGCTATATTTTTGAAACAGTGAGTATTTTAACATTAAGGATTCACTTCCATTGTAAGTGTTTCACTGAAACCTAGATTTTTGTGTGTTTTTTTTTTTATTATTATTTTTTAAAGGAGGAGCAAGCCAAAATTAGTTTTTGTGGTAATCAATCTTATGCCACAAATGCTGTCGATTGAGCTTAACTTATTCCTTTAAACACCATCATTCAATGCATTTTATCACAGCATTTAATATAAAACTGAGTAATGCAATTTCTAACCATCTTACTGTAAGAGTTGCAAGTTAAATTGCTGGGAAATTCAAGAATCCTTGGGGGTAATGAATGAGGGTAAATTGCTTGATGTACAGATCATATCATCATTCCATTTTAACTGTCCAAAATTACCATATAGAGATCAAAATGGTTCTAGCGAGTCCATGTTCAGACTACAGTTTGACCCTTCACCTCAGCCCTAAGATTAAGACTGCAAGGGAGTTATGCAAGGGACTAATGACAAAGTTGACTATGCTGAAGGTTACAGAGGATATGCATATCTTTCCTTCTTTTAGTAAAACATTTCCCTTTTTGAACATAATTTTAGCATGCGTAATGAAACTGGCACACACAGAGTCCCCACAGAGTCATTCCTTTGACCTACACAAAGAGCAGAGAATGTTCCACCAGTGGCTACGTTCCCAGGACAGGAAAGTGTAGAGATACACTGATTGTAATTGACTGCAAAAACAGCTGAAACAGGTGGGTAATGGGCCAGCTCTCTCTGTACAACCTATTCAATAAAAACAATGTATTTTCCTATTACCCTTTCCCTTACAAAGTTTACAAGTTGGAAGGTGGTAGGCCTACTGGAAATGTTGTTTTGAATGTATGAAGTTTAATTTAAATTCTATCATGCTCAATTTTCCAAAATTTTTCCAAACACATTCTATCTGGCTTCAAATCGAAACGTAGACATTTCCTACCCCATTTAAATTAGTTTAGACTGATGCACCTCCTATGGCCATGCTGAGATCAGAAGTGCAGAACATATGGAATGATTTATTTACTAAAAAGTTGTTTATTATCATAACAAAGGAGCTAAAGCTCAGAGAAGTTAGATTACAAGCAATAGGTTGTATGTTTGTTATTACAGAATTAAGGAAAATTGCCTTTGGCCCAGATGCTTAAGAAAAATGATAAGACTGACATTAACAACTTAGTGTAGAGTAATGATCCGTCATCTGCTATATTCCCACCAAATTTCTAAGGATTATCACTTTTAGGAAATGCCCTAAACCTCTGGAATCTCTGCCTCTGATATGGTGCCTCTGGGGGACATGTCATACTGTTGGAAGATTATTAAGGATTTATAAGGACAAAACACATTTTAAAAGTTAAAAGTGATAAGAATACAGCTTGAGGCTGATTTATGTTGTACCAGAGTTTTCATGTTTATAATACACAGTAGCATCAGATGCCAGCATCTGAGAATTCCATATTGGTGGAACAGTGCAGGCTGCACAGATACAGAGTCTGTGTACTGAATTATGGGTGTGCACAACTTGCGGGATGTCTTAGTATTGTGTGTCAAGCGGATTCAAAGGGGTCCTGTCATAGTGTGTTGACCTAGGGACTGTTTTGCTTGCACTACAGGAATGAAATCATATCCTTTGAGTAACATCTGGAAAACTGCACAGCAGGACATCGATCGCACCCTTCCGCTCACTTTCCTTACACTGGAACAGATAATGCTGTTGCACAACCATATCGGCCTATGCCTGAGATCAGGACCAAGGTTACAGTCCCTCACACTGCAATAAAGAAGCTTCCTCTGATATACAAATATCAACAGTAATTATTTTACACATCATGAAGGTTATTTAACCTGCAGAGTTTTCATATCATAACATTGTTATGAGCAGGGTCCAAAATTAACGATTTCAAACCTTCCAATGGTGAATGAATTGAGAAAATGTATCGTCCATATAAATATTTCTTGCTGTATTTTGTATTACTTATATAACAAAAGTATATTTTTGTCCTTGCTACAACTGAATAATTTAGCTGTTTTTCATTTTATATTTCTAACAAAGAAAGTGGGCAATGTGTCACTCACAGCTTCATATACGAGATTGGTCTTCATCTCTCAGTAAAACTCCACCTACCACAGAGATGTGAAGACACATCATAATTTTATCCCTGATATTTGTTCTGTGGTGAATATTACACATATGTGTTGCCACATGGAGTTCTGGAGAAAAGAATAAAGGCATTCTAGGTAAACTTTTGAGGTAAATGTTGATGGATGTTTCTTTTGTAGATGGTTTTTAGGTTTTTAATATAAAACCTTGCATTGCTTACACCAGCGAAGGTCAGATTATTGTTAATACAATCATTTTAAGCCATGTATTATATTGCAATTCCTCATAAAGTTATCAGCCTGGTGAGTAACTTTTTTATTTACAAACCAAATCTTGGATTTGATGCTTGGAGAGTGTTAATTTTTGATCTTGGCTATGAGTCACTAACAAAATGATGTGACTGTAGCCACATTTTTGAAAAATAATATTTTGGGTGGTTCATTACACATATTGCGGCAGTTCTGATGTGAAATGTCCACTGAGTGGCACTAAAAGCGAGTAAAAGTTTCTCCCACACAGATGGTGTTTTTAAAGATTAAAAAAAAAAAAATGACCTCCCTACCCAAAACCTTAAACCTAAATCTGACCGTTTGTGTTATGAAAAGCAAATGTGACATGAAAAACACAATTGCTGAAGAAATCACATAATTTTTGTGGTGCTTCTAAGACACTTCATGTCCTGGTCTCTTGCATTGCATGTGAAACATTCAGTTGAGCTACAGCGCAATTTGATTATGCCTGAACAAGCTTGTAAATGTTGTTGGTAATACAATGCAAATGATAAAATGTGTTGCCTTACAAGTAATGCATGCACTATAGTATAGCATGTTTGACTGGCTGCATATGAAATTATGAAATTGTATAGTCTGTTTATCAGGGTTATTGTCTTACCAAGGCCTACCAATGACTTATGTGTTTTAATTTGTCAATTCATTACTTTATAACAGTAGTCATACACTCATTGAGCACTTTATTAAGAACTCTGTGGTCTTCTGCTGTTGTAGCCCATCCGCCTCAAGGTTTGGCATGTTGTGCATTCTGAGATGCTATTCTGCTCACTACAACTGTACAGAGTGGTTATCTGAGTTACCATAGCCTTTCTGTCAGCTCGAACAAGTCTGGCCATTCTCCGTTGACCTCTCTCATCAACAAGGCATTTCTGTCTGCAGAACTGCCGCTTGTTTTTGGCACCATTCTGAGTAAACTCTAGAGACTGTAATGCATGAAAATCCCAGGAGATCAGCAGTTACAGAAATACTCAAACCAGCCCGTCTGGCACCAACAATCATGCCATGGTCGAAATTAGTGAGATAAAATTTTTTTCCCCATTCTGATGGTTGATGTGAACATTAACTGAATCTCCTGAACCGTGATAAATGATTTTATGCATTGCACTGCAGCCACACGATTGGCTGATTAGATAATCGCATGAATAAGTAGGTGTACAGGTGCTCTTAATAAAGTGCTCAGTGATTGAATGTTGCTGCACAATGCTTTACATTTACAAATCAATCTGTCAACATAGCCAGTAAAGGGGTTTTGATTTCACATTCCCTCAGATGCCTGATGGGAATTAGGGTTGCTATGTTTCAGTTATCAGCAGGGTTTCTGCTGGTGACTCCAAATCCAGCCTGGAACATAAAAAGCTGAAAGGGTCACTAAAGGACATCTATGTGCCAAATAATCCATTATCTTAGTATCAGTCTTGGGAAATGGCCTCAAATGCAAAAAAAAAAAAAAAAAAAAACATTTCTATTTTGGTCTAAAAATAAAATAAATGATGTTAAGTAAAAGAGAAAGAGTGTGTGGCAAGAAAAACATAGGTTAATATTGAAATGATTCATGTTGGATGAAAAAAGTTCAATCCTTAAAAAGGAATGTTTCATTTGAAAATGAAAATTATGTAATAATTTATTCGTTTATTTGTTACAAACCCATATGATTTTCATTCTTCGATGAAACACAAAAGCAGATGTTTTGCAGAATATTCAAGCTGTGCTTTTCCATACAATAAAAAAAGACTCCATATACAGTAATTATTTGTCACGGTCCTGTCTCTCTGTCAGTCTGGGTTTTGATCTGACAGGGCCGTGGCATTATCCACCCATGTCTGTCTCTGTGTGAGCGCGCGGCTTCTGTTGTATTCCCTGCCGCGCGCTCTTCTGCTTGTTATTGATGTGGGTCCTTCACGCTTGTATCATCTTGGCTGATTGCACTTGCGTCAATAATACTTGTCTGTCTCTCGCGTCCGCGGATGTGCGTTACGCTCGCTTTGCGCCCCGGGCGTGAGCTGTCTTCTTGTTTGTGCTGAGGTTCAGTCACTTCGGTAAAGTGTCAGGTTTCTCTCCCTATTTTAGTCTTCTCGTGTTTTCTGTCCAGTGCCAAGAGGAGGAGGAGAAGGGCTCCTGCTTCTCAGCCGCTGCCTGCGCTCCCGGCCACGGAGGCCACTACCCAGTCACTGCCAGCGCTCACAGCCATGAAGGCCATTCCCCCATCACTGTCTGAGCTTATGGCCTCTGAGACTGCTCCTTTTTCACTGCCAGTGCTCACTACCATGGAGGTCATTCCCCTCTCACTGCCTGAGCTCACAGCCACAAAGGCTGTTCCCTGTCACTGCCAGTGCCCACGGTCACGGAGGTCATTCCCCTCACTGTCTAAGCTCACGACCAAGGAGACTGTTACCTTGCCACTGCCTGTGCTCACAGCCACTAAGACTGTTCCCCTGTTGCGGCTTCACCCCCTGAGTCTTCTGCGGCTTTGCCCTCTGACCCTTCCACGGCTTCGCCCTCTGACCCTTCCGCGGCTTCGTCCCCTGAGACTTCCGCAGCTTTGCCCCCTGATCCTTCCACCTTGTGTATGCCTCCCAGGACTCCGGACCCCGCCCCTTTCTTTATGTTCCCTTCCTGGTTTCTCTCCCTTCCCTCCCCATCTGTGCTTTCTGTTCGGTGTTAATATTCATTCTGTTTGTTTGGTGTTTTGTTTGATGTTCCCGTTTAGGGACGCCAGGTGGTGTCCCTTTTGGGAGGTGGGGGGGGACTGGAATTATCCGCCTGTGTCTGTCTCTGTGTGAGCGCGTGGCAGGGAATACAACAGAAGCCTCTTCTGTTTGTTATTGACATGGGTGCATCATGGTTGTGTCATCTTGGCTGCATGCACTCGCGTCAGTAATCCTTGTCTCTCTCTCACGTCTGCGGACACGCATTGCGCTCGCTTTGCGTCATACGCCCGGGGTGCGAGCTGTCTTGTTTGTGCTGAGGTTTGGTCACTTCGGTAAGGTGTCGGGTGTGTGTGTGGTCGAACTCTCACACATGTGTCTGTTCTCGTTTTGTTTGTCGATTGGCATGAGTGAATATCTCCTCATTGCCTGACGTCTCACCCCACCTCCTTGTTTGCTCGTTATTGTTCCACTGTTAACACCTGCCCTGGATTAACCCTCTTGATTTCTCTCCCTATTTTAGTCTCCTCGTGTTTGCTGTCTAGTGCCAGTTCGTCTTGTTCTCTAGTCAGTTCTGCATGTGTGCTAGAATCCTGCTCACCCTGATCACCTTCCTGTTCCTATGCTGTCCGGTTGGTCTTGTTTCCCTCTGCTATTCCCTGGAATACATTTTCCCCTTCAGGGTAGTTTGTTTTCCCCCTCGTGGGAGTTTGTTTTATTTATAAAGTATTTTGTTTTTTTGAACTCTGCATTTGGGTCCTTCCTCTCCCCAAACTCGAAGCCATACTATAGTGAGGGACATAATTCAATTTATGTCATTGTAACAGGGTTCAATGGAAAGGAGGACATGGGAACCGGACGAAGCATCAAAGTAATGTTTTAATAAACTTAAACAAAAACACACAAACATAAACACACACAGGGCAGCTGCCTGTAGCTCTCTCTTTCCCAAACTGCCACATATCGTTGCATTTATCCCTCTCCTCGTCTGATTAGCCCAATTGGGGGCCGGGCGTGCGTAGTCACGGCCCAGCCCCACCCTCTTCCTTGTCACACTCCTCCCTCCTTTGCTTCAGGCCAGGGAACTCCCGGCTTAATGTACCACCCCCCCCCCACCAGCAGACCTTCCCCGCCTTCTGTGACCTGGGAGGGAGACAAGGGGAGGGAAAACAAAACAACAAAAAGAGGAGAGGGGAAAGGCCAACGCAGAGCGACAGTGAGAGAGAGAGAGGAGAGAGAGGAAAAACGTACACGCCGGTCCCCAGACATGCTGTCGCTTGGTCCTCGATCACTCCTCCACCCTCTGGTGGACAACAGCCACTCCTCCCCGGGTGGACCAGAGTCAGTCCTCTGACCCCCAGTGGACGGAACGCCCCTCCACATTTCGGTGACCGGTAGGGAACTCCTCCACCCCTGGCAGTGGCTCTACAGTTCCAGGCGGTCGGCAGCGAGCCCCTCCTCCCCTCGCGGACGGCGGCTGTTCTTCCCATCCCACCGCGTTTTGGCGGCTGGTAGGGAACTTCTCTGCCCCTGGCAGCGGCCCCACCGCTCCAGGCGGCCGGCAGTGAGCCCTTCCTCCCCTCATGGATGGCAGCCGTTCCTCCACACCCAGGCGGCCGGTAGCAACTCCTCTGTCCCCCGGCGGATGGCCGCGGCTGCTCCTTTGGGGTGGATGGTAGTGGTGAGGACTCTACGACGGCGCATCCCTCCTCCTTCCCGGGTTTCGGCACCAATGTAACAGGGTTCAATGGAAAGGAGGAGGGTGGGAACCGGACGAAGCATCAAAGTAATGTTTTAATAAACTTAAACAAAAACACACAAACATAAACACATACAGGGCAGCTGCCTGTAGCTCTCTCTCTCCCGAACTGCCACATTTCGTTGCACTTATCCCTCTCCTTGGCTGATTAGCCCTACTGGGGGCCGGGCGTGTGTAGTCACGGCCCGGCCCCGCCCTCCTTCTTGTCAGAATCATTATTTGCTGAAAATGTAGTTCTCAAATCTCACTTGCACATATACACATTTAAACTTGTCTGAAGACGCATCACAGGAGATTGGATGTCAATGGCGATAAAGCAAAATCACACGAGCAAGAGTGCTTTATGTCCAGCTATCAGCACAGCTGTGATTTGGTAATCACAGCCTTGCTTATTGAATACAGCAGGATTGCAAGTGTGATATTGCTTTAATACAACAGTTCAATGAACAAGTAAATAAGTAGGGATAAACTAATGACTGTCCAAAAACACTTTCTTGTTTATATGTGGCAGGGTAGGTTAAACCCTCCCTGAATTAGCGGCTCACTGATGTTGTCATGACGATGACTAGTCACAGCCTACCAGCAGCCACTGCTTGCCTATTTAAGGGTTGCTACATGCCACCTGGAATTGCTTCACTGTCAGCCTCACAGCCACGTCATTGTGGTTGTTTCCTTTCAGGAAATGGATGGGGACATTGGAGAGGTATGAGCTTTTAGCCATTGGCTAAGTTATGGACTTGTTGTAATGCAGTGATTAATGCATGTTCACCTATTTTAGTGGAGTTGAAGACATCTTCCAGTGTCTGTAATTGTGGGTTGCTCTGACTGCTCCTTCCCAGATGTAAAGTGTAGACCACTGGATTTGTTTGTGCTGCATCAGCAACACCATTCTCAGCTATTGTGCATTATTATAGCTATCGAGGAGCTGGCATACTATTGGTATGTATAACCTAATGTTCTTTGGCATTGGGCATGGGTAGGTTTAGCTGTAGTAACTCTGTGTTTTGTTTTAGGTGGGCTCACTGGCACGCTGTCAGGGCCTGCGGCTAAAAAGCTATTGGGATTTGCGTTTGCATTTCTCCTGGGACAACACTGCTGTTTTGTTTCTGTTTGTTTCATTTTTTGATTACTTGTTCTGTTTTTGTTTTGTCGTATTTCTTTCAATTATTTGTTTTGTTTGTTTGGTTATTTCCTTTGTGTTTGTTGCACATTGTAGTACCATTTTGAGAGGTATTCTGGTCTGTATTGCTTCGGAAACACTCTGGCCTAGAATTTTGTCCGGCCTCTGATTTAATGGCCTTTGCTGCTTTAACCCTGTGGCTGCCATGGAAGGTAACAAGGCCTGGGTCTCTTTTTTACCCTTTGTTTTTCAGCTGAACGGTTTTCTCCTTTTTTGGATTTTGCATTGTCTTTTTCATTTTGTTATAATTTATGCCAGAAGGTTCTTGAGCATCTTTCTTTTCTGTTGTGTATTAGATTAGCTGTTCACTTGATTGAGCAGTTTATACTAGTACTGATGCTAATTTACGTTTTTGGTTTTCTTTTGAAATATTTCTGATGTTTTCTTAAATGAAACTGTGTTCTGATGGGTCCCTGGCCTGTTTAAACTGTTGTGTTTCAGTGAGTTTATGCCAATGCTATGCAGTGAAGTGATTAGAATATTAATTTGTTAAAGGTGCAGTATGTAAGATTCAGAAACCCTTGTTATTAATGACACCTGTGGCCGTTAAGTGAACTGCAGCCAGCTACCTGTTGCTCGTGCTCGTAGGGACACACTCCATAGGGACACGAGCGTGCGAGCATTGGCCAAAACAATGACGTAACATACAAAGAGACTGAACGTGATTCACCGGCATCATGCTGACAGATGATGGTAGCATAATTAAAATTTCACAGTTATGATTGTTTTACTACAAACTTTAAGACTAAAGTAAAACTGCTTATCAGCTAACATAGCATACTGATACACACATACAGCTACATACTACCGAACTATACCAGATAGTTTACTGTTGCACTGCACTGTTATGTTGCACTATTGTATGTTTTGTATGTCATATGTTGTATTACGATCAAGAAACCAGTGTATTTGCTTAAATTTATCCTGTATACCTGGCTTTTAGTATAAAGAGAAGATCGTTGAAATGATTTGAAAGTTACGAAGCAAGGTAGCTTGCAATTCGTCAGCTTTAGCTGGCAAGATCAAGTTAGCTAAAATTACACAGATCAATCCTTATGGCACTATATTTCAGATGCTTTGCAGTTATGTAAGCTTACCTGTCCCCAAAACCGAACGAAGGTCCCTCCAGGAATCAAATGCCCTGCTGATGTTCACTATTGTTTTCGCTCTACCACGATCAAATTCCCACTTAGCCTGACAGGATTCAGTAGAAGGCTCTTGGGAGCACGCATAAACGTCACATCCTTTGTATTTTCCCGGCAAAACTGACCCGCTCCCTTCGCATGAAAATCAGTCTACAGTCTTTAATAGGCAACCTAGGAAGTCCGCGAAGGGCTCATTTTTTTACGTTGCATTACAAGCCATTCACACAGGCAAAAAAAGGGCGAATATTACATGAAAATTGTTACATACTGCACCTTTAACCCTGTTGTGTTTGTTGCAGGATCTGGGAGGGAGGCTGGCTTTCCTGCTTGTACTGGTGGTGTTTTTCACTGATATCCAGTCTTGGTGTGTGTGTGTGTGTGTGTGTGTGTGTGTGTATGTGTGGGCAGGTTTAAGTGGTTTACGAGGACTTTTTTTTTTAGGTTACAAACTGGTAATTACAAGGGTATTATGCTATAAATGTGGTTTATGAGGAAATTTCTAGTGTCCCCATAATTCAAATCACTTAAAAAAATATTAAACGATTTATTGAAAATGTAAAAATGCAGAAAGTTTTTTGTGAGGGTTAGGTTTAGGGGTAGAGTTAGGGTTAGGGGTTAGAATCTATAGTTTGTACAGTATAAAAAAACATTGTGTCTATGGAGAGTCCTCGTAATGATAGCTGCACCAACCTGTGTGTGTGTGTGTGTGTGTGTGTGTGTGTGTGTGTGTGCGCGCGCATGTGAATGCAGTGATCATCTATTCTAGGGTTGATACTGGTCCTTGTAGTCCGCCCCTGCTGGTAAGCCCCAGTTCTTGGGGTAAAATTTTATAATTTTAAATATTATATCCTATAACTCCAGTTGCATTGTGTGTGTTGTGCTATATGCACCAACTTCTGGTTAAGGCCATTTTTCATTTTAAGATCAAATGTTTTATTCTGATTGCTTATTTTTGCACTTGTACCCATGTCTCTGGCCTTTCATTAGTGAAGTGAACCTGTGTGACCTTATTAAATGACATCTTGTGTTTCATACTCCCTGGGTGGAATTCCCAAGGTGGTGTAGTTGGGTACAGGTTTTTTTTATTTATTTATTTTTTATTATTATTTTCAATCTTGCACCACTCTGCTACATATAGAACAAGTTTCTTAAGCCACAGAATCTGCCTTTGCTATTTCAAAAGATCAGAATCAGAATGAGCTTTGTTGCCAAGTATACTTACAAATACAAGGAATTCGTCTTGGTGACAGAAGCTTCCAGTGCACAAACAAAACAACAACACGACATAGATAATAAAAAAATTGAATAAAAATAAAAAGTGAATAGAAAATATAAGTATATATAGAAATACACAATAAGACAAATATATATACATTTTTGTCTTATTGGGCTGGGTGAGTGGGGTCCAGAATGATTTTTTTCTTGCTCTTTTCCTCACTCTGGAAGTGCACAGTTCTTGAAGGGAGGGCAGGGGGCAAACAATATTCCACTCAGCAGTCCAAACTGTCCTTTGTAGTCTTCTGCTGTCCAGTTATTGTAGTGCAGAGAACAGACTCAATGACTGCCGAGTAGAACTGTATCAGTAGCGCCTGTAGCAGGTTGAACTTTCTCAACTGGTGAAGTTAGTACAACCTTGGCTGGGCCCTTTTCACAATGGAGTCAATGTGGGTCTCCCACTTCAGGTCCTGTGAGATGGTAGAGTCCAGGAACCTGAATGACTCCACTGCTGCCACAATGCTGTTCAGAATGGCGAGCAGGGTCAATGTTGAGGTGTTCCCCCTAAAGTCCACTATCATCTCCACAGTTTTGCATGTGTTCAGCTACAGGTTGTTTTGATTGCACCAGCTGTTCAACCTCCCTTCTGTATGCACTCATCGTCATCCTGGATGAGGCCGATGACAGTAGTGTCATCTGCAATCTTCAGGAGCTTGACAGAGGGGTTCTTGGTGGTGCAGTCATTTGTGTACAGGGAGAAGAGTAGTGGGGAGAGCACACATCCCTGGGGGGCACCAGTGCTGATTGTACAGGTGCTGGAAGTGAATTTCCCCAGTCTCACTAACTGCTACCTATCTGTCAGAAAGCTGGTGATCCACTGACAGATAGAGGTGGGAACAGAGAGTTGGTTTAATTTAGTCCGGAGAATAGCTGGGATGATGGTGTTGAAAACCAAACTGAAGTCCACAAAAAGGATACTTGCATATGTCCCTGGTCTTTCCAGATGTTGCAGGATATGATGCAATCCCATGTTGACGGCATCATCCACAGACCTGTTTGCTCGATAAGCAAATTGATGGGGATTCAGAAAGGGTCCAGTGATGTCCTTCAGGTGGGCCAACACCAGTCTCTCAAATGACTTCATGACCACAGACATCAGAGCAACGGGTCTGTAGTCATTAAATCCTGTGATTTTGGGTTTCTTTGTGACAGGGATGATGGTGGAGTGTTTGAAGCAACAGGGAACTTCACACTGCTCCAGTGATCTGTTGACGATCTGTGTGAAGATCAGGGCCAGCTGGTCAGCACAGGATTTTAGACAAGTTGGTGAAACACCGTCTGGGCCCTGTGCTTTCCTTGTCTTTTGTTTCCGGAAGACCTGGCACACATCCTCTTCACAGATCTTAAGTGCAGGTTGAATAGCAGGAGGGGGGAGGAGGGTGGTTGCAGGAGGTGTTGGTGTTTGTGCGAAGTGAAAGTCAGAGCGGGTGTGGGGTGTGAGACTGGGGCTTTTCAAATCTACAGTAAAACACATTCATGTTTTCAGCCAGTTGTTGATTCCCTACAGTGTTGGGGGATGGTGTCTTGAAGTTAGTAATGTCTTTCAGGCCTCTCCACATGGTTTACAGCAAAACTCAGGCAGCTTCGTCAGGCCAAAGAGGATGCTTACAGAAGTGGGGATAAATCTTGTACAATCAGGCCAGAAATACACTGACAAAAGAGATTAGACTGGCTAAAAGAAGCTACTCTGAGAAGCTGAAAAACAAGTTTTCATCTAACAACACTGCAACAGTCAGATGCACCCACTCCTCCATTACTACTTTGAAAACCACACTTTAGAAATAGTAACGGTAGCTTGGTTGCTTCTGACAGGTTATTGGAGGAACAAGGATGTGTGTGTGTATGAGAATGAGAGAGTGACTGAGCATGCGATTACCTGCGTCTTTTGCACTGATGAAGATGATACAGCTGTTAGTTTAACTTTATTCCTCAGCTATATTGTGATAGTAATGTGACTGGTAGATGTATAATTGTATGTTTTCATACAAATTAAGTTGTACAAATTGGCACAAATTCACCACCTCATAGTATTGTGACATATTCTCATGAGACTATGATGTCTGTACCAATGTTTTTTGAGAGTTTTTTCTCTCTCTGTTTTCAACTGTTTAGTTTTATTAGTTTATTGGCCAGGTTTAATGTTGCCACCCTAATTAAGATTATTGTTTTTGTGTCAGATAAATACTGCTGTGATCGCAAATATAAATTATATCATCAGATACTTTCATTTGTTAGAGTTAAAAAAACGTTCTGTTTGTAGCTTTATATGAAGCTAATTTCTTTTTCAAAATAGTATAGCTCGACAGTAGTTGAACTACTTCAAATTATGAGTGGCTTGTAGCTTGACAAACTAGTTTCAAAATAGCCTTCTTGATAGCGTCCTTAAATTGGAACTTTATTTAATCAATCTCTTAAAGAAAATAAATAGATAAAATATGGTGTGTCACCACTAGTGATGGGAAGATCGGATCATTTTACTGACTTGAATCTTTGAGTCTCGTTCAGCAAAATGAACGGATCTTTTTTCAAGTCCTTTATTTCATTTCGTTCATTTGAACAGAATTAAATTAAAATGTCACATTTTCAATAGCTAAATCCACCCCCAACACATCTACATACGCAAACTTTGATTATAGTCCCAATAAGGAAAAACTGATAATGCAGCCAAGGACAAATTATGAGAAACAAATGATTAGTTCACCTCTCGAGTCTTCTGGTCCGAGTCGTTCGTTCTTTTGTCACGTGACAGCCATATGTGCATAGCCTATACGGCTGTCACGTGACAAAAGAACGAACGACTCAGACCAGAAGACTCGAGAGGTGAACTAATAATTTCTGTTTCCTGTGTGAGCAATACATAGGCTGTGTCTCATTTGGAAGGCTGCATTCTAGGTAGGATGTGTCCTTTGAAGGCTGCAGTATACCGAGCATCCTCCTTTAAACAAGCCTCGTTTAAATGAGATGGCCTTCGTAGGACAAACGGAAACGGAATGTAATGTGGTTGCTATGATAGCACGCCACTCTTTAACAAGCGCGAGTGCTTTGAGTGAGAAGGGAGCAAAGTCCCTTTGGAGAGTTATAATGATGTAAAGAGAAAAGAAAATAGATTTTACAGGTGTACTTTTAGTCTAATACTTTATTTTAATTATATATTAATATAATTATACATATTATATACTCTGTACCATTTTACTGAGGTACTTCAACTTGGGAATTAACATTCCTTGCATTTGAACGTCATATTTACTGGTAAATTGGAATCATTTTTTTTAGACATTTTCATTGAAGCAAAGAATTGTGGGTTGTGAGTGCTCACGAAGGATAAATGCGACCTCCGGAGGAGGCATCCTTCCAAACGAGACACAGCCACAGTGTATACGGCTGTCACCTGACAAAAGAATGAACGATTCGGACCAGAAGACTCGAGAGGTGAACTAATAATTTCTGTTTCCTGTGTGAGCAATGCATAGCGTATACGGCTGTCACGTGACAAAAGAACGAACGACTCAGACCAAAAGAGTTGAAAGGTGAACTAATAATTTCTGTTTTCTGTACAGCGCCTATGCGGTTTTCACGTAACAAACGAACAGAGGTTGCACAATGCACATGCACGGTCAACACAAAATGAACGAATCACTCTCTGAGACTACTCGTTCTTCCGAGTCACATAAAAGATTTATTCAAAATGAACGAATCGTTCATGAACGACCCATCACTAGTCATCACATCCTCAGATTGTGCATGTGAAAACCACATGCGTGAATGTTTGCTCCTCCACGTGGCCATATTCAATGGATGAATATGTTGACACTGAGTGCCATTTTTCATTTTCCTTGGAAAAATGCCCTCCCCTGCCCCCACCCCCAACATCCATTTGTATGTGTGTTTCAAAAGTTTGAGTCCACTTGTGAAAATGCTTCTATTTAGCATTTTTCTAATCTATTAGTTTAATTATTATTACAAATGATATTATCAACCAAATGTGTTTGTGGATTTGTGACTGTCAGGTTTTTTTATTTGTCATGTAGGTTGTGCTAAAAAAAGCAGCAGTCGTACTTCATATTTTTAATCTAACCATTGATCAGCTTGTTACAGGTGTGTCAGGGTGTACAAATGCCACCCAAAACATCAGCTTGCACACCCAAATGAAATACCTTTTTGACGGTTAATAATAGTATGTTGTATGTCTTTTTGTTAGTTTGCATCAAGTCAGACATGATGTTATCATTGTCATTTTTGCTCAATAATTAATGTAGGCTAACAATAGGTTTATTTTTATATATATATATATTTACATTTATAGTCACACATGAACCAAACCTCCCTATACTCCCTAAATGCAGAGAATGTTCAGAAATGTTTTTGAATTTTCTTCTTTTCAACCCAATGCATTAAACATTTATTTCTTATGCAAAATTAAGTTTTTGAGCCAGTCAGTGAATATTAAACCTGGTGTCTCCATTTACATTTGTGTCTTTAGCATATTTTGGAAAACATTACATACAAAATTTAACTATAAGGTGATATTATTGAATTCTGCAATCAGAACTTTAAATAGCTTCAGTATTGTTAGCTACTTTTTGTAAGTAGCTTATAGCTAACTAATTTTAAAAAAGTGTAGCTTGACTGTAGTTTAACTACTTTAAGTTATGAGTAACTTGTACCTTGGGAAGCTACAGTTTCAACTTACTATCCCCAACACTGTAAAACAGTGTGTTAGTCTCAGTCACCATTCACTTTCATTGCATCTTTTTCCCTTACAATGAAAGTGAATGGTCATTGAACCTGGGCGGGCACCTGGTGAATAGCCGAGTCGGATCGTCCTGATGAGCCAGCATGACGGGTTAGAGAGGGCTAGCCATGCCTCCAGACTACGTGCAAGGGGTACCAAAGGGACAATTGCCTTTGACATACCTGCGGATGGGGCCTCGCAGCAGGGCAGAGCAGGAGCTGTCACGTCGAGAGGCCTCACATCCCGAACTCATGGCTGTGCTGAGAGAGATGTTAGAGTACTTACCTCGCTCCGCATACCCACCATAGATCGGTCTGCGATGGGAGAGGAGGCTGGGCGTCCTCGTGGTGCATCACATACACCTGGTCGTGGGTATGTGTGTGTCACAGCTGGGTGTGCGAAGGCGGGGGACTCGCGTCCGCAGCACCCCTACTACGAGTGTTTGATGTACGGCTGTCGTGATAACCTCCTGGTTGACAGCGGGTCTCCTCACCTCTGGGTCACCCATCTCAGGGACGCTTCGAAGCCCTCCTGGGGTTCTTGGTGCCAAACCGAGGGACGGGGGCGTCAACTTCCTGCGGGAGGCTCTACGCTGAGGTCGAGCCATCCCACATCTCTGAAAGGTTGAGCCACAGGTGCCGCTCCTGGACCACCATAGAGGACATCGCCTGCCCGAGAGCCCACGCCGTGACCTTCATCACCCGCAGGGCGAAGTCGGTCACCGAGCGCAGCTCCTGCATCAATCCCGGGTCAGGACTACCCTTGTGCAGCTCTTTCAGAGCCTTGGCCTGGTGGTCCTGCAGGATGGCAATGGCATGTAATTCGGAGGTGGCGTGTCTAGCAGCACTGTAAGCCTTGGCCATGAAGGACGAAGTGAACTTACAGGCCCTGGATGGAAGCCTAGGACGATTCCGCCAGGTGGCGGCGTTTTACGAGCATAGGTGCACTGCAATCGCCTGCTCCACCCGAGGAACCTCCACGAACCCCCTGGCCACCCCGCCATCGAGGGTAGTGAGAGTGGACGAACCCATTTTTTAAAATGCAAAGAGTCCAAATATAATGCTGAAAGGCTGAACTATCAGCTATACATTAATTTAAAAATGAATAGGTCAACTTCTGTAAATCACTGTGTTCGTCAAACAACTGCAAGTAACATAAACAGTTCTGTATATGAACATGGAGTGGATGTTTTGCAGTAGATGTCCATTTTAAGTATTCCAAGCATATGCATAGATGAATTTGTCTTTCTCTGTGGCCTCTTGTTGTTTCAGCTACTGCTGCCACATGGGCATTTAATTAACATGCATCTAGAGATCCTAAGGAATTTTTAATGGCCAACTTAGCTTAGAATGGGAGTCACGATGTGCCCAAGGTTTTGGCACTAAGAAACCTGTGGACCAATGAGAAGTTCCTTTCAACGTGGAGGCAGATCTGGGGCTTTCCTTCCTACCCCATAAAAGGTGTATGGCCACTTTATCTGATTGCTGCTTGGCATTTGTTTGTGTTGTTCCACCACGATCCAATCAAAATGTAGCAACTTTTCTACACAGTGACAGTTAGAGAGGAGCCCTACCATAAACTGGGGCCTCTGGAATGCCTATATAATAAAATCTATAGGAAATAATCTGGAAATTAACTACAGGAGAAAGTCACACACACACACCTCACCACCTCCTTCGACCACTGCCATTTATGCTAAATTATGGATCAATATCTTGTACCGTATATAGAGGTGACAATAATGGCTGTAAGAATAATGTCTAAGCAGGCTGTGGTGGAACATAAGTGAAAAAGGGAATGTTCCTGAAGAAAGCCTAAATTAGTCTACATATTATAGGAAGATTCTATCTAGGATAAACATTTGAAAATGTTTTAGCAAATATAGTTGTTAACTGTGGAGGTGAGGGCGTGGTCGAACACCCATCCGGGGAGAGAGAGAGCAGTAAGGACATCCACCTGAGATGAATTGTGATTAATTACCATCTCTGTGTTCACAGTGAGAGTCGGGGGAGTTAAAAAGATGGCCAGTTCACAGAGAGAGGGAGAGACAGACAGACCAGAGTCTTCGTGTCTGTCCCCAGAGAGAGAGTCTTGTGTTGTGTGAAGCTGAAAAGCGGACTGTTTATTTGAGTGAAGCTAAAAAGCGGACTGTTTATTTGAGTGACGCTGAAAAGCCGTCTTATGTTTTGAGTGAAGCTGTACAGCAAATGCTGGTTATTTGTGAATAAAATGGACTCACGTGAACTGTGGAAACCGGTTCCCGCTTCCTCCTTTATCTGCCCAACTTGAACCTTTGTTACAGTAACCAATTCCTTAAGTGACTGGGTTGGCATGATTTGGTATTGCACTGTCCAAGCTGTAAACTATGTGCACTTGCTTTAGTTACATGGTTTCCTGCATTGCCAGATTAAAGTTCCACTCATTCCCTTGGTACCATGTTTGAAGAGATTATATCCACTGCCATATTATCAGGAGCAAAGCTCCCTTGTTAAGCAAATCGTGCATCATCTTACAGGTTATTCAATAGGAATGGTCATGTTGCATCCATTAACCTGCCTACACTATGAATGGTGCAGTTTAGCGGCTGTAAGCTGATTAACAGTGGGGGTTGTGAATTTGAGTGTCCTACCTAAACTCTGCAGTTGCCTTTGTGGGACTGTACCACAGGTCCAATCAAACTATCTCTCCTTTGGAGAGGTGCCCTATGAGGGAGATCGGATGGCTGAACTTCACAACAAATAAGACAACCCCAAGCATGATCAGCAATGTCTTGCTTAATTTGTGGGCACTTGGCAGTAAACTAGTTAATGGAGGGTCTCATATGTTGCATTTGACCCCTACCCCCCTTTTTCGGTTCCACAGGGTTTTCCTTAGGTATGCAAGATCATTAACCCCCTTGTGGGCTTTTAAGATTGACTGAAGACTGAACAGTGTAAAATGACAAACCGTTCTATGGCTGAAGGTGATGTCTGAAAAGATACAGGGTCTTGCTGTCTGCTGACCCTGGCATACCCTTATTCAGTAATAAGATGCCCCCTTCCCCTGGATCTTCCCCCCACCCTCTGAGATGCATGCTGGGTGGAGGAGGGAGGGGCCCCTGACCTGATCATGCAGACTTGACCTTGGCCTCTTTTCTCAAAAGCATTGTAAGCCCAAGTACATCTTAGAATCCATCTTACGATTTGATTCATCTTAGTTTTGCCCCCCATTTCCCAAAGTAACTTAAGTAGTACCTGAAAATTATTGTAGATTAACTAGTGTTCTTGAGTAATCGTAGAGTGCTAAGTGTATCATAAGAAGACAGTCTTATGCAGTCAGCTGCTGGAAAATATATATATATATATAATTTAATACATTTAATATTACAACCCCAATTCCAAAAAAGTTGGGACAGTATGAAAAATGCTAATAAAAACAAAAATGTGTGATTTGTAAATTATATTCACCCTTTTCTATATTGTAAGCTCTACAACTACACATTATATGATGTTTACCATGTGAATTTCATTATTTTAAAAAAATGTACAGTAATTTCAAATCAGATGATTGCAACACACTCGAAAAACTTTAGGACAGTCGAGTGTTTACCACTGTGAAAAATCACCATTTCTAATAATACTTATTAAGCATTTGGGCACTGAAGACACATGTTTGTTAAGTTTAGAAAGTGGAATTTCATCCATTATGTATGTCTTTAGCTGCACAATTGTACGGGGTCTTCGTTGCCATCTAATGCGCTTCATAATGCGCCACACATTCTCAATTGGAGACAGGTCAGGACTGCAGGCAGGCCAATCTAGCACTCACACTCTCTGCTTACATAGTCATGCACTTAAAATCCAGGCAGTATGTGGTTTGAAGTTGTCCTGCTAGAAAATGCAAGGACGTCCCTGGAAAAGACGGTGCTGGATGGCAGTATATGTTGCTCCAAAATTTGTACATATCTGTCTGCATTCATGGTATTCTCACAGATGTGCGAGTTAACCATGACATGGGCACTGACACACCCCTGGCCCATACAGACACTGGCTTTTGGACCTGACGCTAATAACAGCTTGGATGGTCCTTTTCCTTTTTGGCCTGGAGAACACAATAGCTGTGTTTTTCCAAAAACTTTTTGAAATGTGGACTCTTCAGACCAAAAAACACAGTTCTACTGTTCTACTTTCCATCTAAGATGAGACTGAGCCCAGAGAAGTCAGCAGCGCTTCTGGACAGTGTTGATGTAGGGCTTCTGCTTTGCATAGTAAAGTCTTAACTTGCATCTGTGGATGCAGCAGCGAATGGTGTTGTCTAACAAAGGTTTACTAAAGTAATCCCAAGCCAATGTTCATGATATCCATTACAGATGAATGATGTTTTTTAAGACAGTGATGTCTGAGGGATCAGCGCATTCAGAAGTGGTTTTCTTTTTGCCCTTTACGTACCAAAATTTTACCAGATTCCTTGAATCTATTAACTATATTGTGCACTGTAGAGGGTGAAATGCCCAAAATCCTTCCAATTAGTCTTTGGGGAACATTGTTCTCAAAGTGCTGGATTATTTTCTGAAGCATCAGTTGGCAAATTGACAAGTTTTGAACATCCATGCTCTTGAAGGACTAGGCTGTTTTTGGAGGCTCCTTATACAGTACTATGACACAATTGCCTCACCTGTTTAACATCTCCTATTTCACATTGCCTTGTTATTTAAACTTGTCAAATTGTTATTAGTCTTAAATTGCCCCTGTCTCAACCTTTTTGGAGCATCTGATTTAAACTTACTGTACATTTTTTTTTAAATAATAATAAGAACATTCACAAGGTGAAACATCATATTATGTGTAGTTGTGGTGCTTTCAATATAGCAAAGGGTGAATACAATTTACAAATCACTCCTTTTTGTTTGTATTAGCATTTTTCTACTGTCCCAACTTTTTCGGAATTTGGGTTGTATGATGATTACTGTATGCAGATTACAATATGATTATTAAGATATTTAATATCAGCTACTTTTAAGTTTCATTTATTTTTATATTAATCAACAATTCAATCAAAGAAATGGAATCACTGCGCTCTACCAGTTCAGGGTGCGTAGATCCACAAATTTTTTTAACAATCTCAAAAACAAGATGATCCACACTCCTTTATCTATTTCTTTATATTTTATTTAAATCTCACAGTACAGGAGAACTCAGACATTTCGGCCTCACAGCCTTCTTTAGTGTATTAATCAACAATTAAAAATAATAATAAATATATGCATAAAATGTATAAATGAACGAATAGATAAATGGACTTGTAAATATATAATTTACACTGAATTGTGTGGACGGCCATGTAGTTGGTGACAACAAAGGTAACAACGGCTCATCATTGTCGCCTTCTTTTCCTCTCTGATACCCAAAGGCACTTTTCCCACACCACAATGTTGTGCATTATGTTATCACTCTGGGGAGCAAAGAACAGACCTCTGCTTGATTTGTAAATGTTCCTGAAGCGCAGCTTCCAACCTACTTTGAACTCTAAATGATGAACCTCTTTATATATTATATGTGATTGATTATTGTCAGGATCATTCACAGGGCCTCTTGAACCACAGAATTTGTGAAAAAGAAATATTGCAAATGCACATCTGATGAACAATGCAGGTATTGTCTAAAGGTAATAGATCGTTCGGCACAAAATGACCACAAAACTACATTAAATTATGTAGTTATTTGGGTTGAGTATTTAAGTAAATGTAAACATTTCCTAGCAAGATAAATTATAAGTATTTATAAAGTTATGCACAAATAATGAAGTTACAATGATGTGTGACACAACACTCACATTTCAGCACTTCAAACATGGAACACAACTCTTTCAAGAAGCGCTTAAAGCACATCCTTGCATGTTTGTGTTAGGCGCAGCTTTGGGAAACGCATATAAATAATAAGCACGTTCATAAAATCATTCGAAGAAAACACTCCTAACCGCTAAGATCAATCGTTATTGGGGAATGATGCCCAAGGTTCCTATTCTGCCTGGACGTGTGCCCCTCAGACTTAAGGTACTTTAGGGCTTCAAAAAGCATGTGGCAGATCTCTGATAAGTTGTCACTATACATGCTTTTAGTTTCCCTGAATCTCCCAATTCTATGTCCTTCCCTTCTGTCATTGTAATTCCTGTTTTTCTGTCTGGGATCATGTCTGCCATTATTGTGTTCCCTGTCACCTGAAAGCTTAGAGCTCTGGGTAATCTACTGGAAATCACAGGACTTTGACTGGGAGTAGCAATTGTAATTGTTGGAGTGGGCAAACTGGCTTTGTGGATGTTCTGACACCTTCATCTGATGAGGATTCTCATTGCCATGTCTATTTGCCATGTTTCTGAAACAGGAGGACCTGGTTCTCTGTCTTTCCTGTATGTGCTCACCTTCTAACTTTCCCAAGATCACATAGCAAGCTGCCTTAACTCTCTCGCAGACATGTAATCAGCATCTACCAAGAGGTTTCCTAATAGTGGTATACAGGTTGCTCACAAACAGACTTTTAAACATGACATCCTCCTCTGCCCTGGGAAAATTTTTGCTAGCAAATAATTTTTTTGCAAGTGCTCATTTTAATCTCTGTGAGACTCATGGGGGACTTGCTTAATTTGGAAGGCAGATAAACGAGAGGGAGATGGATTTTGATACAGAGTATACTCTTATACAAGGTCTTTACACAATTTGCCATAATTGTTAGCGATTGCTGGGTTCTGCTTTTCCAAAAACCATGGACAGTCTGTACTATTGTCTTCATCAGGAGGAGGAGTTTGTCTGCCAAACTGGGCTCAGGGAATTAGGTCAAAGCAAAACTTAAATTCCTGAGCTACAACTCTATGTTGCTTCCAGGGTTATCAGGATCGAACACTTCAATGTCATGTGCTAATTCTCTAAGGACAAGCAGTTGACTGTCTTTAGATAGGAGTAGGAGTAGGACATTTTTTACAATGTGAGGGAGTCAGTTTGTGCTCCATAAAGGTGATTGGGGCCAGCACTCATGGTAAGGCCATCAGAGACTGTGACATCATCAGTGTCCTAGTAACACTTCTGTGGAAGATGATCCAGCTGGGGGTCCCTAACTACTGAACCAAAGGAGCAACTGTTCACACTTTAAGGTTCAGGCTGATTGTGGGGAAGTATATGACTATCCAATGCACTAATTCTTCTTCCTGTTTCCAGAGGTCTCTGTCTACACCATCTTTAGATGCCCACTTATGAGCTCTATCTGCAGCCCTGTTATGACAGTGTTGTTCATCTCTCAACTCTGCATACTCTCTGCTCAATTCTTCCCTAAACTGAATTTGGGCAAGATTTGAGTTGGAAAGTTGTAGCTTAAGAATTTCTTATGTTAAAGTCTTATGTTCCACTAGTAGATGCTTTTTCATATCAGTAATTTCAAACAAAGCTGATCTTAACTCAACTTTGGTCCTTATCTCGCTAGTCGTCAGAGCACTTAACTTCTCTGTCTGTTCTCACTCTGTTTTCAGAATGACCATGTCTGTATTCTAGCTGTGAATTATTCAATGCAGATCTTCAAGCTCTGCAGACAATCTAATCGTTTCTGTTTTCAACTGTGTATGGTCCCTATGCAGATCAGCTAGCTCACTTTTTCCGATTAACAATTTTTATTGATTCACATATATGTAACTCATAAGACAAAACATATATGCATAGAATCAAACTTAACCCCAACTATTACCCATCCCAATCCCACCCTAACCCCAACAACATAACAGTGGTCCCAAATGACATAGACACACACATGCACAAAAAAATAAAATAAATAAACAGATAAACACAACAACAATAATCACATATCCACAAATTGGCATCACCAGCAGGTGGGTGTGTCTTTAAGACCAAGCCTATACAATTTATAGGGGGTCCAATAGAACCGATGTAAAATCTTGAATTGTATAAGGTGCACCCTTGCATCTCTAGATGCAGTTTTTATGTTTTTTAATCCTAGCCCATTCTCCCTCCTCCAATTCTAAGTTTAAATCTTTCTCCCATAATCTCTTGAGAGTGGTTGAGACTCCATCCCCCAGACTCTGAATTAGCAGTGAGTAATACACTGATGCCTCATGACCTTTTCCAAAAGCAGAAATCATCTTTCCCAGAGTATCTGCTGCTTTAGGTGGGTGTATGCTATTCCCAAAAATAGTACAGAGCAAGTGGCATAGCTGAAGATACCTAAAAAACTGAGATCTGGGGATCCCAAAATATTGAACCAAATTTTCAAAGGATCTCATCACACCACTCTCATAAAGATCACCGAGTGTATTAACCCCCCTCGCAATCCACTCCAACCAACAAAAAGGGGACTTATTAATGCATAGTTTAGGGTTTAGCCATAGGCTCGAGGCAACATTTAGATAAATATTTGAATTAAACACTCTGGACACTTTTGTCCATACTGAGTGCAAATGTGAAATAATGGGGATTTAACTTCTCTGGTTAGATTGGCAGAAAGGCTTTGCAATGGCAAAATAGGGGAAAGAACTTCTTGTTCAATGCAGAACCAGGGAGGGGCTCTTTCAGGTGGAAGCAACCAATGAGCCAAATGTCTGAGACCGAACGCATAATAATAAAACACAATTTTGGGTAGGCATAGCCCACCTTTGTCAATCGGCTTATGTAGCTTAATAAAATGTAATCTTGGGCATTTTCCACTCCAAATAAAAGATTTCGCTATGCTCTCAAATTGCTTGAAATAAGAGAGGGGGACATCTACCAGGAGAGACTGTAGCAGGTAGTTAAATTTTGGAATAAAGTTCATTTTAATAACATTAACCTTCCCAATCATCGATAAATGTAATGAAGCCCACCTGTCTACATCACTCAAAATCCTTTTTATTAAAGGGTCAAAATTAACTCTAACTAAATCAGACAAATTTGTTGGTAATAAAATACCCAAATACTTAATGCCCTGTTTGGGCCACTGGAAGGCGCCTGGCTGGAAGGCCGTTACTGGACAGTACACTGTCAGAGCCAAAGCTTCGGATTTAGACCAGCTGACTTTGTATCCTGAGAATTTGGAAAAGGAATGAATAATTCTGTGGAGGCAAGGCATAGACTTAGTAGGGTCAGAGACGAATAATAAAACATAATCTGCATAATGCAGAAGCTTATGCACCACGCCTCCCGACATCACCCCTGGAAAATGATTCTCCTTTCTTATTGCGGCTGCTAATGGTTTCAGGGCAAGACAGAACAATAATGGGGAAAGAGGGAAACCTTGCCGGGTGCCCCTATTCAGAGTAAAATAATCTGAAATTAATCCATTTGTTTATACCGCCTGTAACGTATGCTGCTGGCAATGGCAATGACAAAGATGATGATGAAGTGTAGAGAGAACCCAAGTGCAGTTTATTTACAAACGTGATAATCCAAAAAACCCTAACTATAAATGTGAAAGAAAACATAAAACATGAACATCGACTTGACTATGGCTTGACTTGACTACAAAGTTACATTCAATACTTGACAATTAGACAATGCAAACATGAGGGCTTAAATACAAGACATGGGAGAACATAAACGAATGAACAAACAGAACTCTGACAAGATAATTAAACAATAAACCAATGAAAACATGACACATGTACATGGAGGAAAAACATGAAATCACATGACAAGGGAACAGGAACTAAACTTTTCAAAATAAAAGACATGAATCACCTGATCTATATGTATAAGAGATGTCATAACTTTACATAATCGGTTAGCCAAAATTTTAGCCAAAATCTTTACATCTAGCAAGATCAGGGAAATTGGATGATAACTCTTACACTCACTTGGATCTTTGTCTTTTTTAAGAATCAGACTGATCTGGGCTTGCGTCATGGTTGGCGGAAGCTTTCCATTCTTTAATGATTCCGAATAAACTTTGCCAATTCTGTAGCATGAGATCTAAAAAATTCAGCAGCAAAGCCATCTGGCCCCGGATCCTTGCCTGTAGGTAAGGCCTTAAGTGCCTCATCAAGTTCCTCCAAGTTTATCTCAGAATCAAGATAGTTTTTTTTGCTCAGTCATCAATTTAGGGAATTCTAATGGTTCCACAAAATTTCTAATATCATCATCAGTAGACGAAGACGTTGAACTATAGAGATCAAGATAGAATTCTTTAAAGGCATTGTTAATATCAATGGCTGAGGTAATAATTTCACCACCAGCAGATTTCACTGAAGGAATGGTAGAAAAAGACACTCTCTGCTTTATATATCTGGCCAAAAGCTTCCCTGCTTTGTCCCCTGACTCAAAATATGACTGTCTTACCTGAATAACCAAAACTCCACTTTCCGCGACAAAAGAGCATTACATCTGTATTTCAAACAGATCAATTCTCTGAGGCCATTAGATGACATTCGGCACTTCAGCTCTGCCTCGACACTTTTAATATTCCTTTCCAACTCCACTAGTTCTCGTGCTTTGGATTTTTTGGTGAATGAGGCATACTGTATGATCCGACCCCTGAGGACCAATTGTTCTCCATATAGACATTGATTTCAGTCTTTAACATTTGTTGGAAATCAGGATTTTGCAAAAGGGATACATTAAAGCGCCAACTATATGATTTCTTTTTCTCCGTATGTGGCAACACCTCTAAACTCACCAGGGCATGATCTGAGACTAAAATGTTTCCAATTGAGCAATTGACAACAGATGAAATGAGGGACTTAGATATATTAAAAAAAATCTATTCTAGAATAAATCTTATGGACTGATGAAAAAAATGTATAGTCTCTACCAGATGGGTTCAAAAGTCGCCAAACATCTGCCAGACCAAGATTTTTATACATCCTGTGAAGTGTCACTGTTGCTCTAGGGGGCTTACACACTTTTGCTTCACTATGATCAAGGACTGAAATCATCAACAGATTAAAGTCTCCTCCCAATATTATATCATGAGGGGTGCCAGCGGTTTGCAACATCCCTTCAAGATCTATAAAAAAGCCCTGATCTTCAGCGTTAGGTGCGTAAATATTAGCCAAAATCAACCTTTGCCCCTGAATTTCTGCTAGAACAACAATGCCCCTTCCTGATTTATCTTTAATCTGTTTGAGGCATTTGAATTACAGATGTTTATTTATCAATATAATGACCCCCCTACTCTTACTTGAGCCAGCACTAAAGAAAACATGCCCACCCCATATCTTCCCAAATCTTTCAGCTTCCTGTGGGGAAAGATGTGTTTCTTGAAGAAATACTATATCATATTTCTTACGTTTAAGAAAAGAAATAACCTTCCTTCTTTTTATGGGGTGCCCCAACCCATTCACATTCCATGTGGAGAAAGATATCCCACTCATATTAACAAATGACATTTGATATAATAGAAAAAATTAATTGTGTGTCAAAAACAAGATTACAAAGACCACATTTCAACATCAATGCAACAGTCAAATCCCGAACTTTCCCCAGAACAAAACAAACAGAAAAAAGAAAAACATGCGCATTAACCCCACGCACGACAGCGCCAACCAGCGTCAATCCCTCTAAACTCAAAAGGTCCATGTACGCATACGAGAACCCCCACGACAACTTTGCCAATGGATTGCTCAAGTCCGGTGCTTCTATACAGATTTTGTGAGGCAAAAGTACATAACAGAAAATACTTTGTAAAACAGACCCCAGCCAACATGCAGAACAAACAGAAAGAATGTGTAGATTAATTCACAGAACTGTCTTGAAGGTGTGTTCCTCCACAAAACAAACTCCAGCCGATATAAAGCTGTTCAGTTTCCTCAGACAGACAAACAATTGTTCAGTGAGCCGGCTGTTATGAGTGCAGCAGATGACGTAATCATTCCAATGTCCTGTGAAAATACTCCACAAAAACAAACTCCAGCCAACAGGAGGCATAAGTTCAAAGAACAAACAGATTCATCCATAACTGTCCCAAAGTAGTGTTATTCCACAAAACAAGCTCCAGCCACTACGCAGAACCAGCACAAAAAGAAACAAAATAGACATCCCGGTTCCTCGGATGATCAAGAGTCAAATTCACTCGGAGGCCGCATAAAAAAATACATCACGACTTAGTCCGTCAGCTTTATAAAAGACATCTTTTGTGTGGGCATGTGGATATTTTGCAGTCATCTATAGTGTCCATTCACAATCTGGCTGGGAACTTCAGTGTAAAAGCTCCCGTCAATGCAAAAGTTTCTTGAAGGAGTCATTCCACAAAACAAACTCCAGCCGCTAGGTGGAGGCAACGCAGAAAGAAACAAAAATGGCGCCCAGCTTCCTTAAACAGTCGAGTTATGTACTGCGAGTCAGTCCACTCACATAAGTTACATGCTATGGTTTACTCACCCATAGTTTCTATAAAGGACAGTGCTTTTTTGGGGCATAAAAATACGGAGGGTTTGCTGCCGGCTACCGAGAGCCGGAGGAACCGCGGCCGTCTGCTGGGAAGGGGAGGAGCGGTTCCATCTGCCAGGGGAAGGAGGACTCACTGCCGTCTGCCAGGGGAGGATCAAGCTGGTGTCTGCCAGAGGGCGGAGGAGTGGTTGAGGGCCAGGCGCTAGTGCGTCCGGGAGCTGGTGAGCAAGTTTTCTCACTCCTTGTCCTCTCTCTCTCTGTCTCTCCGCTCACCCTTTTCCTCTAGTGCTGCATGCTGGAGAGGAGCCTAGCCTACAGCCTGAGAAGGACTGGTCTAGGAAGGACACACAGCCTAACTAGGCTGCAGCCTACTGATTGAAAACCACCCAGTGAGATAGTTCTCTCAGTTGCATTAATCCTTAACCATCATCCTTATCTGAATCTGTTAGATACAATGTCTATGAGTATTCACTGTTAAAGTTATTATATCATTAGGCATCCTTTCATATACGGGAGACTATGGTGTAGCTTCCAGTTGGGTGATGTTCTGTCTGCACCTTCGCGAGTGGCTGAATAGTCCGACTCTTGAATGACAGTCTCTGCCGCATCTGCTGCAAATGAATGATGGCGACACCTGCTGAGGCTGCCAATGTTTTTACTTCCTCCTTGCTTTTTTTGTGTCTGGCCTCCTCGGCTTTCTGTATGCCCTTTCTGACAGCAAGGTGCCAAGCGGAGCGGTCGTCTGCGCTACTTTCCCACATGATGATGTTGGACAGCTTCATATCTTTCTTACAGATGTCTTTGTAGCACAGAAGTGGGCATCTAGTTGGCCTTGAGCCCTCTACTAGCTCACTGTATAGTAAGTCCTTGGGAATGCGACCTTGTTTCATTCTCCTGATGTGGCCAAGCCATCGAAGGTGCCTTTTGCTGAGAGTGGTGAACAAGCTGTTCATGCTAGCACGTTCCAGAACCTCTGAGTTGGGTACTTTGTCCTGCCACTGAATGCACAGAATGCGCCGCAGGCACCTCAGGTGGAAGCTGTTGAGTTTCCTCTCATGTCTCACGTAAGTGGCCCATGTCTTGCTGCTATAGAGGAGCGTACTGAGCACGCAGACCTTGTAGATGAGCAGTTTGTTGTATTCCGTGAGATTTGGGTTGTTCCAGACCCTCTTTTTCAGTCTGACCATGGCTGCTGCTGCCTTGGTAATCCTGCTGTTCACCTCTGTATCGATGGAGAGCGAAGTGGAGATGGTTAACCCAAGGTAGGTAACATTCTCAACAACTTCCATTTTGTACCCATCAATGACGATGGTGGGGGGGTGGGGGGGATAGACTGCATCCTGGGCCATAATGTTGGTCTTCTTCAGACAGATGGTCAGTCAAAACTCCTTGCAGGCATGGGAAAGGAGATTGACAAGCTGCTGCAGACCGTCTTCCATGTGTGATGTCAAGACAGCGTCATCGGTGAAGAGCATATCACAGATGAATACCTCTGCGACTTTAGTCTTAGCGCGGAGACTGAAGATGTTTAACAGCATGCCGTCATCCCTGGTGTGAATGTAGACTCCCTTGCTGCAGTCCCTGAAGGTGTATTGGAGGAGCATAAAGAAGAAGATGCCGAAGAACATTGCCGCAAGGACACAGCCTTTTTTGACTCCACTGCCAACTGTGAAGGCCTCTGGTGTTGCGCCGTTAAAGCAGATCATGCTGTGCATGTTCTTGTGGAATGAGGTGATGATGGCTAGCAGTCATGGAGGGCAGCCAATCTTCTGCAGTAGCCTGAAGAGTCCGCTCCTGTTGACCAGGTCAAAACATGTAAAAGCATTATTTTGGTAAAGGTACATTTATTAAGATGTATATATATTATTTTAACTCTATTTCATTACACATATATAATTTTAAATATCACATGTATTTTACTATTCATTTACAATTATTTATGTTATAATCTTCATATTTAGTTATTTAGTTCGTTTTTTGGGTCTCTGTTTAACTAACTGGATAATTAGAAACAGGACATCAAATAAGGCCAGTACACAGGACACAGTATTATAAACATGTAGGTATTATACCTACTGTACTTGTTGGTTTGTTACTCATTAGTTTTGTCTGTTTAAAACAGGTTAACAAAAATCAGATTCAAAATGGATTAATGATCTTGAAGAGTGTACAGTATGTATGTATGTATACAGCATGTGAATTTGTTATTAAATACATTGGCCAAATGTTCGTATTTTTAAAACTGTGTTAGTGTAATGTGTTTTTGTTATATTCACTGCCATTCAAAAGTTTGGGATCACTTGACTGAAATGTTCTCATGATCTTAAAAACCTTTTTGATTTGAAGGCATATGCTTAAATGTTTGAAATTAGTTTTGTAGGCAAAAATATAATTGTGCCAACATATTAATTTATTTCATTACAAAACTAAAATTTTATTTAAAAAAAAAAAATTTTTTTGAAATGGATGACTTTGACCGAATAATTAAGAAAAGCAGCTAATAAGTGCCCAGTACTGATGGGAACTCCTTCAATACTGTTTAAAAAGCATCCCAAGGCGATACCTCAAGAAGATGGTTGAGAAAATGTCAAGAGTACATTTCTGCAAATTCTAGGCAAAGGCTGGCTACTTTGAAGATATAACATAGTTTTGATTTGATTTTTTTAGTCACAACACAATTCCTATAGTTCCATTTCTGTTCTTCCATAGTTTTGATGATTTTACTATTATCCTTAAATGTGATAAATAATAATAATAAAAGAATGAGTAAGTGACCCTAAATTCTGGCCGGTAGTGTATGTGGTGCCCTCTTATGGTACAGCAGGCTTTGTCAGGATCATGTACATGGTTATACAATTTACACAGAAATTTATAACCTTTATATTTGCAAAATGTCATATTCATGAGATATAATTATCACACTTAATTCCAATTTAGCACAGTTTGTAGTTTAACATAACACACATTGTAAGGAAAGATCAGTAGAAAATATATTTTTGTGTTCCATGGGAGAAAGAAAACAATATAGGTTTGCAACAAAATGACAACATTTTTATTTGGGATGAACTGTTGCTTTTAACTCAATATGGGTGGATGTGTCATGAAATGTTTTCCCTGATTTTTTTGGATGTAGAGTCTTCAAATGATTTCCATCCTTCTCCCCTCTATTCTCTGAGGACATGTGACCTATAATCCCAGACAGAACACTGCTCAGTGTGGAGCCTCCATAGTACAACATCAAAAAGGGGCTGGTTAAAACAGATGTTCAATCTACATAACTGTAGATGGGGTTACCCAAAGTCACAATGGTAACAGAGCATGATTGTGATTTTAAAATCTTCACAATCAGACCTTATTGAGGGCCAAATCCACAATCTATGTGTTGCCTTAACTGTTAGACTTCCACTATCCCAATTTGAGACAGATCTCACTGTGAATTCAAAGACAGGAGGTTCTAAGTTCTGCTGCTGATATCGGTCTCTGCTTACTGAAATCTGAACCACTGACCCCAGTGACCAAAGCTGGAAGTGTTGTTGACCAGTTTCCAGGTGAAATGACCACAGGGTGGTGTCAAAAGTGAGTTGTATCTTTAGTACGGAATTTTCCGGAAATAAAGAAGTACCTGAATATAAATAAAAACTGAATATAGGTCAAAATTGCATTGCTGAGAGAGAGAGAGAGAGAGAGAGAGAGAGAGAGAGAGAGAGAGAGAGAGAGAGAGAGAAAAGAAGATAAGTAGCAGTGGTGTTTAAGTCGCAATGACAGAGGTTGTATCCGGTGGGCATTAGGACCCGGGAGTCAACGACTTCCCTTCCCTACAGCTGCTCAGCATGTCAAGATGTGTTTCGTAAAGATTACCTCAGGATCTATGCATTGCATTACAGTGTTTTGGGCTTGTTTGAATCGAGAGCATCTGCTTTTAAGTAATCCTGTGTAACAGTTTTTCATATTTTGTTTATGTTTCATGAAAAAAAGAATGCAACCAATAAGCCACAAACATGTTATGTTTATAACATATGTAACTCGGTGCTGTAGCCTATACAAATAAACAGCTTTTAGTAAAACATTTACATTTACTCGTTTAGGAGAGGCTTTTATCAAAAGCAACTTACAGCAATTTGTCATACAAAAGTCAACAATATCTGCAGTATCACACTGCCAAGTTCCCAGAGTAGTTAGAGTAGTATAGAACCTAGCGCAGAAGAAAGAGACAGACAAGGAAAGGTTTTATTTTTTTTCATCAAATAATTAAATTAAATAGTAAATGCTATTACTGTGGACTGGTTAAGAGCTCTAGGAAGAGATATGTTTTCAGCTGTATTCTGAAAGTTGAGATGGTTTCAACAGACTGGGTGGAGGTTGGAAGCTCATTCCACCACAGAAGTACAGAGAAAGTAAATTATTGTGAAATGGACTTTGTGCCTTAATGCAATGGGACCACCAGGTGCCACTCATTCATTGACCGCAGAAAGCGAGTGGGGGCATAGACCTGGAAGAGTGAGTTGAAGTAGGAAGGTGCTGTTCCATTGGCCAGAGCCATTAATTTGATGCTGGCAGATACAGGTAGCCAGTTTAGTGAAATTAAGTGTGGGGTGACGTGAGCCCTCTTTGGCTGATTGAAGACCAGACGTACTGCTGTGTTCTGGACCATCTGCAGTGGCTTAATCATGCTAGCTTGAAGGCTAGCCAACAGAGCATTACAGTAGTCCAATCTTGAAATGACCAGAGCTTGGACCAGGAGCTGCGCAGCATATTCAGACAGGAAAGGTCTGATTTTCCTGACATTGTAAAGCGTGAACCTGCAAGACCGAGCAGTTGATGAGAGGTGGGCGGTGAAGTTAAGCTGGTCATCAGCCACCATTCAAAGTGGTGTACTTGAAATTGAAGTAAGATGAATGGTGAGGTTGTAGTCAACAGATGGGTTGGCTGATATCACAAGGAGTTCTTTCTTGGAAAGGTTCAGCTGAAGGTGGCGTTTCTTCATCCAGGCCGAGATCTCCGAGAGGCAGGCAGAGATATGAGCTGAGAGAGAGGGGTAGTTAGGCTTGAACGACAGGATGCGTACCATCTGCATAGCAGTGATAGGAGAAGTCATGTGCCTTTATGATTGGTCCGAGTGATGTTGTGTAGATTGAGAAGAGGAGAGGTTCAAGCACTGATCTCTGAGGAACACCAGTAGTTAGCTGGTGCGACTTGGACACCTTTCCTCTCCAGGAGACCTTAAAGGATCTGCCTGTGAGGTATGACTCAAACCATCCAAGCACAGTTCCTGCGATGCCCTGGTTGGAGAGGGTGGACAGGAGGAGGTAGTTGTTCACTATGTCAAAAGCAGCAGACTGGTCAAGGAGAATGAGGACAGATGACTTGGAGTTAGCTCTCACCAGTCGCATGGTTTTAGTTACTAACAAGAGGGCAGTCTCCTTTGAATTCATCTTTTTGAAGACAATATGCTTGTTGTATTCTATTCATTCATTAACTTTAATGACTGTGGATGCACTAATTGCCCGATTCACTGACTGAATGTTTTTACTAGGAGTGTGATGAGATGTCATTTTGTGAGCATGTGAAGAGTTGCGTTTGACAGCGGTCTAGAGTTTGTTAGCACAATATTGTAATGGACAGAATATTTAAACTGGTTGCATAAAAACTTTGTAAAGGCAAAACACTCGTCTCAATGACTGATGTTTTCATCTTTTTGTGTGTAAGCATATGTGTTTTGATGTGTAGCATGTTTGATTGCTCAACATCAATTGCGTATAAATTATGTAAATAACTCGCTTTTGACTATAAGTTGCAGGACCTTTTGGATGATGAAAAAAAAAGACTTATATTCCAGAAAATACGGTAAATTATGTAAATATAGTCAACAGAAATGCATATTTTATTAACTCTACTTCCTTAGCCAAACTCCCACCCTAAACCTAATCATCAAAGGGGTTAAAATGTAATTTTAGAGCAAAAATTAAATCTTTGAATTGTGCTTACCATTGTATAATGAATGCAGTTTCTTCCTGGTTTCCAAAGAACCTGAACTTGTGTCTCGGAGATTGCTCACACAACATGCTATCAGTAGCACCACAGGGCAATGTAAACACAATTGGATCCATGCAAAATGTCAGATGGGAGACGGCACATGTCAGTAATTAATTCTGCAGAATGGGGTTGATTTAAGGGTATATGAACATTTAGAAGTAGAGTATCAACTTCCTGTTTGTTCATGTTGCACAATTTCTATAGAGCATACCAAATTTTACAAGTAAAACGTGTATTGCTGTCTTTAATGCAACATGGAAACTTTAGAATAATTTTTTTATTTTAGGCTGTGGTTCAGGATCTGGTGAACAGTGTGAATCTACCCATTTGGGAGCAGATAAGGCATGAAAAGTGGATCTTTGGAATTTTATTAAGAATTCATTTTAGACTTAGTTTGAAGAACATAGTACTGCAGCTCAGATAAGAAGATGAGCATGTAGGAGTAAAAACTCCTTTAACCCATCCTGCCTTTGGAATGGAATATTAATCTACTTACTGTAGGTCTCTAAAGTGCAGAGCATTCTGGCAGTCCTCTTACCCTATTAGCCCGTCAGTGAAATGCCTGCTATGTCCTGAATGCGCAAAGTTCTCCAAACCCTTTCAGTCAGTGTCTTTGTTTTCAACTGATCAATTTCAATACATGTCAAGCAATGAAAAAGTACTTTTTCCTGTTGGAGAGGAGGAGGGAGTTTTGACGTGTGCATTGTACAAGTGAGCATAATAGGTAATGTGTTACCTGTTTTCATATTAAATACAAGCATGTCTATGTGTTTTTATTTTTTTAGAGCATGAGTTTTAAGAGCAATTTTTCCTTCAACCCCCTTTATTTACTTTCAAACACGTACTTCCACACACTGTAGGGGGAGATAACACAGGGTTGTGATAGTTTAGAGGAAAAAGGAAGCAATAAGTCATTCACTGACCTTCTTCTTGATGCTTGTAAACAAAGCACTTACGATTGTACTTGAATTTAACCCCTGCAATCACAGGGATTGTGATTTATATGAAATAACAAACTGGATTTGGGGTTAATTTGTGTGGAGTTCACCAACATATCAGAACTGAGCAAAAGAGCCACACGACAGATCAATGTTATTTCAAGGATGACAAATTTAACCCATTAGCATGATTGTTACTCAGTGCTCAAAACATTGTCTAAATCTGGAATACAAAGTGACTTTGAAGTTAAAGCTGCTTGTCTTGGGCTTTGTCTGCACACAGCTGCAAGTAGAGCAAACAAACATTTTCAATGGGTCAGATGTTCTGGAATGCTTTATGGCTTTTCCCACGGCTAACTTTTGATCTGGAAAAGCCAACGGAGAAGTGACTCATGTGATTAGACAGACAGGGCCACATATAGGGCTGAGAGGTGCACTGACTGAGTCACAAAAAGGTAGGTGGTAGGAGGTATATGAGCTGTGACTGCATGACACCAAGCCCTTTACATTAGTGGTCACCTCTGAAATGTTGGAAAGTAGACATAATTAACTTAATGGGGTCTCGGTGTCAAATACAAATGGCTACAAATCCTAAGGTAAAGGGATTTGTATTTTCTTCTTTTCAAGTATGTAATCAGCCAACTTACTGAAGCAGAAAAGGGGCCCGATCTGTTTTACCTTTTTATAGATCAATTTTTCCTTCATTGTTTATTTGATATATGTGTAGTTGAGAGGAAATTCCTATGGGAAGTTGACATGTCCTGCAGTGTGACATGCTATACTCTATGTAAAACAATTTCAAACAGAATTTTGCTAATTCTTTTATAATAAATATGACCATATCAATTGAGAAACTACATGGAATAGTTGTACCCTAAAAAATGTATTTGTCACACCGCAGGACCATTTAAACTGAACTTAAAAAGGCAAAAAGGTGATATATATATATATATATATATATATATATATATATATATATATATATATATATATATATATAAAGAATAGGTGACCAGTCTCAACACCTAAGATGTACCATTATGCATTCAATATATATTGTAACCTAAAATCTTGATGTTGATTAAACATGTTCATTGACATATTATGCATCAATGACAATTATTTGTTTATCAGGAACATACACTCACTTAGCACTTTATTGGGAACACTTTGGTCCTAATAAAGTGCCTGACATGGTCTTCTGCTTTTGTAGCCCACCCGCTACAAGGTTTGACGTGTTGTTGTGTCAATTGTACAGAGAGGTTATCGGAGTTACCGTAGCTCGAACCAGTCTGGCCATTCTCTGTTGACCTCTCTCATCTGCAAGGCGTTTCACAGAACTGCCGCTCACTGGATGTTTTTTGTTTGTTTTTGGCACTATTCTGAGTAAATTCTAGAGACTGTTGTGCGTGAAAATCCCAGGAGATCAGCAGTTACAGAAATACTCAAACCAGCCTGTCTGGCACCAACAATCATGCCATGGACGAAATCACTGAGATCACATTTTTTCCTCATTCTGATGGTTTATGTGAACATTAACTGAACCTTCTGACCCATATCTGAATGATTTTATGCATTGAACTGCTGTCACACGATTGCATGAATACGTAGATGTACAGGTGTTCCTAATAAAGTGCTCTGTAAGTGTATTTTGTCATGTAATGGGTTAAATATGTATTACAATGGTTTTAAACATGGTAATGCAACAAAAAGTAAAAATTACTCTCACAATAGCATGTGCTCCTTTTTTTGTGGTCAAATCTCAGTATGAATGTGCTGACATCACATGACTTCCTGGACCTTGAGTCAGCATTCTTTGACCATATTCTCTTTTTAAGCATTCTTAACATCAACATTAAATATAGACTATAGAGTAAAACTTTGCAGAGGCTGCAGAAGTCTAGGTATGTGATTAAGAGAAACAAAGTCAGCAGGTCAGCAAAGAAAACGTGTATCACTGCAGGTTGCGAAAACATGGATATGCTCTCTCAAACTAATTAGAATGAATAATTATAGTGAATAAATATTAACTTTATCTCAGACTTTTTTTCTTCTTCTATATTTGACACAGATAAACTTTTTTTTTTTTTCTGTCCCATTTAGAACTTTTAACACTGCTGTACAACACAACTTCAGTCATGAATTAATAAAATGTAGAAAATACTTCTTTGACTCTGAATGTTTCTCAAAATTGTTGAGCCAACCGACCCTGGTCTCCCTGACTACCTAATAGGATTTTTTTTTTAAATAGATTTTTTCCATGATTAATCCAAGTATTCTTAAAAGACGTAGATTTTCTGCTGTTTTTACATGTGGGAAAGTTGATTCCAATATTTGGGTGTAAGGACAGCATTGCTGTAGTGCAGGGGCAACAGGGTAGAGGCTGTGACAAAGCATACTGTAGGGGAGTCTGTGTGCAATCACACTGTTATGCTGTGATTATTCAGCCACATAAATTGGAATAATGCATAAAATTGTGTAGCTAGATTATTAAACATTTAAAAGGCTCATAACGTTTCATAATTGCACTGACAATTTGCTGAAAAATGACACAGAGGTCAGCAGACACTAAGGGCAAACGAGGACTGATGAAATTTTTTGCCTCCACCCGCCCTGAACAGACGTTGCATAGATAGTCAACTGTTGACACAATCTTAACAGTAACAAAGTTCAAGACAGACAATGGATTTGAGCACCACTTATCTTGCATCTACACTATAAAAAGTTTAAATTAGTAATACAAATGAAAAAGAATGTAAAAAAGAATGCTAAAATGTGAAAAAGAAACATTTGGGTGAATCATCACATAATGTTTAGATTTAACTTATTTTTGTTAAATACATTTGAGTGCTTATGTTTCATTTTATGTCGATTCATGTGTATTGCATTGTTTTAGTGTCATGTGTGTTACCCTGATGGCATTTTGTCTTTGTGTGGTTAACATTCTACACTGCCTATGTTATTAACCCCTTGTATTTCTTTATGAAGAGAATGGGCCCTCTGCTTGAACCGCTGGAAGGGTCAAGCCACGCAGATCCTATGATTATATGTGTATCATCAGCAGACAGATACATTCACACACCTCGTCCGTAATCCTCAGCCGTTGGCAGGTTTCATGGAGGTCAGCGTTTGCTAGCCACCTTTTATTTTACCCTGATTATTTCTGCGCAAGTCAACTCACGTCCTGTCAGGAGTAATCATCCTCACATGGGCTGATTCTGTTCCGCCTGGGGGCTTCCATTCAGGGCCAAGCACAGTCACTAGGCTGGCCAGACCTTACTCACAGGCCCAGGTCAGCCAAGTCAGCAATTACACCACCAATAGAGAATGAGGGCAACACAGAGAAATAAAATACAACACATCTTTTAACAGCTGGCCACCAAAACAAGCGTCCAGAGAAAAACAAGGTTATTTCTGGAGGAAGGCTTTTGAAGCTGTCTGCATTTGACCCTGTTGCACTAACATGTGGATGTCTAAACAAGCACAGTTATACCCAGCAAGCCAGTATAAATCCCTTCTGTGTGCACAGAATTAGGACTGGTTACAAATAATCAGTTTTTCCCAGTTCATTCCCCCATCTCTTTTGCTCTCTTTAAATCAGAACGTAACTTTTAGGTTCTAAAAACACTTAGGTTTAATAATCTATGTCATTATATTTATTTTGGTGTCTATTTAATAATCTAGAACTCAATTCGAATTGGTGGAGAATAAACCTGTATTTGAGCTAAGAGCTGGAAAATCAATAATGTGAAAGACATTGCCGCCACCTAGTGGTTATCAAAAATACGTTTTTGAGATGTAACTACATCTTGTACTTTTTTTGTGTGCGCCTTTTAGAAGTTGCAGCTCAAAAAAATAAATAAATAAATAATAATAATAATAATAATAATAATAATTAAAAAAAACTAGAAAATAAATATTTAAATATATCTCAACAGATGGCTGTTTACATTCTCTAATTACTTTACCATTAATGTATACATAGTTATTGTAATCATAAATGTATTGTAATTATTTGTAGCTTAATGTGTGGCCATTAAAATTAATAATCAAAACCACTGTCAGATAACTGTGGTACTACTTTTGTAGCTCTCTTATATTTATTTAAAACAAATTACTGTGTTATGAGATATTTCACCTATGTACATGAAGATTTAGGTTAAAGAAATGTTCCAGGTCCAGGTCCAACTCTTGACAGCAGGTGTGGTGTTGTTGATTACCACAAAAAAAAAAAAAAAAAAAAACAAAAAAAAAAAAAAAAAATATATATATATATATATATATATATATATATATATATATATATATATATATATATATATATATATATTTACTTGTCCCTCGTTTACTAATAAAAAAAGAAGTCACGTACAGAAAGGTGCTAATAATGGAAATTAAAATATACGCTGTTTAAAAAAATAGAGCCAGTCACAAGATTTAAGCATTATGTAAGCATTATACATGATAGCATGATTTTAGTTGACAGAATCAGCGATTTACCGCGTTACAGCGTTTACCAGATACAGGATTTACCTACGTTACACCAACGTATTGGATATAACTTTATACAGATAAAGTTAGCAAGCAATTTGATCACACTAAAATCATGCTAACACATATAATGTTTACATCTTGAGGCTATACTTTTGAAACAGTCCATTTTAACATTTGTGGATTGGCCCCATTCACTTCCATTGTAAGTGCCTCAGTGTAATCTTTTTTTTTTTTTTTTTTTTTTTTTTTAAAGAAATGGAGGGACAAGTCAAAATTATTTTTTGCGGTAATCAACATTATGCCACAAATGCTGTTGCTTGAGTTTAACTTGTGTTGAACCCGGAATATTCCTTTAATCGTCTATCATCGTACCATGTCTCTTCCGTAATTATTTAGTTATGTAAATTATTTGTATGTATTGTTTTGCGTACTGTTCTTTGTGGACTGCATCATTATTTCCCACCATAGGGGTGTACAACAAAAATGATATTGTTACGTTTCGTCTCCTTGGACAACTTAAGCCTTTCATACTAGTTGCTACGATATATGTGATTATAAAAACTTTGTAGAAAAAGGATATTAGAAGCGAGAAAATAACAAAAGACGTGTATTGTCTCACAAGATACCACTTTGTGGTATCTTCCAGCTTCAGTTAGGAATTATTATGGCCGTTGCCTGAGCAGATTAGCCTCGTTAGGGAGGGGAACATCTGAATTCGATTTAAAAGTGTAGTAAACATGGCAGCCAAGAAAAGTGAGTTAGAAATAGACAAATATGAGAGTGGTGTGGTAACAACGACTGCAAGCAATTGCAGGAATGGATGAGCTGGGTGTTTATGTCAGCACCGCTGTTTCCTCTGCAGTCTGGTTGCCAGGCATCTCCATATGCCTCGACGCCTGCTGATATCGTCGCCTGGTATATCCAGATCAGCAGCACACCGTCCTCCATTCCAGCTGCCAGCACTGGCCAAACAGCGCAACCGGCGGCTGAGAGAGAACTAGCAGCAGCACAGCCGGCAGGTAGATGTCAATCAGAGGTTCTTTAGAAGAAATGGTAATTAAGTGCTTTATTAAACATACGGCAATGAAGAGTTAATGAATGTAAATTGATTTACATATTATGTCCCCTGAGTATTACATTTCTTCATAAACTTTCCTCATTTGTCATTTGCAATGTGTGTATTTGTATTTGTTGTTTACAATCTAAAATAGGGTCTGTAGTTTGCACGGGAGACCTGGCGAAATTACAGAAAAGTACAATGGTACAGCATGGTTTTCTGGTCATGTGTACCATGGTAGTGCGTGCCATGGTATTCTTTGATGTATGTTGCTGCTCAATGAACACTTTTGGACTCCACTGTGTATCAAAGTACCATGGTATTGCCATCTTATACTATAATAGTACTTTTTTGTGTGGCTGGAATGACTGAACCTTTGAGGATATATGCTGTGATTTGGCTGTTTCCAGATCTGCAAAAATCATAGTTGGCCTATTTTCTGAATTTAAGCCTGTGCCATACTGTTTTTCTTTCAGGTAGAGAGTACACCATTCCCTCTCCTCTACGTAGATTTCTGGCTGAAACTGTAGATTTTTTCATTCTGTTTTGTGTTAAAGCAACCACAGTCCTGTGGATCATGCATCTAAGTGGAATGAAGTGAGTCTGGATGTTGTTATATCCCAATAAATATTATATAGGATTTATAGATATACAGTATCCCTCTGATATCATTCTTAGACCAGCCAGTTATTATAGGCCTGTGTTAAAGGAATAGTTCACCCATAAATTATAATTCTCTCATCATTTATTCACCCTTATGCCATCTCAAACTTGCATGACTTTCTTTCTTGTGCAGAACACAAATGAAAATATTATGATGTACAGTAGATCTGAGGTGTTTTTACCCATGCAATGCAAAGTGATGAGATTGATTTTGGGTGAGAACAGACCAAATTTTTTTTAACATTTTTTTAACTCACCCAAAAGCGATCGTATCGCTTAGAAGACATGGATTAAACCAATATAGTCGTATGGATTACCTTTATTCTGCCTTTATGTCCTTTTCGGAGCTTAAAAGTTTTGGATCCCATTGACTTGCAAGTCTATGACACAATTTTTTTGTTTTGTTTTTGTTTGTTTGTTTGTTTGTTCTTGCTTAAAACCAAGTGGTGTCACTTTATTTCTACACAGATGTTTTCAGGCCTAATTTTGTATAACAAAATAAGGCCTGAAAACATCTTTTAAAATATCAGCGTTGACAAAAAGCACCACCTAGGTGTAATGTGGTAGAAATATTAATATGAATATAAAAGTCTTTCACATAGCACTTAAATGGACAAGTATATACTGTCTATAGCACAGTTCGAAAGATTTTAAAAAGAATCACAAAATGAAATATGATTTCTGTAAGTCATCAAATACAAACATCTCTTTTATGCTCTGATCACTGCTCCTGTAAGCCCCAAATAGCTAAAAACATTATATCTGCTTTTACCTTAGGCAATTTTCTAAAAAAAATAGCTGGCATTTTTACTTGTCTGTGAGCTTGCTTGGCTGAATAATCTAATGTTATATCACAGATGTCCAGAACAAAATATGCCATCCAGCAGGAAAAGCATGCAAAACAAATCATCTGAAAAATATGTATTCGACTATTGGTGATAAAATGTTATATAGCATTATATATAGCATGGTTCGTGCATGAACTGAAAATTAGACTGAATGTCTGTGGACGAGCACATCTGTGAGGGCTAAAATGCATTAGAGCACCACCTACATTTCAGATCTGTATATTGTGATGGAATGTGATGGAGAATTATTATTATTATTTTTTTTCTAGTTCTTGCTGCCATCTAGTGGAATGAAATAAGACTTTCCAAAGTGAGAGAGAGTGAACAGAACCAGAATTACATGTTTACAAAGTTAGGAGGACAATGACAAAACAAAGATTATTTTTCTTAACTTTGTTTATCATAAGACTATAAGTGCATACAATATTATATGAATTGAACTGAAAAATGCAGACGGCAGCCCAAAAATGCACCAGAGTTTAAGGGGATAGCTTTGTTTCTGTTACGCAGAAGAAAGAAAGTCATATGAGTTTGAGATGGCATAAAAAGAGTAAATGATGAGAGAATTGTAATTTTTGGGTGACCCATTCCTTTAATAACCATTGCTGACAGTTAGTATGTCCTTTAATTTTCTGGACAGAGATATTTCAAAATTCATTATGCAGTTTATAGTGGAAGAGACTGATGAGAACACCACTGGAGGACCTGCAGAAGATGATGGCGGTGGCTTTAGCATACAGAGTGCTAGTGTGTCTCTATGAAGTGAGTAAAACTTATGTCATCCATGTTGTAAGTCCACAATTACTGGCTATGTCTTTCCATCTGTTTTTAATTAAAATATTATTTTACTTATGAAGAAATCTGCTTTATCACAAAGTTCTGATGTCAGTAATTTCAGCCTTGTCATCTTGGCTGTCTCACTTAGTAACAATATTTGTTGAATCTTGCTCTGCAGATCATCTGTATATGGGGAGTTGGAGGTGCCACTCCAGGAAAGTTCCTACTGGGTCTTCGAGTTGTCACATGTGACTCAACAGTCCTGGTGCATCCCAGTCGTGTTCTGGTGGTACCAGCATCCAATGTCAGCTTATCTGCGTGAGTTATACCTATGCATTAATTAGAAGGGGCTGCAGTGTAGTTCTCATATACAGAGAAACAAAGACAAATAAAAATTCTCACAAGATGTAATATCATTTATGAAGTCCAATCTTAATGTGTTAAGATTGAAAGTAAGTTGTTTTTGTTTTTATTTTGCAGCTCCACAGTACGGGCCTTGAACAAAAACTTGTCCATCGCCATCTTTTTCCCTGTATTTATCACACTACTCTTTTTCCAGCACAACAGAACGGTTTATGATGTTGTAGCTGGAACCATTGTGGTTCGGCAGAGAAGAGCCAGATGACCAGTCTTTGTGTGTCAGTGTAAATCTGACTGACTAATATTATAAGTGGTGAAAACATGGGGCTGTTAATTTACCATGAAATGGTAACAGATGATCTCAGTATTTATTTATTTATTTTTTTCACGTGTTTGAAAAGAACATACTGCAGATTTGCACTGATGGTTAATGTATTAGTGGCATAACACTTCTGTGACCATATAGCTATTGTTTACAGCTATTGGGCCGTTCAGAGTCAGACTGAATGTGTTTTTGAGTTAAAAAAGCATTGTTGCTGCACAATGAATAGAACAGAACGCAGGTGTCTCTAGATGCATTTTTAAATATTTAAGTTCTTTTAATTTGACTCTGCTTCACGAGATGCTAAAAACTGACCTATGGGGCTGTTCACACTCGATGCGTTTTGCATCCATCTGTGCTGTTTTTCTATGTTAACATGCACTAGAAGGACGTCTTTGACCATTGCACCATATATAGCTGTTTTTTTAGAATTTGTGTCTGGTGAAAAAGAATGACAACTTTTAAAAATACGTCTCGCAACACCTGCATTCTGTTCAGTTAGTTGCGCTGCTTCTAGCTCTTTTAGAGATTAAGAACGCATACGGTCTGAATGACCCCTTAGAGATGTTACTGAGTCTTGACAATAAAAGATGCTAAAATAGAGCTTTGACGTAGACATGCTTGGAAATTTCATCTAACTGGAATGTTTAACTACAAATACCAGTTTAATCCACAAGGTTTTCATAAGGTTTCCCCAGAATCAAGGCTGATAGCCCAGACAAGTCTGTTATTTATCTCACCAAAGGCAGGGAATTGAACTTGTCATTCATTGTGTATCCGTCAACACATGCATGAAGCAGTCTGGAATGTTCCACTCCTGTTGTCAATTCAGTCAGACGCTGGTGTGCCATATGCATCACTTCATTTCTCAGGGTTTCTTAAAACCTGCTTTAAGCATCGTATTGATATTTGAAGAGTTAAGTGTTACATTTTGAGATTAACGTTAGCTACCCTACAGTATTTGGCATGTCTAACACATCAGTTGTGTTTTTCATTGTATGCATGGTTCATAAAGATACATTCAAAGCCTTGGAGTGATTGTTGGACACTGATATTACTCAGGCCCATGGAATAACATGACTGGTATTGTGCAGTATGCATAGCCTAACTGTACTCTTCCTTTATCAATGGCAGTTTTATTGTATAGTTATGTAAAAAATATGTATAAGATTAATATCTTGAATGAATTTCAGTTTGTGTGTCACATGTATTGCACAGAGAAACAGTTTACAGTAGGTTGTTATTCAAACTTGGCATGTGACTAAATGGATTTTGGTAATAGTATAGATACAGCAGTATAGATAGTAGCATAGTCCACGAACTTATATAAAATAAAACTATAAAATAAATTTCCTTCTCCTTTGACAATGTCAGTATAGAGTAAATAATGAAAAAATACACAATGAACCTGTGCGAAATGAACACAATGCTTCATGAGAACCACTAGGTGGAGATATGTGTTCATAAACACAAGTTTGACAATCACCAATTAGAAAATCACACTGTTGAATTCCTCGAAATGCACTACAAATGTCCTTTAGCATGATACCCTCGTAAAATTACAAGTCACATTCCATAGATAGTGACAGCCCACATTCTAACAAGCAGAAAACATTTCCCGAAAACAGAGATAAATGCTATTGTTCTGGTAAGAATAAATGACTGATTTAGATCTTTGGAATAAATTATACATCCATAACCTTAAGGCCTGGTTCTTGTCTTGTTTACCCATTATAGTCTCTCAGGAGGTCTTTGTGTCCCAGGAGCAATTCCTCATAATCAAAACCTTGTGGAACAAATGAAGAATACAGACATAGGGTTGTCTCAGGACAAATATGCACGCCAACATGTATTCACACACACTTAGAAAGTCCGATAAAACAACCATTTGGCACATTTCTAACAAACATTATGAAATGATGCTATGTTGTACTAAATTCATCTGAATATACATTGCGGATTTAGTCATATGTCAGCATGTCCAAAAGTATTTGCACACCCATATGTGCTAATTGAACATTTAATTTCAAAACCAATGGCATTAATTCTGCTATAACAGCTTTCACTCTTCTGGGAAGGCCTTCCATTCGGTGTTGGATTCTGTGATGTCTGCAGGAATTTTCTCCTATTCCCACACTAATGTTGGCAGATGGGGGACTGGCTTGCAGTCATTCCAATTTATCCCCAAGGTGTTCAGTGTGGTTCAGGTCTGGACTTTGTGCAGGCCAGTCAAATTCTACTTGTTAATACTTACTTTCAAACCAATTAACATCTTCAACTCTGGGGCATTTTTGGGCTACCACCTGCAATTTTCCACACTCAAATTTAAAAGCTCACCAATCACACATAATGTGGAATAATTGCCAAAAATTGGTCTCATTTTTCATTTAATTTGTTTAGCATGCAATCCACAAAACTGAAGAGGTTAAAATGACATAGAGGCCATATGATCATTAGTTTTTTGCTTATGAGACAGTTACAGTATGCAGACTTTCTTTATATGGTTTGACAGCTTGTCTCCGAGACAATGTGTCTTTACCCACCAGCAGCCCCACCCGTCTGTCTGCCAGTCATCTCTAATGTGATTTTTACTGGCTTGCACATCTGGTTTGGCTAGCCGGTGGTACTTGGCAGGGCCACTGAATTCACAGCTGCTGGCTCTTCCCACATCCTCTTCAGCAGGGATTCTGGTAAAGCCATCCCCATGGATTGTGCTTCACCCTACTGAGTGCTCAATGCTCCAGAAGTGATTGACAGGTCTAAGACAACTTGATATGGTTGTTTTATTTGCCCCTGAGCCACACTGCAGCCCAACTTGGAACAGGCAGTATGTTGAAATTATTTGTTGCATTAGTCTTGATTTCCACTGTGAAAACCTACAATAAAGTGTCAAATATGTTTGAACAGGAACATAAGATCTGATGGTTGAAGGCTTAAAAGTTACTATACCTACATTTTTGCCAAATAATTTTTACGTGGTTTGTTGTACATATCGCAATATTTACCTGGTGAACACTACAGGCACTAAAACTGGTGAAATGAACACTAGAGGCGCTACAACAATAATTTTATTTCCTTTGTTCGCTATATCATATATTCCAAGTATTTTAAAGCCATACGATAGCTTAGAGCATCATACCCAATTGTAATACTTTTATACTTTTATGGTGCTTTTGCTTCCTTTTTAAAGCTTGAAATCTCTATACAGCTTTATATGAAAAGTAACTTCTAAAATGTTTCAGTCAACTTGGATGGAGTCATAGGTGGTGGCATAGTGGTTAAAGATCTTGGCTATTACTTTAACCCCTAGGTTAAAACAATGGAACGCTTAATGCCGAGTTTACACTACACGATTTTAGCCCTGATTTTCCACTCGCCGACAGTTAATGGAGATCGCCGACAAAAGCCCGATATCAGAGGCAAATCGGTGCTTGCTCGTGAGCGACGATCGCTATGTGTGCATTTTCAAAGACATGATCTGAGAGATGTGCCGATGCGTCGCAAAAGAGATTAAAAGAGATATTTTGCAGGTTAAATATCTAGACCTGTCTGTGACTCCAAGTCCTGCAGTGTGAAATGTGTTTTGATGTGTCATCTGCAGCAGCTCCCTGAACCCAGTCTTATCATGCATCTATTTGTATGGTGAGCACAATAATATAGTTTATATCAGAATAAATTGGCTTAAATAGAGTTTCTATCAGAATAAATTAGCATACACATAAGCTTTTCAATTATTTGAAACAAAAACAAAGCACAAACATGTTCTTGTCGAGCCACAACACCAGCAGGCAGCTACCTGCGTTCATTGCAAAATTATTTATTTACCTCCAATTCTCTCTGCAGAACAGACAATCCTTGCTGCCCGCGTCTCCCCAACCATTCTCTCCTCCATATTCTTTTCTTTTTTGGTTTTTCGCTGTAAATCAGCACACAAGCAACGTGGATCGCAAGCTTCTTGTGGACCACCATTTTTAGAGGGAAGAAATACAGTCTCGCGCGAGAACTCCTGTGTCACACGTGATCTTACATCATTTCCTGTATCAATTCTCGCATCCGCTTTTTTGTGAAACCTAGTTTGGAGACCAGACAAAGTTGTCGGGGATTCTTCCTACTGAAATGTTTTGTAATGTGTGACCCGCTGTTGACGACCCCTCATGTAATGTGCAAACCATAGCAACTTCAAGATACCCCATTATAGACATCAGTTGTGTAGTGTGAAAAGAACAGCAATCTGAAAACTTTGAAAGTCGTATAGTGTGTGGGCGGCATAACCCCAGATTGCTCCAGCTGTTCCTGTTGTAAGTGGGCTTTACAATAAACAACAAAATGTAAACACTTTTTGATATTTCACGTTTTGACATTGACTACTCGATGTTAGATCAGAGAAACATTCACATATGTTTATAATGTTTTAATTATGTATAATTATTTTACTGTATTAAACACAGTAAGTACATATACAGTATATTACCCTTAGTAAATATATGATAAAAACTCATTCAAACTATATTGTCTTTTACTGTACATATGACCCACTTGCAGTGCAAAAACATTTGCTTTGCACTTTCATTTCTGGTATACCTGAAAACATGGCCTCATTAAAAATACTTTTTTGTTGTTGTGCTTGTGTATTGCGTTCTGCTTGCTGTGACTGAGGAGAGTTGAGTACTATGGTGAGGTGACTAATTAAGGAACTTCACAGAGAGAGGAGCTGGTGAGGATATTTGTGACAATAACAAGCCACGCCGACAGGAAGCAACCCTCCTGAGCTGATCCCACAGAGATGCACAGCACAGACAGCAGAGCCAAGTATTAATGACTCGAATTAATGAGGGCTGTTTGGAGAGTAATACAGAGCAACCACAATTGTTTACAAGATTTGTGACCTATTTGTCTGATGCACAAAGTACAGGAAGTATCCGAGTGTAACTGACGCACAAGGAACCAAAATGGAACACAGTCTCATGACAATTCATCACAATACTACAAGATGGTGAATTCGTAACAATTTGTACGACTTAATTTGTATGAAAATGTACGACTTAAACATCAACCAATCACATACACACACATCAGGCCTTTTAACGTTAATATCATGATTATTTTATGCTCTGGGTAGAGCAAGGTGTTACACTTTATGGTGTTGGGATTGGGTTTGCGGTTAAAGTTACGCAAACACAGTTTTGGATTAACATGGAACAAACACCATATCGGGAACTACAAGGGCACGAGGAAAGCATCTCTCATTGGTAGGTGTATAACTCGTACTATTTAGCATGAATTCACCACCACGTAGTATTGTGATAAATTCTCGTGAGATCGGGTTAAACACAGGAGTGTTGTAATTAATTCATCAGTCTGTCGTAATAATTGACGACAGACTGATGAATTATTGAAAAATAATTATTCAGAATCGCCAAGATGAAAGTTTAAGCACTTGCTCACGAGTAAGTGTATGCTTAATAGGTACAGTATATGTATGTGTGTCCATGTGTGTGAGAGCTTAAGAGAGGGGGAGCGTGAGGGTGTTTCCCACAGATATTTCAGATAATATAGAAGTTTTGTTGATCAAGTGTATCTTGCTGTGATACAGCTCAAGCCATCGTTTGAAAAGTCACTTTAGAACTTGCAACGGAGGATGCGCTGCTTTTCGGTATTGGAGTAACAAGTGTGCGTGTGTGTGCGAGCGAAAGAGAGTGGGAAGGGTAGCGCGTTGCTTTCCATTATAGCAATGTGAGGCTGATTAGGGCGAAATACAATGAAACATAAAAAGTTTCACATATTAAAAGTTATTTCGGATAATAGAAACCGTTGTATTGATCAAGTCACGGGGGGTGTGGCTCTATTTGTTGGTCATGGCACAAGTCTCAATGTGTGTGTGAGAGAGAGCGCGTGTGTAAGTGCGGGAGAGACGAGGGAGCTTTTCAACCAAAATTGAAATAAATGTAAGATATTATACACATTGTTTGAAGTTCTTAACCGATTTACTTTAACCAATGTCTTTGTTTATATGGTTATTTTGCTGTGGTAGCATATACGTCTCTTTGAAATAATTTGGCGTAATGATATGGAACCGTTATGTGGTCAAGACCTGGAACTACTTCATAGCCCTGTGTTTACTTGAAAAATAATTACACACCTTAGAATATCCGTCAACCAATCAGAATCAAGCATTCAACAGACCCGTAGTATCCACCTTATTTTTCAGCAAAACTAGAGCGTCTCCATTAGCAACACTGAATGTGGACCACTTCTGGTATAAGCCACTTCCAGCTATTTTAGCTATGCAAAATACTGCATTATGCTGCTATATAATACAGCTTGGCAATAAATGGTGACATATTATTATCATTAATTATGATTTTCATAAACTCATTGGTTTTGAGCACATATAGTTTTACCGTTTATTACATTTTGCCATTGTTTAATCACACACTGTTGCACCCGCAGAATGAATGAAATCAGGCGCTGACATGGACAGTCCTGGGCGCCATCTGAAACGCCTCCACAAACTTTACACAACCAGCAGAGAGAAGAACGATGCTGGGAAAATGCTGCTCCAACGTTCTTTGCACCAAAACTGCATCTTGTTTCACCTTGGCAAAATAATAAACGCATTTAACTCTCCGTTCTTGTCAGAGAGCATTCTCTCTTTCTTAGCGGTGCATAGTAAACAGACACGAAGATCTCACATTCAGCATGGCTTATGAAACATCGCCTTTGGAAATAAATAAAGGCATCATTGGAGGTTATGCAGGTACATATGAACGGAGGTTTACATGGAGACAAGAAAGACTGCATTATCACAATCTCGGTAAAGAAAGAAGCAGATTTTATCACCGTCTCTTCAATACAACAACACACAGCAACAAGTTAACGATTTACTTACTCTTTTACTATAAATGCTGACGTTAGAAAATTATCTGACATTGGCACATAATTCTGCTGTACATCCTGTGGTCCCATACATGTAATTATTTATTTATTTAATTCGGGATTTTTTCCTGTTTCTTGAAAGCCCGAGCGAGTTATGTATATCTATATCAAACAGTATCCACCTCTAATCAAACTTCATCAGCGAACAGATCAGCTGAATGTAAACAAGCAGGGTTGAGAGTGTTACTTTTGAAATGTATTCCACTACAGATTACAGAATACATGCTGTAAAATGTAATTTGTAACGTATTTCGTTAGATTACTCAAGGTCAGTAAAGTATTCTAAATACTTTGGATTACTTCTTCAGCACTGGTAGATTTTTTCACTTGTTTTGACTATAAAAACTCTGTCAGTACAGTAAGACAAAATACACATGTTAAAAATACATTCTCTGAAAAACCTAAATATCTTATGCAGTGTTGTTTCTAAAACAAGATTAATCTAATTGATCTTGTTTTAAGTATTTTTTGATATTTTTACAGGAAAACAATACAAAAATTATTATAAAGAATAAGATTTTTACCCTAATATCAAAGGTCTTACTAGAAAGAAGAAATTATTATCCAACGTGAATTTTCTTGATAAAAATTATGATCGTGCTGGTAATGTGTGCATGTAAAATGGCTAGAAATAGCATTTTAGCTTAGCGTAAAGCTGACAATTTACACAAGGTTCATTTCTGTTTCTTCTGCTCCAAACTTACTTCAAACTTACTTCTCTGTCTGCTCGTATGAATGTAACACATCGTAAGAAAGTGTTTCACCGCTGTTCAAATGCACTTTGGATCGCATCATTTATATGTATAAATGTTTTCCATCTGAAAGGACTAAATATTAAATGAAACAAATGACAATAAAATGCAAAGTAATTTCTTCAGTAATCAAAATACTTTTTGAATGTAACTGTATTCTAATTACCAATGATTTAAATTGTAACTGTAGTGGAATACAGTTACTTATATTTAGTATTTTAAATACGTATTCCTGATACTTGTATTCCATTACTCCCCAACCCTGTAAACAAGTTCACTGAAACTGAGGTTAGATACAAACAGGCCTTTTTTTTAGACTTATTTATTGTGATCATCGAAGTGTTTGTTCAGAGTTACTTGTTTTATGTTTTTAAACACATATTCATGACATGTATACATGTATGACTACAGAGAGCACTTCAATATGAAAACAAGCAAATCCCGGGCATTTAAGGCAATTTAGAAATCCCGGTCTGACTTTTTTAAAGTTCCTTTCGGGGGTACGGACATATTGTCACCCTAAACTAGCAGATATTACAGATTTTCCTACTCACAATACAACTTGTGGACAGTTTTGCCGCTTCCTTTGGTGATTGTTGTGCTGCACCAGGTCAGGTGGATGCCCTGACATCTCGATCTTCGTCTATCTTATATATCCCTCGTAATGAACGTTATCCATAACAAGATAATTAAACCTTAAACGTGATTGTCACGAGAAGGCGAAATGCAACTGTTGTATCCACAGGTCGGAGACTGTGAAACAGGAGTGTTTTCGCCTGTCAGTCAGTTATGCTTTCCCCCCCCCCCAACAGCTTTTGGCCCAGTTTCTATGTAAAATCCCTGGCCTATTTCTCTTCCCAGTCCGCCCCTGGTCAGCAATCCAGTTCTATACATACGTATATATCAGTGGATATAACG